>NC_064920.1:129173708-130423708 GCF_023897955.1 Schistocerca gregaria | reverse complement strand
ACATTTCTGTTATTTTTTATTTTAATAATGGAACTTTTTAATTCGATAATTTCCACTTTAAATTGGAGAAAGTGGGGCTGAAACACAAAAAAAAAAAAAACATATACTTTCAATCTGACGCGTTCATCTTGGACCATAGTGGTCTTTTAGATTTCTTACATATGCAGCAAAATGTACCTGTGTCCATCATTTACGTACAACGCTCCCCAACATTGCAAAAGGTAAGACAGGCGTTGCGTAAAATTTGAGGGCTGTTAGATGGGGCCCTAATTGAAAAGTTTACACTTCAGATAGATTGCTACCAGCTAGAACAATCTCTGATACTGAGGTCACTTCAAATTGTTCAAATGGCTCTGAGCACTATGGGACTTAACGTCTTAGGTCATCAGTCCCCTAGAACTTAGAACTACTTAAACCTAACTAACCTAAGGACATCACACACATCCATGCCCGAGGCAGGATTCGAACCTGCGACCGTACCAGTACCACTGAGGTCACTGGCAGTTCGTAAACACACATTCGCAATTACTTCGGAAACTGCTCTGCACGGACCCATGTTTACTAGAATTTTTGCTGTAACTGTTGCGTACCTTCTCTAGTGTCAGCTTTCGCTACCAACTAGGGCCGAGGGCACCCGTACCCGGAGACAAGGGGAGAGGTGCGTTCACCCCCCCCCCCCCTTCGCCCCTTCCGCATACTAGCTCTGAGGAAAAGAAAAAAGTATTGTATAGTGAAGTGTTTTTCATTCAAGGAAATGATTTAAAAGTCGGTATTACGCAGGTTTTTAAAGGGACTGAAACTGAGAGGATACACCCTGTCAGCGGCCGCTCGTGAGTGTACATTCTGGGTATTCACAAATTTTTAGATTCAGATTAATTTGAGAGTGTGAACTTAATAGCATCATGCTTATCAACACGTTGATACAACTACAGCCATTGCAAATAATAATAATAACAGTAATAATAATGATAATAATGAAATTCATAACTTATCTGGCAAAAGAAAGAACTGTTTTTGTGGAAGTTTGTTGTTTTGTACATAATTAAGTACAGTTTAGGGCAATGAGAAAATAATGTGTAAACTTTCGCAGCTCTCCATTTGACATGTTTGTGTAAGTGGGAGTTCTCGTGCTTTTCCATTTTTTTGGATAAATGTACAAAATCCCTAACAGATATATTAGTTCACGAATTTACTTCCAGGCTGAAAATCAGATATTCTTCCCACAACTTGGGCTGACTGTACACGAATCTGTCTCGGAGGCCCTAGTTCCTTTGCGGCTAATTCGTGAGAATTTGCTTTTCTGTTCCCAGAATGAGATTTTCAATCTGGAGCGGAGTGTGTGCTAATATGAAACATCCTGGCAGATTAAAGCTCAGACTCGAACTTGGGCCTTTCGCCTTTCGCGAGCAAGTGCTTTACCGACTGAGCCACCCAAGCACGACTCAGAATCCTCCCTGATACCTGTATTTTTCTGTTAGTATTGAAAATAGATTCAACATAGTTCATGTTTACACTGCACACGAAAGCCGATTCCTGCACAGCAAGCAACCTACTCCAAACACAAAGTGTCCCTGTGGAAATGATGAAACTCAAGTAGTAATATCTACCAACATGATCACTTGACTATAATAAAAATGAGGCACTGAAATCGATAAGGGCCTAACGCACTCTGCTGTCGATTCTACATTTAAGTGAATATCAGAGAAACCAGCAATAAAGCTTTTCGTGAATTTTAATATATACAACGTGGGCCTATAGCACAGATGACTCACCATAATGTCAAAAGATTTCAGAAGTATGAATAAATGCTACAATCTCACAATCGACAGTGATTCCTTTAGGCCCACATGGTTCTCAGCACCTAAAATGGATTAATATATGATAAAATTCATAATTTAATACATAATAACTCATTCAGAAACCCACAAAATAGATTTACCGTCGGTACAACTTAAACAAACAAAAAAAGGCTCTGAACACTATGGGACTTAACTTCTAAGGTTATCAGTCCCCTACATTCGAACCTACGACCGTAGCGCTCGTGCGGTTCCAGACTGTAGCGCCTAGAACCGCTCGGCCACCCCAACATATACTGACGTCCGATATAATTTTACAACAGTATATAGTGAGTGAATTAACATATCTGAGGAGTGTGCTATCATCTAGCCAAGTGAATGGCGATAAATGTCTGCTGCAGTGTACTACAACCTGGTGGCACTGAAGTAAATTTCTAGTTGAGTGGCAAGGGTTAGCTGTGCACATCGTGAACTGTGCACGCCGTTCATCAAATCTCTATGTATTTGGCCTGTAAGGCAATTACGTCACGCGAGTCGCGCATGTGCAAAAGCTCCTTAAAACGTGCCCAACTGAAGGTGTGCTCACGACGTTGGTGCCAAGTTTCACGGAGTGTAGACGAGCCGTAGCGCGGTACATTTAAGTGCCGTATCTTTCAGATTGCAGCATCTGTGTTACGTTTAACAGCATTCAAAGAAAAATGACCTAATAAATCCGCAAGGTGTTGAAAGTTAGTGTTTTCAAGTACTCTTACATAGCAGCCGCCACTGCACCCTGTATACATGTTTTGCTTCTCAGCCTGGCGCCCCCCACATGTTTTGCATCTCAGCCTGGCGCCCCAAGCGGCCTCTCGTGTCGCTCGGGCCTGATGCCGGCCTCGATCTAAAACAGAAAAAGGTAATTGGACAATTAGGTGGGAACCGGCCCTCTAAACGCCGGCTGTTGGAGTGTCAGCCTATTGTTGGGAGGTTCGACCGTGGCTGTTGGCGGCGGGCCCGGCGGCTGGCGCTGCCTGCTGCCGGATTAACTGTGTTTACCGGCAGCCGTGATTTGTGGGCCAGAATGAGCCGTTCCGCCTTTCTTCTTTTTGCGTCCGCCGCGCTCTGCTCAGGGCGCTGACGTCCTAACACACCCGCTGAAACGATTGTCAAGCACAGCGGCGGCCGGCGCTGCTGTTTTGACACCTTCTCCACTTGTATTTTGAAGTATTCTTAGGCTACACCCCCACGATTCTATTCCAAGGAAATTGACGTTACTGCCTATAATCAGCGATCAATTATTTAATAAAGCCACAGAACGATTGGGTCAAGTGTCAGACGTAACAGTCGTCGGAGTCATTTTCTGTTATTTCGGCAGATACTTACAATTTCGTTTTTCCAATGTGTGGTTAAAGTCAGCCCAGACATAAAGTACTCTTCACGTCTCTCATGCGTAGGGTGACCAGACGTCCGGATTAATCCGGACATGTCCTCCTTTTTAGCTCTTTGTCCGGGGTCCGGGCGGATTTTTACAGTGCCCGTAATACAGTTAAATTTACAATTCGTCCCGTTCTATTGCTCTTTTCTTAAATACTTTAAATACTGGCACAGCCTTCGTGATAAACTCGCACGAAGGCGGTATTGGTAGGTGGCACCAGGATCGTCGATGTTATCGTTGATCTACCTATAAGCGAATGCAAATATCGATTATTTAAAATTCTCGTTTCGTATCTTCACTTTGTAGTGGCTTGGATTCCTGTAGTGTACGTGTGATTTGTCAGTGTAATTTTAAACCGACTGAGTTACGTAAAATACACTCCTGGAAATTGAAATAAGAACACCGTGAATTCATTTTCCCAGGAAGGGGAAACTTTATTGACACATTCCTGGGGTCAGATACATCACATGATCACACTGAGAGAACCACAGGCACATAGACACAGGCAACAGAGCATGCACAATGTCGGCACTAGTACAGTGTATATCCACCTTTCGCAGCAATGCAGGCTGCTATTCTCCCATGGAGACGATCGTAGAGATGCTGGATGTACTCCTGTGGAACGGCTTGCCATGCCATTTCCACCTGGCGCCTCAGTTGGACCAGCGTTCGTGCTGGACGTGCAGACCGCGTGAGACGACGCTTCATCCAGTCCCAAACATGCTCAATGGGGGACAGATCAGGAGATCTTGCTGGCCAGGGTAGTTGACTTACACCTTCTAGAGCACGTTAGGTGGCACGGGATACATGCGGACGTGCATTGTCCTGTTGGAACAGCAAGTTCCCTTGCCGGTCTAGGAATGGTAGAACGATGGGATCGATGACGGTTTGGATGTACCATGCACTATTCAGTGTCCCCTCGACGATCACCAGAGGTGTACGGCCAGTGTAGGAGATCGCTCCCCACACCATGATGCCGGGTGTTGGCCCTGTGTGCCTCAGTCGTATGCAGTCCTGATTGTGGCGCTCCCCTGCACGGCGCCAAACACGCATACGACCATCATTGGCACCAAGGTAGAAGCGACTCTCATCGATGAAGACGACACGTCTCCATTCGTCCCTCCATTCACGCCTGTCGCGACACCACTGGAGGCGGGCTGCACGATGTTGGAGCGTGAGCGGAAGACGGCCTAACGGTGTGCGAGACCGTAGCCCAGCTTCATGGAGACGCTTGCGAATGGTCCTCGCCGATACCCCAGGAGCAACAGTGTCCCTAATTTGCTGGGAAGTGGCGGTGCGGTCCCCTACGGCACTGCGTAGGATTCTACGGTATTGGCGTGCATCCGTGCGTCGCTGCGGTCCGGTCCCAGGTCGACGGGCACGTGCACCTTCCGCCGACCACTGGCGACAACATCGATGTACTGTGGAGACCTCACGCCCCACGTGTTGAGCAATTCGGCGGTACGTCCACCCGGCCTCCCGCATGCCCACTATACGCCCTCGCTCAAAGTCTGTCAACTGCACATACGGTTCACGTCCACACTGTCGCGGCATGCTACCAGTGTTAAAGACTGCGATGGAGCTCCGTATGCCACGGCAAAGTGGCTGACACTGACGGCGGCGGTGCACAAATGCTGCGCAGCTAGCGCCATTCGACGGCCAACATCGCGGTTCCTGGTGTGTCCGCTGTGCCGTGCGTGTGATCATTGCTTGTACAGCCCTCTCGCAGTGTCCGGAGCAAGTATGGTGGGTCTGACACACCGGTGTCAATGTGTTCTTTTTTCCATTTCCAGGAGTGTATTTGGCTATGCCTAAACGAAAGTGTACATTTTCTTATGTCCTTTCCTGCAAATATCCGGCTTTAAGAAAGGGATAAATGAATTTGAAACGGAATGTAAGGCATGTGGTGCTTGAACGTACGTCTCAGTGACCAATAAATGTAAGAAATAACTCGACAGATTAACTGTCATGGTTTTATTTCATCGTTTCATAGTCATTCAATTTATTTGTATTCAGAAGGTTAAAGTGCAGTTTACATGTCGTCAGCTGTTGCTTGAATTGTAGATGCTGGTAGCGGTGCGTCGAATGAAGGGGGGTGAATGGTCTTACGTTTTTCGCTTTGTAAATAATACCGTGTTGTTGACATAACAAAGCAATTGACGCCACACTGTCACCACAATCAATGTTTTTAATTTTTTATATTGTTCAGTTAACCACCACCTGACTATCAGTAACAATTAACTACTAGTTTTACCGGCAATTCCCGGCAGTCACGTGACTTGCCCAAAGCTAACGGGTGGTATCCTCATCTGCAGTTGACCCGTTTGATGCGTCAGTTTTTTCTTCTTTTGTCCTCCTTTTTGAAGCTGTTTGTCCTCCTTTTTAAACAGTTGCATCTGGTCACCCTACTCCTGCGACGTTCAATAGTTCAACTGTTTGTGAATTCCTTAGGGACCAAACTGCTGAGGTCATCGACCCCTAGAGTTACACACTACTTAAACTATCTTATAGCATGAAGAACACACACAGCTATGCCCCAGGGAGGACTCGAACCTCTGGCGGGAGGGACCGTGCAAGCCGTGAATGGTGCCTCAAACCGCGCGTCATTTCCGCGCGGCATGCGAAGTCCAGTGTGAAGCGTCCCATTGTTTTCCGTTACAAACAATATAATTTTTAAAGTGGAATTTTACGGTACTTAAATCGATAGTGGTGCCAAATCAGTCTAGTGCGGTATCCGTTTCATCGAAAATGTACTAACAGAGACAGTGAAGCACGAAGAATAACTCTAGTAGCGACTGTGTAGCGCTGCTGCATGGTGGTAGTAGACAGCGAGGGGGAAGGTGGCATAAGAAACGATAAGGAGCATGTCGGACAAGGAACACATGAAGGGCAAATTTGTACTGATTTTTTTTAGTGTCGACATGCTACGTATGCTATAAATGAAAACATGTGGTGCACAATGAAAATTCATTTTGTGATCGAACGAATATGGTTTAAAAGACTGTGACTGTGAAAATACAGTCAGCCGGTGTGGCCGAGCGGTTCTAGGCGCTTCAGTCTGGAACCGCGCGACCGCTACGGTCGTAGGTTCGAATCCTGCTTTGGGCATTGATGTGTGTGATGTCCTTAGGTTAGTTAGGTTTAAGCAGTTCTTAGTTCTAGGGGACTGATGACCTCAGATGTTAAGTCCCATAGTGCTCAGATTCATTTTTTTGTGAAAATACAATCATCCTTGACAATCTACTTGATTGCAACAAAACTGTTAATACAAATACGCCAGATGGACATTTCACGTCAGTTGCATTCCAACACAAATAAGTAGCGCAACCATTTGGTTACACGTGTGTAATTTGTAAATTATTTATCCAAGGGCAACTCACCCGAAACCAATGTACATAGAAGTGGCAAAGAAACTGGTATAGGCATTTGTATTCAAATGCAGATGTATGTAAACTGGCAGAACGTGGCGCTTTGGTCGCCAACGCCCATTGTAAGACAACAAATGTCTGGCGCAGAACTGCTGCTAGAGTGGCGGGTTATTAGGAGTGAGTTTGAACGTGGTGTTATAGTCGGCTCACGAGCGATGGGACACAGTATCTCCGAGGTAGCCATGAAATGGGGATTTTCCTGTACGACCATTTGAAGAGTGTACCGCGAGTACCAGAAATCTGGTAAAACGTCAAATCTCAGAAATAGCTATGGCGGAAGAATATCCTGCAAGAATGGGACCAACGACGACTAAAGAGAATCGTTCAACCTGACTGGAGTGCAAACCTTCCGCAAAGTGCTGCAGATTTCAGTGTTGGGTCATCAACAAGTGTCAGCTTACGAACCATACAACGAAGCATAATCGATAAGGGATTTCGAGGCCGAAGGCTCACTCGTGTACTCTTGATTACTGCATAACACAAGGCTTTAGGCCTCGCCTGGGCCCGTCAACACCGACATTGGACTGTTGACGACTGGAAAAATATTGCCTCGTCGGACGAGTCTCGTTTCAAATTGTATAGAGTGGATGGACGTTTAGTGTATGGAGACAACCTCATGAATGCATGGAACCTGCAAGTCAGCAGGGGGCTGTTATAGCTCGTGGAGGCTCTATAATGAGGTGGGACGTGTGCAGTTGAAGTGATATGGTGAAACCTTCCCGTCTAATATTGGATGAACGTTTGCTTGCTGACTGAACGCTGCGTCTCTTAAAATCTTTTAACTGCTGCTCTGTCAAGACTACCTGCTGATTATTACGACGAAACATAAAATGTGTTGTCGCCGTGGCCCTCAGTCGTTACCTGAAATTATTAAGACTGATTCTTACCTTTAATTATTTATACTGGATCGCCATCTGACTGCTACAGCAAACTGTGGAATGAATATACTTACTTCTCTTTAACATAATTATAAGCTGCTGGTGGAGTTTCATAATACTTTGTGACTGGAATTCTTTAAGTTGAAGTTAATTTAGATTTGATAAAAGCTGAAGCTCAGTTTAGACTTTTCTTTTAAGATAACAATAAATTCCGTAAAGCATTTACGTGAATGATTTTGGCATAGAAAATTCTTAATGCATTTAATCTGGTAGAAGTTAACTATATTCTGAGAACGATCTTCACAAACAATTACAAGGGGTATAGTTCTTTACAAAAATTCTTAAAAACTAGCATTGCGCTACATATAGCGAGTGGCTGGCGAGCACACCGCTTCTTTCAAAGTGTTAATTCATACCTCGCTTACAGCGACCTCCTCTCATGTCTCGCTAGCTACGACTGCCTCGTCTCACATCTTACTCGCAACTGCTCGCTTCCAACGCTCAATGCTACAAAAGTGCGGCGTGTAAGAAACTAAGATATGTAAATACAGAATAAGTAATAATGTACTTGTCTATAGCAAATCTGTATACTATCAAATACTGAATAAGTAGGAACTTTTATGTCTTTTATATATGGGAATAATTTTCTGGAAGAATTCTTAAATTAAAACTACATATTGTTACAAATTACGACACAACATATTTTGTCATAGGGAAAATTATTTGGTAGTCAAATTATGGTACCAACAATGTCCGTGAACCCATTGCCAAAACAATTTTACCTGTACCTTAATTCCTGTGCATCCCCATGGTTATTGAGCACAGAATCAGTGAATTGTGAAACACGTGACTTCAACCAATGATGTTCTCGACAAGGTGTTTGCATACCTAGATGCACACCACAGCCCGATGTATGTCAATTGGTGCCTGCATACCTAGATACACACCACAGTATGATGTACGACAATAGGTGTTTGCATACCAAGATGCACACCACCAACCTTAATGGACCATTGGAGATGGAACTTAATCCTGATGTGGCTGCGGCAACTCAGGCTATTCGACGACGTACTTAGTGTATGGGTACACTAAAACTATGGAGCAAGGCGATGATGGAACCACATGGCGAAACCTGGTGTTGTGCTATGTGAGGGCAAGGAACAGACTTTTGAGTGCATTCACAGACAGTTGCCAGTGCTTTGACCATGCTATCCAATTCCTTTTGTACCTTCCTTAATTGTGGTACTAAGAGATGCCAATTTGAATTAAATGTTTCATAATGTAAACTTTCAATTGCTTCATATGATCTGTATATTGATTTTCACATTTACTCTTATTCTTGTTGTTAAATTTAAGGGAACCAAATTTTACTTGATGTACAATTCCTACTAAAACCCTTTCTATTTACATATTCTCTTTATTAGAGATAGACAAATCATTTCGTATGACAGCATTTGTGTATACACTTTGTTCAAACTATTTTCTATAATCAAATTTTATACTTATGTTGAGTCCATATGACTCAACAACGTAGTAAAATTTTAAGAAAGCCGAGTAGCGGCATATGTAATTATGTAATAGGCGTATTTAAACTGTTTTAGCATGTAATTATCTGAACTGTTTCTTATTTAAATTGTTTTGTTAATTAAATTGCATTGTGTATTATTGAGAAAGAGCGGGAAACCGCGCATAGATACATTTTGAGAAAGAGCGGGAAACAGCGCGCAGTAATACATCTGTAATGGTAGCAGGGATTGTCTGCACCAAAAACCATTGTTGGCGGCGAGACCGCACTTTTGTAGCATTGAGCGTTGGAAGCGAGCAGTTGCGAGTAAGATGTGAGACGAGGCAGTCGTAGCTAGCGAGACATGAGAGGAGGTCGCTGTAAGCGAGGTATGAATTAACACTTTGAAAGAAGCGGTGTGCTCGCCAGCCACTCGCTATATGTAGCGCAATGCTAGTTTTTAAGAATTTTTGTAAAGAACTATACCCCTTGTAATTGTTTGTGAAGATCGTTCTCAGAATATAGTTAACTTCTACCAGATTAAATGCATTAAGAATTTTCTATGCCAAAATCATTCACGTAAATGCTTTACGGAATTTATTGTTATCTTAAAAGAAAAGTCTAAACTGAGCTTCAGCTTTTATCAAATCTAAATTAACTTCAACTTAAAGAATTCCAGTCACAAAGTATTATGAAACTCCACCAGCAGCTTATAATTATGTTAAAGAGAAGTAAGTATATTCATTCCACAGTTTGCTGTAGCAGTCAGATGGCGATCCAGTATAAATAATTAAAGGTAAGAATCAGTCTTAATAATTTCAGGTAACGACTGAGGGCCACGGCGACAACACATTTTATGTTTCGTCGTAATAATCAGCAGGTAGTCTTGACAGAGCAGCAGTTAAAAGATTTTAAGAGACGCAGCGTTCAGTCAGCAAGCAAACGTTCATCCAATATTAGACGGGAAGGTTTCAATGGGACACCTGATACGTCTAGATACAACTGACAGATGACAGGTACGTAAGCATCCTGTCGGATCACCTCCATCCATTCATGTCGATTGTGCATTTCGACGCACTCGGCCAATTCCAGCAGGACAATGCGACACCCCACACATCCAGAATTGCTACAGAGTGGCTCCAGGAACACTCTTCTGAGCTTAAACACTTCCTCTGGCCCCCAAACTCCCCAGCCATGAACATTATTGAACAGCATATCTGAAATATCTAGCAACGTGCTGTTCAGAAGTGACCTCCGCCATCTAGTACTCTTACGAATTTATTAGTCGGGTCCATGCCACATCGAGTTGCCGCTCTTGTGCCTTGCTCGCGGGGCCCTACACGATATTAAGCAGGTACCAGTTTCTTTGGCTCTTTAGTGTATAATCTGTTTTGATGAAATCATGAAAATAACCGTCTGATGAATTGTAGAAATCTCGAAGCCTGTAACGGTACTTTTAGAACCTAAAACCAGTTCGCGTCTGGTTGCTGTACACCATCAACAATTTATTTAAATCAGTATTTGACTGAGTCAGTCCCTTCCACTAGATCCTCAAACAAACCGCCGTTTTGTCACCGATACCGTTCCAGTCTAGAACGGATCATGCAATATATCATAATTTATCAACCATCGACTGCAGAGAGAGCCTTCCAGATGCGATTTTTCATCTCTTTAAGGTTTTCACATTGTTATCCTCTACTGTTCCCCTCGAGAACAGACACATCGTCTGACCTAGCCTTGCAACGTCCGCATATGTAACTATTTTTTAATTGAGAAAGGGATTGCACCATCGTGTTTCATCCAGATCATTCGCCTCGTCTATAAAACAATATCGTCAAACAGAGGAGGCAGCTCCTCTCGAAGCAAGTTGTTGTACGTTCTCCTGTTCAACCCGCCTTCCAAAAAGTGGGGTCCAACAACACGTTTACCGGTAATAGCACCCCAGCAATTGACGGTCGATCGGCGTTCATAACCTGTCTCACCGAGGCTCAGTAGTGTTCGGCAGTACGATACGGCATTGTAAGCTTTCTACGTTATCTATCGATATGTAAATTACTGAATATTCTTTTTTCAAAAACTTTCTCCATGTGTAACGTGTGCCTTAGATATCGTATTCAGCTGCTGAGCAAATCTGTTAGTTGGCAATGTGTTACGCATGTGAACAGTGTCGTGAAACAAAACTTTAATCTTAGAGAAATTCTGAATTTCAAATAACTGAAATAAATCTAATTAAATCCAAAAGCAACTAGTTCTGTACTCAGTTAAAACTATTGAACTGGAACTCAATATTGAAATATGATGAGAAAGTTACATAATATGAAGTCTGACTTGAAATATGCGCAAAATAAAATAGTGTTGAAAGTGAGATTTGCCATGAAAAAAAAAGAAATATGATGAGAAAGTTACATAATAATATGAAGTCTGACTTGAAATATGCGCAAAATAAAATACTGTTCAAAGTGAGATTTGCCATGAAAAAAAAAAAAAAAAAAGAAACTTAGATCATGCACAGCTTGCTGTTTTGTGCCTGGTATACTGACATTCTTGGAAGCGAAACTTAAATCAGCAAACGCAGCAGTTAAAGTAAGATAATGTATTCTAAAATTTTTTTTTACTTATCAGAGACGATATGCGGCTGCGTATGGAGTAACGTGCAACGCACACTCGACAAAATATTTAAGACTTTACTAAGAACGATGGAGGAGGAGTTTGCTTTAAAGAAAAGCGTTCTTGGAAAATTAAACTCTGATTCTTGTCAAAAAGAGCAATGCAACATTAGAAGACTCTAACAATTACGAAATTCTCTCATTATAAAAATTACAGACATTTCAACCAATTGCGGAATTTGTGACTTAATGAAAACAAAGAGCTCAATTTAACACAAATAATGAGTATTATTAGTTACCGAAGGTACAAAGATTTCATTCAATTAATAGTTCTGGCAAGCAACCATTTCATTCTTCCTCGTGCGTGGGTTACCTTGAAATAGTCCTTCAAAAATCTTCTCCATCAATATACTCAATAAAATAGCTTTATAAACAAGTTTTCATCCCAATCATAGTGTATTTTACTTAATTCCTCCAGGAATCGCAAATATCAGATCTCCTCTAAAACTCAACTGCTCGCTGCCATGCCTGTAGAAAAGCCCCAGCGCTACCCAAATGTCTGGCAAGCAAGCGCACCACAGTTTACATTAAATACACAGTCAAGAGTCTTATCCACTACACCTCGTGCGGTGTGCTTATGCATCTTTGTCCCAGTTCAGTAAAGGTGAATTATTTACAATGGCAGAAGATATATAAAACCTTAAAATATCTCTGCTGCAAGAAGTTGACTCGTATGTGAATAAAGCTTCTGTAACTGTTGAGCGGGCGCGCCTGTGTATAAAATGCTCCAACCAAAAATAAAATGATTTTGTGAGGTTCCATTTTTGTTTCACAACTGCAGACGTATATCTATTCCTAGTATTGCTTCAGCCAACACAGCGACAAATCATGTTGTCGAACGTTCAAGTCAGCAGCAGTAATATAAAATACAAAGTGAGCTAGGCGATAAAAAATTTACTATGAGTTAAAAAAATGATCCTAGTTACGAACTAGCAACATAATCCCACATTGAGACAGTTGTCTACGAGATAATTAGCGATTGCATAAGCAGCTGAGTGAGATCTGATGCAACTGCTCTGACTAATGCTTCGAATGCGTCACTACTGTCTCTTCAACAACTGTCCTTGGGAACAGTGAGTTACATTGCAAAATTATTTCATTATTGTTTAATAAAACCGTAGTTTAGCTCATATTATGTAAGTTTATTTTCTCCTTGTTTAAATGAACTAATCTGAGAATTTGAGATTTTGATCATACATGACTTACCTTGGTAACATAAGGAAACCTATTCTTTTCATGTATACAAAGTGCGTCACGCGTCCGCTCGTGTTATGAAAAACGGCGAGCCCGCTCGGTGGTTAAGAAAGCCAATACATTTGTTTAATGGCCACCCACAAATTATTAGCTAATTGGTCTTGTCCTCCACTGAAAGCTTTTGATGCACGTGCCAGAGGTACGGGTGAATTTTCGAGTCTTTCAAAACGCGATACACAGTGCTATGTGAAATGTGTAGCTCTCGAGGGAGAGTCCGTGTTGTTTTGCATGTGCCATACATGTCCAACGCAACAGCACTCCTTCGCTTTCGTACAGGTGTGTATCGCTGACGTTTCACTGGCCGCAAATTCCCTGTGTCTCGAGCTCGTTGTGTTGCAGCCTGAAACGTCCCGGATGCGTTTCAGCTTGCAGCCAAGCTGCCTGTCTGGCAGACTGACAACACAGCTCTAAACAAACAAGTTACTATTACGAAAACCTGTCAGAAAGATCCAGTACAGCAACTACAATTAAACAGGAAATCCTCGCCACCACTCACCCATCATCAAAAGCACGTGTATTATCTCTGATGGAATGTATGCACATGTTGTATTCAACAGTTAGTCGCGGGAAGAAGACTGACGAGCGTCCACTACTAGCTCCAGTGACCTGTGGAATTGTCATATCGGGTGGAAGTCGTCAAACGTTTTAAGAGCCAAATCTCACATTTATCACATGAATCAAAAAACAATGTATCTGTTTTTGTACATGACCTATTTCTATCCCAAAAACTGAGAATGTATTGTGAAACCATAGAATTGTCATGCTCACCTCAATATTGCGAAAAAGTAGTGAGGGAAAACAGAAAACAAATAATTTATTAAGAACGTTCTAAGTGCCAGACCAGGGAACTGACTTGTTCTTAGCCTTAACAAGAAAGTTTTTCAATGCCATTCATACTGAGTCTCTACGTTTTATTTGTGATAATAAAAATGCAGAAATATAACAGTAATGTTTCAAGTAGTAGAACTATAGTCAGCAAAAGTCATTTTTCATATATTTTAAAAATTTTACAAGAGAGCAATAAACATAAATTAAAAAAAAAAACGGTTTCTCACAGGACTCCATTCTTGTAGTCAGATGTTGCGAAGTTTGTTGTAGAACTCCCTGCGCTATTGGGGAAGAAATGGCAACATCGTCACCGAGTGTCTCTTTTTTGTACGTGACAATCGTTAGGTTGATGAAGTGCAACATAGCACACATCAGCAGTTAACTTTTCTCTTTTGAATATATTGACGTTTTTCCATTGTTCTTTGATCATCCTGCATTTGAAGATCTCACAAGACTGCACTGACAACAATGTTTCAGCAGAATCTTTAAAATTAAAGCAGTCAGTTGAATTTATTGGAATCACATGGAATGGGTTCACAGCTTCAGCTTTCATAACATTTTCCAGGCGCACATTGTTTTGTCTGTTCACTGCTCCACCTTCGTTTGCTATTTTTGAAACCCATACTACCTCTTTTCATTGCAAATACTTTTATTGATAAAAACGAAGCTTACCACATAACTGTGCATCAGCTAAATAGAGGAGACGTTGTCGCATGACACGTAGAACTACATAGGAAAGCACTGCTTGGCAGAAAGATCATGTGTCTTCTACTAATGAATGTTTGGAACATTCTCGTCATGATTTGTCTCTCGGAACAAGTCTCAGCACATGCAACAGAGTACTAAAAAACACGACAGCACTGAAACTGCGTTTTCTGAAAAAATGGCACTTAAAAAGTTTGATGTTCCCGCTCTTCATTTGTTCGTGACTCCCTCCTTGTGTGACTTGCCCCCTTCTCGTGTGCCGCGCTCCACCACGCTGTCTGATAGCGCCGTGCAGTAGCGCTGCTCAATCGCTGCTGGAGTACTCCTTATTGTTCATGTTTTACTGTCCCTCTTAAAACTTCTCGAGAGAACTGAATTAATTTGAGGCACTCTGTCGAGGGAAACGTTAAATTCCGCTATAAAAATCGTTTTAATTGCAACGGGAAACAAACTAACATTTTCCGTTGACACTATGGGTGGAATAAAATATGTGATGAGCCATATTTGTTTGGGTCGACTCCAACTACTTAGGGCAAAAACGCAATAACAAATATCTGTCGAAACACCAAAGAAAATGCGCGTGACGACGCATAGTAGATGATGATGAGGTCCCATACTCCAAGGAACGTAGGGGACGATCCGGGAGATCCAAACCGCTGACTAAGCAAGGTCCTCGCAGAGGTGGTTTGCCATTGCCTCCCTCCGACCGTAATGGGGTTGAATGATGATGATAAAGACTACACAACACCCAGTGAATCGAACCCGGGACCCTGTGCGCGGGAAGCGAGAACGCTACCGCAAGACCACGGGCTGCGAGATTCCTGTAAGCTGAACGGTAAGTACCAATGCACTTACAACATACAGGTAACTATTATCCTACTTGGGTGACACTAATAACTGACAGACACAACAGCTATATTGTATAGGTGAGTATAGTAGAGACACTTTATTTTTGTAGCTTCCGAAGTAAAGATAAACGAATATTGCCAAGAGTTTTCTAATAGCCAAATGTCTACTTTGCTTTGCCGAAGGTAGGTTTTTATACACAATTGAAATACGCTTAAGTTGACGAACGCAGCGGTGGCTGTTGGGAGCGATCGTAAATGGGAAATGCGTTTATAGTTGTTCCCATCAGAGTGCGGGTGCCAACTCAGTTTGCGCGTATAGTACGCACTCCAAAAAGCTTCTCGGCGTGAAGGCTGATGGGAGTAGGAGAATGGATTGAAATCAAGTGACATTGACCAGTGTTGATTGCTTTCTTGTTGCTACCAAATTTAACCGGCAAACAACGTCCTGTTTCAACGCCTATAACTACGAAACCAGATGTGGCATGCGGAACTAACGATCACTGAAATATTGTGTGAAATTGATATTGAAATCGTCTTATTAACTGTAGCGTTAGACTCAAGAACACTGTGTTGTCTGCTAATTAAAACTGGTAGTTACTGGACATACAAATCCAGTCAACATACATCGACTTCTATCGATTCTGTTACTCCCATTTGCCATCTAGTCCAAATTCACCGTGGAGCGTTAGGCCGCTTGCACATTACACGATTTCGCCAGTACGGAAAAAAAAACCGTACGGGCAAATTTTGTTAGTCGACTGTTGAAGAGCATGAGACCTTTCACATTGTACTGCTACAACACGGGCACGATTTTTAGTCGTGTTGCACCCGTCCAGTGGCTCAGTGGCTCACGTGACCAAGTGCACGCTTCCACACTACACGGTATCACTCGTACGGGAGCTGTCCCCAGTGTACGCCTCAGCCATTTGCAGTTATCCAACCGCAACCATTTTTAAACATTCAACAACCTCCATTTCCACCTCAACAATATGCATGCCCTAGTTTTTCCAGTCAGATTACAAATAGCGTAGAAGAACACTCCTTGTATCAGCACAGGCCTATATGTCGACTGCAAAATCATTCAAAGGAAGCACACCATTCAACGCCTCTCCAAAAAAAGTACACAACCCAAACCAGAAATACAGACAACATCACATAACGTGCACGAAATTGTTCACAGTGACTCTCCACAAAGTGAAAATTTTGCTCAAGTCCGTCTATTTCTCCTTCAGGTAATTCCTCATATTACGATTTCTTCAGCTGATATCATCAATTTGTTTTTGGAACGTCACAAATAATCAACCAAAACAATAAACACAATGAAATTCATAATTTGATCAGAAACCTACAATGTTTGTATTTTCGAATTTCATATATGTTCATAATTGTATTTTTATTGACAACATAATCTCAAATAGAGCCTCATAAGTAAAATCGATAATTTTACATGTATTTTATTGTTTTGCCTACTATTACAATATCACCTTACTGCACAACCATCTTTCCTTTTTGTGTGGTACTTTGGTAAATATAAATATAATAAAAGAACTTTATATAGAGAATCTGCAAAAAATACAGCAATAAGAGTTTATACATGTATTATTTAGCTTCAAAGGCATATTTGTTCAAACACCAGTAATAACAAAGCTGTATTTAAAAACTTACCTTAAAGTCATTGCTAGCATGTCAATAGACTTTATACAGTTTCTGAATTGCCTGTTTTAGCGTTGCAGTTTCCCGTGAAATTCATCGAAGGTTCCCTGTACGGGCGAAATCGTGTAATGTGCAAGCAGCCTTAGGGTATTTCGTGTTTCTGTTCTTAGGATCAAGTTTAGATGTCAGATTCGTGACGGTCATTAGAGCTCAACGTTATATTGGTATAGGATTAGTCATCAGTTGGAAAACAAACGTTGTGACCTAATGTCGTGCGTGTTCGGGAGCCGTGTCACACTACTAATATAAACTAGCTCTACGTTCTTCGACCTAGTGGGACAAATGTATTTGTTTGTGCCGTCTAAATTGGGCTCGTATTATCATGGATGTTTTCCGAATTAGAAGGGAGAGAATAAATCTGTAGCTGGTACTTAGCTTCCATTGAGGTGATACATCCTAACATCGTGTACGACCTCCTTTTGCCGGTGTGGTACAGCACCTCGACGTGGCATGAACTCAACGAGTCGTTGAAAGAAATATTGAGCCATGCTGCCCCTACAGCCGTCCATAACTGCAAAACTGTTGCCGCCGAAGGATCTTGTGCACGAACTGGCCTCTAGATTATGTCGCATAAATGTTGGATGGGATTCACGTCGGGCAATCTGGGTGGCCGAATCATTCGCTCGAATTGTCCAGAATATTCTTCAACCCAATCGTGAACAATTGTGTCCTACTGACATGGCGCATAGTCATCCACAAAAATTCCATCGTTGTTTGGGAACATGTTCAACTGTCTGTGAAATCTTATGGGACTTAACTGCTAAGGTCATCAGTCCCTAAGCTTACACACTACTTAACCTAAATTATCCTAAAGACAAACACACACACCCATGCCCGAGGGAGGACTCGAACCTCCGCCGGGACCAGCCGCGAAGTCCATGAATGGCTGCAAATGGTGTCCAAGCAGCTGAACATAATCATTTCCAGTCAATGATCGGTTCATTTGGACCAGAAGATGCAGTCCATTTCATGTAAACACAGCCCACACCATTATGGAGCCACCACCAGCTTGCACAGCATCTTGCTGACAACTTGGGTCAATGGCTTACCTGAAATTTGGTATTCACGGCACGCTCTTGACACAGTGGGTCCCGGAATATTGAATTCCCTAACGACTTCCGAAATGGAATGTCCCATGCGCCTAGTTCGAACTACCTTTTCACGTTCAGTGTCTGTTAATTTCAGTCGTGCGGCCACGATAACGTCGGAATTCTTTTCACGTGAATCACCTGAGAACAAATGACAGCTCTGCCAATGTACTGACCTTTCAAGGCCTGTGTATCCGATACTACAGCCACCCATATATGTGCATACAGATATCCCATGACTTTTGTCACCTCAGTGTATTTCTTTAGAATAGCAGTAACGAGGCCGTGGGGATAAGCATTCCCTTCAGCTGGTAGTGTCAACATCAACAATAAGATTTTAACGTTATCTGTTTCTTTTCCTCAAGTTATCTAAAAGTCCTGGGTCCCAGACTCAATTCCAACCACTGATTAAATGCTGAATAAAAATCGTCAGAGTGGTGGCCAAAAACTTCCAGTATAAAAAGACACCATCGTTCTCCCAACGGCCTTTCAGTGAAGACGGAGTAGCGCGCAGAGTTTCGGAGTGTCCATCTTCCGTTGCGGTGGGAAACTGCTCTTAAAAGGTGGAGGAATCAGAAATGTAAAATGGCATGAGGAAGCAATGGCTACCCAGCGTCAAAGTCAAATAGTGTGTATCTACAGAACGTGTGTCCTGTAATTGAAAAAGTGTCATGTTTGTCTTTTCGTTGGCGAAAGATTCCGTATTTGTTCACCATTCTAATATGCGGGTGGGAACACCCTAACGAGGGGGAAGGGAGGGGGGCGACGTCGACGCGAAAAATTGAATAATCAACGAAAGAATAACAATGAATAGACGGAGCGTTGAATGTCGGAAGCCTGGGTGGAAGCTAGAATATGTGAAAAGGGAAACGCAAAGGCCGAGCCTAGATAGATTGGGGGTCAGTGAAGTGAAATGGAAACAAAATAAAACTCCAGTGGCTGTCGCTACAATGGCAGCTTTGTGTATCACAGAGAAGACCGACGTTGAAATTACGAGAGCGTACTTTGATGAAGAGTTGGGAAGCATGTTATGACTTCCCACAAATGTGTCGCGAAAGTACCAAGTAGAGAATGTAGAATTATCTGTCAGTTTTTTTTTCCAGGCTCCGGTCGCGAAGAGAACTGAGAAAATGGAAAATAATAGTACTACAGATATACCATCCGATACACACCGTAAGTTACCTTGTGGAGTATAGATGTAGATAGGGATTTCTGGTCAGACGGATATTAACAGGAACAGAAAATTTGTGAAACGGGAGATGGATTTGACATCAGTAGGAAAGTAGAACTGATTGAGTTACTGTGATCAGTTCATTGATTGGCTTATTCTAATCGGAATCGACAAAACTAGAGCCAACAGGAAGACTGAAGGTATATGTTCGACGTCACAATCAGAAGATTAAGAGATATAAAAAGTATGTGAGGATATTGAATTTGTAATTCAATATACAAGGGATTTGAAAAATTATTATAAGTGTTTCGAACACTGAAGTAGGGGAGGTAATAGATTATAGAATTGCAGGAGAATATGGGTTTGGTAGCAGGAATGAGACAGGAGATAGACTTCTGCAATGAATTTCGGCTAGTAATGACGAATTCGTGGTGGGTCGCTTCAAACCAAAGAGAACACTGATGACAAAAAATTTCAGAGGTGTGTAGTAGCGGTTGTTAGACATTACTAATATCTGTAGTTATCGCATTCAATCACTTACTCTTCTCGTTGAATTGTGCGTTCCAAAAGAATAAGTTCCCATCTCGAGGTTTAGAGCAATGGAGCTATAACAGCCGCCCCCACCTGCCGTTAAAATATATTGAACATCGTGTTATTGTTGACAGTACTCATAACATTAAAAGTTCTCCTGTTCACACATTAAAATGTAGTTCCAGTGTGGTTTCGTCTCATTTTAATGTAGAATACTGTCCAGCAGTAAGTGCACGCTATAATGAAAGTGACACGGTGGCACACAGGTCTGCTTCCGATCGACGCTCAGCAGTGAATTAGGTTTGATCCCGAAATATTTAATTTATTTCATAAAATACCAACTGAAACCGTTGCTTTGCCGGTTTCCTCCTTTTTCAAGTTATTCTACTGTGCTGTCAAGTAAAGATAGCTCCACTGCATAAACACGAGCTCAGTGAGGTTATTTTGTCTACTCATATCAGAGAACTGGAAGAGAAATGCTGGGGAGGTATAGCCTGTCTGTAAACGGAAAAGCGGGCAGCGCTCGTGATGGTGGAAGAACGCTGCAATTGCCGTAAACGATGACTGTACGAATCCATTTCTCCTCTAGTAGTGACTTACTTACATTCTGTCCATATGCATTTCTTGCTTTAGTATTAATAGTAACTCATATCTGTATTCCATGTAGTGTTAACGAACTTTGTGGAAAATAACCCCATCCCTCCCCTCCCCCGGCATGTCAGCGCACTGTGTCGTCGCCAGTAAGGCGCGTTTTGGAGGGTAGGTATAACTTTGTGTACCTCCATGTATTTATAAATTGAAGGCTGATTACTGCTAACAGTTGCAGCGGGACATTAAGGGGAATTGGCAGCGACGAACGAAAATGAGTACCCGGCCAGGATTCGAACCCGGGACCTCCTGCTTAGTAGGCAGGTGCAGTAACCACTGCGCCATCCGGGAAACAGCGTTATGGTAACTGCTCGGCCGTTCCACACTCCAATCGGGCGCTTCTTGTCGTATAGTGGGGTATACAGAGTGGGGAATCATATGCTCCCTCTTCCACTTGCAGACATGACAGGAAACTCCATGACCACATTCCGGCGACCTACTTTCCCTCACGCTTCTACCCTCCCTCCCCCCTCCACCTTTTAGAGCCCCAGAACACAATTTATCCCTTACTATGGCTCTACTGCACCTCGACCGTTCCACACTCCCATCGGGCGCTTCTTGTCGTATAGTGGGGTATATAGAGTGGGGAATCATATGCTCCCTCTTCCACTTGCAGACATGACAGGAAACTCCATGACCACATTCCGGCGACCTACTTTCCCTCACGCTTCTACCCTCCCTCCCCCCTCCACCTTTTAGAGCCCCAGAACACACTTTATCCCTTACTACGGCTCTACTGCACCTCGACCGTTCCACACTCCCATCGGGCGCTTCTTGTCGTATAGTGGGGTATACAGAGTGGGGAATCATATGCTCCCTCTTCCACTTGCAGACATGACAGGAAACTCCATGACCACATTCCGGCGACCTACTTTCCCTCACGCTTCTACCCTCCCTCCCCCCTCCACCTTTTAGAGCCCCAGAACACAATTTATCCCTTACTACGGCTCTACTGCACCTCGACCGTTCCACACTCCCATCGGGCGCTTCTTGTCGTATAGTGGGGTATACAGAGTGGGGAATCATATGCTCCCTCTTCCACTTGCAGACATGACAGGAAACTCCATGACCACATTCCGGCGACCTACTTTCCCTCACGCTTCTACCCTCCCTCCCCCCTCCACCTTTTAGAGCCCCAGAACACAATTTATCCCTTACTACGGCTCTACTGCACATAGACCGTTCCACACTCCCATCGGGCGCTTCTTGTCGTATAGTGGGGTATACAGAGTGGGGAATCATATGCTCCCTCTTCCACTTGCAGACATGACAGGAAACTCCATGACCACATTCCGGCGACCTACTTTCCCTCACGCTTCTACCCTCCCTCCCCCCTCCACCTTTTAGAGCCCCAGAACACAATTTATCCCTTACTACAGCTCTACTGCACCTCGACCGTTCCACACTCCCATCGGGCGCTTCTTGTCGTATAGTGGGGTATACAGAGTGGGGAATCATATGCTCCCTCTTCCACTTGCAGACATGACAGGAAACTCCATGACCACATTCCGGCGACCTACTTTCCCTCACGCTTCTACCCTCCCTCCCCCCTCCACCTTTTAGAGCCCCAGAACACAATTTATCCCTTACTACAGCTCTACTGCACCTCGACCGTTCCACACTCCCATCGGGCGCTTCTTGTCGTATAGTGGGGTATACAGAGTGGGGAATCATATGCTCCCTCTTCCACTTGCAGACATGACAGGAAACTCCATGACCACATTCCGGCGACCTACTTTCCCTCACGCTTCTACCCTCCCTCCCCCCTCCACCTTTTAGAGCCCCAGAACACAATTTATCCCTTACTACGGCTCTACTGCACCTCGACCGTTCCACACCCCCATCGGGCGCTTCTTGTCGTATAGTGGGGTATACAGAGTGGGGAATCATATGCTCCCTCTTCCACTTGCAGACATGACAGGAAACTCCATGACCACATTCCGGCGACCTACTTTCCCTCACGCTTCTACCCTCCCTCCCCCCTCCACCTTTTAGATCCCCAGAACACAATTTATCCCTTACTACGGCTCTACTGCACATAGACCGTTCCACACTCCCATCGGGCGCTTCTTGTCGTATAGTGGGGTATACAGAGTGGGGAATCATATGCTCCCTCTTCCACTTGCAGACATGACAGGAAACTCCATGACCACATTCCGGCGACCTACTTTCCCTCACGCTTCTACCCTCCCTCCCCCCTCCACCTTTTAGAGCCCCAGAACACAATTTATCCCTTACTACAGCTCTACTGCACCTCGACCGTTCCACACTCCCATCGGGCGCTTCTTGTCGTATAGTGGGGTATACAGAGTGGGGAATCATATGCTCCCTCTTCCACTTGCAGACATGACAGGAAACTCCATGACCACATTCCGGCGACCTACTTTCCCTCACGCTTCTACCCTCCCTCCCCGCTCCACCTTTTAGAGCCCCAGAACACAATTTATCCCTTACTACGGCTCTACTGCACCTCGACCGTTCCACACTCCCATCGGGCGCTTCTTGTCGTATAGTGGGGTATACAGAGTGGGGAATCATATGCTCCCTCTTCCACTTGCAGACATGACAGGAAACTCCATGACCACATTCCGGCGACCTACTTTCCCTCACGCTTCTACCCTCCCTCCCCCCTCCACCTTATAGAGCCCCAGAACACAATTTATCCCTTACTACAGCTCTACTGCACCTCGACCGTTCCATACTCCCATCGGGCGCTTCTTGTCGTATAGTGGGGTATACAGAGTGGGGAATCATATGCTCCCTCTTCCACTTGCAGACATGACAGGAAACTCCATGACCACATTCCGGCGACCTAGTTTCCCTCACGCTTCTACCCTCCCTCCCCCCTCCACCTTTTAGAGCCCCAGAACACAATTTATCCCTTACTACGGCTCTACTGCACCTCGACCGTTCCACACTCCCATCGGGCGCTTCTTGTCGTATAGTGGGGTATACAGAGTGGGGAATCATATGCTCCCTCTTCCACTTGCAGACATGACAGGAAACTCCATGACCACATTCCGGCGACCTACTTTCCCTCACGCTTCTACCCTCCCTCCCCCCTCCACCTTATAGAGCGCCAGAACACAATTTATCCCTTACTACAGCTCTACTGCACCTCGACCGTTCCATACTCCCATCGGGCGCTTCTTGTCGTATAGTGGGGTATACAGAGTGGGGAATCATATGCTCCCTCTTCCACTTGCAGACATGACAGGAAACTCCATGACCACATTCCGGCGACCTACTTTCCCTCATGCTTCTACCCTCTCTCCCCCCTCCACCTTTTAGAGCCCCAGAACACAATTTATCCCTTACTACGGCTCTACTGCACCTCGACCGTTCCACACTCCCATCGGGCGCTTCTTGTCGTATAGTGGGGTATACAGAGTGGGGAATCATATGCTCCCTCTTCCACTTGCAGACATGACAGGAAACTCCATGACCACATTCCGGCGACCTACTTTCCCTCACGCTTCTACCCTCCCTCCCCCCTCCACCTTTTAGAGCCCCAGAACACAATTTATCCCTTACTACAGCTCTACTGCACCTCGACCGTTCCACACTCCCATCGGGCGCTTCTTGTCGTATAGTGGGGTATACAGAGTGGGGAATCATATGCTCCCTCTTCCACTTGCAGATATGACAGGAAACTCCATGACCACATTCCGGCGACCTACTTTCCCTCACGCTTCTACCCTCCCTCCCCCCTCCACCTTTTAGAGCCCCAGAACACAATTTATCCCTTACTACGGCTCTACTGCACCTCCACCGTTCCACACTCCCATCGGGCGCTTCTTGTCGTATAGTGGGGTATACAGAGTGGGGAATCATATGCTCCCTCTTCCACTTGCAGACATGACAGGAAACTCCATGACCACATTCCGGCGACCTACTTTCCCTCACGCTTCTACCCTCCCTCCCCCCTCCACCTTTTAGAGCCCCAGAACACAATTTATCCCTTACTACGGCTCTACTGCACCTCCACCGTTCCACACTCCCATCGGGCGCTTCTTGTCGTATAGTGGGGTATACAGAGTGGGGAATCATATGCTCCCTCTTCCACTTGCAGACATGACAGGAAACTCCATGACCACATTCCGGCGACCTACTTTCCCTCACGCTTCTACCCTCCCTCCCCCCTCCAGCTTTTAGAGCCCCAGAACACAATTTATCCCTTACTACGGCTCTACTGCACCTCCACCGTTCCACACTCCCATCGGGCGCTTCTTGTCGTATAGTGGGGTATACAGAGTGGGGAATCATATGCTCCCTCTTCCACTTGCAGACATGACAGGAAACTCCATGACCACATTCCGGCGACCTACTTTCCCTCACGCTTCTACCCTCCCTCCCCCCTCCACCTTTTAGAGCCCCAGAACACAATTTATCCCTTACTACGGCTCTACTGCACCTCCACCGTTCCACACTCCCATCGGGCGCTTCTTGTCGTATAGTGGGGTATACAGAGTGGGGAATCATATGCTCCCTCTTCCACTTGCAGACATGACAGGAAACTCCATGACCACATTCCGGCGACCTACTTTCCCTCACGCTTCTACCCTCCCTCCCCCCTCCACCTTTTAGAGCCCCAGAACACAATTTATCCCTTACTACGGCTCTACTGCACCTCGACCGTTCCACACTCCCATCGAGCGGTTCTTGTGGTATAGTGGGGTGTATAGAGTGGGGAATCATCTTTAACATTTGTTCTTAACCCACATTGTTAAACACAAACTCTATGGCATTAAAACACTATTTTTAATAATCTGGAAATTTTCCAGCCGCTGCAATGTAGAAACCACTGGTCCTAGAGTAGAAATCAACGTAACCTGCTTTGTGAAAAAAAATTAATGCATGTGGTGTCACCGCCAGACACCACACTTGCTAGGTGGTAGCCTTTAAATCGGCCGCGGTCCGGTAGTATACGTCGGACCCGCGTGTCGCCACCATCAGTGATTGCAGACCGAGCGTCGCCACACGGCAGGTCTAGAGAGACTTCCTAGCACTCGCCCCAGTTGTACAGCCGACTTTACTAGCGATGGTTCACTGACAAAATACGCTCTCATTTGCCGAGCCGATAGTTAGCATAGCCTTCAGCTACGTCATTTGCTACGACCTAGCAAGGCGCCATATTCAGTTACTATTGATATTATGAATCATGTACCGTTAAGAGCGACGTTCGTCATAAATGGATTAAAGTTAAGTATTCCACCAGCTACGTCCGTTGTTTCTAAATTCTAATTTCCTTGTCCAGTTCCAGACTTCACGCCAGCCTGCGTGAACTAAATCGCGTGCCTTTCGGCCTCCTCTAGTAACACGGTGTTGGCTCTCCTGCCAACCACAACAATGCATTTTAGTATTGTGCCGGGGAACATTCGTGCTAGAAGCTGTGGTTTTCGAGTTATTCAAGAAAAACGTTAAAAGTGAACTATAAACCCCCCTCCACTCCCCACCCCCACGCTTACACCCCACCGGAGGGGATTTTTAGTCCGATGTTCATGAGACTTCGTCTTACAAGGCACAAAAATTTAAAAAATTTACGACTCTATTCGAACTTTTTTGTTCTTCGTTGACTGAGCTAAACCTCTAATAGCAACTTTCCTAATCTTTGCTATATTATAGTATTAATTTGTGTCTGGATTGATTGCCATAAAAAGCAGGTATCTCTGGCGGTATTTTGTGGTAACCGTTTTGTATGATCAAATGACTGTACCGAAAAGAGATTAGAGGACATGCAAGAAGTTTACATTATGTTGGCTACATGCAAATCTGGCATAACTCAAATTGTTCGGATAGTTTTGAGTCCGTCACTTACGGTGTGAGCCATGGGCTTATCATTTTTTGTATATTGTTTGAGTCTGCCATGGTGTATTTGCTTCCTTCGCGGTGCGGCTAACACAAGGTAGTGTACGATGAATCTCGTGGCTCAAATACGGATCGTCCGATAAAGAATGGAAATTCCGGCGTCCTTCAGAAAAGCTGCTGGCAGTAAATAGGCTACCAATACTTTGCACTGTATTCATAGCCATATTCTGTTATGTATTTGATAAGAAAACAAGACACACTATATTTTCAGGAATTGTTACTTAAGAAAACGTCTGATCGATGGAGGATACAACAGAAGGGGGCATAGAATTGCGAAAACACTTGTCTATCTGTAGGCACCGCAAATACTCAAATGCAGCGTAGATACTTCTTGAGTGTTATATTTTCGATGACGAGATGCGTGGTAACGTCTCGCCCAATTAACAGTCCACGGCTCTACTCAAATTTTGTAGCAGAGTATAATGGACTAACCGTGACGGTTTGCCTAACGGCTAAGCTAATTATCCGAAGCGCTTGCGATCACCTGGATCTCTGAATCACGATGTAGAATCAATGACGTAAGAGGAAACATAATAAACTGCTCCATTCACTAGGTTTCTGTGCCGTATGAATGCCAAGAGCGATCCGTTAGCAGACTCTCCACGGGACAGCCAAGCAAGAAAAATTACCCAGCTCGGCAACAAGGCATTCTGCCAGCTACAGCCAACCTTTATGTGCTGAGGCGGAACGCTACCATTTGCCAAATTCGCCATTGACACCATAATTACTTAAAGAGTTCATTAACAAGAGTAACAATCAGCACATCTCAATAAGAAACTCGTAGCGATCTACACGGCTGTCATCTAATGTATTTATTTTATTGTTTATTTGCCCTTTGGTCATTTAATATAGTACAGGATATAGTACAGATATAAAAAACTGAATTTGACAAGAAATGAAGATTTTAAGGGAAATAATCTTTAAAGCGTTACAACAGCAGTAATCTATGCATAATTTATCTATTTATTTATCTACAAATCTTTCTAGATTGTGGGCTACGTCATTTGTTTATTAATTATAGAACACATATAGTATAAAAACTGAAAGAAAAAAGGATACCAGTACTTCATAAAATCCAGTTATGAAGTATTAGAATAGAAACTCCATGAAGAGGCCTACAATCACTTTCGACACTTGCTCTCCGAATTCTGTCTAGGCCTAACATTATTTTACTTAACTTGTCTCAGGATATCTTTTGGCAAAGCTTATTATCAGATCCGTACACACGAAGAACACATATAGAGAGCAAATCAAAGTAAAATAGAACAATGTACAAGACTAGTTATAATATAACATAGTGAACAAACAGTTCATATGATTCGTCGACCTAGATAAAGCGTTCGACAATGTAAAATGACGCAAGATGTTCGAAATTCTCAGTAAAATAGATTTAATCTATAGGGAAAGATGGGTAACTATGTACAAGAAAAAAAGAGGGAACAATAAGAATGAAAGAACAAGAAAGAAGTGTTCTGATAAAAGGGAGAATAAGGCGGGGATGAAGCCTTTCGCCGCTACTAAAAGATGCAATGACGGAAATAAAAGGTGCAGTTGCTATCCTCAGTGAATAATAAAATGAACTACAGGAAGTGCTGAATGAAATAAACAGTGTAATGAGTACAGAATATGGATTGCAAGTATACTGAAGAAAGACGAAAGGAACGACGAGTGGTACGAAATTTGGGATAAACGTAACATGAAAATTATAGGACCAGGAAATAGACGATTTTAAGAAATTCTGCTACATTGGAAGGAAAATAAAACATGACGGAAGAAGCGAGAAGGACACAAAAAGCACGCTAGAACAGAAAAAGCGAGCATTTTTAGCTAAAAGAAATCTAGTAGTCTCAACCATAGGCCTTAATTTGAGGAAGAAATTCCTGATAATGTACGTCTGGAGAACAGCGTTGTATGAAGTGAGCCATGGGCTGTGAGAAAATCGGAAAAGAGAATTTTAATTGTTTAAGATTTGGTGTTACAGAAGGATGTTGGAAGTTAATTGGACTGGTAAGATAGTGAGGAGTTTCTCCACAGAATCGACGACAGGAACATGTGGAAATCATAGACAAGAAGAAGGGACAGGATGACACGACACGCGTTACTACATCAAACAATAATTTCCATGGTACCGTATTGAGACAGCTGAAGACGGTAAGAACTGTAGGGGAGGATAGAGATTGAAATACAGGGTGTAAGTAAAGTCAGGGAACACTTTCAATTATTTATGGCACAAGAGCCAAACATTGTACACATATCATACATATGTCATTTTGAAGAGAAACTCTGAAAGTTTTTTTTTTTTTTTTTTTTCATGTATATCGCCACAGCGTAGTTTGGTGATTTGCCGATAGTCAGCGCTAGTCGCAAACATGGCGAGTTCAGGTGCAGAGCGAGCTTTCTGTGTGTTGGAGTTCGACAAAAACAAGTGTGCTGCAGATGTTTAGAACCAAGTACGGTAAGAAGTCACCAAAAAGGAAGGCCATTTACCACTGGCACAACAAATTCGTTACGAAGGGTTGATTGTGCCCAGCAAAGAGAAGCAGACGTCCCAATGTGAGTGAAGTGCATGTGGAGCGCGTACGACAGACTTTCACAAATCAGTTTTTACAGCAATTTGAATGGCCTTTCGCTCTGCTCTTTCAACTATACTAACAAACATAACATTATCTACAAACACTAACTTATCTAACTACATCACATAATTTATCTCTTATCACATTAGCTTCATATAAGGTGATTTCTCTCTTTGTACATATTTTATACATTCATATTTCAATAATACAATCAAACAAGTGTTTTTGCAGTAGAACGCAAATAAGAAAAAAATATACAAGATTCCTACATCGGTATATGTTCTCTTCATGTGACTTATTGGATGTTGAAGTGGCAGGATGAATCAGGAATTGGTTGTGTAACAGGATTTCCGTTTGATTTATCCGTGAAAAAGCCTTCAAAGCGTAGTTTTTGGGTACCTGTGACTCCACCTGGTACCTTATGTTTTTGAAGAATGTTCACCTCTTTCTCAAATGATAATTCAAGTGATACTAATATTTTAACAGAAATTAGACATCTTATACTGCAAGCATATATACAAAAATACTACTTTCTCCTTATTACATCATTTCACTCTCGTTAATCTGGGGTCTGGGGTGCTTGAGATTTCTCCTTTTGTTAACACATGAGCTTTTAGTGAGGATACATTCATTTCTTTCTGTACGAATAAATTCCCTCAATATTCGCTTGCATAAGTGTCTTTGCCAAGTTCGCTACCATTTTAAAATTTACATTATCGCTGCTTTCTCTGGGCGGCGAGAATGCTGGCGCGTACATGGGTGCATATGCAACAATCAGTACCGTACCAGAGCGCGGCAACTTTCTTATCCAACAACAATATTGCCAGGCCCTCCGTTATTTTAGAAGTACCTACCAATTTCTTCAGTTTTGTGTAAATCCTCCGAGGTTTTCCGATATCCCCGAAATTTTGAATGAATCTTCCGAAATTTTCCAATCTTCCTTCGTCGATAACATATGCTGCTACATAACACATACCAATCTGTTCAATCACAACGAAACACTGCGTTAACGATTACTACCGTTCTACTATTACAACGTTGTTTCGACGCAAGGACTGGCAAAGCCAAACGCTGCCCAACTGACGCATTCATAGTTTTGTCGATTCAACAAAGGAGCATACGTGTAACAATGCGCTTGTTAGGGACTGAATTACCAAATGACATCATAAGCTTCTGCGAAGTAATGGAGGTATGAGTTCGATTCGGATTCTGAATCTGTGGTGACAGCGCCTCAAAAGATACGATACGCTACTAAATATAATACCCAATGGAAAAAAGAAACAATATTTACCGGTTGCCTCAGAAGTAGCAAGAAAGATCCTTGCCTACTGCTGTGCGTGTGATTGTGCTCTACAAGCTACGTCTAGGAAAAGTGATATAGTAAAGCACGCCATTGGTAAGAAGCATGTAATTAATTGTGAACAGCAAAGGCAACCTGAACTTACTGATACGTCAACAGTTAGTGGTGTGGTGTGGCGGGTTGTTCTCTCACTATCAATTAAACAGTCAGTCCACGTACCTGGATAGCCTTCACTTTGTCTGCCCCTTCACTCTGCGATGGTAGGTACTGGTTTAGCCGACAAAAGCAGCGTTGATGAAACTTCGGCTAAATACCTACCACCCAAAGGCCACATAAGTCGAGTCCATGGACAACAGCTGATAGTTAAACTATCGGGGGATTATTGCATACTCCTTTGAAAAATGTCTAAAATTTCTTGTAAGTTGGTTAATTGTCTTTAAAACAGAGAATGTCTATCAAGTCCGTTATTAATATCCCGACGTAAATTATGCAATATTACTGACTGTATCTGTTACAAATTCAGACCCTAAAGCGGCCAGAAGATATTTAGTCCGATCTGATATTTAGAACGTCCTAAACAGTCACTGATCCACGACTGCTTGCGAATGAATACATTCAGTTGTTCAGTAGGCTTCTTGTAAAGAAGTGCTCTCCATAATGTCTCGTAATCTGCACGAACCACGCCACGTGAAGTTTATGTACGACATGAAATGTTCACACGCAAATACCTCCTTAAATAAACCACTCACAAGGCTCACACTTCCACAAAATACTCAAAACTGCAGTCGCTTTCCGTCGGCGACACGTGAACCTATCAAACGCGCGAATTTCACCATTTTGGTATACATTTCATCAGCGCGGTTTAATATAGGTGTCTACCAGAAGGCAGCTCCAGAGCTACTATACAGAATCTTAGATTACAGGTACAGACCTACTCAAACCCGCGGAAAACGCTGAATTTCTATTGGCTGTTATGTTAAGCAGCCAATCAGATCATCACGAGCACTTCTTCACTCGCGGTACTTCTAAAGTCAGACTATCAGATTAGCACATGTAATTTAGCCTAGAAATTTCATAATTACGAAACTAAATACAATTTAATCAAAATAAAACACGATTCCTCTTCACAAAATAAATTACTAATAAATTTTATACTCAACGCCCCTTCTGGCTGCCTTTCGCAAAATGAAGCTCACTCGTACATACGTCACAAATTCCCCCATTGCTCAACTACTTTCCCACGTACATTTAATAGCTTTAGTACAATGTCATATTCTCTTTTTGATGTATGTCCTACATTCATTCTTTGTCTCTCCAAAACACACAAACAACCAAAACACGATGAAATAATGGTTTTCCAAATAACTTCTAATGACGTCACAAATCTCTGATAACGAAACTAAAGAAAATTCCAGAAAATTAGGTTACATGATCCTATCCTCTTGGTTGTAGTTTCAAATGATGCTATAGATGAACACATTACAGTCCCTAAATCAAGTTTCACAATGCCAGCACCATTGTTATGTGTTTTTGGTAAAAATTTATATCTCAAAAAGTATTGAGGTTATTTATTTGAAATTTTAACAGCATGGTTATGCTCCCCATAGAATGTGGTACACTAAGTATGAAAAAGATCGATTAATATTTAACAGTACTTCTTCAGATTCATAGAAAATATGCGTAACGTTTTGCACGCAGTGGTAATCAAGTAGACAGTTCGCTTTGCACTGTAGCCAGCGTCAATTTTGCGGGCATGAGAACCAAAATCTGCCCTCCTCCCGGCTTCACGACAAGCAGGCTTTCAGTGCAAGATGACAACTCGTAATAATTTGCTACGTTACAGTGGGAACTCAAGATTACATGGCACAGTTGAGGTTAGCGAAATTTGCATTGCTAGTTTTGTTGCAGAGCATAATTTGCCACTTCCCGTAATTGAATATTTACCGAATCTCGTCCAGGCAGTGTGTCCTGATTCACAACTTGCGAAACATATTCTTTGTGGCAGAACAAAAGTAGCTGGAATCATAAATAATGTTGCAGGCAAGGCAAATTTCGTGAAACTAATTGACACATTTAAGACAAATAAATTTAGCCTCATTTTTGATGGACCAACAGATAAGGGGTGCATAAAACATTTGTGTTTGGCATTACATGTTCCCAGTGAAGGAAACGAAGTAACTGATGCCTTCCTACGACTGATTCCACTTACTGATGCTACTGGTGATACGTTATATTAGGAGACTGTCAAGTTCTTCTGTGACACCAAGATCCCTTACAAAGAGAATATGATTGGTTTACAGCGGATCGGGCTCGTCATTCCTTATCCACTTTGTTTCAGCAAGATATTCCAGAGCTGTTCACATGACGCATTTGCCATTCATTTGCGCTATGCGGTTCCTACGCTTATTTAACCGTTCCCAGAGGCGCAGAAGACCTAGCGAGGGTTGTGTATAATTATTCCTAGTGTAGCCCTAAATGTATTGGTAGAGTGAAAGAGTTCTAGAACTTTGCAAAAGTAAAACTGCACAAGCTTATTTATCCCCGCCAGACACGCTGGCTCTCCTTACATATGGTTGTCTCCAGGCTTCCTGAGCAATATGAACCTCTGAAACTATTACTTATCGATGCTGTGGCTAACGACAGACTTCTGGCAACCGACACAATACTGCATAAATTAAATCATAATATTATGACTCTTCCTTAATTTTTTGGATGTTCTGTTACATCTCTTAAACACACTTAATCTTCAGATACAGTCAGTCTTCTCAAACCCTCACGGTGTATCGTGACTTTGAGGCAACCTCGAAAATGGTGTTAGAATGTAACACGAAGAAAAGCTATCTGGAATCAACCCCCTTAAAAGTAGTATACTATCTAAATCCGACTTATTTTAAACCTCTTGATGAACTGTATTTAGGAACAAAGGTTTCATTGAGCATTGATAGACTTGTGACCAGTTGAAGAAATTTAAACTTCAATGCTTAGACTTTTTTGTTGAGAGTGCTCAATAGATATTCAAACAGTTTCCTTTCAGTGATAATGGTCTAAAAGATTTGGAGGCACTTGACTCAATTTGCGTTAGAGACAAGAGAATTCCGACTGTTGCCAGTTTTGCACCAAAGTTTCCAATTTTAATTAAACCATGCAGTCAAGAAAATGGCACTGAATGGAGTCTATAGGGAAATACAGAGGTAGGATTGAAGAATACAGATCCGGCTGAATTCTGGAATGCTGTCCGCAAGCTGAAATGGGGAAATGGAACACCTAAATTCCCCAAGATATCAGCCATAATTATGTTGCTGTTGTGCTTATCCCATCCATCAGCTATAGTGGGAAGTATGTTTTTTGCAACAAACCACGAATGAGAACCAAAATAAGAAACAGACTGAGCACTAAAATGATAACACGACTTTTAGATTCCAAAACGAATACAAGATTTATATCCTGTTACGACTTTCCTATCGGTACGGAATTTCTACGTCTGATGACTAATGACATTTACAAGGATGGTACGGAGGAAGAAGAAGAAGTCTAGATTGGTGAGTGAGAATAATATAACTTTCTATCAACATTGCTGTTTGTTATATTAACCCCTGACTGGTATGGTGGGGTCATGGGGCTGGATTTTGTTTGTTTGTTTAGTTTTAATGTTTATAACACTGCAGCGCTGAAAGTCTGACAAAGGAATGGTCCAATCCGACATATCTTAACCCATCCTGAAATTTTTTATGCAGGAAGAATACAAGGAAAGAAATTCATTGTAAAAATTTTAGCCACTAAGGCGCACTACAAGTATTTTTAAAAATTGTTTAAGTTACTCATTTTTGCCCCATGAGGAGCCGTTTGTAACAGCGTTTAGTGCATACAGCCAGCCCTTCCTGCCTAGTGAGTGAATCGGTCGTGACAAGAGAGCGTCATGTAGCGTAGATATCCAGGGTGACACAAACCAATTTTTACCACCTAAAACATATAAGAAATGAGGCCTATCATTGTTTGGAATAACAGGCATTTCATATCGACAGCGAAACTATTGCAGATGTAATTCTTACAAAGGTGACTAAAAGAGGAAAATCACAGACGACTTCCATCGATCGGGACTTGAATTTGTTGAACTGAAATGTGTCTTACACATACACATTTTGTAACAATTTCTGTACTAAAGTTTTTATCCTAATTCTTCTATATTTTGTGATTGTACATAAATTTATTTCAGTTGGGGCCAGACTGACCCTACCATAGCCAGTATGAGATTTTTCTAGTTAAGTATTTCCTCTATATTAGGCTGAATGTCATTTTCACCTTGTAATGAAATAAAAGTATCCGACATTAAAGTCGATGGATGTGTACAGTCAATGCTTGATGAAGTAGAGAGTGACTTCAGCTTCAATGACGATTCAAATCTTGATCAAAATTATGGAAGCAAACAGGACAGTGATTCAGTGTTAGACGAGGAAGAGGAAGCTGAAAATGAGGTGGAAAATGAATAGGTATTTGAAGCAACTAGGTCAAAAGATAGGAAAACAAAAGTCTTCTGTTTAGCACATCTATATGAAGTGACGGTTGAGAAACGTTTGTAGGAATTGTGTACAAACTTCTATCTGATTTTATTTACTTCCGGGATGATGAAGTTTATAATTTATATTATTTCTTTGCTAAGGATCCTATCCTTCCGTGTGACGCGCGTTTGCTAACGGGGATAAAAAAGAAATTGCTGGCTGTTTAGTGAGACAACAGTAATTTAATAATTTTGAAAATCAGATACGCTCGTAATTTGAGGAAGGTTCTCAGTGGAATCGTTAGTCACAGCACACAAAAGAGATGTACATTAGCGAGAGAAGTACGAACGGGTTATTTCCTAGTGCTATATTTCATGATTATGGTTAGTTTTACGATCTAGAAAAAAAAAAGTAATTGCCGTCTCTCTTTAGATCGATGTGCAGGAGGCAGAAAGCTTTTGCGATGAAATGACCTGGAGAAAACTTGCATTGCTTTTATGTTTTGACCGTGAAATCAGGAAGTCAAAGACTGCAAGACCGCTTACTTTTCGCGTACCGCTCAAACAACCATTTTGACACAATCTAAGCCAGTCAAGAATTAATCCGTTTTCACTTACCGCCTTTTGCAGCCTCTAAGAACTGCTGAACTTCTTAGCCTTCTCGACAGTAAAATGTATCACAGGACAACAATAATTTTGTACAATCATTACTTCACTTGAATGGTTATTATTAAATAGTTAACGGACATACTCCCCTCTGCCCAAGCTCTATTCAACGCTAAGAATTAAAGATACCAGAATGTGGAAAAACTAGATCAACCTCATCTAATGTTTTTCTACTGAGATCATAATATTCCATCAGACACCGAAAGAATTTATTGTAACGTTTCAAGGTATGGAGCGCAATGCTTATTTTTTGCCTACGTTGGTTCCACGGTGTGCAAGCGCTGTGCCAAACCGTGCGCCAAAACCGTTCCCGAGAAAATAATGTACAACAATCTTGTGAAATTGCTCGACAAATACTATGATACTCAAATCTATGTAGCAGCTGCATAGTCTAAATTTTTTCGTCTGAAGCTGCAGCCTACTCAGTCAAACAGTGGATAGCAGAACTCAGAGGTCCCACCAGCCGATGTAGCTTTAGATGTTCGTGTGGAATTAACCATGGTGAAGTAATGTTTCGTGATGTCATTACACATAATGCATCTTATGTACACATATATGCTGCAATCCTAACACTGCCTGAGCCTGATTTAAAAACAGCAATGTCTGTTGCGGAATCTCAAACAATTGTGGGCTCAACAGAGGTTGATTTTGAGGCTCCACTTGTTTCTTTTGTTCGTATCGCATCGCGTACTCAGTTTCATGTACACAATAGTGTTCAAGCACAAGAATGGAGCTTAAACAAACTGTAAGAGCAGTAAGAAAATTAAATGTAAAACCTTTCAATCTTGTAGCATACAGTGTATACTACCACACTCTGGAAGAAAATAGTGTCCTCGGCGTTTTTCGAAGCATGATTGCAAAGATTGTCCTTTTCTTAATGCCAGTTGCTTTCAGTGTGGACGTGAAGGCTACATTCAGTCAGTGTGTTTACACTGCAAGCAAGCGAAGCAAGGCACCAGCTGCAGTCGAGCGAGTGAGCGGCGAGAACAACCACGCTGTCATTCCGTGTTTACAGTATACAGCCAACACCACTCACTCAGGCGCAAGCCGAACCAAGTATTTCTGCACTGCGGAAATCTTCCGCTGCAATATGTTGGCAAGCGAACAAACTTTTTATACGCTTAAAAGTGGGACAAAACACAGTTGCATTACATTTGGACACAGGTGCTTCTGTTTCCCTGACAAATAAAGACACTTATGACCGAAGCAGTAGCCCATCGCTACAGCAGCCTACTTCTATTTTATCTGCCTAGGACAAGAAATTCTAGCCCTTGGCGTGTGTACTTTGCCAGCAACTTTCCAAGAAGTGACAAACTTTTCGTGAACTCAATTCTGAAAACAGCGCAAACATATTTGGGCTAGATTTATTTGATTGTTCAACTTGATGCATTCAGAACAGTGTGGTACAAATCAGTGTTTCTGTGCGTCACACAAACATTTCTGACATGTGTAGTAGAGATGGGTCGTTCTCCAACTAACGGGTCCAAAGGAACGGTTCATCAAGATGAAAGGAACGAGCAATGAACGAATATGGAACGGTCCTTTCATAGTTCACTTCGGTCGCGGCTTTCTACTTATAGTTCCCAGGAACGGAATGTCGTTTCATTCGCTGCGCACGCCAGTTCTACATGTTTGAAACATTTTTTGAGCCGGCCGCGGTGGTCTAGCGGTTCTAGGCGCGTAGTCCGCAACCGCGCGACTGCTACGGTCGCAGGTTCGAATCCTGCCTTGGGCATGGATGTTTGTGATGTTCTTAGGTTAGTTAGGCTTAAGTAGTTCTAAGTCCTAGGGGCTGATGACCACAGATGTTAAGTCCCATAGTGCTCAGAGCCATTTGAACCATTTTTGAAACCTTTTTTGAACTCTGAACTTCTGGTACTTCTCGTATTCTATTCATCGTCCTTGACTGGTAATTAAAATGTGGACTATTTTATAATTACGTAAATTACATAAAATTACGTGGTATCTGATACATACATCTTTTCAGGTAACAAAACGGCATGCCAGCTTACTTCACTATTTTGATAAACAGCAGAAGAAATACTTGTAAAAAGGCAAGATTTTTTTGTTATTACACATGCAAAGGAAGTCGGCACGGCACACACGAGTGGCCATTTTCCATCTATTTTTGATCCAAGGTAAAAGAGCAGGTTCATTGTCGTGGAAGGCAGACCGATTTACAACGGAATGAAGTCTGCGTTCCATAATCGAGTGTTTGGTGTCACATTTTGTACAGAGAATATGATAACATCTACAATGTTGTTTCAGTGGCACGGAAAATCGACCCCGAGTAATAGACTGCTTATTGTTGCCTACCAATCATCATCTATTGTTTCGAAGTTGTTTGCAATAGCTTATTTGTTATTTATTTACTGCCTAATTATTACATGTTTATCTGTTCTGCTCTTAGCGGTCAACATACCTGCGTAATTGGAGAGCAGTCTGTACTCGGGGCCGGTTTTTCTTACGCCACCGTATATTATTTCACTGAGTGCGATCAGCCACATAACGCTGTTGTTGTTGTTGTGTTCTTCAGTCCTGAGACTGGTTTGATGCAGCTCTCCATGCTACTCCATCCTGTGCAAGCCTCTTTATCTCCCAGTACCTACTACAGCCTACATCTTTCTGAATCTGCTTGGTGTCTCCCTCTACGATTTTTACCCTCCACGCTGCCCCCCAATATTAAATTGGTGATCCCTCGATGTCTCAGCACATGTCCTACCAACCGATCCCTTCTTCTAGTCAAGTTGTGGCACAAGCTTCTCTTCTCCCCAATTCTATTCAATACCTCGTCATTAGTTATGTGATCTACCCATCTAATCTTCAACATTCTTCTGTAGCACCACATTTCGAAAGCTTCTATTCTCTTCTTGTCCAAACTATTTATTGTCCATGTTTCACTTCCATATATGGCTACACTCCATACAAATACTTTCAGAAACGACTTCCTGACATTTAAATCTATACTCGATGTTAACAAATTTCTCTTCTTCAGAAACGCTTTCCTTGCCATTGCCATTCTACATTTTATATCCTCTCTACTTCGACCACTATCAGTTATTTTACTCCCCAAATAGCAAAACTCCTTTACTACTTTAAGTGTCTCATTTCCTAATCTAATTCCCTCAGCATCACCCGATTTAATTCGATTACGTTCCATTATCCTCGTTTTGCTTTTGTTGATGTTCATCTGATACCCTCCTTTCAAGACACTGTCCATTCCGTTCAGCTGCTCTTCCAAGTCTTTTGCTGTCTCTGACAGAATTACGATGTCATCGGCGAACCTCATAGTTTTTATTTCTTCTCCATGGATTTTAATACCTACTCCGAACTTTTCTTTTGTTTACTTTATTGCTAGGTCAATATACAGGTTGAATAACATCGGGGATAGGCTACAACCCTGCCTCACTCCCTTCCCAACCACTGCTCCCCTTTCATACCCCTCGACTCTTACAACTGCCATCTGCTTTCTGTATAAATTGTAAATAGCCTTTCGCTCCCTGTATTTTACCCCTGCCACCTTCAGAATTTGAAAGAGAGTATTCCAATAAACATTGTCAAAAGCTTTCTCTAAGTCTACAAATGCTAGAAACGTAGGTTTGCCGTTCCTTAATCTTTCTTCTAACATAAGTCGTAGGGTCAGTATTGCCCCACGTGTTCCAACATTTCTGAGGAATCCAAACTGATCTTCCCCGAGGTCGGCTTCTATCAGTTTCTCCATTCGTCTGTAAAGAATTCGCGTTAGTATTTTGCAGCTGTGACTTATTAAACTGATAGTCCGGTAATTTTCACAATTGTCAACACCTGCTTTCTTTGGGATGCTACTAATTTTCAATTTTTCATAAGAACCGTATACCAAGCACAAATGAACGGTGAACGAGTAAAAGTGAATGGTTCCCAAAAAAGAGCTATCACCAGTGAACTAGTTCCCAAGGATGAACAAGTTTGCCCATCTCTAATGTGTAGTAAGTACAACGGACCATTTGAACCAGGTATAGCAAGGTTCAAATTCAAATGGCTCTGAGCACTATGGGACTCAACTGCTGTGGTTATTAGTCCCCTAGAACTTAGAACTACTTAAACCTAACTAACCTAAGGACATCACACACATCCATGCCCGAGGCAGGATTCGAACCTGCGACCGTAGCAGTCGCACGGTTCCGGACTGCGCTATAGCAAGGGAAAAGACTTTGAAGCGTTTATCACTGTGGCAGAGAATTCGTTCCACAAGATCGGACAAAGTTTCAGCCCCAGGATAAAGTCTTTTACAAAGCCTTTGGCAAGCAACATCACTGGGAGCATGGAGTCACTACCAAAGTAATCACACGTTCGTCTTATGTTGTTCACGGTTGTGCAGGGCTACTGCGGCGCCACTAACACCAGCTGCGCCGCGCTTATGGGCATGTCACTGATGCTGCTGCACGTGGAGATTGGTAGCTGCACGAACCAATGTCCGTGGACGAGCCGCCCCTGGAAGATCACTGCACTGCTCCAGAAGATCCCCTTGCCAGCTAAGCACAGTGTCTGTGGATGCAGGTATTCACCCTGCGGCTGGCTTTTTGGCAGAGAGGAGTGCGCCGTCCGCGCCGCTCCGACGCGCGCACTGTGTTCCAGTTGAAGGGCGCGCATGGTCTGAAGCCCCGTCTAAACTGAGCGCGCGCAAACGCGCCACTTCCTTTGATGTACCGACAACAGCCGGAAAACTGCGCAGCGCGGTTCGCCGCTCAGTGTGGACCCGCCTTTAGGGAGGGCCCGCTGCAGTCCACAACATACAGGGGGCACTCCAGAATACCACGCCCCCCGTCACCACAGCAGCGCCCTTGTGCTGATGTCAATATAATGTCCATCATACAAGAGCTCTGCCCCAGTTCAAGACCTCAGCTAAAGCAGTCAATATCGTAGTTTCAGACGAAATGTTGCATTTTGTACTCCAAGAGAATAAGGTTGGTTCAAATGGTTCTGAGCACTATGGGACTTATCATCTGAGGTCATCAGTCCCCTAGAACTTAGAACTACTGAAACCTTACTAATCTAAGGACATCACACACATCCATGCCCGAAGCAGAATTCGAACCTGCGACTGAAGCAGTCGCGCGGTTCCAGATGGAAGCGCCTAGAACCGCTCGGCCACCAAGAGAATAATTTGTTAATCCTAGACTGTATTAACTTATTACTATCTGTCTTACGCTTCCTTGATTCTGTAATGAGTTCATCTTGCAACTTAACCCATCATTATACTGTAACATACCGATGTGGGTTTCCTCACTGCCTTCCTCCTTCCTTGCACCAGCCTCGGAAGGTTAAAATTGGTCGTGTCTGCTTTGATGAAGTGAAAGGTTCAGCCGGCCAGTGTGGCCGTGCGGTTCTAGGCGCTTCAGTTTGGAACCGTGAGACCGCTACGGTCGCAGGTTCGAATCCTACCTCGGGCATGGATGTGTGTGATTTCCTTAGGTTAGTTAGGTTTAAATAGTTCTAAGTTCTAGGGGACTGGTGACCACAGATGTTAAGTTCCATATTGCTCAGTGACATTTGAACCATTTTTTTGAAAGGTTCACTTCGTTACTTTAATAATTTTAACCTGTGATTGAGTTGCTGTGGTCATTGTCTAGCTGTACCTCGTTCAGATTGAGAATCGTTGAAATTAGTCCTACTATTTTTCTGGTTCTACATCTGCTGTCCAGTCAAGACCGCTGCAGCTGATGGCTGCCAAGAACCTGACTTTATTATTTTTCCAATGTCTAGTGAAATTCCTATCATTATTATTGTTGTTATTGTAAACAAAATTGTCAATGTATTTACGTTTTCTATTTGAATCACGCTGCATTTCATTATTATAACTGATTGTTGTATGGGCGAAAATGCTACTTACAGTTCCCAGTAACGTTACTGTAGCCATTACTGTAACCATTCCTATCCCACTATATATTATGATTACCTGTTCTACTGTGATAACAATTATTAGTATTTCCTCCCGAATTTCCAATAGAATAATTATGATAATTACCATTGCCATAATTTCGTTTTGTGTCTTCTTGAATTAAATCTAACGAATCCATGATTGACATAAATTACTTATGATCTATGTCTAATATATACATAAGCTTGTCCCTTATATTGTTTGTAATTTGGTCTTTAAAATACGTAGCATCTTCCACTATGTGAAATGGGTTCAGCCCAATTCCGTGTTTTATTAGTATAATATTCGAAATACTTTCTCAAACTACCCTTCTTTGGGTTATAGCGCTCTGTGCTGTAAACTTACCTCCGTTATTTCTCTTGTTTGCTTGCTGACCAAAATCTTCATATAAAACTTCGTTCAAATTCCTTGTACGTATGACAATATTCAGCAGCATTGTTTGTCCCTAATGCAGCTTCCCCGGTAACGTGAGATACAACGAACTACACTCCTGGAAATGGAAAAAAGAACACATTGACACCGGTGTGTCAGACCCATCATACTTGCTCCGGACACTGCGAGAGGGCTGTACAAGCAGTGATCACACGCATGGCACAGAGGACACACCAGGAACAGCGGTGTTGGCCGTCGAATGGCGCTCGCTGCGCAGCATTTGTGCACCGCCGCCGTCAGTGTCAGCCAGTTTGCCGTGGCATACGGAGCTCCATCGCAGTCTTTAACACTGGTAGCATGCCGCGACAGCGTGGACGTGAACCGTATGTGCAGTTGACGGACTTTGAGCGAGGGCGTATAGTGGGCATGCGGGAGGCCGTGTGGACGTACCGCCGAATTGCTCAACACGTGGGGCGTGAGGTCTCCACAGTACATCGATGTTGTCGCCAGTGGTCGGCGGAAGGTGCACGTGCCCGTCGACCTGGGACCGGACCGCAGCGACGCACGGATGCACGCCAATACCGTAGGATCCTACGCAGTGCCGTAGGGGACCGCACCGCCACTTCCCAGCAAATTAGGGACACTGTTGCTCCTGGGGTATCGGCGAGGACCATTCGCAACCGTCTCCATGAAGCTGGGCTACGGTCCCGCACACCGTTAGGCCGTCTTCCGCTCACGCTCCAACATCGTGCAGCCCGCCTCCAGTGGTGTCGCGACAGGCGTGAACGGAGGGACGAATGGAGACGTGTCGTCTTCAGCGATGAGAGTCGCTTCTGCCTTGGTGCCAATGATGGTCGTATGCGTGTTTGGCGCCGTGCAGGTGAGCGCCACAATCAGGACTGCATACGACCGAGGCACACAGGGCCAACACACGGCATCATGGTGTGGGGAGCGATCTCCTACACTGGCCATACACCTCTGGTGATCGTCGAGGGGACACTGAATAGTGCACGGTACATCCAAACCGTCATCGAACCCATCGTTCTACCATTCCTAGACCGGCAAGGGAACTTGCTGTTCCAACAGGACAATGCACGTCCACATGTATCTCGTGCCACCCAACGTGCTCTAGAAGGTGTAAGTCAACTACCCTGGCCAGCAAGATCTCCGGATCTGTCCCCCATTGAGAATGTTTGGGACTGGATGAAGCGTCGTCTCACGCGCTCTGCACGTCGAGCACGAACGCTGGTCCAACTGAGGCGCCAGGTGGAAATGGCATGGCAAGCCGTTCCACAGGACTACATCCAACATCTCTACGATCGTCTCCATGGGAGAATAGCAGCCTGCATTGCTGCGAAAGGTGGATATACACTGTACTAGTGCCGACATTGTGCGTGCTCTGTTGCCTGTGTCTATGTGCCTGTGGTTCTGTCAGTGTGATCATGTGATGTATCTGACCCCAGGAATGTGTCAATAAAGTTTCCCCTTCCTGGGACAATGAATTCACGGTGTTCTTATTTCAATTTCCAGGAGTGTATATCTTATGTTACTCATTCCATGACCTTGGAAATATATTACTAAAACTTTTTATAAATAACAAAGAAAATAACGAAACTCTATTTCATATTTCGTTACCGTGCTCTGAATATGGCCTAAACATGGCCTGTTCGTTCCCATATCTCGCTGGCTAAAACACGTGAGAATCAGTTTCACTAATCTTTGATTCAAAAGCACCTTCGGTTCCTTATTGTTCTCTGTCAGAATTTCAGCTGCCGTTACTTTGCCACTTGGAATTTCCACTATAACTTTGTCGGCTGTGACTAGTTGCTTCAGCTCGTAAATACGAGGCCAGAACAAGTACAAATGTGCCAATTGTTTAGTTCAGGAGATTCTGCAATGACCTATATGTAAAAGGATGAGAACCTCCCTGCATAGAAGTACAGGAATCAAATGCCAAGGAGCACCTTCTTCCATTGGCAAGAGAATGACATCATCCAGCCGGGAAAGAGGATGATGGAAACCATAGAAGTTATGCAACGGGTCAGATGCCTAATCCAGAGAACTGTCAGGCCACCCATTTCATGTCATGCACATATCTTATTTAAGCACTGGGTCTGCAGGTACCACTGATGCAATCCTGAAGCTGATAATGGGAAAACCATCAACAGACTGTTGTACCCCCATGTCTAGTTCGAAACATAACAATTCTTCCCAATAAAACAATGGATCAGGGCCAATGCACAGCTGAGACAATGCATCTGCATTTATGTGCAGCAACATACGCAGAAATAGATGTTATAATTGTACCTTGACAAAAATAAGGCTCAACACTGAAGGCGATGAGCAGTTTTGGCAGGTAAAGCAGTGGAAATGCAAAACAGGAAAAGGAAATTTATGATCTGTGGCTAAGTGGAATTTAGTACTGTGTAAGAATACATGAAATTTTCTGACAGCATAAATGATCTCAATGGCTTCTTTTTTAATGTGTGAATAGTGCTGCCAAGCTTTGTTGAGTGTTTTCCCGAGATTCATACACATGGCGATGGACCAGAAATACCCCAACTCTGTATTGGGATTCGCCTGTGGCCAAGAACAAATTGAAGTTTGGAAGTCCACATTGCAAGGTGCAGAGTGTAACTTGTTTTTAAGTTGCCCAAATGCTCACATGCCATTGACTACTTGAACGAAATATTTTTATGAAGTACCTGGTACAGAGGGTGAGCTAGACTGGCTCTGCTAGGAAGAAAGCTGTGATAGTAAGCTATGTTACTAAGAAACACCTGCAGTTCCCACAAACTGGACTGATGAGGAAAAGCCGCGATAATGGTGACATGTTCCTGGGGCCAAACACAAACACCATGCTGGTAGAGTTCATGAGTGAAATACTCAATAGAGGCTTGAAAAAATTGTGATTACACTTAAGGCCTGTGGTGTGCAAAACACAAAAAAGGAATGCAGGTTACGAAAGTGTTCATCCGTGATAGTACAAATGATGACAACATTGTCAAGAAAGTTGATGCTGCAAGGAACATCAGCCATAAATTGTTCCAAAAAGTGTTGAAATATAGCCAGGGCACTAGCCAATCCAATCATTAAATGCTGATTTGATAAATACCAAAAGGCAGAACTGACCAAAGGAGAATTTCATACAATTAATGAAGCATTGTATTAAAAAGAAAATATGAGCAGAGTTGGTTCCTCATCATCCCAGCTCATCAACAGTCAGACATCCTCAAGTTTCTCCATGGCAGTCAAACATCTGGGATTCGAGAAGACTCTTGGTCTCATTGGCCAATCAAGTCTCTACCAAGCTGATAGACCCTATGAGAGCCACTGTAAGGAAGGCCAACGATGGAAGTACATACCACAGTTACCTCCAGGGCCTCTACTACCATTTCTGCCCTCAATGCCCTCAACAGTGCCATCCCACCAATCTGGAATCGACTGCTTGTGGGGATTCCCATAGTCAACAAATGGGAATCAGTGGACAGTAGTCTGCACTGACTATCTCACTGACTATTGAGTCACTAATGCTGTGCCAAATACTGAAGCTCTGGAAATTGCAAATATCCTTGTAGAAGACATGATTTTCATGTGTGAATTACCCTTTGTGATTATTAGAGATAATTTCACAACTGCCTCCCATCCACAGATGAATGATGTAACAGAACAGTTTAACAAGACTCTGGCAGATATGCTCTCTGTGTATGTTTCAAACACAGAGATTCAGACATAATACCACACATTATGACATTCACATATAACGTAATGAAGCAAGACACTACATGCTTCCCACTGTTCTTTATGCTTCACTGTTACAAGACCAAATCTATAGTGGATACGCTGTTGCCATTTCACTTGGCTGACACTGAGTGTGTCCACATGAAAATTTTCATCAGTAGGACCAAAGAAGCAAGAAGTTGACTCACATATTGGATGGAGGCCCAGGACGAGGTCCAAAAGTGCTACATTATAAAGTACCAAACAGTGAGATACAGCCCAAACACTTTGAATTTTTACACCTTAGCAGAAAGTAGGATTATCAGAAAAGTTACTAAAGTGCTACTTTGGGCTGTAGCTTATACTTCACCACCTGTTGGATGACACATACAAAGTCAAGAAAACAAAAGCACAGAGATATCATCCATGTCCTCTGTATAAAGACCTAACCCCACTACAGTCATGAGGCACAGATCAGTGATGGAATGTTCAATGAAACTTATGACCCACGTGACAACTGCAAAGCTTCAGTGTTCATCAGAGTGAAGAGGATGTAACAACAAGACCAAAGCACAAGGATCCAGTGCTCCCATACAGAGGACAACAGACAAGTTCTGGATCTAGGGTACAGTAGACAGTTCCAATGAGAATTTCAGGGGCACAGTACCATGAGTTAGGGAGCAAACATGTAGTGTAGAGGTTAGCATTGCTAGTTGGTGTGTTGTTGCTCTCCAGCTCAAACCTGGGTATTATTATTTAGCATTTATTGTATCTGGAATGTTCTTGAAATATCTTAAGTTTGTAAATTTCAAAATATTCAATGTTTTATGAAAACCATCATTCTAGAATACTCAATATTTGTATGAATAGCTGCATATTCTGTCAAGGATTTTGCTTCTGTACTGGCTGTACATTGATGTCAATAATAAACATACTTTCACTTTTAGGTGTTGTGCTGTACTGTTTACTCTACCTTTTGATTTGACTTGATTGTGATTCTTACATTAAAAAATGCAAGAATAAAACTTTAATAATTGTTTGTGGTTTTTTATTTATATTTTTATTACCATTTCAGTGTCGCTTCTCACTCCATCAGGTCATATAAATGGCAAACTAAATAAATTATCTACAAAAATTAAAGATTACTATTTTGGTCAAAAGAGATACAAGAATGTCAGGTACACACTTCTGTGCTGCAAGATTACACAGTATCACTCCTCAATATAATCCAATTTGAAAGTATAGTTTTGTTCTTCAATATGCTAATGCAACATCACAATTTTTCACAAATATTGCAAAAGAAGATGGTATGCATATTGCTTCCTGGCAAGGGATACAATGTTTAGTAAAAAATGATAGAAAGACGTACTCTTGTAATTGTAAACTATAGCAAATGCTTGTTTTGCAGTTTTGTTAAGCCATCCACAAAAAATGTCATTAAATTCATACATTGTAGATTAATAAATTTGCAAAATAAAATCTGTGTAATAGAATAGCACTACCTCTGAACTGTCTCCAAATTTGACATTTGCAGTAAGTTAGAATGGGGTGTTGGTTCCTTGTCTACAGTTGACCAATGAACTCACATACCCTCCAATGTGTCGATGCTTTCAATCTTGTTAATGCATTATTTCAATAATCTTTGAAATTTTTCAAATAATTTTCATGTTAATACAAAACTGTTGTTAATGAATGTTCCACTAATAAAATTGGGTGCAGTTGGTATTGTTCATCATTAATCTATAAAGGTCATTGGTACTGGTTCTGCTACTGTGAACAGCTGAAAGCAAGTGGAAACTACACTCATTGTTCTTGTTGATGGCACACAGCTTTTCTGTATGATTAAGTGATGGTGTATCCTCTGGGGTATCACATCTGGGGATAAAATAGCCCCCCATCTGGATCTCCAGTGGAGACCACTCAGGAGGACATTACCATCAGGAAAGATGAAACTGGCATTCTAAAGGTAAGATCATGAAATGTTAGACTCCTTAATTGGACAGGGAGGTTAGAGAAATTAAAAGAGAAAATGAATAGTCTGAATTTAGGTATAATGGGAATTTATGAAGAGCCATGGCAGGAGGACAGGACTTCTGGTCAGATGAGTACAAAGTTATAAATTAAAAAACAAACAAGCATAATTCATGATCAGGTTTGTTGATGAATAAGAAAATGTGAATAAGGGTAAGATACTGTGAACAATCTAGTGAACACATTATTGGAGCACAGATAAACACAAAGCCAACACTCACTACAGCAGTACAAACATGTTTGCCAACTTGCTTCATAGGTGATAAACATATGGAAACAATCTATGACGAGAAAAAGAAATAATCCAGACAGGTAAGGGAAAGGAAAATTTAATAGTGATGGAAGGGAGGAAACATTGTAGGATAACATGGGTTGGGGGAAAGGATTGAAAGAGAAAACCACCTGGTATAATTTTGCACAGGGCATACCTCAATCATTGTTAACACTTGAATTAAAAGGCATGTGAGCAGTTTGTATACATGGAAAGGACCTGAAGACACAGGAAGGTTTCAGATTGATTACATAAATGTAAGGCATAGATTTCAAAGCCAGATTTTAAATTGTAAGACATTTCCAGTGACAGATGTGGACTCTTCACTACAATTTATTGCTTATGAACTGAATATTAATATTTAAGAAGCTGCAGAAAGGTAGGAAATTAAGAAGATGGAACCTGAATAAGTTCAAAGAACCAAAGATTACTGACAGTTTTAGTGGGAGCATTAGGCAAAATTTCACTGGTAGAGAAAAGATATACAGTAGAAGATGAATAAGTAGTTTTGAGAGATGAAATAGTGAAGGCAACAGATGATCAAATTAGTAAAAAGACAAGGCCCAGTAAAAATCTTTGGATAAGACGGGAAATAGTGAATTGAACTGAAGAAAGGAGAAAATACAATAATGCAGCAAATGAAATAGATTAGAGGGATAGAGATGCCAAAAGTAAGGGACTGGCAGGAAGTGCAAAATGGTTAATGAGGAATGGGCAGAGCACAAACGCAAGGCCATAGAAACACGTGTAACTAGGTGAAAGATAGATACCACCTTCAGAGAAAAGAGAAGCAACTGTATGAATATCAAGAGCTCAGATGGCAGCCAGTACTAAGCAATAAAAGGAAACGTGAAAGATGGAAGGAATACATACGTAAATGAGCTCTATAGTGGGAAGATGAATTGGTTTAAGATAAGATATATAATACTGTGAGAGGAATTTATTTAATTGGATAGTTTTTATCCATCCAATTAAATAATTTGGTCAATAATTGATTGTTTTCATTGTTATGTAAGAGGAATTTGATAGAGCACTGACAGATCTATATCAAAACAAGGCCCTTGCAGTGGCAAACATTCCCGCAGAGTTATTTAAATCCTTGGGAGAGCCAACCACAACAAAAATGTTCCACCTGGTGTGTTAGATATATTGAACATACCAGACATTATGAAGAATATAATAATTACAATTCCAAATAAAGCAGGTGCTGATAGGTATGAAGATTACTGAATAACAGTGTAATAAGTCATTGTTGCAAACTACTGACACCAATTAGTTACAAAATAATGAAAAAACTGATAGAAGCCAATCTCATTGAACATTAGTTTGGGTTCCAGAGAAGTGTAGGAACACAGGAGGCTATACTGGCTCTACGGCTTACCTTATAAGATTAGTTAAAGAAAGGCAAACCTATGTTTGTATCATTTGTAGGCTCAGAGAAAGCTTTTGGCAGTGATGACTGGAATACATTCTTTGAAATTGTGAAGGTGGCAGGGCTAAAATACATGGAGTGGAAGGTTACATACAACTATTACAGAAACTGGACTACAATTTATAAGAGTTGATGGACATGAAAGGTTAGCAGTTGCTGAGAAAGAAGTGAGATGGGGCTATAGGCTATCCTTGATGTTGTCCAATCTGTACTCTGTACAAGCAGTCAAATAAATGGAGAATCTTGAACAAGGAATTAAAGTTCAAGGAGAAGAAATAAAAATGTTGAGGTTTTCTGATGATGCTGTAGTTTTATCAGAGACAGTAAAGCACTTGAGAAAGCAAGTGAATGAAATGGATGGTGTCTTGAAATAGAAGGTCATAAGATGAGCATCGACAAAAATAGAATGAGTATAATGGAATGTAGTTGAATTGTGTACAATATCGACAGAGTGAACTGCATATTAGCACACATATGATCATTTGAGAATGATTGCCTTTCCTATGATAGCTTTGTGGCTAACTTATGCTATTGTTTTGCTGCCACATGCCCAGTTGTAGTCACAGAACTTACACACACACACAAAAATTTAAACAAAAGTATCTGAATAAGTGATAATGTCATTGAAGCATTGGTTCATGGTGTGGGTTCCTGTAGTCATGTCCTAGTTCATGAACCACAGGCAACATATGAGTGGCCAAGTAAGTGGTCCTGACAGTCGGGATACCAGTTACTTTGGAAGAAGGCTAGGCATCTTGGACATGTTCTGAGTCGTGGTCACCTTTGTGCTCATACGGCAAAGACTACCAAATCCACCGGTTAGTCCCTCAACCATTAGGGGTAAAACCCAATGGGACTTGGGGCAAGTAAGGCTAGTAACCTGCTTCCCTGGTACTTTAAATATGATGCTGGCAACAATCAGAGCAAAATGCCTTGGACCCTTGGAGGTGACGGAGTCCCATCTCTAACTGACAAACCAGGGACTCCTAAGATACGACTTGGCAAACAAATGGTAATGAGATGGGGAGCTATTAATATTAATGGGGGCTACTCAGGGAAGAAGGTAGAGCTGGCAGAGGCTGCAAGTAAGATGGGGCTGGACGTTTTAGCTGTTAGTGACATTCGGTTAAGGGGTGAGAAAGTAGAGGAAGTGGGAGAATACAAGGTCTACCTGTCAGGAGTCAAAGCAGGAATAGCACAATGGGGTGTAGTGCTTTACATCAGGAAAGAATTGGAACCCAGCATAGTTGCAATAAGGTTTGTAAATGAACGACTGATGTGGATAGATTTGGCAATGTCTAGCAAGAAAATTAGGATTGTGTCAGTATATTCGCATTGTGAAGGGACAGATCAAGATAAGATGGATAGTTTTTATGAGGCACTCAGTGATGTAGTTGTTAGAGTAAAGGACAAGGACAGTGTTCTGCTCATGGAGGATTTTAAAGCCAGGATTGGAAATCGAACAGAAGGGTATGAAAAGGTTATGGGTAAATTTGGAGAGGATATGGAGGCCAACAGGAACGGGAAACAACTCTTGGATTTCTGTGCCTGTATTGGCTTAGTAATCACAAACTCCTTTTTTAAACATAAGAACATTCATCGGTATACTTGGGAAGGCAGGGGATCCAGATCTGTCATTGACTATATAATAACAGATCAGGAATTCATGAAGGCTGTGAGGGACACACGTGTATTCAGGGGATTCTTTGATGACACTGATCATTATTTAATCCGCAGTGAAATTGGGATTGTGAGACCGAAAGTGCAGGAGGTCAGGTCCATATGTAGGAGGATAAGAGTGGAGAAACTTCAGGATAAGGAAATTAGGCACAAGTACGTGACAGATATCTCAGAAAGGTACCAGTTAGTTGAATGTAGTCAATTACAGTCATTGCAAAAGGAATGGACAAGGTACAGGGACACAGTACTAGAAGTGGCTAAAGAATGTCTTGGAACAGTAGTGTGTAAACGTAGGATGAAGCAAACAGCTTAGTGGAATGACACAGTCAAGGAAGCCTGTAAAAGGAAAAAGAAGGCGTATCAAAAATGGCTACATACTAGAGCTCGGGTAAACAGAGAAAGTTATGTTGAAGAAAGCCAAGCAGATAATTGCAGCATCCAAGAAGAAATCTTGGGAAGACTTTGGAAACAGGTTGGAGATTATGGGTCAAGCTGCTGGAAAACCATTCTGGAGTGTAATTATCAGTCTTCGAAGGGGAGGTAAGAAGGAAATGACAAGTATTTTGGACAGGTCAGGAAAACTGCTGATGAATCCTGTGGATGCCTTGGGCAGATGGAGGGAATATTTTGAGGAGTTGCTCAATGTAGGTGAAAATACGATCAGTAATGTTTAAGATTTTGAGGTACAATGGGATAGGAATGATGATGGAAATAGGATCACATTTGAGGAAGTGGAGAAAATGGTCAATAGATTGCAGTGCAATAAAGCAGCTGGGGTGGATGAAATTAAGTCAGAACTCATCAAATACAGTGGAACGGCAGGTCTTAAATGGCTACACAGGATAATTGAAATGGCCTGGGAGTCAGGACAGGTTCCATCAGACTGGACAAAAGCAGTAATAACACCAATCTTTAAACATGAAAACAGAAAAGATTGTAACAACTACAGAGGTATCTCTTTAATCAGTGTGGTGGGTAAAATCTTCTCAGGTATTGTTGAAAGGAAAGTGTGAGTATTAGTTGAGGACCAATTGGATGAAAATCAGTGTGGGTTTAGGCCTCTTAGAGGTTGTCAGCACCAGATCTTTAGCTTACGGCAAATAATGGAGAAGTGTTATGAGTGGAACAGGGAATTGTATCTATGCTTTATAGATCTAGAAAAGGCATATGACCAGGTTCCTAGGAGGAAGTTATTATCTGTTCTACGAGATTATGGAATAGGAGGCAAACTTTTGCAAGCAATTAAAGGTCTTTACGTGGATAGTCAGGCAGCAGTTAGAGTTGACGGTAAATTGAGTTCATGGTTCAGAGTAGTTTCAGGGGTAAGACAAGGCTGCAACCTGTCTCCACTATTGTTTATATTATTTATGCATCATGTGTTGAAAACAATAAACTGGCTGGGTGAGATTAAGATATGTGAACACAAAATAAGCAGTCTTGCATATGCGGATGACTTAGTTGTGATGGCAGATTCAATCGAAAGTTTGCAAAGTAAATATTTCAGAGCTAGATCAGAAATGTAAGGACTATGGTATGAAGATTAGCATCTCCAAAACGAAAGTAATGTCAGTGGGAAAGAAATATAAACGGATTGAGTGCCAAATAGGAGGAACTAAGTTAGAACAGGTTGACAGTTTCAAGTACTTAGGATGCATATTCTCACAGGATGGCAACATACTGAAAGAACTGGAAGCAAGGTGTAGCAAAGCCAATGCAGTGAGCGCTCAGCTACAATCTACTCTCTTCTGCAAGAAAGAAGTCAGTACCAAGACTAAGTTATCTGTGCACCGTTCAATCTTTCGACCAACTTTGTTGTATGGGAGTGAAAGCTGGGTGGATTCAGGTTACCTTATCAACAAGGTTGAGGTTACGGATATGAAAGTAGCTAGAATGATTGCAGGTACTGGTAGATGGGAACAATGGCAGGAGGGTGTCCACAATGAGGAAATCAAAGAAAAACTGGGAATGAACTCTATAGATGTAGCAGTCAGGGTGAACAGGCTTAGATGGTGGGGTCATGTTACACGCATGGGAGAAGCAAGGTTACCCAAGAGACTCATGGGTTCAGCAGTAGAGGGTAGGAGGAGTCGGGGCAGACCAAGGAGAAGGTACCTGGATTCGGTTAAGAATGATTTTGAAGTAATAGGTTTAACATCAGAAGAGGCACCAATGTTAGCACTGAATAGGGGAACATGAAGGAATTTTATAAGGGGGCTATGCTCCAGACTGAACGCTGAAAGGCATAATCAGTCTTAAATGATGATGATGATGATGATGATTGAAGCAAGGGGAAGATTAAAATTACTCTGCAGTGCAATATTGAATAGCGTAATTTTAAAGGCAATCCCTCTAAGCTTTGCATATATCTATCCACCACAAACTGCAAAACAATTAGCTCTTTTAACATCCCTGTATCTCTTTTCTATCAGCAAATAAGAGAATCAGGCATCTTCCCACGCAGACTAAAGACAGCCCAGGTAAAACCAATCTTTAAAAATTGTGACAAAACAAAATCGATATCTACAGACAAATGTCAATTCTTCCTGTCATTTCCAAAATAGTTGACAGTCATGCATAACAAAATTATAAACTTTTTTCACAAGTACAACCTAAGGTTTGAAAATCAAAATGGATTCTTAAAATGTAAATCAGCTAGCATGGCAGCTACTGGGGATAAGTGACATCAAGGACAAGCAACATTTTATATGTATATACCTCAACATTGAGAACGCTTTTGACTGTGAATGCTACTATCCTGTTAGATAAGCTATGGAACATTGGCATTAAAGGCACTGCTCGTGACCTAATAAAGTCTTACTCAGTAAATGTAAACAGTTTGTAGTGTTTATATGGAAAGTGGTGTTCACAAATCCAAAATCACTAATACAAAATATCGAGTTCCCCGGGCTCCTCTTCTGTTCTTGATTTTTGCACTAAAAGTGTCATAGTAGTTCTGTATACAGATGATACATCTATTTTGTGTAAAAAGGAATCAGTTAATGAACTAGAGACCCATTGTAATAATGTGACAAATGAAATTGTGCAATACTTTGATGACAGCTTTTGACAGTATTAAATGTAGGCACCAGTAAAACATTTTACATAGAGTTCAACAACTTTAGTTTTAATGATGAAATTAAACTATTCATAGGCAATGGATTAGTAAAAAAAAAAAAAAGAGTTTAGTGTAAAATTTCTCAGTTTCACAATTCAAAGCAATCTAAAATGGGACACACCTGTTGAGGCTCTAGCATGTAAGTTGTCTAAGAATACATCTGCAATTAATACAATTAGCAACGTTGTGCAAAGACACTGTTGTCCTAAAGACTGCATATTATACCTGATTTTCCTCTTGCCTGAATTGTTGAACAGAAATTTGGGAAGCAACCATTAAAGTAAATCTATTGTTCTTCAACAAAAAGGATAATAAGTATCATCTGTGGAGAAAAATATAAGGTATCATGCTGTGGACTGTTTCCAAAAACTGGTGTGCACACTGCAGTAAACATGTACATTCTGAAAGCCATATTACAAGTTAAAAGAATAGTCCCAACATGTGTTCAGATTTGCGTCAGTACAATACCAGAAATAAAGAAAATTTTTTCTTCATCAGCCACAGAATAGCACTCTGTGAACAATATATAGGTTTAAAATCAGCCAATGCTTTGCCCAGCACAGTGAAGCTTAAACTTCAGATAAAGAAACTGCTGCTACAAGATCCCTCTTACACATTAGAAGAATATCACACTTACATGTAGAATAAGAAGTGCTTTGAAATCAATATGAAAATAGTTCAAAGCCAACCATTTTATTTGTAATCTAATCATTTTCTTAGTCATGATGTGTTCATAAGAAAGTATTACTGTGTTATGTATCAAGAACTGTAATCTGTTTTTGTACATATGCAATGAATCATTGACTGTTGAATAAAGTAATATATTTATTGTTATTATTATTAGTATTACTATTATATGTGATTATACAGGGGTTATATTAGGAAATGAGATGCTAAAAGTAGTAGAGGGGTTTTGCTATTTGTGCAGTAAAATAACTGATGATGGCCAAAGAAGAAAGGATGTAAAAACGTAGACTGGTCATAACATGGAAAGAATTTTTGAAAAAGGGGAATACTTCAACATGGAATATAAATTTAAATGCTAGGAAGTCTTTTTTGAAGTTTCTGGAGTTTAGCCTTGTACAGGACTGCAATACGGATGATTAGCTGCTCAGAGGGGAAGAGAATAGAAGTTTTTGAAATGTGGTGCTATAAAAGAAGACTGAGTAGTAGATGGGTAGATCACATAACTGATGAAGAGGTACTGAATCAACCTGGGAAGAAAAGAAATTTATGACACTATTTCACTAAAACATGGGATCAGTTGATAAGATACATTCTGAAGCATCAAGGAGTTCTCAGTGTGGACCTGATGGAACTGTTTGTGGTAAAAACTGTAGAGGTAGACATGGGATGAGTACAGTAAACACTTTTGAATAGATGTGCATTAGAGTAGTTATTCAGAGATGAAGAAACTTGGGCAGAATAGACAAGCAAGGACAATATATATAATTACTTGGACAATATATAGTCATTATTTCATTACTGTTTTATTACATATGTCCGTTAAGCAAAGAAAACATAATTATCTCTATCACAAACATTGTTCCTTTTTTAATTACAGCAGTTGTTTAACTATGTATTGTAAACAATTTATGCTCCCCTCTTCCACCATAGGTGGTTTCCTTTCATCCACGGGTATACTGACCTGCTCCTCCTTTCCAACATTTCCCTTTTTACTCTGAGGAGTAAATTAAAAGTTCTGAAATTTGAGACAGTTTATTATTCTTAACACACAAGTATGTCTGTCAACTGTATGGTACTTAAAATTCACCCCCTGAAGGTAAATACTGACCAGCTATTTCATTTCCCTGTAATTCTATCATTACGATTCTTTCACCACCCGTTCCCCAGTCAAAAAGCAAAATAAACTTTTTTGGTATCTAAAGAATAACAATTCAGTGATATTGTTGTACTTCCTTACATAATTATACAGGAAATAATGTCACTCTACTTCTTTAGTGTGTATCCTGCTCCACTTTCCTCTTTGTGTCTCTTTCTGTACACATGGCTCTTTTAATATTTGGGTTATCTGTTGGTATACTTATGCTGACAATGCATGTATACTAAGTGTAATGAACAGGTAAATACTATAAATTCACAAGAACATTTCACAGAGTCTGTCAGGTGATGGAATGTCTATGATCACAAGAAATATCTTATGGTGCAATGGTACATACTGTAAAACCATGAATGTAACTGTGAAACCATGAATGTAAATAGGCTCACAAATTCCCAGTGCTGCATCACAGTGATAAGTTTGAGGCCTCAAGAAAATAAATGGCACTTAGATGATAGCATCTCCATATGTCTTCTCTTTGTGATGACCTGTACATGGGTGAATTATAAGCATGTACACCTGGGATATTGAAGTTGTGCAGGCATTCTTGGATAAACCACTGCTGAGTAACTTTTTTAAAAGCATCCACCATCAACATCATAACTTCATTTGCTAACAAATTATGAAAAACAGCTCCTTCAACATAGGGCATTCTGCTTTCTTCTGTTAACAAAGAGAAAGTTGTTTTTGTGCCTTGTATCATTGCTGTGGATTCCTATTTGTAATCTTAGTATTTTCTTTCACTGGCATGATGGTTTTCAGCATATACATGGCATAAAATATCAGAAAATTGAATAGTGAATAGGCTTTTTTAACTTTCACTATGATTCTCAAGGGCCTCTTCTCCATTAGGAAAACCCTTTTTATATTAGTGTGGCATGCCCCACCATGCACTACTGTTACATAAAACAAGAGATGGTACATTAATCCAAAATATACAATTGTTAGGGTTTCAGAATTAAAGTATGATGATTATCTCCTTAATACATATAGACTGGGTGTTAGAGCTTTGCAGACATGGTCAACTTTCTGCTTCCATGAAAGATGATCATTTTCTTATAAACAGTGGTGGCTACTGTGTAAGAGCACAAGAGCATGTGAACACCCTAACTTTCAACAGCTTGTGGACATGGTTATCTTTTTTTGAATGCTGTTAAGCTTAACATAAATGCTGCAATCTGAAAGATACAACACTTAAATCTTCCGGGCTACTGCTCTCTAGACTCTGTGAAACTTGGTATCAGGGCTGTAAGCACACGTTCAGCTGAGAACTTTTTAAGGAGCTTTTGCACTTGTTCAACTCATGTGAGGTATCTGCTTTATAGGCCAAATACATATGGATTTGATAAACAAAGTGCACAGTTCATGATGTGCACAGCTAGCTCTTGCCACTCAACTAGATGTATATGTCAGTGCCACCAGATGTTAGCACACTGTGACAGACTTTTACGCCATTTGCTTGGCATAAATCCTGCCAGGTGATAGCTCACTCCCCAGATATGCTAATTCACCCACTATATACTGTCAGAAAATTAAATTGGATGTCAGTGTATGTTATAGTTGTTCTGTCAGTAAGTCTATTTTGTGGGTTTCTGAATGAATTTTAGTATATTAAGCTATGAAGTTTATCATATAGTGCATTTGAGGCACTGAAAAGGGAACTCCCCCCCCCCCCCCTCGGATTTAGTGATAACATCATCCAGTGGATAACCTGTCAAAAACTGAAAACAGATCAAGCATGTAAACAGAAAGATCATATACTGAACTATGAAAAAAAGCAGAATAGACACAGTGAACGGTCCAAGCTTAACAAATACAGCATTGAGCATATTTGCATTGCTAAAATGTCATGGTTCAGTGGTAACATTGTTGGATTGCAAAGCAGATGAGCAGTGTTCAGAACTACCTACTGCCAATTTATTTATTTATTTTTTTCACAAAATTGTCAACTGTCTGTCTGGTCATTGAAATGTTTGTTCTCTTTCTGTAGTCTTGGCAGTTGTCATGCTGTACACTGGTTACAGAATATGACTCATGTTGTAAGAATACATTACGAGTAAATGTTATGAATAGTGAGAGCAGGTGAGATAGCACATAGACATTTCACAGAAATGAAAACAACAAATAAATGGGTGTGAACAATCTTACAACAAAAGAATTCAAGAGTCAAAACTTCCAAAATGGAATACATCTTTAAAAACATTAAAAACATATGTTTTGATACAGCACAGAGAAAATTGTCTGATTGTGAAACTGTTGCTTTCATTTGTTGCAGCTTATGTGACAGACTATTATATTTTCATCATTTTTTTCGGAGTGACCACATTCAGTTTCATGCAAACATCTAAATCAGGCAAGGAGGCATGTCTCACTCACTCATCAGCAATACAGACTGGGTGCATCTATAAGAGATCCCTATCATATGGCACATATACTGTCAGTAATGCCGAGTGTGACACATCAGAGCATTTTCCAGAGGAGGTTTGATTGACTTGTTGCCTTGTCATCAAATATTTGCAGTTTCCATTTGAAAGACACTTCCTTTTGGCTGTTAATAAAGCAGTTATGCAGAATCAACTTTCATTATAAGTATCTTCCTTATACCTTGCTATTGCTAATGGGTGTTACACCACGACACAGACACAAATTTGAATATAATGAACAGATGCGTCAATGACTGCATGGACAGTTCATAATTTTATGAAAAAAAATGAAAAAAAGAATTGGCACAATGCAGCTTTGAACATGGGCTCATCCACTTTGTAGTCCAACTCCATAGCTGCTTAACCACCATGCCATGGCTTTTCATCTGTACTTGATGTTGTACTTCTTGAGCTTCGACCATTTACTGTTTTTATTTTGCTTTTTTTCACAAATCAGTACATCTTCTTCCCGTTTTTGTGCTTAATCTGTGTTCAGTTTTAAATCGGCTGCCCACTGGGCTCTCTTATCACTAAACATGAGGGGTGTGCGATGAAGAGTTTCCCTTGTGGGAATCATAAGGGCATAAAGCACATCACCATCGATTGTGAAATTTATTTATGCATCTGAAATCTACTGATCTTATGGTGAGTCAGGTTTATCTGTGCTGTAGGCCCTCACTGTATATATGAAAACGTGCAAAAAGCTGTAGTGCACTGGTTTCTCTGATATTCACTTAAATGTGGGATCAATGGTGGTGTGCTTTAGGCCCTTATGGATCTCAGTGCCTCATTTTTATTCTAATCAAGTCACCATGCTGGTGGATATTATTAACTGAGTTTAATCATTTCCACAAACAGTAGTTTGTGTTTGGAGTTGGCTGTTTACAGTGCAGGAATCAGCTTTTGTGTGAAATGTAAACATGAACTATGTTTAAATATATTAAAAACAAAGATTCTAAGACTTACCAAGCAGGAAAGTGCCGGTAGACAGGCACAATAAAATAACACACGAACACACACACAAAATTTCAAGCTTTCGCAACCGGCGGTTGCGAAAGCTCGAAATTTTGTGTGTATTTTTGTGTGTTATTTTATTGTGCCTGTCTACCGGCGCTTTCCTGCTTGGTAAGTCTTGGAATCTTCGTTTCTAATATATTTTTCCCATGCGGAAGTTTCTTTCTATTTTATGAACTATGTTTAATGTATTTTAAATGCTAACAGAAACGTAAAACTGTGGGGATGGTTCATAAGTCAGCCTTGGGTAGCTCAATTGGTAGAGCAATTGCCCATGAAAGGTGAAGATCCTGACTTCGAGTCTCAGTCTGGCTTTAATGTGCCACAAAGTCTCTTATCAGTGTACAGTCTGCTGCAGAGTGAAAATCTCATACTGGGAACAGAAAATTAAATTACCAGGAAATGTTAGCCACAGAGAAACTGGGGCGTCCGAGAACAGATCCTTGATTGAGAGAGTGACAAAATCAAATAAGCGTGACTACAAGTGAACATCTAACAAGGAATCATATAGTTAGCACATGTTGTTGTGTCAGTGCAGCGTAAGAATATCTGATTTTCAGCCTGGAAGTAAATTTCTGAACTAATACATCTGTTAGGGATCTTGTACATTATCTTGTACATATTTGGGCCATTCAGTTTAAGGAGAATAATTTTTTTCTATGTTTATTTTTAAGTTGTCTCTTTTAAAGTGAGCTCTAACGTTTTCAATAAAGTTTTGAATCTCTTCAACAAGGCTGGGCTCACTGTCTGCACAACAGACGTGACATGTCGCATCAGCCACAAATAGTGATCAACTGTGCGTTATCTAGAGAACTTGAGAAATCATTTACATAACATATGAATAAGAATGGACATAAATTGACCCTTCAGGAACACCAAAATTTACACAAAGAATCAATTATTTGTCACAGACAGACTACGAAAGATACTAACAGATTGTACATGTCACGGGATAGAGAAAGGTTCAAAATTTTTTGTTCACACAGACACTATACCATACATTTGTACACTCAACATGAGCAACATGCATTGCTCAAGAATCACTAAAATGGTACTCCACATCATTCCACACATGTTTTAACAGGTCCTTGATTATTGAATTGACAGCTTCAACAAATCTATTTCTCAGCTCTTGAAGAGTAGCTGCCATAGCCGGGACTAAGACTCTGTCTCTCATGTATCTCGACAGAAAAAAATGTCGCTAGGTGTGAGGTTTGGTTACATGGGACGCCAAAATCAATTAACAAGATCTAGTTGTCCATCTCTTCCACCTCAACGTTGTGGGGTGGTGGCATTAAGATAATGCTGCACCTCAAGGTGAAAGTGAGATGAGGCATAGTCATCTATAAAGATGACACTGGAATCCTTGTGAAGTTGAGGAAACAACTAATTTTGCAGCATGAGCAGGTACATCATTTCTGTTACAGTTTCCATCACAAAAAGTAAAGGTGCATAAACTTTGTGAACAGAAACAGCACAAAATATATTCCATTTCAGTGAGTCTCTTTCATGTTCAACAACAATGCCAGGATTTTGTGACCCCCAAATTCTTACATGATGGAAGTTTTCTTCACCTGATAGAGGAAACATTGATTCACCTGAAAAGATGAGACATTCAGAAAAAATGTCCCTTGCCATATGCTGGTGTACTGAAATGCAAAATTCATACCTTCTACTATAGTCACCAGGAGGCAATTACTGCAGTAACTGCGACTTATAAAGCTTCATATATGTGTGTGTCATTTCAGAGCATGCAACACTACAGTTTGGGGAAGTTGGAGTTCCTCGCCTGCCTGCCTTGTGTACTCAGAGGGTTCTGTGTGAATGCATCTTGGATACACTCTGCATTTTCATCAAATGTGAATGGCCAACCAGTGTTCTTCCCTGTGCATCTACAACTACCTTCCAAGAATATTATATGCCACTCATAAATCTCCTTATGCACACTTCTTACTGAATTGATGCCACAATGCATGTTTCTCTTGTCTTGAGCAATAGATTGACTCCACCGAAATTCCAACTCACGAAATGATTTCATCATGTTGCTAGAAACAAACAGCAATGCAGCTGTGTCAAAATTTGAACCTTCCTCTATCCAGTGACATGTGCACTGTGTGTCTATCTTTTAAAGTTTGTCTGTAATAAACAGCTGAAATATATTCTTTTTTATTGAATCACCTGGTATATTTCTTATTACTGACTGTCTTCTCTCCAGTATTTCTCCATTATCTTATATAATTTCTGTAAACTGTTGTCTACCTTCTAAATATTTTTACAGCAATTGCATGAATTTTCCACTGATACTGCTCATCACAATTTTTGATAACAGCACATTATGGTGTACACTAAATTCTCGCTAATATGGCCCTCAGTAGTCTGGCCTCTCAGTAATCTGGCACATTTCCGACTTCTAGTCATTCAACCCGAAATCATGCCTACAATACCAAAATTTCATCTGCAACAATGTTGTTAGTTAATACAATGTTCAACATTCCTGTACACTTTGAAATAGTGGCTTTCCCTAAGGATCATCATCATGGCTTCTAAAGGGAAACACTTTATGCTAGACCTCAAGCAGAAACTCGAAATTAGATATAAACTGAACTGAAGTTCTTCATATAAGACCATTGTTGCTGGCAACAGTATTGGACGAGCAACTATTTATAACCAAACTTCAGCAGAAAAGAGCTAATCATAAGCTCACAGGAAAGTTACGATGAAACTTATGAAGAAGAGGACATAGTAGGAGAGAACATGAGGATATCTCAAACTGCTGGTGCTGAAGCTGGATACGTCTTCTTGGAGAAAATTATGCAACAATCAGAAACATGGCAGGACCTATGAATTGCTTGTAAAGCCATTGTGTGATGAAGCATACCACCATCGCGTATCATCAAGGCGACAACCAAAACTTTGGGACATGTTTCATAGTAATGTTGAGTGATACGAGGGTTGAATGAAAAGCAGTGCCTCCACCTTCATTAATTGGCTTTGGATGGGAATATTTTAATAAATCAAATGCAAAAATTATCCTTAGAATGTGATCTTTAATTACCAGTATTCACTTTTCCACATAATCACTATCCAATTGGATACATTTCTGCCAACAATGAACAAGTTTTCTGAAGCCATCACAGAAGAAGTCAACCCTCTGTTACCGCATCCACAGTCTCACAATACTCTCAATGTCTTCATTAGAAGCATAATGATGTCCTCGCAGATTCTCTTTCATTATCAGGAACAGATGGAAGTCAGACGCCACTAAATCTAGACTGTACGGAGGATGCTGTACGGAGGTGAGATTCAGTCTCTGAAGTTCTGCTTTCATTGGATGTGAAGTGTGTGGTTTGGCATTGTCATAGTGCAGGAAAACATTCCCCTTTTCCTTTCAGAGTTTCAGAGTTTGCAGCATTGTGGTGAAATGCTCTGTATTTATTGTTGTTCCATGACCAAGGAAATCAACACTGATAACACCATCTGTGTCACAGAACACTGTGGCCATGTTTTTTCCAGCTGAGGGCTGTGTCTTTAATTTCATTTTCTGGGGCGAGTCCTTGTGTCGATATTCTATAGATTGACGTTTCATCTCCAGGTCCTAATGGTGTACCCATGTTTTGTCTCCTGTCACAATTGAATGGAAAAAGGCATACCTTCATTCTCATAACGCAAGATGAGCTCCTGGCCAATTTCAAGTCTGTGCTCTTTCATTTCAGGAGCAACATCCAGGGTACCCATCGGGCTCATATCTTCCAGTAGCCAAGCAAAGCAATAATGTGACCCACACATTCTTGTGAAACGTCATTTGTGCTTGCAGTTTCTCTCTGAGTGATACGATAATCGTCCTCAATCAATCTGCCAACATTTTGCTTGTAAAACTCGGTGGTAGCTGTCACAGGACGTTCAACTCTTTGTTTGTCACACAGGTCAGATGTTCCACCTCAACGCCTTTAAACATTACAGTACTCACATCAACACAATCACCATAATCTGCTTTCATTCTCTAATGAATCTCCTCTGGAGTTACATCTTCTGCTGTCAAAAATTCAATGACTGCATGGTGCTTAAATCGCATTTATCAACTGTCTGCATAAGTTTCCATACTTTACATTGTAACAACACAACCGTTCAGTGCTAAGGCTTCCTATCAACTGGAGCTGTAGAGAAGAAGCTGTGGAACAAGCCAGTACCTGCCACATACCAATGCTGCCAACTGTTGAAGAATTACGAATGTGGAGGCATTACATTTCAATCAACCTTCGTACTAAATAAAATAGAAAGAAACTTCCACATGGGAAAAATATATTAAAAACAAAGATTCCAAGACTTACCAAGTGGGAAAGCGCCGGCAGATAGGCACAATAAATAAAACACACACACAGTATTTCTAGCTTTCGCAACCGACGGTTGCTTCTTCAGGAAAGAGGGAAGGAGAGGGAAAGATGAAAGGATGTGGCTTTTAAGGGAGAGGGTAAGGAGTCATTCCAATCCCGGAAGCGGAAAGACTTCCCTTAGGGGGAAGTCTCGCACACACACACACACATATCCATCCGCACATACACAGACACAAGCAGACATTTGTAAAGGCAAAGAGTTCAGGCAGAGATGTTAGTCGAAGCGCAAGTACAGAGGCAAAGAAGTTGTTGAAAGACAGGTGAGGTATGAGCGACGGCAACTTGAAATTAACGGAGGTTGAGGCCTGGCGGATATCGAGAAGAAAGGATATACTGAAGGGCGAGTTCCCATCTCCGGAGTTCGGATAGGTTGGTGTTGGTGGGAAGTATCCAGATAACCCGGACGGTGTAACACTGTGCCAAGATGTGCTGGCCATGCACCAAGGCATGTTTAGCCACAGGGTGATCCCTATTACCAACAAACACTGTCTGCCTGTGTCCATTCATGCGAATGGACAGTTTGTTGCTGGTCATTCCCACATAGAAAGTGTCACAGTGTAGGCAGGTCAGTTGGTAAATCACGTGGGTGCTTTCACATGTGGCTCTTCCTTAGATCTCCCTCAACTACCCTCCCAACCTGGTACAGAAGCAAATAACCAGAGTCACTTCCTCATCCCCTCAAACCCAGAACCTCTCACAGAAGAACCCTAAAAGTGCTCCACTTGTGACAGGATACTTCCCGGGACTGGATCAGACTCTGAATGTGGCTCTCCAGCAGGGATACGACTTCCTAAAATCCTGCACCGAAATGAGATCCATCCTTCATGAAATCCTCCCCACTCCACAAAGTGTGTCTTTCCGCTGTCCACCTAACCTTCGTAAACTCTTGGTTCATCCCTATGAAATCCCCAAACCACCTTCCCTACCCTCTGGCTCTTACCCTTGTAACCACCCCGGGTGTAAAACCTGTCCTATGCACTCTGCCACCACCACCTACTCCAGTCCTGTAACCCGGAAGGTGTACACGATCAAAGGAAGAGCCACGTGTGAAAGCACTCACGTGATTTACCAACTGACCTGCCTACACTGTGACGCTTTCTATGTGGGAATGACCAGCAACAAACTGTCCATTCACATGAATGGACACAGGCACACAGTGTTTGTTGGTAATGAGGATCACCCTGTAGCTAAACATGCCTTGGTGCACGGCCAGCACGTCTTGGCACAGTGTTACACCGTCCGGGTTATCTGGATACTTCCCACCAACACCAACCTATCCGAACTCCGGAGATGGGAACTCGCCCTTCAGTATATCCTCTCTTCTCGATATCCGCCAGGCCTCAACCTCTGTTAATTTCAAGTTGCCGCCGCTCATACCTCACCTGTCTTTCAACAACTTTTTCGCCTCTGTACTTGTGCTTCGACTGACATCTCTGCCTGAACTCTTTGCCTTTAAAAATGTCTGCTTGTGTCTGTGTATGTGTGGATGGATATGTGTGTGTGTGTGTGTGTGTGTGTGTGTGTGTGCGAGTGTACACCTGTCCTTTTTTCCCCCTAAGGGAAGTCTTTCCACTCCCGGGATTGGAATGACTCCTAACCCTCTCCCTTAAAACCCACATCCTTTCGTCTTTCCCTCTCCTTCCCTCTTACCTGAAGAAGCAACCGTCGGTTGCGAAAGCTAGAAATTCTGTGTGTGTGTTTTATTTATTGTGCCTATCTACTGGCGCTTTCTCGCTTGGTAAGTCTTGGAATCTTTGTTTTTAATATAACCTTCGTGCTAATATGCATGTACACACTCAAGGACTAAGTTTTCTGTAGAAATGAATGTATCTTTTGATTTGATAGAGTACAATCCCTACGTGTTTATACTAAATATTGGACACTCTCAACAATCCAACACTTCCATTAACCCGGCACCAATATGTAATAGGAATGGCGTGTTTAGCAAGAGTCTAGTGTACTGTATCAGAGGCCTTGAAGAGATTCAGGAATACTCATCCTGCCTGGAACTTTTCATTCATTTCTTAAGTACATAATGGACACATTATAATGAGGTGATGTAGGACTTCAACCTCTTCTGAAATCATGCTGGAAGTCATCTAATATGACAGCATTGCAGTAACATTAAAAGATTCCTTTTAATACCATTTCGTTAGTCAGTTTGCTGAATGTTGTGATTAGAGCAATGTGCCTGTAGTTCAGAACATGCTTTCTTTTTCCTTTTTTGTGCAAGGGTTTGGCTAGAGCTAGCTTCAACTTGTCAGGGAATATGACATACTTGAGAACACAGTTGATTAGATGAACTAATGCTTTCACTAGTTCTTGTCCACATTTCTTTGATAAATATGAAGAAATTTGAGGTGATCCTTTAGATTTTTTTTTTCTGAGATGATCAATAAGCTGCATCTATGCATACTACAGATAATGTAATGCATCTGGTTTGTTAGTGCACACAAATGGTTGTTGTGTACCCTGTTTCATGCACAGGTATACAACAGTTTCCTTTTGAGAGTCAAGAAAATAACTAGAATTTGTCAAGAAATGTCTATCTCTTATAAGTCATTTTTAAAATTATTAATTTGTAGCACTGTATATCAACTGTCTTTGTATTACACTATCTATCATTTTACATTATGCTCAAGCTAGTATTTGGCTAAATAATTTCCTTGATTCAACCTTTGAGACTCTGAGATTTGTTCTAGCTACCTTAGGTGTAAAATATTCCATATGGAGTGAAGGGGCAAATATGACAGGGTCTGTTGCCAAATGGCAAAGTGTTTCTAGGTGCTTCAGTCTGGAACCGCATGACCGCTATGCTCGCAGGTTTGAATCCTGCCTCAGGCATGGATTTGTATGAAGTACTTAGGTTAGTTAAGTTTAAGTAGTTCTAAGTTCTAGGGGTCTGATAACCTTAGATATTAAGTCCCATAGCGCTCAGAGCCATTTGGACCATTTTCTGTTGCCAAATATTTTGTTGATTAATATTCCTTACATTCCATGATAAGAATCCAACAGCCAGAGGATGCTGCTGCAGTCCTGAAATACCTCTATTATATTATAGTGACAGAGAAAGTTGTTGGAATTTTGAGTTAACACAGAAATCTAAAATGGCAATAAATCTGGAAGACATTTATCCACTTTTTACTATATATTGAAACAGAAATATTTTAGTTCCACAAGTCACCAGTCTATATGCAGGCTGAGAATATTTTCTTTGCATCACTAAGTATGAAATTAACAGATCACTTGGTCCTCTACTTTCACTACATAACATGTTTCTTCATTTCTGGATATACTACATAGCTGACTTTTTGGCATTAACTGAAACTACTAATTATTGTAACCAGTCATGTAGATTGTACATTCCACTTATTTTGAAGTACTATGCCTGCATCATGAGATCGCTTTCTGTCAATTAATATGATACAGCTATACTGTATGTATAAGTTTTGGGCAACTTAAAACACCGCCTTTCAGTGGTCCCAGGATTCTTTTCCAGTCATAGTTACATCACAACTCTTTCTATAAACTAAAAAGTGTATATTTTTATAGTAAAATAATGTGACATAACTTTTAATCAAAGTTTTAAAAAATCAGATTTGCTGACCCAGATAAAGATGAAATCGTCAATGTTTTTACAATTTTTGCAATAAACTAACATTGCTTATGAAAAAATATGATTTCAGTTTTAGAGGAAATAATAAATTAAATTTAGATGAGTACTGAAGATCATGCTATCAGCATGTTAATGCAATGTGTTGAGATCAAATTCACAAAATATGGATACAACTTTGTAATTACAAAAAGTCCATAGGAATAATAAGTGAAATAATAATCAAAATTAATGAATGATCTCACTGAAAAGAAGCTGTGTAAAAAGGTGGGTGTTCAGACTGAAAATTTGAATATAACTAATTTTACATACTAAGAAAAGTGTTAGTAACTATTGCACAAATTTCACAATTCAGGATTGTTGAGGAAGTGCCAGAATTCACTTAAATTTACCAATGAAAAATAAATAAACACCTCAAAGCAGCCTTTTCTACCAGGGGTTCAATTACAAAAAATAGTTCAAATGGCTCTAAGCACTATGGGACGTAACATCTGAGGTCATCAGTCGCCTAAACTTAGAATTACTTAAGCCTAACCAATCTAATTACAACGCACACATCCATGCCCAAGGCAGGATTCGAACCTGCAACCGTAGCAGCCACGTGGTTCCAGACTGAAGTGCTTAGAACTGCTTGGTCACAGTGGCTGGCGTTCAATTACATTGCCCTGAGGAGTTCAAAGACATAACTCCAACAATACAGTTAAAGGACAGTTACACTGTACCTCTACACATGTTCTAATATCATCTACCTGTATTTCACTAGGCACTGCCTTTGTATTTTCATATCTCTTGGATTTCCAAGAAGAATTTCCTTGATCCGTGTACTAGCCTATACATTAAGTTTATCCATGTTCTGTATTGTGCTGTCATAGCTGTTAGTACTTTACTTTAAAGTATGTACAAATCACCACCTGAGCTGCTGATAAGAAATGCTTTAATTTCCACTACCAGGTATGTTCATTGAACATCCTCATGCGACAAGGGTCTAGTATCATGCTGACTGCTTTTGTACAATGTGTTACTGAAACTGTTGTCATGTATACCTAAGCACTCAACAATATCCTAGGCATCTATTCCCTGAGAAAGTTCAATGAACGTAACTATAGGTGGAAATTAAAGAATGTCTTAAAAGCAGCCAAAGTAGTGTTTCATACCTTATGTAAGAAGGCTGTTTAGGTTTTTTTATTGGTAACGCCGCCGCCACGTAGCGCTCTGTATGAAAATCACTGGTTGTGCCGTGTGCAGTCTGTGGCTGGTTTGCAGTCTGTGGCTGGTTTGCATTGTTGTCTGCCATTGTAGTGTTGGGCAGCGGCAGCTGGATGCTAACAGCGCGTAGCGTTGCGCAGTTGGAGGTGAGCCGCCAGCAGTGGTGGACGTGAGGAGAGAGATGGCGGAGTTTTTTAATTTGTAAGACTGGATGTCATGAACTATAAAGGTAAATACATTGTTTGTTCTCTATTAAAATCTGCTAACTGTGCCTATCAGTAGTTAGTGACTTCCGTAGTTTGAATCTTTTAGTTAGCTGGCAGTAGTGGCGTTCGCTGTATTGCAGTAGTTCGAGTAACGAAGATTTTTGTGAGGTAAGTGATTTGTGAAAGGTATAGGTTATTGTTAGTCAGGGCCATTCTTTCGTAGGGATTTTTGAAAGTCAGATTGCGTTGCGCTAAAAATATTGTGTGTCAGTTTAAGCACGGTCGTGTATAATTTTTCTAAGGGGACGTTTCATATGTCGACCCTTAGCCGAGGATACCTCACTGGAATCTTCTGATTTTTTTCTTGCAGTTTGTGTAATAAGTGTAGACTTTGTTTATTGCTAGCGCGTAACCATAGAGAGAATTTCCTTTGTAGTTGCAGTCTTTCATTGTTGTACAGTAAAACAGTTGTGGTATGCATGTAGTTTTGCAGGAAGTATTTCGCAGCTGCGCTTGCAATTAACTAGATATTATTTTCAGTGCTATATTGATGTGTTCTCTTATTTTTGCTCTTCAAATTGTGGTGTTCTGTGTTATTGTGTGAAATATTGTGACAATAATGGCGTGTGAAAAACGTAACACTAGGCTCCAAAGTAAACTGAGAAATAATAGTGACGACGAGCGTAGCTTACCTGCACCACTGTGTAATGAATTAACAGTCATTCAAAGTAGTAATTGGGTAACTATGCATAGGGAAATGGAGCGGGCGTCAAATAATGGTGTAGACAGTGAAACAGGTAGTGAACAGGGAAGCATTACCGATCGATCGGTCGGCAACAGCTCGCCTCAGGATTCCGAAATGACAGGACACGTTCTTGCAAATACTGTAGATTCAGGTTTTGCGTCTTCACTGTTTTTTCAAATAAGTCAAGACACATTTTCTGTTTTTCAAACTGCGAATATTGCCGGTTCAAATGCATTGCCGAATAGCACTAAGGAACATGTTTCAGACACCAGTACACTGTTATTACAATTAATGCAACAAATGGGACAAAAGCTTCAAAAGTTAGACACAATGGAACAAAATCTTCGAAAGTTAGACACAATGGAACAACACCAGAGACAAACACATCAAAAGCATCAAAAGTTAGACACAATGGAACAATATCTTCGAATGTTAGACACAATGGAACAACACCAGAGACAAACACAGCAACAGTTAGACACAATGGAACAAAATCTTCGGAAATTAGACACCACACTTGAACAAACACATGAAGATTTAACTACTGAGTTACATAACATTGAATCGAAATGTCAAAAAATCTGTAATGACGTAAAAAACACAAATTTGTGAGCATTTTCAACCTATTTTTTCGCGGCATGAAAACGCATTACAGAATCACGAAGCAGCCATAAAAGAATTGCAAACTATTCTTCGTGAAAATCACGACACCTTGCAAGCTAAAATGGACTCAGTTGCATCCACCGATTCGGTTACGCAACTTGCAAGAACTCAGGAAAACTTAAAGGACACAGTAGATTCGATTTCAACACAAATGGACACTCTGAAATTTGGTTCAGAAAAACACACTGAGGAAGTAGCCGAGAAAGTAGCCGAACTTTCGGATCAGTTCACTAATTTACCTGCAAAGGTAGATGATGATCTGAATGACACAAGACCTGTAGCCATCACTGACACAGAAGAGTATGAACAAATTAAGAAATTCAAACAAAATCAGAATCAAATTAATACGCAATACAAAAGAGAAATCCGGGAAGTACAAGATCAGTTGACGCAGGTAATACAAAAATTACATATTTCAGAGGACACTCGCGCTCCAACACAGGAAGAGGAACTTAGAAATACGGAAAACCCACAAAATATTAACACAGGACATTTCGGAAATCATGAAAGAAATTGGCAAGGTGCACTGAATTTTGAGATGGAACCGCCGACACGACGTAACAATGACCGATATGCTACTCGCCGACACGATGATTTTGACTATAAGCTGTTCATTACTGCACGTAAATTCAAAACATTTAATAATTCTGGCAACGACCTTCATCCACAAGCGTGGCTTCATCGATTCTCTCATTGTTTCCCCCCCAACTGGTCATTAGAGCACAGATTAGAATTTATGTGTGGCTATTTAGTGAATGAACCAGCTGTAAGAATGCGATCGGTCATTCACGATTGCCACAGTGAAGGAGAATTTTACCGCGCCTTCCTCTCAGCATATTGGTCCCAAGCCACACAAGACCGAGTAAAACATGGTATCATGATGATGAAAAATTTCGAACAATCTGAATTTTCAAGTCTTGTGAAATATTTTGAAGACATGTTACATAAGAATCAGTATCTTTCAAACCCATACAGCCCCTCAGAACTCATCCGCCTTTGCCTAATCAAATTGCCTGAACATTTACGGCATATTATTTTGGCAGGCCGTTGCAAAGACGACATTGAAGCTTTTCAGGGACTACTACAAGAATTAGAAATTGACACTGACAATCGCGGAACGCAAAAACAGGAACACAACAATTACAGGTCACATCCGTCGCAATTCCGCGATGAACGAAATAATAACTGGACACGACAAGGCTATTCTCACAACACAAATCGTGACCAAAACAGACACCACCCGTATGACAACCATTGCCAGAGTAGTAATAATTACAGGGAAAGATCACCTCTCTGCAGTAGTGACTATCGCAGAGACAAGCAGAGAAACAGACAATATGGGAACCAAAATAATTATTATCAAGGGAGACAGAATAAGGTAAGACGCAACGGTCTAGCGCGCAGTTACGATTCAGTGAGAAGTTCTCCACCACGTGACCGACAAGAAAGAAACTATGGAATCTACCGACATGACGACAAACGATATGATCGTAACGACAGACCTGAATTGCAGCAGAACTGGCGGGATTCAAACAGAACAGGGCCCTCTCGGTAAGGTGAATCTGTAGAAGTTAGGTCTCCTAATCCCAGTAACGACGCACGCCAACAAAGAGGTAACAGACAATGACTCGCACCGCAGGCAGCCACGTGCGCCGGCTGGCTCAGAGAAAAATAACATAAGACGCTAACCTTGAGAAAAATTTTAGCATTCCTTACCGACGTACACGACATGATAATTGCTTTGAAGTTAAAACTCTGCGAACTAGAAAGCGTAAATGATGGCACCACATTTCACATGTAAAACCGTTTATTGAAAGATAATCTGCTTTTTAACTTTTGTCTTTGCCATAAAATTTTTCACTTTACATTACTAGTATGCTTTGTCAGACTTAGAATCTGTTAATATGCAACAATATTTGAAGTTAAATATCCAGTCTAGAACCTACGGAACATATTTAGACAGTATTTACGAGTGCATTGTTATTGTGAACAGACGACACAGTGTTGTTGTGTGTGTGTACATTCTTGCTTGTTAGTGGCACGATTACGTAACGACTATAATGCTTACATACTTAGAACATATACTGTTAATGAGATTTTCATGCAACATTTTGGTTTACTTGAAGAGACATTCTTTATTTGAAGTACTTTCTGTGAGATACCAGATGACACAGTTGTTAGTTTATGTGACACCTTCACTATTTTATCACGAAGTTACTAATGAGTGACAATTTACAATGTTGCTTTTGCACTGTATCTGTTTTACATCTGCACAGTTTTTCTGTATTATTCTGGAAAGTAAAACATGTTTTAGTAGTAACTTTGTGGTATAGCTACAATGAGACAGCCTTTTCTGTAGCACAACAATACGTTACAGTACAGTACTTACTTCATCACGGCAATAAGCGTAGTAACTACGATATCTATACGCGAAGCATTTCACTTTTGTTTATCATCAGGTAAGTACATTGACTTCTGTAGAACTTAGCTTTCGGAGGACGATAACTACGACACTTCCACAGAGATTATCTTACAACATGACACACAGTTTAGCACTACAGTACGCGTATTTGAGTGCCTACTTTTGTACTTAAAACATTTATTTTTAAAGATATTTGAAATACAATGATACAAAGGTTTTCCGTGATACATTTCATTCCATTGCTGTAATCTGTAACATCTGAGGATATAATTACATTAATCCTCAGGGGGGTACACGCTTACTTTGTGTACCATGTGTGTGGCAAGCACAAGGAGCCCTAGCTAATATGGTATTTGCTTCTACAACTTTACACATCAGTACCATACTTCTCTAAAACATATATTACACAGCTATCTGATCGTTTAACTGGAAGAGACTAACATTTATTTTACTACATCAGTGATACATGTTTACGTAATTACACAGTTGGATAACTTCACACTTACGAAATTGTATTTGTCTGTACTTTGTGAACTGTTCATATTTTTTCGGAACCATTGTGATACTATGAGAGCTTTCAATGACATACTTGGTATGGGATAATGATTTTTAAGGTACGTTTGAGGTAGATGACAGTTTTGACATGAGCAGAGAATATTTTTTAGGTTTTGAAATTATTGGACAAAGCTACGACGATTTTGAGAATTGACTGAGATGTTATGATATTATTACGATGACCATGTGTATTATGCTGCTGAGGTATGTTTATGATCAATAAGCTGATGCTATATGAGGAATTTGATTATGCAACTTATTTGTTATGATGAAATATTGAAGAAGTGTCGACGAATATGTATATGTGTAATAAGGTAAGGAATAATGAGTAGTGGTTAGGGACTCTGGTTTGTGAAAAAGGTTGTTGGAAACCAAGAATCGTACTTTAAGAGTTATGAAATGTATGTAAATGCGTGAATGTATTACAATGCCGACGAAAAGTTTTTGGACACTGTTATATCAATAGGATTTTGTTTCTACAGATGTGTAACGCAAATTCTTGACCTGTGAAATTTTTTTATATGAGACTGTCACTGTAGCAGAAACTGCTGTCGTAAATATTTCAGTAAGAAAGGTAAGTGACCTTGACGTAATGGGTTTTGGGCGCCCAGCTGAGAGGTAGTCGTCTGACAAAAGAAAGTCATTAGGTGAAAAAAAAGGCCATTATCCTCGCTATTGACATTCATTCCTTTGTAGAAAGCATCGCAAGTACGACACGCTCAAACTTGAAAACATATGATTACACTTTGGAGTTCTTAATTTATGATATTTACTGAAATGAAATGATGAGAAACATCCCATGTCTATTGTCTTGCTAGTTGGAAGATTGTTTACTGCATTATGAAATGACTTATGGCTAGCGAATGACGTTTCACGCCTTGCTTCGCCTATTTTGTTTAATATCTAGTTTCTAGCTGCACTGCAGCATTGGTTACAACAAAATTTAATGGATGTACTAATATAGATATTTTATGCCTACAGATCCAGTAAATAATAACTTTATGATGTACTTAAGAAAACGAAGGAGCACAAAAGAGACTTCCCTTCACAGGAACTGCATACATAATTTTCTTTTCAAGTACTTGGTAATTTTTATGGTACAATAAGTTGTGGTGCACCACTTTAATTATATAGACATTAAGATGTGAATATACAGTTCCCTTATCTGCATTGTTGTCTTTAGTGTAATATTTTTTCTGCTTTAGCTTTGTCATGTTTAGATATAAGTTATCGTATTTGCTGCTGCTGTTTGCCAGGCATAGTGCTACTAAATTTAACTTTTTATTACTCTGTTAAGCTAGTTTTATTACTGATTTATTTTTCTTGTTGCTGCACATTGGTTCATATCAGTTGTAATGTTGCATTGCTTGGTAATTTAGATTTACTGTAGCTTGCTTTGCCCAATGCCATTTTTTTTTTATTGATGTTTGTGTTAATGGTTTTGTGCTGCTGCATTGCGTCGTCCCTTAGTATAGCATCTGAGCTCTGTAGGTTTAAGTTAGCTTAAGAGGGGGGTAGACTATATAAGAAACTAACTATGATGAATTGGAAGAAAAGCATTGAGAAGCTATAAGAAAATGGTTTGGCCAAAAAGGTAGTGTACAGTGGAGGAAAACTATTTTTGAAAGAGGATGAGAACAGAATACAGAAAGCATGCTTGGATAGGATTTTTTTTGGCTGGAGCAAATGTTGAAATAAGAGGAGCGATCTATGGAATGAAGTTTTGGGTTGGACTCCAGTACCACATGTTACCCTGAAAACAAACCCTGTCCTCTCCTTTTGTGTTATCCCACTATGTGTTTGTGTACCCTTGTGTATTTATTTTCTTCCTGTCTCTGTGTACTGTTTCATAGAAGTTTTTCTCTTCTAATACTAAGCTACATTCACTACGATGAGGAATACTGTTATCCTCAAATATAATGTGCATTAATAACATGTTATTTACTTCGTAAAGATGTTTACACATTATTTATTCTGTTTTGTTCTAATGCTCATGTGTGAAGTTGATGTTTCAAAAGTTTTCTGATCTTTTATGTATGTACTTATGTCATAATTCTTGTAAGACTGATGTATATGTTTATTTCTATTCTTTTGTAAAGCCCCTATTACTACAAATGTTATCTGTATTGTTATGATCTTTAATGATGTATTTTGTACCTTTGTTAATGTATTCTTATGTTATAAAATTGTAATTGACACGAGTTCATCACATTAAGTAACTTGTAAGTTACATTTCACTGCACACATTTCTGTTGGTCATAGTGTATGAACAATATGTGAGAAGTAGGGACTCATAGTGTTTGCACGTGTGTTGATATTTCAGCAAGGGACTGGATAACAGCATTGCTGGTTCTAAGGATATTTCAAAAAAAAAATTTTTTTTGTGAGTGCACAAGTGGTGGTTCATGGACTTGCCATATTGTCTGCAAGACTCTTCGATGGTGATTGTGCACCTGCACAGTCGCAACAGATGGCTGATGGCCGTCTCTACAAGGACTACAGTGGGTCTGCAGCTTTGATGGCCCACCAATACCACTATTTCTACAAGGAGTATAGTGGGTCTGCGTCTTTGATGGCCCACCAAACCGTAATCTCTACCAGGACTCCAATGGGTCTACTCTGTGATGACCTACCTACCAATATTCGTCAAAACTTCGACTGACTCTGCTGTGGGTTTGCTCTGTTGTGGCCCATTACCTGTCTGCATGTCAAGAGTCAGCACTGCCTTTCCGTTGGAAGGACAACACTACTTCTTCAAGACTGCATGGAAATCCACTACTTCCATGTGCATTTTCTTTTACTATTCAGACTTTGAAAAATACACTGCAATTTTACTTTGATGAATGATCAGGACTGTCTTTATGGACTGTGGGAAAATTTTAGCTTTTGACCAACACTGTATCGATAAGTGTGTGCATTTCATTTCTTTGTTATTGTAATTATGGAAAAATTTTTCAAATCTGTATTGGCCACTGCCCAAAACAATTTGTAAATTTTTTTGCGGGGAGCATGGGGGGCTATGTAAGTAGAATGTTTAGGTTTTTTTATTGGTAACGCCACCGCCACGTAACGCTCTGTATGAAAATCACTGGCTGTGCCGTGTGCAGTCTGTGGCTGGTTTGCATTGTTGTCTGCCATTATAGTGTTGGGCAGCGGCAGCTGGATGATAACAGTGCATAGCGTTGCACAGTTGGAGGTGAGCCGCCAGCAGTGGTGGACGTGGGGAGAGAGATGGCGGAGTTTTGATATTTGTAAGACTGGATGTCATGAACTGATATATATAGTATGACTATAAAGGTAAATACATTGTTTGTTCTCTATTAAAATATTTCATTTGCTAACTGTGCCTATCAGTAGATAGTGACTTCCATAGTTTGAATCTTTTAGTTAGCTGGCAGTAGTGGCGCTCGCTGTATTGCAGTAGTTCGAGTAACGAAGATTTTTGTGAGATAAGTGATTTGTGAAAGGTATAGGTTATTGTTAGTCAGGGCCATTCTTTCGTAGGGATTTTTGAAAGTCAGATTGCGTTGCGCTAAAAATATTGTGTGTCAGTTTAAGCACAGTCGTGTATAATTTTTCTAAGGGGACGTTTCGGGACGTTTCACTTAAAATATATAAACCATTTATGTGACCACATTTCAGTTTCATTACTGTCCTGTCACAGGCTAATCCTAACCCATCGGAGGCCAGGCCATCTATGAAAAGTGCTATGACGTGTCCAGCTATGCTACAGTCATTGTTCAGCTTTTTATATTGGGATAATTACCAACCAGCTACCCTCTAGGATGAATGAACACAGCCAAAATGGGGCCAAGAGCAAAGTGGACCATGCAATTGAACAGTACATGATTGATTTCGGTGGCTGCTTCACAACCCGTGCCATCTGTATTCTGCCCTCCATCACCAGCTTTTCTGAACTTTGCGAATGACAGTTATATGTCCAGCACATTCTCTGCACCCAAAATCATCCTGGCCTCAACCTACCATAACTTGCTGTCCCACACCCACCACGTAACAGTTTCCACTGCCTCTGTCCAATCACCTCCTTCAGACTCTTGCTCCTCTCCCTAATTGTGTACTCCTCTCTGCCAATGCACCCACCAATCTTTTCCCTTTCTCTGCATCTCTCTGTTTCATTCCCCTTTTTTCCCTTCCCTCCCTCCCCCACAATCTACTGATGCTGTACCAGGTAGCCTTGTCTGCCTCCTCTACTTCCTGCACACTCCATCCGGCAGCACTGTTTCTTCCTCCTCCATCCATACCCTGCTATCCCTTCCCCCTTCCCCCCTCCACCATAAATTGCTGCTCCCATTTGACATGTTTCAGTTTCAGTCAGCCCTCAACAGCCAGAGATAGTGGTGATGTGTATCTGAGAAGTTCTTGCTTGTGTGAATGAATGTGTGTTTTTCATTTTCTGATGAAGCCTTTGGCTGAAAGCTTAATGTGTAACAATCTTTTTGTTGTACCTGTTTGTAATTCAGCATTCATCTTCATGGTGAGTAGCAATGTGTCTTTTCCATAACTGTTGATATTCCAATCTGTACTTTCCACTGTTTGTCATTGCTGAACAGCCACTGTGGTGACTACAACCATTATGAAATCATTCTTCTTGATGACAAAGGCACTGCAGAACTGTTCTAATAAACAGGTTTTGTGACTTCATTGTTAGCCAGTGTTAATTATATAATGTGTCAATTATACACACATCAACAAAGTTTTACATCACCTTGGTTCTGAGAGTTCCGGAACCTGCACAGAAAATTGGAACAGAGATCAATATATACATCATTTCCACCTTTTTTTATTGCTCCTGAAAACCACACATTGCATGTTGTACCACCATGTAGCGAGACCTACAGAGATGATGGTCCAGATTGTTGTACACACAGGTACCTCTATTACCTAGTAACACATCCTCATGCATTGATGCATGGCTGTATTCGACGTGGCATACTATCCACAAGTTCATCAAGGCACTGTTGGTCCACATTGTCGCACTCCTCAATGGTGATTCGGCGTAAATCCCTCAGAGTGGTTGGTGGGTCATGTCGTCCATAAACGTACCTTTTCAGTCTATCCCAGGCATGTTCAATAGGGTTCATGTCTGGAGAACAAGCTGGCCACTCTAGTTGAGCAATATCGTTATCCTGAAGGAAGTAATTCACAAGATGAGCATGATGGGGGCATGAATTTTTGCCCATGAAGACGAATGTCTTGCCAATATGCTGCCAATATGGTGGGGCACTATCGGTCAGAGAATGGCATTCACATATCGTACAGGCATTAAGACACCTTCCATGACCACCAGCGGTATACGTCGGCCCCACATAACACCACCCCAAAACATCAGGGAATCTCCACCTTTCTGCACTCTCTGTACAGTGGGTCGAAGGCATTCAGCCTGACTGTGTTGCCTCCAAACATGTCTCTGACCATTGTCTGGTTGAAGGCATATGCGGCACTCATCAATGAAGAGAACATGTTGCCAACCCTGAGTGGTTGATTCAGCACGTTTTTGGGCCCCTCTGCGCCACGCTGCTTGGAGTCGTGGTTGCAAAGGTGGACCTTGCTATAGAAGTCGGGAGTGCAGTTGCGCATCATGCAGCCTATTGCGCACAGTTTGAGTCATAACACGACGTCCTGTGGCTGCAGGAAAAGGATTATTCAACATGGTGACATTGCTGCCAGGGTTCCTCCGAGCAATAGTCCATTGGTAGTGGTCATCCACTGCAGTAGTAGCCCTTGGGTGGCCTGAGCGAGGCATGTCATAGACAGTTCCTGTCTCTCTCTATCTCCTCCATATCCAAACAACTTCAGTTTGGTTTACTCCGAGGCGCCTGGACCTGTTGAGAACCCTTCCTGGCACAAAGTAACAGTGTGAATACTATCAAACCACGGTATTGACTGTCTAGACATGGTTGAACTGCAGACAACACAAGTCGTGTGCCTCCTTCCTAGTGGAATGACTGGAAATGATCGGCTGTCGGACCCCCTCTGTCTAACAGGCGCTCCTCGTGCATGGTTTTTTACATCTTTGGGCAGGTTTAGTGACATCTCTGAACAGACAAAGGGACTGTATCTGTGATACAATATCCACAGTCAACGTCTATCTTCAGAATTTCTGGCAACTGGGGTGATGCAAAGCATTTTTTTTAATGTGTCTATAAATAATTGTTCGTTATATAATATTTCAGCTTTATAATATTTCACACTTATTTTCAACTATCTCAGCTATTTTCATCCATTAGTAAACTACAGTCTAGGCAAACAGTAAGGCTTAGAGCATATCTTCAAAGTCACTATTCCAGTAATGTGTATTCCTTCCTCTTTTTGTAGTTCACAGTCTGAAAATGCCCCATGTGTGTGTTGAGAATAGTTTTGTTGCTATGGAATTTTGTTGCCTTCCTCCTTTTCACTTTTTAATTTTTATTTTGATGAAGTGTAATGGAAGCTGTAACACTGATGTATAGCACTCTTTATTATGCTAACATAAGTTCAAACAAAATTGTGTACCTCTAGAGCTCTAATACAGATTTAGTTGGAATTGCATTAAAAGCTTCCTTACAATCACTTAGTCCCAGAATAAGTTGCAATTTATATGCAGTGTTCCTTTCCATAATTTTGTTCATGATTTCCAGACTAGCATATGTCAACATATACAAGTCTTTAAGTACAGTCAACATAATTTGTCAGATGTAACAGTTATTACACTGCTTAGTAAAAAAAGAGAAGCACCCAGAGGACATAGTTGTGTATTAATGTGACTTCCTACATGTACACACAATTCATGGGTATGTAAATGATTAGAGCTACAATACTTTGTGACAGGTAGAAGGCCATCAGCTTTTGTACTACTCATGATTAGCCAGCTTTTGTGCTACTCATGATTAGCATTATTATCAGGCTTGGTGGTGTACAGAAGGTGAATGAACGTGAAGATAAGACACATGAAATTAGGGTACATAGTGAGGCGTGTGGATAGTCCATTTCCCTGCTTCTGTGCCTGGTATGTTATAACTGTGAAGGGCCAGATTTGCTGCATTCTCAGGTGAGACAGAGTTATCAGCCTCTGACAGAGTCTGAAAGGAGCATCATTGCAGGTCTGCTGTTTGGTCTGGCCAGTCTGCAACACCAAATATTTGTGGGGCACTCAGATGTGACAGTGGCCCAATGTTGGACTGCATGGGAATGTGAAAGCAGGCATACTCATCAAGGTTTCAATCCACCATGTCTCACCACCACAAGGGATGATTACCATACTGTGCACCAAACACATTCTAATCCCTTCACATCTGTGCCTGCCATCCGACAACAAGTAATGGATTCATTGCAACATTCTGTGTCGTCCCATGTCATTGGTTGGAGACCAGCAGCAGGCAATTTAGGGAATTACCATCCCATGCAAGAAGAAAATAGAAGCTTTCGAAACATGATGTTACAGAAGAATGCTGAGGAATAGCTCGTAGAATCAAGTACCTAACAAATTGCTCCTGAATTGAATTGAGGAAAGGGTAGGCTGTAATTAACACCACAACACAACCAGCTGCATTTGGAGTGGTGCTGAAACTAGGAATGCATGGACTGTCTGTCAACTGTGTTGGCTTGTATTCAGTGATGAATCACGATTTGCACTATCCTGGATGACCACCAGTGACGAGTATGGCTGTGACCTTAGGAAAGGGCCATCCTTCCAATGTTACAGGTGCACAGTGATGTAACTCCTAGCATCATGGTGTGGGTTGCCATGCAGTATGACTTCCGATCACAGTTGGTAGTGACTGAGGCAGCTCTGATAGCACAATGGCATGTTGCAGACAGCCTGTGTCCTCATGTGTTACCACTTATGTGACAGGATTGTAGTGTCATTTTGAACATCACAATCCTTGACCATACATGGCATGTGTCCCTATGAACTGTGTGTATGTTGCTGAAGTACTGCCTCTGGTCAGCAATATCTCTACACCTATTCCTCATAGATCATGTGTGCGGCCATTTCAGATATCAATTCTGTCCCAGTGCCAGTATATGCGATATCAAGGACCAGTTTTAATAGTTGTGGGCTAGCTGTTCTCAGGAGAGGACACAATGGTTTTATGGTAGCCTTCCCAATTAAATCAGTAAATGCATCCAGACCAGAGGGAATGCAATGTCATACTAGAAAGGCAAAGGTCCCGAGATCAAGTCTCAGTCCGGCACACAGCTTTAACTTGCCAGAAGTTTCATATCAGTGCACACTCTGCTGCAGAGTGAAAATATCATTCTGGGAACATCCGCCGAGTTCTAGTTCTGCAAGGTTCGGAGAAGGATTTCTGTGAAGTTTAGAAGGTAGGAGTTGAGGTACTGACAGAAACTGAAACTGTGAGGGCGGGTCGCAAGTCATGCTTGGGTAGCGCAGCAGGCAGAGCACTTGCCTGACAAAGGCAAAGCTCCTGAGTTCGACTCTCAGACTGGCACACAGTTTTAATCTGCCAGGAAATTTCAAGTTTTAATGTCATACTGATAAGTGGGATTTTACTGCCAGTTTCTTTCTAAAAGTGGCTCAATTTTGTAATCCTCTTATTCCACGTAGTTTCATTTCATTTCCATTTCCCTTTCAGGAGCTTAATTCTATTTTTTTCCCCAGAAAGAGTGTTTAATCTTTCCATGCATCACAAAGAGATGACGATAGTGATGAGATAGTTCACATAAGGTATAAAAGGCTGCACGGCAGTAATTAAAACACTTTAAACACGGAATGGTAGTTGGAGCTATAATCCGTTCATAATAAGAATAAACCTGAAGTAAACATTGCACTACGTATTCTACCACGTTTGCTGGAACCTCATTGGATTTTCGTTTGACTTGGGACTGCAGCCAAGCTGTCTCGAGTACTGTCAAGTACGATAATAAGGGTACGTTTTGTGTTGTGCGTTACGCGCCCATCGACTTACCGATAATGCGGGACAACAGCTTTACCGGCGCATTTAAGTTGAACAGCACTGGCCTCTCAGCAGGTACAACTAGTCAGCAGTGAAAAGAGAACGAACAGAGGAGGAATACAGATTCGAATGTCATTTAATTCCCACAACACGCTCCTTAGACGACTAGGTGAAAACCGCAACACGTTATCGTTTTTAGCCAAATCTGCGTGCGTTAGTTCCAGTACGTCTGGCAGCTTAACAGTCTTCTACTTGTCGGGCCAAATCCCTCAGCTTGGCTCCAGATCAGTTCTGTTGGGTTCATATTGTAATTGTACTGTAGCAATTGTAAAAATGCAGCATTTGTATGACGTGCTCGACGCTATGAAAATGATTGTTTTTCATGTTTCTACGATACTTGTCTACCTCTGTGGTGTAAAACGATGGACATAATCCAAATAAAGATGACTTGATTTTTCATTTTTGCCATAAAAATTTAAATTGTCTTTGAAATGAAAACAGGAATTTCGGGTGCAATATGTGATTAGAAACAAGAAGACGTACATCATTCACAAAAAATTATGATGAGTTTCATAATTACGAGATGTAGGTATCTCAAACTTAACGAGGAAAAAAATGAGTTTCAGGAGATTTCAACTCACACACGAAAATTTGGTTCACATTCCATTACGCTACCGGCTGCGCTACATACTCAACGAAGTGTAATTGCCATCTGAATTATACAGGGTGTTACAAAAACGTATGGCCAAACTTTCAGGAAACATTCCTCACACACAAATAAAGAAAATATGTTATGTGGACATGTGTCCGGAAACGCTTAATTTCCATGTTAGAGCTCATTTTAGTTTCGTCAGAATGTACTGTACTTCCTCGATTCGCCGCCAGTTGGCCCAATTGAAGGTAAGTAATGTTGACTTCGGTGCTTGTGTTGACATGCGACTCATTGCTCTACAGTACTAACATCAAGCACATCAGCACATAGCATCAACAGGTTAGTGTTCATCACGAACGTGTTTTTACAGTCAGTGTAATGTTTACAAATGCGGAGTTGGCAGATGCCCATTTGATGTATGGATTAGCAAGGGCAATAGCCATGGCGCGGTACGTTTCTATCGAGACAGATTTCCAGAACGAAGGTGTCCCGACAGGAAGACGTTCGAAGCAATTGATCGGCGTCTTAGGGAGCACGGAACATTCCAGCCTATGACTCGCGACTGGGGAAGACCTAGAACGATGAGGACACCTGCAATGGACAAGGCAATCCTTCGTGCAGTTGATGATGACCCTAATGTCAGCGTCAGAGAAGTTGCTGCTGTACAAGGTAACGTTGACCACGTCACTGTATGGAGAGTGCTACTGGAGAACCAGTTTTCGTACCACATACAGCGTGTGCAGGCACTTTCAGCAGCTGATTGGCCTCCACGGGTACACTTCTGCGAATGGTTCATCCAACAATGTGTCAATCCTCATTTGAGTGCAAATGTTCTCATTACGGATGAGGCTTCTTTCCAACGTGATCAGATTGTAAATTTTCACAATCAACATGTGTGGGCCGACGAGAACCCGCACCCAATTGTGCAATCACGTCATCAACACAGATATTCTGTGAACGTTTGGGCAGGCATTGTTGGTGATGTCTTGATTCGGCCCCATGTTCTTCCACCTACGCTCAATGGAGCACGTTATCATGATTTCATATGGGATACTCTACCTGAGCTGCTATAACATGTGCCTTTACAAATACGACACAACATGTGGTTCATGCACGATGGAGCTCCTGCACATTGCGGTTGAAGTGTTTGTACGCTTCTCAACAACAGATTCGGTGACCAATGGATTGGTAGAGGTGGACCAATTCCATGGCCTCCACGCTCTCCTGACCTCAACCCTCTTGACTTTCATTTATGGGGGAATTTGAGAGCTCTTGTCTACGCAACCCCGGTACCAAATGTAGAGACTCTTCGTGCTCATATTGTGGACGGCTGTGATACAATACACCATTCTCCAGGGCTGCATCAGCGCATCAGGGATTCCATGCGATGGAGGGTGGATGCATGTGTCCTCGCTAACAGAGGACATTTTGAACATTTCCTTGGAGTCACGATGGTACGTTCTGTTGCTGTGTATTTCCATTCCATGATTAATGTGATTTGAAGAGAAGTAATAAAATGAGCTCTAACATGGAAAGTAAGCGTTTCTGGACACATGTCCACATAACATATTTTCTTTCTTTGTGTGTGAGGAATGTTTCCTGAAAGCCTGGCCGTACCTTTTTGTAACACCCTGTATACAACTGTGCAAAACTTCAAAGCCGATTATCTTCTTAAATTCCTGATACACGGAGCGGTGGCGATCATTAAATAACACACCAACATACATTAATACTACTTTATTAAGCGAGAACATTTACAACGTCTTATACAGTCGGCAGCACAAAACAGAATGGAAAGCAATATGGCGGCGCACAATAGGTCTGCATGGGTCAGAGAGCCTGCTATGGCAGAGATATATCACTCGTAGAGTCGATAGTCGCCACAGAGCCGCCCCCTCCCCCCCCCCCCTTGCAGTGCGGAGCACGGTGGTGCGTCAAGTCCTGTGGCAGCCCGGTGGGGGTGGGACACTTGATGGTCACAAAAGTAATTGTCTGTGGTGAAATCACACGCACAACACTTGGGAGTAGGTGTAGCAAGCTCAACTGAAACTAGGACATAATCACTGTGCCAACAGGATGTAACCACCGGTCGTCCAGCCCGTGATGAATGCTGCAAGTGGGGAGGAAGGGGGGGAGGGGTGGTGGGCCCTTCCAAATCATGATGGGATTCCTGGGGAGGAGGGCAGGTGTCATGTATGTCGGGGTCACTTGCAGAGTGTTCCTGCAAGGTCCACGCAGGTTTCACCCAGTGGAGTGAAACAGTTACTGGTTTGCCGTTGTTAAGTATCGACAATGTGAAAGGGCCTCGGGACAGGACTTTAAATGGACCGGTGTAAGGAGGGTGCAGGGTTGTCCGTACTGTGTCATCACGTAACATGATAAATTCACATATGGCCAGATCCTTATGTATGAACACACGAGGCCTACAGTGGGCCTGCAGGGAGGTTTGATGAGCGCGATGTGCCCACGGACGCTCTCGACGAGTGCTAGGAGCTCGGAAGAGCTTGGTAGCGGTGTATCCTTGACAAATTCGGCTGGTAAAACCAGAGGCTCCCCGTAAAGGATCTCGGCGAGGGCGGCTTGCAAGTCCTCTTTGTATGCGGTGCGGAGGCCTAGCAAAACTCAGGGGAGAGCGTCAGACCACTGGCCACCGCGGCACATAAGTGCGGCTTTAAGTGTGCGGTGCCAGCGGTTCACAAGTCCATTGGCCTGGGGGTGATAAGCAGTTGTGTGAAACTTCGCGACGCCACAGTACGAACAGAAGGAGGCGAACAGCTGTGATTCAACCTTGGTCGGTGGTCAGTGAGGTAGGGCTTCTGAATTGGGAAATCCAAGTGGCAACGAAGGCCCGAGCCACAGACTCAGCCGAAATATCTTCCAAAGGGACTGTCTCAATCCATCGAGTGACCCTACGAATCACGGACACGATATATCGAAAGCCCTTGGAGGGAGGGAGGGGACCTACAATATCAATATGGGCATGTCGCAGACGTCCTTTAGGTATGTCGAAAGTGCCTGGCGGAGGAAGTGCATGGCGGCCCACTTTAGCTCCACATGGGTCAGAGAGCCTGCTATGGCAGAGATATATCACTCGTAGAGTCGGTAGTCACCACAAATTTATGAAAAACGTTAAGAACAGCCTGTTGAGTGTTAAAACTGCATTTAAGCTTCTAATCTCCTAAAAACCGAGGTTCGATTCCCGCGTAACAAACTTTGATGTGGTCACCAAATTAGCGCCAAATTTGGCAGAAAAATATCTAATATGGGGGAAACAACACCGAATTTGGCAAAAATCAGGCTTTGGCAAAAACATCTAATTTGGCAAAAAAATCGAAATCTGCAAAAAATGACACCGAATTTGACAAAAAATAACACACAGAATTTGGGAAGTAAGATTCTGACACCCCATTAAAAAAAAAAAGTAGCACTGAATGCGGCAAAAAATTACTCTGGATTCTGACACCGCATTTAAAATAAAATAGCTCTGAATGTGGCAAAAAATTACTCTGGTTTTGGCGATAAAATGACACCAAATGGAGCAGAAAAACGATACAAATGTGCCAAAAAATGACACCGAATGTGCAAAAAGTGAAACCGGTTGTTTTAGAAGTTAACGACTTTGGCAAAAACCATAGAATTTGGCAGTAAACATCAACAAATTTCGCAAAAGTAGCAACTAATCTGACAAAAAATAATGGCGAGAGTGCCAAAAACTAACCCCAAACTTGCCAAAACATAATACCGAATTTGTCCATAAAATAAAACGATTTTTTCCTGTCTCTCGTTATCAAGCATCACCTAAAGTTACAAAAATTGCATCAATGAAGTCCCTGTAAGGTTGTGGCGAGAGAGGAAGGAAACTGCAATGAGGAGCAACAGTGGATCATGATGGCACGTTATCTTGCCCGTAGGCCGTAGCATCATGTCGTATTGTGCTGAAGGCTGCCGGCGGTTTTGCACGGCCGTGATGGATTCGGACGCTACGCGTTGACTGCTCCTGGATACCGACCAAAGCAAGGCTGAGTGACCCTGCTGTGTTCTGTTTTTAAAGGTTCGGTCCCAACAAGAAAACAGCAGATTGTCAGAGTAGGCACTATTTTCTACTGCTACCATAAGCGGCCGTTTTTACAAGAAGGTGTCTGTCTTAACTTCCCAGATCTGTTAGGTTGCAATTACGTGGCTGGTCCTAAGACGCCAGCTAAGGCGCATGAACGTGTCCGTGCGCTCCTGGCGCCTTTCTTCAAACCAAGGAACGATCACCGACATTATTAGAGTTTGAAAAGAGTTATCTTAAATTTAACCTTCCCACAGCTGCTCCTATACAGAGGGAATAGTGCTAAGTAATTTCCATCTCACTCTCATCTCTGGCTCATATAGAAAATCTGGAGGCAGAGATTTTCTTATTTTACAAGGGGGGGACAAGACGCCGGGATCGCAGATTTACTTGAAACTTTGTACATCTTTGGTAGGCCACCAAAACAACAGAAGGTGGGCATAGTTAGGCACACTACTCTGGCAATTCTGAGGAAATCGCAAGAGAGGTTTAACGCATCTGTTATGCAACTGTTATTTCTGTGCGCAGGTGCCGGACGTTATAGTTCAGAGCGGTCAAGAGCTTAGCGGTCAAGCTTCGTAAGACGAAAGTGCACGAGGTAACGCTTCGACTCCCGCTCAAACCTTCGTTTTTGTAGTACAAATGTAAATCCTGTGATATTAAAAATAATTGCACCTACACTATTCATTCTTGTTACATTAGCTATGTCTCACCGCTACGCATGTTAAAAGCCAAATGGGGCCTGTCTCTGTTTGCAGCTCGAAATGTTAAGATTCAAAGTAGTTCCGGGTAACTCACCACATTGCATGTATAAGGGATTTCGCAAATTGTGACAGGCATACATCTTCAGGAAAACTCTATGCGTTTCTTCATTTACTTGTCGATAGTTATAAAAATGTTTGGTCTAATAATTAAATATAATTAAAAATAGTAAGTAGTCCGCCGGCAGTAGTCGCGGTTCTAGGCGCTCAGTCCGGAGCCGCACGACTGCTACGATCGCAGGTTCGAATCCTGCCTCGGGCATGGATGTGTGTGATGTCCTTAGGTTAGTTAGGTTTAATTAGTTCTAAGTTCTAGGCGACTGATGACCACAGATGTTAAGTCGCATAGTGCTGAGAGCCATTTGAACCATTTAGTAAGTAGTCCAATCACATCAAAATCATAAAAATGTTATTTAAATACACTTGGTTCTTTTAATTATATTAATTATATTACCTCTCAAATGTTATATAAATTAAATACAAAGGGCGTTCAAAAAGTTTTGCACAGTCATCTCTAATGTTTTTATTTTTTACGGGAGGAGAATGAAATTTTTGTGAACATACTTGGAACATTTAGCTGTAAGTTGGTATATAAAAGAATTTATTTATTTACAGGTGCGCCATAATGGACCGTGAAGTGGATGTCAGGTTGCGACAACGGTAGGTGATGGAGGTCCTCTTCAAGACCGGCGATGACTGTACGACATCGATTCACAGGAAGTCGTTCCCTGTTTGTGGGGAGGACACAATGGATCGAAGCAGTACCCAGCGGTGGTTTCAGAGGTTTAAAGAAGATGATTTCTCTCTACTGGACAAGCCACGATTCGGTAGACCATCGACGGCAGTGAGTGATGTGAATAAACCCATTGATCAAATCATCCAAAATGACAGATGTGTGACGACACGACAGCTTGCTGAAATGACTCATTTGTCATTGGGTAGTGTGGTATCACTAGGGTACAGAAAAACCTGGCACATTGGGTGCCTAGTTTATTTACAAGAGACATGAAAACGATGTGGAAGAATGTGTGCGAGGGTCTCATGAAGAGCTTTACTGTGAGTGGAACCAGGATGAAACATGGTTGTTTTTGTCCGAACCTGAGAGCAAAACCCAATCCATGGAGTGGCTTCATTCGGGTTCCCCTCGGAAGAAGAAACCAAGACTTTCACGAACAGCCGGTCGAAAGGTGATGGCATCCTTCTTCTGGGATCAGTGTGGCGTCATTTTCATTGACTTTTTGGAACCAGGTTCCACAATTAACCGGGACCGTTACTCTTTGTCATTGGACAAGCTGCGACGTGTCATCAAGACCCACAGACCACAGCTTCAGGGTCAGCTAATCAGACTACACCATGACAATACAAAACACCATACAGCCCTTATGACACAGGAGAAAATCAGGAAAATGGGTTGGAAAATTGTTCCTCATCCTAATTACAGTCCGAACTTGGCTCTATGTGATTGTTACCTCTTTGGTCGTCTGAAGGACCACCTGCGCGGTAAAACATTTGATAGTGAGAAAGACCTTATTTCCTGTGTCAAGCGATGGTGTAAAAGTCAATCCCCAGAATTTTACCGAAGTGCATTTACATCATGGAAAGTACGTGGGGCCAGATGCGTCACAGCTGATGGAGGCTACACTGAGTAGGCTCAATGTATAGTTATATGTTCCAAGAATGTTCACAAAAAATTTAATTCTCTCTCCTGTAAAAAATAAAAAAAATAGAGACGACTGTGCAAAACTTTTTGAACCCCCTTTTGTAATATGACCAGTGATGAAAAAATATAGGTTAAAAATTATGCTTGAGTGGGAGTCAAACCGTCGTCTCATACACGTTCGTCTTAGATAGCTTTTTTATTTTTTTGTATATCTTTTTTGTCCTTGCAATCTTGAAGTTACCTAAAACTATATATAAAAAGAAGGAAAGCTAATGTCACCGCCACTTTTACCCTAAATATTTAAGAAGGAACCACAAAAGAAAAGCTCCACCATTTGAGGCCAGGTGGTGGCCCCTAACACGAAAGACATCAGTAACTTCTATCAAAAAAAGGAAAAACGAAAAAGGGAAGGAGGCTACATGAAAGAAATCGCCTTTAATTTTTTATATTTTTCAATTTTTAATTTTTAGTTTTTATCATAAATGAATCCGCCTCCGCTACAGAAGCGCGTCTTCGCAAAGACCGGCAAGCGCCTTCGACATCAGCTGGAAAGACACATCAGTAGATCACCGATGCAGGTCTTCTCGGAATTGTGTATGAATAACCGCTGAGGGGGTCCTATCGGTAAAAATGGAAGAAGGGGCGTGTGCCAGTTGTTCTTTGCACAGATGATCCAGCTGCGAAGGGGGTTGTGGAAAGCCCTCTGGAGAAAGTTCGAGAAATATTGTTGGTGCTTTGGGTACTTGACTACTTTACAATGTCGGTCGTTAAAGTATTGCCAGAGGTCGAGGTTGATTTATCACCACTATCAAACAGGTGATGGACTGCGTGCCTGCTAATCCAACTCACTGAGTAAAGTCTCTGCACGCGGAAAATAGTCCATGTCCGGGAAGAAATCATTTGTGGAGTGGTGCTGTCAGGGGTTAAGTGTGTAGCGAGCACCAGCATCTGGCGGACCAAAAGCCAAACATTAATCGACTGGCTGCCCAAATGTCGATGGCCATCGTTGTCTTGCACGTGGTACATAACAGTGGTGGCGCCAGATGGATCCGATGGAGATTCGAGTGGCAGACCTGCTTCCCATTAACCAAGGGGATTTGACGTCCGACGCAAGAGCATAATCGTGGCTGCTCCGCTATCTATTTGCACCAAAGAAGAGCGATGTTCAGTGATCCATTTTTGTGGTCGGAAGGCGTATCAGGGGCCGAAATTCATCGAATACTTTCGGTACAGTACGGGAACAGTGTTTTTCCGCAACGGAGTGTCTACGAATGGATTGAAAAATTCCGCAATGGTCGCACAAGTGTTACGCACGATGAAGTAGCCGAACGACCGTTTACCGCCACAAATGAAGAAACCATTGAGCGTTCACGTGAAATGATTCTCTTAGACAAACGACTAACTATTGACGAAGTGGCACACCGTCTGCAAATTAGTCAGGGTTCTGCCTACGAAAATATCCACAACAGACTTGTGTTTCATAAAGTTTGTGCAAGATGGGTCCCAAAACGAGTCACACAGTTGCATAAACAAACGCTGTTGAACATCTGCAAAAAACATTTGGATCGCTATAGCAACGAAGTGGACAACTGCTTAGACAGGATCATTACTGGTGACGAAACATGAATCCAACATTACGAGCCGGAGAGGAAACGGCAGAGTATGGAATGGGAACATCCAAATTCGCCGTGCAAGAAAAAGTTGAAGACCTAACCGTCCGCAGGAAAACTGATGCTTGCGGTTTTTTGGGACGCACAAGGTCCAGTACTGGAACATTATGGAGAAAGGAACACTGTACGTTACAGTGAGATGCTTACTGCCAGGCCAAAGCCTGCAATTCGAAGCAAACGCCGAAGACTGCTGTCAAAATGTGTTCTGCTGTTGCACGAAAATACCTGTCCGCATACTGCTGCCCACACTGATGAAACGCTCCAGAAACTCAAATTTGAAGTACTGGATCATCCTCCATATTGTCCCGATCTTGCTCCTTCTGACTATCACTTGTTTGGTCCACTCAAACAGGCATTAAGGGGCCGTCGATTTTTCTCGGACGAAGCAGTGAAAGAAACGGTGCATTCATGACTCGCAGCTCAATCGAGAACCTTTTTTTATGAGGGCATCAGGAAGCTTGTACAACGATGGACCAAGTGCGTTGAAACACAAGGAGACTATGTCGAAAAATGATGTTCTTGTAAGTTTCCTATTTGATTACAGTAAAACTAATTTGAGGATAATAATTGACTTACCCTCGTATATTCAAGAAAGAAATAGATCAAGTAGAAAAAAGACGCTGGGACTTCAGCGGCACTGGGGCAATTACTGTGTGTGTGAATTCCTAAGGGACCAAACTGCTGATGTAATCGGTCCCTAGACTTACACACTACTTGAACTTGTCCTAAGAACAACACACACACCTACGCCCGAGGGACAACTCGAACCTCCGGCGGGAGAGGCCGTGCAATCTGTGAGATGCCGCCTCAAACCGCGCGGCAATTAGTGATCTCGGGGTAAGGGCCCTCATCAGTAGGCTGGCGAGGCATGTCGGAGTGCGTCGGCACATCTTCACATGCGTGCTTACAAAGAGGGCTGCTGCTCGACAGTGGACGTTACAGATATTGAGGAATCCTTTGTGTTTCGGGAGGGTGAGGGACTCATACCTGACTTTCAGTAACTGGCCTTGACTCACAAAAGAAACCAATTCAGCCATCATGCGTCTGGCCATTGACGGTGGGATGGGAAATGTCTGAGCCACGCGCAGAATTAGCAAAATGGGACCTTAGCAGCATGTCCAGGATTTGGAGTCGATGGTCACAGAGTTCTGCTCAGATCTGGCGTACCAACCGTCTACTGTTAAGGGCAACTGATCGGCGCACGTCGGTTGTAAAATCAATACCCAGACGTCGCACCACTGCAGATCTGCAGGGGAGCGACGCATTTATTGGGCAGCCCCCTGCCTATAGGTAACGCGAGAGATTTGAGAACATTAAGGACGCTGCCCGAAGCAGCGCCGTAGGACCCCATCCACTCCAGCGCTGCCTGGAGATCGTTGCCGTTGCGCAGGAGGAGGATCAGGTCGTCCATGTAGGCCATGCAACAAAGAGTGTGTTCACCAAGTTTCATTCCAGTGAGTTGGCGGAGGCCGCAAAGTAACGGTTCCATGACGACAGCATACAGGATCGCAGTGAGAGGGCATCGTTGCCACACCAATTGTTGTACCAGGATGGGTGGCGTAAGACGACCATGGTACAGGATACTAGATGTCACGCCCCAGAGTAGACGCATTGTGACCTCCACAAAGCAGTCTGGGAATCCCATATTCCAAATCATCGTTGTCAAATACGAGTGACTGAGGGCCTGACAGAAATAGAGGGAGGCCAGGACCCTAGTGATATGTCGCATCTGCACAAGCACGGTCATGTCACAGTATCGACATAATGCAGTCTCGATGTTGTGACCGCCTCGTAATGAGGCCTGATCGTGGAACACCACATATATGGCGATCCTCTGAGACGTGCGGCCAAAAGCTGAGTAAAGATCTTCATATCACAGTTCAGGAGTGTTAGGGGGGGGGGGATAGTTACTAATGGGGGTTCCACGGTTTGGTTTATGTGCAGGAAGGACTAATACTTCAAGGAAGACACCAGGAAGCTGTACTGCAGGGGACATCAAATGGTTCAAATGGCTCTGGGCACGATGCGACTTAACTTCTAAGGTCATCAGTCGCCTAGAACTTCGAACTACTTAAACCTAACTAACCTAAGGACATAACACATATCCATGCCTGAAGCAGGATTCGAACCTGCGACCGTAGCGGTCGCTCGGTTCCAGACTGCAGCGCCTAGAACCGCACGGCCACTCCGGCCGGCTCTAGGCTCTTCAGTGCGGAACCGCGCGACCGCTACGGTCGCAGGTTCGAATCCTGCCTCAGGCATGGATGTGTGTTATGTCCTTAGGTTAGTTAGGTTTAAGTAGTTCGAAGTTCTGGGGACTGATTACCTCAGATGTTAAGTCCCATAGTGCTCAGATCCATTTGAACCAAGTTTACATATTTAGGCCGCATAGTCGGAAAAAGCAACGGTCCATATTTCGGCAGCCCTTGTGTCCTAAATAATGGTGAGCGAGAGATAGGCACGGTCTGTACAGCTTGAGGAGTGGCTGATACAGTCTGTGAAATCCGCCCGATCGCCATGTACATATTCCTGCGCGTCCACGAGGCGAAGGTTGGTTATGATTGTGGAGAGCACCGGACATGGAGCGTAGTGTGAAAGTTGGTCCTTCGGCGCCCGGGTGGAGTTAAAATCCCCACCATAAAGAGGGGAGCGACCGCATCTGAGCAGAAAGCCGACCGTTCACGGAGTCGTCCCGGTCCAGAGGGCGCACAGATATTAACGATTCTGGCGTCATGCAGAGTGAGGGCCAGGGAGGAAAGCGCCGCCTTCGGCAATTAGACCGTTACGAAGGACTGCCACGCCACTGCCAGCGGCAGACGCGTGTGAGACGTGAGCAGCGTATTCGAAAGGCCCGACGAAATACTGGACATAGACCTCCTGGAAGAGGAAAGTACCTATATCCGCCGCATTCGGCGTATCTTGTAACATCGTCAGTTTATAGCGCGCACGAATGTTATTGATGCTAAGAGTCGCCAGTGGATATTGTCGGGTCGCCACGTCCGTTGCAAAGGTGGCGTCGGCTCCGGTGGAGGCTGTCAGGGGCGGACCAGCCGCAGAATCCATCGCGTTCTCAGTCGCTGTGTTGCAGCTGTCCCGACATCTCCGTCATTACATGCTCTTCTGCGGCACCAGGCAGCAGCAAGGCGTCACCCTCGCCGTCATCAGCCCAGGAGCTCGTCAGTACAGATGAGGTGTCCCGTGAAGGGGCGTCCGCCGTGCATGCAAGGAAGCTGGCACAGCAGGATGGATGTCACCCAGGACGCTTGCACGAGGGTTCTGTGCCGCCAGGTCACTATGTCGTGAAGGTGTCGTGGGGTGATGTGGCGGAACATTATCGTCCGACATCTGCGTCTTAGAGTACTTTGCGTCATCGGACATGTCGTCATCTAGTGGCCCCATTATTTGAAGATAATCATCCGAGAGAGCGCGGTGCCTTCCCGGCGCTTCCTTGGGGCCTTTTGTTTACGTAAATGCTGTTTTTTGTCAGAATGGGAGCGACTGTCCATCGCCTTCTTGCCGGATGGGTGTCAGATCCATCTGCGTGTCGATGTCAGCAGTACTAGGCAGGCTAGTGCCTCCTCCCGACTCTGCCACTGGTCGCAGCGGCGTGAAAAGTGTCGGATTAGCCTCCATAAGGTAGGCATCACGTGCATCGGGTCGCGTGGGTCATGCGGAAGATGGGCAGTTGGTGCTGTGGTAGGTGACGGGAAGAACTGACTGAGGATGGCGCAGTGGAGGCGTCGTCGTTGAGTGGTGTTTGCGGAATCCGGCGCTGGAGTTTTGGTAGACATGCCCTTCCTGGGCGCAGCCAGCGCAGGTACAGGGCTGCCGTCATCCATCCTGCATCCTCCTATAACAAAGTAAGACGGCACGTGCTTCACCAATTCAGTTTTCGCTTCACGTACGCCTTTGAATACAGGGTAGGTCTCAAAGGTTTTCCATTTCTCAGCCAGGTGACTGAGTAAAAGCCGACATGACGACGTCCAGCGGAGACTCGAAAAGGCTGATCGTACGCAGGCCGAAATCCGCGTGGTCAATCATTACATCACCTACGTGTCCGTGGGGGTGCTTAAATTTGTGGTTTCGCGCGTGGCGGCTCACAATTTCGCTACACAGTTCTTCGGTGCATGTCTTGACGTATGCAACGTTTCCAGTGATGGAAAAGTAAATACCAATGACATCCTGCGGATCTAGGTGAAGATCATCGCGTATAATATTCTCGATTTCGTATCGTGGTCGTGCATATTCTGCTTGGAATGCGATTTTGATCGTTGTTTGGCGGTAGGTGTGTGCCATGGCTCTCTTGTAAGAGGGACTCAATACACGAAACCGCGATGAGAAGTAAACAAACGCTCGCTCCTGCTCCACAACAGGCGCGGCGCAGCGGACGACCGCGCCTGCTCTGTTTAATTAAGGAGGCCGTTTCAGGTGGAAGCAGCTATGCTTGCACGACCAGTGACGCCACGCCGTCGGAGAGACGGTGTGGGTGGTCTTTGGAAAGTTACCAGTCCAAAGTTGCTCATTAGCATTGACGTAAATGACATTTGTGCAAATAGTAAACAACAGTCCATGCTTTCCTGTGACGACATCACTAAAAACGCTGCCGTTTGTGTTGTGTTAATGTCAGGAACAGCAATTCCTTAGTCCGACTGCAGCTACTCTCTGACCGATGGTGCAGGGTGATATGGAATGTTGCAGAGATTCAGTTACTTGTTCTTGGATGGTGGGCACGAACGGGAAGGATTTATGGTGCACTTGGTGCACAATACTGCAGTCCTCCCTTTTGGTGGTCCAACATAATCTTGATGACCAGTATCCCTGCCCTCACGCCCCCACGCAAACTCTGTCAGTTGCTGATGATGCTGTCTCACACGAGTATCCGGCTTCTCCGCGTCCTGCACAGTGATGAAAAGAGTTTTTCTTATGTACTTCGCTATTTAAGAGTGACATCAACTAGCTCGTTGTGATCACCTCATTTTACCATATAGCAAGGACTTACTTAAAGACACTAAATACTCAAAAAGGAGAGCAGATATTACTCGTATCTTTTCTTATGTATTCTATATATGAATAAATGTAGGTTTATTGCAATTTAATTTAGATAACTTCGCAAGCACTTCTACATCTACATCTACATACATACTCCGCAATGCACCATATGGTGCGTGGCGGAGGGTACTTCGTACCACAACTAGCATCTTCTCTCCCTGTTCCATTCCCAAACAGAACGAGGGAAAAAGGACTGCCTATATGCCTCTGTACGAGCCCCAATCTCTCTTATCTTATCTTTGCCGTCTTTCCGCGAAATGTAAGTTGGCGGCAATAAAATTGTACCGCAATCAGCCTCAAATGCCGGTTCTCTAAATTTCCTCAGTAGCGATTCACGAAAAGAACGCCTCCTTTCCTCTAGAGACTCCCACCCGAGTTCCTGAAGCATTTCCGTAACACTCGCGTGATCATCAAACCTGCCAGTAACAAATCTAGCAGCCCGCCTCTGAATTGATTCTATGCCCTCCCTCAATCCGACCTGGTAGGGATCCCAAAAGCTCGAGCAGTACTGGAGAATAGGTCGTATCAGTGTTTTACAGATGATCCACATCTTCCCAAAATTCTACCAATGAACCGAAGACGACTATCCGCTTCCCCACAACTGCCATTACATGCTTGTCCCACTTCATATCGCTTTGCAACGTTACGCTAAAATATTTAATCGACGTGACTGTGTCAAGCGCTACACTACTAATGAAGTATTCAAACATTACAGGATTCTTTTTCCTATTCATCTATATTTATCTATTAGAGTTAGCTGCCATTCGTTACACCAATCACAAATCCTGTCCAAGTCATCTTGTATCCTCCTACAGTCACTCAACGACAACACTTCCAGGTACACCACAGCATCATCAGCAAACAGCCACACATTGCTATACACCCTATCCAAAAGATCATTTATGTAGATATAAAACAACAGCGGACCTACCACACTTCCCTGGGTCACTCCAGATAATACCCTCATCTCCGATGAACACTCACCATCGAGGACAACGTACTGGGTTCTATTACTTAAGAAGTCTTCGAGCCACTCACATACTTCGGAACCAATCCCATATGCTCGTACCTTAGTTAGGAGTCTGCAGTGGGGCACCGAGTCAAACGCCTTCCGGATGTTAAGGAATATGGCATCCGTCTGATACGCTTCATCCATGGTTCGCAAGATATCATGTGGAAAAAGGGCGAGTTGCGTTTCGCAGGAGCGATGCTGTCTAAAGCCGTGTTGATGCATGGATAGCAACTTCTCTGTCTCAAGGTAATTCATTATATTCGAACTGAGAATATGTTCGAGAATCGTGCAACAAACCGATGTTAAGGATATTGGTCTGTAATTTTCAGGATCCGTCCTTCTACCATTCTTATATACAGGCGTAAACTGCGCTTTTGTCCAGTCGCTCGGGACTTTACGTTGAGCAAGAGATTCGCGATAGATGCAAGCTAAGTAAGAAGTTAATGCAATAGAGTTCTCTCTGTAAAACCGAATTGGAATCCCATCAGGACCAAGCGGTTTATTTATATTCAACCTTTTCAGCTGCTTCGTAACACCAGGGATGTTTATCACTATGTCCTCCATACGGGGATCTGTACGAGACTCAAACGGCGGTATGTTTGTACGATCCTCCTGCCTGAAAGGTTTCTCAAATGCTAAATTTAAAATTTCAGTTTTCGTTTTGCTGTCTTCCTTTGCCAGGCCAGACTGATCAGTGAGTTAGGTTAGGTTAGGTTAGTGTTTAACGTCCCGTCGACAACGAGGTCATTAGAGACGGAGCGCAAGCTCGGGTTAGGAAAGGATTGGGAAGGAAATCGGCCGTGCCCTTTCAAAGGAACCATCCCGGCATTTGCCTGAAACGATTTAGGGAAATCACGGAAAACCTAAATCAGGATGGCTGGAGACGGGATTGAACCGTCGTCCTCCCGAATGCGAGTCCAGTGTGCTACCACTGCGCCACCTCATTGAGTGACTGGATGGAAGCCTTCGACCCGCTTACCGATTTTAAAGACCAGAATTTCCTTGGGTTTTCAGCAAGATCTTTTGCTAAGGTATGACGGTGGTAGTGGTTGAATGCTTCGCGCATCGCTCTTTTACTAACTTTTGCCTGTCCTCATTCTCCCGATCTTTCTCGTACCGCGAGTAAATCTGCGTTTGCTTCCTGAGCATTCTCCGAATTGCGATGTTAAACCACGGTGGGTCTTTTCCGTCCGTAACCCACTTTTTCGGCACATACTTGTCCAATGCGTGATTTACAATGTGTTTAAAATTTGCGCATAATTCTTCCACGTCCATCGTACCGGAAGTAAATGAAGTCGATACATTTACTAAGTGGGATGCTAACAACTGCTTATCTGCGCTTTCTAGTAAGAATACTCTCCTAGCCTTCTTGACCAACTTTTTAACTTTTGTAACCATAGTAATAATGACAACATCATGATCACTAATCCCTGTCTCAACACTGACACCGTCGATGAGGTCTGGTCTGTTCGTGGCTACCAGATCTAAAATATTTTCATTACGTGTTGGCTGTCGATTTAGCTGCTCAAGACAGTTTTCGGATAATGTGTTCAAAAGTAATTCACACGACGGCTTGTCTGTACCACCTGTACTAAATCCATAGACATCCCAGTCTATACTAGGTACGTTGAAGTCGCCTCCGACTAATATAGCATGATACAGGTACTTCTGCGATACAGAATGTAGACTCCCTTTGAATGATTATAGAACTGTCACTGGGAACCTGGCGGCCGGTAATAACACGCCACAATTAACTTTATTTCCCCTAGCCCTGTTAAACGGGTCCAGATAACTTCACAATCACACTCTACTTCGACCTCAGTAGACACAATATTTTTGTCAACTGCAATGAAGACACCACCTCCTTCGGTGTCTAATCTGTCTTTCCGATACACGTTCCAACCCTCACTAAATATTTCAGAACTTCCTATCTCAGGGTTCAGTCGTGGCAAAAATTGCTATTTTGAAGAGCGCACCGCAGCGTGTAGTTTGAAGCAGTCGCCATCCGTTTCTGGCGGTGGCGCCGCTGTGGCAATCACAGCTTTGGTGTCTCCCTCTGGTGGGAAAGGGGAAAGGTTGAATATTCACATGCATGTAAGGGGCGCTATGAGTTCGCCAGTTAGTCAGTATGGTGAGTCTGGGGTCAGTCTCTCGTCCCTCGGTTGCTAGTCTATCCCTCATGCGCATTTGTTAGGCAGTTAGTGTCTGTCTGTCGTTCGGAGTGCTAGTATGCCTGTCCTCTGGATCAACATTTAAAGCCAGTAAGAGAACTCAGCGAGTGGTCGCCCGGTCGGGGCTTAGTTCCTGCATCTGAGTCTGCGTGTTAGGCCACCAGTCTGCTCGAATTTGCTCAGGCAATGGTCATTGGCGGTTGGATCGATCGGTTGGTCGGTCACGCACTGAGACACAAGACGAATTGTCCGTCTCGAGCGTCAGAGCAAGTGAGGTCGCTACGCGAGTCTAGTGGACAGCGGCGTATAACGAGGGTCAGTGACTTCCCGGTCGACACGAGAGCAACAGGAGACAACCTATGACATCGGTCTGGCCGGTGCGAGCTGCGACGCCGTGAGACGAGAGATCGGCGCGCCTTCCTGCGCCCGTTGAAGTGGCTGGCAGCGGACGGTTCGGGAGAGCGATTTGGGGGTGCTGCGCTAGGTCTTCTCGGGAAATCGCAGAGTATTACAAGTTAAGTGATTGGTGATGTGTTCTGTGATTTACTCTTAGTTCAACTTGTTTTGACGACCGCGGTGGTCTCGCTGTTCTAGGCGCTCAGTCCGGAACCGCGCGACTGCTACGGTAGCAGGTTCGAATCCTGCCTCGGGCATGGATGTGTGTGATGTCCTTAGGTTAGTTAGGTTTAAGTAGTTGTAAGGTCTAGGGGACTGATGACCGCAGATGTTAAGTCCCATAGTGCTCAGAGCCATTTGAACCATTTCTATTTGTTTTCTTGATCAGTCTCTCGTCCCCAGCTTGCTTGTCTGTCTCTCGTCCGCATTTGTTAGGCAGTTATTGTTTGTCTGTCGTTCGGAGCTGTCTCTGTCATATTTGTCGGATTTGGTGTGTTAACGAATTTATTTCTTGGAGTGCAACGGCCTAATTCCTGAAATATGTTTTGATCTTGCCGATCATCTTGAGAGGCGGTATCTGTGTACTGTAGAGCATCTTAACTTGTTTGGCCAACCTTGTAGAATTTTATATAAGATTGCATTTCATGGGCTTTCATTTAAATGATCATTTTAGTATATAAAGTTGCCACCCTTTCTCCGTAAGACTTTTCTTAGAATTTAGAATCAAGTTGCACCTTCGGTGGCGAAGTTAATATTTTAATTTATAGTGTTTTGTACCATTTTCATCCATCCTACGGGGGTGAATAGTTTCCGTCCTTGTGTAAATTGTTAAAACTTTTAGTTTAAAGTAATTTGGTGTGTAGCAGATTTGCACCAGTGTAGTCTTTCAGAGGCTGTTGTGAGCGGTCGTAACTACGGCCGTGTCAGAAGGGAGCAGCAAGGTCCTTTGCCCGAAAGCTCATGCAGTCAAAACTTGTTTCTTTCTACCTTTGAATAAATTGTAACTTGATATTTAGAGGGTGCTTTCTGATTATAATTTTAAATCTGTTTCTTTTAAAAGAGCTTTCAGGCGCTATTGCTGTTGTTGTTGTGGTCCTCAGTCCTGGGACTGGTTTGATGCAGCTCTCCATGCTAATCTATCCTGTGCAAGCTCCTTCATCTCCCAGTACTTACTGCGACCTACATCCTTCAGAATCTGCTTAGTATATTCATCTCTTAGTCACTCTCTACGATTTTTACCCTCCACACTGCCCTCCAATGCTAAATTTGTGATCCCTTGATGCCTCAGAACATGTCCTACCAACCGATCCCTTCTTCTAGTTAAGTTGTGCCACAAACTTCTCTTCTCCCCAATCCTACTCAATACCTCCTCACTAGATACGTGATCTACCCACCTAATCTTCAACATTCTTCTGTAGCACCACATTTCGAAAGCTTCTATTCTCTTCTTGTCCAAACTATTTATTGTCCATGTTTCACTTCCATACATGGCTACACTCCATACAAATAATTTGAGAAACGACTTCCTGACACTTAAATCTATACCCGATGTTAACAAATTTCTCTTCTTCAGAAACGCTTTCCTTGCCATTGCCAGTTACATTTTATATCCTCTCTACTTCGACCATCATCAGTTATTTTGCTCCCCAAATAGGAAAACTCCTTTACTACTTTAAGTGTCTCATTTCCTAATCTAATTCCCTCAGCATCACCCGATTTAATTTGACTACATTCCATTATCCTCGTTTTGCTTTTGTTAATGTTCATCTTATATCCTCCTTTCAAGACACTGTCCATTCCGTTCAACTGCTCTTCCAAGTCCTTTGCCGTCTCTGACAGAATTACAATGTCATCGGCGAACCTCAAAGTTTTTATTTCTTCTCCCTGGATTTTAATACCTACTCCAAATTTTACTTTTGTTTCCTTTACTGCTTGCTCAATATACAGATTGAACAACATCGGGGAGAGGCTACAACCCTGTGTCACTCCCTTCCCAACCACTGCTTCCCTTTCATGCCCCTCGACTCTTATAACTGCCATATGGTTTCTGTACAAATTGTAAATAGCCTTTCGCTCCCTGTATTTTACCCCTGCCACCTTTAGAATTTGAAAGAGAGCATTCCAGTCAACATTGTCAAAAGCTTTCTCTAAGTCAACAAATGCTAGAAACGTAGGTTTGCATTTCTTTAATCTTTCTTCTAAGATAAGTCGTAAGGTCAGTATTGTCTCACGTGTTCCAACATTTCTACGGAATCCAAACTGATCTTCCCCGAGGTCGGCTTCTAACAGTTTTTCTATTCGTCTTTAAATAATTCGCGTTAGTATTTTGCAGCTGTGGCTTATTAAACTGATAGTTCGATAATTTTCACATCTGTCAACACCTGCTTTCTTTGGGATTGGAATTATTATATTGTTCTTGAAGTCTAAGGGTATTTCGCCTGTCTCGTGCAGCTTGCTCACCAGAAGGTAGAGTTTTGTCAGGACTGGCTCTCCCAAGGCCGTCAGTAGTTCTAATGGGATTTTGTCTACTCCTGGGGCCTTGTTTCGACTCAGGTCTTTGTGCTCTGTCAAACTTTTCACGCAGTATCGTATCTCACATTTCATCTTCATCTACATCCTCTTCCATTTCCATAATATTGTCCTCAAGTACATCGCCCTTTTATAGACCCTCTATATACTCCTTCCACCTTTCTGCTTTCCCCTCTTTGCTTAGAACTGGGTTTCCATCTGAGCTCTTGATAATCATACAAGTGGCTCTCTTTTCTCCAAAGGTCTCTTTAATTTTCATGTAGGTTTATCTCTATTACCCCTAGTGAGACAAGCCTCTACATCCTTACATTTGTGCTATAGCCATCCCTGCTTAGCCATTTTGCACTTCCTGTCGATCTCATTTTTGAGACGTTTGTATTCCTTTTTGCCTGCTTCATTGACTGCATTTTTATATTTTCTCCTTTCATTAATTAAATTCAATATTTCTTCTGTTACCCAAGGATTTCTACTAGCCCTCGTCTTTTTACCTACTTGATCCTCTGCTGCCTTCACTACTTCATCCCTCTGAGCTACCCATTCTTCTTCTACTGTATTTCTTTCCCCCATTCCTGTCAATTGTTCCCTTATGCTCTCCCTGAAACTCTGTACAACCTCTGGTTTAGTCAGTTGATCCAGGTCCCATCTCCTTAAATTCCCATCTTTTCGCAATTTCTTCAGTTTTAATCTACAGCTTATAACCAATAGATGGTGGTCAGAATCCACATCTGCACCTGGAAATGTCCTACAATTTAAAACCTGGTTCCTAAATCTCTGTCTTACCATTATATAATCTATCTGATACCTTTTAGTATCTCCAGGATTCTTCCATGTATACAACCTTCTTTTATGATTCTTGTACCAAGTGTTAGCTATAATTAAGTTATGCTCTGTGCAAAATTCTACCAGACGGCTTCCTCTTTCATTTCTTAGCCCAAATCCATATTCACCTATGTTTTCTTCTCTCCCTTTTCCTACTGTCGAATTCCAGTCACCAATGACAATCAAATTTTCGTCTCCATTCACTACCTGAATAATTTCTTTTATCTCATCATACATTTCTTCAATTTCTTCGTCATCTTCGGAGCTAGTTGGCATGTAAACTTGTACTACTGTAGCAGGCCTGGGCTTCGTGTCTATCTTGGCCACAACAATGCGTTCACTATGCTGTTTGTAGTAGCTTACCCACACTCCTATTTTTTTATTCATTATTAAACCTACTCCTGCATTACCCCTATTTGATTTTGTATATATAACCCTGTATTCACCTGACCAAAAGCCTTTTTCCTCCTGCCACCGAACTTCACTAATTCCCACTATATCTAACTTTAACCTATCCATTTCCCTTTTTAAATTTTCTAACCTACCTGCCCGATTAAGGGATCTGACATTCCACGCTCCGATTCGTAGAACGCCAGTTTTATTTCTCCTGATAACGACGTCCTCCTGAGTAGTCCCCGCCCGGAGATCCGAATGGGGGACTATTTTATCTCCGGAATATTTTAACCAAGAGGACGCCATCATCATTTAATCATACAGTAAAGCTGCATGCCCTCGGGAAAAATTACGGCTGTAGTTTCCCCTTGCTTTCAGCCGTTCGCAGTACAAGTACAGCAAAGCCGTTTTGGTTATTGTTACAAGGCCAGATCAGTCAATCATCCAGACTGTTGCCCCTGCAACTACCGAAAAGGCTGCTGCCCCTCTTCAGGAACCACACGTTTGTCTGGCCTCTCAACATATACCCCTCCGTTGTGGTTGCACCTACGGTACAGCTATCTGTATCGTTGAGGCACGCAATCCTCCCCACCAACGGCAAGTTCCATGGTTCATGGGGGGCAGTCGCTATTAAAGTGAATAAAATTCTCATTTGTTAAAAGGAATTTGATTATGATTTTATCAGTTACCCCCTGGCAAATACTTCCACGCTTACATGGTGTGATTAAATGTGTTAATGTTCTTGATGAATCGCTAATAAATAAAATATATCCTTAAGAATATTCTTTGAAAATAAATCACGGTTCATAACTGGTAGCAGTGCGTGGTTAGCTTTCTTGCTACTAAACTTTGAGTAACTGATGGAATTGTAGTTGTACTTATTTTATATTTTTGTAATATTTCGCTTTGGCCAAGTGACTGTTTAGATTCATGTTTCAGGTTGTCATGACGGCCAGAAAATGTCCTAGATTAGCCCTGTTCCGCAGAAATCATCTCTTATGAGTTGCGTATTCATAATATGAACAAACGGACTGTTCCTGAGTTGCTTGCGGCCTTAAAAGATGCCTTGCTAAATCCGGTCCAAATTTCCCCGGAAGTCATTGATTCCTTTTCGACAGCCATGGCAGCGGCTGCAGGAGAGGTCGGTGAGTTCCAACAACATTTAAACTAGTTTTGTGTTGATCAACCGTGTCGCAAGCAGTTAGCTAGACTACGCGCACATTTGGCGCACGTGTTTAACTGGGTCTCTGAACTAGAATAAGTTGTTGTAAGCAAGGCTGATTGTAAGGAAGTGGTTGAGTTGTGGAGAAAGGTGGCTGCGTTGCAGGTTAGGTCAACTGGGTTAGTCTAGCTCCGAAGAATCTAGTGGGCACTGATAATCCGTTAAGACATTAGCTTCTGGTCTTAAAGTTCTGGTAGCTCATTGGTCGTCAGCTTCGAATAGCCCCTTCAACCTTGATCATCTTGTGAGGCTTAGCTCGGTGCCTTCTACTGTGTAGGGCCAGCCGGAGTGGCCATGCGGTTCTAGGCACTACAGTCTGGAGCCGAGCGACCGCTACGGTCGCAGGTTCGAATCCTGCCTCGGGCATGGATGTGTGTGATGTCCTTAGGATAGTTAGGTTTAATTAGTTCTAAGTTCTAGGTGACTGATGACCTCAGAAGTTAAGTCGCATAGTGCTCAGAACCATTTTACTGTGCAGGGATGTCGGATAGCTTGGGGCATGTTTCCTCTGCAATGTTGAAGTCCAAACAGGTATCTCGCTATTTTCGTTGCTCGCTTAGCAATAACTGTGAATTGGTCGTCTTGCTGGACTTATGTCGGTCTCTTCCTGGGGCAGGGATGTCGGGTAGACAGAGGGCGTGTTTCCTCTGCAGGGGTGGGTCCAACCGAGTGTTTCGCTTGCGGCCTTTCTCGGCCATTGTCTTGTTCCTTTTTAGAAGCTGCTAGTTAGTTTATATCGGCATATCACTCCCGTGTTCTTGTTTGAGGGTAGGAGATTGAGCCGTGGTAAAAATTGCTGTTTTGAAGAGCGCACCGCAGCGTGTAGTGTGAAGCAGTCGCCCTCCGTTTCTGGCGGTGGCGCCGCTGTGGCAATCGCAGCTTTGGTGTCTCCCTCTGGTGGGAAAGGAGAAAGGTTGAATGTTCACATGCATTTAAGGGGCGCTATGAGTTCGCCAGTTTTTCAGTATAGTGAGTCTGGGGTCAGTCTCTCGGCCCCAGTTGGCTCGTCTGTCTCTCGTCTGCATTTGTTAGGCAATTACTGTCTGTCTATCGTTCGGAGCTGCCTCTGTCATATTTGACGGATTTGGTGTGTTAACGAATTTATTTCTTGGAGTGTAACGGCCTAATTCCTGAAATATGTTTTGATCTTGCCTATCATCTTGAGAGGCGGTATCTGTGTACTGTAAAGCATCTTAACTTGTTTGGCCAACCTTGAGAAAGGTGGCTACACTGAGTCACAGCGCCAGAGATTGCGCCAAAGAGTATTATTCCGCCGCCTCCACTGGCGCAGTAGTTGTTCAGAGAATGTCGAGGGCAGTTGTAGTTCAGAGGTTGTCGTGAGCAGTAGTTGTCCAGAGAATGTCAAAGGCAGTTGTAGTTCAGTAGTTCAGAGGTTGCCGTGGTCAGTGCTTGTTGAGAGGATTTCGAGAGAGTACGAGTTGAGACCATGTCATGTGCAGTTATTGTTCTGTTGGGCGAGAGAGTAGATGGTGTTCGGTTGGTGTAATGTATGTATGGAAGATGTTGCAATGATCACAGTGTATTTTTCGTCAATATATATGGAGGTAACAAAAAAAATTATTTCAAATCTCCTTAATAATAATGCCTCTTGGTCACAGGTTCAGTCAACAAAGCATCTGACTCCTGTTCATGTATTAGACTGTAATTCTGGTTTCTATGTGCAATTATAGTATTTCTGGTTTTTTAATTACTTCATTGTAAATTGTGTTTAAAATATCTTACCATATTGAGGAAGAACCGTGTCAGATACATGTACGTTGAACCACACTATCACACACAGAACAGTTACACTTGTGCTTTGTTGTTTCGTAGCTTTTAGAGTTGCAGGGGACTTAATTAATCAATTGTGTTAACGGAAATTTCCTTTCATTCTTTATTGTCATTTTATGCAGTCAGATTGCGTACTAATACTACTCAGGGCCAACCAATTTCGAGACTTCGTAACCAGACACACAGCTACTAAAATTATTGCATTCATTTTATAATTAAGCCCCCATGCATTTGTACGATTTTATATAAGATTGCATTTCATGGGCTTTTATGTAAATGATCATTTAGTATATAAAGTTGCCACTCTTTCACCGTAAGACTTTTCTTATAAGTTAAAATCAAGTTCCACTTTCGGTGGCAAGGTAAATATTTTAATTTTTGGTGTTTTGTTGTTAAAACATTTAGTTTAAAGTAATTTGGTGTGTTGCAGATTTGCACCAGTATAGTCTTTCAGAGGCTGTTCTGAGCAGTCGTGCCGGCCGGTGTGGCCGAGCGGTTCTAGGCGCTGCAGTCTGGAGCCGCGTGACCGCTACGGTCGCAGGTTCGAATCCTGCCTCGGGCATGGAGCTGTGTGATGTCCTTAGGTTAGTTAGGTTTAAGTAGTTCTAAGTTCTAGGAGACTGATGACCTCAGATGTTAAGTCCCATAGTGCTTAAAGCCATTTGAACCATTTTTTTGAGCTGTCGTAACTACGGCCGTGTCAAAAGGGAGCGGCAAGGTTCTCTGCCCGAAGGCTCATTCGTTCAAAACTTGTTTCTTTCTGCCTCTGAATAGACTGTAACTTGATATTTAGAGGGTGCTTTCTCATTATAATTTTAAATTTGTTTCTTTTAAAAAAGCTTTTAGGCACTATTAAAGTGAAAAAAATTCCCATTTGTTAAAAGGAATTTGATTATGATTTCATCAGTTACTCCCTTTCAACTACTTCCACACTTACAGAGTGTGATTCAATGTGTTACTGTTCTTGATGAAGCGCTAGTAAATAAAATAAATTCTTAAGAATATTCTTTGAAAATAAATCACGGTTCACACTTCTTACACGATATTGGTACAATATTAATTACGAATGGTTGCTTAACACACATCAAGGTCGTTAACCATTGCCTTGGGCATAAATATCGGCATGGACGCTCACAATAGGATCAGGATATGGGCTCCTGGGATCTCCAAGAGAACATTTATTCGCTCTGAGGAAAGAATAATTCTTTCACAATTTATGTAATCAATAATACAAAAGAAATTACAAGAAGCTACAACTCGCTAGCCCAAGGTAGGAAATCCTCATGATATGGACGGAGGAAGCTACAGTAGATGGATTTCAAGTTCAGAGTCTTCTGGCAAAAAGCATTGAATTTCATAGATTCTGATCATTGGACATATCTACATACATACAGGGGCTCGTTTTGCTCACAAAAATTTGCGCTGTCGAATGGGATTACTCTTTTACAAAAAGCCTTTGCTTTCGTTAACACTCGGTCGACACCAAAAACTAGTTTATTGGAAAAGGGATCTGAAACCACGACAAAATCAATAAATAGCAAACAGAAATACTGCTAACAAACAGCTGATAGCAATTACTCAACTAAATAGTTAATGACTTTTCACAGCTAGAACAGAGCACGTAGGACCATCACTTAAGTCACATGAATCTGGTAATACTACAAAATTTAATTAAAATCTCTTGCTCTAATGAGCTGAATATTTCTTAAACTGGTGCACACTAATTATTGGGCTGGGTGGAAATCATTAAAGCTAACAAACAGAAGTGCTGAAGGCACATAGACTTGAACCAAAAACAAGCCCTATGCCAAATCTATACAAAAACATTTCTGAGCACATAATTGAGATAAGCGAATGATTCCTAATCAACATTTGATCTTCACAAAGCAGCTTAAACTTACTTCATAACTATGTTCCAAAGAACAGTGATACTCACGGAATGGCGGTTGGCACAAGAGTGTCTTAGAAAACTGTCAACAGTCACCCGTTTTGGAGTGGGGCTGCATTTCAGCATAATGGGGTAGTTTCCATTGCTAGGGCTAGCCAATTGCACGATATAAAAACGCAGAAAGGCTCTGAATCCATAGCAAGGTACAGTACTGGCTATCTACGGTAAGTCCTAGTGAAGTTGGTATTATCTTACTCTGACAAAGCGTAAATTCTTTGAGCGCTACCGGTGCATTCAGATTCACACATCCACTCAGTCACACCTTACAGTAATTATTCAAAGAAAGGCGGGGAGCAGAAAGAGCTTGCTGATATCAAGACGAATTAAAAAGTAGCACCAATATATTCTTTTTTCAAGTACTTAATCACATAACAGAACAGCATTTTTGTGGCTTTTTAAGAACTTAGCAAGACGTTATAACGGAAAGGAATATGAAAGGCGGCCGTAACAGATCTCTTTCATTAATACTCAGCTTCTGACGCTGTTCACGTCCCATCCTACCAAGCCTGCTAACAACACTACACAATGTAAGGTGTCAGGCAAATCCAACACGTTCCATGAAAACCCTGACATGATAGCAAATCCGGCGATATGTCAATAACTCCGAATAAAACCTGATATTAAATTAACCAAAGTAATACGATCAACAAGCGAGCAAATGGAATACCACAGACTAACACAAGAACGCCTAAATGCATGTCATACCTTCCCATCGTGAAACAGACGCAGTTCCAAGGGGAGAAAACGAGAACAGAAGCCGAGAGCAAAGCCGTGTAGGCTAGAAGGCCCTACGATAAGGGACACCCACATCGCCAGCCGACCGCCAAGAGCATCTCCCAGCCCATGTTAAAAGATAGAGCCCTCCAGAAGAACTGTATAGATCTTACGATAACATTAAAAGGGTCACACCAGGTGCAAGTTTTAGCATGAGACTATACGCGTCTTTGTTACATAGCAAATATTAAAAACATTGCCCCACCACAAAAATTATAACGTTTCTCATTGGCTAGACAGAATTTTTGTAGGCCGAGCTTAAGATTAACATTGAGACGCTGATTGCTCAGTTGAAATCACAGCCAGATACCTTTTTTTTTAAACCTACTTCGGTAAATTGTAGTAAGGAGAAGTTAGGAGAAGAGTTTGTTCCGTGACGGCGAGCTGGATGGCTGCTGCGCTGCTCGCTGCCGCCCTGACGCTGCCTAAACACCGACATAAGAGCGCATAAGGCTTCACTCAGAACTGCAGAAGTCTCATCTGTTACATCCCCCTTTCACGTAATACTAGTGTCGATCGTCAATTAAACTTCGTGGTATTCACATTTGCTACTTGAAGTTAAAATCTGAAACGTGATGATTTTTCTGTTATATAATTATTGAGAAGCCACATCAACCACTGTAATTTACGACAAGTTAAATAAGTAATTAAAGATAATTGAGGGTCACTGTAGACCATTTTTGATAGTTTTCTCTTTTATGAAACTTAATTTAAACCTAGATTATAGATGTGATATGGCATAGGTCATCCTTAGATCCATTATACCTGTAGTACTTGGAAACCCATTCGGGGAATATTCGTTCACATTTTTGTTGAACGCAGTTGGTTTTTATCATTATGTATTAAAATATTTCCTTTTATCAATAGTGCAATTTATAAACAATGTTTTGTGAGGAGAATAAAAATTCCAATGGTAAACTTAACTGCTTTTTGACGTTATTTTACCAGCTAACTAAAAATAGGAAAGCCTTTAACCCCTTCCACTAAATTTAGTTAGTCTAGGTCCGGCACACAATTTTAATGTGCCAGGAAGTTTCATATCAGCACACACTCCGCTGCAGAGTGAAAATCTCATTCTGAAAACATCCCCCACGCTGTGGCTAAGCCATGTCTCCGCAATATCCTTTCTTTCAGGAGTGCTAGTTCTGCAAGGTTCGTAGGAGATCTTCTGTGAAGTTTGGAAGGTAGGAGACGAGGTACTGGCGAAAGTAAAGCTGTGAGGACGGAGTGTGAGTCGTGCATGGGTAGCTCGCGAAAGGCAAAGGTCCCTAGTTCGAGTCTCGGTCCGGCACACAGTTTTAACCTGCCAGGAAGTTTCATATCAGCGCACACTCCGCTGCAGAGTGAAAATCTCACTCTGGAGTATTAAGATTCTTTTACAGGGAGTGCAGTGGAGCTGACGCTTAAATCATTAAGTATTTGATTATATCATCGCTAGTCTCACTGAACTCTTCTGAATTCTACATGTCATGTGTGGTCTGGCGTCTCCTTACCAGCAACAGGTCCCAGGTTCAAACTAGTCAAATCCTTAAAAAAACACGCTCAGCGCGTCGTTGCGCGAAAAGACGACTTAGAACAGACACTACGCAGAATGTTAGAACAGGAGCAACAATAATAAAATCTAGTGGCTGTTCTACCTGTCACAGAGAACTGCAACTCTAATCATTTACATACCCGCCGATGGTGCGTACGTGTAGGAAGTTACATCTACATCCATAGTCCGCAAGCCACCCAACGGTGTGTGGCGAAGGGCACATTACATGCCACTGCATTACCTCCCTTTTTTGTTCCAGTCGCCTATGGTTCGCGGGAAGAACGACTGTCTGAAAGCCTCTGTGTGCGCTCGAATCTCTCTAATTTTACATTCGTGATCTCCACGGGAGGTATAAGTAGGGGGAAGCAGTATATTCGATACCTCATCCAGAAACGCACCCTCTCGAAACCTGGCGAACAAGCTACACCGCGATGCAGAGCGCCTCTCTTGCAGAGTCTGCCACTTGAGTTTGCTAAACATCTCCGTAACGCTATCACGGTTACTAAATAACCCTGTGACGAAACGCGCCGCTCTTCTTTGGATCTTCTCTATCTCCTCCGTCAACCCGATCTGGTAACGGATCCCACACTGATGAGCAATACTCAAGTATAGGTCGAACGAGTGTTTTGTAAGCCACCTCCTTTGTTGGTGGACTACGTTTTCTAAGGACTCTCCCAATGAATCTCAACCTGGTACCCGCCTTAACAACAATTAATTTTATATGATTATTCCATTTAAAATCGTTCCGCACGCATACTCCCAGATATTTAACAGAAGTAACTGCTACCAGTGTTTGTTCCGCTATCATATAATCATACAATAAAGGATCCTTCTTTCTATGTATTCGCAATACATTACATTTGTCTATGTTAAGGGTCAGTTGCCACTCCCTACACCAAGTGCGTATCCGCTGCAGATCTTCCTGCATTTCGCTACAATTTTCTAATGCTGCAACTTCTCTGAATACTGCAGCATCATCCGCGAAAAGCCGCATGGAACTTCCGACACTATCTACTAGGTCATTTATATATATATTGTGAAAAGCAATGGTCCCATAACACTCCCCTGTGGCACGCCAGAGGTTACTTTAACGTCTGTAGACGTCTCTCCATTGATAACAACATGCTGTGTTCTGTTTGTTAAAAACTCTTCAATCCAGCCACACAGCTGGTCTGATATTCCGTAGGCTCTTACTTTGTTTATCAGGCGACAGTGCGGAACTGTATCGAACGCCTTCCGGAAGTCTAGGAAAATAGCATCTACCTGGGAGCCTGTATCTAATAATTTCTGGGTCTGATGAACAAATAAAGTGAGTTGGGTCTCACACGATCGCTGTTTCCGGAATCCATGTTGATTCCTACAGAGTAGATTCTGGGTTTCCAAAAACGACCTGATACTCGAGCAAAGTTAAAACACAAATTACAAGATCCATAAAGTTACACTGGCATTCGACCATGTCTCCTTTTGTCAGGCAGTGTAGATCGCCAACCTTCCACTCACCCGCGAGACAAGGTTAAAACGCCACCAATCTGATAAAAGTGATCCCTACCCAACAGTAATCCATAATCCTACTGTACTCCAAAAAATTACAAGATCAGATCATTGGACTGGAAATATACATCACTAAAAATCTCTCTTTGTCACTCAGTCGGATTTTTGCAATTCCCTAAGCAACTTTAGCAAAGAAGGTCTTGGTATAGCATTTGCATGTTGTAGAGGTCAGAAAGGTACCCAAAAGTTCTTCGGAAACGGCTCGGTTTTATAAAAAGAATGTCGTCAATTCAATTTTTACGGCCAGTACTTACTCCAGCCATTAGTTACCTGGTCTACACAAAATTGCTGCTGAAATATAACACAAGCTTCGGTTAAATCATTCTACACTTGACTGTGAAAGTCAAAACTTCCGATTAACTGTTTGCTGTCGATAAATTACACTCACTTGAGGTAAAATACGAAAGTCTGCCTACGATAGTCTGTACTGCCAATAACACTCCGCATCAAGATCCGCTTGAACCTGCCCTTCTCTGTTCAGGAGAGATACCGATCGAATTCTAAATTTTGCGAGTTCAAAGCGACTCCCGGAATTTTGTTAAGCATTACGGCATCTTGGCCAAGCAACGCTACATCTGCAGAATCCTTGGCGTAACCTTCACCCACATATGTCTCATTGGTTCAGCCCCATCAGAAGCTAATAGGAACACCCCATCTGTGGCCATGTTTGGCGAATTTAAGTTCCGGTAAGTTCCCGGCAAGTCACGAGAAGCACATTGAATATCGTGTGCAGTCAAAGCATCCCCGAGTGCCTCACTACACGCGTTTTTGCGAAAAATCCGTCCATCCGCCCTCTGGCTGTCGATAAAATGAATTTTAGAGGTCCCGTGTAATTTGAAACGTCTTTTGGAAACCCCACTAAAACTCACTTCCGCGTGAATGAGTGTAGCAATCGGAGGTCAGTAACAGAAGGCTTCGGTTAAAGCATAATGGCCCTTTTTACACATTATATAATTAGCGTGGCATAGTCAGAAGATAATCCAGTACAGTCTAAAGTCGTTGCTACAGCAGATAAATGATAAACATAGTGTGGAGGTCGCGATATGTTTTGGCGCCAAGCCAGGCGCTGGAACTTGACCTATCTGCGTATGGTAAACACACACGCAGCAGAAAACTGACGCAGTGGTTTTGCTAGAATCATTATAGAATCAATTGAATCGTGTAGCGGAGGTGGCTACACTTGCAATTCTGATGGACTCCAAGTCATAAGTGTTTTACAGCGAGACGAACAGAAAATATCTCTATTTATAAGGGATTATCAGAAAGTTCCTACTTCAGGGCGTTGCTGCAGCGTATATGCAACGTAGCGTGACTCCGATGCTGCTATATAAGCATTGACGTGTAGGCGATGGGCTAGTATAGCATTAGTTTCTTTCCGACGTGTGTGCTGTAAATGCGAGAACGTGAACTATGCCGACGTTACCACCAAATGCGTTCAGAAAGGACTGTTTTTCTTTTCTTGACAGCCGAAAGACGAACATCGGTGGACATCTATTGGAGAATGAAGAATATGATTGGGGCAGCATGTCTGTCGAAAACTCCCAAACATCTTTACAACACTATCGAAGCACATCTTCTCTCCACACGTGGGTAGTGATCTAAGAGGAAACCGATTACTATATGGCTATCAGCTTCAAGTTTCATTATTTCCTCGTCACCTCATGAGATAGATGACCGGAAACTGTTTGTGCTCGTAAGAATGTACTTGCTCAAGAAATTTAAGTACCTATGGATGAACCATACAAGATTATAGTATTTATTTAATTAGCCAAGATTTCTTCACGTTTACTTATCTTGCACTTAAATTTGTTTGTCCACCTTCCCTGATATGTCCAGTCCTTTTCAATTGAGCTACCTATTGTGGTATGCAGTATTGCAGTATTTTCAGCTTTCGAGAACTTCAGATGCGTCTCATCATTCCTCGATACTTCAGAACTCCACTTCTTTCCATTTTGTTTATATTGCTTCTTCAGGATGATTTTCTTAAGCTTCAGTCTACTCTTCATTATTACTAAATTGGGATCTGAGTCTATATCTGCTTCTTACAATCCAGTATCTGATTTCGAAACCTCTGCCTGTTACTAGTCGCAACTTACTGCACAGAAATTTATCAGTGGTTATCCTTTCTCATTCCTACTACTAAGCCCATTTTCCCCCGTAATTCTATTTTTTATCTTTCCTCATTCCAATCACCCATGATTTTTAGTGTTTCATATCCCTTTACATACTGAATTAGATGTTTATTATCCTCTAGCTCTTCATCTTCTGCTTGTAACATTGTGTACTATTCATCACTAGTTCGACGTAAATTTTATGTAATTTTTGCTCGATTACCACAGTCATCAGAGGTATTAAATCGCTGATACAGACCCGTATCCGAGTGCTTGTTTTGCTGCTACATCTTGTTGATACACTCTCTTGACTAGACATTCTAGTAATCAGTATGTAATTTTGGTTGCTCTCGTAATTCAGAATATTATTCTACACAGGATGCGGCGCTTAAATCCGGACAAATGAAGCTTTTGTTTGGATGCAATTTTTTTAAAACAAAATGCAAATGAAAATGAAAAATCCTTTTAGATATAAATAGAGGTATCTTTCAAGAGTAACACTACCCGATGTAACCCTCTTCAGCCGCAATGACCGTTTCCAATCTTGTCCTAAAGCGATCTCATGTACTCGTTAAATCAGCGCTGTCCATATTCGCTAATGCTGCTTCAATAGCGGTGCGCTGAGATGCGACTTTAGGATGGCTCGTCTTACTGCTAACTCTTTCAACTACACTCTAAACATAGTAGTCGAGGTGATTCAAATCCGGGCTATCCGGGGGCAAGAATTCCTTTGACTAGAGCATGTCAACATTATCCGAGACCAGTTTTGGACTAAATGGCTCGTATGAGGAGGTCCTTCTCTGCCATCCCACGCATTGTTCGCTCGCTGGCATTCAATAATGACGCCAGTTTCCTCAGCAAATGCCCCGGGTCCTTCGAAATCAGCACCTGAATCTTTTCGATGAGTGCCGCAGTTCATGACACGCGTTTTCTCGAATGAGGTTTCCTCGCCGGGTTAGAGGAACCTTCCCCAGACTTCTCCGAAACATTATACTTGTCCACAATATCGTAAACAGTTGTTTTCGACAACCCGAAGAATCGAACTATTTCAGTGAGCGAACGCCCAGCGCGAAGAATTTCAAGAGTCGCGTCTCTTCGGTTGGACTCTGCAGTTGTCCGTACATCTCGGCCATTTTGAGGTTCATCTGATTACTAGATGCCTATGGCTTTCGAGAACGCCAATCGCGACCTCCAGCGGAACTACGACGTGGCGGGAAATTCAAATTGAAATTTGTCTGGATTTAAGCGCTACGCCCTGTATCGTTGGATGGACTGCCGACTCATGGCCTGGGTTCTGTAACAACAGTACGACGAAGAATAATTACTACGAAATAACGTAAAACTTAAAAATTTATAACGCATAATATATAACCCATTTTCACTAATCTATTTTCTGAAACTTCCTGGCAGATTAAAACTGTGTGCCCGACCGAGACTCGAACTCGAGACCTTCGCCTTTAGCGGAGGAGAGCTTCTGTAAAGTTTTGGAGGTAGAAAACGAGGTACTGGCAGAAGTACAACTGTGAGTACCGGGCGTGAGTCGTGCTTCGGCAGCTCAGATGGTAGAGCACCTGCCCGCGAAAGGCAAAGGTCCCGCTTTCAAATCTCCGTCGGGCACACAGTTTTAATCTACCAGGAAGTTTCATATCAGCGCACACTCCGCTGCAGAGTGAAAATCTCATTCTGGAAATCTATTTTCTGTTTAAGTGTTTTACTATGAGAAATGAAACACGTGGCGTCAGTAATCGCTGATGTCTCACGCTGCTGCGAGAGAGACAGGGGACAGTCATTCTCGCATTGCAGCGTAAACGAGTAAGCTCTAACGTGCAGTCTGTTTAATTAAACTAAAGCAGTAGGATAAACACTTTTGGTGTCTTCTGCCCGAAGACGCTACTCTATCCTGTGCAAGCCTCTTCATCTCCAAATAACTACAGCAACCTACATCCTATTGAATACGCTTACCGTATCCCTCTCTTTGCCTCCCTCTACTATTTTTACCACCAACGCTTCCCTCCAACACCAAATTGGTCGTTCCTCGATATCTGCCGGGGGTTGTGACAGAGCAGTTCTAGGCGCTTCAGTCCGGAACCGCGGCGCTGCTACTGTCGCAGGTTCGAATCCTGCCTCTGGCATGGATGTGTGTGATGTCAGGTTAGTTAGGTTTAAGCAGTTCTAAGTCTAGGGGACTGATGACCTCAGATGTTAAGTCCCATAGTGCTTGGAGCCATTTGAACCATTTTGAACCTTGATATCTCAGAATGTGTTCTGTCAACCGATCCCTTCTTTTAGACAGCTTGTGCCACATATTTCTTTTCTCCCCAATTATATTCAGTTCCTCCTCGTTAGTTACGTGACCTACCCATCTAATCTTCATCATTCTTCTGTAGGCACATATTTCAAAGGCTTTTACTCTCCTCTTGTCTAAACTGTTTATCGTCCGTGTTTCGCTTCTGTACATGGCTACACTCTTTGCAAACACCTTCAGAAAAGACTTCCTAACACTTAAGTCTATATTCGATGGTAACAAATCAGTCTTCTACTATACATTTTTCTCGTCATTGCCAGTCTACATTTGATATCATCTCTACCTCGGCCGTCGTCAGTTATTTTGCAGCCCAAATAGCAAAACTCATTTACTACTTTAAGTGCCTCGTTTCCTATTCAAATGCCCTCACCATCACCTGATTTAATTTAACTACACTCAATTATCATTGTTTTGCTTTTGCTGATGTTCGTTTTACATATCCCTTTCAAGACACTGTCCATTCCGTTAAACTGCTCTTCCAAGTCCTTTGCTGACAGAATTATAACGTCTTCGGCAAACCTCAAAGTTTTTGTTTCTTCTCCTCGGGCTTTAATTCCTACTCCAGATTTTTCTTTGGTTTCCTTTACTGCTTGCACAGTATACAGATTGAATGTCACTGAGGATAGGCTACAAACCAGTCTCACTCCTTTCTCGACCAACGCTCCCTTTCATTCCCCTCGACTCTTACGACTGCCGTCTGGGTGCTGTATAAGTTGCAAATAGCCTTTCGCTCCCTACATTCTACCCCTGCTACCTTCAGGATTTCAAAGAGAGTATTCTAGCCAACATCATCAAAAGCTTTCTCTAGGACTACAGACGCTACAAACGCAGTTTTGCCTTTCTTTAACCTGCCTTCTAAGATAAGTTGTAGGGTCAGTAGTGCCTTGCGTGTTCCTTCCTAAATTTCTTCAAAATTTAAACTGATCTTCCCCAAGATCGGCCTCTACCAGTTTTTCCATTCTTATGTAAAGAATTGGTGGAAGTGTTTTGCAACCACAACTTATTAACCTGGTAGTTCGGTGATTTTCACACCTGGCAGCAACTGCTTTCTTTGAAATTGCAGTGATTACATTCTCCTTGAAGTCTGAGGGTAGTTCGCTCATCTCATACATCTTGCACACCAGATGGGAAGTTTTGTCATGGCTCGCTCTCCAAAGGCTATCTGTAGTTCTGACGGAATACCCCGGATCTTGTTTCGACTTAGCTCTTTCATTGCTCTGTCAAATTCTTCTCGCACTAACGTATCTCTCAACTCATCTAAATTCTCTTCCGTTTTTATAGTATTGCCTTCAGGTTCTTCTCCCTTGTATAGACCCTCTATATATTCCTTCCACCTGAAATGTCTGTGCATGGGATGGACAAAGGTAGGAGACGTGGAAAGGCGAACCCAGGCTGAGAACTTCATTTTCCATTAAGAAATTACAAATTTATTTTAAAATATGCCAAGAATCAGAATGATAGTTAAAACCAAAATCTTTTCTTGCACTTGATATATTCACTGAAGCGCCAAAGAAACTGGCATAGGAACGCGTATTGAAATACAGAGATTTGTAAACAGGCAGAATATGGTGTTGCTGTCGGCAACGCCTACATAAGGCAACAAGTGTTTGGCGCAGTTGTTGGATCGGTTACTGCTGCTAAAATGGCAGGTTATCAAGATTTAAAAACAGTTTGAACATCGTGTTATAGTCGGCGCACGACCCATGGGACACAACATCTCCAAGGTAACGATGAAGTGGGGATTTTCCCGTACGACCATTTCACGAGTGTACCGTGAATATCCGGAATCCGGTAAAACATCAAATCTCCGACATCGCTGCTGCCGTGAAAAGATCCTGCAAGAAAGGGACCAACGACGACTGAAGAGAATCGTTCAGCGTGACAAAAGTACGGCCCTCCTGCCAATTGCCGCAGATTTCAGTGCTGGGCCATTAACAACTGTCGGTGTGCGAATCGTTCAACGAAACATCATCGATGTGGGCTTTCGGAGTAGAGGGTCCACTCGTGTTCCCTTGATGACTGCACGATACTTTACGCCTCGCCTGGGCCCGTCGAACAACGAACTGAACTGTTCGTGACTGGATACAGGTTGCCTGATCGGACGATTCTTGTTTCAAATTCTATCGAGCGGGTGGACATGTTCGCGTATAGAGACAACATCATGAATCCGTGGATCCTGCATGTCAGCAGTGGACGGTTCAAGCTGGTGGAGGCTCTATAATAGCGTCGGACGTATGTACACTCCTGGAAATTGAAATAAGAACACCGTGAATTCATTGTCCCAGGAAGGGGAAACTTTTTCTTCTAATAATTTCCGGGTATGCAGCCGGATCCCGTCGACATTCTGCCACGATATTTCGGCCCAGAGACGTCCGGCCATCATCAGGTGAGTACACAACTACTGAAGAGCCCAGGTGCAGTCGCGGTATTTATACCGATTCTCGCGCACGTGTTGACATGCGCGGCATAGCCGAGTTGTACGTGCTGCCCTCGGTGGTGAAAGTAAAAGATCATCTAGTCATTGAGTATCGAATGGCGCTGTCTATTCCGCTGTGAATGTATAATTTTAATAACAGGATTCCAAGTTTTATCCAGTTGAAAGCCGTTGTCACGATTTATAAGAATATCGGCAAGACGTATTTCCACTGATTCCTTGATTACGGAATCCCAAAATCCGGAGCTATTTTTTTTTTTTTTTTTTTTTTTTTTTTTTTTTTTTTTTGTTCCATTGTATTCCATTGAATGTCCCAATGAAATACAGTGCTCTGCTACTGCCGATTTTGACGGTTGCCGCAGACGGGTGTATCTTTCATGTTCTGTACATCGTTCATGGACAGTTCTTGTCGTCTGGCCAATATATGCAGAGCCACATTCACAGGGAATTTTGTAGACGCCTGCTTTCTTCAGTTGTAAATCGTCTTTAACGGATCCAACCAGGTCCCGGTTCTTTGCTGGTGGACGGAAGATAACCTTGATTTTATTCTTCTTCAGTAGTCGGCCTATTTTCGACGACACATTCCCGGCGTATGGAAGAAACGCAGTTGATTTAAAGTCGTCAACAGCGTCCTCAGTGCGCTGCTTCTTGTTATGACAGTTGCGCATGGCCTTTCTTATTTGGCGTGAAGTGTAGCCATTCTCTTTAAAAACCTTCTCCAAGTGTTGTAATTCTGCGTGGAGATTTCATCGTCCGATATTACATGCGCTCGATGTATTAAGGTACTGAGAACACCGGCTGTTTGTGCTGGGTGGTGGCAGCTTGACGCCTGGAGATACAGATCTGTGTGAGTCGGTTTCCTGTACACAGAATGTCCTAATGACCCATCATTTTTACGGCATGGGGAGCCCTTTGTCCCCTGTGGTAGCTAATCTCTTTATGGAGGACTTTGAGGAGAAAGCACTTGAGTCTGCTGTCTTAAAGCCTACGGTCTTCTGGCGGTACGTAGATGATACTTTTGTTGTATGGCCTCATGGCAGACAGGAACTGGAGAAATTCCTTCATCATTTAAACTCTTTACATGAGAACATCAAATTCACGATGGAGATTGAAAAAGATGGCACTTTACCATTTCTAGACGTGCTAGTATGCCGTAAAAATGATGGGTCATTAGGACATTCTGTGTACAGGAAACCGACTCACTCAGATCTGTTTCTCCAGGCGTCAAGCTGCCACCACCCAGCACAAACAGCCGGTGTTCTCAGTACCTTAATACATCGAGCGCATGTAATATCGGACGATGAAAACCTCCACGCAGAATTACAACACTTGGAGAAGGTTTTTAAAGAGAATGGCTACACTTCACGCCAAATAAGAAAGGCCATGCGCAACTGTCATAACAAGAAGCAGCGCACTGAGGACGCTGATGACGACTTTAAATCAACTGCGTTTCTTCCATACGCCGGGAATGTGTCGTCGAAAATAGGCCGACTACTGAAGAAGAATAAAATCAAGGTTATCTTCCGTCCACCAGCAAAGAACCGGGACCTGGTTGGATCCGTTAAAGACGATTTACAACTGAAGAAAGCAGGCGTCTACAAAATTCCCTGTGAATGTGGCTCTGCATATATTGGCCAGACGACAAGAACTGTCCATGAACGATGTACAGAACATGAAAGATACACCCGTCTGCGGCAACCGTCAAAATCGGCAGTAGCAGAGCACTGTATTTCATTGGGACATTCAATGGAATACAATGGAACAAAAAAAAAAAAAAAAAAAAAAAAAAAAAAAAAAAAAATTAGCTCCGGTTTCCGGATTTTGGGATTCCGTAATCAAGGAATCAGTGGAAATACGTCTTGCCGATAATCTTATAAATCGTGACAACGGCTTTCAACTGGATAAAACTTGGAATCCTGTTATTAAAATTATACATTCACAGCGGAATAGACAGCGTCATTCGATACTCAATGACTAGATGATCTTTTACTTTCACCACCGAGGGCAGCACGTACAACTCGGCTATGCCGCGCATGTCAACACGTGCGCGAGAATCGGTATAAATACCGCGACTGCACCTGGGCTCTTCAGTAGTTGTGTACTCACCTGATGATGGCCGGACGTCTCTGGGCCGAAATATCGTGGCAGAATGTCGACCGGATCCGGCTGCATACCCGGAAATTATTAGAAGAACAAATACGCCGGGAAAATTTCAGAAGTCACAGGGGAAACTTTATTGACACATTCCTGGGGTCAGATACATCACACGACCACACTGACAGAACCACAGGCACATAGACACAGGCAACAGAGCATGCACAATGTCGGCACTAGTACAGTGTATATCCACCTTTCGCAGCAATGCAGGCTGCTATTCTCCCATGGAGACGATCGTAGAGATGCTGGATGTAGTCCCGTGGAACGGCTTGCCATGCCATTTCCACCTGGCGCCTCAGTTGGACCAGCGTTCGTGCTGGACGTGCAGACCGCATGAGACGACGCTTCATCCAGTCCCAAACATTCTCAATGGGGGACAGATCCGGAGATCTTGCTGGCCAGGGTAGTTGACTTACACCTTCTAGAGCACGTTGGGTGGCACGAGATACATGTGGACGTGCATTGTCCTGTTGGAACAGCAAGTTCCCTTGCCGGTCTAGGAATGGTAGAACGATGGGTTCGATGACGGTTTGGATGTACTGTGCACTATTCAGTGTCCCCTCGACGATCACCAGAGGTGTACGGCCAGTGTAGGAGATCGCTCCCACACCATGATGCCGGGTGTTGGCCCTGTGTGCCTCGGTCGTATGCAGTCCTGATTGTGGCGCTCACCTGCACGGCGCCAAACACGCATACGACCATCACTGGCACCAAGGCAGAAGCGACTCTTATCGCTGAAGACGACACGTCTCCATTTGTCCCTCCATTCACGCCTGTCGCGACACCACTGGAGGCGGGCTGCACGATGTTGGGGCGTGAGCGGAAGACGGCCTAACGGTGTGCGGGACCGTAGCCCAGCTTCATGGAGACGGTTGCGAATGGTCCTCGCCGATACCCCAGGAGCAACAGTGTCCCTAATTTGCTGGGAAGTGGCGGTGCGGTCCCCTACGGCACTGCGTAGGATCCTACGGTCTTGGCGAGCATCCGTGCATCGCTGCGGTCCGGTCCCAGGTCGACGGGCACGTGCACCTTCCGCCGACCACTGGCGACAACATCGATGTACTGTGGAGACCTCACGCCCCACGTGTTGAGCAATTCGGCGGTACGTGCACCCGGCCTCCCGCATGCCCACTATACGCCCTCGCTTAAAGTCCGTCAACTGCACATACGGTTCACGTCCACGCTGTCGCGGCATGCTACCAGTGTTAAAGACTGCGATGGAGCTCCGTATGCCACGGCAAACTGGCTGACACTGACGACGGCGGTGCACAAATGCTGCGCAGCTAGCGCCATTCGACGGCCAACACCGCGGTTCCTGGTGTGTCCGCTGTGCCATGCGTGTGATCATTGCTTGTACAGCCCTCTCGCAGTGTCCGGAGCAAGTATGGTGGGTCTGACACACCGGTGTCAATGTGTTCTTTTTTCCATTTCCAGGAGTTTAGTTGGAGTGATATGCGACCCTGATGCGCCTAGATACGACTCTGACCGGTGACTCGTACGTAAGCATCCTGTCTGATCATCTGCATCTACTCATGTCCATTGTGTATATCGACGGCATTGGACAATTCCAGCAGGAAAATGCGACACCCCACGGACCCAGAATTGCTACAGAGTGGCTCCAGGAACTCTCTTCTGAGTTTAAACACTTCCACTGGCCTCCAAATTCCCCAGACATGAAAATTATTGAGCATATCTGGGATACATTGCAACGTGCTGTTCAGAAGAGATCTCCACCACATTGTACTCCTACAGATTTATGGACAGCTCTGCAGAATTCATTGTGTCAATTCCCTCCAGCACTACACAAGGTCGTTGTAGCTAGGCTCAATACCGTTTCTTCCAAATCCATCAGAAACAAACGCAAAATAATTTTATTTAAAAAAGCGATAAAGTGTCACTAGAAGCCTTCCTAAAAGACAATCTCCATTCCTTCCGAACTGACTATGCAAATATAGACGAGATGTGGCTCAAATTCAAAGATATAGCAATTGAGAGGTTAATATCTCATAAATTGGTAAGAGATGGAACGGATCCCCCGTGGTACACAAAACAGGCCCGAACGCTGTAGCAGAGGCAACGGAAAAAGCATGCGAAGTTCAGAAGAACACGAAATCACGAAGATTGGCTAAAATTTACAGACGCGCGAAATTTGGCACGGACTTCAATGCGAGATGCCTTTAGTAGGTTCCACAACGAAACATTGTCTCGAAATTTGGTAGAAAATTCGAAGAATTTCTGGTTGTATATAAAGTACACAAGCGGAAAGACGCAGTCAATACTTTCGCTGCGCAGTGCCGATGGTACTGTTACCGACGACTGTGCCGCTAAAGCGGAGTTATAGAACGCAGTTTTCCGAAACTTCTTCACCAGGGAAGACGAATGGAATATTCCAGAATTTGAAACACGAACAGCTGCTAGCATGAGTTTCTTAGAAGTAGATACCTTAAGGGTTGCGAAGCAACTGAAATCGCTTGATACGGGCAAGTCTTCAGGTCCAGATTGTATACCGATTAGGTTCCTTTCAGATTACGCTGATACAATAGGTCCCTACTTAGCACTCATATACAACCGTTCGCTCACCGATAGATCTGTACCTACAGATTTGAAAATTGCGCATGTCGCACCAGTGTTTAAGAAGGGTAGTAGGAGTAATTCATCTAACTACAGACCTATATCATTGACGTCGGTTTGCAGTAGGGTTTTGGAGCATATACTGTATTCAAACATTATGAATCACCTCGAAGCGAACGATCTATTGATACATAATCAGCATGGTTTCAGAAAACATCACTCTTGTGCAACGCAGCTAGCTCTTTATTCGCATGAAGTAATGGCCGCTATCGACAGGGGATCTCAAGTTGATTCCGTATTTCTAGATTTCCGGAAAGCTTTTGACACCGTTCCTCACAAGCGACTTCTAATCAAGCTGCGGGCCTATGGGGTATCGTCTCAGTTGTACGACTGGATTCGTGATTTCCTGTCAGGAAGGTCGCAGTTCGTAGTAATAGACGGCAAATCATCGAGTAAAACTAAAGTGATATCAGGTGTTCCCCAGGGAAGCGTCCTGGGACCTCTGCAGTTCCTGATCTATATAAATGACCTGGGTGACAATCTGAGCCGTTCTCTTAGGTTGTCCGCAGATGATGCTGTAATTTACCGTCTAGTAAGGTCATCCGAAGACCAGTATCAGTTGCAAAGCGATTTAGAAAAGATTGCTGTATGGTGTGGCAGGTGGCAGTTGACGCTAAATGACGAAAAGTGTGAGGTGATCCACACGAGTTCCAAAAGAAATCCGTTGGAATTCGATTATCGATACACAGTACAATTCTCAAGGCTGTCAATTCAACTAAGTACCTAAGTGTTAAAATTACGAACAACTTCAGTTGGAAAGACCACATAGATAATACTGTGGGGAAGGCGAGCCAAAGGTTGCGTTTCATTGGCAGGACACTTAGAAGATGCAACAAGTCCACTAAAGAGACAGCTTACACTACACTCGTTCGTCCTTCGTTAGAATATTGCTGCGCGGTGTGGGATGTTTACCAGGTGGGATTGACGGAGTACATCGAAAGGGTGCAAAAACGGGCAGCTTGTTTTGTATTATCACGTAATAGGGGAGAGAGTGTGGCAGATATGATACGAGAATTGGGATGGAAGTCATTACAGCAAAGACGTTTTTCGTCGCGGCGAGATCTATTTGCGACGAATGCGAAAATATTTTGTTGAGCCCAGCCTACATAGGTAGGAATGATCATCAAAATAAAATAAGAGAAATCAGAGCTCGAACAGAAATGTTTAGGTGTTCGTTTTTCCTGCGCGCTGATAGGCTGTGGAATGGTAAAGAGATAGTATGATTGTGGTTCGATGAACCGTCTGCCAAGCACTTAAATGTGAATTGCAGAGTAGTCATGTAGATGTACTTCAGACATTAGTCGAGTCCACGGCACGTAGTGTTGCGCCACTTCTGCGTGCTCGCGGGGGTCCTACACGATATTAGGCAAGGGTACCAGATTCTTTGGCTCTTCAGTGTATAATAATGGACAGATCTCTTAAATAAACAGCCTTCAAGACAAGAGAAACATCAATTTAAGCCACAAGCTTTACTTACACAAGGAAATTTGAAAGAGAGAAAGAATAACTGAAATAACTACTGTTCACCACAATAAGTAGGCCCAAGTCACCCTTACCCCCAGGGGCCACTCTTAAAACTCTGCAGACAAGTTTAAGTCACCCAAAATTGTAATCGGCCCTAAGGGCTTAAATAAATCCCACACAACAGAATTAAATAAAGTTTCCTAAATTAAATTAGAAAACAACCAAGAACAAGAACCAATCCTACAAGAAAGAGGGCAAATTTACAATTTTAAGTCTGGTAACTTTGCAATGAGTTACAAGAAGTGCGTAACCAAGTTATGCTAAGCTGGCTGTCAAGGGCAGTGAACTGCAGATGGAATTTAAACGTTCAAAAACTCAAATACAGTAAATGTTCGTAAATTAAAGTACAGAAAATATATTCTTAGGTTCATTACGCTAGATCACAACACAGGGCCAACTCGAAAAGGCAGTTACTTAAAACCACCCATCAAACAGAATGTCCGGAAAACTTAACTTGTTTAGCAGCTGCAGCCGGAATCAAAACTCCAGCGAGAGCTATAGGCCAATGGATTCGCCGTCCGGGTACTTGCACAGGCGCGCCAATTGCAGTGTCACGCCTTAGAAGTCAAGGCTGCCAACAAATAGCATACAAATTACGACACTAAAAGTCAGGAGCTCCGGCAATGTGGTGTTCAGGTCTTTCAAGACGTAATAAAGCCCTTAAAGTAACATAAGGTTCGCTAAGTAATTATTGGATTCAAATGGATCTGAGCACTATGGGACTTAACTTCTGAGGTCATCAGTCACCTAGAACTCAGAACTACTTAAAGCTAATTAAGCTACGAACATCACACACAATCCTGTCCGACGCAGGATTCTAACCTGCGACCGTAGTGGTCGCGCGGTTTCAGACTGTAGCGCCTAGAACCGCTAGGCCACCCCGGCCGGCAAGAAATTATTAACTCTAAGTTAAATGAATATGGATTAAACCTTTCAGTTATAGCAGAATACTTTAAAGGCAAATCTACCACATCAGTCAATGGCCCATCTAAGTAAAAAGTTTATGTAACCCGAGACTAACACGGAACACTTTAAAATCAAATTTACCACTTCAGTCTGTGGTCCATCTAAGTAAACGTTCATGTAACCCGAGACTATCTCGGAGGTACTGAAAATAAGGAAATTTATGGTAAGGTCTTAACAGACCAAACTGCTGAGTTCATCAGTCCCTAAGCTTGCACACTACCTAATCTACCTTAAACTAACTTACGCTAAGGACAACACATGCCTGTGGGAAGACTCGAACCTCCGACGGGGGAGCCGCGGGGGGTTCTGACAGATCAATTGCCCCTACGACACTTCTTCTACACATATAAATAGAAATAGCTAAGCGATTCAGCGAAGTTACACTCTCGACTTCAAATGGGTTACAGTAACTGCAAGAAAACCTCATCTTTCACACTCCATAGCCGGGGTTCACTGAGGGAATAAACACAATACTCACCATAACTTCTTTAGTATTCCATACGCCATCATTTAGAGCATATTCTGGCCCCCAACATCCAAGTTGCACATGGCGAAATCATTCCAGAAGGCAAATTGCTGGTGCACTCTCTCTCCAAAACCCGGAAATCAGCCTCAGTGGATGCTATCGTACATACGGCTCCGAATACAGCAAGAGGCCCGAGCGGCCACAATGCCAAGCAGACTAGCCCCTCAATCCGCACCGGCTGCTGCCTCGCACACCAACGCGCAAACCGAGGCACGGGTCTTAGCTTTCCCTCACTCGCAAACGGCGACAAACCGAGGTAATCAGCGCGGCACTCGGCCCTCTTACAGGGGCGCCAATCAGTCGGAGGATCCAAAGAAAGCACAACGTCGCTACGGCTCACCACCTTTCAGCTTTGGCTTCTTTGCTTAGGACTGGTTGCCATGTGAGCTCTTGATATTCATACAGCTGCTTTTCTTTTCTCCAGAGGCCTTTTTAATTATCCTGTAGAAAAATATCTGTCTTTTCCCTAGTAAAATATGCTTCTAAATCCTTACATCATTTGTCCTCTAGCCAGCCCCATTTACTCATTTTGGACTTACCGTTAATCTCATTTTTTAGACATTTGTATTCCCTTTCGCCTGCTTCCATTACTGCATTTTTATATTTTCTGGATGAGTAAGGAGGAGATTAGTGTTTAACGTCCCACCGACAATGAGGTCATTCGAGATGGAGCATGAGTTCTGAATACTGAAGAACGGAGAAGGAAAGTGGCGTGCTCTTTCGAAGCAACCGTTTGGGAATTTGCCTTAAGGAATTAAGGGAAATCACGGAAAATCAAAATCAGGATGACCGGACACGGGTTTGAAAAGTCGTCCTGCCGAATATGTTTTATATTTTCTTCTTTCATAAATTAAATTCAACAGCTCTTGTTGTCGTGTTCTGACATAGGTGGGAGGGGGAAAAAGGGGTTGCCGGTCAGTCTGCGCTCCGGAGCGGAACAGAACAAAAGGCAGAAGGACAATTCACAGTGAAGGCATTTGATTGTTTTCTTCTATCTGAGCCAACACTGGTGCAGGCATTTACTAGAAATGCAGGTGGTGAGACTCGATAGGGAACTAGTTGTGGAGACTGTCTGACAAACAGGTTTTTGTAATAGTTGTTTATTCCAGACGGGACTAACTAATACAGTTGAGGCTAGTTCTAGGGTTAGAAAAAGTATGAATAACACTGTTACAACAGAAGCCAGTGCAGAAGTCCCAGGGGTGGATGCTAGCCACAACAGCAAACACTAGCAGCATCTTAAGGCAACAACTTAGTTACAAAATAAAACACACTGAGTGTGACACTGTTCACTGAGGCACTCTAAGTGACAGAGAGCAGACTTACGCGGAGCTGGACCGAGGCTGGAGTCGACGGACGCGGATTCGGCGCCCACATCGTCTGACTGAGAACTCTGTCAAAATGCGGAATCTAGGGGTTTTAAAAAGTCGCGTGGGGGCACTGTTTTTCTCACTTAAAGCCACCCTTCCAATCCCGTTGGTCTCTTAGAGGCGCCTGCCGGTCACGGTTTAGTTAGGTCCCCTCTACTGCTCCTAAGGCGGGGATGTTAATGCAGTTGCACTAACAAAGTCCGTATTTGGTATCAACATTCTTCAGCTGAAAGCTAAACGTAACTGCTCTGCCAAATAAGGCTTGCAACATTATTGTTATACGTCATTTAGCCCCGCCCCTCTGGCTCCCCGGCGTAGGGACTGCTGGGTCAACAGTTTTTGACGTTTTCGCTCTCTTTCTAACCCTTGTGAGCCTACTGACGTTGCTGTTCTCAGGGCTGGTATCAAGCTGGCTTTATACACTAATACGCGCCTGTTGGTTACAAAGTTCTAGGGTGACAACCCACTACAGCGTCTAGAAGACATATGAAGTTACATGTTAATTCCTTGAAGAGTAATTAGCGTCCTGGGACCGCGTCTGGGGGCAACTGCATTTTCGCAAGGCTCTCCCCTTACGGTTTACTTGTTGTAACAATAAATTGTGGTGATAGCCCACATCTGTCTCTGGAAATGTCGTACAACTTAAAATCTGGTTCCGAAATCTCTCTCGTACCAGCATATGTAAAACCCATCTGAAATCTTCCGATGTCTCCACGTCTCTTCCATGTAAATATTAAACTTAAAACTATTAACGCCGTAGGTGGCATCCTTATAGGTGTAAGTTTACCGTCGATTCTAATGATAACTATCATACTGCTGTTCACACTAACTCATTTTTTGGTGTAACTTCCTATCCGTGTCGAATCCTACTGCCATTTTACCATTTTCTGCTACTGCCATAATTATCCTATACTTGTCTGACCAGAAATCCTTATTTTCTTCCCACTTCATTTCATTGATTCCCTACTGTTACTTGACTTAGCCTCTGAATTTCCATTTCAGATTTTATGGCTTCCCTACCACTTTCACACTTCCGACATTCCACACACGATGATTATTCAATCTTTTACTCGTGGTCACCTCCCCCTTGGCAATCCTCTGTCAGATATCTGACGGAGGAACCAATATTGATTATTTTAACAAATGGAGAGATAATACGACACATTTAACGAAGGGCCACATGTCCTGTGGATACACGTTATGTATGCAATGATTCCCATTGCCTTCTTCAGCTTGACGTTGTTAATCACTGCTAGTTCACCCCTCCCTCCCCCCCCCCCCCTTTTAAGTGCAGTTTCCATCCACAAAGACTAGTGGGTGTCTATTACCCTGCCCTCTGTGACAAGGCCGTTGGCTGAACGAAATCCACTTCGACCGGAATTCTCCGGCCGCCGCTGCTGATGATTGTTGTTCAGATTTTAGCAGTGGTTTTGATCAAACCTGGGACTTAGACCGCTTTTATCCCTAATCAAAGATACCTAGACCACGGTGATCACTTCTAACTGGAAGCAATTATCGTTTCGGGCAGAAATTTAGGAAAATTTAACAGCTCAAGCCACAGAGAGAAATCCAACGTTCGCAAAAAAAAAAAGTGTTCATTTTGTTGAATTCGAAGAGATCGTGATTCAGCTTCAAGCTCCTTGTAGTTGCTCGTAAAATTCATTATTAAAAGACTATGATGTGGGAAGTACTTTTGAAGCAGCGATTACTCTTCTGTCATTACACATAAGTAGTGTGCTCAAACAAAGGGGAGATATTAATTTCAAACCGGATTATGTTGTATAAAGAGCAAGTTGTTTGTGTCAATAAAAAAGGAAATATACACTTCTGAAAATTAGTTCCCTGTCTCAACCTAGATACTTGGTAAGTGTTTCCTACTGTCGTCATAAGTTTGATACTATAGGGTTGGGACACCCTGTATAACCGTATATTTTTTATAGACACGTATCGTCGGTTTTCCAGTCAGAATAGCAAATTCTTGTAAAGACATTTTTTGTGGATTTCAACACTGAGGCAACGTGTGGACGCTGCAATACGTGTGTTTCCAGACAACTTTATAGTACTCAATTTTGTTCCTTTACTTCTACAAAAATGCACTAAAATAAAAAGTCCACCTATTAGTACGTCCTTAGATATCGGTCAGGTTAGAAACAGCGCAACTCCATAAATGCATATTTTTCAGGAAACATAAAAAACCATTTTTAAAAGAAAGTTCAACACGTGTCAAAAGTTACTTTGTCCTTTTTAAAGAGTATACTTAGGTGAGTTATTTAACATGCAACATAATCTCCAGCTCCTAGCAGACCCAGCCAAAACAGTGATGAAATAGATTGGAGTTACATTTTCCTTTTTTTCCTAAAATTAACTCAAATGCCTATGAAAATTTATCACTGAAACGTGGTATTTTAATCAACTTAATAATAATTTTACTTTCAAAAGCTATGAAACATATAAGAACTGATTTATACAGCAAAACTTAGACTAATGTGTGACATTAATAATATATTGCCTTTACCATTAACATCAATTTGAGGCATCTATCATTTTTTTAAAAATTGGCCAACAAGAATAATCTCTTAATGTTATGAGTTGGCAAATGCAAATGCAAAACTGCCTGTCGAAAATTTCTGATATTATTCAGGAATATACTCGAGATCTTTTTCAGCTCACCAAGTTTAGCTTCAGTGATTGACAGCTGCCTGTTGTATGCCCTTGTTTGCAGTTAACACATTTCGCTTCCCAGTACCGTGCAAGATGGTTGTATGTTCCACCAGCGTGTTGATGAATGGTGATGAAACTACTGCCCCTGAATGCCGAGATGAGTACTTGAAATACCTTAATGTTGCTGTATGGAATGTTGCAGGCTTGTCTCTTGAAAGATGTTCTCTTTCTAGCGAATTTACTATCACTCGAGCGTGCGCTACGGTCGCAGGTTCGAATCCTGCCTCAGGCATGGATGTGTGTGATGTCCTTAGGTTAGTTAGGTTTAATTAGTTCTAAGTTCCAGGGACTGATGACCTCAGAAGTTAAGTCGCATAGTGCTCAGAGCCGTTTTTACTATCACTTATATAGAAGAGGCCATCACTCCTTGATGTTATTACAAATGGCTCTGAGCACTATGGGACCTAACTTCTGAGGTCATCAGTCTCCTAGAACTTAGAACTACTTAAACCTAACTAACCTAAGGGCATCACACGCATCCGTGCCCGCGGCAGGATTCGAACCTGCGCGTTCACAGACTGCAGCGCCTAGAACCGCTCGGCCACGACGGCCGGCAGTTAATTACATCTTCAACGCCTACCACAGTAACCGTGTGCATCCCGGGGAGTCTTGAATTTTAATATTACTTCACATACTTCTTTTGGAAGATAAATTAGATTGTACTTTGACAAAAGCATTTTCACAACTCCAAAATACTGGTCAATGGAGGGAAAGAAACGTCCTTTCTGGGGAAAGATATGGTGGATTTTATCTAAACGCTGTGTTTTTACAAGAGCCATTAAAAATCTTTCTATAGCGTCATTTCTGTTTCGGCCACCACATTGTCTATGTAATGCAGAAGAAAAGAAGCTACATGATTAGGTCCTTCGTTACCCTGGGTTTCATCATAGCGATAAAAATTATCTTCTCCAGATTTTGCATTATTATTTTCAAATACGTTGAAGGTTAAATATCGAAGATAAAACAACTCCTTGCCCCGTAATATTAGGCAGTGAAATATCCTGAAAGTAGTCAGATTTTATAACAGCCACATCCTCCCATTCTGTGCACAGAGCCTTTGAAGCTTGAAGAGTACTGTAAAAAATTTTACCTCTTCTCTCGTGGATCATTAATCGTGCTTCAGCAACCTTCTTTGCCTTCTCGTTAAGGAATGGAGACTTCGGTTCCCGTTCCAGAACTTCGCATATACGTACAGCAGGTATCTATCTGAGGCCTCCTAAAACTGAGGTGAAAATGCTTTGAAATATTTAGCATAGTACTAATATGTGATGTCTACGTCAGGATATTTTTTCTGAAACATCTGAAACATGATTTTCATGTTTAACTTTGCATCAAGGTAATTTTTCATCTTGGAGGAATAGTGGGTCTGTTTCCTTTGAAATGACACAATATGTTGATGAATTAGCATCTTAATTTCGGCAGACTTTCAATTTGCTGTGGGGTTTCTTCCTCTTAAATCAACTGAATGCTTACCGGCTATGAACAGTTCTCTTACACGACGGTGTCTGCTGTCACCCATAAGACCATGGAAAGTTATAAATGCCTTCTGGTAGACCTCCTTCCTTTCACAACTGGGTATGATGAAGTACTTAAAAGTGTGACTACGCATAATGGATCAGATATTTTTAGATCGATGAGGTCTTTGTAGTAAAGTTGGCACTCGGCGCGGAGGTCGATGGCAGCGACTGTAAATGGCAAATGCTTTCACGGTCGTTTCGTCAGCCACAGTGCCGGGTGTCAACTTTGCACGTATAATACAGCGCTACAGGCAATGAGACCTTGTAAGCATGTATGCTGTTGTCTTTGTTCTTTAAATTATTAAATCTAAGAAAGATATATGCTGAAATATATCAACATTAGCAAGACATACTTTTATACAGTCGCATTTCTCGCCTGTTTTCTTTCCGGATTTTTTTTCTTTCTTGCATAGTTATGTATTCACTTTGTTGAACACGTGTTCTTTTACTTACCTCACTCTTGTACTCAGCTTCATTCCTCCCTCCCGTCTTTTGTTTTCGGAGTTTTCCATTATCACAGAACTTTAAAACAGAACTGCTGTCAACCTGCACACTTGTAGTCACGTAAGATAACCAAGACCAAGAATGTTCTAATCTGTCTAGGAGACAACCAACTATTCAATAATGACAAAACCTATTACGAGAATAAATAGGCCGGCTGGTGTGGCCGTGCGGTTCTATGCGCTTCAGTCTGGAACTGCGTGACTGCTACGGTCGCAGGTTCGAATCCTGCCTCGGGCATGGATACGTGTGATGTCTTTAAGTTACCAGAATGAGATTTTCGCTCTGCAGCGGAGTGTGCGCTGATATGAAACTTCCTGGCAGATTAAAACTGTGTGCCGGGCCGAGACTCGAACTCGGGACCTTTGCCTTTCGCGGGCAAGTGCTGTACTAGCTGAGCTACCCAAGCACGACTTACGCCCTGTCCTCACAGGATTACTTCAGCCAGTTCCTCATCTCCTACCTTCCAAACTTTACAGAAGCTCTCTTGCCGTAGAACACTTGCCCGCGACAGGCAAAGGTCTCGAGTTCGTGTCTCGCCCCAGCACACAGTTTTAATCTGCCAGGCAGTCTTTAGGTTAGTTAGGTTTAAGTAGTTCTAAGTTCTAGGGGACTGACGACCACAGATGTTAAGTGCCATAGTGCTCAGTGATATTTGAACCTTTTTTTGATAATAAATAGATCACACAGCACTGCCAACAGAATCAACAGTGCAGCCAATTTAAGATTAGAAACAACTTTACCAGACATAAAAACAGACACAGGCAGATGGAAATTATGTCGTTTCTATACATAACGCTGCGGCTACCCTTAAAGAACACCTGGACGTAAATAACTCATTTTGCATAAAATGTGAGTTAAGTTGTTTCTAAAATGAGCAGTTCAGAGGCGTTTTTCGTATTTTCTACTGTTCCAAGCCGCTAACCTGTAAGTGAACAAGGTCCGTCTGTGCGACTAGATACGTGTCCCAAGCGCGTTACGTTTCTTTCATTTTTGAAGCATCTTCCGTGGTCCGTGACGCATATTTTGCTTCTTACTTTGAGCATAGACTAGATACACGATAAAATACTTTGAAACGCGTCAGCATATTGCAGTATTTAGCCTTTCGCTGTTAGTCTACCACGTTTCAGTTCCGCTTTCGGTTTTGTGAGGTCCTTTTTTAATATCTCTTCCGCGGTGGAACTGTTTTTAGTTACCCTGCACAGCCCAAGATGTACTGCTGTGGCATCTTCGCGTGCCCATTTTACTATCTCCACTGCACGTTTTCAGGAGTGTCATCGGCGTTCTGTCGCAGTTTCTCGTTTGGCTCTTTACATCGTCATTCTATACGCGGGCACTCTTTTTGTTGGTGAGGGTGACGTGACCCCGTGAAGAGGGAGGGTGAGGGGGGGCAAGGGTGAGGGGTGTCATAGCCTGGCCCAGGCAAGACCTGCCTCAACAAGCCCCTTGCTGAGGTGCAGCGCGCCGGTCGCAGTGCCGGCGCGGAATGGCAACAGCGGCGCGTACGTCCGGATCCCCCCCAGTCTCGAGCGACCGCTGGGCCGGCAGCGAGTGTTTGTGCGCGCTGGAGTGCGGACCCGACAACGGATATGGTCAAGGCTCGCAAGTTCGTTCTGGCGCGCCACTTTGAGGGCGAGCCGCAGCTCGATAACTTCCGACTGGAGGAGGAGGAACTGCCGCCTCTGGAAGATGGCCAGATACTGTGCGAAGCCGTCTACCTCAGCGTGGACCCGTATCAGAGGGTGTTCAAGGAAATGCATAAGCTGGGTGAGCCCATGATTGGGTCTCAGGTACGTACGATGACTGCAACTCAGACTGAATTTCCGTACAGTTCACTGGGACACTAATATAAGGTGCCCCGGACGGAATGATCAATATTAACGGCTATGTCGAGAAAGATCATTCGAAGCAAGGAAATCTAATGTCTGAGAACTTCCTTGTTTTGTTCCATACTACCTGCTCCCAAAATGTGGAAAACAAAGAGATTGCAGTACTGTAGAAGAGATTTGTTTCACAGTATCAAAATAAAAAAGTGATTGTGGCTGTTAAGATATGCCTTTTAGAGCCCATGTTTAATATTTTTTTTTTTTTTGCTTCGAATGATCGTTTCTGTCGAATTCCCGGGGACACTGTGTACAGCGTGGCTGCGGATTTTAGCGCGTCTTGTTTATAGAACTCTGTCGTGGTTGTTGTTTGAGTGCAGCAAATATTAGACATCCATTCAGAGGCTGTATTATCCATAAAATAATTTTGTGTAGGCCCCTTTAGTCGTTCGGATAGTACCGGTTTTAAGGCCCAAGGCGGGCCGCTGTGACCGAGCGGTTCTAGGCTCGCACTCCGGAACCGTGCGACTGCTACGGTCGCAGGTTCGAATCCTGCCTCGGGCATGGATGTGTGTGATGTCCTTAGGTTAGTTAGGTTTAAGTAGTTCTAAGTTCTAGGGGACTGATGACCACAGCAGTCGAGTCCCATAGTGCTCAGAGGCATTTAAACCATTTTAAGGCCCAAGCTACACAAGTCTCTGCATGGGGGCGCCAATCTGAGATGGTCGTCAGTGGCGCGAAAGTGCAAGATTTATATACATAGCGCATCACAATAAAACTGCAGAAAGAGAACAAGTCCAATTTCACAAATTTTTCAGGAGAGATAAAAAAAACTGCTTTATTAAAAACAGTAAACCAAAATTATTGTATATTTCTCGAAAAGTATGTGGTTCTGTGGAAATTAGTTTATGTAATTTTTATCCAGTTCTGTTTTATCAACGACTTAACGCTTTATCCTTTTTTGCAGCTGGAAATGTTCTCTTTTTGCAATAAACAACGTGGAATATGAATTAAAAGCCTTATATTTTGAGGACACAAATTTATTTTACATATTTTCTTCAAACTAAACACATGTTATCATTATTACATCAAAATGAATTCATGGACTTAAACATGTTCTGTGCATTTCATCCATATTTGTTGTCGGTATGTCAAAATTTATTCCAAAATTGCACTTTTTCTTACGGAATTTAAGTAAAATGTTTTCCATTTCGCCCATTTTTAAGATTTTTATGGGTAGTTTGGCTTTGCACGCAGGTTCCTTGGGAGTGTTGTGTTCTTTAAATAATAGCTGTCTGCTCCCAGGCTATGTTTTTTTACACCGTGACCTACGTGAGGTGTATTTTTGCTGACACTAAATTCATGATGCTCAGGGCAAAATAAATCTTTTGTTTTGGAACACATTTGCCATAAGAATTATTAATAAGGCAAGGATTTTTTGTATATTTTTGGCTACGAAGTATTGTAATTTGTAAAGCCATCTGTTTTCGTGAGAACACTAAATTTGTCTTTGTTCTGCGAGGGATGCAATACGTGATCTATCATCTCATTAACAGCGTAATATCTTTCCTTTTTTCTGCTGATAACAAAATCCGCAAATTGTGTACAGCAGGAAGGGAACGCGTGCAGGACGTGTTTTCTTTCTGCAGCAAGCGGTGAATCATACCTGTCGATAGACAGCTTTATCGAGTGCGAACAAGTTCCGTATCTGCAGTAAACGATGCAACTACCCAATTGGACTTCATTGATGCAATGAAACTAATTTTGAAAAATTTTGGACGTTTCCGTTTTGCAGTTAAGGTTACAATTAGTGGCGCAAACTGACAAGAATGAAAATGCACGAGTGACAAGGGCTCAGGGCGGGGGTAGGCTTTCCACGTAGTTTTGATACGATCCGGTGTTGTAGAACCTGTGTTATATCGAATTACTGTGCACTGTGCCTTCTGACATTCATGCATGTCGGAAGGAACAGAAAAAGCGGCGACTACAACCGTTAAGAAACACATCACATGTATTCGCAGTTGCAAATATGAACAACCATCAGCTGCATAATGGAATGACGAAAGTTTGGATCTCCCCCTCATCGCGAACGATTGCCTTACCATTGTGCAATCCGAGCACGACTCGCGGCAAGAACCAAACTTTGTCGTCCACCATTTTGTCTGTACATATATGCATATATATACGTAATGGATGTAAGAATACAGGTTGTAGACGTAATGGTTGATGACATGTGGAAGTTTGGGTTCTAGCCGTGCATCGTGCTCGGATAGACCGCGATAAGACGGAAGTTTGGATTTGAGTCCTCTCCGGCACAAATTTTCATTGCTGTCATTCCATTATGCAGCTGATGGTTGTTCGTACAAGTACACATTTTTAGGTCTAACTCGAGACATATTACCATATTCTTGTAGGTCCAACTCAGGAAAAAGTTTTGAAATGCATTGAAACATTCTACTGAAACATTAACTTTATTTATGCCGATACAGTTGTATTTTTCACTAGAAATGATTATTTTCGGAAATGGCGTGTGGTAAGAAAATGTAGTATCTCCAACAACACACTCCATAGCGTTACAACGCCCATATGTTTAGCTGTTTTCACGTGTTTTTTAGTATCATCCTTTCATTTATTTGTAACAGAAAATTCTGCGGTACATAGTGTGCAGTAGACACATTCATGGTTACCTAATTACACAATTTCATTAATTTGTATTCCTCTTTCTTATGCCCATTGATAAAAGAGACAAAAACTGAATAGAGATGAAATGATTAAAATCGTGTGAACGATTACTTGACACACGAAAACACAATAAGAACACTGCTCCTGGTTTGTTGCCTCTAAATGATCAAGTGAAAAGTTGCGTAGGAATCGGTGGCCACGCCTCCCTATGGACATCAGCACTCTTTCCGTGGTCGGCCGGGCGAAAGTCTACCTAAGAGAATGTTTAGAAATTCGATACAGGTCTTAAGATTAAAAAAATCGAGAAAGCTACCCCGCCAAATACAAAATATTTAAATCTTGATCGTCTTTGCCGCCCCCAGACATCAGGACTTTCCAGTCTCACCCCGAACGAAAGGTAAGTCTAGGCGGCGGGGAGGGGGCTCGAATGACAAGTCGTTTCTGTGGAAAGATGATCTCAAAAAGGCCCTGCGTTCATAGGGGTGTTTACAAGGTGTACAAATTTGCTTCCGCCGTTTTTTCCCTAACATTTGAGGCTTTAATGAAACAAATTGGTTACACATGTATCATTCAATGTATTGTCCATCGCCGGCTATTACTTTCTCCCATCTTTCGGGCAGTGTACGAATCCCTCGTCGAAAAAATTGTTCATCTTCAGAAGCGATCCACGAATTCATCAAATTTGTGACTTCGTCATGAGATCGGAAGTGTTGGTCAGCCAGGCCATGCGCCATTGGTCTAAACAGCTGATAATCAGAGGGAGCAATGTCTGGAGAATATGGCGGGTGGGGTAGTACTTCCCATTTTAACATTTCTAAGTACGTTTTGACCTCTTTTGCAACATGAGGTCGAGCGTTGTCGTGCTGCGAAATCACATTATCGGGCTCCTCGCTATATTGCGGCCGTTTGTCTTTTACTGCTCTGCTCAAACGCATTAATTGCGTTCGAGAACGAGCACCTGTGATTTTTTTCACTTGATTTAACACCTCATAACACACGACACCGAGCTGGTCCCACCAGATGCAGAGCATGATCTTGGAGCCGTGAATATTCGGTTTGGCCATCCACTTGGAAGCTTAGCCGGGATATCTCCATGATTTTTTGCGTTTAGCGTTATCGTAATGAACCCAGTTTTCGTGCCCGGTCACAATGCGATGCAGGAATCCATTTTTCGCTTTTGCCTTTGAAGCAACTGTTCACAAACACAAACGCCGTTCAACGTCTCTTGGCTTCAGCTCACATGGGACCCAAGTTTCTTCTTTCTGAATCATGCCCATAACCATGAGACGTTTTGAAAGGGCTTGCTATGTCACTCCCAGTAATCGTGCCAATTCTTCTCGAGCTTGACGCGAGTCTTCACTCGGCAGTGTCTCCAATTCTGCATCTCCGAAAACATTCTCTCTTCCACCACTATGCCGGTCTACGACGTTAAAATCACCGTTCTTGAAGCGTTGAAACCACTCACGACACGTTCTTTGACTAATAGCGTCCTTACCATACGTACTTGAGAGCATTAGATAAGACTCAGCCGCTGTTTTCTTCATACTGAAACAAAAGTGACACCTACCGCAAATGACGAGAATTAGACTCGTAAACTGACATTTTCAATCAAGAACAACTTCATGATGCAGACACCAAACGACCAATGTTTGAATGAGGTTATGCTGACAGAGGTCCAAGCTAACTGCCTGACGTCTGCGATCTGTTTCTTTCGACCGCTACTTACCGTTATCGCCACTCATCGGCAAACGGCGGAAGCAAAGTTGTACACCTTGTATATATACTGTCTTTTCCATATACAAAGGTTTTCTTGAGCTTTGGAACGTCTAGAAAAGCAGTCACATTGTAAACGGGGATTTATTGAAGGAGAATGTATGCCATTCAAAAGTGATGTGAACTAAATTTCAGCTTAGTAGGTGGTAGCAGCTATTTACATTTTCGTGCCGCTTTGTTTTTTTTTTTTTTTTCTTCTAATCGGTTATTAAAGCTGCCATCCTACCTGATTTCTCAGAACTGTGAGAATGTACGAAACTTGACTTAGTAGAAAAGACATTATTCGCTGCACGCAACAGCGCATTTACATTCGACTGATGATTGTAAATGGCACACTGTGTAAGTGACCGTCCATACTGAATCTCCATCACAAAAAGCAGTTACACAAATACAACACGCCACTGAATATTCATAGGTAAAAACTATTGCACAGTACCCTGTACTACAGTCGACTTAAACGACTGAAAGTCTGCAGACACAGTGAGCAGGTCCTTTTTCTTCTTCTTTTTCTTTGTTCCAGCCTGCATTGGAACGTGATGGCGCGTTTTTTTTTTTTTTTTTTCATCGTAAGTAACCGAAACATCTTTAATAATTTGTTTACGTCACTTAAAATCATGAAGCACAAATACAGTTAAATAGGCGTTGTTTTGGTAGTAGGGCACCACGACTCCATGGAAATTTCATCAGTTGGGAAAACAAATAGCGAAAGCTACTTTAAAATGTATCTTAATGTAAACTAGACGCCTGAAGATGAACCTGTCGGTTCGAAACCGGTAACGGCGCTATTTAAATAAATAAATAAATAAATAGCAAATGAGTTTTTGCTGTTGTCTTCCATGTAAAAGTCATCCTATACAGTGAGCAAACTGGAGATCATCTATGTGATTTTTTCAATTATTTAACTTGTTGGAAGTTAATAAATGACAGTTGAAGTACGTATTTTGATATTAAGCAGTTACTACATCGTAACATTTCTGTTTAAAATACTTGTAGCTCGTCGATATCAATTTCATTCGTTGAGGTACCATGTTCCTCAGTAAGGTTAAATGACACTAATATCAAAAAAAAGAAAGAACTGTAAACATTGCTTCTGAAAACACGTGCAGAATATTCACCCCCCATGCGCCAAACGTGTAGCATTAAAGAGCTTTGAAACTAATTAAAAATGTTGTTGTTGTGGTCTTCAGTCCTGAGACTGGTTTGATGCAGCTCTCCATGCTACTCCATCCTGTGCAAGCTTCTTCATCTCCCAGTACCTACTGCAATCTACATCTTTCTGAATATGCTTCGTGTATTCATCTCTTGGTCTCCCTCTACGATTTTTACCCTCCACGCTGCCCTCCAATATTAAATTGGTGATCCCTTGATGCCTCAGAACATGTCCTACCAACCGATCCCTTCTTCTAGTCAAGTTGAGCCACAAGCGTCTCTTCTCCCCAATCCTTTTCAGTACTTCCTCATTAGTTATGTGATCTACCCATCTAATCTTTAGCAATCTTCTGTAGCACCACATTTCGAAAGCTTCTATTCTCTTCTTGTCCAAACTATTTATCGTCCATGTTTCACTTCCATACATGGCTACACTCCATACAAATACTTTCAGAAACGACTTCCTGACACTTAAATCTATACTCGATGTTAACAAATTTCTCTTCTTCAGAAACGCATTCTTTGCCATTGCCAGTCTACATTTGATATCCTCTCTACTCCGACCATCATCAGTTATTTTGCTCCCCAAATAGCGAAACTCCTTTACTACTTCAAGTGTCTCAATTCCTAATCTAATTCCCTCAGCATCACCCGACTTAAGACTTCATTCCATTACCCTCGTTTTGCTTTTGTTGATGTTCATCTTATATCCTCCTTTGAAGACAATGTCCATTTCATTCAACTGCTCTTCCAAGTCCTTTGCTGTCACTGACAGAATTACAATGTCATCGGCGAACCTCAAAGTTTTTATTTCTTCTACATGGATTTTAATACCTACTCCGAATTTTTCTTTTGTTTCCTTTACTGCTTGCTCAATATACAGATTGAGTAACATTGGGGAGAGGCTACAACCCTCTCTCACTCCCTTCCCAACCACTGCTTCCCTTTCATGTCCGTCGACTCTTATAATTGCCATCTGGTTTCTGTATAAATTGTAAATAACCTTTCGCTCCCTGCATTTTACCCCTGCCACCTTTAGAATTTGAAAGAGTGTTTTCCAGTCAACATTGTCAAAAGCTTTCTCTAAGTCGACAAATGCTAGATATGTAGGTTTGCCTTTCCTTAATCTTTCTTCTAAGATAAGTCGTAAGGTCAGTATTGCCTCACGTGTTGCAGTGTTTCTACGGAATCCAAACTGATCTTCCCTGAGGTCGGCTTCTACTAGTTTTCCATTCGTATGTAAAGAATTCGTGTTAGTATTTTGCAGCTGTGGCTTATTAAACTGATTGTTCGGTAATTTTCGTATCTGTCAGCACCTACTTTCTTTGGAATTGGAATTATTATATTCTTCTTGAAGTCTGAGGGTATTTCGCCTGTCTCATACATCTTGCTCACAAGATGGTAGTTTTTTGTCAAGACTGGCTCTCCCGAGGCCGTCAGTAGTTCCAATGGAATGTTGTCTACTCCGGGGGCCTTGTTTCCACTCAGGTCTTTCAGTGCTGTGTCAAACTCTTCACGTAGTATCGTATCTCCCATTTCATCTTCATCCTCTACCATTTCCATAATATTGTCCTCAAGTACATTGTCCTGGTTGTTGTTGTTGTTGTTGTTGTTTTTTTTTGGGGGGGGGGGGGGAAGACCAGACAGCGAGATCATCGGTCTCATCGGACTAGGGAAGGATGGGGAAGGAAGACGGCCGTGCCCTTTGAAAGGAACCATCCCGGCATTTGCCTGGAGCGATTTAGGGAAATCACCATTGTACTGGTATAGACCCTCTATATACTTCCTCCACCTTTCTGCTTTCCCTTCTTTGCTTAGAACTGGGTTTCCATCTGAGCTCTTGATATTCATACAAGTGATACTCCCTTCTGCAAAGGTCTCTTTAATTTTCCTGTAGGCAGTATCTATCTTACCCCTAGTGAGATAAGCCTCTACGTCCTTACATTTGTCCTCTAGCCATCCCTGCTTAGCCATTTTGCACTTCCTGTCGATCTCATCTTTGAGACGTTTGTATTCCTTTTTGCCTGCTTCATTTACTGCATTTTTATATTTTCTCCCTTTTATATTTTCTCCTTTCCTTAAATTCAATATTTCTTCTGTTACCCAAGGATTTCTACTAGCCCTCGTCTTTTTACCTACTAGGTCCTCTGCTGCCTTCACTACGTCATCTCTCATTCTTCTTCTACTGTATTTCTTTCCCCCATTCCTGTCAATTGGTCCCTTATGCTCTCCCTGAAACACTCTACAACCTCTGGTTTAGTCAGTTTATCCAGGTCCCATCTCCTTAAATTCCCACCTTTTTGCAGTTTATTCAGTTTTAATCTACAGTTCATAACCAATAGACTGTGGTCAGAGTCCACATCTGCCCCTGGAAATGTCTTACAATTTAAAACCTGGTTCCCAAATCTTTGTCTTACCATTATATAATCTATATGATACCTTTTAGTATCTCCAGGGTTCTTCCATGTATACAACCTTCTTTTATGATTCTTGATCTGTGCAAAATTCTATCAGGCGGCTTCCTCTTTCATTTCTTAGTCCCAATCCATATTCACCTACTACGTTTCCTTCTCTCCTTTTTCTTACTACGGAATTCCAGTCACCCATGACTTTAATTTTCGTCTCCCTTCACTACCCGAATAATTTTTTATTTCATCATACATTTCTTCAATTTCTTCGCCATCTGCACAGCTAGTTGGCATATAAACTTGTACTTCTGTAGCAGGCCTGGGCTTCGTGTCTATCTTGGCCACAACAATGCGTTCACTATGCTGTTTGTAGTAGCGTACCCGCATTCCTATTTTTTTATTCATTATTAAACCGACTTTTGCATTACCTCTATTTGCTTTTGTATTTATAACCCTGTATTCGCCTGACCAAAAGTCTTGTTCCTCCTGCTACCGAACTTCACTAATTCCTACTGTATCTAACTTTAACCTATCCATTCCCCTTTTTAAAATTTCTAACCTACCTGCTCGATTAAGGGATCTGACATTCCACGCTCCGATCCGTAGAACGCCAGTTTTATTTCTCCTGATAACGACGTCCTCCTGAGTAGTCCCCGCCCGGAGATCCGAATGGGGGACTATTTTACCTCCGGAATATTTTACCCAAGAGGACGCCATCATCATTTAACCATACAGTAAAGCTGCATGCCCTCGGGAAAAATTACGGCCGTAGTTTCTCCTTGCTTTCAGCCGTTCGCAGTACCAGCACAGCAAGGCCATTTTGGTTAGTGTTACAAGGCCAGATCAGTCAATCATCCAGACAGTTGCCTTTGCAACTACTGAAAAGGCTGCTGCCCCTCTTCAGGAACCACATGTTTGTCTGGCCTCTCAATATATACCCCTTCATTGTGGTTGCACCTATGGTACGGCTACCTGTATCGCATAGGCACGCAAGCCTCCCCACCAACGGCAAGGTCCATGGTTCTTGGGGGGGGGGGTTTGCAAATATTATTGAAATGAAATGAAAATAACTTAGGGGTACCGCTTGCAGATGTGGTAGAAACGATATTTTCTTCTAGAAGAAACACTCTAAAATAGACATTCTGTCTGTTGCTATTATTAATGCTTCGATAAGTAACCTATAATCAAACCAGACGTCGCCGGCCGCGTCCCACGAATACGTTAAACGACGGCTCCGCTGCGTCATTCTCACACTTGTTGCCTGTTAACGGATGGCACACGCGCCAGGCAGGTATGAGTGCCGGCAAATGGGACAGCTCGTTGATCTGCTGCAGCTCAGATTTTATATCCTTGCAGCCTGTTCCCATGAGAAAATCGGTAGGTCATGGACGTGTAACTTTCCCCTCATGAATGTGTGTGTTTAACACCAAAGGGACAAGCGAGGGGCAGAGCAAGCTGCCTCCTCCTCCCTCCCCTATCACCGAGGCCCGTACCGTGGCCATGGTGAGATCAGCACAGCCAAGGATACAGGCACAGAATGGGAGCAAAAACCGGCAGAGGAACACACACACACACAGAGAGAGAGAGAGAGAGAGAGAGACGATTTAAGAACTACTGGTAGCCGAGAGGGGTAAGTGAATTCTCTTGCTCCGCGTATACCTGACTTCCACCGGCGAGAAGTAGCCCTTGTTTCGGCACGAAAATGAAAACGCACGCTATTGTCATAGTGTCTTTCCTTCGAATCAGTATCGGAGAGAAATTACTACTACCGAACAAACGTCACATGGGACGTGTCAGTAGTGAGCTGCGCCTACATGGCTAGCTCATGTTCGATAATGGAGTTTTTTCTTCTATATTCGTGGCAGTATTTGTAGATCTCAAATGGCTCTGAGCACTATGGGACTTAACATCTGAGGTATTTAGTCACCTAGACTTAGAGCTACTTAAACCTAAGGACATCACACACAGCCATGCCCGAGGCAAGATTCGAACCTGCGACCGTAGCAGTCGAGCGGCTCCGGACTGAAGCGCCTAGAACCGCTTGGCCACCAAGGCCGGCTGTAGATCTCAAATGTTGGCGGGTGGGAGCTGACGCAAATGTGCTACTTGCTGAAGGCTTTCGATTTTTTCTGCTTTCTGCCAACTAAAGATTGCAGTGAAATTGTTTAAGCTGGAATGCTTGAAAGAGCTTGATCATGGAGATATGTATCTGAGAGAATAATAACTAAAATGGGAAACAAACCTCACATATAAGACAAAATTTCATCTCACTTTAATTTTTTGTCAGGAACGTCTTAAATGACAACTGTGTCTTATTTAGAAAAATATGCAGTAGATTTTAGTGCCTGATGTAGCACAAATATCGATATAGCTGAGATAGTTAACGCAATGGCGGCTTTCAAATTGCAGCAGACAACTGTTGATGAACTAATACAGGTTCCCATTTGGAAATTTAAAAATTTAAAGTATAGGTTACGAGATGCCTCACCAACCACCGAAATAGCTTAGATAATATTTACGATAATTCCAGTGGCTTTCGTATCTTATCAACGCAGTCTTACAAAATTTAAGGTGATTTAAAAACAACTCAAAGTAAAATATAGATGAAGCAAACTGTCAGATTCTGGTATCTTGTCGATAGAATACGGCACAGTTAACAAATTTTTCGGTGACATAATCAATGAGTTTGCTTCTCTTACGAAAAGGGAATGGAAAGTAAAATCATAATAAACATAGTGTTTGGAAAATGTGTTCTCAAGACTTAATTCTAACCCTTCTTCTTTTGTTTCCAATTAATAATTTGTGCACTATTAATAATGTGTGAAAAGGAAATAAAATCTGTTATTTATTTTACATCATACTAAAGTCAATGCACAATAGCTGCCATTAAAAATAAGAATAATTTTCTTTTACTTTGAGTTGTTTTAGAAAGTTATTTACTTACTACAATGGTACATTTAATTGATTGTGTGCAGTATCTTTCATCTATGCAGAGTGGTCCATTGATCGTGACCGGGCCAAATATGTCACGAAATAAGCGTCAAACGAAAAACTACAAAGAACGATGCTTATCTAGCTTGAAGGGGAAAACCAGATGGCGCTATGGTTGGCCCGCTAGATGGCGCTGCCATAGGTCAAACGGGTATAAACAGATCCTTTTTTAAATAGGAACCCCCACTTTTTATTACATATTCGTATAGTACGTAAAGAAATGTTTTAGCTCGACCACTTTTTTCGCTTTGTGATAGATGGGGCTGTAATAGTCACAAACATTTGGCTCACAATTTTAGACGAACAGTTGGTAACAGGTAGGATTTTTAATTTAAAATACAGAACGTACGTATGTTTGAACATTGTATTTCGGTCGTTCCCATGTGATACATGTACCTTTGTGAACTTAACATTTCTGAGAACGCAAGCTGTTACAGCGTGATTACCTGTAAATACCACTTAAATACAATAAATGCACAAAATGATGTTCGTCAACCTCCATGCATATGGCAATACGTGTAAGGACATTCCTCTCAACAGCGAGTAGTTCGCCTTACGTAATGTTCACACATGCATTGACAATGCGCTGACGAATGTTATCAGGCGTTGTTGGTGGATCACGATGGCAAATATCCTTCAACATTCCCCACAGAAAGAAATCCGGGGTCGTCAGATCCGGTGAAAGTGCGGGCCGTTGTATGGTGCTTCGACGACCAACCCATCAGTCATGAAATATGCTTTTCAATACCGCTTTAACCGCACGCGAGCTATGTGCCGGACATCCACCATGTTGGAAGTACATCGCCATTCTGTACTGCAGTGAAGCATCTTGTAGTAACATCGGTAGAACATTACGTAGGAAATCAGCATACATTGCACCATTTATATTGCCACCGATAAAATGGCGGCCAATTACCCTTCCTCCCATAATGCCGCACCATACATTAACCTGCCAAGGTCGCTGGTGTTCGACTTGTCGCGGCCATCGTGGATTTTCCATTGTTCAATAGTGCATATTATGCCTGTATACGTTACCGCTGTTGGTGAATGACGCTTCGTCGCTAAATAGAACGCATGCAAAAAATCTGTCATCGTCCTGTAATTTCTCTTGTGTCCAGTGGCAGGACTGTACACGATGCTCAAGGTCGTCGCCATGCAATTCCTGGTGCATTAAAATATGGTACGGGTGCAATCGATGTTGACGTAGCATTCTCAACACCGACGTTTTTCAGATTCCCGATTCTCGCGCACTTTGTCTGCTACTGATGAGCGGATTAGCCGCGATAATATCTAAAACACCTACTTGGGCATCATCATTTGTTGCAGGTAGTAATTGACGTTTTACATGTGGCTGAACACTTCCCGTTTCCTGAAATAACGTAACTATCCAGCGAACGGTCCGGACGCTTTGATGATGTCGCCCAGGATACCGAGCAGCATACATAGCACACGCCCATTGGGCATTTTGATCACAATAGCCATACATCAACACGATATGCAATTGGTAAACGGTCCATTTTAACACGGGTGATGTATCACGAAACAAATACCGCCCGCACTGGTGGAATGTTAGGTGATACCACGTTCTTATACGTTTGTGACTATTACAGCGCCGTCTATCACAAAGCGAAAAAAAGTGGTCCAACTAAAACATTCATTTTTCTTTACGGACTACACGAATATGTAGTAAAAAATGGGGGCTCCTATTAAAAAAAACAGTTGATATCCGTTTGACCTATCGCAGCGCCATCTGGTTTCCCCCTTCAAGCTAGACGAGTTTCGTTCTTTGTAGTTTTTTCGTTTGATGTTTATTTCATGAGATATTTGGCTCCGTCACTATCAATGGACCACCCTGTACATATAGATGTTAAAAGGTTGGACGACAGAAACTAACGGCCTGAGATTCTTAAAGGCTCTAAACTGCAGGGACTACGCGTGTCTTTATAAATTCTGCTTCAGTGAAACTGGGCAATGTTCTGCCATCTGAAAAGCAATATGCTAACTTGCTCCAATTGCAAACGCCTTTGTTGAGTTCTTGTCCTGAAAAGAAAAATGTATTTCCATAGAGAAAATGTTGCGAAAAATTATTCAGACATCAATTTCTCTGCGCCAACATGATGAAAACCACATCGCACAACACTGCTTTCTTTAGTTGTTGCACTTCCGCTTTTCACTCTGTCTTCCAAGTGTGCGAAATCGTGTGCACGGAAGGTACTGAGACGTCCTTGTAAATTGAATTTTTTTCGTTATGATCGTTGCGCCATAAGTATAACCCATTTCCAAGGAGGAATGGTCAATATTCAGGGACATGACAGGAACCATCATTCGAAGCAAAAGTTCTAAAATTCATCTGAAGAGTTATGATTCCTTGGTCATATCGATACTGTGAAACAAATCTCTTCTACAAGCTCTTCGCTTTCCATATTTTGAAAGGTGGTAATGTGAACTCAAACAGGAAAAAATGTCTGGTAAACAGGGTCTATAAAGTGCATGCCTTAAGAACTATCTGCACGTCTTCAGTAGAAAGGATAAGTTTCACAGTAGCGTAGATGAACAAGCGCTCATACTTCTTAAGGTGTTCACTTTCGAACCCATGTATAAAATGGAACACAACGTACGCACTCCCGTCTAAAAACTGCCAAGAACCTAACGCTTAGTCATTCCTCTGAAGTAGGACTTTTGATATTTTTGAAATATCGGGAACCCGAATAATTATCGACGTACCGGCCTATAAAAATATCGGCTGCACACTGCAAATATAGTGCTGGTTTTAGAGGTGTGTATTTAAGTATTGATTTATTATTAGATATTCCGTACATCAGCCTATTTATCCCCCTTAAAGCAGATTTTCAAAAGAAAACGATGCATGTTCACACTTGGCGATAACCACTTTGCGAACAATGGTAACTGCATGTAAGTGGCAAAATAAAAGATATCCGACGATTCCATCGTTCGGTTTCGTCAGATATTGGATTTGTCCAGAACACTTCTTATCGACTTCCCTGTTTTTTCATTTCTGCGAACGCAGCTATCTACCAGCTATAGTGTTAAAATTGCGTGGTGAAGTTAAACATTACAGTCCCAGCATTCGGACTACTACACACACCAACAAAAGTTTTGCATCACTTCGGTTCCGAGAATTCCGGAACCTGTACAGAAAATTGGAACAGAGATCGACATAAACATCATTTCTACCTTCTTTATTGCTCATGAAAACCACACATTGCCTGTTGTACCACCATGCAGCGTGACCTACAGAGGTGGTGGTCCAGATTGCTATACACATCGGTACCTCTGTTACCCAGTAACACGTCCTATTGCATTGATGCATGCCTATATTCGTTGTGGCATACTATCCACAAGTTCATTAAGGCATTGTTGGTTCAGATTGTCCCACTCCTCAATGGCGATTCGGCGTAAATCCCTGAGAGTGGTTGGTGGGTCACGTCGTCCATAAACATCCCTTTTCAGTCTCTCCCAGGCATCTTCGATAGGGTTCATGTCTGGAGAATAAGCTGGTCACTCTAGTCAAGCAATATCGTTATCCTGAAGGAAGTCATTCACAAGATGAGCATGATGGGCACGCAAATTGTCGCCCATGACGACGAATGCCTCACCAATATGGTGGGACACTATCAGTCGGAGGATGGCTTTCACGTATCACACAGCCGTTAAGGCACCTTCCATGACCACCAGCGACATACGTCGGCCCCACATGACACCACCCCAAAACATCTGGGAACCTCCACCTTACTGCACTCGCTGGACAGTGTGTCTAAAGCGTTCAGTCTGACAGTGTTGCCTCCAAACACGTCTCTGGTGATTGGCTGTGTCCCTCTTTGTATCTCCTCCATGTCCAAACAACATTGCTTTGGTTCACTCCGAGACGCCTGGACACTTCCCTTATTGAGAGCCCTTCCCTGGCACAAAGTAACAATTACAAACACTATCGAACCGTGGTATTGACCGTCTAGGCATGGTTCTACTACAGGCAACACGAGCCGTGTGCCTCCTTCCTGGTGGAATGACTGGAACTGATAGGCTGTCGGACACCCACCGTCTTATAGGTGCTGCTCATGCATGGTTGTTTACATCTTTGATTGGGTTTTGTGACATCTCTGAACAGTCAAAGGGATTGTGTCTGTGACACAATATCCACAATCTAACGTCTATCTTCCAGTGTTCTGGGAACCGAGGTGATGCAAAACGTTTTGTGACGTATTTACTTTGTGACACCTATACTTGCTTCACACAGCCAAACAGGATGACTGGGTGTGATTAAGCTCAAAAAGTAGTAAGAATCCTTCATTAGATTAGATTAGATTAGATTAATACTAGTTCCATGGATCAGGAATACAATATTTTGTAATGATGTGGAACGAGTCAAATTTTCCAATACATGACATATTTAAGTTAATTTAACAACATAATTAAGTTAATATAACAACTTTATTTTTGCATTACTTTTTAAATTTTTTCTTTTTTAAAAAATTTATACCTAAAAATTCCTCCATGGAGTAGAGGGAGTTGTGATCCATAAATTCTTTTAATTTCTTCTTAGATACTTGTTGGTTATCTGTCATACTTTTGATACTATTTGGTAAGTGACCAAAGACTTTAGTGGCAGCATAATTCACCCCTTTCTGTGCCAAAGTTAGATTTAATCTTGAATAGTGAAGATCATCCTCTCTCCTCATATTGTAGTTATGCACACTGCTGTTACTTTTGAATTGGGTTTGGTTGTTAATAACAAATTTCATAAGAGTATATATACTGAGAAGCTACTGTGAATATCCTTAAATAAATGTCTACCGGATGATCTTGGGTGGACTCCAGCTATTATTCTGCTTACACGCTTTTGTGCAGTAAATATTTTATTCCTCAGTGATGAATTACCACAAAATATGATTCCATATGCAACCAATGAGTGAAAATAGGCGTAGTACGCTAATTTATTAAGATGTTTATCACCAAAATTTGCAATGATCCTTATTGCATATGTAGCTGAACTCAAACATTTCAGCAGATCATCAATGTGTTTCTTCCAATTTAATCTCATCATTGGACACTTTCACACAGTGAAAGTAATACTGTGTTCTACAACATTACCAGAAAAACAATTTCATATATTTACGGAAATATGCGAAAAAAATTTATTATAAAATAAAAAATCGGCACTTGATATTGCCATTTCGATACCAATGTATCGTTGGATGAAATATTGCAGATGAGTATCGATGTTTTCTGGGGAAGATATCGATATTTTTTCAACAGTCCTACTCTGAGGACAGCGCCCAGGTTGCACTTCCCCCTGCGCTACATACTGGTGTCGGACCGTCCTATTCTACCACGAACGCGACGAGCGAGTTCGATTGTTGGTGCTCGCCTAGCCACCTTCTGAACTGGCCTGCTTTATTACATTTATATCCTCTATTGTACTCCTGACGACTCACTACCACAATCGTTGCCCACCGTCTTCTCGTGCCTGTACTTAGGTACAGAAAAGTGACTCCTTGGTAGGGGACGTAGCCTCATAGGAGTGCACATCACCATTGACAGATGGGCTCTTGCCTTCTGGCAGTGAACATGAGGAAGTAGAGTAATGGTGGCGCCACTTCTGCATTGTCACATTACGTCTTACATTGATGTTTAAGTCAGCATCTGCACAGTGAACAACGATCTGCAGCACGTAACGCAATCCAGAGGGGCCGAGAGACAACTAATTGCGGTTGGCTAGACCTGGCCACTGTTGAACGTAAGTGTTCTCAGGACGGGTAGCCCAGCCTTTCCTAAGTCTCCCCAAGGTTCATTGCCCATTGCGATTCGTTATTATGAGCGGCAGTCAAATGTAAATCTAACACCTGCACAACGAGACCATGGAATAGTTCAATTCAAAAGAAATCACCACATGCCTTAAGACACTTATCCGACAGGGAAACAAAACGATCAGTTCCTGTTTAGCGGAACATGGTCAGCCACTGACAGATCCACAACTGCACTCCCTCTTACACTACTTCGTCTGACTGAAACTGGCGTCCACACATGTCTGGATGGAGGATATTGCAGTGTTTCCCAGCCAAATTGCTAAAGTATAGCCTTCATCCGATTGGCGTGCATTATCGTGTAACCAGATGATTCCGTTCGACAGCCTGAGAGCAAGCAGCAAAGCCGGCAATGAAAACATCCGACATACCCTCCTCCCCCGCCGCCAAAGATACCGAAACTGTTCATACGAGTTGTGGTAAGTTCATAATGACATGCTTCTTTGACTGCAAGGGCCCTCTCCTTGTAGAGTTCCACAAATATGGAACCACAATCAGTGCCTAGTGCTATGAAGACACTTTCCAGAAACTGTGGTGTACATTAAAGTCAAAACTTCCAGGAATGCTGTTGACAGTATCATCTTGTTGCACGAAAACACCTGCCCTGACACTGCCAGTCAGATGAAGGGTTGTTTCAGCAATTTGGTTGTGAAACATTGGAACAACATCTTGTGTTCAGCCTCAACCTTTCACTGTGTGATTTTCACATCTTTGGCGACCTTACTGAGGTCATGAGTGGACGTCAGTTTCAGTCAGTGAAGGAAGTGCAAGAGTAAATATGGTTGGTAGTGAATCAAGGGCGGCATCAGCAGTGTTAGTGCAGGTTGCCTACACCAGGGGCAGGTATGCACTCAGCAAACCTATTGTTCTCCTTTGACTGACAGGTACTCAACATATTGTTCTGCTAAAAGGATCCTTCCTTTTGATTGACAAGTCCTTAACCTATTGTTCCCTCCCCCCCCCCCCCCCCTTTCAGGAAACGTCAAACCCACCCTGTCCCCCTTTGCTACAGGTTCACTTTCAGGTCTGAGTTATTAGAATAGCTTCTCTCACTCTTATCAATTTGATTGACTATTTAATTAAATTGATCAATTAATTAACCTCTTCCCATCTGGTAAACCAGTACACCCCTCCTGGAAATTGGCAGGAAAAAGACTCAGCTGATTGGTCATTTAGAGGGAATTCAATTGCAGTGTATGGAATATTGTTTAAACAATTTAGATGATGTATAGAATATTGTTTAGTTATTTATGGCAGTGTATGGTATATACTTTATTTATTTAGTTAAAGAATTTGTCCAGAAATAGATTGCTGTGTATGAAATATTGTTTAAACAATTTAGACAATGGGTGGAAAATTGTTTTTTTATACAATTTATAGGATTCAAGGCAGTGTGTGAAATATAGTTTATTTATTTATTTAAAGAATTTTCGATCACTACCCCTGCTGCCCCATCGCTGCCCCCCCTCCCCTCTCTGCCTCCCGTCCTTTACCTGGAAATTGGCAGCTCTGAGGTAGAGAGGAAGTATCTCATGAAGGGGAAATTCAAGGGTATATATATATATATATATATAATTCCAAGACTTACCAAGCGGGAAAGCGCCGGTAAACAGGCACAATAAATAAATAAATAAAACACACAAACACACACACGGAATTTCTAGCTTTCGCAACCGACGGTTGCTTCTTCAGACCACCATATTCCTGAAGAAGCAACCGTCAGTTGCGAAAGCTAGAAATTCCGTGTGTGTGTTTTATTTATTGTGCCTGTCTACTGGCGCTTTCCTGCTTGGTAAGTCTTGGAATCTTTGTTTTTAATATATTTTTCCCATGTGGAAGTTTCTTTCTATTTTATATAAATACATATAAAATCAGTTTTTCAGGGCTTGGATTTCTCTTGCTCATCATTCTCTGGCATTGGGAAAGATGCTGGTCTTATGAGAAGTAATTACACCGACAGCACTTCTTTTTTTATTCCAATTGTGCAAGGAATACCATCATGAAACACACATCGCACATAATTACACACAGTTAAAAATCTTTCAGTCGTAAAGCATGCACCACCCACTGTCCCCTGTCCACTAGACCCCCCCTCCCAAAGTGCTGACACGGCCGTCACCTGCAGAAGCCGCACACAGCACAGGTGGCAGTTCGGGTCCTGCAAGGATGAGGCAGCAGCATCCCTGTCATACATGACACCTGAGAAATACATGTTCACCTAGGCACCTTCGGTGGCTCAATACCTCTCTACCTGTGGATACTGATGTCACAGGTCGCGTAATAGGAATCTGTTCCAATGCTTCCCAGAATAGCACACACTGCTTTGTTCCTAGCCACCATAATGGGACATGCAAGTTGTGTCTAGCCGTGCATGCGTTTACCTACCCAATGTGGCTGATGCACCACTGCGAAATGTTCTCAATGTTATACTGATGTCACATGGCCATGTAAATAACAGTCAAGCCCCCCCTCTTAACGTGCTATAGAAATCTGTTGCAATGCTTCCCAGATTAGTACAGGGTGCATTCTCCCTAGCGATCCGAACCGGGCAATCCGTTCATTACTTATCAGCCCAATCTTGGAATTCATAAATTGTCACAGAAATAGTAAACAGTCTCTTTTGTAGGAGCTTTCGTGATGTCTCAGCTTGTCCACATGGAAATTCTTATCCTAACAGGACCTGTTTACGAAAATAGCCTCAGAACATTTCCCGGTATGCATCTTAGCAGGCACTCACACCATACTTGTGGCAGCGAGGTTGATGTGACCGTGCCTCAACTACTAATCAGTGAAATTTGTTCAAGTCACAGAACTCTGAACCCAGCGGAAGTGCAGTGCTGGCTCTACAATAATAGTGTGTTATTTGAATGTGTTGACCCAAGAGTTTCCTCCCGAAACATGTTATTGCATCTTCCAGAAACCCACTTCCCCGGACAGTGGGAACATTTCCTGCCTAATGGAAAGTCCAGCCATAGAGCTGTGTTACTCACAGGCAGTACCCTACCCTGGTGGCCTCAGAGCTGGCTTATCATTATAAACCACCAGAGAGAGTAGTTTCCATCATCAGCATAGCACTTGGCATTTAAGGACTTCCCAAGATGCTTGCCCCAAAGCAGAGTTAAGGTGTAAATAATATGAAGGTAATGACTGAAGCACCATGGACTACCAACACAGCGACGATTGTTGATGTTTCCATTGACGAGATATCACAGAGTGGTGCGGTAGCAGTGCTGCACCTGAAGATAACACTGGATACAGGAATGGCACCAAGTCATCTTTTGAGAAAAGTCTCAGATCTGTATACTGCATCATGACAGACGTATCAGTGTGAGAAGATTCTAACGAGAGTGGGCATTGTTAGATTCTGTACATATGAGCCCACATGCCATGTGACTGTAGAGTGGCACTGTGCACACAACATGATCAACTCTGATTTGCATAGCCAGTAGTCTGAGCAGCAGCAGGTAAGTTTTTGACAACTTCAACAAGATAACACAGGGTGGCATGTTTCTGAGGCTGTTCTGACCTACCTAAACACAGAGGCTTTTCAACTGTTGCACAGACCAAGATTTTCTCCAGATTTCACAAGCACTGGACACACCTGGTCATGTGTTGTCAACAGACTTGTATGCCACCACTTCGTCATCCAATGAGACTGAAGACTCGCATAGAGTTGAAGCAGCACGGAATTATGTACCTGTAACTGTCATCCAAACACTCTTCAGTACAGTTCCCAACTGGGCAGTGTCTTTGTTGTTGCCAGAGATGGTAGCTCTATGTACTAAATCACCTACAAGTTTACTCATATTCTGTTCAAAAGCAATAAGTAAATTACGTCAAAATAGACACTGAGAGCGTATAACTTGGCTTTAACTCTATTAGGTATATGCAGTGATTTTTATCAATAGATGATGCGGAGGCATGTAATTTAATAGAAGACACATGGGGTCGCAAATGTCGGGAAGTACCCCAAAAGTGGATGACAAATGTTGGACATGCGACGCCACCACATGATGTACTTCACCGCACATGAAGTGAAGTGGTTAGGCCTATAAGTCTTCGCACCTGACCTTGTCAACCCATGTATTCTTGTCAGTGTAGCTCTGGGCCTACCTGTACTAGTTCAGCGCATTGGGCTCAGGGTTCAAGTCTCATGTCTGGCAGGTAGAATTTTTTCCATTGTGTGAGACAATTGTGTGTTCACATTTAGGTAAGATTTATAATGTCTCTAAAGCAGAAAGAAGGGACATAAGTGAAGAAACACAAAATAAAAACAACTTTTCCTTGGTTACAGTGAGGACAATAATTTTGTAACTTCTGCATTAGCAATAGATCACTTTCACAAAAGGTGTTCATAATCTGCACAGTTTTCTCCGATGCAAGTGCATTGCATCACTCGACCATCCCATCAGGCACAAGCCCAGTTGCTCCCAGTGCCATGAGATACGTCACCTGGTGCATTCACATGTTCAACGTTTCTCATTTATTCCTGGGGTATTTCCCAACATTTGCAGCACCATTAGTCTTACATTAAATTACTTGTCTCATTGTCATCTACATTGTTTTGTAGGTTTCCAAACATTAACAAGAATCACCTTGAAGATGTACCATCTTTTGGTAATGTGAAAATTTCTACCGGACTGGGATTCAAAACTGGGTTTCCTGCTCGTAGTGACTGGTCATCTTAACCATGAGGCTATCCGTGCATGCCTTCCAGGCCGACCAAAACTTCCACATGTCATATGTCTACATCCCTATACCATATCCTCCTACATTTCACTAAATGCTCATAGCTATATCCTGTTTTTCCACACCAATGAGAATGGCAATGAGGAATCGAGACCTATGATTTTACCATCTTTTGCCCACCTCTGAATGTAAATATTTGCTAATTTGATGAAGTAAGAGACAATATTATAGAGATGCAGACAGTGTGACATATGTAAGTTTGGGTCGGTCTGGGGGGCATGCACAGATAGTCTAAAGGTTCCCAGCCTGATAGCTCAGCATGTTCAATCAGAGTGGGTTGACTGTCCTCTGTAATAAAAGGAACTGAGAGAAAGGGTCAACGATGAACTTGAAGGGGTGTCATGTGACATCCACTCTGACCAAATGCAATGAACAATATTGAGGAAAAAAGCGATAAGCAGGAAATCCAGGTTCAAGTCCTGGTCCGACACAAATTTTCACATGTCATCAGTACATAGAACATCTATCCCCAACACAGCTGCAACCAAGTTCTTCATATTTAGTGCATTTATTTCGAAGTAATTTTGGACAGATGTCTATCATTAACAACCAGACATGCAAGTAAACAGTAAGTAAAATTTTGTTATTTGCTGTCATTCCTTATTGACAAACTGTATTAATAAGACATGATCTTGTATTTCTTGCTTAATGATGGTTACATATCAAACCATCTATTATACCATAGAAGTAAAGAGGGCATTAATGTGTTACTAATACGAGATGTGAACAACAAACTTCAGCTTTGGAGTGTGAACATCAGAGCAACAGATCCGATAAAACATCTGCACTAGCACCTCAACTGGGGTGCTCATGCCAAAGAGTATATCAAGACAAGTCAATAGTAGGATGGGCCTCGCCAAAAGAAATCAGGCACATGGGAACATTAAGATTAGTTTAGCAACAAATCTTGTCGACAGTTCAATTTTGACAGTTCGCAGAGTAAATCGTGCATTGTTCCTAAATCCACGAGTTTAAATTCTTTACAGTTTTGTAATTCTTGTGTATTTGCAATGTACTCTGTGCTCAAGTTGTAAAATTTTAGTTGCTAGAACGCACCTCTCCAATCGTACACCCCTCCCCCACCCAGTTATAAAAATCACAAGTTTGTGCACGAAGTCTTTGAGGATAAGGTTTGTAAGTTTGTGAAGAGGAATACTGCATGCAATTAATGCTTCACGTAGATTCATGTTAAACCGATTTTTTGTTTACCTTCGGACAAATCATTGCTCCTGCAACTTGCTGCTGTCAGAAGTTGTTATGGTCCTTTCTTCTGCATTCCTTCAACATGAAGACTTGTCTTGACATGCTGGTATATTTGAAACTTTCTTTTCCACAAAATGTTTTTCTCGCAAACTTGACAATACAAAACAATTCCGTCATATGTAAATGTTCCAGGATGGTCAGCTATCCACGAAACGATGTTTCTTTTTCTGGGTGGCTTAGAGGACGACACATTGCACACTACATGTAGTAAATACATTCAACTGTGTATAAGTAAATAGAAAACTAAATGGAAACAATGGATGTGCGACTAAAAGCTTGCGTAGTTTAATTTAATTGTTGCTGACACGTAAGGTATGACAGTGGAGGGGATTAACCGGGGGCTTGGGTGCAGGAGCATTGACTCTGTCTGCCTTTTCCTGTTTCTCTTGTGTAACGATTTTGCTAGGCAGTGGCCTCTCTGTTAGCGATTGCACACAGTTCTAAGTCGTGGTCCGTCTGAGACACATAAAAACTAGATCGAGCTAGAGAACGCCTGTCTAAATTTTTAAAATAATGTAAACATAGAGCGAAAATATGCATTGTCACTAGTTTTCAGTTAAAATACACAATAACTAGCGAAGAGGAGCGAAATATGCAAATGCATATGCAACGTGCAAATGCATATAATCCGGTTTCGAGTTGTGACATTATCATTTCCTTTTAAATACTGAATTGCTCATTTAATAGTATCATCAACTTAATATGTGTCTTCATCCTCTGCTGACATCGCAAGCATGTATACTTGAACCCTTGTTGTTGACATTGGTTTGCTCTTGATTGTGATAGAATTATTTCCATCACTGAATTGTCCAGCGGTCTAGGGGTAGCGTCTTTGATTCATCATCAAAACGTCTTCGGTCCCGGGTTCGATCCCCGCCACTGCTTAAATTTTGATAAATAATCAGCATTGGCGGCCGAAGACTTCCGGCATAAGAAGTCAGCCTCATTCTGCCAACGGCCTTGTCAAAGAGGGCGGAGGAGTGGATAGAGGTTCAGGGCACTCTCTTGTCCTAGGGGTGGGAAATTGCCCCTAAAGGCAGAAGAATCAGCAATGATCAACGACATGAGGATGCAGAAGGCAATGGAAACCACTGCATTAAAGACACGGAACGTGTATCCACAGGACATGTCGCCTGTAGATGAAGAAGTGTCATGATGATCTCTCCATTGGCAAAAGATTCCGGAATAGTCCCCCATTCAGATCTCTGGGAGGGGACTGCCAAGGGGGGGGGGGGGGGGGGTTATCATGAGAAAAAAATTGAATAATCAACGAAAGGATAATGTTCTACGAGTCGAAGTGTGGAATGTCAGGGGTAGGTGAAGTGAAGTGGAGTGGAGTGGAAGGAAGACAAGGATTTCTGGTCAGATGAGTATCGGGTAATATCAACAGCAGCAGAAAATAGTATAACAGGTGTAGGATTCGTTATGAATAGGAAGGTAGGGCAGAGGGTATGTTACTGTGAACAGTTCAGTGACCGGGTTGTTGTTATCAGAATCGACAGCAGACCAACACCGACAATGATAGTTCAGGTATACATGCCGACGTCGCAAGTTAAAGATGAACAGATAGAGCAAGTGTATGAGGATATTGAAAGGGTAATGCAGTATGTAAAGGGGGACGAAAATCTAATAGTAATGGGCGACTGGAATGCAGTTGTAGGGGAAGGAGTAGAAGAAAAGGTTACAGGAGAATATGGGCTTGGAACAAGGAATGAAAGAGGAGAAAGACAAATTGAGTTCTGTAACAAGTTTCAGCTAGTAATAGCGAATACCCTGTTCAAGAACCACAAGAGGAGCAGGTATACTTGGAAAAGGCTGAGAGATACGAGAAGATTTCAATTAGATTACATCATGGTCAGACAGAGATTCCAAACTCAGATACTGCATTGTAAGGCGTACCCAGGAGCAGATATAGACTCAGATCACAATATAGTAGTGATGAAGAGTAGGCTGAAGTTCCTGACATTAGTCAGGAAGAATCGCGAAGAAACCATAGGTAACAGAAGAAATACTTAAGTTGATTGATGAAAGGAGGAAGTACAAACATGTTCCGGGAAAATCAGGAATACAGAAATACAAGTCGCTGAGGAATGAAATAAAAAGGAAGTACAGGGAAGCTAAGATGAAATGGCTGCAGGAAAAATGTGAAGACATCAAAAAGATATGATTGTCGGAAGGACAGACTCAGCATACAGGAAAGTCAAAACAACCTTTGGTGACATTAAAAGCAACGGTGGTAACATTAAGAGTGCAACGGGAATTCCACTGTTAAATGCAGAGGGGAGAGCAGATAGGTGGAAAGAATACATTGAAAGCCTCTATGAGGGTGAATATTTGTCTGATGTGATAGAAGAAGAAACAGGAGTCGATTTAGAAGAGATAGGGGATCCAGTATTAGAATCGGAATTTAAAAGAGCTTTGGAGGACTTACGGTGGGGAACAAAAACAACCAACCAACTTTCTTTCTGATCTAGCTTCCTATTCCTGACAAATCCCACTCTGCTTACACTATTTTCTCCTGCTGACTGATTTGTATCATCATTCTATTTAACTTCACTGATCCTCGTTCTCTCCTCCCCCTAGATCTAACTTGAGTCTTTACATTTCCTATTTAGGTTTTCTGTTTTTCCTACCAGAATCTTCTGCCATCTCACATTCAGACTCCTTGAATGATACCCTTTTGATGGTTATTCAATGTTTTTTCTCGTGGTCATCTCACCCTTGGCAGTCCCATCCTAGACATATGAATGGGGAACAAGCCAGGAATGTTTTTCCAATGGAGAGTTTGGTCATGACACTTTTATTACAGACCACAGGTTCACTGGATAAATCTTATGTGTCTTTAATGCTGTAGTTTCCATTTTCAATCTGTTCATCACTGCTAATTTTTCTGCTTTTCAGGAGCAGTTTTCCCACCTCAGTATGAGAGGAAGTCTTGAATTTTTAATTATCACAATTAAAAAAAAAAAAAGAAAAGAAAAGAAATGGCCCTGTGACTATGAAATTTGGTGGTGTGGTATTAGTACTCTACATTTTCTCCTTTCAATGTAACTAATTTTTTGCAACAATGGACGACTTGGCAGATATTTTCATTGTAGAAATCTGTATTTTGGCTGTTCAAGAAACATTTGACCTAAAAAATCACTTAGTTGTTAATTCTGGACATTGTAACATTCGCCCGCTTTGTTTCTTCATATGTTGTTCTCGGTGTCGACGTACAGTGTTGCTACACTGGCTGAAAAATGGGGCTTGGAAGTTCAACACTGACTACTTTAAATGATGTAGCCGACAGGTGCACATTTGCATTTCACAGTTCTTTACTTTAACTGTTCACCACCACCCCCCCCCCCCCCCCACACTCCCCATAATACACAATTATCAATTATTTGGACAGTGCACTATTCTTTAACTTTCGATGTGTCTCATTAATAGGTTGCAAGCAAACATCAACATACGGCAACAATAGTTTACTGTTGAACATCTACGATCAGTAAAAACCTAACCACACAGTTCTTGTCACATAATACGGTAAGTATTGAACAGACACTGTCCCTGTCTTAACACATGGCTTATTACACTTATTTCACAGTTAAGTGGATGCATTGTTGTTGATCTAACCAACACGGGTTCCTCACCTGAAACTCGGCCATGGACTGACTGTTTCATGACCAAAAATCGGGCCCTTTTATATCATCACAATATAGGCACTCAAACTACACATTATTTGATATTTAATTTACACAAATTACAATTGAAACTTAACTCATTAAATTAACTGAATACATTGAAAAATTGTGTCTTTTCAGTGGTTTCCTCTAGTACAAGAGCTAGGCTGAATTATTTGTTTAAATGATGAAATTAACAGATATTGTTATGCAAACAATACTTTTGATAAAATTGTTAATTACTTTGTAATTAATTAGGGGCTGGCTTTGCTACCATGTTTTCGAATAGATCCTTTAAGAATACTATTAGTTGTTTCTCCAAATGTTTATAATTAGTAAGGAATTTATATTTGTTTATTAGTCAACAACAGAATTTAAGTTATGAAACAATTATTGATTTCACCCTATATCAAAAGATATTAACTAGGAATAGTCAAAAAATTAGAAAATCAATTACATACATAAAACTAAGCACAAAATTAGATTGGGTGGTATATTCTTTAAAACTGACAGCCAACCTTTCTCATTTATGAAATTGCAGATTATGCTCATGTATGTTAATGGTAATTAGTCAGACATGAAAAATGAATTTTATGGAGGCAATGGCAATGGCAAAACAAGAGGGGAAGTGAAAACATCCCAGCTTGTTTCATCACAACGTGCCAGCCAAGCAGTGGTTTCTTCATGTCACTGGGTGTCATGTCCAGAGAATATGGGGTAAGAGAAAATATTTAATAAGCTAAAGATGATGCACATGTGCCTGTATCCCTCCACTACTATGACCTACAGCTGGATAAGGCTCTGTCCCCTTCCCGATTTTAGGTAACTAACAAGTCTGTCTTTATTCCCTCTGTAGAACATGAAAATTTTCTTCAGTTGCTTTCAGAATTTGGCTTTTTCTTCTTGCAGTAGTAGCCATTACATTCCACAAAATTTCTTGTACATTTATAATCTAAATAACTAGCTTGGTTATCCACACACAAAGTTTACAAAGTCATTTTTATATGAATGAAGTGTAATTCATAAGACTATTTCAAAACAGAAAAACTGACTCAATTCTACAACCTTCTCACAGAGAATTAAGTGTTAATACTTCCTATCCCTTCGTTTTTGGGCAGGAGGCGGTGGAGCTCCTTGACCTCTGGAGGCCTGAAAATTACTCCAGTAGCCCCAACTAGTTATGCCCTATCCTGCAGCAGCTGTTGGGTCTGCCAAATTTCTCTATGCACAATTGTTTACACATGTTTTGTATGTACAAATTGATGTATTTTTTCTGGACTTGCAGGTGGCACGCATTGTGGAGAGCCGCTCACCTGACTTCCCAGTTGGGAAGTATGTTGTCGGTTACTGGGGCTGGCGTGATCGCACAGTGGCTGACACAAAGAACCATAATGACTTGTGGGCACCGATTTTAGCACCTGATGTTGGCGACTTGCCCTTGTCACTGTGCCTGGGGGTCTTGGGCATGCCAGGCAATTCTGCATATTTTGGATTTCTTGAACTCTGCCATCCCAAGACAGGAGAGGTGGCTGTGGTCAGTGGGGCAGCTGGTGCCGTTGGCTCCATTGTAGGCCAAATTGCTCGTATAAAAGGCTGCAGGGTCATTGGCTTTGCTGGGTCTGATGAAAAGGTAGGTTACATATCATCTGGCCATCTGGAATATATATATATATAACACACACACACACACACACACACACACACACACACACACACACACACACACACACACACACACACACACACAGAGAGAGAGAGAGAGAGAGAGAGAGAGAGAGAGAGAGAGCACACAATAGTTCCCTTGTGAACAAAATGTGTTAAGCCTCCTGGACACAAGCAATCTGTATTACATTTTACATGCTGTATATTACTTCTTTTTTACTACAAAATATTTGTACGCTCATTAGCTCCATATGAGGAGAACACAGGTCAAAGCTGCCCTCCATACATACATACATTCATTCATATTTGTAGTACTTTAGAAACTTTATATTAATATAGATCCCATGTTATTTAAACATTTCGCTCAACGCACAGATATAACAACATCAATGATTTTTACAGATCTACCATTAAAACTGTTCTAATGCTTAATAACTGTACAGGATACTTTGCAATAAATCTTTTTACCTGTCAGAACCATATGTTTCTGAAAGTTGCCACAATCAATTTGTTTTCTGGTCACAGGTAACATGGCTGAAGGATGAACTGGGTTTTCATCACGCATACAACTACAAGTCCATGGATGTTGCAACAGCATTAAAAGAGGCTGCACCTGAAGGTGTGGATGTATACTTCGATAATGTAGGAGGGAAGCTGAGCAGTGATGTAATATATAATATGAGAACAGGAGGAAGAATTTCAGTCTGTGGCTCTATATCTAGTTACAATTCCACAGAAATACCAACTGCACCCATCTTACAGCCAGCCATGATTTTCAAAGAGCTGAAAATGGAGGGATTTTTAGTTAAACGTTGGTTGCACCGATGGGATGAGGGAATTAAACAAAATATACAGTGGATTAAAGAGGGAAAATTGAAATACAGAGAGACTGTCACAGAAGGATTTGAAAATATGCCAAAAGCATTTATTGGTATGCTTAAGGGAGAAAATGTTGGAAAAGCAGTTATCAAAGCTTAATGTACTCAGTTGTGGATTTTCAGTCAAATAGAATTCTTTGATACAAGGATTTTAATGAAGTTGATGAGCATTGAAAGGTCAATAGGAATTCCTTTAGTTGACTGCCTGCATCCACATCACATCATAGCTATGAAGAAGTGTTTGGTTGTGTTGTGTTAGTAATATAATAAAATATTGTCATAACACTGTAACATATTTGCAAACATTACTGTCTTTACCATCAATGAAAAACATGAGACAAACTTTCGTTACTTTGTAAACATGTTTCTTATAATAAAAATACTAGAAATAAGCTGTAATTGGATAAAACACTTCTTGCTACAAATCTGAAACCAAATGTTTGGATAACTTTCACTGTATGCAAGACAGAAAGCAAATGATAACTAAGAAACTGCTGAGATTGTTGTCCCAAGATAGTACGTATAAATGATAAATAAAACAAGAAATATTTTGAAACCAAACTTCACAACCTTCAATTGATTTGAAACTCATTGATTTTATCAACCAAGAATCATGACTTCTGACCTATAATCCCATTTCCATTACAATACAAACTAGAACAACCTTGAACATCTTTTACTAAAATATACAGTCTATTAAGAGCAAACTACCTGTACTATAATTAGAAGTCCTTTCCCAAGACAAACACACTACATACATAATGTGTTCTACAGAGCACTCGATCAAAACTGATAACCTGCTATTACTTAAATTAATGAATTACAAAATTGGAAGCAGTTTCTGTAGATCAAATGGAAGTAGTGGAGGCTGGCTACTGCTTGTCAGGGAAGTGGTAGATTCAAATACAGTGAGAAAAACTGATCCCTGATATGCTGAGAAACATTTTGAACATTGTACAATAGACATCACACAAAATATAAATATTCTCTGAATTTATTGACTTTTCAGTGTCTTTAACCAGATAAGGACATGATTTAAGTTTTTATATGAACAGGGGGAAAATGTATTTCAGAGGGATGGCTTTAACACTAATTTCTTTCAGAATATCTTCTAATATGATTAAAGTATCAAGCCTTTGACTTCAAGTATTCAAAAGCAGTAAAGGCCCCACAAGGGTACAATGAATTCTAGTAGTAGCACTGATACTATGTTGATGATTCTGACTCTGTTCCCATATCAAAATTACAGAATTTGTGACCAAACTGAGAAACTATTTAAAATCAACTTGCCTGACAAGAGTACAGTCTCTTCCACTATAACTAAGTTTGTCTTTTAAAGATAGGTAAATGAGCCAAATAGTATCCAAATTTTCAAAAACATTCAGATGTGGTATACAGTATACAAAGAGGTTAATGCGGTCCAAACAAAAGCAGCCTTCCTTGGTGCAACACTCAAGAATTTCAATGTTGCCTTTGCACTAAAGGATGTGACATTAAAAACACACATGGAGGACTAAATCATGGTTGGGTAAAAAAGGCATCAGAATATCATTTAAGACTAAGAGGAGATTTTATGAGCAAAGCATTATAACTAGTGATTCAAATTTTCATAACTACTAAAACCTGTCAAGAAGATCCATTAAAATAATTTATAAGGTTAATCAACTGCACAGTTCATAAAATAAGGGAAAGGCAACCCTACACATGAGAAGTTGCCTTTCTCTTATTTTACATATTGCTCTCTCCCAGAATTTTCATTATTGTTATCAACTGCACAATAACAAACCTGTAAGCGAATCCACCAATAAAAGTAGGGCCTTTTGGGACATTGTCAAGGGAATACTGAATCAGTAAAATTTGGAATATATATATATGCTAGAACAATAATGTAGTTGCAGACACAACAGAAAGCAAGATACATTTAATCTACACTTCACCAACATTGCTAATTGTGTATCACCTTGGTGCACATTTCCTTCTAAAGCAGTCGTAACATAAAGTCTAACATTAGTAAATCACTATTTTTAGTACCTGTATCCAAATGTGAAGGTCTGAAAATTATTGGCCAATGGAACAGGCATAGGCTTTTGGCACTTCATACTAGAATTTTCCTTAAAGCTTTCAAAATGACAAAGACAGTTCCTTTGTTAAAAAAAAAAAAAAAAAAAAAAAAAAAAAATGGTGTCAACAACTATCAGCAAATCTCCACCCTATCAGCTTCTCTATATTATTTTGAAATGTCATATAAATAAATTTAACCACTTTTCTTGGAAGCAACAGCTTATCATCTGAACACTAATTTAGCTTTCATAAAAACAGATCAATAAGTGAAGAAGTTTTCACTTTCACAGGCCACATTATAAATGTGTTTAATGAGAAACTCTTCTTTTGGTCTCTTTACAGGTCTCACAAAGGCATTTTGATCTTTTTAAACCAATCCTTGATGTTTCATAAGGTGGAAGCTTATGCAATTAGGGATGCCTTCAGTGAATGGTTTCACTCATGTATTGCCAACAGTAAACAGCTGGTCAAACTTGCAACTTAACAAGGACAGAAAGTTCATTCAGAGGCAGCATTAATAACCTTAACTATCCCACAGGACTCCACCCTATGCCTCTCCTCTTCATTTTGTACATCAAGGATCTACTAAAAAAATTACCTTTCACAGCTTCTGTCCTATTTGCTGATGATATGAAACCGTCTTTCCAGATCACCTCATTGAAACTTTTTAGAGTTGACATAACTGGCAGCAGTGAAAGATTCCTCTACTGCGTATGTATGAGGCAGTAACCAAAATAAACCAAACTTATTTTTTAACTTACTTATTCACATTTTAAGCAAAAACCTTCAAACCCTTCTAAGTACTCTCCACTTGCACTAATATACTTGTCTAGTCTTTTATTCTATTTTTCAAAACAGTGTTTAAGTTCATCTTAAGTGATGCTTGAAAGCACATTTGTCGTCATTTTCTTCTGCACCTCAGCAATATCAGCAAAATTCTTTCCTGTCATGCCTGTTTTCATTCCAGGAAACAAACAAAAAGTTGCATGGGGCAAGATCGGGTGAGTGTAGGGAGAGTGGAGTGTTGTTAGGAACAGTGACCACAGCAATTTTTGGTCAAGAATTGCCATACAGACAAGGCTGTTTGAGTAGGGGTGTCATCATGATGGAAATACCAGTCACTCGACTGCCACAAATCAGGCTACTTCCACCACACACTGTTTTCAATCTTTTCAAAGCTTCAAAGTAGAAAGCCTGGCTAACTGTCTGATCCTGTGGAAGAAACTTTGAATGAATGACTCCTCTTACATTGAAAACACAAATCAGCAATTTTTAGCATTTTATTTATTTCACTTAATAAGCTTTCTTGGGGCAAGGCCAACTTGAAGCATTCTACTGGCTTAATTGTCACATTGATTTAGGATCATAAGCATCAGACCACATATTGTCACCTGTAATAGTTTTTGAAACAATTTTTTCAGGACTCTTCTTTCAAAGCACAGCATGCTCCCATGCACCAGGTTTTTGTACAGCAGTCATCACTTGTGCCACGAATTTGGCATTTGCCATACTTTTCATTCCCCAATCTCTGTCACAATATGTTCCACTGAACTCCAAGTCACTCTCAACAGCCCCACAATGTCTCCAGTGGTCCACTGTCAGTCTGTGTTGATTACACTGAGCAAGGTGGTGCAGTGGTTAGCACACTGGACTCACATTTGGGAGGACAATGGTTCAAACCCACGTCCAGCAATCCTGATTTAGGTTTATTGTGATTTCCCTAAATCGCTTCTGATAAATGCCGGGATGGTTCCTGTGAAAGGGCACAGCCAACTTCCTCCCCAATCTTTCCCTAATTCGATGGTATCAATGAAATGAAATAATCGTATGGCATTGTTGGCCGGGAGGCCCCATGAGGGAAGTTCGGCCACCATATTGCAAGTCCTTTTACGTTGACGCCACTTCGGCGACCTGCGAGTCAATGATGATGATGATGAACACACAACACCCAGTCATCACGAGGCAGAGAAAATCCCTGACCCCACTGGGAATCGAACCCGGGACCCCGTGCGTGGGAAGCAAGAACGCTACTGCAGGACCACGAGCTGTGGACATGGTACCAATGACCTCAATTTTTGGTCACACCCCTTGAACCAACCAACAGCTGATTACATGAATGTTTTCAACATTTTGATGTGTTTGTGCTATGGAAGGACAACTGAAATTTCACCATTTTTTTGAAACTGGAAAATGACTCCCCCTTGAGTTTCCCCCACAGCATCATCCTTGTATGCTGTTTTTAACATTTTAAGAGCTTCTGTTCCACTTTTTCTGAGAAAAAAGCAGAATTTCACTGCTGCATGCTGTTGATGAAAATCAGCCACTGCAGAAAAGACAATCACGCAAAACAGTTGTCACTTTAAATTCTGCCAAAACTTGTCCTGGCTTACTTCAGCGGCAGCATTTGGCTTACTGATTCTGGAATGTTCAGTCTATGTGCCCATAGTGACAAAATGCGGTACTACAAAAGCTGTGCCAACCAAAAAATTTGTTCAGTTTCTTTCGGGTACCCTCTTGTGTCAATAAACTACTGCTAAATAAGAGCAATGGACTCTTAAGAGGATCCGATTTTTCATGGGGCAATGCGATCCATTGAAGAACTCTTATCTTTTCATAATGAAGGAACAGAGCAGGTAAATTAAGTAAAGTTTCTGTGATTACAAGTAGATAGCTCTCAACAGTGGAATGTGCACAAAGATAAGCTATTTAAAAGCATGTAAGCTCTTGATATACTTTCCTCTAGTCCACTCAAAAATGGTTCAAATGGCTCTGAGCACTACGGGACTTAACATCTATGGTCATCAGTTCCCTCAAACTTAGGTTAGTTAGGTTTAAGTACTTCTAAGGCAGCACACAACACCGAGTCATCACAAGGCAGACAAAATCCCTGACCCCGCCGGCAATCGAACTCGGGTGTGGGAAGTAGTCCACTCAACTGTATCTTAATGATATACCATTCTGGGACTCTTTCCATACAAGAACTTGTATGACGTGGGAAATAATCTTAAAGACAATGGGAAAAGTAACATTACACACTGCTACAAGACAAATATTAAAGGTATTGAAAATTATATCTGTTCTGTGTATCTATAATCTTGAAACACACTTTCAGAAAATAAGAATCTGCATCTCTTCCAACTGAAAAACCATACTGATTGACATCATCAGCCTAATAAGCCATAGTTCACAGCAGTTTGAAATATTATGCAGACAGTGTATCATGGTAGTCGGCCGCAACCATAAACAAATGAGAACTTAGACTGCCCAAAGCCCTGCTTCCCTCTTGAAGGGCTGCCATTCTACATCTGCGTTCTGTGCCCCCACAAAAGCAGAACTGACATAACGGTCATACGGGTCGTTGACTTCTTTGGTGTAGTGAGAGTCACATTCAAATCCATTAATGCCTTTTCATTCACTTCAAAATAAGGAGGGGGAAAAAAGCAATCCACAACAGAAAGCAAATTGGAGTAGACAAATCTGGTAGTGGCTACAGTGCAATTGTTTGTTGCAGTTGGCAGTGGTAGTTTAAGCTCAACCTCTACTGGTAACTTACGCAACTACAGTTCAAAACACTCGCTATCTAAAACTGCTACAATATAGTGTATACATAACATACGGGGAGCTTGCTTTATAACTAATTGTCAATTTCTATAAAAATAAATAGAAAGGTGTCTCCTTTAAGAAGACTGTCACAAACTTACTTCTCCAAAGCTGTTTCTACTCTGCAAATGACTATGCGGAGGTTACTTCATATAACATGAGACTTACAATCTGTCTTACCACACATAGCCCCTATTTATTTTTATGATAAAAATATATATGTATCCAGATGTTTTCATGTATTATAACATAGTGAAAGTGAAAATATATATTTACTTGTTTTGCACGTAGCCTCTTTGTTAACAATAATGGGAATTCCTGATTGGAGCAAAAAATAAAATAAGGGGAAGGCAATCACTCATCTATAGCATCAATGTGTGGGACACAGAAACGCAACATGAAACAGCATTCACACAATCTTTTGAGAACTAGCTCTTTTTCTTGCAATAGTACACACACAACCAGACAGACACCCAACCGCACACCCCAAGGCCACAGCACAATTATTTGTATGTATGAATTTGCGAAACGTATCTGAGACAAAACAGATGTCATGATCCTACTATATGTAATTACTTCATAATGTCCTAAATTGTGATTAATTTTAAATGTTAATACAATTTACTGGACCAACAAAGAAATATAACATGAACAGCACTGACAACATATGTCAATTGACCGAAGTAGCTTAATCACTGAAGGAAAAATATTTATCAATTACAAATCAAAATCAGGAAAATTGAGAGTTCAGTACAATACATGTTAGGGAGGGAGGTAGGTATGTTTCCCAAATTTCTTACAAGTCATGGAGGTATAAATTTGTTTTATTACTTTGTGCTTGCTACTCAAGTGGTAAACAAGATATGATTAAATATAACAGTCCACACAGTTCCTATAAAACAGGAAACTTTGTGAATCTTGGTGCATAGTATTATCTCGAAATCCACTTGTGTGAAAAGTATGAAAGCCTACTTACCAAGTTTCAAGAACATGCTTAAGTGATGAATCTCGGAATATACTACAATCTCCTATGAGTTGCTCCCACTGGAATCACGGGGACAAGGCCAGTCTTATTACAGCACATAGAATCTACACTCCATGGGCGAGTAGAACACCACGAATCCCTAGTAAGTGGTGCATTGGGAACGACCCTCCATTCAGTTTAGTCGTTTGTAGAGTAGGGAGGTGGATGTAAATGAAAGGACAGGCAGTATTTTTAATTAGATTAGATTAATACTTGTTCCATAGATCATGAATACGACTCTTCGTAATGATGTGGAACATACCAGGTTAATAAAAGATGTCTGTACAAGATATTACATACACAAAATATTGCATGACATTAATGTTTAAGTTTTTTTTCCTTCCCCTCCCTTAATTTATATCTAAAAATTCAGCCAATGAGCAGGAGTTGTCATCTAGAAATTCTTTTAATTTATTTTTAAATGTTGGTTGACTATCTGTCAGGCTTTTGATGCTGTTTGGTAGGTGACTAAAGACTTTTGTGGCAGCATAATTTACCCCTTTCTGTGCCAAAGTCAGATTTAACCATGCATAGTGAAGATCATCCTTTCTCCTGGTGTTATAGCTATGCACACTGCTATTACTTTCGAACTGGGTCGGATTATTAACAACAAATTTCATAAGTGAATATATATACTGTGAGGATCCCTAGATCCTTAAATAGATGTCTGCAGGATGACCGTGGGTGGGCTCCAGCAATTATTCTGATTACACGTTTTTGAGCAATGAATACTTTTCTACTCAACGATGAATTACCCCAGAATATGATGCCATACGAAAGCAGTGAATGAAAGTAGGCATAGTAAGCTAATTTACTGAGATTCTTATCACCAAAATTTGCAATAACCCTAATAGCATACGTAGCTGAACTCAGACGTTTCAGCAGACCATCAATGTGTTGCTTCCAGTTTAACCTCTCATCAAAGGACACACCTAAAAAATTTTAAAATTCTACCTTAGCTACAGACTTCTGTTCAAAGTCTATATTTATTACTGGAGTTGTGCCATTTACTGAATGGAACTGTATATACTGTGTTTTATCAAAATATAAAGAGAGTCCGTTTGCTGAGAACCACTTAATAATTTTGTGAAAAACATCATTTACAATTACATCATTTAGTCCTTGGTTTTTGGATGTTACTACTATACTTGTATCATCAGCAAAAAGAACTAACTTTGCATCTTCATCAATGTGGAATGGTAAGTCATTAATGTATACCAAGAACAGTAAAGGACCTAAGACCGAACCCTGTGGGACCCCGTACTTGATAGCACCCCAGTTTGAGGAATCAGCTGTTTTAGCATTACATGAACCACTTATTTCAACTTTCTGCATTCTTCCAGTTAAGTATGAATTAAACCATTTGTGCACTGCCCCCCTCAAACCATAATGATTTAGCTTATTTAAAAGAATTCCATGATTTACACAATCAAAGGCCTTTGAGAGATCACAAAAAATACCAATGGGTGATGTCCGGTTATTCAGTGCATTTAATATTTGATCAGTGAAAGCGTATATAGCATTTTCTGTTGAAAAGCCTTTATGAAAACCAAACTGACATTTTGTTAGTACTTTATTTTTACAAATATGGGAGGCCACTCTTGAATACATTACTTTCTCAAAAATTTTTGATAGAGCTGTCGGAAGAGAGATTGGGCGATAGTTGTTGACATCCGACGTAACCCCCTTCTTATGCAATGGTTTTACAATGGCATATTTCAGTCTATCGGGGGAAACACCCTGCTCCAAAGAGCTATTACATACGTGGCTGAGAATCCTACTTATCTGTGGGGAACAAGCTTTAAGTATCTTGCTGGAAACGCCATCAATTCTGTAAGAGCTTGTACTTTTCACTGAGTTTATTATTTTACTGATTTCAGAGGGAGAGGTTGGTGGAAATACAATTGTTTCAAACTGCACAGGTATGGCCTCTTCTATTAGAAGCCTTGCCTCTTCTAGTGAAGATCTAGATCCTATTTTCTCCACAACATTTAAAAAATGATTATTGAAAATATTTTCAAGTTCTGATTGTTTGTTAGTACACTTGCCATTCAGTTTTATGGCACTAAAGTCTTCCTGTGCTCTTGGTTGCCCTGTTTCCCTTTCAATAATATTCCAAATTGCTTTAATTTTATTATCCGCGTTAGTGATCTCAGACATGATACACATGCTTCTGGACTTTTTAATAACTTTTCTTAGTACCACACAATAGTTTTTATAATATTGAACAATTTCGGGGTCAGTACTCCCTCTTGCTGTTAGATACAATTCTCTTTTACGGTTGCAAGATATTCTTATTCCTTTAGTTAGCCAAGGTTTTTTTATATGTTTTCTTGGAATTATGTTTAACTATTTTCTTGGGAAAACAATTTTCAAATACCCTTAAAAATGTATCGAAAAATAAGTTATATTTCAAGTTTGCATCGGGTTCCATATACATTTCATCCCAGTCTAGCTGCTTTAGACTTTCCCTAAAGTTTGCAATATTTATATTGTTAATTGAACGCACTGCTTTGAAATTCTGATTTGATATACTGCATGGAGCTATGTCATGTACTGTAACTAGCTGTGCACCATGATCTGAAAGACCATTCTCAACAGGATAAGCATTTATGTCAAACTTATCTTGGTCTATAAAAAAGTTATCTATCAATATCCTGCTGTTCTTTGTTATCCGAGTAGGAAAATCAATGACGGAGCTCAAATTGAAAGAACTGAGTAACACTACAAGGTCATTCTTCCTATTACACTCTTTCAGGGAATTAACATTGAAATCCCCACAAATGATAATTTGCTTCCCCCCCCCCCCCCCCCCCCCCCCCCCGCCCCCCCTCCTCCATCTGACAGATAGCACAAGAAAGCATCCAAGTTTTGTAGAAATAGTTGGAAATTCCCTGAAGGGGACCTATACACTGTTACAATTATGAAAGTGCCATCATTTAGTTTTAGTTCAGTGGCACATGCTTCCATATGTTGCTCTACACAATTTTTTTTAGTTTCTAAATTTTTTACACTGTGGAAGCTTTTGACATATATGGCAACTCCTCCTCTCATCATATTGTCTCTACTTACATGTGCAGCTAATTTGTATCCATTGATGCTAGCCTTTTGCATATCAGTGACAATGTGATGCTCAGACAGGCATAGTACATCTATTACATTCTCAGTTTCTATATCTTCTAAGCAAAGCAGAAGCTCATCAATTTTATTCTTCAATCCCCCAATATTTTGATGAAATATACTAACATTATTTTTCACTTTACTTTTGTGAGTATCTTGAACTTTTTTAACATCTTTAGTACTTGCCTGGCTGAGTTTCCCACTGGACACTGATCTTACACTAAAAAAGAGTTTCCACCATGAGATGTAGTTCCTTACCCCTTTAAATTTCCTGCTATCAGCCCAGCCAGTTTACCCTTCCCCTTCTTGTTGAGGTGTAGGCCATGTCTAGTATAGTCCCACCTACAGAGTGAATCAACAGGAACCACACCAATGTGTGACCTGCACCAGATCCCAGTAGCCGTTCCAACTCCAAATTAACTCTCCTGACAGAAGAGCTCAAATGAGGCTGGCTGTGGCGCTCCAGAACCGACACAAACCCAACATTGGTATTACTTGATGCTGATGCTATATTTGCGAGGTCACACTGTATGCTGCACCCTGGATCTCTGTCAATACTGTTGCCCGGCCCACCCACAGTAACCACGGTATCTTCCTTAGTAAAGCCTCTACATAGTGAACCTAAATCCTCTGTAACCTGTCCTAGCCCAGCACTAGGTTTGAACAAACTTGTGACCTGGTATTCTGACCCTAATTCATCCCGCAGAAGTTGGCCCACACCCCTAGCATGTGAACTACCTAGCAACAAGACTTTCTTTCTCTTTGCAGACTTCCCTACCTTCTTAGTCAATTTGCTGCTGAAAGCTTGTTGAGCCCTGTCTACATCTACTTCTGTGAGAGGCTCATCAGTTTCTGACTGAGGGAACAGGACAAACCTATTTTTTACATTAATAACAAAGCTGTCAGAAGAATTTCTTGGCCTGTTCCTTATGCCTGTTGACACTTCCCACCCCTGTTTACCCTTCTCCCCCCTTAACCTGCCCAGTTCTTGCCTAGCCTCATCTAACTCAGCCTGAAGGGCAGCAATTTTCCCCACCTGTTCCACAATCTTTCTATCTCTACTGCATAGCCTACAGAACCACTGATGAGTCTCACTCATTTTCCCAATTCCCACGCCACTACAATCGCCCCAATGAAAAAAGTTACTACATCCATCACACCAGACCCTGGAGCTAACGATTCTACGGCACGTCAGGCACTTCACACACATGGTACAAATCGATTTTAGTGACAGAAAGACAATTAAGTTACCGGAAAACTATGAAAATACGTGTACGAAAAATTAGGCCTACTCGCGACAATGTAAACAATGGTTCAGAAGTTTATTACTGGAAATTACTTAAGAGATGACGATACTCTACAGATATAAAGTGGCAGCAAACCTATTTAGCACACTAAACTATCAGTAAATGCACTTAAAATTGTGGTATGAAGTTTAATCTGAAAGCTCAAAAGTTCGGCTTGGCCGCGATATGTAAACAAAACGAACTTTACGTGATTACTGTGAAAATACGAGAGTAATACGAAAACTTTTAATGGTATGCTTGAAGAGCACTATAATTAATGTAATAAATTAGTTTAAAGTGTTAGAAACAGTTTATTACTACTTAAATTACTTATCTTGTATGGGAGCTCTGACTCAAACGTCCGTATAGCAGGGGCAGGGCTACCAACCACAAATAAGCTCTGTTATGATAATGACAATATTTACCAGAGAACTTCTCTTTCTCAAAACTCATATTAAAATTAAGAAAAAAGGGGGGAGGGCGGGAATCAGTGCCTGTTTGTCACAGTACTAATGAAAAGTTCTAAATGTAAAGCAGTAAATACCAGTGTTCTGTCAATGTTGGTGGATAACTTGGATGTGAAATACAACTCAATAATTGATCAAATGAACATTGAACTTTTCTTACAAATATGGTGATTGTAGATAATTTTAATTCTAGCTTTCTTCGATTGAATCTTGTCATAATACAAATCCTAATTTTTTTTTCTTGGTTTGGACAAATCAGTTTCACAAAACAAATACTGTGGTATTACCAGTTGATGATGAAATCTAAACTACAAAGTATACATAGTAACAATGAACCTAATTTCAAAGACGTGCAAAATCAGTTTTCTTTCTCCCATTTTTTAAAAGTTGAATTTCCTAAGGTCACTTGAGAATTTCAGCTTGAAGATTTCAAATCTGTCCATAAGCTATATAAAATAGATGCCAACAGCAGCCATTGCTTTTCTAAGCAGCAAAGTCCTGAGTGCATTTCCTTCAAAAGTTGATATGTTTATTAGCTAGTTAGAGGTCCTGTGGATCACTTTCCATGATATACCTGAACATGGAACAATCAAACAGGATTCCAGGATGGAATAATAACAATATGATGAAAAGGATATACTGCTACTCACTGTATAGAGATGTTGAGTCACAGACAGGCACAACAAAAAGAGTGCTAAACATATGACCTTTTAGCTAAAAAGCTTTCTTCTAAAGTAAACTATACACACATGACCACTGTCTCTCTGCATTGAGGCAGTAGAGCATTCTAGTCCCATCCAGATCACCAACCTTACATTCAAAATAAGGCTTGTTGCACTTCTTTACAAGATTAAATTTATGTTTTTTGCAGTTTGAGAGTTAACTCTACCCATAAATAACAAAAGGAATTTGTGCTATTTAAAAAGGTATGAGACATATCTCCTTATGAATCAATACAATGCACAAACCTTCATGAACTTTGCATAACAAGCAGTCATTTGCAAAAATTGTGAGAACTATCAATGCAGAGATGCAACTGGTAATAAACACAACACAACACAATACAACACAACCCTCAGTGTTCAAACACAATTCACCGGCAATGCTATCAAATCAACTTATTTTGTAGGGTTAGATTTCTAAACGGTCACGTGTGCTAATTCCTTATACATATTTTGATTAATTTTCAACAGTTAAATCTGAATATTATTGAAGTTCAGCCATAGAACAATAGCCACATTGCAGATTTTTCAACGATTTCAGTAGATAGAGGGTAGAACATTACAAAAAAATGAGCCTGATAGCCAAAAATTGATCTCATTTTCTAATTCAGCACCCATGACATATTTTGGAACAAAAATGTTGTTGACCAGAATAATTAGAGGTTACTCAGTTCCAGTCATAACATTAATCAGTTTAACTTTATGGCTGTTATTGCTCATTCATTGATCACATGAGCTGACACTTATCAGCATTAGCAACACACCTGCTTACCCAGTTGCCGCTCTGTTCTCTGTGGCTTTATAATATACATATGACAAAAAAATAAATTAACAAACAACAGCACAGAGTGGTTCTAACTATGAGGCATACACTACACTAAGGGAATCTGATAGGAGTTCCATGGGCCAAACAAGTCTCATCACTCCAGTGCCCAAACCTGCATGTGCATCATTGGCTGTGCAATTATTTTGAGAGCATACCTTGAGTTTCACTATCTGAGGAACAAAAAGAAACTAATAGTAACAAAGGTAATGGGGATACAAAATGTAGACTTGCAACAGCAAGAAAATCTTATCCTAACAAAGAGAGGGATTTCAATATCTAACACAAATAAGTATACTTAAGTGTTAAGAACTCTTTTCTGAAAGTATTTGTCTGGAGTGTAGCCTCATCCTGAAGTGAAATTTGGATGATAAACAGTTAAGGCAAGAAGGGAATAGAACCTTCCGAAGAGTCGTGCTACAGATGAATGCTGATTAGACGGATAAGTCAGATAACTATAAAGAGATATTAAATCAAAAGAATGAGAAAAAACATTTGTGGCACAAGTTGACTAAAAGAAGAAATCTGTTGTTAGGAACGCAAACTGGTCATCATGAAATAACGAATTTTGTTATGGAGGATCATGTGGTTAATAAACATTATACACTCCTGGAAATGGAAAAAAGAACATATTGACACCGGTGTGTCAGACCCACCATACTTGCTCCGGACACTGCAAGAGGGCTGTACAAGCAATGATCACACGCACGGCACAGCGGACACACCAGGAACCGCGGTGTTGGCCGTCGAATGGCGCTAGCTGCGCAGCATTTGTGCACTGCCGCCGTCAGTGTCAGCCAGTTTGCCGTGGCATACGGAGCTCCATCGTAGTCTTTAACACTGGTAGCATGCCGCAACAGCGTGGATATGAACCGTCTGTGCAGTTGACGGACTTTGAGCGAGGGCGTATAGTGGGCATGCGGGAGGCCGGGTGCACGTACCGCCGAATTGCTCAACACGTGGGGCGTGAGGTCTCCACAGTACATCGATGTTGTCGCCAGTGGTCGGCAGAAGGTGCACGTGCCCGTCAACCTGGGACCGGACCGCAGCGACGCACGGATGCACGCCAAGACCGTAGCATCCTACGCAGTGCCGTAGGGGACCGCACCGCCACTTCCCAGCAAATTAGGGACACTGTTGCTCCTGGGGTATCGGCGAGGACCATTCGCAACTGTCTCCATGAAGCTGGGCTACGGTCCCGCACACCGTTAGGCCGTCTTCCGCTCACGCCCCAACATCGTGCAGCCCGCCTCCAGTGGTGTCGCGACAGGCGTGAATGGAGGGACAAATGGAGACGTGTCGTCTTCAGCGATGAGAGTCGTTTCTGCCTTGGTGCCAATGATGGTCGTATGCGTGTTTGGCGCCGTGCAGGTGAGCCCCACAATCAGGACTGCATACAACCGAGGCAGACAGGGCCAACACCCGGCATCATGGTGTGGGGAGCGATCTCCTACACTGGCCGTACACTTCTGGTGATCGTCGAGGGGACGCTGAATAGTGCACGGTGCATCCAAACCGTCATCGAACCCATCGTTCTACCATTCCTAGACCGGCAAGGGAACTTGCTGTTCCAACAGGACAATGCACATCCGCATGTATCCTGTGCCACCCAACATGCTCTAGAAGGTGTAAGTCAACTACCCTGGCCAGCAAGATCTCCGGATCTGTCCCCCATTGAGCATGTTTGGGACTGGATGAAGCGTCGTCTCATGCGGTCTGCACATCCAGCACGAACGCTGGTCCAACTGAGGCGCCAGGTGGAAATGGCATGGCAAGCCGTTCCACAGGACTACATCCAGCATCTCTACGATCGTCTCCATGAGAGAATAGCAGCCTGCCGACATTGTGCATGCTCTGTTGCCTGTGTCTATGTGCCTGTGGTTCTGTCAGTGTGATCATGTGATGTATCTGACCCCAGGAATGTGTCAATAAAGTTTCCCCTTCCTGGGACAATGAATTCACGGTGTTCTTATTTCAATTTCCAGGAGTGTAGATGGAGAGCAAGGCTTGACTACAGTGAAAAGGTGCATGCTGATACAGGTTGCAGTAGTTATGCAGAGATGATTAGGCTTGCATAGGATACACTTTTGTGGACACCTGCATCAAACAAGTCTTCATATGGAAGATTATAACACTAACAACATCAACATTTTGAGGATATGATCAAGGTGGACCACTGAGCAACCACATTGTCCCCCCACCCCCATCCCACCCCACCCCAACCCAACCCCAACCCCAACCCCAACCCCAATCAGTGAAAATTTGCAAATTATACTATTGACAAAAGATGTTGAAAGAAACAAGTTGCCACCATGGTTTATTTTAACTGTGACTGGTAACAGTTAACTTGTTGTTTCAATCTTTATCAATAACAGTCTTGGTAAAGTCTAACTAAAGTTGTTTGCATTTAAAGCTGACAAAAGATATAATGAACAGTAGTTTTATAAATATAAATAACTATTTCTCTTTGTGTTTCAACTGATTGAAATTAACATGTTTTTGTGCAAGAACTGAAATATGGCTTGCACCTAATGTCACAAGGGCTGCATTTGTGTGTATCTCATGAGTGATCAGCAAATGTCTCTGGATCAAACAAGAACCTGTATATCTGATACGTCATGAGGTGCTGACCCCACATGGATATCATTAGTTTACCAGCCACACGACAAAGACTGGCTGTGGAATGACAAATACTGTAACTTGTAACACTCAAGACAGTTCCTTGACATACTCCATTCTCTTACTGCATTTATGTTTTCTATGGCTGGATTACACAATGTCAGTATTTGGAGATGAAGTGTTTTGCAATTAATCAGCAGATCATCTTTCATACAGGGTTGTACAATTTTGTGTACACCAGCAAGCACTTTGTTTTGCTCCACAGGAACACACATTGCTAGCCCCTTCTGGTCTTAGTTGCCATCATGCCAGCTTCATCTTACACTTCCAGACTCTAATGCAAAGACAGGCCACAACTTTTCATATGAAGAAAGGTTGTCGACTGCCAGACAGTAGTTCCATTTTATGAAGTGAATGGCTCTCCATTTCTTTCAGACCTATTCTCTCAAAAACGAAACAACAGTACAGTTTGAATGGAGTCTTGGTGTAACTTTCTGTCTACACAGCAACTACTCACCTTACAAGGGATAGTGCAATGCAAGTGAGGTGGCATAGGTCAGTGGTAGTCAAATTTTTCTGCTCAAGAGCCAATATTGACCTTGTGGGGCAGCACATGTACCATCGTTTTATTAATTGGTAACCTCCATAAATTAGTACGTTATGAACCCTCATTAGACTATGGTAAGGGTGTGATATGTTAGCACTGGTGCTCCGCATGCCTTCTGGGAAAGTACCACAAAAATAATATCAACACAAAGAACAAAGCACATCAATACACTGAGGAAAAAAAAATCTTATAAATATAATGTATCAGTGTTGGTTTGATGAAATTTACTTCCTCTCTCAGTGTGTAAAGGCACACAGTGGCAGTCCTGACTGACTGACTGACACTCTCTTTTCTCTCTCTCTCTCTCTCTCTCTCTCTCTCTCTCTCATCTACACACACTAAGAACATTCCACTATGCTCTCTCAATTTCTTTTTCTCATCAGCGAACACCTAGAAGGATTTTATCACTTCACCTCCCAGGGCTATGATAATCCCCCGCTGCAAAACACAGCATGCAGCTGTACACAAGTTTGCGATTACAATGCACAGTTCAATTCGGCATGGTGAATCTGCACACCCCTCTTGGACTGCTTTAATTTGTTATTACCTGTAGTTGTAAAATTCAGTATCTTTTATACCTATCATTTTGTAAAATTAAACTGTTGCTTTTAAAAGAGAGGCTGGATTACTGACTTAAAGATGTAGCAAAAAAAATCTTGCATTGAAAGTTCAAAGGCAGTTCACCAAGAAGATAAGCGATCAACCTCAAAGATTTCCAGTCATGACTATGAGATTCAAAACAGTAATGTAACGAATTCAAGCTCCATGGTTTCAATTAGTAAGATACCTAACTACCCACTAAAGGTGACACAGAGAAAGTATGGCGAATTTTACATCAGCCTTGGATTAGTTAAGTCTAATGGCTCGCTTCTCCACACATTATATAGCAAGTTGCATTAGAAACTATTCACTCCAATTGCAAGGACAAGAACGAAGAATTTTTTGTGTATATATAAGAAAGAACAATTATTAAGAAGTCAAAAAACTGGGAAGCATGCAACCTAAATTGTGAATGAGAAAGCCACAGAGGCATCGTATTTGGTCAGCTATCCCACTGTTCAAGCAGGCGAAGTGTGCTCTATTGCCAAGAATTTAGTAAAACTATGTACAGCAACCATAACAATGTACGTTCGATTAAAAATCTACAATGGATCTTTCTACAGTGCCACCTCCGAATGACACTGCTTCCCATTAAATTAATGATCTCTCTGGGTATATCAAACATGAACTAGTTGGTCGTCTCCAGCACAACAAATTCATCTTGCAAATTGACTCCAACTGATGTTGCTGGACTGACCATCTCGCTGACAATCGTACTATAGCCATGCAAACATACTCTCGAAGAAGACTTGTTGATGTTTGCATCACTGCCAACTAACACTACTGGAAAATAAATTTTTAACACCATTAACAATTTTTTTGGAATAAGCCATCTCAACTGGAATAATTCAATTGACATTTGTACAGACGGTGTCAGGGCAATGACTGGTAAAATGAAAGAAGTGGTATCATGAATAAAAAGTAAAGTGCCAAACTGTAGTTCCAGCCATTGTATCTTGCACAGACAAGCTGATGCGCCCATAAAGAAGATACTGCCAATTCTGAAATTCATTCTTGAAGAAGCAGTAAAAATCATCAATTACATTAAATCACACTCTCTTCAGTGCTAATTGTTTTCAGCATTGTATGAAGATTATGGGAGCAGACATAAAACACTACTGCTCCATACAAAGGTTAGATGGTTATCACGGGGTGAGACATTAACAAGATTATTTGAACTAAAGACTGAATTACAAGTTTTTATGACTGGCATTTCTTTTAACTTAAAATACCATTTGAGCGATGTGACTGTTGTCCAGACTAACTCTTCTGGTGGTTGTACTCGGAAAAATCAATGAATTAAGTCTACCTTTACACGGAAAACAGACAACAGTTATCAATAATAGGTGAATAGCAACAAAATAACTCCTTTAAAAAAGTTAAGATTTTTTTAGTGTTTACAAGGGAGAACTAGAAGGATTTTTAACACTGAATGCATTTGTTGGTGAGACAGGACAATTACCAAATGAAATACCTGAAGAATTGGTCCAAGATCTACATAATATGCAACACAGGTTTTGAGATGTTTTTTGCCTAAAGAGCAGAATACAAAACTGAAAATAAATTAATGGGTCCATAATCCTCTTGTACCGAATTTGCGGAAGCCAGAAAATATTTCAAAGTAAACCCATGAAATCTTTTTAGAAATGACATCAAATTCAAGCATGGAAGTACTGTTTAAAACAATGTCACATAATGATATTTGGTGCAGGGTTTATGACGAATCTCCAAAACTGACTACACAGGCTCCGACTATCCTCCCATTCCCAATAACATACTTGTATAAAATGGGATTCTCAGCATATACAGCTAAAAAGCCAAATTACCAGAATAGTCGGGATGCTGAACCAGACATGTGTCTTCAAATCTCTTCTATCAAGCTCGACATTAAACAGTTTGTCAATAATAAAAATCAGCTTCATACCTTCCATGAAAAAGAAAAAAATATCAGTTTACAGCAGAATCAATACAGTGTTATTTTGTGTGTTGTTTACATGTGACAGAAGTCTGTAGAGCACAGTATATCTATTTTTTATGACTTCCATTACATGATTATGATTAAAGATTGAGAATAAAACTAGGTTTTACTTATTTTAAGGTTCTGTAAAATATTTAATATTCCAAGTGTTGCATTGCCAAAAAAGTTTGAAAAATGTCGCTCTAGCCCCCAGTTCACCAATGTCTATTAAAATTAAGCACATCTTAAAATACTACGGTCTCTGTAGGTATATTTCTTTTGTTACTGAGCAGGAAAATTACTCTTTTAACAAGGTCTTAAAGTTAGGTGACTTTTTGTATTGTGCTGTTAGTTTCATTAGTTGCTAGATGGATAATATTATAAAATAGGACTGAGAACCATGGCCTACAGGAATACTTGTTGGGGCCACATGTGACCCATGGGTCACAGTTTGATGACCACCGATGTAGATGATGTACTGGTGTTGGCTTGAGACATTCAGTACCAATACGGTTTGAATGGGGGCTACGTCAACGTGCTTACTAGGGGGACACATATTACTGACGAAAGGCAGCAGACAGGTGAATAGGAACGATGCCCTCAATCTTCATTTCCCGAGATCTGAGGAGCTGCACTAAATTCACTATTTGTGCACAGCAGAAATTCCCACATTTAAAACCACTTTGTTCTGGGATGAGTTTTCCACTAATGGTCACAGAGAATGTTCAGAAAGGTCTGTTCCACAAAGTTAAATGTAATGTAGACCAAGAAATAGGACAGGAGTTCTTTAGATCATTAGTCTGCTTTTCTTGCTTTAGCATTTAATTCTGTTAGCTGTGCTTGTGTGACTGATTTCTTTAAGCTACATGCCTCTGTTGCCATATCTCTTAAGATTCTCACTTTTCCACTCCTCAGCATTGTTTTATTTGTTAAAGAGTTGAGATGCCATTTGACTAGATGTAACAATACTGAAATTCAGTATGGAGCTAATGGTTCTCCGAAGCATACCAGGCACACCAGCTACTTTGTTCAGTGTCACTTTTCTGCATTTCTGCTTGTGTGTATAAGAACTTCCACAGCAGTGATTGATTTAAAAGAAAAGAAATCAGATTCACAGGGCTGCTGATACTTAGCCGACAATGGCATGTTAAGTACAGATATGCATTTGGACCTGTATCTTTCTTGTATTGTTCTTTTTCAATATTCTCTCAGTGCCATCACTGAAGTTACTGTAATTATCTGGTTCAGGATGAATTTTAAGCACAGTGTGACCCAACGGAGTTTTAAATGCACCCAATCTTGTTTTTATCCATGCGTGGCTAATCATCATTTATAAATATTATATTTTTGACATTATGTTCTTTTTTATGTACACTGTCAACCCTTGCTAAGACGAATAGTGGTCTTTGTTACTGATTTTGGCCAGATTAAATAATAATTTAAAAAGCAAATTACAGTGCTATATAAGTCCTTAAACATTCACTTTTGGACTCCAACTAAATATACAGGGTGATGTGTTGTTCTACAAGTAAAACAAAAGGAAAAAAGTTCACATAAACATAGGTCTGCAAATATTTAGTTACGGAGTTATGGATAATACAGTATTTTGCCTGAAATTTAGCAACTTTCCTAATACAAAGCCATCACAAAACTGTACGAGGTTAAGGTAAAGCAAGATTTCCATTTATTTTTCTGTTATTTGTCTGATGAATCTAATAAAACAGGTCCCAGACATTTATCTGCAGTAGTTTTCCAGAACATCCAGGGAAGCAAAGATTATTACACTAGTAATTTTGTTTACTTTCCATTAAGAATGTAGAAACGTTTATGTCATTGTTGCCAACCATTAGGGAGTTGTTTCAGTCGTTTCCTAACCTTGAAATGAGTTGTTATTATGTTCTTTTACTGGACAATACAGAAAACTAACAGCTTATTTAAGTGAAACCACATAGTAACTTTTGTAGTTTGTAGATTGTTTATGAAACAGGGATGCCTTTCAAATTTATGTCAGAGGAATATGTTGATATGGTTTTATTTATGGCAAATGTGATGGTAATGCAACAGCTGCAGTTAACGAATATCACACACATCATCCAACTTGGAGGAATTTAAAAAACCACATTGAGCCAAGTAGTTAACAAATTTAAATTTTATAAAATTCCATCTCTGCTTTTCTGGAGGTTCTGGAAAACTACTGTTGATACATGTCTGGGAGATGTTTTATTAGATTCACCAGATCAATAACAGCAAAATAAATGAAAAGAGTGCTTTACTTTAACCTCTTACATTTTTGTGGTTGCTTCATATTAGCGAAGTTGCTAAATTTCAGGCAAAATCTTTTACCAGCCATAACTCCATAACTAAACACTTTTTAACCTATGTTTATATGAACTTTTTTCTTTAGTTTTACTTGTAGAATAACACATTAAAAATTTGCATATCTTCATAAATCACTCTGTATTGCCCTCGGTCTCTTGAATCAGTGAAACATTCGTGACAGCCTTCTTACATGGGTCACCTCATAGTGTGTTGTTCTCCTGTTTATAACCATCTGACAGGACATTCCCAACGCTGTCTGAAATAGTGCTCTGCAGGAAGGAGCAATGGATTATTGTCCCTGAAAACTTCACTAATGGAGTTCTTTGAGGATATTATGCTTCCAAAAAGCTATCATAGGCTTTCTCGAGACTGAAAATCACAGCTGTCAGCTATTGCTTGCTTAGGACAGCTTGCTATACAGCCATCTCTAGCAGCATTAAATTATCAATGATAGAGTGATATCTTCTGAATCCACAACAGAAATGAGGAAGGAACTATTTGGATTCGAGACTCCAGGTCCAAAGGCAGTTAGCATCCACTACAAGGTGTTTTCTACATATCTGGTGTCTTCAATCATGATAACTACTCTGGCATTTACAGTCCTTCCTTAGTTTGAAGAGCTGGATTAAGATCGGTTAGTCAGAGAATTGCCCAGTCATTCACACTCTGTTTCCCCCGTAATGTTCTGTAACATACATAAATGTATTTTATTATGTATGGGTGACATGACATGTACCACACATCAGGTCCATCTTCCACATAGGCATTTGGCCAATGTACCTTTTGTAATTTTGGCATAAAAATCTCAAACACTCTTCTGCATTAACACAAAGTGACAATGAAATAACTACATCTGGTTCATGGAAGCTGTTATTTTAGCATGGATTGTCACCTAGGTTGATTCCAGATTGGTAGGGATTCACAGTTATTTGCCTTATGTTAGATAGGGTTGTTGAGTAGCTTTGCACCAGTGTAAAGAGCACTTACCATTAGATATGACGAAAAATGTCTACTTGAAAATAATTTACCTTATTTTGAAATTATGGAAATTACAGTTCTACTGAAACTGATTATCAGCAAGAAATGCTATTACAAAGCATATGTACTGGGAAGTGAGTGTGAGATAAAAAGAGAGATACAGAGCGAGCAAGCGAGCGAGAGAGAATTCCAAAATGCTTAAAGAGATTTCTGAAAGATGAGAGGGATTATCTACTTCAAACAATATTCTTGCTGCTCACATCTGCTACAATGGTGCTATCAACACACACAACATTACACCATTGCATACAACATTGGTTGCTGTATTTTATAGAAGAAGACTGAAGGCACTTACAGCATCCAGCACATGAACACTGAGTGCATCAGATCAATACATTCCAATAACAGATGAGGTACATAATGATTGGAAAAAGGGGCGGGGGATGTCATGGATGCAACAGGCATTACCCCCACATTATAGAAGAGCTCTTTCCAAAAATTTCAGCTTTTGCTCCTGCTGTCTGCTCTGTCCTGTGGAGTGTACGTTTTGCCATTTTTATTCTTTTTTTCTCATTTCCAATAACTCTACTTGATTACAATTTTATGTGGTATCACAGTACTTCAGCTTTGTCACTCCACAGTAAAGTTCTCATTTGTGACAGCACACTGCAGCACTGACATATTGTTTCCTAGTAACTGCTTCAAAAATGTTGCCTTAATATAAATGGTGCTTTTCCATGTAAGTATTAAAAACTGAAGACTGAATACTTTGCACACTTACAATGAGATACTGTTAAAAGATAAAGCTGCGATCAACCCAAAGATTGGTCTGAATAGCACAGTCCTATAGTGGGTCTGGTCATATTGGAATTTGAGCACCGTTGTCTTCTTTCGACATTTGAACTGATTTGCTTAGTAGATTGTAGAGGGCCTACAGTTTAATGTGAACTCTGAATCACAGTTATACTCACCATTTTCAATATTAAGAAACAATGCCAGCAGTGAAAAAGAGATTTAAAAAATCATAGGACTGATCAGGAATCACACCCATGACCCCATAGTTCGGCACTTGACCACTGAGTCGCCAAGGTACATACCCTTCCAAAATAATATGTACATGGAACAGGTGGGAGCTAAACAGGGGAAAACATATCTGACAACCACACCAAGTAATCAATCAGTCTTGTTTTCCTTCATTTTTCAAAACAATTATTTATTCATTAACCTTGTTACAAAGACTAGAAATTAAATAAATAAATTCCTCATAAAAGTTCTAAAAATTTCATACACAGCATTCTGCAGGTGTGTGTCTGATTTAAATTCTTTGGGCTCAAATTTACTTTATATATTCAATGCATATATATATATATGAAAAAACCATCTTCTACTTATCTATTATGTAAAAGTCAAATAATTGTTCAAAAAATGTGTTGCCATGTAGTACGCTTAAACATCTAGGTCCTATTCAAATGCAGTTATTTTATGGAAATTTTCCACAGCCATGTGGGACAGACATTCTTCAGCACCATTTTGGTATCAAGCAGGAAAATAATGAGCATCACAAAGGTACTTACCTAATGAAACAATTCCTCGAAATCAGCAATTAAAACATAACATTTAGATATTCATTCTTATAAGTTCACAATGTTTGCATATTCATTCACAGTTTCAAATACAATAAAGGACAAAATTTAGGTTTTTATAAAGAACTTGCATATCAGAGACAAAAGAATTAATTATTAAAAACAGATTCATTGCTACCTAGTGCTGAAAATGTTACTAAGACCTTCATTTGTACCTCAAAGATATTGGATCACAGACAATAATATGACTACCTGGCAGCGACATAGATTTAAGTATCTATAAAATACTTTTTACTAACATATGTGATTTGGAATCACAAATATCAGACTGAAGGCACACAAAAAATATTTAGATCTATAGTTTCAAATAGTCTTTCTATAATTACACACTAAACTGTGCAATTGAGGATACTGCAATAGTAGTCTTCTGAATTGAAATAGAATAATGCATACTATTTTTAGATCGTAATGGAAGACATGGACAGAATCAAATATTTAAAAATGTGCCAAAGCCCATCCTAATGAGCTGCCCCTGTCACAGCTGATGTATAACTAGCTACTTTCATTGTGAAAATGTAAATACCAGCAATTAATTATGCATATTTGGCACAACTTGCAGAAATGATGTTTCTTTAAAAAAAGTATACATTACGCCTTAAAATACTGGGGAAATTCATTGGAGATGTCTCTCACAAGTTGTTGGTCATCACAGCTCAGATCTGACTCTTCACAAAAGATGCGAGTAAAGCATTTACGAATGTCATCCAGTCGGTGGTGGTGTTGTTCATACGCTGTATTCCGCATCACAAGTCTACATAGTTGCAAATATTGATGGCGATGCTGAAGAAAAGAAACAAAAACAACATTACTGTCACTCCTCTATACAAAATTAAACATCCTGAATCATACAAACAAAATGCGCCTACTCTGTTGAACTCTATTGCCATTTCATCTTTTATGAGTTGTTCTAGTAACTGTTTCCACTTTTACATACAAGTAGCCCTTTCCAAATGTTGAGACCCCGTAAGTAATGGTTTTTTAAATGAGGTTAGAGCCATTTTTAACTGGTGATGACATCCTTCTGTATAGGCACTAACTATCATTTATCCGCAGCTAAGTGGTCGCTTGTCATAATTTTTTGTATATCTTTTAAATCTGACACATCTTTAAATCTGAATCTTGAAGCTATACATTATAGTATGATCATATAATATTTCAACAAAATTTTTACTGTCCCTATTACAACACAAGGAAATATTTTATTAAATAATGTGGGCTTTCTGCATCAGCCATGTATTAATCAGCACAAGGTTCGCAATATCTCATGTAAAGACCATTATCCCAGAAAAAAATTAATTACATCAAAGAATGAATCATTACAGTATGACACAATGCTCAAGGAGATTGTACTGATCCAGTAGTGAACAATCCCTGTACTGTATGCTCTGTTTTCAGATTACTCTCTATGTAAATGTAAATGGTCACAATGATGAGAATTCTTACATCTATAATGTACAGTGGTTGGGCATAGTTCATCTATCACTAAAAGAAAGTAGTAGATATGATAACTGACCTTTTCACCAGGTGAAAGATCTGCCAACTGCCGTACAATTATATCAATAAGAACTTTAACATCATTTGTGTAAAAAAGTGCTGCTGTCACTTCAAGACTGAAAAGATCTTTAAACAACTTAAGTACTGAGTGTGGAGGAGCTGGCTGATGTTCAAATACGCGCACAGGGTCCTCTGCAAAAAGAACACCAAACAAAATTATACTGGTCTAACAATTACATAAACATAAGAAATGAAAAGACAAAAATTAAAATACATATAGGAAAACATACAGAAGTTTAAGGACAATCTCACACTTTTTCAGCCCAAATATTTCTTCTTTTGAAGCTTGAGAAAAAACTGAGAAGAAAATAAATGACAGTAATAGAAGAAAGGACATGTCTAAAAGAACTCCACCTAAAAAACAAACAAATAGCATACTTGCAAGAATTAAATAAGGTACATGACATAACTAAAAAGTCAATTTTAGATTGAAATGGAACTGAAATTAATAAAGCACAGTCAGGGAGATGTTCAAAACTGCACATGTAAGCAATCTATTAGATTGAGATATGAAAGATTAAGGATTAAAGGCCCACGCAACATGTGTCATTAGTGATGGAGCTCAAGTCCAGATTTGGAAGGAAATCAGCTACATCTTTATCAAAGGAATTATCCAGGCATTGGGCTTAAGTGATTTAGGGAGACTGCAGTACACCTAAATCTGTGTGATCACACAGTGTGGTGCTCCCAAATCCAAGTACAGTAGAGACACTTGCACCACTGCATCACTTTGCTGGAACACGCACAGTGAGCTAAAAGAACTGTCTAGAACAAAAAGTGGTAAAGAAATACGATTTATATCATCAGTGACGGTAAAGAAATATCCTGATAAATAAAACATGTAAACCCTATACTGGGTGACAAATGGTTCTTTCGAAATTAGTGAGTGTTACAGCGGAACAGGATGACATTTGATGAAAGGGTTTACACACAGAAGAGAATAAATGGCGTTGCATACAGAAGAATGTTTAAGTGACAGGTTTTCTAGGAAGTTAGTAAGTGTTGCTGCATAGAAACAGAGGAGTTGGGATGGATCTTAACTTACTTGAGTACAGTATAGGTGAGTACACAGATTTGTTTTACTGCAGTATAACACACAGAACCTGATCACGTAGATAGTTTGGTCTAGTTTATTTCCTTTTTTGAAGTTCTAATTTTTAAGTCTGAAATGTGTCAACAACTAATTCACACCTAACCAGGTCTTTGTTATTATTATTATTATTATTGATGTATTGTTGTTAGCGAGAACTTTTGACACAGAATCTTACATGAACATTGTTAGTTTTTCCATCTAGTATGTCATTATTGGTACACAGCTCTGAATAATAAGTTCTTTACTTTTGTCATATTTTCATTTTCTATTATTACAATATTGATGAGGTTCTCACAGAGAGATGTTTGATTCAAGACAAGAGTTACTATTCAGTTTTCATATTGCTGATACCACCGTGGCAATTATAAATTGTAATCTCAGAATTGTTTAAGATATACAGAGTTAATGTTCTTAATATTTCTTTCATGCACTCAGTTAACATAAAACATAAAATAAATTAATTTCAACAAAATGACATAAGTCAGATAAATACCTTCCCTATTAAGTAGAAAGAGAATCTTTTCTGTAAAAGTCTTTGCAACAGGAAGCTCTGAAAGTGCCTTTAGCAGAATGTTTTCATCTGAGTTGGAGAACTGGAGATTGTAAGACAACAGAACATTCACCATCATGTCAGGTAGTTTTTCCTCAACATCTGTTTCTGGAGGGTTCTCCACAATATTCAACAGAAACAGCACAAATTCCTTACCCAAGTGTTCTGTGAACAAATAAAAATATTTTAGTACTGGTAGTTCACAAGGTTGTGTTCACAAACTGAAAATGACACACACTTTAATTCTGTATTATAACAACAGAGACAGACAATTCACAAACAATTAGGACATGCAACCACACATCCACAACTATTCCACGTACCCTGCCGGTACCCTCCCCACAAAATTTTTGTACACTATTCACAGTATTACAAAAAGAATCCTACATTACAAGTAAATTCTTGCAAATCATTCCCTTCATGTGGGGGTAAACAATTGTGTGTTTTTTGAAAGACAGTGTAGAGTTCCCATCTTGGTTGTTGCTTTCACATTACAGTGTCTTTCAACACATTGTTGTGAGCTTAAGTGAATTATTTGTGTGTAATTTTATCTACGTGACAATGTAATTCATCATTAATGCTTTATTGAATTACTTTTATGTCATGAACACTGTATCCACTACAGCACATGTAACACTAAATGATTGTAGAAAAATGATGGCCCTTTAAGGGCTCTCCAAAAACCAATAATGTAGACAATGGTCCCCCCCTTCCCAACAACTCGCCACATAGATTACTTCAGCAAACTAAGAACCTATCATTCGTTCAGCTTGCCACAATTTAGTAGTAACACTGAACAGATGGAGTGGATCTTCAAGAAGCCAGCATATAAAGCTGTGAGTGAGGTAGATTCCAATGTAGCACTAACACTTAGCAGACTACACCTAACACCAGTCTATCAGATATTCTCTTTGGTTGCCAGCCAAGGATACTGTACTATTTACTACATCCAATGCCTTAAACTTCTTTTCCCCACCTCAGCCACTATTGTCCTGGTGTCACAGTTTATGCTCAGTTTATTAGACATGGTCATGTTAAGCATCTTCCAGAGTGATTGTCTTCCAAGGCTACCACCCATCAGTAGTGGAAATACTTGATATGTGCATGGGTCAACAACAAAATCAACTATGACTGCAACCAGCAAGCAAATTTCAATGTCATTTGCATTAAATGACACTTGCAGCCTACTCCAGCCACTTGTCCAGCCTGAATGGTACCCTCAAGCCTGCATTACATGGTCCACCTAAGATGTGCACCTGTGGAGTAGTGACCCAACCATACTTGTTTGGAACTGCAGACTGGTTTATGTCAACTTATTACACAACACACACAGGATATTCATAATATGAATCTGCACACATGCACTATATGGCAATAATGCACAGAACTGTGTGAGGGTTGTCTGATTTCTTATAAACAATACTAGGAAAAGGATAGCTTACTACTCAACCTGTAGTAACCTATTGTCCCCATATCACCTCCCCCCGACCCCCAATCATTTATGCCCCTTCTGTGCTATTATTCCAACCCATTTCACATCCTTTCGCCCTCATTGTGTGCCACCCTCTGCCACTTTACCTGTCCATCCTTTCCTTCCTCTTCTTTTCCATCCCTGTTTTTCCCCCCCATTCCCCAACTCCCAATGTTGCATGGGTCAATCTCCTCAGGCCACCGTCTAGTCCCTTCACACCCCACCAAACAGTGCTCCACCACCCGTCACCTGTACCCTGCTATCCCTCCCCCTTCCCTGCCATACTCCAGCCTAAGGTGTGCTTTGTGTGTGTGTGTGTGTGTGTGTGTGTGTGTGTGTGTGTGTGTGTGTGGTGAAGAAGGCTTTTGCCAAAAATGTAATGTATAACTGTCTTTTCATTGTTCCTGTCTATAACTCAACGGGTCATCTTCATGGCGAGTAGCACTATGCTTTTCCTAATATGGTTGATATCCAACTTGGAGTTCCCATTGTTTCATTTCTTATAAAGTTGTTCACTCCAAATAAATTTTTTTTGAGAGCTTAAGATTCCTATTTGCTAATGATTGTTGTTCTCGTATGTAACTATCACTGAGTTATGTTATTACTGTTCTGAATTAATTTCCATTTACACAGCATTCTCCACATGGAGGACACAGTTGTTTTTGGAGCTATTGCTTGGGCAGTGTCTGTAACCCTTAGGATTAGGGCTCAATGATGCCAAAAAGCTAGCAATTGTTGGGTTTGATCTGGCTGGGAAGAAGGGGAGAAGGCAGGAGCATATACACTCCTGGAAATTGAAATAAGAACACCGTGAATTCATTGTCCCAGGAAGGGGAAACTTTATTGATACATTCCTGGAGTCAGATACATCAAATGATCACACTGACAGAACCACAGGCACATAGACACAGGCAACAGAGCATGCACAATGTCAGCACTAGTACAGTGTATATCCACCTTTTGCAGCAATGCAGGCTGCTATTCTCCCATGGAGACGACCGTAGAGCTGCTGGATGTAGTCCTGTGGAACGGCTTGCCATGCCATTTCCACCTGGCGCCTCAGTTGGACCAGCGTTCGTGCTGGACATGCAGACCGCGTGAGACAATGCTTCATCCAGTCCCAAACATGTTCAATGGGGGACAGATCCGGAGATCTTGCTGGCCAGGGTAGTTGACTTACACCTTCTGAGCACGTTGGGTGGCACGGGATACATGCGGACGTGCATTGTCCTGTTGGAACAGCAAGTTCCCTTGCCGGTCTAGGAATGCTAGAACGATGGGTTCGATGACGGTTTGGATGTACTGCGCACTATTTAGTGTCCCCTCGACAATCACCAGAGGTGTACGGCCAGTGTAGGAGATCGCTCCCCAAACCATGATGCCGGGTGTTGAGCCTATGTGCCTCGGTCGTATGCAGTCCTGATTGTGGGGCTCACCTGCACGGCGCCAAACACGCATACGACCATCATTGGCACCAAGGCAGAAGCGACTCTCATCGCTGAAGACGACACGTCTCCATTTGTCCCTTCATTCACGCCTGTCGCGACACCACTGGAGGCGGGCTGCACGATGTTGGGGCGTGAGCGGAAGACGCCCTAACGGTGTGTGGGACCGTAGCCCAGCTTCATCGCGACGGTTGCGAATGGTCCTCGCCGATACCCCAGGAGCAACAGTGTCCCTAATTTGCTGGGAAATGGCGGTGCGGTCCCCTACGGCACTGCGTAGGGTCCTACGGTCCTGGCGTGCATCCGTGCGTCGCTGCGGTCCGGTCCCAGGTCGACGGGCACGTGCACCTTCCGCCAACCACAGGCGACAACATCGATGTACTGTGGAGACCTCACGCCCCACGTGTTGAGCAATTCGGCGGTACGTGCACCCGGCCTCCCGCATGCCCACTATACGCCCTCGCTCAAAGTCCGTCAACTGCACATACGGTTCACGTCCACGCTGTCGCGGCATGTTACCAGTGTTAAAGACTGCGATGGAGCTCCGTATGCCATGGCAAACTGGCTGACACTGACAGCGGCGGTGCACAAATGCTGCGCAGCTAGCGCCATTCGACGGCCAACACCGCGGTTCCTGGTGTGTACACTGTGCCGTGCGTGTGATCATTGCTTGTACAGCCCTCTCGCAGTGTCCGGAGCAAGTATGGTGGGTCTGACACACCGGTGTCAATGTGTTCTTTTTTCCATTTCCAGGAGTGTATTTCCTATTAACGAAGGAACTAAGGCCTGAAGATCTGAAGGAATTTCAGAACTTCACGATAGTGAATGTAGTTTGTTTTGATAAGCTGTTGTCTATGATAGTGGATGGAATTTGTCCAAGTGACACAGTAATGAGGGAAACAATTTCCCCTTCTCAAAAATAATAATTAAACCACATGTTTACGCATTTTGTGATTGTACTACCCCCATATCACAGATAAAATAGTGTCCCGTTGTATTGCACGCTGGTAACCACATTACATTTCCTGGTAAATGGTGTATATTTTCAGTGTCTAACGTTTAGCCACAGACTATTATTTTCCAAAGTTATTATGGATGTCAGACTAAAATTTCAACACTTTAGCAGGCCAATACTTAACGACGAACTAGTGTTATATTTTCAAATGTGGACTATTCAGGGTGTCCCATTTATCTTGACCACCCTGAGGGACTGTTCAGATGCAAGTAACAAAATGTTTCAAGCAAATGTTCTTTAGCTGTCAGGGGGACATTAGTCAGCATGATTGCCTTCGTTGTAGGTCTCTCTCTCTCTCTCTCTCTCTCTCTCTCTCTCTCTCTCTCTCTCTCTCTCTCTCTCTCTTTTACATAGATATGAACAGTGGTATGACTTTTTTAAATGGCACCCTGTATTTTTTATTTGGTAGTTCATTTCCTCTCCTAATGACCAATTCAAAACTGTATCACAGTGTACCATTCACTGAAACACAATGTCATTATTTGCATATCACAACACTGACATTTGCAGCACTTAGTGCAGGTATTTGGAGTAATGGAACACATCTGATGTTGACAGAGGACAAATGTAAACATAAGTAGAATGCACACCTGTCATTCCATGAACCATTATCAGTTGAAGAGTTGAGTGAGTAGAATGTACACCAATGAAGAGAAGGTAGATATGCTACTCATCTACGGGGAATGTAAGTTAGCAGAACAGTAACTGCAATACTCTTTTCTTATGTACAGGAACATTTAGTACAGTAGTTTAGTCCTTTTAAATACTGTTGTGTAGAGTAGGCATACAATAAAGGCTGTCCTTCCTACAAACTGCATCGATATAATGCTTCTTTTATTGTTGTTGTTGAAGGTAGGCAAAATGCTACGTAGGCAGTGGAACTGTACAGAGAGCGATATCCTGACAAGAATCCACCTTCCCGAAGGATGTTTTCTTGTCTTGTTGTGACGATTCAGGAATGGGAAGTTTCAACCCATGACAATGCAATCATCATAGCACTCGCACAGACAAAACTGCCAAAGTTACTGTTCTCACTTCCGTTGCTATGAATCCACATGTGAGCATATGACAGCTTGAACACGAGATTGGAATTCCTAAAACCAGTGTACATTGCATTCTTACACTTCACCAGTTCCATCCTTATCATGTACACCTACATCAAGAATGTTCTATTTGCCGATGAATGTTCCTTCTCAAACCTTCTCAAGGTAAATACAAGGAATATGCATTATTGGTTTGACGACAACCCACGATGGCTTACACAGGTGGAACATCAGCGTCAATGGAGAGTTAACGCCTGATGTGAGATGCTTGGTACTACAATTATTGGCCCTTATATCATCAATGGTAATCTAAACAGTACAGTGTATACCAACTTCCTCAGACCAATTCTTCCTCCTCTTCTGGATGAAGTGCTGCTAAGAACTAGAATGCTTATGTGGTATCAATACGATGCATGTCCAGCACATAATGCCTTGCATGCACGTCATGTTCTGAACTGAAGGTATCCTGCCAGATGGATTGGTCAAGGAGGAATAGTTGCTTGGCCTACCAGGTCTCCTGTTTTAAATCCTCTGGACATTTTTCTTTGGGGATGCATTAAAGATGTTGTCTATCGCGATATTCCAACAACTCCAAAGGACATGAAGGAATGTATCATGCTTGCTTGTAATTTTCTTCAGCAGGCGGCAATGGAAGCAGTAAATAATTCTTTCACTCAATGAGTGCACCAGTGTATTAGTGTCCAGGGTCACCACTTTGAGCACCTTTGAATGTTCTACTCCTAGGCAATGGTAAAGGAGAGTCAGTCACTTTTGTGTTATGTTTTTACTTGGTTTTCATTTGTTTTCTGACAACTACAGCACATGGACTAGTTTATGATCCCGGGCTCAACGTCAATGTTGTGTTATGTAATTAATAATGTTGTGTTTCAGTGAATGGTACACTGTGATACATTTTTGACTAGGTATTTAAGACAGGAGGTGAATTACCAAGTAAAAAATACAGGGTTCCATTTAAAAAAGTCATACCACTGTTTATATCTTTGTAAAAAACAAAACTACAATGGAGGCAATCATGCTGATCGATGTCCCTCTGATGACTAAAGAACATTTGCTTGAAACATTTTATAGTTTGCATCTGACAAACAGTTACTTAGGGTGGTCAAGCTAAATGGGACACCCTGTATACTTGTACCAACTTGTGCAATGAGCTTGTATCAAAGAAAGTCTACCAGCAAAACAAATGCTTTTGTTTAACTACTGCGTTTATGAAAATTTATTCACTGCACAAAATCTCCATGATGACAACCTGAAATTAGCAGCTTACCACAACTATAAACAACAGTAAGCCATGAACAACATCAATCAGAAAGCACACACTGATACCCCTTTCTGGGCACAGACATGCAATTCCTGTCTACTGCACATGCGTGTTTTCATGGCAGTCAAACTACTATTTATGTGTGCAGATGATGCATCTGCGAATTCTCTTAGCTCCACCAGTTCTACCAACAGATGACAGCTGCACTATATCCATTTTATCTGTGGCATATCATCATGTAATACTCCCTTCAGTGGGAGCGATATTACTTGCAGCTATTAAAGACTGTCATGTATCATCAGGTGGGTCTGCCTGGTTTGAAGTTTGAACCTGGCTTTGCAGACCAGTGGACACTGCCAACATACCTCAGCTGCTGCCTCCACTGACTTCAAGACTTGGAAAGTTGCTGTTTCCCTATTCTTGATCTGCAATAAACTGGAAATTTTACTTGTGCACCATACTGCAATGAAAATAATTTACTATGCATTTATCTAGTTTGGATGAGAAACTGGAGTTAGGAACTACTCGTATTTAAACCTCTGCTCTAAACTTTGTGAAGCTGGTGTAATGCTTAGACCAAATAAGATGGGCTACACTTCAAACATGTTTCATAATAATCTGTGGTTAATATCATTGTGCATACAATGACTGGTGTAACTTTTACTACACAGAATGGGTGGTCAATCACTTACTTTCAGGGAGTAAAATTGTAAATACAGTAATTACAGTCAATAGACCCCCCCATTTTTTTCTGAAAAACTTGTGCTTATGCAGAAATTCACAACGCTTCTTCCAATCTTCTCTTTTATCCCCCAGACTATGGTTCAGCATTTCCTCTCATCATCCTTCATTGCCCCCCCCCCCCCCCCCTCCCTTGTTTGTGTATTTCCAGATTCCATCCATTTTAGAGCTTTTTCAAGGTAGTACTTCTTTTCCCATTCTTCCAAACCATTTCAGCCTATTTCTTTCCATAGGTTTCGCTTTTGGAACTATTAGGTGATTCCTCGGGGAGGAAAGCTGGATACATTGTAGAAAGTCAGAAAAGAAGGTAGGTTGCTCAGACTCCAGGATGACGGAGACCTGCTTGTGAGGGACATGTGGTTCCAAATACAAATACTGTAGGTTATGTGAGACACTTACACACACAAGCTCAAATACAAGTATCTAAATCTAAACATTTAAAGTTTTCCTTAATAATGTAAGAGAGGTACTTGCTTCACCCTCAGATAAATAGGTTCCTCTCATTCTGAAGCCCGAGAAATCTGTCCCTCCTTTTAAACCTATGCCTCTTTCCTCCCTGAGGAAGGACCTAATAGTTAGGGTACTCACTCTCACTCTCACTCTCTCTCTCTCTCTCTCTCTCTCTCTCTCTCTCTCTCTCTCTCAGTATTACTTAGAATTTTGCTTTTTGTAGGTAAGTGCTGACAAGCCACTTTGTCTCCTTGTAATTACATAGTTTTCAGAGCTGAATTTCCCATTAGATACATTGAAGCACCTTTCACTTTTGACATGTTTATAAATGTAGTGCACAGATAATAACACAATATTTGGAAATACAGTTTTGCCACATTCCCTGGTGTGATCTGATGTAGAATTTTATGCTAGATCATACACATATTGTCAAAAATTGTACTAAATCAATGTCTCTGTGACAATCTGAATTATCCTCATAGAGCAAACAGGTCGACACGCATTGGGCTATGTTCACATTAGGGTTCGCAGCTCCTGCCTTCATGGAAAAACAATCTGCATCTACACACCAGTGCAGCTGTGGGGGGCAGATATAGCATTATCCATTTCATATTGAAGTTAAATTGCAGTAAAAGTATGATTTTTTATGATAATTCCCCAATGCTGTTTTCTTCGTCTTATGTTATGCCAATGGCAAATAAAGAAAGAATATAGAGACAGAATGGTTTTATTTAAAAGTATGCTGGGTTTCATAATGGTATAATCTATATTTTTAGTAAAACATAATTTCCAATTAGATGACTGAGTCTACTTCTTCACCTTCTCATTTGTCATTACTCTTGTTTTCCTTTTCTGACATAAAAAAGGAAAATCTCATATGGCACTCCCCATTTACACTTTTTTTTGTAATAGTTATGTTTCAAGTAAAAGTGGCAGATCACAGTTCACTGAAATATATTATAAAAGACAACATGCCCTGGCAGGTCATCAGTGTTATGCTTTGGTGTCTAACAATTTTAAATTACACTGCTAAATTTGTCACTTGAGTCATATTAAATGTTTGCTTATAGAACATAGTTAAGGAACTTTTTTCCCATTATTAAGAAAGTAATTATAGAATGGTTGTTCTTTTTCATGTAGAATGATTGGGGATTGGAACAACACAGCTGTGTTTACATCACTGAGAGTGGCTAATCACCAGACAGCTAGAGCATCACATTTAGCTGACGGCCAGTGACTGCAAGATGAATTGTTTAAAACCACTGTAACTGTAAAACAAAGAAGAATAATATTGAAAATTTCTTTTACTAAAGATGTTTTTCTAGTTAGCTGTAATATGTACTTCTTCACAAAATCTTATTTGGCATATGACTTTATGTGTATCATGACAGAACATGTAATAATGCTAAATTCTTCAAAAAACTAAAAAACAATAATTATTTCTGAAATGTGACAAAATTACATTGGATGAAGAATTTATTTTCGGGTTAACCACTCTGCTTTGAGTAGGGTAAAATGCATAAGGTAAAATAATGATATTTTTATAAAGTTACAAAATCAAAGAGGTTTGTTGGAGCATGTTGCCATGTAAATTTTCACATTCATGGGATACTTAAAAAATTTTCTCCTACAAGAACCTGCATTAAAAGAAAAATACATGCTAAATATCATGTCCATGTTATGCATAAACATGGTCACATAGCAGCACAGTGTATCACAGTGGTTTATGAAGCTATATATATATTTGAAATAATTTGTCCCTCTTCTGTGCTTATTTCATAAGTACAAAGATAAATGATATTGCTAAACATATTTGTTGCATTGCCATTCACAATTTTTTGGTCCCAAAACCTTAAGTTTTAACATTATGTATAATTAACAAATTTTGAACAAATCTGAATGTCGCATTAGTTGTATGAGCAAATAATATATTTCTTTATGAATGGAAGCATTAAATGTTCATATTCAGCTTTCATGTACTTCTGAGAAATTAAGTTGAAATTGTAGACCAAAACTTCTGGAACTAAAAACACTATACAGGATTTGCAATAAATATGTTATTTTAATTTCAATAATTTAGTCTTTATTAGATCTTTTATAATCTCATACATACCAGTAAGTCTGCAACCCTTCCTTAAGCAAAGAGATATCTTATCAAGCAATCTCTTTGCACATATGTGTGATAATAAATACCTTCTACACCAATAGACAATCTGTTACTATCACTGAATGATGATTCATTCTGGACAGAACTTACCAAGATGTGTAACAGGCATGGCTTCACCCATGGAGAAAAGCATAGACAGGAGTACAGCACAGAGTGTCAGGCAGGGAACATTGTAAGAACTGCTCTTCATGTACCTAACATAGAATAATGATAATTCAGCAAATTACATGTACTGTGAAACAAGGTATATAAGATTTCACATAAAAAGCTGTTAACAGTAAATGATTATTTGGATATATAGGCTTAAAAGTGAATTGATGTTTAGGATTTGTCACTGGAAATATTTCAGTAACAAAGAACAGTGTTTATCATAGGGAAGTATGCAGTTATTGATGCAAAATTACACAATTGTTACCAACAGAACAAGGGTATTTGTTCTAAACAATTTAAAATGGCACATGTTTACCTTATTTTCACATATGAAAAAATGATACATAAAATTACAGTCTGCAGTCATTGTATTACGTCTTTACATCTTCTGTGTGGCAGAGGAGACAGATTATAAATTCATATAGTAATTACATGTTTATCACCTTACGTAGTTTATGTAGACAAAGAACAGTGCAACTGAATGATTGGTGGCACCTTTTTAGAAGCAGCAGGTTTAAAAAAATGCTATTTACAGTTTATACACAAACCTAGCTGAGGATGAGAGAGGTTTTTATTTGTTATATTAAAAGCAAAGCTGTAGTAAATGTTTAACAGCAAGTGAAAAGATTACCAAGAAAGGGCCTGAAAAATTTTACTAAAAATTCACGTTTACCAGCACAAGCAATGTTACAGGCACAAATATTTTCAAAACTTGATAGTGATAGCATGAGATTAGTGTACCAGTTCCTTAGGTCTGCATTTTAGACTTGAAGCAGAAATTGTGTTTATGGATTCACCCCATTAACAAAAAAGATTTAGTTTATCAGATCATAAGTCTCTCACCTCTCCTAACTTTGAACTCTTCCATCATTTTGTGATGTGTCCATCAGTGACTAAGCGCTTCTTATATCCATAAATATTTGTTCTCTTTTTCCCCACGATACTTTCCTCCTGTAAAGTACCAGGATCTCCCTTATGCTTACTTAAATATATTTATACTCTACATATACCTATAAAACTGAAAGGAAATGTATTGAAACATGCCTTGTGAATTCTGTCAATCTTGCAAGTGTCTGTCATGTTATCATTTGTTACCACCCTAAATTAGGAGTCCAAGGAGAAATTTATGACTGTCTAAAAATTGATTAATAACAGTCTTCACCACAATAAAACATTTATTTATAACAGTTACCAGTTTCGGTCAGAACGTGGCCGTCTCCAGATTATTTATAGCATGACATTTGGCGATGGTGGTGAATGGTTGGTTGGTTGGTTGGTTGGTTGGTTAGTTGTTTGTTTGTTTGTTTGGTTGGTTGGTTTAAAAGACGGAGGGGAGGGGGGGGGGGGCACCAAACTGTGAGGTCATTGGTATCTTGCACTCAGTAAAATAATTGCACAAGGGAAGGAAAAAAAGAAACGAGACATACAGCACAATAACAGGAAAAAGAAAGAACCAGAAGAACTACAGGACAACCAACACTACGATGGACAAAACAGAAAAAGAAGACCCCAGAGAGAAGCAAGAAACAGGTAGAAGGGATAAAACAAGAGAGCGGATGACAGTGGCTGGCCGACCATCAGAATAAAAGGAAAAGCCAGCCACTCTGCGACACATTAAAACATCCAGCCTAAAAGCATCAGAGTGGAGAACACGAAGGGACAAAGAACATGCGTTAAAACTTACACAGAATGTATAAACCCACTGTCACGCATAAAATGTAAAACTAAATTAGCCGATGAAGTGTTGTCAGCTAAAATTAATGGCATTGAGTCCGGTAACTAAAGAGTCCATCTCAGGGCAACCAAAGAAGGACAGCTCACCGAGATACGGGCCACTGTCAGCTGTGTGCCACACAGACACTGAGGTGGGTCATCACAGTGCAGGAGGTAGCTCTGTGTCACCCAAGCATGGCCAATGCAGAACCGACAGAGAACCACAGAGGCCCTGCGAGAGGCCCAGATGGAGGTCTTCCACACATTCATAGTCTCCTTAATGGCGCACAGTTTGTAGTGCGTACTGAGGTTATGCCATTCTGTCTCCCGAAGCCGCAAACCCTTGCGGCATAGTACTGTACGCAGGTCAGTTGCAGAGGAGCCAATCTCCATACGAGGTTTCCATGTAGCCTGTTTGCCCGACCTGTCGGCAAGTTCGTTGCCTGGGATGCCAACGTGACCTGGGGTCCCGACAAACACCACTGAATGACTGGACCGTTCCAGGGCATAGATGAACTCCTGGATGGTCGCTACCAAAGGACGACGAGGGTAGTACTGGTCAATAGCTTGTAGGCTGCTCAAGGAGTCAGTACACAGAAGAAACTACTCCCCAGGGTACAAACGGATGTGCTCAAGAACACGGTATATAACCACCAGCTCCGCAGTGAAGTCACTGCAGCCATCGAGCAAGGAATGCTGTTTAATATGTCCTCCATGGACATACGTGAAGCCGATGTGATGATCAGCCATCGGGCTGTCGGTAAGCAACTTCATGGCCTTGGTACACGTGAAGAATCTAAAGGAAGTGGCAGCGGAGAGCCGCGGGGTTAACTGAGTCCTTAGGGTCATGTGAAAGGACCAGACAAAACCGCAGCCTAGGTGTACACCATGGAGACGTACACGGATGGACTTCAAGTATAGGTAGTAAAGGCAAGGACTCCAGTTTGGAAAGAACTGTAACTGGAAGCCCTGACTTGGGCTGCCGATGTGGGAGATGAACCACCATGGGTGGGAAAAGGAGACGGGAATTCAGCTGCACAGGAGAACTACATACGTGTGCAATGTAACTGCCCAGCAGCTGTGCACGCCTAACCTGCAATGGAGGGATTCTAGTCTCCACCAGGACGCTGGTCACCAGACTTGTCCTAAAAGCTCCTATCACTAGTCGAACGCCACAGTGGTGCACTGAGTCGAGTAAATGCAATGCTGAGGGCGCCGCTGAACCATAAACCAGACTCGCATAGTCAAGGCGGGATTGAATAGAGGCTCTGTAGAGCTGCAGCAGCTTAGAGCAATCTGCATCCCAGTTGGTGTTGCTCAGGAAGCAGAGGGCTTTGAGGTGCTGCCAGCAGTTCCAATTAAGCTTACGAAGGTGGGGAAGCCAAGTCAATCAAGAGTCAAAGACCAGTCCTAAGAATCGATATGTATTCACTACAGTGAGTGGATAGTCATTAAGGTTCTGGTTCTGGATGAACGGACGACAGACTTTGCATCCAAAAACTGGAAACCGTGGACTAGAGGATACGACTGCATCTTGTGGATGGCTTCCTGTAGGCACCGCTCAGCAACACCAGTCCTGGTGGAGCAGTACGAAATGCAGAAGTCGTCCGCAAACAGAGAAGGTGAGAAGTATGGCCCTACAACTGCTGCTAGACCATTAATGGCCACTAAAAATAGAGATACACTCAATACAGAGCCCTGTGGGACCTCATTCTCCTGAATATGGAGGGGGGAAGGGTGGTGGCGGGGTGGGGAGTGGGAACTATGGGAGGCACCAACTTGGACACGGAAAGTGCGAAGCGGCAAAGTTTGGAGAAAAATCAGTAGTGGGCCTCGGAGACCTCACTCGTATAATGTGGCAAGAGTATGATGTCACCAAGTAGTGTCATGCGCTTTTTGTAATTCAAAAAAGACAACAACCAGGTGTTGGTGTCTGGAAAAGGCTGTTTGGATGGCAGACTCGAGTGACACAATATCACTAGTGGGAGAATGATTGTGGCGGAAGCCACCCTGATATGGAGCCAGTAGGCCAAGTGACTCCAGGACCCAACCCAACCATCAACACACCATACATTCCAGCAGCTTACGAAGAATGTTGGTGAGGCTGATGGGCCAATATCTATCCACATCAAGTGGGTTTTTACAGGATTTGAGCACAGGAATGATGGTGCTCTCCCACCATTGTGATGGGAAGACGCCTTCACACCAGATCCGGTTGAAGATGTTGCTTGTAATCAGATGAGAGATGTTTAATCATCTGACTGTGGATACGATCTGTCCCAGGAGCTGTGTCATGGCAATGTGCTACAGCACTGAGGAGCTCCCACTCTATAAATGGGGACTTATAGGATTCACTGTGGCAGGTACTGAATGAGAGGACTTTTCCTTCAAGCCGCCGTTTGAGAGTGCAAAACGCCGAAAGCATAGTGCTCAGCAATTGTGTTTGTGTCAATAGATAACACGCCATTTATATTAACAACACGAACACCTGTTAGGGTCTGGTACCCAAAACACGTTTGATCTTTGCCCAGGCTTGGGAAGGTGACATATGGCACCCAATGGTCGAGACGTATCTCTCCCAACACTCCTGCTTCTGCTGTCTGACAAGTTGGCGAATGTGGGCACGGAGCTGTTTAAAGGCTATGAAGTGCTCCAGGGAAGGGTGCCACTTATGGCGCTGTAGAGTTTGCCGACACTCCTTAATTGCTTCAGCAACGTCCAGCGACCACCAAGGGGCTGCCTTTTGTGAGGGGCACCCTAAAGAGCGAGGGATCGTGTTTTCTGCCACAGAAACTATTGTTGTAGTCACCTGCTCAACCATAACATTGATGTTACCGGGTGGGGAAGATTCAATGGTGACAGCAGAGGTGAAAGTTTACCAGTCCGCCTTGCTTAAAGCCCATCTGGGCAAGTGTCCATGCGCCTGATGGTTAAGTGGTCACTACCACACAGGTCGTCATGTGCTCTCCAGTGGATAGAGGGGACAAGTCCTCAACTGCAAATTGATTGGGCTGCAAATTCATAAATCAATGACCAAGTAATTACCATGAGCCACACTGAAATGTGTGGCAGCCCCAGTATTTAAGAGGCAGAAGTCAAACTCAGACACTAAAGTTTCGACACCTCTGCCTCGGCCAGAAATCACAATGCCACCCGACAAGGGGGTTATGGGCATTAATGTCTCCAAAAAGTAGGAACGGTTTTGGGAGTTGATCAATCAGTTCAGCTAATACATTCAGGGGTACTGCACCATCTGGAGGAAGATATACTTTGCAGACAGTTATTTCCTGTGTTGTCCTTATTCTGACAGCCACAGCTTCAAGAGGGGTTTGAAGGGGCACAGTTTCACTACAGACTGAATTTAGTACATAAATGCGAACTCCACCTGACACTCGATTACGGTCGCTATGGTTCCTGTAATATCCCTTATAGCTGTGGAGGGCAGGAGTCCGCATTACTGGGAACCAGGTTTCCTGTAGAGTAATGCAGAAAGCAGATGTAAAGCTTAACAGTTGCCATAGCTCAGCCATGCAGTGGAAAAAAACGCCACAATTCTACTGGAGGACGACGTCATCGTGAGACTGGGAAGACATGGAGAATTCAATTAGGCAGTTTACACCTCAGGGTCACCTGCTGCCACCAACTTATTACCTGAGCAGTCTATATCCATTGTGTCTGAGGGTCCAGCGAGATATAGGTCCTCAGTGGATGCCAGAATCTCCACCTCATCCACAGACACAGAGCTTGGAGGTAGTGGTGGTGTGGGTGCCATCAGAAGTTCCTTGGTCTTGGGGATCTTTTTGGGTTTCTCTCATTGTTCCTTGGGTTTCCCTGGCTGGGAAGACTTCACTGATTCAGTCTCCGGGACTGAGGATGAGTGTGAAGCCCTACGATCAGCTGCTTTTGGGCTCCTCAGCCACTGGCGGGTGTCATCTTTCCCACTAGCAAAAACTGGGGAAGGGAGTGACCCAAGAGACTCATTCCTAGCAAGAGGAGCCAAAGAAGTTGTACACTTCTCCAGCTTGAAGTGGGGATGGACATCCCCGATGGCTAGTGGAGTGTTGCTCCTGAATTAGATGGTGCAGGGGCAACATGGAGGAAAGTGCCCCTGCCCCCGCCCCCCCCCCCCCCTCCCACCATCAAGGGGGTGGGTGTAGTCTTCCAGCTCTGAGAGGTGACTGAGGTTGGTGGAGCTGATGGGGCTAGAACTGTTGTAGCGGCAACATAAGATGATGTCGTGCATACAGGATGTAGGAGCTCAAATTTCCTCTTAGCCTCAGTGTAGGTCAGTTAGTCCAGGGTCTTGTAATCTATGATTTTCTTTTCTTTCTAGAGAATCCTGCAGTCTGGTGAGTAAGGCGAATGGTGCTCTCCACAATTCACACAGATGGGAGGCGGGGCACATGGAGTATTTGGATGTGATAGGCATCCGCAATCTCAACATGTGACGCTAGAAGTACAGCGGGATGACATACAGCTGAACTTCCAGCATTTAAAGCACCACATTGAGAGAGGGATATAGGTCTTTACATCACTGTGGTAGACCATCACTTTGACCTTCTCAAGTAATATACCACCCTCGAAGGCCAAGATGAAGGCACAGATGGCAACCTGATTATACCTAGCACCCTGGTGGACACGGCAAACGAAATCTACACCTCGCCACTCAAATTTGGCGCACACCTCATCATCAGACTGCATCTATATCTACATCTTCATCTACATACATACTCCGCTAGCCACCAAGCGGTGTGTGGCAGAGGACACAATTTGTACCAAAGTCATATTTCGCCCCCTCTGTTAAACTCGCCGATCGCGTAAGGGAAAAACTACTGCCTGAATGCCTCAGTGCAAGCTCTAATTTCCCTTATCTTTGAATGGTAATCATTGTTCAATATGAAAGCTGGTTGTAATAATATATGATCTACATCCTTGGTGAAGATTGGATTTCGGAATTTAGTGAGCAACCCTTTCTGTTTAGTGTGTCGTCTATCTGCAAGTGAGTCCCACTTCAAACTTTCAATGAGATTTTTAACACTCTTGCAATAGCTAAATGTACCAGTCACGCATCTTGTCACTCTTCTTTGGACCTTCTCAATCTCTTGAATCAGACCCAACTGCTAAGGGTCCCATACAGACCAACAATACTCTAAGACTGGACAAACTAACATATTGTATGCAAGTTTCTTTGTTGAAGTACTGCATCGCTTCAGGATTCTACCAATAAACCACAATCTAGGATTCGCCTTGCCCATTAGTTGTGTAATCTGATCATTCCATTTGAGATCATTTTGAACAGTCACACCCAGATATTAGACAGCTGTTACCGCTTCCAAAGACTGGGAATTTATTTTGTACTCTTACATTAATGGGGATTTTCGCCTTGTTATACACAGTAGGTTGCACTTACTAATATTGAGAGATAGCTGTCAGTCATTACACCATGAATTTATTTTCTGCAAATCCTCATTAATTTGTTCACAACTTTCGTGTTGTTGTTGTTGTGGTCTTCAGTCCTGAGACTGGTTTGATGCAGCTCTCCATGCTACTTATCCTGTGCAAGCTGCTTCATCTCCCAGTAACTACTGCAACCTACATCCTTCAGAATCTGCTTAGTGTATTCATCTCTTAGTCTCCATCTACGATTTTTACCCTCCACGCTGCCCTCCAATACTAAATTGGTGATCCCTTGATGCCTCAGAACATGTCCTACCAACCGATCCCTTCTTCTGGTCAAGTAGTGCCACAAACTTCTCTTCTCCCCAATCCTATTCAGTACTTCCTCATTAGTTATGTGATCTACCCATCTAATCTTCAGCATTCTTCTGTAGCACCACATTTGGAAAGCTTCTATTCTCTTCTTGTCCAAACTATTTATCGTCCATGTTTCACTTCCATACATGGCTACACTCCATACAAATACTTTCAGAAATGACTTCCTGACACTTAAATCTATACTCGATGTTAACAAATTTCTCTTCTTCAGAAACGCTTTCCTTGCCATTGCCAGTCTACATTTTATATCCTCTCTACTCCGAGAATCATCAGTTATTTTGCTCCCCAAATAGCGAAACTCCTTTACTACTTTAAATGTCTCATTTCCTAATCTAATTCCCTCAGCATCACCCGACTTAATTTGACTACATTCCATTACCCTCGTTTTGCTTTTGTTGATGTTCATCTCATATCCTCCTTTCAAGACACTATCCATTCCGTTCAACTACTCTTCCAGGTCCTTTGCTGTCTCTGACAGAATTACAATGTCATCGGCGAACCTCAAAGTTTTTATTTCTTCTCCATGGATTTTAATACGTATTCCAAATTTTTGTTTTGTTTCCTTCACTGCTTGCTCAATATACAGATTGAATAACATCAGGGACAGGCTACAACCCTGTCTCACTCCCTTCCCAACCACTGCTTCCCTTTCATGTCCCTCGACTCTTATAACTGCCATCTGCTTTCTGAACAAATTGTAAATAGCCTTTCGCTCCCTGTATTTTACTATGGAATTCCAGTCACCTATGACTTAAATTTTCATCTCCCTTCACTACCTGAATAATTTCTTTATCTCATCATACATTTCTTCAATTTCTTCGTCATCTGCGGAGCTAGTTGGCATATAAACTTGTACTATGTGGTAGGCATGGGCTTTGTATCTATCTCGGCCACAATAACACGTTTACTATGCTGTTTGTAGTAGCTTACTGACACTCGTATTTTTTTTTTTTTTATTCATTATTTAACCTTCTCCTGCATTACCCCTATTTGATTTTGTGTTTATAACTCTGTATTTGCCTGACCAAAAGTCTTGTTCCTCCTGCCACCGAACTTCACTAATTCCCACTGTATCTAACTTTAACCTATCCATTTCCCTTTTTAAATTTTCTAACCTACCTGCCCAATTAAGGGATCTGACATTCCACGCTCCGATCCGTAGAATGCCAGTCTTCTTTCTTCTGATAACGACATGCTCTTGAGTAGTCCCAGCCCGGAGATCCGAATGGGGGACTATTTTACCTCCGGAATATTTTACCCAAGAGGACGCCATCATCATTTAATCATACAGTAAAGCTGCATGCCCTCGGGAAAAATTACGGCTGTAGTTTCCCCTTGCTTTCAGCCGTTCGCAGTACCAGCACAGCAAGGCCGTTTTGGTTAGTGTTGCAAGGCCAGATCAGTCAATCATCCAGACTGTTGCCCCTGCAACTACTGAAGAGGCTGCTGCCCCTCTTCAGGAACCACACGTTTGTCTGGCCTCTCAACAGATACCTCTCCGTTGTGGTTGCTCCTACGGTATGGCTATCTGTATCACTGAGGCATGCAAGCCTCCCTACCGACGGCAAGGTCCATGGTTCATGGGGGGAGGACAACTTTCATGTGATACTAATTTCCTGTAGACTACAGCATCATCGGCAAACAGTCTAATGCCGTTGTCAATACCATCAACCAAATTGTTTATGTAAATCACAAAATAAGGTCCCCGTGAAATATGATACCCTGGACCATATTTAAGCTCTTATGGAGCGTGATGGTTACAGAAACATCCCCCAGTTGTCACAAGCAAGTAACGCCTCTGACTGGGCAGAGGATGCCGTTTTGGTGAAGACAGACCCACATCTAGTTTTGGACAATCCCTTCACCTCCCCACACTTGTCCTCTAAATGCTGAACACAAAAAACTGAGGCCTCATAGTCATGAAAGATTCCCCATCAGCTCTCTAACATACAAGGTACCGGGGTGAACTGGAGACGCTGCCATCCTTAGCCTGACGTGCCTCCCATCGTGTGGCCAGGGAGGGGAACAATTTGGGGTCTTACTTCTGTGCACTGAATTGAGCCTGTGAATGCTTAGTGACTGCTGGAGTTTGACCATCAGCATGAGATGATGCACTACGCTTCATTGCATGTCATCCACCCTGATGGCACCCACTCTGACCAGGGGGCCTCCCACCGGGTGCCACTCAGCCGCAGCGAAGGCCACCTGGCAGGATGGCCATTGCCGGGATTCCCGATGCCCCAGGGGGTGGGCATCTACCCCTTGGCATACGTGGGGAGTTAATGGTGCAGGTATCAGCAGAGCAATCCCTGTGTAGTCAGGGAGCTATAACCAACAGGGTACGTGGCAGCTCCACCACAATGGTCTGGCTACTGTGCTGGATATTATGTACAAAGAATTCCATGGTCTTTGTTGGTGCACAAAACTACTGCATAGTGGGTGGAGGAAACCACAACCAGGAAGGTGTCCTCACTCAAGAGGTGGAGGATGAGCAGGACTGCAATCCACAATGAGAAAGTTGGCTAAACATGCCAATGCTTGATGGACAAAATGCACCATGTAAGGCGCCCTTCCCTAATTGGCTCGCTCTTCAGGAAAATTTTGAAAAAATGGAGGTCAAACCCTACACGGGACCATCACATGAAAGGCCAAAAGGTGTGAGATTCATTTTTGTCACTTCTTATGACAGGCAGGAATACCTCGGGCCTATTCTAACCCTTGGACCCGCAGGCAGAGATGGTGGTGAATGAAGCAGGTGTTATGAATGTACAAACGTTAACTGCTGTTTCACATGGAGTCATGACACCTGTTCTGTTCACTACCATTTCCAACCATCATGGTACAAGTGGTCTGAAGATGGTCACTTTCTGACAAACTGGCAACCATTGTAAATAAATGTTTTATTGAGGTGCAGATTGTTTTTCATCCATTTTTAAAGTACTTTTAGCCAGACTGCTGTTTCTCTGTAAGAAATGTTCTCAAAAACTTGTGAACCTGCATAAAAATCACATGTGAAGTCATCATCACTTTCATAGACCCCAAATTTTCCTACAAGATGACGAAACTGTCCTGGTCCGACATAAACAGTAGGAAAACACGAATTATCTCTCAATATGTGTGTGTAGACATTTTAGTTGAATACAAGCCAATGATTTTAAATAGTTTAACTAATCTACACCACATTTACCTGGACATACGAAAGCAATGTCAAACACTGAAGTTGCCAAGTGACAACTGCTCCCATTTCAATAATTAACAACGCAGACACATGGCAGTGACTTAAGGTTACTTATTGAATGTATGATATGTAAATCATGAATAATTTCTAATCAACTCATGTCAACAGATTTAAAATATGTGAAGCATCAAACAAAAACAATAAATATATTTGAAAAATAATATTACATCAAACAAATTTAGAAATATTCGTTGAGACTAGTTACAAGTTATTGCTCCTAAATGTAGATAGCAATATAATAATGCTAAAAGTAAGACCTCCATGTCAGGTTCTGTCCAATACCCACCAATATAAGTACCCCCCCCCCCCCCCCTGAACACTGTTTTAACTATTACTCTTACAATGAGGCAGTTGTTAATGGTGTGTGTGTGTGTGTGTGTGTGTGTGTGTGTGTGTGTGTGTGTGTAGAGAGAGAGTGGGGGATGCCGTATTGGTATTGCTGTCTTTGGAATGTGGAAGTGTGCACAGCCATGATCGTGGACTGTAGAAAGAGTTCCCTCTTGTGTAATACAGTAAGCTAGTATTATTGGAAGAGTCCTGATGACACAGGGTGTGAAGCAGTCACTGAAAGTCAATCACACCATGTTAGGTGGCAAGTCTGGCTACTGGGTGGTCCTTCACACCAACACACAGCTTGTTAGTGATCATGTTCATGTACAATGCCACACAGCAGAGCAGAAGTTTATGGACAGGATGGTTGCTTTCACAGTTGGTCCTGCCTTGGATAGGGTAGCAGAGGTCTGTGACAGGACTGGAGTAGACAGTAGGAGAAGATGTATGGGACTGATCTTGCATATAGGTCTATTTCAGAGATATGAGCGTGGGGCAAGAGGTTGGGAGCAGAAGTGGAATACAGACGGACAAGGATATCGTGAACGTTGGGTGGGTGGTGGAATACCACTGTAGGGAGGGTGGGGAGGATAGTGGGAACGATATTTCTCATTTCATGGCATGAAAAGAGGTAATCAAAATCGCAAGGGAATACATGATTCAGTTGCTCCAATCTGGGTGGTATTGAGTCATGAGGGGTGTGCCCCTTTGTAGCTGGTTAGTGGGTACCTGGGAAATGGTAACTGCTTGGGGAGACAAGGTGCAAGAGATTTGTTTTTGGACAAGGTGGGGAGTGTAATTTTGGTACGTGAATGCCTCAGCAAGACCTCCAACATATTTGGAGGGGGACTGCTTGTCACTGCAGATGTGATGACCACAAGCAGTTTGTCTGTACAGAACAGTCTTTTCGGGTGTGGAATGGTCAGCACCTGTTTAAATGGAGGTATTATTGATGGTTGGTAGCTCTGATGTAGATGGAAGTATTGATGGAGCCACTTCATATTGTTGTTAAGCCGTCCAAGGTTTTCTGCTGTATGAGTATGCCATATAAACGAATCTATCAGTATTAAAATTTTATGGAATTCAGTTTTGCTTAATTTAGTATAAAACAATGTTACTCGAAAAATGTATCATTTTTAAATCATAAAAAAAATGAACTTTTGCTGTTATTTACATATTGGACGCTGGGTGTCTCTCCCAAGAGCCATCACGCACATTTTCTCTGGCATTCCTAATACTGCAACTTTCTTCTATAACAGATAGTTATTTTACTACAGCAAAAAAAACAATTTTATTAGTCCAGCAATGGACACTGTATTTTTAATTTTATGACTTACTGTCCTTTTCAGGAGTGCACTCCATCCAGTGTTTTACAAGTGAGAAGATTCCATCCATGAATCATGATTCTGGACATATGGAATATACTCAACTAATGTTGCTGTAACCTTTCGAATAGATTCAAAGTGTTTGGTAGCCAGAATATGACATAATCAGAAGTCAAAATGTTCCTAATACGGTAAACAGGGTGGATATTTCAACAATTCAAACTTTAAATACTATAGTTTTTTCCATTGTACCCATACCTTTGTGGCTAAGCACATTTTCTTTAAGTTAGGTGCTTTTTTTCCACTCAGGTCACTTCTCACAAATATTTTCATTCACTTGGGTCAGAAGGTTTACACAGTATTTGCAGGTAATATACTTTTTCCTAGTACATCTGTAGTATCAGCTATTTTAAGCACCTCCAATTATCAATGGCCTTGCCACCATGGTTACACAGGTTCCTGTCAGATCACCGAAGTTAAGTGTTATCGGGCTGGGATAGCACTTGTATGGTTGACCATCCAGTCTGCCGAGCACTGTTGGTAAGTGGGGTGCCCTCAGCCCTTGTGAGGCAAACTGAGGAACCACTTGACTGAGAAGTAGTGTTTGAGCGGAGTTTAGTTTACTTTCTTTTTCAATCACCAATCATCATTTACTGTATTATGCAATTTCTTGGTGTTTTCATTTGTGGATGCAATGTAGCAATGCCCTTTATATGTGTCATATTCAATAGAATTTTAGCCACATTTGAATTTAGCTGTTTATTAGTTGAAAAGTAACATGCATACTCCTTAAATACTCTCATAAACTTCACATGAATTTCCATTGGTGTTAAAACATCCAAAGCAGAATTTTATGACTGTGTGCTGTAACAAAGGAAAATTCTATCAAGAAAAATAATTAATTATGAGTCATGATTGCTGGCCAATATTTACCCTTAGTAGATGAAATGAATGGTACTGCCAACAGATACACATAAAAAAAACCACACTATGTAGGTTTCAGAAAAAAATAAATGGAAGGGCAAGTCACTCAGACCCCATGATGAGGCAGATCCAACTGCCATGAGGAAGAGATTTGTCTACCCTCGTGCCCACTCTTGGTATTTCCCATCTCATGTTCTGAGTGATCTACACCTCCATTTTAACTTTCCCCAACCTATCCCTATTCCTCCCTTAAAAAGGAACTATTAGTTTCAAAGCTACATAATGTCTCTCTCTCTTACTTTTATAATTGTCTAACAGCAGTACCTTCTGGATGTAAGTGTTCCATCAGCAACTCTGTCCCATAATTTATTGGTGTTTCCAACTATCCATTTGAATGAAACATATGACAACATTATGAAAACTAGAGATTGGTACCCACCAGACAGCAGAGACACTGAGTCGCAGACAGGCACAACAAAAAGACTACTAAACATTTACGCCAGAAGGCGTTCTTCCGAAACAGACAACTTACACACACACACACACACACACACACACACACACACACACACACACACACACACACACACACACACACCTCATAAAATGTCTGGAAAATGTGGAATTAGAAACACCCAACACACAAATACAATATTCTCTCTTAAACTAAGGGAAAAGTGTTTAAAAATTCGACAAACATTGTTAGGTCATACCTGGCCAATTCAGAAGGCAGAACAGAGTTAAGTATGAGTGAGAGAGCCCCTGCATCCAGTCCACAGACAAGACCAAAGGCACGCAGCAGCCGTTGTCTGATCGACCAACGCACTTCCATTTGGCAGAACTCTACCAAAGTCAATACACTCTGATAGCGGTCAGCAGAGAGCATGAGCTGTGACACTGCAACATCTGCATTTTTCTGTACAACACAAAAATGTCAATTTGTATGCACTTTTATGTTTGAACCCTTCATCTGAATGACACTACAATTCTGAGATGTCACAAAGCAAATGTTCATTTTCAATCTTCTTCTGCTACACTAACATCCATTAAAATTTCAGCACACAGAAAAAAAATGGTCCACATTAAACCACATTCTGAGGCTGTGTAAAACTATGTAACAACAGCAATAAATATTGCAGAGAAATGATATACACAAATTCACTTAAGGTCCTATATTTTTACAGCAGCAAAAGTCTGCATTATTCCAAGTGTTCAGGCTAAAAAGTAGCCAAAGTGAAAGCTTGTACTAATATGCCTTGTCAACATCAAATGGTACCATATCGAGATGTGAATGAATCCAAACCAGGCCGAATGTTCAGACCCACAAATGGATTTCTTGTAACACTACATTTAGTCTTGTTCAGGGCATGTCTCCAATATTACGAGAGAGCAAGATTTCAAGAGTGCATTTTTTGTCAACATGTATTCATGCATTTAAGTAGCAGCTGTTGGTATGCTTAGCTCAACAACGGAGATCCAAATTATTTCTTTGACTGTTATCCATAGAACTTCATAAGGCTCGTAATGAGGGACTTTAAAGTAACAGAAGGAAGAAATTTAAGTTAGAGTTCAATGTTCCTTTGACAATGATTATTAGTGGAGGAACAAGCGCAAATAGAACAAGGCAGAAGAAATTAGGTTATTTCCTTTTTTTAAAAAAAGGGGGCATTCCAGCAGGAACTGGCAAACAGTTAAAATTTGGGCACAATGTGTACAAAGTGCTGGGGTAGCGCCTCTCAGCAAATGACAATGGCTAAAAAGGCAGTGCCCAATACGCAACCAAGTTAAAATAATCTCTTCCCGGCAGGGGGTCGAGAGGATGTCGTCCATGGCGTTGGGAGAGGCTCAATAGGCCGAAGCTTATTCCCATGAAGGGACACCACCTCCTGACAGACGGCAACGCAGAGATCATCAGAGGGAATATAGGTACACACATGTTGAGGTATGAGGACTGCAGCCTTGGCAGCAGCGTCAGCAGCCTCGTTTCCTGGCAGACTGACATGAACCGGGCCCACAGAAACATGAACATGACACTGGCTCCACCAAGAGTGAGCAAGCGACAGTTTTCCTGCACTAAGGGATGAGCAGGGTACAGTGCACCTAGACTTTGGAGGGCACTGAGTGAGTCTGAGCAGAGGACACAATTGGAAAGGCTGTGTTACTGGATGTACTCCGTGACCTGATACAAGACAAAGAGCTCGGCTGTAAATACTGAGGAGTGTGCCGGAAACTGATATCAAAAGACACGGGTGCCAATGACGAAGGCACACCCGACCTCACGGTCAGTCTGAGAACCATCAGTGTATACAAAGGTACTATCGTGTAGGTCGTGAAACTGGAGGTGATAGACTAAGGTTGGAGTAGTGTCCTTAGGAAGCAAATGAAGGTCAAAGTTAACACGGGCCGCTTCAGGAAGCCAAGGTGATGAAGGGTTCGCACACATTGGGAAAGTTGCAGGTAGTGTGAAGTTAAGCCACCGGAGCAAGTTGCGAAAGCGGACTCCAGGAGGTAACAGAGAAGAGGAACAAGCCCCATACTGATGATCAAAGAAGGAGGCATAGGAGGGATGGCCACACATGGCAGAGAAATGGCATGCTTACCTACTGAGGAGAAAGTCACGGTGATAGGACAGTGGAAGTTCAGGAGCTTCAGCATACAGATTCTCAACCGGGCTGGTATAAAAGTCGCCCTTGGCCGAACGGATGCCATGATAGTCGATAGGGTTGAGATGGCATATGAGAGATGGACATGAAGATGCATAAACAAACCACCCATAGTCGAGTTTCGAAAAGACAAGGGACCGGTACAAACAGAGGAGGGTGGTTCTATCGGCACCCCAGGAAGTACCATGGAGACACATGGGAGATTGAGGGACCACGTACAGTGGGCTGCCAGGTACAACACATGGGAGGACCAAGAGTGTTTCCTATCAACCATGAGCCCCAGAAATTTCATAGTTTCAACAAACGGAATGGCAACGGGCCCAAAATATAAGGATGGTGGGAGAAACCATTTGCGCTGCCAGAAATTCATACAGACGGTTTTGACAGTGGAAAAGCAAAAGCCACTGTCGATGTTCCAGGAGTAAAGACGATCAAGACTGCACTGAAGATGCCACCCAGAGACACAGGTCCATGGAGAACTGCAATAGATGGCAAAATCGTCAACAAAGAGAGCTGGAGATGCCCGACGAGGGAGGGGCCATTATAGGGGTAATGGCGACAGCAAAGACAATGACACTCAGGACCGCACACCACTTTCCTGGATAAAGGTGTTTGACAAGGCAGAACCCACACGCACCTTGAAAACTTGGTCTTGTATAAATGCCTGAAGAAAACAGGGCAGGTGCCCATGGAAGCCCCACGTGTAAAGAGTACAGAGGATACCAGTTCTCCAGCAGGTGTCGTAGGCCTTCTCCAAATCTAAAACATGGCCACAGTCTTGGATTTCTGCAGAAAACCATTCATGAGATGTGTGGACAAAGTAACGAGATTGTCAACTGTAGAATGCCGCACTCGAAATCCATAGTTCGTTAGTAAATGGCGAGACTCAAGCCACCACACCAGCCAGGCACGAATCATATATTCCATCACCTTGCAAAACACAACTGGTAGGAGAGAAGGAAAAATTTTGTCCTTACCGGGCTTAGGTATGGGTATGACAGTGGCTTCACGCCAGCATCCAGGAAATGTGTCCTCTGCCCAGATGCGGTTGTAGGCATTATGCATAAAGTACTGGCCTGCAAGAGAAAGGGGCTACAACAACTGAAAGTGGATGGCGTCAGGCCCTGGAGCGGAGGATCAGGATGAACTGAGAGTATGATCTATCTCCCTCATTGTAAAGACGGCATTGTAGCACTCATTACGTGGAAAAGAGAAGGGAATCACTCAAGCCTCCTCCACCCGTTTCCGATGGAGGAAGGCAGGGTGGGGAAGAGCTGGAAACTTCCGCTAAAATGGTCACACTGGAAATTGGGGAATGGATCTTGGTTCCAGAGAGCTGTTAGAGGCTGGCACACATGACGGAGGAAGGTGTGGAACTGTTAAAAGGACTAGTGAATGAAATTAAGCTAGCTCTTTTGCTACCCCGAATAACATGATGACACTTCGCACGCATCTATTTATAATGAATGCAGTTTGCCAGAGTAGGGTGCCGGTTAAAAATTCGGAGAGCATGTCTACGTGTGAAAATTGCATCGTGGCATGCCTCAGTCTGCCAAGGGACTGGGACACGATGTGGTAGGGAGGAAGTGCGGGGGATGGAATGTTCTGTAGCAGTAAGGATAATGTTTGAGAGATACTGAACCTTGTTATCACAACTGGGGAAATCTTGTTCTTTGAAGGTTGCCAGAGAGGGGTAAAAGTGCCAGTCAGCCTTAGTAAGCTGCCTTTTGGGCTTGCATGCGGATGGGGTAGGAGTCAGCAAACGGACAGCACATGGGTCGCTCGAGTAGGTGTCAGAAGGAATGGACCACTGAAGACGATGGGCAAGCTGGGCAGTGCAGAAGGATAGGTCCAAATGGGAATAGGCGTGCAAGCAGTCGGAAAGGAAAGTGGGTGCTCCAGTGCTAAGAGAGAAGAGGTTATGTTGGCTTAAGTCGGTCAGCCAAGAGGGCACCTCTCTGACAGGTCCTGGGAAAACCCCGAAGGGGATGATGTGAATTAAAGTCACTGAGTGGCAAATATAGGGGACGTAGCTGCCCAATAAAATGAAGGAAGTCTGTCCTGGTGACAGCAAATGATGGAGGGACATATATAGTACAGAGAGGAAAAGTCAGGTGGGGAAGGAAAAGGCAAACTGCAACAGCTTGAAGATTGATAATAGGGAAGGTGGATTGACTATGAATGTCATTCTGTACGAACAGCATGACACCCCTTGAGAGGGAATGTCAACCTCAGGGGGGAGGTAAAAACGAATCGGTAAGAAAAGTGACCCCCCCCTCCCCCCACCATGAACCACGGACCTTGTCATTGGTGGGGAGGCTTGCGTGCCTCAGCGATACAGATAGCCGTACCGTAGGTACAACCACAATGGAGGGGTATTTGTTGAGAGGCCAGACAAATGTGTGGTTCCTGAAGAGGGGCAGCAGCTTTTTCAGTAGTTGCAAGGGCAACAGTCTGAATGATTGACTGATCTGGCCTTGTAACAATAACCAAAACGGCCTTGCTGTGCTGGTACTGCGAACGGCTGAAAGCAAGGGGAAACTACGGCTGTAATTTTTCCCGAGGGCATGCAGCTTTACTGTATGATTAAATGATGATGGCGTCCTCTTGGGTAAAATATTCCGGAGGTAAAATAGTCCCCCATTCGGATCTCCGGGCGGAGACCACTCAAGAGCATGTCGTAATCAGAAGAAAGAAGACTGGCATTCTACGGATCGGAGCGTGGAATGTCAGATCCCTTAATCGGGCAGGTAGGTTAGAAAATTTAAAAAGGGAAATGGAGAGGATAAAGTTAGATATAGTGGGAATTAGTGAAGTTCGGTGGCAGGAGGAACAAGACTTTTGGTCAGGTGACTGCAGGGTTATAAACACAAAATCAAATAGGGGTAATGCAGGAGTAGGTTTAATAATGAATAGGAAAATAGGAATGCGGGTAAGCTACTACAAACAGCATAGTGAACGCATTATTGTGGCCAAGATAGATACGAAGCCCACACCTACTACAGTAGTACAAGTTTATATGCCAACTAGCTCCGCAGATGACGAAGAAATTGAAGAAATGTATAATGAGATAAAAGAAATTATTCAGGTAGTGAAGGGAGACAAAAATTTAATAGTCATGAGTGACTGGAATTCAGTTTAGGAAAAGGGAAAGAAGGAAACATAGTAGGTGAATATGGATTGGGGCTAAGAAATTAAAGAGGAAGCCGCCTGGTAGAATTTTGCACAGAGCACAACTTAATCATAGTTACCACTAGGTTTCAGAATAATGAAAGGAGGTTGTATACATGGAAGAACCCTCGAGATACTAAAAGGTATCAGATAGCTTATATAATGCTAAGACAAAGATTTGGGAACCAGGTTTTAAATTGTAAGACATTTCCAGGGGCAGATGTGGACTCTGACCACCATCTATTGGTTATCAGCTGTAGATTAAAACTGAAGAAACTGCAAAAAGGTGGGAATTTTAGGAGATGGGACCTGGATAAACTGAAAGAACCAGAGGTTGTACAGAGTTTCAGGGAGAGCATAAGGGAACAATTGACAGGAATGGGGGAAAGAAATACAGTACAAGAAGAATGGGTAGCTTTGAGGGATGAAGTAGTGAAGGCAGCAGAGGATCAAGTAGGTAAAAAGACAAGGGCTAGTAGAAATCCTTGGGTAACAGAAGAAGTATTGAATTTAATTGATGAAGGGAGAAAATATAAAAATGCAGTAAATGGAGCAGGCAAAAAGGAATACAGACGTATCAAAAATGAGATCGACAGGAAGTGCAAAATCGCTAAGCAGGGATGGCTATAGGACAAATGTAAGGATGTAGAGGCTTATCTCACTAGGGGTAAGATAGATACTGCCTACAGGAAAATTAAAGAGACCTTTGGAAAAAAAGAGAACCACTTGTATGAATATCAAGAGCTCAGATGGAAACCCAGTTCTAAGCAAAGAAGGGAAAGCACAAATGTGGAAGGAGTATATAGAGGGTCTATACAAGGGCGATGTACTTGAGGACAATATTATGGAAATGGAAGAGGATGTAGATGAAGATGAAATGGGAGATACGATACTGCGTGAAGAGTTCGACAGAGCACTGAAAGACCTGAATCGAAACAAGGCCCCTGGAGTAGACAACATTCCATTGGAACTACTGACGGCCTTGGGAGAGCCAGTCCTGACAAAACTACCATTTGGTGAGCAAGATGTATGAAACAGGCGAAATACCCTCAGACTTCAAGGAGAATATAATAATTCCACTCCCAAAGAAAGCAGGTGTTGACAGATGTGAAAATTACCGAACTATCAGTTTAATAAGCCACAGCTGCAAAATACTAACTCGAATTCTTTACAGACGAATGGAAAAACTAGTAGAAGCCGTCCTCGGGGAAGATCAGTTTGGATTCCATAGAAATACTGGAACACGTGAGGCAATACTGGCCTTACGACTTATCTTAGAAGAAAGATTAAGAAAAGGCAAACCTACGTTTCTAGCATTTGTAGACTTAGAGAAAGCTTTTGACAATGTTGACTGGAATACTCTCTTTCAAATTCTAAAGGTGGCAGGGGTAAAATACAGGGAGCGATAGGCTATTTACAATTTGTACAGAAACCAGATGGCAGTTATAAGAGTCCAGGGACATGAAAGGGAAGGGAGTAAGACAGAGTTGCAGCCTCTCCCCGATGTTATTCAATCTGTATATTGAGCAAGCAGTAAAGGAAACAAAAGAAAAATTCGGAGTAGGTATTAAAATCCATGGAGAAGAAATAAAAACTTTGAGATTCGCCGATGACGTAATTCTGTCAGAGACAGAAAAGGACTTGGAAGAGCAGTTGAACGGAATGGATAATGTCTTGCAAGGAGGATATAAGATGAACATCAACAAAAGCAAAACGAGGATAATGGAATGTAGTCGAATTAAGTCGGGTGATGCTGAGGGAATTAGATTAGGAAATGAGACACTTAAAGTAGTAAAGGAGTTTTGCTATTTGGGGAGCAAAATAACTGATGATGGTCGAAGTAGAGAGGATATAAAATGTAGACTGGCAATGGCAAGGAAAGCGTTTCTGAAGAAGAGAAATTTGTTAACATCGAGTATAGATTTAAGTGTCAGGAAGTCATTTCTGAAAGTATTTGTATGGAGTGTAGCCATGTATGGAAGTGAAACATGGACGATAAATAGTTTGGACAAGAAGAGAATAGAAGCTTTCCAAATGTGGTGCTACAGAAGAATGCTGAAGATTAGATTGGTAGATCACATAACTAATGAGGAAGTACTGAATAGGATTGGGGAGAAGAGAAGTTTGTGGCACTACTTGACCAGAAGAAGGGATCGGTTGGTAGGACATGTTCTGAGGCATCAAGGGATCACCAATTTAGTATTGGAGGGCAGCGTGGAGGGTAAAAAATCGTAGAGGGAGACCAAGCAATGAATACACTAAGCAGATTCTGAAGGATGTAGGTTGCAGTAGGTACTGGGAGATGAAGAAGCTTGCACAGGATAGAGTAGCATGGAGAGCTGCATCAAACCAGTCTCAGGACTGAAGACGACAACAAAAACCAAAGAAAAGTGAAATCTCAAAGCGGTTGTGAGGGCGCAATTTTGTTTCCTTAAGGCAAAGTACAAGGGGACGCTACAACGATAAAAGCAGTGATAAATCCTCTTTGTGAGACCGAAGGCTTGGAACATTCCATTGGAGGAGAGTCATACTGAGGAAGAGACGTGGGGATGACACCTCAGTGGCTGCCGAGTGGCAGCTGGAGAAGAGGCACTACTGCAGGGCACAGAAGCATCAGCTTGTTTGTACGGTTGGTCTGTGGAGTCCAACACCGAAAAACAGTTGTTGGTGCACACCGGTAAGGCTGGCCCACCTAAGGTACAACGTACCGACACCGTCGAAGAGGATCTTCGAGGTGGCAAAGGAGAAGACCGTTTGCCTTTGGTGGACTTCTTTGAGCCTTTCCAGTTAGATGAAGACTTGGGTGTTGACGGAGGAAGTCTTCACGGGAGTTACCGCCCCTTGAGGTGAGGGTTTGATGGCTCGTTACACAGCTGGATGGGGGGACGGCGATGCTACCTAGACACTGGGCAATTTCACAACCTCAGAGCAGAATTGGAGGCCGCAAGTCTGCAAGAGTGGATTGTTAAAGAACATACATATAGTCGCAGCCATGTTGGCATAGAGGCACAGTAATTTGTGCGATTTTGGATGGAAAGCATATAGCTTGTTAAGCAAGATTCATTTTCAGTATTTTATGTTAGAAATTATTTCAGTTTTCGTAAAGAAGGTTAGATTTTTCAAAATTACAATAAATAATATTCTGAAACTTAATACTTGATTAAATATTCATTTGACTTAACAGTCTATTTACAGTAGTTGTCTACAAATCCAGGACTATGGCTGTGACAGATAATATGGATGAGTACGAACCCCAATTTTAATTTTAACTAGAAACAAGAACGTTTCACAGTCTGATGATGATGCTCAGACAGTTTTTGGGTGCCATGTGAGCAGAAAGCTGCTTATTCAGAGATAATGATTTTGTCAAATCAAGTTTAAAGTGCATTTTCATCCACAAAGAAATTTTCTTGATCATTGTCCAATAAGTAATAAGGAAGGTAAACATTTATGACAAGATTAGAAGAGTAAGTGTGGTGGGGTTTGCTTTACAGCTAAGCTCCCAGACAGATTCACTAGTTAAATCAGCAGAGTGCAATGGACGTTCTTGTGCAATAGCACATTTGGTGCAGATTCTGTGGTATTAACATTCGATACCACACTTGTTATGGGTTGCAGTTATCGACTGTGGTCCGTACTAGTATCACTGGACCCGCGAGTCGAGACTAGCGCCACTCCGCGGCTTGCAACAAGTCTCTAGCGTGCATTCAGCCACTCTTGCTCAGGACGTCAAGCAGGAAAGTAGTATAGCCTTCAGCTGATAGGAAACAACCTCTAACAAGGCGCTTAGTTAAAGTATGGCCTATGTGATGCCTCTACAGCTCTTTGTTTGTAATTGTATTCCTTCTATGAAGACTCCTGTACCACCAGTTAAGTACAATATATTATTTTTACCAATGACTGCTAATTATTTTAGTTGTTGTAGACCAGACCATGCAGCCAGCTCCTTATCAACTTCACAGACAAACCTGCTGCATATTCAAACAAGAGATTTGTACGTTTCTATTTAGCATTGGCCACAATTCATTCACATTGGGGACGATTCGTTCGTCGTCGTTATAACAGATTCTTGTGTCATCTGTCTTACATGGTGACTGCAAGGTGTCGTGGTTATTGGCAATAGATGTCAACTCTAGTGCACACATCACTGGAATGAAGTTTGTAACACAAAACATCTTTTTAGCAAACATTCCATTTTGTGGACTGACATTGGCCTTTGTTCCTGACAGCTTTTGCTAGGGCTAACCACTATTTTCTTTTTATGAAGCCAACACACAGGTCAAATTCCCAGCTGGCCATCTTGATTTAAGTTTTCTGTTATTCCCTCAAATCGATTAAGGCAAATGCTGGGAATATTGCTTTGAAAAGTCATAGTCATCTTCCATGCCCATTCTTCCCAATCTGCTCCATCTCTAATGAATTCTTAGTTGATGAGACATTTAACCACGAACATCCTTACTTTATACTTTACCCAGTAGGGGTCAGTGAATGTCTAACATAGTTAATTAACACAGTTTATCACATTTGCCATAACTGGGTGGACAGCAGTGATGATAAACATAAATTTCCTTCGTGAAAGCCTCATGGTCTTCTTGAATGTGGCAAGTGATGCAAGTCTAAACAGTCCTACCTCGAACATAAAAATAGTTTTCTGCCACGATTTCCTCTTACCCCAAATATAGCACACATTTTTGCAAGTGTTTCTGCTGCCATCAGCCACCCATTAAGCCCAAAGCAAACACTATGTCAGCAATGGTAGATCTTTTCTACTTGTGTCTGGTTTATGAAGCTTAAACAAAATTCATAAGTTTCAAGTATGCAAATTCAATACATAAGTGCAAGTCAAATACTAAAACTCCAATGGTTCACGGGCATCATGTCGAATAATGTTGTGCAATCTGCACATATTTGAAAGAGACAGCTGCCTGTTCTCTCCAGGTGCTTACTGACTTCTTAGTGTATGTATTGGCGAGCCATTGCACCGACTCCCTAGAAAAGCACAGGCCCCATGGTGTGGGGCTATAATGTCACTGTAGCTGAATCACAGAGCATGGCGACATCCAGTGTCTCCTGCCAGAGAAACGGCCATAGCCTTCACATTCGCGATGCAGGAGAAGACAGCCGCAAATAGCAGCCCAGCGTGTGCGCGCGGACAGAGTGCTGGTGCCCAGTTTAAGTGTGTGCACTTTGATTCTCCATCTGTGTCAACTCTGATTCGTTCACCTGTGGCTGAGTACGCCTTAGTACCACCAGTGCTGGTTCTCACACCTTGACGAGCTGAAATGCCAGTTATCTACCAATCAGTGCCAGTTCCACCATGACTTTATGGTCTGCCTAAGATCCGTAAGAAAGGGGCTCCTCTTCGCCACATCGTGAGCTATACAAAAGCTCCAACATATTACGTGCTTCGATTCTAAGCCCACTGGTAGGAAAATGAGAACATCACACTCTAAACTCAGAAGATTCTATGCAATGACTGAAGACTTTGCATCTCAAAGCAGATGATGTATTACTGAGTTTTGATGTAGTCTCGTTGTTTACATGAGTACCTTTGGTGGATTCATTAAAACTTGTAACAACTATGTTGGAGAAGGATATCTTACATCTATTCAGATATAGTTTTTATTCAATGAACAATATTTTGAGCAGACCGAGAGCGTTGCTATAGGTAGCCCTTTGTCTCCCATAGTAGCTAACCTTTTTATGGAAGACTGAGGAAAAGGTAATTCAGTCAGCGGTGTTGAAACCTAAATGTTCTGGAGATATGTGAACAACTCTTTTTTAGTTTGGCCACACGCAGCAGCAATGCTTCCTGCATTTCTCGAACACCTTAATTCCCTCCATACCAACATTTGCCTTACCATGGAAGTGGAGAAGAATGGAGACCTCCTGTTCCTAAATGTCTTGGTCTGCAGAGAAGGTGGTTCCTTGAGTCACAGTGTGTTTTGCTAGCCGACTCTCACTGACTTATATCTACAAGCTGTGAGCTGCCATCACCCATCTCAATGAAGTGGCATGTTATGGACTCTCATTCACAGGGCTAGAATTATCTCAGATGCAGGGAGCTTATCAGAAGAACTTGGCCTTCTTCATTATGCATTTGTACAAAATGGGTACAAAGTAAACTGATCTGTAATGCATTTAAACTTGCAAGCACTAAAGCTCTAGAACAGTCAGTATGTTGGTGGCATATCCTTTAAAATTGGCAAACTGTTCAAAAAACATAAAATAAAATGTGTCTTCTGCCCTCAAGTGCAAGCGCAGACTATGCTGGGTTCTGTTAAAGACAACCTAGGTCTAAGGAGACCTGGGATACATAAAATCCTGTGCCAGTGTGGGAAATAATACACTGGCCAGACATGTCTTACTGTAAAGGGTAGATGCAGTGAACATAGATATCATACCAGACTGGGTCAGCCAGGAAAGTCTACTGTAGCTGAACACTGTCTTGATATGGGACACAGCATGAAATAGAGAGACACAAAGATCTTTTCACCCATTTCCATGTACTGGGACTCCACCATTAAAGACGCAGTCTAAATTTGTATAAGTAACAATCTTATCAATAGACACAGGGGATTTCCATTCAGCAAGGCACAGAACCAGCACTGGTGGTACTAAGGCATACTTGGCCACAGACGAACAAATCCGAGTCATCGCATATGGAGAATCAAAGTCCGCACACACAAACTGGGCACCAACACACTGCCTGCATATGCACTGGGCCAATATTTGCAGCAACATTTTTCCCGTCGCAAATGCGAAAACCATGTTCCATTTCTCCGGCAGGAGGCACTGGATGTCTCTGTGCTCTACGATTCATCTACGTTGACATTATAGACCCACCCCTTGGTGCCTGCACTTTTCTAGCAAGTCAGTGTTTGTATTGGTGAGCCATTGGACCAACATGTAACCAAGCACCTGGAGATGAGGAGCTGCTGCCTCATTGAAATATTGTGCAGCTTCCACAACATTATCTGATGCAATGCCTGGGGACCAATGATGCAGTTACATCAGGAAACTGTAAAACAGCATTAAAACTAACAATAAGAAAATCGCAGTTCAGAGAAGGGTGACCTTTTCCTTCATCCCTCTTCCTTCCCCTTCATTCCTTCTGCCAGAAGGAGTAGTTTGCTTCAAAAGCTTGCACATTTCCTGAACTTTTATATGCATTTTCTACAGATGTTTCCTCCTGTTGTCACCTTGTGAGTATATTTTTTTAATCTATTAATTGACCTACAGGTACTTTTTCTCCAAGTCAATGTGACAGCAGCCAGATGCCATGTCACTGATGTGTGAGCTTCCCCCGTGCTAGCCAGCTTTTTTTTTTCTTTTTTTTTTAAAAAAGGAGACAGAACGAGAGAAATGTATTCTTCCTGTCACTAATCTAATGGAGAATTGGCAACAATGTAGAATACATTTGGCAGCTATTTGACTATTTATTTACTTCCTTAAACGGTTCAGAATTATTCTGCTATATTCACTGCTACATTCTGCATGATTCTCACGTAAAGGATAACACAGATGTAGGAAATTGATGTTTTTGAGACCAGGAAGCTCATTCTAACAGAAAAAGCAACTACCATTCCCATTCACATTGCAAAACATCTGTCTTAGCCATTATTGGGACAACAAGGGAGTGATGCCTACTGCAACTGTTTGCTAACTTAGTGGTAAAGTGTTTGCCATACAAAGTGAAGAGTGCGTTAGTTTTCAGTTCTATATGCGACTAGGATTTTTTCCTCTACTGTGGAATAGCTACTAGCTGTTAAATTGACAATCAGCATATAAATCTTAAGAACACTACTTCCCCCCACATGCTTTGTCACTACCTTGCTTTTGCAACCTGTAGACATAAAGGTGACGAACTTGCAGTATTGCACATCATTAATTGTTGCTTTTCCTGTTCAGTTAATTGTATGGACTTATTTGTGGCACTGAATGATTTGTTAACAGGATTTCGTTATGCCTCTGCCCCCACTGCTACTTTTGTGGTAGTGTTGTAATGCTACTTCAATTTGACTGTGGACTGAACATACACACATTTTGTTTTGCAGTCAAAAGTGCATAATATCCTACCAATTCATGAAGATTTAAGGCACTTTGTTTAACTGAAAAAGACTTTTTGTAATATTATCATGGTAAGCTGCAATTCATCTGTATTAGTACAGTGCATGCTAAATAGCATTTTTACATTTATTTATTGAATACAACAGATAAACATGAAGATTTAAATTAATCAGCAGCTATATAGTCTCCCCCATGATCTGAAACAGTCCGACAATGCTCTGACAGTTTTTTGACTTCACGTCTGTTGACAGGTGGTTGCACTATTCAAATATGTTCACTGTTATTAGTCAGGCACAGATTGGCATGAGAATGCTGTACAGGACATACAGATGATATTTGGAGTTGTGGTGGGTATATTATACAGTTGTTGGAAAAAATCTGAAACCAGTAAGCATTTAGGTACCAATGACTGGCTGTTCTGGCTTGCATGCCTGCTGGCAAGCAGCCGAGCACCCAAAGGTACAGGTGAGCAAACAGCTATCGGATGGGCAGTCTGGCAGCCGGGCTATAACACACGCAATTGTACAACACTGGCCAGGAACCTGTGGCCAGGGGTGGCCAAGTGGCTAGTACATGCACAGAATACATGCAACAAGGCCACCTTGTGCATAGCCTACCTGAACTACACCTGTTTGCGAGTGAGCTAATGGCACTTGACAGTGCCTGCATTGATTAAGACCACCACATGACATAGCAAACCAAAAATACTACAGCACACATGGGCACAGTTACTAAGACAGTTCGTTTACAACAACTCTGTTTGTAATGTACACACTAAACAATGTTCACAGGAATAACAGAACACACTATATGTAAGTAAATGGAATGATACATTGCTGGTTCCTTACCAATATGTTGATGAGCTCATCAAGATAATCACAGATGACAGCTTCATCTTCATGCAGTGACCAGCTGCGCTGCTGAGAGTCATTCTTGCATGAAGTAAGCTCAGAGAAGATGACACGAAGGCGATAAGCATCATGGGTTTCTGCAAGTACAGCCCGAGGTGCTGACAGTGGCCCCTGCACTGCTGCTAGCAGAGAACGCAGCTTTGGCCGGCAAGTGGCTTCCACTAGAGGGCACAGACCACTAACCACCGTCGTTACTGCCACTCGTGACAGATCATACGATAGCTGTGTCTGCACTCGCACCTTATAAAAATAGAAACAACTTCAGTTTTAAATTACGGCTTCCAGTTGTTAATGGTAATCTGAGTTACAGCAAGTTTAGGTACACACATCATGTTTGAGTGCTTAATGACCTCAAATGTGAAACTGGTGAGGAAATATCTATTTGCCTCCCAGAAAGATTTTGCCAAAGACAATGAGTTTTCATCATTTAAGAATTCAAAATGAAAAACAGGGAATAAGGTCAGTGCAAGTTTATCATTTCTAATGGTACTCTGCTTCCTATATTGCAATGCTCTAAGTTATATACTTATTGTAACAGCTCTTATTAAGATAACATTCCCTGAAGTCTCATTGATATGAGGAAAATAAACTGTCCCACAAAAGATCAGGGAGCAGTACAGTCATGCACGACTTACTGAACGAAGCACCAATAAAGGCTGTTTGCTTTTCCACTTCAATGTTCCAGTTGGTCCAATACATAGTTGTAGCCTATTGATCACAGTTTTATGGAAGGAAGCAATATTATGGATTTACTAACTATTGGTAATGATATCATTAAAAACAGAGCATGAGCTCAGACTGGACAACAATCGAAGTGGGAAATTACCCATGGCCTTTTGAAAGGAACCGTTTTTGATATTCACTTTAAATGATTCAGTAAAATCCTGGAAAACCAAAATTTGGATGCCTGGAAAGGGATTTGAACCCCCCCCCCCCCCTTTCTTTCATGCATCAATTTCTGAGCTACCTTGTTCAGTTAACTGATAAGAATATTGTGGCTTATTGCATAGCCTGATTACAAAAATATTGCAAAAAGTGTGAGATCAGAAACCTGTGTTTACAGGTTGCTGGAAGGGGATGGTTTGGATGAAATATGTACTTCAACATTTTGATTTGGCAGGCAACTGGAGAGTAATTATTATGAACACCAGCACTACATGGCAAAGTGACTAATCTTCACTCTTACCTCAACAGTAGGATCCAACTAATGATGCAATGAGGAAATACACGATTTGACCATAAGTCTCCGGACAGTCCACTAAACATACATTGTGCTATTCCAGACTAAGCATTCTACAGTTAAAAATGCTTGCATCTATATAATAAAGGGGCTTTCTGTCAGAGTGAGTAAAAGTCAGACAATTGTGGGCATTTAAACTGCACATGATTACAGGAGTTCACAGCTTCAGGTAGTCCACCAAAAACATTTCACAAGAATTTCGTATGATCAGGTCCACTGTCAGTGACATTTGTGGAGCGGAAATGCCACAAAAGCACAAAACCCAGTAATTAATCTGTGATATTGTAAAACTGGTAGCATAAACTGTCAAAATGTAAAAAGCACGTTTATACATTCTTGGTAATTATCATAGAGGCCTTCTGCTGTAGATCTGGTGCAGATCTGATTCACACAAATTCGTCGAGAAGCAAAAAAATTCCACTTATGTGATCATGCCTCATATGCTAAGAAGCCACAGAGTATAACAAATGAGTAAATTGATTAGAATGGAGTAAGCTACACCATCATTGATATTCTGAATGACAAAAGAAGCACAAGTAACCTATCTGATAGGATGTCAATGATTGAAGTGTAGTATTAATGAATGGCAGAAACGGGTAAAACATGTTTTGTCTATAAAGGAATGTTTATGTCTTTATGAAAGATCTGCACAGTGGTGGCGATCCCACTATTAGTGAAAATGAAGTGTTGTGTCACAGTGTGAGAGAAACTGCAACATCAGGAACTGATTAACTACTCCTCGGAGGCAATGGAAAAGATTATGTACATAAGAACAAAAACACACCCATCTCAAAGTAAGATAGAAAGGCTGTATCTTCACAGAATATATCAATTTTCTATTTATGAATAAGATTACACAAAATTTGAGACAAAGTATTGCAACAGGTAATTCCTGTCAGTTGTCAACAGCATTTAATAGTGCACTGCACAGTACCTTCTAGAGAAACTCCATTATTAGAGTATCAGAGGTCTTATAGATAAATGGTTTTCATCCAATCTGAGTAAAAGAATGCAAAGCGTCACATTAATAAACCCTGAAACAGCATTTTCATAATTGAGAATAGTCACTACAGGTATATGATGCTAAATCCATCATTGAAGCACTGTAAATGTGTACATATAGAGATTGTAATGATGATTCATGAAAAATGAAAATAACTAAACTAAGCAATACTGCCACTTCCATAACAGTGCACTGCTCAGCAAGCAAATAGGTCACCTGGTTGGCTGAACCATTGCCACTGCTATGTATCACCAGACAATGAAGCAGGATGAGGTTTTCACCAATTTAGAGTACGATATGTCAGACTTTGGAGTCCAACTAAGCAAATTTTAGCATTATGTAGTACTACAACTACAGCAGTTGAATAAATACAATTGAAGTATCAGGATTAGTATTAGCAGTAGCAGTATTAGAAGAAGAAGATTATCAGAGTAGAAAATCCAAGATGGAATGTAATAATATTATAAGAAGGAAAGTCGCTACTCACCAAATAGCGGAGATGCTGAGCCGCAGACAGGTACAATACAAAGATTCTCACAGTTATAGCTTTCATCCATTAGGCCTTTGTCAACAATAGACACACACACACGCACACACACACACACACACACACACACACACACACACACACACAAAACTGCATTTTCAGGCAACTGAAACCCCACTGCAGTCGTGTGTGTGAGTTGTGTGTGTTTGCACGAGAGTGTCTACTATTGACTAAGGCCTCAATAGCCAAAAGCTATAATTGTGAGAGTCGGTATTGTGCCTATCAGTGACTTAACATCTCCACTATATGGCGAGTAGCACCTTTCCTTCTCATATCAGTTTCAGAGTAGAGTAGCACGGATCTTTATGGGTGGGCATGTCTTGAGTTCTATTGGTGGAATCTGTTACTTATTGTACTAGAATATCAAAGTAAGATTTAGGAAAGCCAATTACAGGGCAACATTCTTCTGAATTCCAAAGTTTTTAAAAACACAGAGTGCAATTACTTTGTGAAAGGTTCTTGTTAATAGTTATTCAGCTCAGTCTCACCTTTATTTTATTTCAATTCATGTTGTGTCCTTATTGCATTATTATTAAGATTGAAAACTTCTTTTCCCCTTTATTTTTATATTTATATTCAGTTTCATTTTACTATCACCTGTGTACTACAAGCACAGAATAAACGTTAACCTTTATTAACCTGTGCTTATAAATAGATAACAACCGACACTGAATTTTATTAACTGCTATATCAGAATCTACAACTGTTATAAGCAAAATATATAAACAAATCCCTGACTCGTATCTGTATGTTTGGCTCTTTCTTTTCTCTTTTTAATATTCGCTATACTTCCATATTAGTAATGAAGTAACTGCTCGAAAGGCAGAAATTGTATGTGTGTTTCTTAGTTTGTATGAATGTGTCAGAAAATATAATTTATTCAGAACTGATAAGGGATGTGAGCTATTAAAATTAGCGAAATGGTTATGGCAGTGATATGTACACTATGTGATCCAAAGTATCCGGACACCTGGCTGAAAATTACTTACAAGTACATGGCACCCTCCACTGGCAATGCTGGAATTCAATATGACGTTGGCCTAACCTTAGCCTTGATGACAGCTTCCACTCCCGCAGGCACATGTTCAATCAGGTGCTGGAAGGTTTCTTGGGGAATGGCAACCCATTCTTCTTGGAGTGCTGCACTGAGGAGAGGTATCAATGTCGGTTGGTGAGGTCAGGCACAAAACCGGCGTTTCAAAACATCCAAAAAGTTTTCTATAGGTCTCAGGTCAGGACTCTGCGCAAGCGAGTCCATTACAGGGATGTTACCGTCACGTAACCATTCCACCACAGGCTGTTCCTTATGAACATGTGCTCGATCGTGTTGAAAGATGCAATCGCCATACCTGAATTGCTCTTCAACAGTGGGAAGCAAGAAGGTGCTTAAAACATCAATTTAGGCCTGTACTATGATAGTGCCACACAAAACAACAAGGGGTGCAAGCCCCCACCACGAAAAACATGACCACACCATAACAACACCGCCTCCAAATTTTACTGTTGCCAATACACACACTGGCAGATGACGTTCACCGGGCATTCACCACACCCACACCCTGCCATCGGACCGCCACATTGTGTACCAAGATTTTTCACTCCGTACAACATTTTTCCACTGTTCAATCATCCAATGTTTACACTCCTTACACCAAGCTAGGCTTAGTTTGACATTTATCGACGTGAGGTGTGACTTACGAGCAGCCACTTGACTGTGAAATCGAAGTTCTCACCTCCCGCCTAACTGTCATAGTACTGGCAGTGGATCCTGATGCAGTTTGGAATTCCTGTGTGATGGTCTGGATAGACATCTGCCTATTACACATTGTGACCCTCTTCAACTGTCAGTGGTCTCTGTCAGTCAACAGATGAGGCTGGCCTGAACGCTTTTGTGCTGTATGTGTCCCTTCACGCTTCCACTTCACTATCACATTGGAAACAGTGGACATAGGAATGTTTAGGAGTGTGGAAATCTCATGTATAGACATATGACACAAGTGACACCCAATCACCTGACCTCGTTCGAAGTCCGTGAGCTCCGTGGAGTGCCCCATTCTGCTCTCTTACGATGTCTAATGACTACCGAGGTCGCTGACAGAGTACCTGGCAGTAGGTGGCAGAATAATGCACCTAATAAGAAAAACATATATTTTTGGGGGTGTCCAGATACTTTTGATCACACAGTGTAGCATCATCACATCAAAGAAAGAGCAAGCATTATTACATACCCAAAATATGGAAGCTAGTGAAATATATCACCAAAATGGCTAATCAGTAAAGGTTACCAGATGTCAAGGGTAGATTAGTTGTACTGAAATCCCGAACTTTATTAAATATGTCACATTAACAATATTCACATTGAAAATATTTAATCAATAACGAATATTCATCACATACATATTTGCAATATCTACTGTCATACCTGCTCAACAAGTTGATAAGCAATCTTTGGATCAACTTCTACCAAGGAACCGTGTTTTTCATTCAAAACTGGGCTTGATGTAGTACGTCTGGCAGATTGTTTGGCACGTTCATGTTCGTGTACAGGAGATACAGATTGACCATCACCCTACAGAACAACAATGAGTATAAAAAAATTGTTCATCAAACCGTAAAATAATTATGTCATTTCATGCTTTCTCAGTGTAGCAAATATTGATAACATTTGATAAAATTAAAATGTTTATTTATAAAAGCTTCAAATAAATACAGAAATTCTCTTTATTAAAAATAGGAAGTAGTAGTCTGGTAATAAGAATGCATTGAGACCAAGCAATGCCAACAGCATTGTTGGTCTGAAGATTGCCTCTGTCCTCTGTCATCCATTTTTAAACCTTGAAAGCTAGCAGGTTTGTGATGGCCACCCTCAACTTACGGTAACCACAACTACTTCAAACATAATCAGTTAGAAGTGACAGCAGCTTACTTGCATAATTCATCACTTGTTCAGTTAGTCGATGTGAATGCATGATGAAGACACCTAGCCAACTCCACTGTCAGAGTTACACTTAAGAAAAGTCACGCAACCTATTACTTCATCTCTATGAAAGGACCACGATTTGAATGAGACTCGGCACATGAAATTTTCTTACACTTAACAGAGGTCTAATGGAACAAGCATCTGCTTTAACTAACAATCTAGTGTGTGCACCACTTCATAGTTCACACATAAAGTTTGTGCTTAATTTGGCCACTAGAGACCACCTGGCATGCTAATACAACAGCAACTGCATGTACGACCTACCGGCTATGGCCCCTGTTGGAACTAATGAACATACAGGCCAGAACGCAAGGTTACACTGGAAACCTGTGTACTGCTAATTGTATTGTACCTTATCCTCCACATATGTGTACTGTTCACACAGCAAATTACAGTGTTTTTAGGTTAGAACCCTAATTTGGTGATGAGTACAGTATTCAACTCCATGTGTTCCACTTGCCATTAGTCCTTTGTGTTTAATGTCCATGGATGCATTGCTTAAATCTCTTCTTGAGCAACAGGAGGTGCTGACAGTTGCTGTTTCCAGTTTCACGACTACACTGGCACAACTTGTGGCCCCACTAACAGCATATCTGCCACTGTTCCCCAAATAGGGTGATGCAGGAGAAGATTGTGATGGCTGTGGCAACATTTCCTCGCATTCAAGAAGCCAGATGTAAACTTGTACAAGACCCTTTTTTTTGTACATTTCACCACACGGGCGTCAGCTGTTGTGTCAGCTTGCCTCCTTACAAGAATCTTCACATCTTTCATTCGATCAGATTTGTGAGCTAATTTCTACCTATCACTGTAAATGTACTCACATTATAGCTGCTTGTGTGGAGTATTACCATTGCCAAAAGTGACCAAACCGTCATAGAAGCCATGGGCAGCAAGACTACATGGACTTAGCCATTATCGTACTTTTCTGACAAATGTTCATAAGGAATCCTATGCCAATCAAATGGTTTGCGATGCTATCATACGTTTTGTTCCCGATAAGGAAGTCCGAAATTGATCTCAGTGTGAAAATTCTACAATTACAGAAGTACTGGGCATAGCTCAGTCATTCAAGTTCCACAGTCTGTATGTAGTCAGATAGAAGCCTGGTCCGAAGTTTCAGAAATCAGTTCCTCTCACCCCTCTCAGCCTTCAGCCAGTTTGCAAGGGAACGTAAATGCTAATGCAGAGTCCAGCACATGTCCCAGTGTCACACAGGTAATCAATGTTTGCAACAACAGTATGTGTCACAACAGTAACAGCACTGCCTTCATGCCCATACTACTCCATTCAACACGAACAGACTATGTGTACCAAGTGCTGGGTAACGTGAAACAGGTGTCACAAGAAAAGACACATTGCTTCTGTATGTAACTCCTTTTAATACCTGACGGAGGACAAAACAAACATGTATGTAAACTGTGTGTCAGCTGTGATGGCGTCTCAAAGCAAGTTGTACACTGAAATTTAACAAGTCATTAAGAATGCAGAAGGACATGGGTGCAGTAGCAACATTGGTGAATTCTCAGATTTATGTCGACTTGGGTTCTCCCTCCCTGACTCCAGCGTCATGGAGGCTCGTGAGTTATATATAACAAGCAACTGATTTCCATTTTGGACAGTTTTCTGTACCTCTATCTTACAAGACTGTGGTTTGTTCGTTAACATTCCTAGTTGTGGCCAATGCTTACATTGAAAATCCGTTTGCTTTGGACTCTTTTTGAGCTGTTTGAATTCTCCATTGCTGATGAAGTGCATTTGGTTTCTGATCAAGTTCCATATCAACAGTTAGATGCTCTCTGTGCTGAATTTTCCCCTATTTTTTTCTAGGACTGGGGTGCTCAACAAAATTTGAGGCTCATATTACAATGAAGCAGTCCACCTGCCCATTTTGTTCCAGGATACTTTACAGAGTCAAGTAAAGGCACAATCAGATTGTCTTCAATACCTTGATGTTATTCAACCTCTGTCTTGCAGTGAACAGTCAGCAACACTCGAGGTAGCCACAAAACCTGCAAGTAAATTACACCTCTGTGGTGTTTTTTACAAGTCTATTAGTGCACAGTCAATCACTGATACCTATCCTTTGTTGCGCCCTGACACGCTGTTAGTAAAATTGCTGGGGGAGGGGGGGCATTATTTTTCAAAGATTTATTTTCTGCTGGCACTTGACGAGGAATCTAAATGCCTTCTAGTCATCATCATCCCATTTGGATTTTATCAATACCAGAATTTGCCTTTTGGTGTGGCAAGAACACTGCCTATTTTTCAACACCTTTAAGAGCAAACTTTTGTATCATTTCTAAGCTACATAAACTATTTATATAGCATAAAAGTGTCTGGTGCCTCTACAGATGAAAATCTGCAGAATCTCCGTGGTCTATTTTCTGTTTTACGGTCTGCAGGGCTAAAGTTCAATTCGGAGAAGATACAGATTTTTCAACCATCCATTATTAATTTGGGTTTCGAAGTGTCGCACACCGGCATTAAACTATTGTGCCAGCATATTGAAGCTATTACCTTGTTGCCACCCCTCATGTCCATCAAGGAATTACAGGCATTTTTAGACAAAATTGCCTACCACCACTAATTCATACTGGATGCTGCTACTGTGACACAACCACTCCATGCACTGTTATGAAAAGATGTTTCTTTCCAACTGATCCCTGGCTTGTGACCAGGCATTCAGTAGCTGAAACCTAAGCTCCAGTCCCTAGCTTGGTCACTTTTCAGCCGGGCCAGCACCTTGTGTTGCTGACGGGCATCTCTGTTTGGCCTTGGCGCTGTCCTTGCTCATAAGCATGTGGACGATTCTGAATGCCCCATTGCATATGCCTCTAAGTCCTTAAATTCAGCACAACAGCATTATTCTCAGCAAGAGAAAGAGGCTTTGGTGATCAAGTATGCTCTAAAAAAATTAATGTTTTTCTACATAGGTCTAAGTTTCACCTGACCACCGATCACAAACCACTGGTGCTTCTTTTAAACCCTTCAGCATCCTTGTCAGACAAAGCCACAAGTCGCTTACAGCGATTGGCTCTTTTCCTGCCATGATACAATTATGAGATACATTTTTGAACTACAGCGCAACATACAAATGCTGGTGCATTATTGCATTTTCCTATTGGTCCAGATTCCAAGTTTGATAAAGAGGAATTACTTTGTTTTCATTTAGACACAGACGCTCAAAATGTTGTCAATGGTTTCCTATTACTAGCACTAAAACTGCAGCTGCAGTAGCGATGCATTGTGTCTTAAGCAAAGCTGTTTCTTTTGTGTAACACAGCTGACTGGACAAACCTCGGGGCACGGCTTCTGATCTTTTGAGAAACTATTTTGCATTACAATATCATATTTCTCTTTGGGATGGGGCGCTGCTGGTAGCTACAAATGACACCAGTCCACGGGTTGTAGTCGTGTCAATCCTTCAGTGTAAAGATTGTGTATTTATTACATGTGGATCAAAGGGGTGTGTCACTTACAAAAGTGTCAGCATGCAGACATACTGTTTGGCCATACATTGATGGGGAAACAGGACAGGTTGTTGCAGCCCTTCCATAGTGTGCCACCCATCATGTGGCTCTCTGTGCTGCTTTACCACCAAGGCTAGATCCACAGCAACCTTGTGAATGAATGTGTAGTAACCAAGTAATAAAGGAAACGGATCCCAATAACATAAATATGGCTTAATTCATAAGCCTCTGAACAATAACAGAAAAGCCTCTTGTGAATCCATGTCACAAGACATGGAACTTCTGATGTTAGCAGTGCAACTGAATGAACATGGAATCTGATACAGCTGGCAGATGATTCACATACATGCACGCACACAGTGACAGCACACTCGGAACACTCACATTCATATGCACTAATAAGAGGAAACAGCACACTCTCTCTCATGCATAGTGAGAGTCCAGATGACAGGAGGTGGTGCCAGTACCCTGACAAGAGACACATCCATTGGATCTGTAGTGGCAGTAACTGGTGCCGACAAAGGGGCCAGGACAGTGTGTCAGGTAGGCACGAGAGCATAGGGCCGGAATACAGAGGGGCACGAGCACGCACAAGGGCAGTGGATCTGCTCGGTGGTCGATGACAGCACTGGAGGGGAAGGTGCCATCGCCACCTTGAGGTCATCATCAGCAGGCAGGCCCCAGTGCGGAGAAGAGGAGATGGACCACTGGTGATGAGGGCTGAGGTGGTGATGGTGGGAGGGTCGGCAGAGGCGGCACGACTGGAGCAGCAGGCGGCGACAACGGACCTGAGGGCGGAGATAGACTGGCACCCTGAGCCAGGAAGCTGGAACCTCACGGCACCGCACAAAGAGGTTGAGCCAATGGGATGGGGGCACCTCCACAGTAGGCGACAATGGGCTCAAGGCAGAGGGCAGTGGGGCAGGCAGTGGTGACAGGGCCGCAACCTGTGAATCTGTAGCTTCCAGTGCAAGCAGGGGTGCAACTGATCAAAGCCATGCGCCACCAACCATCAGCTATATGAATGTCACAGAGATGGTGTCCCCAGTGGCAGGCAACAGTGGCCGATATTCACTTGGGCCAGTGACCCAACTCTTGCACCCACACCGGTGATCCTGACACAAAGCAGCCAAATGAACCTGACCGCAGCAGGTGCGGTACAGGGCACAGAAAGTGGAGGAGCACGAGTGGCTGCCGGCCATGAAGCAACTCAGCTGCACTCTGGTCCCCCATAGGCGTGAAGCAACAGGTGCTCAGCAAACAGAGAAAGGCATCATTCGGCAAAGAATACACAATAAACTACTTCGTTTGGGACTTAAATGTACACTCTGATCATTCTGCTTTACCATTTCATTGAGAATGGAATGGTGCAGCCATAACAAGGTGAATGCTATGATGGGAACGAAGTAATTTAAAAGCGAGAGAAACAAACTGGGGCCCATTGTTGGAAACTAGACAACAACCCCTCAATAAGAACAAACACCCCTAAAGCATAAGAACCACGAAAATGCATCCACAACCAAGAGCTAATAGGAATTTTCACAACTGGCAGTGAGTCGACCAGTGGGACAGATGCCCTGGTAGCTGCCCACTGTCTGGCATGTTGCTCATAAGCAACAACAAAACAGACATTTTTGCCATCAACTCCTTGCCAAAAAACATGCCTCCTAGCCAAAAGTTTAGTGCATGGAACTTCCCAATGGTCCTGATGGAGAAGATGTAGAACCTTGTACCATTATGTTGTGGGAATGCTGACCCTGGGAGAGAGGTCTTCCGTAGACGACAGTGAAACACCAACAAAAACAGAGAGATGATACTGTAAGGAGTCTGAAGCCCAACCCTGCAGTTTCTCTGGCCAGCCCTGTTGAACAAACTGAATCACCTGGCGGAGAAAGAGTTGGGTGTCAACAGCAGCTGCTATGCACAAGCTCATAATTGGGAAACACTCGACCACAGCCTGCATTTCAATATCGAGATGGAAGCAAAGAAATTCTTCATGATAAAAGTTGTGATCAGGACCCATAGAAAGGTGGGACAATGTGTCTGCATTGGCATGTTTAGACGTAAGTCAAAAATGGATTTTGTAATTTTAGTGAGACAAGAACACCACCCAGTGCTGTAGGTGGTGTGCTGCCTTGTCAGGCAGCAAAGTATGAGGGTTAAACAATGAAACAAATGGTTTATTGTCAGAAACAAGGTAATACCCACAACCATGCATGACAAACATGAAATATCCTGAGAGCATAGAATATGGCAAGAGCCTCTTCTTCTTCTTCTTCGCTAAACAAGGGGCCAAGAGTAGTTTGGATTTCAACATTTGAAAAATAAATTCATAATCTGGGCTCCAGCAAAAAAGTACATTGTTGTGTAACGATGTGTGTAATGAGTGGCCCAATGTGGCTGCCGCCAGCAGGAATTTATGGTAGGAGGCTATCTTCCCTGGGAAGATCTCAAGCTCCTTTGTGGACGAGGAGCAAGATACGAATTTAACCACAGAGATGTGGTCTAGTAGAGGGCAAACACCATCCCACGAGACCTCTAATCCCAAATAAACAATAGAAGGTTGGAAAAAAAGAAATATTTCATGAGGTTACGCCTTAAGCCTGAGGGCTGTTGGACAGAAAACAGAGTGCAAATTTTTCAGGTGATTAGCTGTGGAGGAGCCCAAAACAACACTATCATCCAGATAATTAATGTAAACCGAAAAGGCATAGTCAATTGTTCTAAAGTCATTGTAAAATATCAGGGGTGCTAGCGACATGAAAAGGAAGGTGCAAATACTGACAGATACTAAAAGGAGTATTCAAAACAAGAACTCGCCAAGACTTGTTGTCCACAAGAGCCCGGAGATCTGATTCAGACACATCAATTTTACGAAAGTACTGGCCACCCAATATTTTTGATAACAGTTCCCCCTGATGTGGGAGAGGATATGTATCCAGGATTGACTGCACTATGACAATAGTACTGAAGTCACCCCATGAGCAAAGCTTCCGATGGTTTCTGAATAACAAACAGCAGAGATGACCAATCACTCCCAATAACATGTTGCACCATGCCTAGAGATTGAAGTCTGTCCAATTCTGCTGTCACATGGCCAAGCTATGGATTTCAAAGAAATATAAGCAGAACGTTCAAAGAATTTCGTACCAGATCTGACAAGAGGTGAACAGCATTGGTGACAGAAAATCCAAATGCCTGAAATGCATGCATCCCCAATAAGTTCTGAACACTAGCATCAGCAACCACCAAAAATGTAATGTAATGAACCACTGACATAAGAGGCAGATGCCGTAAATTGTTCCAGCAGCGCAATCTTCTGTTTTTTATAACTCCCCAGTTTCTGTGTGACCGGGGTCAATGGCGGTAGGCCTAAACTCTCAGAGCTTTGAGAATTCAATAACGTCACTGCAGCACTTTTGTCTATTTTTGTAGCTGGAGCACTTGGCAAAATGTTTACTCGTGCAAGCTATCTGTCATCCTAGTGGGCACATCTTTTGACACTGCTGCCACATCACCCCACACTTCAATTTGGTCACCTGCTGCCTGAGAAACTTCTAGAGATAGTGCTATTTACAAAAACTTCTGTCAATGGGGGGATTTCCCCAGAGTCGAAGCCTCCTGCTGCACTTCCTTATTCAGAGTTAAACAGGTAATTGTGTCATGCACCACAGAGTCTGCATAAGAGTCATTATGGACATCTGTAACAAACTTACACTTATGGCTAAGGCCTTGAAGCTCAGATGCACAGGCCTTGCGGCATCGGTAGAATTCAACTTGCATCGCTATGATCTGTTCGCTTGTGATGATAGTTGGATGATACATTGCACATGTTATCAAGAGTAAGAACTGCTGGTTCTTGTAAGGGGGCAAGCAGACACAGTAATTGACACTTTTTGGGTGGAAATCACAAGAGGACAAAGGCTTTGGCCAAATTCAAGTCTGTCACACAAAGCCAGAAACTGCTGTCTGAGTCCTTTTTCGTAAGCTCCCAAATCCTCAGCTGAATCATCATACAGGAGAAAAGTGGGTGAATGGAAGCTGACAAGAGCCAGTGACATGGTGACCATAATGACTAACTTGATTAAACTGCATATAAAGACTGCACACACGGAAACCATTCCAAACTCATTGCCAATTGTATAGTGACCAAGTAATATATGAAATTGATCCAAGTAACACAAATATAGATTTATTCATAAACCTCTGAAAAATAACAGAAAAAACCTTTTGTAAATCTGCATATAACAAGACATAGAACGACTGATGTTACAAGGAAAACTAAATGAACACAAAGAGGGTTACTGAGAGCTGCTCCATGCCTATATATGTGTGAGCTGTCAGCACTTGGTGGTGTGGAGGCGGTGCCTTGCGCGTCTCCTACAGGTGGCCTTCAGCGTCCGGCCTGCACTGATACAGTTGGTGGCTGATAGGAGCACAAATGTGCAGCAGCAGCAGCACACAAAGAGCACTCACACTTGTAGAAGGATACAGCAGAATTCATGTACATTTTGTGGGACCTTTTTTGAATTTCTACTGACTTCTTGTAATTGATGCTTTTTCTAAGTTTCTGTATGTGATGCATTGTCTGCCTACTTCGGCGGCAGCAATAAATTCTGTTTTGTCAATTTTTGCAATGGAAGGTCTTCCACACACAAAAGTTACCGACATTGGCTCCCAGTTCACATCTCAGAAATTTGAAGATTTATGTAAAAAAAGTGGTCTCCACCATGTCACGGCTCCTTTTTTCCACCCTCAACTGAACCGGTAAACAGAATGACTAGTACAAACATTTAAGACTCAGATGAAGAAATATGTATTTTAATAACCGTTTAAATTTTGTGTCAAATTGTTTGTGCTCTCTGTAGATTAATTCAGACGTTCTTTGCACAACTGTTTTTAGCGTGGATAGGGAGTGCAACTGCTATGTTCGGATGCAGGCTGAGTTGGCATCCCTTCGTTCCCAGCTTCAGGCAGTGTTGGCTTCGGTCATACAGCTTGAGGCTCTTGCCAATGGGCATCACCGTAGGGGTCCGGATGGGGGTTTGTCGGGGACGGCCAGCTCGTCCCATGCATCCCCCGATCGGACTACGACTGTGAATACCCAGGATACTGTCCACATTGAGGCTGATCCCTCACCTGTGGTAGAGTGGGAGGTCATCTCGAGGTGTGGCAGGGGGCGAAAGACATTCCAAAGTGCTGAACGGAAGGCCTCTCCAGTTTGTCTGACGAACCGGTTACAGGCTCTGTCTCCGGCTGATACTGATGTTCGGCCGGAGATGTCTGCTTGGCCTGTTCCAGAGGTTGCCCCTCAGTCTGCAAGATCCAGGCAGTCGCAGAGGGTGGGCTTGCTGGTAGTTGGGAGCTCCAATGTCAGGCGTGTAATGGGGCTCCTTAGGGATATGGCAGCAAGAGAGGGGAAGAAAACCAATGTGCACTCCGTGTGCATACCGGGGGGAGTCATTTCAGATGTGGAAAGGGTCCTTCCGGTTGCCATGAAGGGTACAGGGTGCACCCATCTGCAGGTGATCGCTCATGTCGGCACCAATGATGTGTGTCGCTATGGATTGGAGGAAATCCTCTCTGGCTTCCGGCGGCTATCTGATTTGGTGAAGACTGCCAGTCTCGCTAGCGAGAGCTCACCATCTGCAGCATTGTCGACAGGACTGACTGCAGACCTTTGGTACAGAGCCGAGTGGAGGGTCTGAATCAGAGGCTGAGACAGTTGTGCGACCGTGTGGGCTGCAGATTCCTCGACTTGCGCCATAGGGTGGTGGGGTTTCGGGTTCCGCTGGATAGGGCAGGAATCCACTACACGCAACAAGCGGCTACACGGGTAGCAGGGGCTGTGTGGCGTGAACTGGGCGGTTTTTTAGGTTAGATGGCCTCGAGCAAGTACACAAAGGGCAACAGCCTCAACGGGTGCAGGGCAAAGTCAGGACATGCGGGGACCAAGCAGCAATCGGTATTGTAATTGTAAACTGTCGAAGCTGCGTTGGTAAAGTACCGGAACTTCAAGTGCTGATAGAAAGCACCGAAGCTGAAATCGTTATAGGTACAGAAAGCTGGCTGAAGCCAGAGATAAATTCTGCCGAAATTTTTACAAAGGCACAGATGGTGTTTAGAAAGGATAGATTAAATGCAACCAGTGGTGGCGTGTTTGTCGCTGTTAGTAGTAGATTATCCTGTAGTGAAGTAGAAGTGGATAGTTCCTGTGAAATATTATGGGTGGAGGTTACACTCAACAACCGAGCTAGGTTAATAATTGGCTCCTTTTACTGACCTCCCGACTCAGCAGCATTAGTGGCCGAACAGCTACGAGAAAATTTGGAATACATTTCACATAAATTTTCTCAGCATATTATAGTCTTAGGTGGAGATTTCAATTTACCAGGTATAGACTGGGATACTCAGATGTTTAGGACGGGTGGTAGGGACAGAGCATCGAGTGACATTCTACTGAGTGTACTATCCAAAAATTACCTCGAGCAATTAAACAGAGAACCGACTCATGGAGATAACATCTTGGACCTACCGATAACAAACAGGCCCGAACTTTTCGACTCTGTAATTGCATTACAGGGAATTAGTGATCATAAGGCCGTTGCAGCATCCCTGAATATGGAAGTTAATAGGAATATAAAAAAAAGGGAGGAAGGTTTATCTGTTTAGCAAGAGTAATAGAAGGCAGATTTCAGACTACCTAACAGATCAAAACGAAATTTTCTGTTCCGACACTGAGAATGTTGAGTGTTTATGGAAAAAGTTTAAGGCAATTGTAAAATGCGTTTTAGACAGGTACATGCCGAGTAAAACTTTGAGGGATGGGAAAAACCCACCGTGGTTGAACAACAAAGTTAGGAAACTACTGCGGAAGCAAAGAGAGCTTCACTCCAAGTTTAAACACAGCCAAAACCTCTCAGACAAACAGAACCTAAACGATGTCAAAGTTAGCGTAAGGAGGGCTATGCGTGAAGCGTTCAGTGAACTCGAGAGTAAAATTCTATGTACCGACTTGACAGAAAATCCTAGGAAGTTCTGGTCTTACGTTAAATCAGTAAGTGGCTCGAAACAGCATATCCAGACACTCCGGGATGATGATGGCTTTGAAACAGAGGATGACACGCGTAAAGCTGAAATACTAAACACCTTTTTCCAAAGATGTTTCACAGAGGAAGACCGCACTGCAGTTCCTTCTCTAAATCCTCGCACAAACTAAAAAATGGCTGACATCGAAATAAGTGCCCAAGGAATAGAAAAGCAACTGAAATCACTAAACAGAGGAAAGTCCACTGGACCTGACGGAATACCAATTCGATTCTACACAGAGTACGCGAACGAACTTGCCCCCCTTCTAACAGCCGTGTACCGCAAGTCTCTAAAGGAACGGAAGGTTCCAAATGATTGGAAAAGAGCACAGGTAGTCCCAGTCTAGGGTCATTGAGCAGATGCGCAAAACTATAGACCTATATCTCTGACGTCAATCTGTTGTAGAATTTTAGAACATGTTTTTTGCTCGAGTATCATGTCGTTTTTGGAAACCCAGAATCTACTCTGTAGGAATCAACATGGATTCCGGAAACAGCGATCGTGTGAGACCCAACTTGCTTTATTTGTTCATGAGACCCAGAAGTTATTAGATACAGGCTCCCAGGTAGATGCTATTTTCCTAGACTTCCGGAAGGCGTTCGATACCGTTCCGCACTGTCGCCTGATAAACACAGTAAGAGCTTACGGAATATCAGACCAGCTGTGTGGCTGGATTGAAGAGTTTTTAGCAAACAGAACACAGCATGTTGTTATCAATGGAGAGACGTCCACAGATGTTAAAGTAACCTCTGGCGTGCCACAGGGGAGTGTTATGGGACCATTGCTTTTCACAATATATATAAATGACCTAGTAGATAGAGTCGGAAGTTCCATGCGGCTTTTCGCGGATGATGCTGTAGTATACAGAGAAGTTGCAGCATTAGAAAATTGTAGCGAAATGCAGGAAGATCTGCAGTGGATAGGCACTTGGTGTAGGGAGTGGCAACTGACCCTTAACATAGACAAATGTAATGTATTGTGAATACATAGAAAGAAGGATCCTTTATTGTGTGATTATATGATAGCGGAACAAACACTGGTAGGAGTTACTTCTGTTAAATATCTGGGAGTATGCGTGCGGAACGTACTGAAATGGAATGATTATATAAAATTAACTGTTGGTAAGGCGGGTACCAGGTTGAGATTCATTGCAAGAGTCCTTAGAAAATGTAGTTCATCAACAAAGAAGGTGGCTTACAAAACACTCGTTCGACCTATACTTGAGTATTGCTTATCAGTGTGGGTTCCGTACCAGATCGGGTTGACGGAGGAGATAGAGTAGATCCAAAGAAGAGCGGCGCGTTTCGCCACAGGGTTATTTGGTAACCTTGATAGCGTTACGGAGATGTTTAGCAAACTCAAGTGGCAGACTCTGCAAGAGAGGCGCTCTGCATCGCGGTGTAGCTTGTTCGCCAGGTTTCGAGAGGGTGCGTTTCTGGATGAGGTATCGAATATACTGATTCCCCCTACTTATACCTCCCGTGGAGATCACGAATGAAAATTAGAGAGATTCGAGTGCGCACGGAGGCTTTCAGACAGTCTTTCTTCCTGCGAACCATACGCGACTGGAACAGAAAAGGGAGGTAATGACAGTGGCACGTAAAGTGCTCTCTGCCACACACCGTTGGGTGGCTTGCGGAGTATGAATGTAGATGTAGATGTATATGTGTCACTGGAAGTAGCTCTTAACCTGTTTCTCAGTTCTTATAGATTCATTCCTGTTGGCGATAAGGATCCAGCAGGCCCTGGACTCTGCTACTTCTGCTCGAGAATACCTGTGACCAATATGTCTGTGTCTTCCACACAGTTGAGGGCAGAGTGTTGGGAAACGTCAACCAAGACCACACATGGCCAGCTGTGCACTGGGTGTTCCTCTGCTGCTCCTGCATCTTCTGTCTGTCTGGTCATCTCCTATATCGCAGCGGTGCCCTCACCTTCTCCATTGCCACTGCCAACGTTTTCACAACTGTCTCCTCTGCTGTGGATGTCTCCTGCAGGTGGAAGGAGTTCATCTCATGCACTGTCACAGCCAACACCTCTGCCACTGCTCCCTCCATTGTAGCAGTCGCCGCCTGTCCTGCCACCTTCGCTGCAACCTCCTTCCCTGGTGTTGGACTCTGAAGAGAAAAAGGAAGCTGCGCCAGCATCATCTGTCCTACCATACGGTATTTCACGGGAGAGGGGGGCTGGCACCACATCTGTCCATGATCATGCCACTTCTGACCCTATGTACGGATGGCTGTGTGTCACATGACTTAACAACCTACATCGACCACAAGAAATGGATACGAGCACCACGCTCACTTCTTCACAAAGGAAGAGGAGGGCTGTAACTATGAACTTACTATGTGCACTGCTTCGTAGTCTATGTGTGGAGTTTGTGCTGGATTTGGCCATAGAGCTCACTTGGACTGCTAATATGATGGCAGTTGCATGCACAGCCTGCTGACTGGACCTCTGTTGGAACTAACGAGTATAGAGGCCAGAGTGGAAGGCTCCGCCAGCTACTTCTGTATTGTAACGTGTCTGCTGTTTGAGCAATAAATTATAATGTTCTTGTGTTAGAACAGTATCTGAGGCTATCATTAAAATTTCACAGTTATTTATAGTACAGCCTTCTAGTCAACAACAACAACAACAACAACAACAACAATAATAATAATAATAATAATAACAATAATAATTATAAAAGAAATAGCATAAGGCATACCACCAACACCACAAGTATTGGATATTAAATACTGGCTCAGTATGGAAAGCAGAATAAAATAAATGATAATACGATTTTTAAAGAACCCATCATGCATCAAACTGAAGTGATTTGAGAACACTCCAGTAATCTTAACTCTAGGTGCCTGGACTGAAATCTGAATCTCGTAACCCAAACATTAGCCCAATGCATTTGTAACTGTGTCTTTTCAGTTGGGCTATGCCAGTCCTCTTCTATCTTCCTTAGGTGGCTCCAACTCTAATCTCATTTTTACACATCCCTCATTATACTATAATGTCATTGGGTTACAATATCAACCAATAGTTTGAGCTCTCATTTTAAATTCTGCATACATCTTATTGTATTTTCCAACAACTGCATGATTTTTTTAAGAAGAAAAGTAACTCCAAGTACAGCATACTTTTGCTTTGATTTACTAATGTAGCCAGATGAGAGGTAAAATGATGTTACAGAAATCTCATTGTTTATAATACACTGATCACATGTGTTATCGGATGGGTGGATAGTGGGGTATGGTGTTATTGAAAGGTGAACATGTAATCAGAACCAACAATAGTAGTCATTTGCCACATGACTTACCTCTCACACATGCATAGCCATTGATCATGAAAATCTTCCAATGCTGACCATTGCTCACCTCATCTGTTTGGCAAACTTACTTTGCTTGCTAGAATAGCCCCTTTTAAATGGCTGCTGACTAAGGGGTGGTCTGATGTGAGACAGTCATTTCTGTGCACAGGCAAAGTTACCCGTGTACTGCCTCTGTTCTGCATCATTCAGGCAGAAAAAAGTAAATTCTTACATATGGTACAAGTTAGATGCAGGGCATTCAGTAATTTCTGGCAACAAAATTTCTTACATGTGTGATCCATAAAATTACACTGACGAGCAGCTAAAATGGAAATGATTGTCAATTTGGAGAGCAGCAACATCACCACCACACAATCTGGAAAGTGCTGTGCCCGCAACATCATAGTAAATTCTACTATTGTAAATAATTAAATAAATAAGGGATTAGAAGCTAATTTCAAATATTTCTTGTCATTACAAATATAATTAAGCATACTTACATTAACAAACATGTTAGGGTTGGTTATGTAAGGTAAAACAGTCTCTAAAGTGCATTTTTATTTTTGTGCTTCTAGTCATGATTGGAGGCCCTAATTTTACGTTTCACTATAATACAAAAAGACTAACAAATTTATATTTCATTATGTCTGCTATTTTTCTTCCACTGTATCATTTGTTGGAGCTTAATAAAATCGGTTAGCCATGTGTGACAAGTGCGTATGTTGCTGCAGTTTAGTTTAACAGGGAATTTTATGTGAAAATTGGAAGTTACAGCTTCACTGGGGTGAGTGTAGTGACAAAGAGAATGGGGTGCTCAGTGAGGCTCTTCCATGGAACTGCAGATTATGGCAGAAATATTGGAAAATCAAGGAAGAGCAGGCAAAGATTTGTGCCCTTCAGGCAGAGTCAGAAAACATACAATTTGTGAACACTTTGAAGCGTAGATGATAAGAGTTGCTTGAAAGAGGTTGCAAGCAAAGGGCAGACATGAGAAAATTTTGTTAGCAAATTCAGTTAAGCAATACATTTCACTTGCTACCATAATTAAAGAAGAAACAGCCTCATATTGCTGTAAAGGAATACAGAGTTCAATGAAATAATGTCAGTAAACTTACAGAACAAGAAAAGAAAAGGTTAGCTGCGAAGTAGCATCATGCGATGGGAGTGTATCAGAACGTACAAGAATAATTAGGTCACAAGTCTTGTGAAACCAAATGCTAAACTTTGCCAAGTATAGAATACTTAGGACAAATGATTTTAACATAGAAGATCAGGTGTTGATGGTTGGGACAGCTGGATATATCCTGCCTAGAAACACAAAACACGGCATTAGGGGTGATCTCCACAAAATAGTAACAGTTACTGAGCACAGAAATGTGGATTTTGTGGAGGTTCTGTGAAGTCATGGCAGGCTTCGGGTTAACTTTGCAGTAAAATTAGTGAACAGAGAAATGGAAATGCCGTGTGCCTAGGGCCTCCCGTTGGGTAGACCGTTCGCCTGGTGCAAGTCTTTCGAGGTGATGCCACTTCAGCGACTTGCGTGTTGATGGGGTGAAATGATGATGGTAAGGACAACATAACACCCACTTCCTGGGCGGAGAAAATCTCCAACCCAGCCACGAACCAAACCTGGACCAATAGGTATGACATTCCGTCGTGCTGACCACTTAGCTACCAAGGGTGGACAACAGATGAGGGGGCTCCTTGAGATGGATGCAAAATCTCATATTGGTACTGTTCCAGTAGTGGCTGTAAGAGGCACAGGCTGTGAAGCAGTCACTGAAATGAACAATGTCATGTTTGAGAGAGTGTTCATCAACAGGGTGTCAACTTGTTTCTTGGCCACAGCTTGTCGGTGGCCATTCATGCAAACAGACAGCTTGTTGCTTGTCATGCCCACATAGACTGCAGCACAGGGATTGGTTGGTAGGACATGTTCTGAGGCATCGAGGGATCACCAATTTAGTACTGAAGGGCAGCATGGAGGGTAAAAATCGTAGAGGGAGACCAAGAGATGAATACACGAAGCAGATTCAGAAAGATGTAGGTTGCAGTAGTTATTTGGAGATTAAGAAGCTCATGCAGGATAGAGTAGCAAGGAGGGCTGCATCAAACCAGTCTCTGGACTGAAGACCACAGCAACAATGATAACAACAAGAGTTTATGGAATGTGTGGTTCAGCACATGCCATGCCTGGCTTAGTTCTTATTTTAGAAACAGAAAACAGAAAGTTTCCATAGGCTATTCAAATAACACAAAAAAGGACATTAGAGTACAGGAATGGTGAGAACAACCATTGGTAAAAACTGTCTAATTAAAGCTCAACACTTCGTTCCAGATTTGGGTGCTAACTGAGTAAGGATGCAGAGGTCTCCTGCATAACCACACACCACGGTTAAAAAATTGCATGTAGCACTTCAAAGCTGTTCTTGTGTTTCCAATCAGCAACATGTAATAGTCTTTAATTTAATACACACAAATATTCACTTCTGAAAACTATAAAATTACGAGTCAGAAGGGCTGGTCTATAGGATGTCCCAGAATGAAAGGTCAGTATTTAGGACTACGACAAGAATGACCATTCAAACCTAAAAAATTATAGTGAACATGGGCTCTAAAACACATAGTTTAAGAGCTACAAACATTTCTTCATTTCAATACTGTGAAAAAATCTCTTCTATTGCAAGCTCCATGCTTTTCATATTTTCGGAGAAGGCAGAATGGACCAAAACAAGAAAAATATCCATAGAAGAATATAATAAAATAATTAAAGGAAGGGGGATTGTACATTAACAATGGTCAAGTCCAAGATCCTGTTGAAAAGTTAAGAAATATTGTAGGGCGAGTTCCCATCTCGTGAGTTCAGTATTGGGCAAGATGGTGCAAATGGCCCATGTGATGTAGCAGGCACTCATATGCCACGAGTCTAAGCAATAAGCCACGTCTGAACTCTTTACTTAATCTTCCAGTCTCAGCAAATCTCTCACTTGATATCAATCAGAGCCATAATCTTTTCTTTCCAAAGGTCTAGCCTCCAAATCCCCCACCTAAATTGAGTCACACTATCCTCACCAAAGATTTGCTTTCATTCAGTTGTAACTGCAATGAGAAATACACCTTCATCACTAAATCCCAATTCATAATGAAGAAAGTTAACGTCAAACCCTGTATAGAACAATACCAGATCAATTCTTTTCAGGCATTACAGAATTCCACACTTTCAGCATTGCCTGTCAGTCCTGCCCAAAAACAGTCACTGAAACCCCAAAAGTTACTCAAGCAGAGTCCCGAGCCATCAGTGATCTGAATAGACTGCTCTATCATCAACATCCCTGCAAACAAAGCCGTGGCATATTACTGTAATGACTAAGCGGCAGAGGAGATATGTCAGTTCTTGGACTCCTCAATATACACAACAATTCCAACTGATCACGTCCTTTCCACCCAGACTGATGGGCAGAAAATGCTCAACACAATAGACCCTCACATTTGCTTCCACAGAGCTCTTTACCCCTCCAGATTCCCCACCAAGTAATCACTTCTCAAAAAAGACCATAACAGCCATACAGGCCACCCCATAGTAGCCGACTATAAAACCTCCACTGAACCCATCTCAGCCAAGGAAAACTAGCTCCTTCAACCCACTACGCAGAGCCTTCCACGCTACATAAAAAGACACGAACCACTTCCTGGAATGTCTGCAATCCATTCCAAGTATTCTCCCAGCTGTAACTATTCTTATCACAATCGATGTAATCCCACTCTTTTTTAAGTGTTACAGGAATTTCAGATACATGCACAGCCTCTCAGATCTAGAACACTACCTGTACACCTTCATAATCTTATTTATTGTCACAAATAGCCTACATCTTCCTTATGCTTACATTCTTCACCTTAGGGGCACACTCAAATAAATCGGAGAAACTGCTTTGAGAACCAGAATGCACCCATTTTATGCCTACTTTTCATGGGTCACATGGAAGAGGCATTCATCAACCCACACAAGCTGGGTCCCTCTGGTCTGTTACAAATTTATTGATGACATTTTTGTTGTCTGGACTCAATTCATGCAACAGCTTAACTCCTTTGCTCAATTCAAGTTCACCTGGCCTCTTTCCAGATCCAAAGCCACTTTCCTAGATACTGATCTCCACCTTATCCACACATCCAAATCTCAATCTATAAAATATATTTTTCCCATGTGGAAGTTTCTTTCTATTTTATTTACGAATCTTTGTTTTTAAAACAAACATTCAGTTTGAAAGCTGTGACCCATCCACTTCAAAAACTCCCTTCCCTATGGCTTAGGTGTTGTTGGGAAACATATCTGCTCAGCCACGACATTTCTAACATCTACACCAACAACTTGTCCCAGGCTTTCCCCTCCCATAATTGCCCCATAGTTCTTTAACACAAACAAATCTTCCACATAGTTTCATCCTATCACCCTCTGAGAAAGTAATCACTTCCAAAAAACTCTAAAGCATTCTCCTTGTCACCCAGTATCAAGAAGGCCATGAATGTCTCATACTTTGCTCGGTGAAACATATTATTTCCTCCAGTCAAGCCCTGAAATTAGATCCTTTTCCTCAGATCCCCTCATCACTCCACCAACCATCATCTTCTATTGCCCTCTTAATCTCCATAACATTCTTATCCGACCATACTGCATTACCATAAAATTATACCCACCCCAAGGCTCCAAACCCTGCAGTCAGGAAGTATTGGCCAGCCATTCTGTCTTGTATTTTTATATTATGGTGTGAACTAAAATGCAAAAACAGTAGAGGAAATGGCTCAAAACAGTTTCTTGAAGAAGAATATGAAAAACTGTTGTAATTTATGACATACAAGCACAATATGAACAGAACATAGTATCCATCGCGTTAAGTTAGAAATTTGTGCTCAACATGAAACAATGTTTGAAACTATATATTATGCGGATTAACGACTATGAAGAGTGGCAGTGAAGCACCATTTAAGAGGAATTAAGTACCTCGTGGATCTGTAAACTGTCACTTACAGCAATGCGACCATCGGTTGACCCATTATGTTGTAAGGCACTGTCTGAGCCAGTCAGCAGCTTCACCAGCTCTTGCCGATCATGAGGCAGTGACCCACCACTCTGAGCCTGCTCCTGTTTCAGCACAGCCAAGCAGTTCTCCACAAACTGATGCCATCGCTCTAGCCCCACCTGTGTGATGCGTACAAAATAAAAGATCTTTTTTAATTTTTAAAAATTTCTTGAACATGGTGTAAATTAATGCTTCAGGGAATAAATAACAGCTAGTGTGTTAAGTGTTTAACTTTCTGTTAGAACAGGGCTGATATATAGGTGAAGTCTTTCTGAAAGAAAAACCTTAGTATTTGCCAGAATTTATTTAGGGAAAAATCTAAATGTGGATGATGGTTTCGATCCTCTTGCTCCCAAATACTACTCCATGCTTTAACCGCTGAGCCACCTTACTTGGTAGGGAATACACGGTTGGTGAAGAGAGTTGTTCATATCGAAATAACATTCCTATGTAAATGATTTATCCATTATTAAAATGTTATTTGAAATTAATAAACACATTGGTCAACGAGAACATTATGACCACCAACATACTGACGATATAAACCCATCCAGGCAATAGCACCATCAATTGGCGAGGGCTGCTAATCAGACACACATACAGTGTGTACAATATCAGCGAGCATGCTGTATGTGTGTAGAACAGGGAAAGAGGGCGATCAATCCGAGTTTGACGGAGGGTAGATTGTGATAGCCCAGAGGCTTGGCACGAGCATTTCGGAAACTGCATGACTGGTGTGTTTGAGGAATGATGTTATGAGTGCCTTTAAAATGTGATGAAAACAAGGTGAAACCATGTCCAGACATTGTGGGGTTGGGTGGCCACCTCTCATTAAATATGTCTGGTGTTGCAGGGCAGATTGGTGAAACAGGGCAGATGGCATACTGTGGCGGAATGAACATAAGATTTTAATGCTGGGCTGAGTACAAGTTTGTCTGAACAGACAGTGCATCAAACACTCCTAATGATGGGCCTCCATAACCAATGACCCATGCTTGCGCCAAAGTTAACACCACGACATTGGCAACTACAACTGAACTGGGAATGTGGCCATCAATATTGGACATTGGCGCAGTGGCAGGGCACTGAATGGTCTGACAAATCCCAATACCTTCTTCATCATGCCGATGGGAAGGCACAAATCTGTCTTTGTCCAGGGGAACCATTTCTTTACAGCTGTGCTGCAGAACTGAGACAAGCAAGTGACTGCTCCATTATGCTCTGGGGAACATTCGCATAGGTATCCATGGGTGCAATAGAGATTGTGCAAGGCACCATGATGACCAAGGAGTATCATACAGTGCTTGTAGACCACATACACCCCTTCATGATGATAATGTTTCCTGATGACAGTGACATTTTTCAACAAGATTATGCATCATGTCACAAGACCGGGACAGGGATGGAGAGGTTTGAGGAACACAGCTGAACGTGGCGTCAGAGCTCCTTGCCCCCTCCCCAGAATTTATGGGAATTAGTTGATTTGTGGGTGTAGAAGTGGTGCCAATTCCCTCCAGTGACCTACCAAGGCCTCATTGCTTCCATGCCGCAATGTGTTGCTATTGTTATCCTCGCCAAAGGCAGACATACCATCTATGAGGTAGGTGGTCATAATGTTCTGGCTGATCAGTGTGTATTAGTCTCATAAATATTTAACGAATGTTTATAAATAACCATATATTAAAAACAAAGATTTCAAGACTTACCAAGCGGGAAAGCGCCGGCAGACAGGCACAATGAACAAAACACACAAACACACACACAGAATTACTAGCTTTCGCAACCGATGGTTGCTTCTTCAGGAAGGAGAGGGGAAGACGAAAGGATGTGGGTTTTAAGGGAGAGGGTAAGGAGTCATTCCAATCCCGGAAGCGGAAAGACTTCCCTTAGGGGGAAAAATAGGACAGATGTACACTCGCACCGCGGATGGGTGTGTGTGTGTGTGTGTGTGTGTGTGTGTGTGTGTGTGTGTGTGTGTGTGAGCGCGCGTGTGCGCGCGAGAGTGTACACCTGTCCTTTTTTCCCCCCTAAGGTAAGTCTTTCCAGTTCCAGGATTGGAATGACTCCTTACCCTCTCCCTTTGAACCCACATCCCATCTTCTTTCCCTCTCCTTCCCTCTTTCCTGATGAAGCAACCTTGGGTTGCGAAAGCTTGATATTTGTGTATTTTTTGTTGTGTCTATCAACATACCAGCACTTTCTTGTTTCGTAAGTTACATCATCTTTGCTTTTTTATATATATTTTCCCCACATGGAATGTTTCCCTCTATATTACCATTTCATATTCCGTAATGACCTCTTCAAAAAACTTTGTGCCATTTCCGACTGTTTTGATCTAAGGTTGGCAGACTTACAGGCAGAAATCAAAAATCAAAGAACAAACTCTAAGGACAGACAATTAACCCCTACATTTTCCTAAAATTGGAAATAATTTGCCCTGGAACACAACAAGTCTGCCTCAGGTTCATTAACAATCAATTGTTTTCTTGTACAGTGTACCAACTATTAAGTGGAAAGTTCTGGCAGAACGTAAATATTTAGAAGTAAAGGAGACCATTCATTGAATAGCAAAGGTATTGAGTCATTGTGTGTGTGTGTGTGTGTGTGTGTGTGTGTGTGTGTGTGTGTGTGTGTGTGTGTGTGTGTGTGTTTTACTCTAGTTTGTTAAAAGATTTATTCTGAAAGGTAGTAAAGCTTTCTTTCTCCTTTGTGTGTACTTCCAACAACTCAATTCCTCTGCTATTCGCCGAGTTGTTTCCTTCACTCAACTACTGTGAGCCACCCACTCACATGTTCCACATTTTCTGCAGTTCTTAAAAATTTCAGCCTTTCAGGGTATGACATCTAGCAGCAGACTGTAAATCAGTTAAGTGTCTCTTGTGTGTGGCATTAGCTACACCTCCTTCAAGTGCCTACTTTATAAACTGCCTCACAGCTGCTAACAACAATTAAGATTCACTAAGCAGTCATCACAATATTGCATTCTCACACAAATCATTTAGTACTGAAGTTGCCCAACAACTTCCTATTTAATTATCAGCTAATGTGTTATACTAAAATAACATCACCACGTCATGATAACTATGGTTACACCTATACTTCACATAATGATCTCTTGAGACATTCTTAGTAGAGCAGCAATGAAATCAAAGAGCCTGCATCTAAAATTTAGCAGATCTGTTTGGCATTCAAAATAAAACAAATTTTGTGCAGAAAATATTATTTCATGGTACATAATATTAAAAGTTAGAAAAAGTTCAAAGCCTATGCAAGGATTGAAAATATAAGCATTTTGATTATAAAGTAAAATCAGACAGAAAAATAAAATACAGATGTGAAATCGCATATTACTCACTCTCTCTCTCCACCCCCCCCCCCCCCCCCCCACACACACACAGTAAATTATTAAAAAATGCAGAAAATATGATTTTTCCCCAATAAATAAACACTCCATAAACAAACAAAATGTGATCATCCAGTAGCAGCAAGCATAGGAACTAATAACAATTGAAACTATAAATTTACTGTAACCAGTCACAATTTATTTTCTGTGCAATACACATTTTAGAATTTGAAACCTCTGTCATCAGGTGGATTTATGTCAATTAATAAAGCATGTATGTGTTGGATGTACAGCTATTGGGTAGTCTGCGACACTGTTTCCAGTGATCACATACAATTTGTGTCGCTAAGGTGATTATGTATACGACGCAAACAACGGTTGCCTGTGACCAATGGAGACAGTGTGACACATTACACAAAAGTTATACATCTTATTAATTGTCATAAATCCACCCAACAACAGATACTTCTGAGAAAGTGGAAATAAATAAATTGTGACTGATCAGAGTAGGGAGGTAGTTTCAGTTGTTATTTACAAAAGTCTTGATAAAGCTTAACCCAAAAGTTCAAATTTAAAAATGACTAAAAATAATCTATCAAATGCAGAGGTATTAGATTTATTGTTGCAGGTAGTGTATATACCATCAGCTGGCATCAATTTCGCACTCAAAAGACTACAAAAATCATTTGATTGCTGAATAACAGTAATTTTCCTTGTTCTGACAGAGCTGATAATTAAGAATGTTAAAATGTTGCATTTGCTTCACAGCATCCCTTCTGGGCTGCTTCTATAACACTATCCATCTAGTCAATTTTTCTCTCTCAATTCTCCTTCTCTTCAGTGATAAGGAGTGATGTTCCAGAGGGACTCAATGGCATGGTTATTAGTCCCTTTATTCTCATAATCAATGAGCCAATACAAAAATTTTGCAATTGATACAGATATAGTTATTAATTTAGTAATTAGTAGATATTAATTTAGTAATTTAGTACTGGAGGGAAGTGTGGAGGGTAAAAATCGTAGAGGTAGACCAAGAGATGAATACGCTAAGCAGATTCAGAAGGATGCAAGTTGCCGTAGTTAGTGGAGCTTGAAATCTTCACAAAATAGTGATCCAAGGTGTTGCAGATAGCAATAGGGTCCACTACAGCATCATCTGCTATGGTCAGGCTGGAAATTGGGGAATGGACCTTGGTCCCAGAGAGCCGCCAGAGGTTGGTCCCACACGATGTCAGAGGAATTGGAAAGTGGTTAAAAGAACTAGTAAATGAAATCGAGCTAGCTTTTTTTCTTTTTTTTGCTATCCTGAAGAATGCAACGACACTGAGTACACAACTTTTTATAATGAATGCAGTTCACCACTGTAGAAGGAAAGATGCAAATGAGAATAAGTGTGCATGGAGTCTTAAAGAAACATGGGTGGTCCCGTGTTAAGACAAATGAGGCTAAGTTGACTGAGAAGGTCAGTCAACATGGTGCCTGTCTGACAGGTCCTGGGAGAATCACAAAGGAGGTGGTGCGCATTAACGTCACCAGGCAGCAAAAAGGAATGAAGTAGTTGCCCAACAAGCTGGGAAAAAGTCAGCCCTGTTAACACTGAAGGACAGAGGGATGTACATAGAACAAAGTGAAAAGGTGAATGAGGAACAAAAATTTGGAATGCAACAGCTTGCAGCAGGGTGGTCTGGGAGATGGTTTGACTACAATCATCATTCTGGATGAGCAGAGTGACTCCTCACGAGACGGAATGTCATCCTCGGGGAAGGTCAAAGCAGTCAGGAAAGAAATGCGAGAGATCAAAGCAGTCATGAGGATGCAGTTTTGTTTCCTGGAGGCAGAGAACAAGTGGACACTGCAATTTGAAGAGCAGCCATGGTCCCTCTTCATTGGATCTAAGGCTGCAAACAGTCCTTTGGAGGCAAGTCTTGATGAGAAAAGGGAAGAAAGGAAAAAATGAAGGGGCATCACCCCAGCAGCTACAGAGTGCCAGCGTTCAAAGACTCACTGCTACAGGGTGCAGGATCCTGCTCCACGAGATCTATAGGTGTCGGCACTCCCTCCGTCAGTCTGTGGAGTCCAAGGCAGAAAAACAGTTGGCAGTGCATGCCGGTGACATGGAGGTCAACCAGGTAAGGGTATCACATGACAACACCGTTGAAAAGGATTTACAAGTCGGCAGAGGAGAAAATCATTTGCCTTTGTTTGATTTCCTGGAGCCTTTGAGGGTGGCAGATGACAATTCAGATGTTTGTAAGGAGGGACATAAAAAGTGTTCACCAGAGTATTATTCCTGTCAATTGTGTAACATGTGACTTTGTCTGTGAATGAAAGTTTGGCAGCCTGTTGCACAGCTGGAGGAGGAGGAGATGGGGATGCTACTGTGACACTGGGAGATTTTACAACCACAGTGCTGAATCTGATGTCGCATGTCTGTGTGGCCACATTCTTCGTGGAGCGAGATGTAGCACGAACAGTACTGCAAGTACCAGATGGTAAAACGCAGGGTTTCCAACTAGCCGACAATGTATGAGTGACAGGGAAAGGCACTTTTTCCTTCACCCTTATCTCCTGGATGGCCCACTCATCGATATACACAGGACAATCTCGGGAGGAAGCTGCATAGCCACCATTGCGATTGATAGAATGGGCAGAAAGAGGCAGACAATCGCCCTCATAAGCACCTTTTCACAGGTTACACAAGTGGCTGGGTGTCGACAGGACATTCAAGTGTGGTTGTAACACTGACACTAGTAGCAGCGCATTGGGTTCAGAATGTACGGTCAGACGGTGATAACTTCATAGCCAATTTTGACCTTTGATGAAAGCACAATTCCATCAAACTTGAGAAAAAGAGTGAATGTGGGCACTAAGGATGTGTCTCCTGCCACTAACAGGATAGCCATGGAGGTGCGAAGCTGCAAACAGTTGTTGTGCTTGAGAATCAGAAATAGTCTCCAAAAGCAAAGTGCCATTGCATAAATGAGAGCAGGGTTTCACGGGTCCAACTATTGCATCAACACCTTCCTGAACAATAAATGGATTTACCGTAGAAAAGGACTGTCTTCTGCATTTGAAACCATGAGTAACAGTGGTGCAGCTGGGAAGGTCTTTGAATTGTTAGCCTCATTCCATTTATGTTCAATAGTTTAGTAGATGTTGACTGAAGATGATTGGCTCACTGCGAGAAAATTCCCCATGACTGCCAGTGTCTCCAATGGTGCACTCCTTCCAATTGCTCCCCCCCCCCCCCCCCCCCCCTCAGAGTTCAAAGGAAGTGAAATGTTATTTAGGGCTTATACAAAAGCCAAACTGCTTTTACAAGCATTGAAGGACATGGAAGGAAAGCAGTGGTTGAGAAAGGTGTGGCACAGTATTGTAGCTTCTCCTCAATGTTATTCAGTCTGTACATTGAGAAAGCAGTTAAGGAGAAAAAGTGAAATTCAGAAAAGAAATTAAAATTAAAGGACCGGAAATAAAAACTATGAGATTTGGTGATGACATTGTATTTCTGTCAGAGACTACTAGATACTTGGAAGATCAAATGGCTCTGAGCACTATGGGACTTAACTTGGAAGATCAGTTGAACAGAATAGACAGTGACTTGAAAAGATGTTACAAGGAAACATCAACAAAAATTAAACGTGGGTAATGGAATAAATGCTCTTAGAATTATATTAGGGAATAAGACATGAAAACAGTATACGAGTGTTGCTATTGCGGCAGCAAAATAGCTGACAAGGGCTGAAGTAGGGAGGAAACAAAAAGCAGACTGACAATAGCAATAAATGTGTTTCTGAGAAAGGGAAATTTGTTAACGTTGTATATAAAGTCAAGTATTTGGAAGTCTTTTCTGAATGCACTTGGTGAAATGTGGCCTTGTATGGAAGTGAAATGTGGAGCACAAGTATTTCACACAAAATGACAACAGAAGCTTTTGAAATGCAGTGCAACAGAAGAATGCTGAAAATTAGATGGGTAGATCAAAAATCTAATGAGAGGACACCGAATAGAATCATGAAACAAAGAAATTTATGGCACAACTTGACTACTAGGAGGGACTGGTTGATAGGACATGTCCTAAAGCATCAAGCAATCATCAGTTCAGTAAGGGAAGGAAATGTTATGTGGGGAGTAAAAACTACAGAGAGAGAGAGAGAGAGAGAGAGAGAGAGAGAGAGAGAGAGAGAGACCTAAATAAAATAAGCAGCTTCAAATGGATGTAGGTTGCAGTAGGTATGCAGAGATGAAGATGCTTACACAGGACAGACTACACCAAACCATCCTTTTAATTGAGAAAGCAGCAGCAGCAGTAGCAACACTATGTGGAAATTATAATTTTACAAATGGACTCCCTACTTCTGACCGATGGCAGTCAGTAGCAATTGGGACTCTTTGAGCTGGCATTGATCTGCAGATGCTCTTAGCCAACTGTGCAGCATACTTTTATGCCGGTATTGACTATTGTCTGCTTTGTCACTGAGCTGCGCTGTCACTGTCTGTGTCTTGTTGCAGTATTATGAATGCGACTTTTTCAAAAAAATCTTTAAAAACAGTAATCTCAGTTTCAATAATGTGAAGTATTTAACTGACCACTACCTCTGCCATATACATTGCTGCTTCCATGGAAGCTCAAAACCCAGGTTTGTGTTGCCTGCACTGTGTACTTACAGTACATAGAGGTGGATTTTGTTTACTCTGCACCACACCTTTCCCTGTGCATTCTCCTCTGTCTATGCACCTCCTGTTTACCAGATTCCATTATAGTTTGCAATTAGTAGCTTGCCTTCCATAAATAACCTTAGTGTTGCTCTTCAAGGATTGAATTCTCTTATAAGTATCATCACAAGTAATAATCCTAATTTAAATATCCCTTAATTCTCACAATATGTAGTTAACTACCATCCTTTGATGAGCATCAAATCAAGTAAATACTGGACCAGCAATAGTAGATGAAATAGTAACTACGACACATAATAGCAAAAGTAGTAACATTTTTCACAGTAGTGTCCATTTTAAATCTTCAGAAACATGCTAACAACTGGGTATTGCTGTTGATTGGCCGATGGTTAATGGACTAAACAGTGAGTATATAATCCCTTGGTCAGGAGACAGGTCATCTGGATTTAGTAATGCAAAACAGCAATTTGATCAAAGTATGGAGGTATGTAGAAGTTGTACTACTGAGGTATGGCAATAAAATTGATGTCAGAGCTGAGAAATAATTTAAGGGAGGTAAAAGGATACATTTTGGGCCAGTATGTACGTCAGAGAGCAAACCAGGTCTCCCTCACAGATTATCTGTCACGAGAGGAACTTCACCCATATCTTACTCCCTGACAACGCAATTAAGAGCTACGACAATTATGGGTATATGGGGCAGTCAAACGAAAGAGATGATAAAAAAAGGGTAGTCACCATAACTATTAATACATCAATTCCACTGTGAGATAAGATGGTCAATGTCTTCATGGAAAAATGTTTGTGGCTGCCCATGGAACCACGATCATACCCAGGTGCACATCTCTTTATTCAAAGTAAATTGACAGCCATGAATGTGTTTCTTCAGAGCTCCAGAAATAAGCAAATTGGATGGAAACAGACTGGGACTGTATGGAGAATGTGTAAGGGCTTCCCAGCAAAACTTTTCCAGAGTAGTAGAAACAACAACCCTCCAAAAGTCGGCAAGGTTGTGTCGATGATGCTGCAGAAATTTCACTGGGAAGCCCTTACACATCCTCCATATGGCCCCAATCTCTCTCCAAGTGATTTCTAATTTTTGGAGCCCTGAAGAAAGGCATTTATGGCTATTTATTTGCTTTGCAAGAAGATGTGCACACCTGGATATAATCATTGTCCTGCAGACAAACGCAAATGTTTTTCCATGAAAGCAATGGCTATTTTGTCCCACAGTGGAAAAATTGTATGAATTTTTGTGGTAATTACTCTTGAAATACTTCCTTTTTTTCCCCATCTGTGTCACATTTGACTGCCCTATATGATAGTAGAAGAGAGAATGCTAAAAACTAGAGGAAAATCAGTTGTACCAACAAATAGTGACAGAAATAATCAGCTCTTTGAGTAAGTGGAGGCAGTCAAAGTGTCCTCTGGGCCTCAGTGTACAATGGAGTGCCTAACTTCCACAGCAGTCCCAACCCAGATCCATTACACCCAAAGCTTTAAAGGTGGTAACAGCACCCACTATCAACCGATCTTTTCTCATCAGCTAGTAACAAGGATGAGGAATGCTTAATATCTTGCCTTCATCAGAGTGCTACTACTAACTCATACAATAGGATTATGAAAAACAAGAGCTAATTGTATTCAAAAATAATTAAAACAAAGTAAAAGAGGGATGAGAAAGACAGCTGCAGAGGAGAGCAGGGTCAAGATTCTGCCAGACCCAGCAACAGTCAGGTGGCACCCATGTCTCTTCTCTGAAAGTAGTGTAACACATCATATCTGAGAATAAAAACTATTGTATTTGAAAAAAACAAAATACAACTTTAACCATCCAAATGTGATCCATCAATATTACAGCAGGAGCCAAGAAGCGACAATCACCAGGATATGAGATACAGTTTGTGAGGCTCGGCAACTATAACGTGCGGATGGCTAATTATACAAAATGAAACTGTGGGTTAATCTAGGATGACAAAAGAGGTGGCACCATATGACATTGGTTTCCTTATTAGTGCCATGCAGCAGTAATCTCCTTAATAGTGTAAGTGGCAGATCTCTTATTGCGTTTTTATGAAGTGGTTGACCACAGACTCCACAAATTGTATTGCATGTACACCAGAAAGGCATATGCCCAAAGAGTTAACATTTAAAGCACTGCATCAGCAGAGATATATGGGGCTTCAGAACACAGATTAAACCATGACTATTACTTTAAGTGGAAACTAGCCACTCAAAAGTGAGAACGAAGGCTATGCAGTGACCACCTTACTGTCTGGCTAACCTTGACATTCAGGACATATGTAGTGAATCCCATGCCTCACTACGTATTTGAAAGTTCTTTGTCTGCTGCTTTGAGTCCCAGTGATAAATTTATCCCTCTACTATGTTGAGGTAGTAATGGGGTGTGATAGTAAGACATACCAAGTTTGTTACAAGAGAGTAATGCTCAAGATGAGCAAGATTTGCCATTTTATTTGAGATAGGTGTATTGATAGGGTTAAAGGGACCAAACTATGAGATCATTTGTCCTTCAATCCTTTGTGAATCAAGTCATGAACAGTCCCCAAAGAGAACGGAAGCAAAAGGCAAAACATGATGAACCAAACTGTATCCGAGAATCAAGAATATGTATAGAAAGAATCAAGTAGAGCAGAGAGGGGTACGAGGATGAATGTGGCATAGTTGCTCCAGCTTGAGATCCCGGGAACACATCATGAACTGGAAGATACATCCTCTGCAAATGACCAGTGCTTCCACATCCTCCATTATCTCAAGGTAACTAGCAACATGAATAAGCTGGTAACATCTCAGGAAAGAGAGCAACAATGACACAGTAAACAAACATATGTAAAAGAATAAGAAGAATTTTGGGAAGGGCAGTAGCCAGGCTGGACCAAACATGGGTAGCCATTGGCTCCTTGGGTTGGAGCAAGTGACTGAGTGCCCCTCCAATCCCTCAAGCGACTCACAAAGTTAATGTGCCCTACATCACTGAGACAAATAGAAACTATTTTTGTAAGTAAAATGTAAAACCAGATCAGTCACTTTCGCGTCATCTGTGAATACAGGTAGCGGGTCAGCAAGTTTGGGGTTTCACTGTAAGGTAGCCAAATTAGGGCAGATTCAGTATGGACTGAACCACCTCACCACCAGTGGGGTGAATTCTCACATTTTAGTATGTGGCCATGAGTCATCTACAGGTGGCCAATGCACAGCCACTAAAGAACAGCAGAGTCCCTGCAAGAAGCATGAAAGGAAGACTGCCACGTGGTCTTGGCCCCCTCACAGGTTTTCAGTTTATTCATGGAAACCATTGCACACTTTCATGGAAACTATCCTGTTTTCCAAGCCTCCAACAATCAAAGATCTGGTTCTGGCACCACCATCTCCAAAGTTGGCATCTTGACAGCCCACATAGCCAACATGTTCATTCCCTGGGATCTCAATGTGATCTGGTGTCCAAACAAAGACGAAAAACCTTTGAGACCGACTCTTGTAGGTTAATAAGAAAGTTTTGACTTCATGCTGTGTCATAAGCCTTTTGCAAGTCAAAACAGACAGCAATAATATGACAACACCAGGCAAAAGTTGACCAGATGGCAGATTCCAGGCAGACAAAATTTTCAGCAGTAGAACAACCTGGGCAAAAATCACTTTGAGCAGAGCCAAAAAACATCAAGACTCAAAGGTACCTGCTGGCCCACCATATGTTTCAGTAGTTTGCATTAGTGAGACTACCTGGGTGATAGCTCTTAATTTCAGTACCAGGATAATCACTCTTTCTCATCACTGAGACGGGAACTGACCCTTGCTCCAGATATGGTGGAAAATTGCAAGGACATGACACTGGAAATTCACTAATAGATATCTGAGCATTGGCTGAGGATGTGATCTGGCTCTGGATCTATGTTGGGGCAAAGAGTTGGTGTACTGAGGAATTCCCACTCACTGAACAAAGCTCCAGGTGACTTTGCTCCATCTGCTTTTTTTAAGGATGAAATGCAGGCTGATAATTCTCAGCTACAGAGGCTCAAGGAATAATATGAAGCAAAATATTTGATGACAGTGTCTCTGTCCGTGTAGCCAACAGCATTCAGAGAGATACTGAGTACACCTGTGGGGGACTGGTGTCCACCGAGGCACTCAATCTTTGTTCAAAGCTGTGAGGGAGGGGTACAGTGTCCAATGGCAGCAACATACTGTCTCAGCATTCTCATTTCTGCCATTTCATGAGGTGGCAGACCCAAGCATGAAGCCATTTAAAGGTAATTAAGTGCTTATTCAATGGATGTCACTTATGGCGTCATAAGGCACATCTAAGCTCTATAATGGCCACAGTGATTTTGGGAGTCTCACCGAGGTCTAGACAGCCACATCCATACCTCCTTGTGGTGTGACACTAAGGATGATGGAAAAGGTGATGGTATCTTAATCAGCTTTGTTGCAAGCTCATCTGGGTGGATGCCCCTGGAGGATGGGAGGATCAAGAAAAATGGTCTCCGATTACTGTCACAAACATCATCACGGACTCTTCAATGGATGAAGCGGAGATGACATGGGCTGCAAATAGAAACTTCAAGAGCAGTAGGGGGGGGGGGGGGGGGGGGGCACCACCAACTGTTGGGGGGAAGGGCACAAGGAACGATCATGTACAACAGACATCCACAATCACTACAGATGAGGCTACTGTTGCAACACGAAGACATATGCCCAAATCTTGGGCATTTGTAACACCGCATGGGAGGGGGAACATGCAGCTTCACATCACATCGTTACACCATCAGCTTGACCTTTTTACGCAACGAGTTACCTTCTAAGGCCAAAATGAAGACTCCAATGTCAACCTTGTTGTCCTTTGGTCCCCCTGGACACAATGGATGAAATGCACATCCCGGCATGTAACTCATCAAAGTCTTTGGAAGCAGACTGTGGTGGAAGATGATGGCCTGCACCATACAGAGACTGTTTGCAAACAAAAAGGAATCCACATTTTTCCTTAAACAACTAAGTATGTGGCAGGGGAGGGGGGGCATATTCCCCCTTGTATCTCTGAGCCCTATATTCCTCTCATGGCATAAACAGGGAAAGAAACATTTTGGGGCAACATCTCTCTGTGGTGTTAAGTCTTACTTTCTGAGTAGACTGCTGGGGCCATGTGTCCAAGAGCATAAGAAAGTTTAATTCGCTTCATGAGTGAGTCTTCCGCCACAGTACCACCCACCACAAAAATGGGTTCTCACCATCGGTGAGGAACAGCCACAGCCACAGTTACTGGCCAGTAAATCATTGCCTGAGTTTCTATGCCCCAGCCATGATAGACATATGTGGAGGGTTTTCAGCTCAGGTATCAACAGTGCGATCCGATCAATGCAGAGCCAGGAGGCTACCACTGTGCAGGTACTTGGTGCTCCCAACACCACCCCTCCCCAGGATGCAAAAAGAGCACAAATATATATGCTACAATGGGCAACCTTTCCTGCATGATACACACTTCTGTAAAATTTGGAAAAAAATGGCAATTCAGAACCAACAATGGAGACTATATAGTCAAGAATGAAAAGTTGTATATGGCTGGGAGGGAAGAAAACGAGTACGCAAAAATCACAAACCATATCCATATGTAAGCAGCACCAAGAAAACCATTAAATGGAAAGGCAGAGGATGGAAAAAAATGAGCATGTTCAGAAAGTAAGAGTACTGGATTTTTATATTTTTTTTTTAGTTTATTTGAAAATAATTATAGGGTATTATTGATATGCTTGTTGTCAACTTTCCCACATATTCGTCATCCCGTTCAGTGCATGTGATGAGCCATGGCACAAGCTTCTTTATTTCTTTCTCAAAGAAATCTGCACCAGATCCTCCTCCCACTTCAAAACCTCTTTCAGCACCTACTAGTCAGTCAAAATTTTAAGTCCACTTGTGTGCCCTCAGGGATATGAACAGATAATAATCTGAAGTTGCTAAGTCAGAAGAATCCAGGGGGATGTTTCAAAATATCTCCACCAAATGTGTCCTAGAGCATCTTGTTGACTAAGGCTGTGTGAGCATGGGCATTATCATGCAACAAGTACAATCCTCTCATCAGCATTTTCCTCCTCCTGTTTTGATTGTTTCATATGAGTTTTCTAGTGTGTCACAATATTTTTGTGCATTGATGGTCTCAGCCTGAGGCAGAAATTTGATCAAAAGGATACCTTTGGTCCCAAAACACTGAGGCCATGATTTAGTTGCACAAAATTGTGGTTTTGAATTCTTTGACAGATGAATAAGTGATGTGACGCCATTGTGATGACTGGCTTTTAGTCTCATGCATGTAAAGAGACATCCACATTTGATTACCAGTCACAATAGAGCTCAGAAAATCCTTACCCTCCAATTCAAGTCAATCAAGAAAATCACAGGCACTACTGACCCAATTTTTCTTGCGCTCTGTCAGTTGTTTTGAGACCCAGCTTGCACACACAGTTTCTGGTAGTCCAGCATTTCTCTGAGTGTCTTGTCTAAGTGAATTCTGGAGAGTTGTGGAAACATAGCAGAAATTTCATCCAATGTCAACCAGTGGTCTTTACAAACAGTTTCCTTGATTTTTTGCACAAACTCATTAGACAAAACAAAGTCCTCCACTCCTCTGTTCATCATATACATTTATTCTGTCTCCACTAAACTTCCTACACCACTTAAACATACTCTTTCTGTTCATAACATCTTCACCATAAACTATTTTGATTCATGAAATCATGCATGCGTTGGTTTAAACCTTGGCCCCTTTTCTGTGTTTGTTTCCCGCAGTTTATGTGATTATGCTGTTGTTCGCTCTCTCCATGAGAGGCAGCAGCAGTATGTATCGATATTAGACCTTGTACTATCATTAGTCTGGTGCTTATAGTTTTCGTCTGTGCTGTGTGCAAGGAGTCGGATCGAGAATGGTTGAAGCGACTGCCTGTCTCACCTAAGTGAACGTTAGTATTTCAAGTAGTGGCCGATCCCCGAAACTTCGGAGCACCATTAGCTGCACCGACTTTTCTTATTTTCTGTTGTGTGTATTTGTATGGCTCATAGCCGATGGTTTTGAATTAAAGCTGAATTGTTTTTAGTCGTGTTTTAAGTCCTTGGCCTTCAGCCGTTTTAAAATTAAAATTCCTTGCTTGTCAAGTGTAAGATTGTTTGGGGCCTTCAGCCTAATTAAAGATAAGGCCTTCTGCCGCCTCCTCCTCCTTTTTTTTTCTGCATTGAGTCTTAAATCATCGGCCTTCAGCCGTCTTTAAATTACAGTTGTCACTTTTCAAGTGTTAGATTTTTGGGCCTTCAGCCAAATTATAGAACTTAATTAACATGAGGCTTTCTGCCTTCCAAATATTCTTTCTGGCATCTGAATTTTGAGTTAATATCTTTCAGCTTTTTTTGTGGTTGTGCCCTTAAGGCATAAGATAGTGTAGTGCATTCAGCCAATGACTAAGTTCATGAATTTTTACTTTAATGTTTGGTCAAATAAATAAAGTTATATGTGTGTGAGTGTACCCGACAGCCGCTCATTTGGGCCCCTTTCGACAATTCCAACTACCTGTCCTGTCCTGCGGGTTTAGCATGGCGTTTCAGGGCAAAGCAGGTGTTATATGGGACATGGGGAGAAAGACGGTGGGCACAGGTGTACAGGAAAGGAATGAGAGACAGAGGCACCAGGTTAGAGTTCACGCAGGGCACAATGATGGCCACATGAAGGCATGGAATGGGAGGGCGGTGACAGGAAAGAGGGAGGGGAGACTGTTGGCTGGAGGGTGCAAGTGCAGTGGATTAGCGAAAACTAAGACCAAGATCATTTAGCGAGCGAAGGATGCGTTTTAAGCATAAATCCCATCTGTGTAGTTCAGAAAAGCTGGTGCTGAGAGAAAGAATGCATATGGCACGAGTTGTGAAGCTGCCATTGAACTCTAGCATGTCATGCCCAAGTGCATGCTATGTCATGGGTAATCAAGTCTTTTCTGTGCCCCAATTTGACAGTGGCCATTCATTCTGCTGGAAAGATGGTTGGTGATCATGCTTACATAAAATGCTGCACAGAAATTGAAGTAGGGCTGGTATACAATGTGGCTGCTTTCACAGATTGGTCCTGTCTCTAATGGGACAGGATATGCTTGGTGTGTGAATCAGGCAGGTCTTGCACCTGGGTCTTCTTGTGGGATAAGGATTTGGGAGTGGCACAAGTATGGACCAGTATCTTTTATAGCTTGAGTGGGCAGCAGAATACCACTTAACAAGGGGTGAGAAGGGTTGTAGGTAAGATATCTCTCATTTATGGGAATGATGATAGATAAGAATCAAAGCACTGGCAATGGGAATAGTTCAGTTGCTCCAGCAGTACGGGATGATATATTGGATGAGGGGGGGGGGGGGGGGAGTTGCTATTCAGCAGCTGGTTCTTGAGGGTGGTGATATGGCCAGTGGTATGGATGGAGCCATCATAGAGTGGAGATCAGCATCCAGGAAGGTGGCATACTGGGCTGAGAAGGATTATGCGAAGTCGCTGGGGCAAAAGATGTTGAGGCTGTGGAGAAATGAGGATTAAGGTGTCTTGCCAGGGATCCAGAGTATGAAGGTGAAGAGTATGAGTATGAAGTATCCAGAGTATGAATGAATGAATGTGAACCAGACAAGGTGTTTGGGAGGCTAGGAAGGTTTTCTATAGGTTGCCCACTGGCAGGTTGGCATCATAGGAGGGTGCCATGTGCGTGACCATGGCTATGCCGAAGACTGTTTTGTATACATTCCTCTCAAGGCAGTATTTGGGAGTGAGGATATAATTGGTAAGGTGTATATGGAGAAAGAAAGTGGTTTTGCAGAAGAACATTGGGAGTGAAGTCGAAGTAGATACTCCGTGCGAATTGGTGTGGGTGGAGGTTATACTTAACAGCCGAATTAAGTTAATAATTGGCTCCTTCTACCGACCCCCAGACTCCGATGATACAGTTGCGGAACAGTTCAGAGAAAGTTTGAGTCTCGTAACAAATAAATACCCCACTCATACGGTTATAGTTGGTGGGGACTTCAACCTACCCTCGGTATGTTGGCAAAAATACTTGTTCAAAACCGGTGGTAGGCAGAAAACGTCTTCCGAGATTGTCCTAAATGCATTCTCCGAAAATTATTTAGAGCAGTTAGTCCACGAACCCACGCGAATTGTAAATGGTTGCGAAAACACACTTGACCTCTTGGCCACAAACAATCCAGAGCTGATAGAGAGCATCATGACTGATACAGGGATTAGTGATCACAAGGTCATTGTAGCTAGGCTCAATACCATTTCTTCCAAATCCATCAGAAACAAACGCAAAATAATTTTATTTAAAAAAGCGGATAAAGTGCCACTAGAAGCCTTCCTAAAAGACAATTTCCATTCCTTCCGAACTGACTATGCGAATGTAGACGAGATGTGGCTCAAATTCAAAGATATAGTAGCAACAGCAATTGAGATATTCATACCTCATAAATTGGTAAGAGATGGAACGGATCCCCCGTGGTACACAAAAAAGGTCCGAACGCTGTTGCAGAGGCAACGGAAAAAGCATGCGAAGTTCAGAAGAACGCGAAATCCTGAAGATGGGCTAAAATTTACAGACGCGCGAAATTTGGCACGTACTTCGATGCGAGATGCCTTTAATAGGTTCCACAACGAAACATTGTCTCGAAATTTGGTAGAAAATCCGAAGAAATTCTGGTCGTATGTAAAGTACACAGGCGGCAAGACGCAGTCAATACCTTCGCTGCGCAGTGCGGATGGTACTGTTATCGACGACTGTGCCGCTAAAGCGGAGTTATTGAACGCAGTTTTCCGAAATTCCTTCACCAGGGAAGACGAATGGAATATTCCAGAATTTGAAACACGAACATCTGCTAGCATGAGTTTCTTATAAGTAGATACCTTAGGGGTTGCGAAGCAACTGAAATCGCTTGATATGGGCAAGTCTTCAGGTCCAGATTGTATACCGATTAGGTTCCTTTCAGATTACGCTGATACTATAGCTCCCTACTTAGCACTCATATACAACCGCTCGCTCACCGATAGATCTGTAACTACAGATTGGAAAATTGCGCAGGTCGCACCAGTGTTCAAGAAGGGTAGTAGGAGTAATCCATTTAACTACAGACCTATATCATTGACGTCGGTTTGCAGTAGGGTTTTGGAGCATATACTGTATTCAAACATTATGAATCACCTCGAAGAGAACGATCTATTGACACGTAATCAGCATGGCTTCAGAAAACATCGCTCTTGTGCAACGCAGCTAGCTCTTTATTCGCACGAAGTAATGGCCGCTATCGACAGGGGATCTCAAGTTGATTCCGTATTTCTAGATTTCCGGAAAGCTTTTGACACCGTTCCTCACACGCGACTTCTAATCAAGCTGCGGAGCTATGGGGTATCGTCTCAGTTGTGCGACTGGATTCGTGATTTCCTGTCAGGAAGGTCGCAGTTCGTAGTAATAGATGGCAAATCATCGAGTAAAACTGAAGTGATATCAGGTGTTCCCCAGGGAAGCGTCCTGAGACCTCTACTGTTCCTGATCTATATAAATGACCTGGGTGACAATCTGAGCCGTTCTCTTAGGTTGTCCGCAGATGATGCTGTAATTTACCGTCTAGTAAGGTCATCCGAAGACCAGTATCAGCTGCAAAGCGATTTAGAAAAGATTGCTGTATGGTGTGTCAGGTGGCAGTTGACGCTAAATAACGAAAAGTGTGAGATGATCCACATGAGTTCCAAAAGAACTCCGTTGGAATTCGATTACTCGATAAATAGTACAATTCTCAAGGCTGTCAATTCAACTAAGTACCTGGGTGTTAAAATTACGAACAACTTCAGTTGGAAGGACCACATAGATAATATTGTCGGGAAGGCGAGCCAAAGGTTGCGTTTCATTGGCAGGACACTTAGAAGATGCAACAAGTCCACTAAAGAGACAGCTTACACTACACTCGTTCGTCCTCTGTTAGAATATTGCTGCGCGGTGTGGGATCCTTACCAGGTGGGATTGACGGAGGACATCGAGAGGGTGGAAAGAAGGGCAGCTCGTTATGTATTATCGCGTTATAGGGGAGAGAGTGTGGCAGATATGATACACGAGTTGGGATGGAAGTCATTACAGCATAGACGTTTTTCGTCGCGGCGAGAGCTTTTTACGAAATTTCAGTCACCAACTTTCTCTTCCGAATGCGAAAATATTTTGTTGAGCCCAACCTACATAGGTAGGAATGATCATCAAAATAAAATAAGAGAAATCAGAGCTCGAACAGAAAGGTTTAGGTGTTCGTTTTTCCCGCTCGCTGTTCGGGAGTGGAATAGTAGAGAGATAGTATGATTGTGGTTCGATGAACCCTCTGCCAAGCACTTAAATGTGAATTGCAGAGTAGTCATGTAGATGTAGAGGTAGTGTTCAAATACCAGCACGGCCATGGGCATGAAGGATGTTGGCATTTACGGGGATGGTATCAACAGTGACAAGTAGGGACTGGGGTGGTAATGGTAATGAGTTGATGAATGAAGTGGCTTGCATCTTTGATGAGAGGAGCTTGTCTACAGGAAACGATTGGGGGTGTTCATTGACAAGAGCAGGAACAAAGTAATCAGCTACAATGGAGTGTCCAGAATTGTTGGGTTTACAGATGTTGAGACGTGTGTAGGAGATAAGTGTGAGAAACGGGATGGGGAAATGGATTCAGGGAGTGATTCTGGCTTGGGCCCAATGTTTTGAGTAGGGATTGGCAGTTTTTCTGGACTTCTGGGATGGGATCACTACGACAGAGTCAGACAGCTGGTGGAAGCCTTCAGCCAGGTAATCACTGTGATTCATGATGACAGTGGTGGAGCCTTTGTCTGCAGGGAGGATGGTTAAATCAGGGTCTGTTTTGAAGTTATGAACAGGCTATTCTTTCTTCTATTGAGAGGTTTCTGTTCTTGGGAAGGGACCTGGGGAAGGATGGTGAGGCCGAGTTGAAGAGAGAGACATTCATGGAGGTGGCCAGAGGCTGATTAGGTGGGACGGTTACTTATTGATTGGGATATGAACGTGGACAGGCAATGTTCTGAGTTGGAATTAAGTTGGCTGTGTTTAGAGGAACTGGTAGCGAAGAAATGTTCATACTGTAGGGATCAGGAGAAGGAGAGAAGGTTTTTGATGAGTCTATCATGACAACTTCGATATAGGATTGCACGTGTGGCCTCTGGATAGAAATAAAACCTCTGTAGGACTGAGGTTTGGGAGGATATGTTGACAACATTTTTTCCGTTTTCTTTAGGTTCGGAGGTTAGTGGAATGTTTGGTGGAATTTTTTTTGGGAATATGGTAAGTGTAATAGATCTATGCTTCTGTGCTGTTAATGTATAATTGTCTCTTTCCATAATCCTGAAGAGTCTCCTTCCTGATGGGATTTATAAAGCGCAAAGCATTCATGAATGAATGAGTTAAATCTCTAATGATTTAATTAGCCTTCCACAATATTTTTGAGTGTTATCAATGCTGATTTACCATTACATCTCAGTTTTGTACAGCATCTGTGCATGATTATGTATGAGTAAGCAGAAAATTTCACTTACACTAAGCACACTAATGCCAATAAAAACTTTCCATAAATCGAGATCTCCTTCGTATGTTATCACTTTGCACACCGCAACACAAGAAGCAGAATCTACAGGAAAGAATTCTGCTGTATATCAAAGAACAGATGACACAGGATCGTGTAGCCCTAAGTATCATATTATAACGAACATTCAGAGCACATACACAAATGTACAAGCTGTTGTATTTCCTATGCAGTATGTGAAAACGAAACAATGATGTATATAAATTAATATGGTACCAGTCATCCTTCAGCATAAACCATATTTCTGCCTCTGTAATATAAATGTACATGTCTTAGTATTGAACACATACATTTACAAACAATTCCTAAAGCAATTCTATAACCTCTACTTGACTTGTAGTATATTATTTAATTATTAACAAGTTGTCAACGCTTTAGAATAAAATCAGTTTTTTGAAGACAACAGATATGCACAACTAGATAAATGAGAAGTGATATTTTACTTCCAGCACATAGCAGATGTCTACTGAAATAACAGTTATGCTTAATATACGAAAGGCAACACTGTATGTCGCTTACTTTCTCACCTGAATGGTGGCAACGTAATTTGATGGGACATAACCAACTTGTCCTTTCTCATTGACAACCTGCCACCAGTTTCGTTGCTTTGTGTGGCCGTGGTATAAAATAAATAAGTCTCCTACGCGAAAACTTAATGTCTTAGCAAATGTTGCGCGGAAGTCATATAGCGCTTGCAGCATCTCATGACCTGTAAATAGCATTAGTTACTCATTTTTTGCTACAGGCAAGGAACGATTAAAAAATTATCTCAAATGAATTTTTTTTTTATTTGGTCTTGTAATTTCTTGCAAATTTACTTTCGTCCAATGTCAATGCATAAAAAGTGTTTCTCTTACGTGTAAGTACGATGACAGTGAAATTTTAAGACTTGAATCCTCTACTAGTTGCTATTTTTAGATTTATAGGCGTCACTTTCATTCAAATAAATTACACGGCGGCACATAGCACAGCAAGTAACTTACCCTGTTTACTGTCATCAGGTGTTACCTGATTATTATCCATTTATTTGCGTTGTACGTCAAATCTTTCAAAACACTTAATACACAGAATTAACTTTATGCACTACTCATGACAGCTGACAATTTCGAAAGACTCTTTGCCGACTAGATCGATAATACACGAATTTGCTTCAAAAATCGTATCAGTTCCGTATTTTTTTCGGAACTCCGTGTCCCCATGACCACAGGTTCATCACACGCTACGGTTACATAAATACTTTCACTTTCAGACGAACTACTTCACTTTCACTCCCTCTTACTTCGTTTTACACATTTCAAAATAAACAATTCAAACACGCAGTGCTGCCACTTGCTTAAGTCGCAATTTTACTTTACAAAGCAAGTATAGGGAATTTTACTTCTGATTGTCTGGAATAAATATTTGATATTGGAAGTATCCGTGAGCAACTATTGTTAATATTTTCCTTTATTGAGCACAACAGTTTCACAGAATATTCGTGTGGACCAACACCGCTTCCAGTTTCTATGTTACCTCGGAGAGATCATTGGTCAAGTACTTCAGTCGATAATTATACTGGTAATGGCGTTTTGTCTGTAAATATTCAAGATCATTATTTGTTTTAGCAGTTCTATGAAGAGCGGTTGTATTTTCTTATGTTAAAAATACTTCGTTGCAGCCTGAGGACATCTAATTTGCTTTGGGTGGTAAATTACGTACTTTCAGCTGCAGTAAAACAAAATATAGACGCGTACGAAGTAGCATTAACGAAATAAAATAGAAACGGGTTCTTCTTTCAGTAAACAATAAATAATTTAGTACCATCGTCGCTTCACTCGTTTAATATCGTAAAATGTAATCTATGATTTAGCAGAGCTTCTTGGAGCGATTTTATATCGTTGAAATAAAATACGACTGACGTGTCCGCGTTTCAGGTAAGCCAACCTAAATGCAATGTCAGCAGGCACTGGCGACGTGATTAGATTGCCCAGCGTGGTTGGCTGCCTTGAGTCCATACAAAATTAGTTGTATATGATGTCAGCTGATGGTGTTACGATGAAGTGATATAGACAATGTACGTGGTTGTGAGGTAGTAGGCTTCGTAGCGTAAACAATGCATCTATAACGTCCATTGATCTATGTAACCATGGCATACCAAACATTCCTACAAGAATACATGCAGATGCCAGTTGTGACCAGGGCGTACACAACGGCCTGTGTGATTACAACTTTGGCTGTTGTAAGTACAATCGTTTTCATTGTTGATTCCTCGAGGATGCAATTTATGTTCAACGACTGACGGACAATGGGCTTTCCTTTCAGCATCTGGATCTGGTGTCACCGTTCCAACTGTATTTCAACCCAATACTGATAATGGAGCAATATCAGGTATGTACAAAATATTAAGTACCGCATAATACTTTTTCCTGGTGGGAAGTTTCACTATTTGTATATTTGGGAGTAGTTTTCAGGCTCCATTGTGCAAGCAAATATTTGCACCTAATTGCACTGGTGATGCAGTTCACAACGTGTGTCACTGCTGTTTTTTATTCATTGTATTTTGTGTGTTCTTCCTTGAGTGTCTGATAACAGACATTTCTAGATGAGAACTGTTATTTATATGAGAACTACTGTTTATGATTTATAGGGTTAACCCTGAAGTCGTTTTGTACATTAGAAATCTAGCTTTTCCGCATAATATCCAACATAAAACACTATTTCACAAACAAATGCTTCTGGAAGGAAAACGTCATTTGTGAGTTATTATTATTATTATTATTATTATTATTATTGCTGGTTGCTGTCACTGTAACATTGGGATGTAAGGAGAAATTTAAAGAAATGGTTGACCTGGTCATTGGCATTTGAAATACAACTTGCTTCTCAAATTACAGAATTCAATGATAATTTTATTCTACAGTGGTTATAGCCTAGACATAAAATGAAGGGGAGAGTGTTTAAGGTGTATGTGAACTGTCAAGACTTTTTATACATTACAATAATAATAATACTCCATGAATCTGCAAAGAGGGGGTTCTCTGGGGTAAATTTACTGATTTACTGTAAGTGCAAGACAATGAAATGACTTAATATTGTGATTGCCAACTATCAAAAAAGGTGGGTTAAATTTTACTTGTGGCAGTGGGAGTGTAGTGTGCTCATGTTAGTAATAGCATTGAATGCTGGGAATTATGTGACATTTATATCAATGCAAATGTTTTCTTATGAAATGTTCACTTTTAGGATAATTAATTTAATGAGTGGACAAGGTAAATTGATACCAAAATCTATTGGGGGTTGGGGGGGGGGGGGGCACTGAATCTCTTGGGAGTACCTCATTTTTTAGGCTGTTACTCAAGATTGAATGAAATTAAGCTTAATGAGAAGCTCAGATGGGGAGGTACTAGAAATGTAAAATATCATACGATTCTCATAAAAGCACAGTGGAAAAATAAGGTTAGTATATTGCACCAGAATATAAAGGGATTTTAAAAAAGTATATGCACTTCTTGTGTGTTTAGAAGGTTTAGAAATTGAGGATACCATAGATATACTATGCCTGTCAGAACACTGTCACTGATATGGAAAAGATCTAAATGAAAGTGGATATAAGCTCTTAGCACAGGTAAGTAGAGACACTATGGAGAGTATATGTTAAAACTTATCATAGATTAAAAAATTTAGAAACTAAAATATTTTGTGTAGATCAACCCGTAGAAGCATGCAGGTGTGAGCTTAAACTAAATAATGAGATTTTAATAATTGTAGCTGTGTATCAATTCCATTGGGAAATTTTCAGCTAATTTTGAAAAGCTTAGATGCTTTGTTATGCAATCTGTGAGACAGAGGGAAACAAATTATTGTTTATGGGGACTTCAATGTAGATTTTCAGAAAGTCTATTAGAAAGCTTGACCTTGAATTATTACTTGGTGCTTTCAAATTGACATTAGTTATTGATTTTTCCTACTTCGGTGGTACAGGAAAGGAGCACACTGATAGATAGTGTTTTTATAGACCAAGATAAATTTAATCAAATAAAAACATTTTCTATTAAGAATGGTCTGTGTGATTATGATCCACAGCTAGTTACAGTAAATGACATTACTCCATACAGTAAAGCAAAACAATCCTCCAAAAAAAGTGTGTTCAGTTAACAATTTAACAGTTGCAAATATTTGTGATGTCATGCAACAGTGGGACTTAAATGAGTTGTACAGGGAACTTGAGCCAAATTTATAATTTAACATATTTCTTGATACCTCTATGCGTATAACTGTTTCCCTAACAAAACAGTGAAACATAATTGTAAGAAACCATCTGAAAAGCCATAGTTTACTAAAGGAATAAAAATATCTTACAAACAGAAAAGGTACATGTATCTTATAACTAGAAGAAGTAATGGTCCAGATACAGTCAAACATTATAAAAACTATTGCACTTTATTAAGAAAAGTTATTAAGAAGTCCAGAAGTGTGTGCATTATGTCTGAGACTTGCACCTCTGATATTTAAAAATTAAAACAATTTGGAATATTGTTAAAAGGGAAACAGGGCAACTGAGAGCACAGGATGGCTGTCCCCCCCTCCCCCCCCCCCCCCCCTAAACTCGGCGAAAAGGTTATATATTTTTTAATTGTTGTAGAGATAGTAGGATCCCTCTATTCATTAGGAAATGCAAGGCTCTATGTAGAAGAGGCAATACTGATGCAATTTGATAAAATTTAAATTCAACCCACCTCTCCTACTGAAATTAGTAAAATAGTAAATTCGCTCAAAAGTAAAAGCTCGCGGGAATTGATGACATTTCCAGCAAAGTACCAAAAGCTCATTCCCAACAGATAAGTAGGATTGTCAGCCACATATGTAGTAGCTCACTGAAACAGGATATTTTTCTGGGCAGACACCATTGTTAAACCATTGCATAAAAAGGGGATAGGTCTGATGCTAACAACTACTGTCCAATCTCACTTCTAACAGCTTTATTCAAAATTCTTGAAAAATTAATGTATTCAAGAGTAGCTTCACATATTTGTAAAAATGAAGTACGGTACTAACCAAATGTCAGTTTGGTTTTCAGAAGGGCTTTTCAACAGGAAATGCTATATATGCTTTCACTGATCAGATATTAATGCTCTGAATAACTGAATATCACCAATTGGGGTATTTTGTTGTCTCTCAATCATGAAATTCTTCCACATAAGCTGCAGTATTGTGGTATGAGTGGGACAGTGCTCAAATGGTTTAATTCACATTTAACTAGAAGTATACAAAAGGGTGAAATTACATTACAGATTAGTCTGCAAAAATCAGCAGAGTCCTGTATCTGGGGAGGTATCAAGAATGGTGTCCCACAGGGTTCAGTCTCGGGCCCCTTATCGTTCTTGATGTATATTAATGACTTGTCACTCTGTATTCACGAAGATACAAAGCTAGTGCTTTTTGCTGATAGTAGGAGTGTAGTAATCACACCCAACAAACAAGAGTAGCTGAGGAAATTGTAAATAATGTCTTTCACAAAATTATTAAGTGGTCCTCTGCTAATACTCTCACTGATATTTGAGAAAATGCAGTATATACAGTTCTGCACAATTAATGACGTAACACCATTGATAACAGGAGTCTGTTGCTAAGGCAGAATATTAAAAATTTCTGGTTGTTTGCATTGATGAGAAACTGACTTGGAAGAAACACATTGATGATCTGCTGAAATGGTTGGGTTCAGCTACTTATGCTGTTAGTGTTATTGAAAATATTGGTGATAAACATATCGTTAAATTAGCCTACTATGCCTATTTTCATTCACTGCTTTCAGGTTGCATAATATTTTGGGGTAATTAATTACTAAGAGAAAAGGTATTCTTTGCACAAAAGTGTGTAATCAAAATAATAGCTGCAGCCCACCCAAGATCACCTTGCAGTCATTTTTAAGGAATTTGGATATTCACAGTACCTTCCAATACATATATTCACTTACAAAATTTGTTCTTAATAACCCTTCATGATTCAAAAATAAAAGCGAAGTGCATAGTTACTACACTAGAGGAAAGGTTGATCTTTACTATTTTGTGTTAAATCTGATTTTGGCACAAAAAGAAGTGAATTATGGTGCCATATAGCATTAAGTCTAAGCATTAAGTCTGTCATTAATAATTTCTGAATGACACCAATGTTGCCACACTGCACTGCCGTTGACATAAGTAAAATTTTACCAAAACGTGTAACATATTGAGAAACTTCACAGTTGTGTTGCACTCTATATAAAGTACTTGTGAAAGGAAAATCTCAGTTCCCTTTAACTATATATAGTTATTCTCTTTCCAATCTCAGTGCCTGTGGTATTGCTTATGGAATGGTATTCACTGCAGCTAATGTACCCTCTGCTTTGAGATTTATCATAAGTAATGTGTCTGGGGGCATTGCAAGATGTTAACTAAACTGTCACCTTTCAACCAAACTAGTCATTCTGTCACTGCAACTTACATTCAAAAAACTAATGTAGATGGAAAATAAATTTTGTCAGTGTTCTACACTCTTACTGTTACACACAGATTTCACACACCACTTCATTATTGCATTATGGGACAAATTCAACATTGTGTAACAGTAAGCTTAGTTGACCCCTTGGCATTCTATTAGTAATGGCTTAAAGAATTCAAGCAAGCATGATAATCTTAGAAATGAATTTTTATAACACTATAAGCTGCCATTTACATTTTTCTTTAATATTTGGCTGGTTTCAGTCGAAGAACTTTATCCAGCAAATCTTGTTTAACGGCAAGAGGTACACATGTACGACGTCTGTTCAAAAAATTCTTGAATTTCATCCACAGAATTTATCTGTGTTTACTTTTTACTTGTTGTACATGGTCTGCTTTGAAATATTCTCCTCCACAATTGCTACACTGCTCCCAACGCCATTTCCACTTCCAGAAGCTGGCTTGGTATGCCTCTTGCTGGATCGCACGAAGCGCCATCTGCGAATTTTCTTTTATCTTATCTGTCATTGCAGATCTTTGTCCTTTTAGTTGGGTGTTCAACTTTGGAAATAAAAGTGTCTTCAGCCGCCAAGTCTGGAGAGTATGGAGCGTGAGGCAGCACAGTGATTTCATTTTTTGTGCAATAATGATGCACCAACAGGGCTGAATGTGTGGGTGTGTTATCATGATGCAAGAGCCATGAATTGTCTCGCCACATTTCAGGCTTTTGCTTCTTACATTTTCTTGCAAGCATTGCAACACGTCCCCATAGTATCATCAAGTAACAGATTGTACTTGTGGCATGAATTAATGAGAACTAATCCTTAAAAGTCAAAGAAAACTATCAGCATGACTTTGACATTTGACCTGACCTTACAAGATTGTTTAGGTCTTTGAGAACCTTCTGCAACCAATTTTGAAGGTTGAACCTTGGTCTCAACATCATAATTGTAGACTCTCATCTCATCACCAGTTACAATTTTCTTAAGGAACATCTCATTCTCATTTGTGCGATCCGAAAGCTCTTCACAGATTGTGAGGCGAAGGTCTGTCTGGTGTTGACTTGAACAATGAGATAAACTTGGCAGCAAGTTGATGGATTCCAAGATGGATTTCATGACATGATCCACTGAAATGTTACATTTTTCTGCAATCTTTCAGAAAGTCAGTCTTAGATTAGCATGATCAATTCCATTGACATTCCTGATATGAGCATCACTGATAGGCATTGGAGATCATCCTAAATGAGGCTCATCTTTAACTTCTGCCTGGCCATTTTTAAACCATGTGAACCATTTGTAATGCCGAGTATGGCTTAAGCACTCATTGCTGTAGGCTTCCTATGTCATTTAGTATGCCCCTGTAAAAGTTTTCTTGAGTTACACACAAAATTTAATGCAGAGACATTGCTCCTCTAACTCTGCCATCTTGAAATTCACAATCTGTGTGATGCAACATTCTATTCAGTATAGTACTGAACAATAACTTATCATACATACAACAATGAAACTTCTGGCAGTTACACATTAAACACAGGCATGTGCAGGGATTTCGCTCCAACACACCATTGGTGCAAAATTACGAATGTCCCGGAATTTTTTGACAGTCTCCGTACATCAAAAAAGAACACAACATCAAAAATATAATATGTAAATGATGCTTAGCCATGCAAAGGTAGACGAATCTGATACGTGTTTATAATACTGGCCCAAAACATGACTGACCCATTTCCCTGCTATAGTCCTTGGAGTACATGCCTGAGACAAGCATTGCCATCTGCGAGCCTCCACTTTTTTTATGACAATCACAGGTGTCAGTGAAGCACTACACTAATCAGTGAAAAAAATCAGATGTCGTTGATGATGCTCACTTGCCCAATTTCTTCATGAATCACATTACTATGGGTTTATATATCACTTGCCCCCCCCCTTTTTTTTTTTTACATATTAGCATATTGTCATTTGGAAGTAGTGAGTGGATGCTAGAAAATGGTGTGCCAAGTGGAGAAATTTGAACATTTCCAATGTATTCTTCTGTTTCCAGTCAATATAGGGGTGACAGCAATAGAGGCTGGCAGAAATATTTGCTCCATCTATGGGGATAATGCCATTGGAGAGAGCACAGAAAGTTTTTTTTTTTTTTTTTTGGCTAAGGAGGATCATTTTGACAGTAGTGACCCATCATGTTCAGGAAGACGTTCAGGGTTCGATGAAGATTGTTTAAATGCATTAATCCACAATGATCCATGCCAGTGTACTTGAGAACAGGCAAATGTGATGAACTGCCATCATTCCACTATCGTGCAACATTTGCATGCAATGACAAAGGTTAAAAAATCTAGTGTATGGAAAGTGCATGCTCTAAGCCAAAACCACAAAAGTCAGTGGGTGGCCATGTGTGCATCCTTGCTTGCTCATCATCAATTGACTTTGTACAACACCGGCCATTCCTGTCCTGTATCATTACTGATGACAAGGAATGGTGTCTTCATGCTAACATAAGGGAAAGAAAAGAGTGGTTGAGCCCAAACAACATAAGGAAAAGAAAAGAGTGATTGAGCACAAAGCAACAACTCCCTGTACAAAGAGAAGTTCACATCCACAATAGATAATGTTATGCACCTGGTGGAACAGCAGTGGTGTGATGTACTATGACGGTCGGTGTGGCTGAGCAGTTCTAAGCGCTTCAGTCTGGGACTGTGTGACCGCTACGGTCGCAGGTTCAAATACTGCCTCGGGCATGTATGTGTGTGATGTCCTTAGGTTATTTAGGTTTAAGTAGTTCTAAGTTCTAGGGGACTGATGACCTCGGATGTTAAGTCCGATAGTGCTCAGAGCCATTTGAACCATTTTTGATGTACTATGAATTGCTTCTCTGAGTTGTAACCACCACTGCTGAAATTTATTGTCAGCATCTGAGACATCTTGCAGAGACAGTCCAAGAACAATGACCAGGAAGAATGCATGAAGTAATGCTACTACGTTATAATGCCTGCCCACATTCTGCTAGGCTGACACAAAAAAAAAAAACCATGATTACAGGGACCTTATCCACCTGATTTTTCACCCTCACTTTTCAAATTTTGTGTTCTCTGTTGAATAACCTTCAGCGAACTTCCTTTCTGGATGAAAATGCACTCTGAACATGGCTTGATGAGGTCTTCACTTCAAAACCAAAAACCATGTGATTTCTGTAGTTACAGAAGTGAAAATCTGTGCCAGTGTTGGCACATTGTTGTGAATAGTGAAGGGGAATATATTATTGATTAATAAAGTTTCTGTTATTTGTATCTGTTGTGTTTATTAATCTTATGGAAAAGTGCTACAAACTTATGCACCAACTTAATAGTTTAGAAATGGACTGGCTCAAGCTCTTTGTCAGATTAGTCATGAAGCAAAATGGCGAGGCAGACTATCCAGCACAGATCCAGCAGAGGTCAATAGGTTTAAATATGAGGGATCATCGTTACTTCCCAAGCATGTAAGATTAGATCCCTTTAATCACTGGCCACCCTTCAAATACTGGCCATTGTGAAATGATTATAAAGGCTACACCTTTGTCATGTGTGAGAAATGCAATGTTGGCTTATGTTTAAATAAAGACAAAAAATGCTTTCCTTCATTCCATTGTATCTGAAGACATATGGCATCCAACCATTTTCAGTAGTATCATTAATTCTATCATAACTGTTGTTCATTCAGTGTTTTTATACTATATACACTAGTATTTATTAATGGCGTAAATTTCACTTGGTTTTGCATAAGTGCAAAATGTAATTTATGAGTGAATACAGTCAGTTTCACACAATTTTGCATAATACAAAGCGTAAAAAAATATTTTTACCAGAATTGACAATGTCTTAGTTTTTTTTCAGTATTTTTTCCTGGCATCCTTGAACAGCTTTTTAAAAAAATCATTTGGTGTTAAAAAAAGAAAAGCATCGTATGAAGTGTTAATGTGAATATGGGCTCCATGTCACATCCAGGTATCTTGAATGAAGTTTACATGTTCCTTGACATAGCAAGACAGTTCATGAATAGGCAGCCAACCATAGTACATAATCACTAGGATTCCACTGTTGCTGAGTTTGAGATTTGTACAAGTAAAATTGAAGTTGGTGCTGTTTTCTTGAATACTACAAAATCTTAGCACCAATGTAGTGTCATTTTTTTTAATTTTTTCAGGGATATAAACAGACTGTTCATTCCTCATGCTTTTTCCTCTCTTCAAAATTATGAACTCCCTTTGATTTCATGCAAAAAAGGAATTAGAGTGCTGAGTGAAATCTGATAGTGACTCTATAACTGCTGTTGTACACCTGTCACAATGTCACCATAACTGTAAAATGCACATATGACTGACATATTTCCCCTACTTCTGCTTCTGTAGCAGGGCAGCTAACATCAGCCTCACATTTTCCTAGTTCTATTTTCAACCCTGTATATGAAGTACAAGTGTGTACTTTGGAAGTGGATGTCCCTTTCCAGTATAGACTCGTACAGTTGAGTCTGTGCTAACTGTCATTACTTGTTACAGTTTTGAAGCAGATGCAAATGATTGCTCAGTTGTCCACAATGGATGATATTCCCTATCTGCATAACACAGTGGATTGATAAATATTAACTATTCCTGGAATGACCCACCATACAGTTTTAATCTGCACAGTAGGTGTCAGATATTGACTGTATTCAAAATTTTATCATGTGAGTCTAATAATTTTCATAATGCCACATAATTATTAATTATATTACCATAAGAAAACTGTCTTCACTGAACACAAACAAATGACTGAGGTAGGTCCTCAGTATTTGTCCTGCGATGTAGCAGGGCTCTCTCTTTTTTAATGCTTTGTCTCCACATGGCACAGTCTTATGCTTGATCAAAATGGAGACCTGCAGTCTGGATGTCTATATGGTGTGTAACTAGCTGACATTACCTTAGTCTCCTAATAGGTCATTTACCATTATCTTTCAGCAGAAACCTCGTTTTGCTATTGTACTTGGGTCTGCTTTAAAAATGTGTTCATCCCAGTGTGATGGCATTCCCACTCCACACTGCTTGCGAATGTCGTCATTGATTATAAAGTGTGAAATGTTTTCGTATTCCATTGACTGTTGGTTTTTCTGTTGTTGCTAATTTAGCATTATTATCGGATAATTTTCATTCTGCCATAAAATCTTTTTACAAAAATATTATCAGTAAAAATCAAGGTCAGATTCACATTAAGCAGGATCAGGAGTTAAATTCCCATCCAGATTTAGTTTTTCCATTTCCGTTTCCTTCCCTGTCCAGCCCAGGCCTTTGCTCGATCTCCGTTCGTTGATTGCATGTTAAAGCACTAATATTCCCTTCAGTTCCTATCAAAATTATGTACTGAAGTCTGATATTGAATGTGATGTTAATGTCATTAGCGTCGTGTAAACTTCTTGTTGTATTAAAAGTGTATTGACTTAAACTCTATCAGAACTTTTGGCTTTCGGAACAAAGATCTATATTGTAGCCCTGGTTTGGCATAGCTTTACTTTGTTTGGCTGTTTTACTACAACTTAATATCTCCTGTAGAGTGATTGTCATTGCAGTTATCCTTTCATTTTTACTGAATTTTGGTTTCATTTCAGCTCTGGCGACTGGTGACAACATTCCTGTTCTTCGGGACAGTGGGCTTTAATTTTTTCTTCAGCATGATATTTACGTATAGATATTGTCGCATGCTGGAGGAAGGCTCATTTCGTGGCAGAACAGCAGACTTTGTTATGATGTTCCTATTTGGAGGATTTATGATGATTGTATCCTTTGTTAAAATTTATATGCATAATAACTTGTGGCCAACACCTTCTGTTATGAAAATTGTTACACTCACGTTGTTACTTCAGTTGGTGTCACATTACAGTGAAAGTGAAAGTGAAAGTGATAACCTCTCTAAAGTAATGTGTGTGCACACTGATAACACTATTAGCTCTTTGTGTGTCACTGGCTTGTTTACTTTCTTTTTGTAGCTGACAAGTACTTAATAGTTGCATTCTTAAGTTACACTGTGAGATTGATAAAAATGAAGCTTGCATAAACCTCAACACACACACATATATCCATACTTTAGTCATCCAGTATTTGAAAATGAGAGCACATAGAGACATGCAACAAACCTTACACATAATTTCAAACCTTTATGAAACTGTTTGCCACTGACAACACCCATAAAATGATGAAAGGAAAAAAGCTCACCGCTTACTAGATTTTTGCTTTGATGTCGTAAAACTGCCACATGAAACATGACGTTTTAATTTATTATTTCTTTACTACTAACAGTATCCTCAACACTTTTTGTAAACAGTATTCACATGTGCCACTGAATATACACCAGAAAAATTATTTTATTGTACAACTTATAGTTTAGGAGATACAACGTCAAATACAGAGATCTGTGACAAGCAAGCATAACATTTTAATTTAATATGTCTTTGCTGTGAATTCTATTTGCAACATATTTCGCAGACAGTATCCACATATATCACGGAATGTACCTACAAAAATATATCATAAAATAACACATAGTTTAGGAGATATGGCTTCAAGTACTGAAATGCATAAAAAACTGTGGCATCAAGTATGATGTTTTACTTTATTACTTGTTTATGACTAACTCTATTCGCAACAATTTTCACAGTGTCCACATATGCCGCTGAACATACCTAGAATATATCATTGCACGACACATAGTTCAAAAGATATGACATCATAAACATGTAGCTGCTTGAAAACGAAACTGCAGGGTGAAATTCACCAAATGATAGGCAAAATACATGTGAATAATGTAAAATAGATGTGGAATATATTTGACAAGTAATATATCGGCCGTCCGCGGATAGGAAAATCTGAGTGTGAGTTATAGGGTTTTATTTAAACTAAAGTCTTTCTCCAAGAGTTACAAAACAATATTCGTGCTGTAGGACTGATCCTCCAAGCCTACCAATAACTAAATCAGAGATTCTTCCAAACATAAACTGTCTGTAGTAACCATACAGCTTCACCAAACCAAGCCCTGGGCGTCTCGTGAAGAGCAGCGCGGAGTCCACGTTGCCGTCACCTGAGTCCAAGGATGAGTAGAGGCCCTGCGGGGATGACTCGGGTACGCTGGCGGCGGTGGATGATGACGCGGCGCCTATGATGACTACTGGGCTTGCTCGGCGTGAACAGTCTCTCCAGGCTCGTGCGCCAGCCTAAATACTGCTCGGTGCATGGATATGGCTGGCTCTATTTGCAGTCACATGTCGAGCGGTGCCGTGGACACCTCCTGGTGGTCTCTGGGAAGCGTCTGTGTTTCCGGGACGACCGGCCAGCCTGACCCCTACTCGGTCCCGGGCCCACTGTACTGGTCTGCTTCGCAGGAAGCGACAGTTTGCAGGCGCTTAGTCTGGACACAATAACAAGTGTGTACATGAGAAAAGCCATGGGTAAAAACTCGTCCTAAACTCTTGGAACTATTTCAGTCAAATTTGGTATACAAAATAATTACAATTCAGAAAGAAATACGTTGGTGGTAAGAACCACCAGCCTCCTATAAGGGTGAGTGTGATAGTGTGGAGAGAGAAGTGGGGAGGAGAAGAAGGAGAAATGCAAGGGGGAAGGATGAGATTGGCACATATAGGGGGAGGAGGAGATGGACAGAGAGTGGGGATGGAGAAGGAGGAGATGGGCTAACAAAAGATTGGAATAAAGACGCAAAGCAGGGTACTCGGCTAGTTCAAAATAAATCTTTTGAGCATTAGAATTTAAGCATGCTCGGCTACATTGACAGTGAAAGCAGTTCTAGATATGAACATTTGTATGGTTCATGCTTTTAATAGAAATATGAGTGCTGTTCAAGAAATAGGAATGAGGACAATATTTAAAAAGGAAATCACTATTGTTCTTCTTTTTAGGAATATAACTTTTCCCAATGTCCACCCACTTTTATAACCCATGCAAAAACTAGGAATTGCCAAGTTCTGTAAAATACACTCCCGTCTTAATTATGACATTATCTCTTGAGCAGAAGTTTTTGCCTTTGAGCTATTTCTCGATGTTTGGGATCAAGAAGAACCTGCTGGGAGCCAAATTGAGCAAATACAGGGTTGCGGCAGCAATTCTTAACACAATTCATGCGTTTTGCAGTAACACCTTGTGGCGAACATTTTTTTTTTTTTACCAAAAAGAAGCTTGTTTCCTACAATTTCTTGTCAAAGAGATTACCTGTAGTACCTTCCAGTGAAGTTATTAAATTTTCTTAGATGGGAATGTCAATAATTCTAGGAAGGAAACTGCTGGACTTTTGCAGATGATTTTGCAATACAGGGTGAGCACAAAATCTTGCCCTGATTATAAAAAATTATTACAGAATAACTGTTTGACATAATAAGTTACATTTAATGCCATTACATGGTTAGTATTACTAGTTGTTGTGATCAATAGATGGCGTTAGTGCTCCACAACACCGACAGTGTCTGTTAGGTCATGTTAGTTGCTGTCGAAATGGCGTTGAAGCAAGAGAAAGTGCAATGCGTGCTTTGGTTTCACAAAACTAAATCGCCCATTAGTGTTCAGCGTAAATTTCGGGCTTCTTATGGACGTAGCCCTCCTGACGTTAAATCAATAAAGCAATGGTATGCAAAGTTTAACAAAATAGGCAGCGTTGAAGATTATCCTCGAAGTGGCAGGCCTTGTGTGAGTGATGCAACTGTTGTTCGTGTCCGGCAGTTGTATCAGTGGAGTCCATCTAAATAAACTCATCAAGCATCACGTGAACTTCGAATACCTCAAGCAAGTGTAGTGAAGAGTCTTCTGAAAGGCTTAGGTTGCATGCTTACATAGTGCAAATCGTGCAGGCCTTGCAACCAAATGATTTGCTGAAACGTGCTGAATTTGCAACTGATATTCTCAACAGGATTGATGGCGTTAACGATTACTTAAATCGCATATGCTTTACTGATGAATCCACCTTTCATGTCAGTGGAATGATAAATAGACATAATGTCTGTATATGGGGTGCAGAGTCTCCACATGCTACTGTGCAGTCACAGTGAGACAGCGAAAAAAATGAATGTTTAGTGTGACCTCATGCCTAACAAGGTTTTTGGACCCTTTTCTTCGGAAAAATCAATTACCATTAACATTTATATAGACATTTTGCAACAGTTCTTTGTCCCACAGTTATAAGAATATCAACCAAAGATAATTTTCCAGCAAGATGGAGCATCGCCCCCTCCCCCACTGCGCTTTGTTAGTGCGTGATTTCCGGATCAGTGGATTGGGAGGAGCGGTCCAACACCCTGGCCACCCCACTCTCCAGACATTACGCCCCTTGAAATTTTTTTTTCTGGTGCTATATCAAGGCCATAGTCTTCGTCACACCAGTTGCTGACGTTGACGAACTGAAGGCTAGCTACAAGCTGCTGTGGGTACTGTGACAGAACACATGTTACAAAACACCTGGCGGGAACTGGAATACTGCCTCGACATTCTCCAGGCTACCAAGAGAGCACACATTGAGGTTTACTAATGTAAGTGGTCTTCTAAAAACTAGTAACACTAACCTGTGTTATGGCATCAAATGTAAATTATTATGTCAAACAATTATTCTGTAATAAATGTTACAATCAGGGCAAGACTTTGTGCTCACCCTGTACTTTCAAAAAATCTGCTAGATGCAGTTATTCAGATAAAGCAGAAACAACAAATAGATTTGGTCTCAAAATTTCAGCTGAAAAACAAAATCCATGACAGACACAAAAAACTCCACCAAAATTCATAGAAACTCAAATAGGTAAAATAGAATGAGTAAGTAAATTCAAGTATCTTGGAGAAATTATACAACAGAATGGGCTAGAAAAATTAGCAGTAGATGTGGGAATTAACGAAATGGAGAGCATATGGTTTGACAAAAAATAGTTATAACAAGAAATGCATATCTAGAGAAACAAAACTAAGACACTATACCACAGTGGTACAGCCAGAATGTTTATATGGCTGTGAATGCCTGACAATTAACTATAAGCAGGCCATAGGGGGTGCAATACAAACTACAGATGGCTGGAAAATGTGAAGTAATGAGGATATCTAAAAAAATGTAGAGGAAATCAGAAGTAGTAGTTAAAAGAAGATTAATCTGTTTTGGACATCTCTGCTGAATGACTTGCAAAACAGATGTTCCTGTATTTCTGGAAGAAGAAATCAATAGTAGCGTGGATTACAGAAATGAGGAAAGATCTAGAAAGAAACATGAAAGAATAGGAAATAACAAACAGAAATCTGTTTAAGAACAAAATTTTAAATTTCAGTGTAGAAGAAATACAACATGGACAGGAGAAAGAAAAAGACTACAAGGGAAGATGATGGCACACCGGAGAAATAGAAAATACCAAGAAAAGAAGAGGAAATGAAAATGTTTCATGATTCTCGTTGGTCAATAAGGAAATAAAAATATAAAAATAAAAAATCACAAGTTGGATTGGTGTCGAAAAATTGGTAGGCTGATGGCTGTTATGATTACAAATGATGGACAGCAAGTGAGTGTGGTTTTGAACTATTGTGCCATGTTTTGAGAAATTTAAGAGATATCTGCAGGGCTTCAGTTGAGTTCCACAAGGACTTCAGTTGAGTTCCACAATTGCTCACAATGGGCAGTTAGTAAGTGCGTCTTTGAATTACAAAACTGTGTTGAGAGCAACTTAAGCAAGATCCAATAGACTGTTTATGCGAAGTTGTCATTGTGGATCAGATGTGGATTAATCGTCATACAGGAAACCAGGCAGCAATCAAAACAATGGGTTACTTTTGGTGACTGTTATAGAAAAGGTGTCGATGCTCCCATTAGCTGAAAATGTTAAGAGGACATTTTTTAGGAAGCAAAGGTCATCGTATATGAATATGAAACCCTTCGCATCCCTAAAATTCATCGCCATAACTTTTCTGGTCGATTGAGCTAACTCTGCTTTATTTCTAGCAGATTTACGAGAAGCAGCCAATTGTTTTGATTGTTTCTTGGCATTTCATTGAATGCGACAACTCGACACAGCAAGTCCTTCAGACCTTGCTTATGTTGCTCTAAATATTTCTTCATAATTCAAAGCTGTACTCACTTGTTCACCATTAGCAATTGTGGCACCCACTTGATGTTAATTGTTTTCTTCACCAACTCATATAAAATATGAAGTGCTATTCCCGTTGACTGCTACTTTGCACGCTTGCACTCACTGATCAGCATGAATCATGTCATGGACTTTTTCAATTTCTTTGGTAACCACATCTATTGGGCAAGCTGGCCAAGACTTTCTGTGTGCAGCATTGAACAAAATTGAACTCTTATCACTGATGACGAAGGATCATTTTAAACAGTACCTAATTTTGCTTTTATTTCATCTTGTGTTTTCCCTTCCAAAAGAAAAAAAATTGTTCAAATGGCTCTAAGCACTATGGGACTTAACATCTGAGGTCATCAGTCCCCTAGACTTAGGTTTAAGTAGTTCTAACTAACCCAAGGACATAACACACGTCCATGCCCGAGGCAGGATTAGAACCTGCAACCGTAGCAGCAGCAACGCAGTTCCGGTCTGAAGCACCTAGAACTGTTCGGCCACAGCGGCTGGCTTCCAAAAGCAAAAGGTGAATCACAAAAGGACAATGCACTATTTCCATCATAGCAAAAACCCCGTAGCACAAATTACTGCAATGGCTTCCAAATTCTAACAAGCCTATGAATCAGTGCATTTTTGTTTTAGCATCATCCAATGGATGGTGGCACATGGTAGTAACACAAACTTGGTTTGTCAATGTTGCCTGTCTTCAAATATAGATATCTATTGAAGTTTCTCTTGTTGATATTTACAGCCATATTGTGGCTTTCATGCTTGAAAGCATGTTGTTTATCAGCTACTGGCTTTCTGTGCATATTGTAGCTGGATTTGTTGATGGAGTTTTCTCTCTGGCCGTTCTAGTCAGGTATTTTATTTCCCTCCTGCCCCTCAACAGCCAGAGGATGCTGACAAGCATTCCCCAATCCACCATCAAGGGATGCACTCTCTAGGTTGAGGCTTCCCCAAAATGTGAAGACAGGGACAGAGTGGAGAGAGGAATGTGGTGGGAGGACAGGAAAAAATGCAGAAGTCTATGTTCTAAGTAGTTTCAGCCAGGAGCTAGAAACTGTTGTTGTTGTTGTTGTTGTTGTTGATGATGATGATGTGACACTATTTTGTCCACAAGTCTGCAGACAAAACTTGAAACCACACTCTTCCCATTCTTCCCTTCCATCCAGTTCATAGTAAACTAAACTGACCTAGTTCTAGATTTCCTTGCTCTGGGAATATTTGCATTATGTTCTGTCTGTGTAACTTGTGTCGTCTGTTCACTGTTTGATTCTGACATTGCCTCACACTAATTATGAGATATTCTGTAGTGTGCAGAGCTCCTGAAACTTAAAACATGCAGGTCTAATACTTCAGAATTTTTCAATAATTGTGTGCTTACTGAACAGATCTGTGATGCCATGCTTCCAAGAGAGGCACATTTTCTCGCCAGTAAGTGTTCACATTTACTTCAACTTTGTAAATAGTAATGACTATATGTAAATGAAGAGTGATTTTTGTGAAATGTACATTGAAGCAATATTATAGGTTTCATTACAAAGAAATCTAGTAAATAAGTGAATTAGTGTTTTTTTTTTGTAATCACCTAGAAGTAGCCCAGTACCTGGAATCACTTAAAACCAACTATTTATATCTTATCCAAATAAAATGTGTGTAGTGCTGTGTATATCAGTGTGCTTTGAAAGGAAATAGCTACGGATAGGACAACGAATACAAAAGAATCAGTAACACATGAGAGGCTGTCAAATAAACACTAGGCAGATGGGATCTTAACAGAAGAAAGTGGGGTCCTGCTTTTCCCAATTGAGATATGTAAACCTGAAAAGTAAGTAAGCTGTTTACTATTTTGAAAGTAATCACCATAACTGTTAGTACATTTATCCCACGAGACAAGACAGTCAATGCATTCATGGAAAACTGTTTGTGGCTGCCTAAAGACTCACCTCTTCATCCAGAGCGGATCAACTGCCAAGAATCTCTTTCTTCATAGAATCAAAAACATGAGAATTGGGTTGCGGGGAAACAGGTCCATTTGAAGGATGTATAAGGGACTCCCAGTGAAATGTCTGCATCATAGCCAAAACAACCTTGGCAACATGTAGGCCCCCATGTTACCAACGATGTTTAAACTATGTTGCAGAAGTTTTGCTGGGAAGCCCTTACACATTTTCTATACAGTCCCATTTTTCTCCCCATGTGATTTCTATATTTTTGGTGCCATGAAGGAAGATATTCGTGACTGTCGATTTGCTTTGCACAAATAAGTGCGTGCCTGGGTACAATCATGGTCCTGTAGGCTACAGCAGACATTATCCATGAAGGCATTGACAGTCTTGTCTCTGTGGGATAAATGCATTAACAAGTATGTTGTTTACTTTTGAAATAATAAACAGTTTACTTACTTTTTAGGGTTCCATACCTCAATTGGTAAAACCAGAACTTTCGTAGAATCACTTTATTTTGTTTGTCTCTCTGCCTGCTAAGACCCTGTTTTCTTAGGTCTGGGTATAGGTATCAAGTTGAAATTTATGTCAAATACTAAGGTCTACAGTTCCTTGATAGTGTAAATAATTCAAGCTTCTGAGCCAAGACACTGAACAGGTGTGGCCTTATATGTTACATATTTTGATACCTGCAAGCTCACTCTTCAAAACATATAGACAATCTATCTGTGTACATAATTAAGTTTGTATGGGACCCTCAGAGTCCTACTGGCACTTGTCTTTTGTTTTCCCTCCCCCATCTGCTTCGTTTTCATTTGACTGCCCCTTATACATTCTGTAGGTGCATTACAAAATAAATGGTACAGTCATTGTTGATATCTTACCAGGTGCACACTATGTAGCTTGATCAGAGTGTAATTACATCCTTTGCTTGATTTGTTTTTAATTTTTCCTTATCTAAGCCAGCTTTTTGCGTATTTTATTAATCTGCTCTTTCTTGGACAAGCATTTACAATAATGCTAGTATATGTGTGGTCTCGAAGAAATCCATTTGTGCGAATGAATTTTTTTGGCCTAATGAATTTCCAGGTGAGTACATCATGATTGCCATTCAATAAGTAAACTCTAACATGATAATTTCTGAATTGAAAGAATTTATGAAATGTTTGCCATGAAACTTGTTTGCCCAAAATATACACTGTTTCAGTTTGCTATTAAGTGAAGAAAGAACTTAACACACCAGAAAGGCAAAGACTTGTACAATCTGTAGTAATTCCATTTTATCTAATGTGAGAGAACTTCTGTGAGTGGCTGGTTGTTCATTGCCAGCTTAGTGAGGGCGGGGAAAAAAAAAAATGGCATGTGCACATTATGAAGCAAGTAGCATGTAAGCGATTATGCTTAAGTGCAGTTCTAGTTCACCACCTGGTCCCATGGAAAATACACTAAGTGGAGCTATCATCATACCACTGAGGATCATACTGATAAAGAGCTCTTGGGGTTCTGCTGAATGGCATTTTGTCATGCTTCCGATAATTTCCCTCAATGAGAAAATTGGATAATTTTGTACTTCGTCCATCTCAGTTGCATTGATAAAATTCTGCTGAAGTAGTTACCTGTTTCAGTCTGACACTCACATGCTCAAACCACATACCTTGCCATTAACCATAATTATTCATACAATGTGGTTCCAAATGACACAGACAATTCTGTACAGCAAAGTATACAATCAGTTTTTGACAAGATAATTTAATTGGATAGATAAACAATCTACTCTCCAAGCAGTGGCAGAACACACACATAAACAAAGGTTGTAATTAGGCAACCTTTCATAGCCAGTGGCCCCTTCTTCGCACAGAAGGGTTGAAGGGGAAGGAAGAGGGGTGAAGGGAAAGGACTGGAGAGGTCTAGGAAAAGAGGTAGATTTCCGAAAAGTTACCCAGAACTGCAGGACGGGGGAGACTTACCACACAGAATGAGAAGGAAAGACTGATTGTTGGGGACTGCATTGGACAAGATTTGAAAACCTGAGAGCTTTAAAGTCGAAGACAGGGTAATACGCAAGACAGAGATAACTGCCTACGAAAACTGCCAGTGAAAACTAGATGGGTAAGACAATGATAGATGTAGAAAACTAAAATGGAGTGAAGGAAAGAGTAGTACTGTGAAGAAATGCTGATATAGAAGAAATTAATGTAAATTAAGGCCAGGTGAGTGGCGAGAACCAAGGACGTGTTTTAGCCCTAGTTCCCACCTGCGGAGTTCCGAGAAACTTGTGTTTAGGGGAAGAATCCAGACGGCGTGTGTGGTGAAACAGGCAGCAAGATCACGATTGTCATGTTATAGAGCATGCTCTGCACCAGTATATTGCTTGTTGACAGTATACACCCTCTGCCTATGCCCATTCATCCTAATTCATAATTGGTGGTAGTCATGACTATGTAAAAGACTGAACAGTGTTTACATAATAGCTGGTGTACGACGTGTTGTTTCGGATGGTTCTCCCTTTGATAGCGTATGTCTTGCCAGTCACAGGGCTGTTAATGGTGGTGACAGGAGAGTGCATAGGACAAGTCTTGCAGCAAGATGTTAACAGGGGTAACAGCCATAGGGTAGGGAGATAGGTACAGAAGGAGCATAGGCTCTGACAAGTATATTGTGGGGATTGGGAAGGCAATGAAAAGATATTCTAGGTGTGGTGGGCAAGATGTCACACAAAATGTATCTCATCTCAGGGCACGATTTAGGAAGTCATGCCCCTGTCGAAGTATCTGATTAATCCATTCCAGACCAGGATAATACTGAGTCACCAGTGATGTGCTCCAGAATTGTTTTTGGAGGGATCAGCAGTATCAGGATTGTATGTGATGGCCTGAGAAATCTGCTTTTGAGCTAGGCTGGTTGGGTAATTACATGCAGTGAAGTCTAGGTGAGACTAGTGGTGTATTGCTGTAAAGAGTCTGCAACTGAAGAAATATGTTTGCCTCGAATGCCAAGGCTCTATGGGAGGGAATATTTGACATGGGAAGGATGGCAACTGTCAAAATGTAAGTACTATTGTTTGTTGGTAGGTTTAATGTGGGCAGAAATGTGTAGCTTGCCTTCGTTGAGGATGGTTCTCAAGGAAAGTGGCAAGGGATTCAGAATAGGAGCATGTGAAATTTCATTGAGAGAAGGTATTCAGAGATTCTAGGCATTTTAACAGGTCAGTCTCATATGAGTCCGTATGGTAAAGATGTCATCGATGTATCTAAATTAAACCAGGTGCTGAAGACTTATGAATCCCAGGAAAGACCCTTCCAAGCAACCCATGAAAAGGTTGGCATAGGATGGAGCTAGGTTCGTCCCCATGGCCGTAGCCCTGATCTGTTTGTAAGTCTTTCCCTCAAAGATAACATAGTTGTTGGAAAGTATAAAGTTAATAAAGATTAGTAGGAAGATTGTATTTTTCACCACCCCCATCCCACCACTGTTGTGTGCAATGCACTTAGCTTTTCACTCTTATTAACTCATGCATGATGTTTATGTAGTAATCTCTGTCTTACATATTAGCCTGTCTTCGACCTTTAAGCTTGCAGGTTTTCAAATCTCATCCAGTGCAGTCCCCAACAATCAGTCTTTCCTTCTCATCCCGTGTGGTAAGTCTCCCCTGACCCATGGTTCTGGGTGACTTTCCCGAAATCTACCCCGTTTCCTAGACCTCTCCAGTCCTTTTCCTTCACCCCTCTTCATTCCCCTTCAACCGTTCTGCCTGAAGGAGGAGCCACTAGCTCTGAAAGCTAGCCTAATTACAACCTTTGTTTATGTGTGTGTTTTGCCACTGCTTGGTGAGTAGATTTTTTACCCATCCAATTACATAATTTCGTGAAAGTATACAGTGGACAACAATTAATCTCACTGATCTTAGCCTGTGTGTCTGTTGCAACTGACTGACACAACCAAACTCCAACAGACACATAGGTTAAGATCAGTGAGGGTATGTGTTGCCCCCACTATCCTTTGCTATACAGAGGTTGTTCGTGCCTTTCGGCACCGTGTTGTATGAATAATTATAGTTAATAGCATGGTATATGGTTTGAGAATGGGTATGTCAGCAGAGCTTTATATCAATGCAACTGAGACAGATGAAATAAAAGTAATTGTCCAATTTTCTCGGTACTAAACAGTTGCGGTCTACCATCCCATGGCAGCATGCCTCAAATAAACAAATTCCCAGCAGTGTTTGCAGAATTCTGTGAAATGATTTCTGCTATTGTCTTGACAAAATTATTGTGATGTGTCGATTCTGTGAATAATTTGTATATATATATAAAGATTTCGTTCCTTTCCTTTTCTCTTTCATTTGAAAAAGAGAGAGGATCATCAATTTTAAAATATCATCTGGAAAACTATAGAACCAAATGTGTCAGAAGCTTTTAAAAAACAGTATTATGAAAAGGAGAATTGCTATTCAACATACAGCGGAGATACTGAGTCACAGATAGGCACAACAAAAATACTGTCACAGATAACCTTTCATCCAGTATGGCCTTCGTCAAAATTAGGCAACACACACACACACACACACACACACACACACACACACACACACAAAATGCAGTCTCTGGCAACTGAAGCCGCACTGCGAGCAGCAGCACCAGTGTGTGCATCTTGGGAATGGCAGCTGGGTGGGGGTAAGGAGGAGGCTGAGGTATGGAGGGGGGAGGAATAGTAAGGGTGGAGGAGGGACAGTGAGATGTGCTGAGGAGTGCGCAGGGACAAGGTGGAGAGAGGTTAAGGCAGCTTTGTGCAGATGGGGTGCACAGAGACAAGGTGGAGATAGGTCAAGGCCGCTATGGCAGTTGGGAGGCTATACGGAGTGCAGGGAAGAGGTGGGGGGGGGGGGGGGGAGAGCGGAAAAGGAGAGGAGTAAAACTGGGTGCAATGGTAGATTGAGGGCTGTGTCGTGCTTGTATGGGAACAGGGAAGGGGCTGAATGGGCGAGGACAATGACATGAAGTTTGAGACCAGGAGGCTTACGGGAACATAGGATATATTGCAGGGAAAGTTCCCACCTGCGCAGCTCAGAAAAACTGATGTTGGTGGGAAGGATCTGTATGGCACAGGCTGTGAAGCAGTCATTGAAATGAAGGATATCGTGTTGGGCAGCTCTAACTCTAGGAATTAGAGCAACATGTCCAATGCCACCTCAAAAAGCTCTCCAAGCTGCTGACTTCCTCCTCCTGCCTTGGAGTACCACTGTCCACCACCTCTAAAACAACTTCCAAACCTCCCACATGTCCCCTCATAGCTGACAAACCCTGTCTCGCAGACCTACTACATTTACCCCACCCTCCAAAACTCCCTACCTTCTACGTGCTTCCTAAAGTCTGTAAACCCAACCACCCAGGATGCCCCATTGTGGCTGGTTACTGTGCCCCCACCAAGAGAATCTCTGCTCTCGTAGACCAATACCTTCAACCTATTACCCAGAACTCATCCTCTTATAGAAACGATACCAGCCATTTTCTCCACCGATTAACCACAGTTCTTGTCCCCTTACCGCATGGTGCTCTGCTCATCACTGTTTCTGCCACATCCCTTTACACTAACATCCATAATTTCCATGACCTTACCACTATTGAACACTACCTCTCCCAATGCCAGACGGATTCCAAACCAACAACCTCTTTCGTAGTTGCCATGACCAACTATATCCTCACCCACAATTACTTCTCCTTTGATGACATTATCTACGAACAAATCCAGGGTACAGCTATGGGCACCCATGAGGCACCATCCTATGCCAACCTATTCGTGGCCCATCGAGAGGAATCCTTCCTAAACACCCAGAATCCTTAACTGCTCACCTGGTTCAGATTCATTGATTACATCTTTGCAATCTGGATCGAGGTTGAAGACACCCTATCCATATTCCTTCAGAACCTCAACAGCAGTTAACCCCATTTGCTTCACATGGTCCAACTAAACCCAACACACCCATCTTCCTAGATATTGACCTCCACCTCAGAGATGGCTACATCAGTACTCCTGCCCATATCAAACCTACTAGTCACCAGCAATACCTCCACTTTGACAGCTGCCACCCATTTCATACCAAGAAGTCCCTACCATACAGCCAAGCCGCCCGTGGTTATCGCATCTGCAGTGATGAGCTGCTGCTCTCGAAATATACCAGGGGTCTCACTGAAGCCTTCACAGACACAAAAACAAATCTCCCGTGCCTTATCTTTCTTGTCTCCCACCATCTCCCAAAGGCTCACTGACCGGCCACAGAGAATCATTCCCCTTGTAACTCAGTACCACCCAGGACTGGAGCAACTGAATTACAGTCTCCATCATGGTTTCGACTACCTTTTGTTGTGCCCTGAAATGAGAAATGCCCTGCCTACTATTTCCCACATCCCTCCCACAGTAGTACTCCAGCGTCCACTGAACGTACGCAATATACTCGTCCATCCCTACACACCCCTGCTCAAACCCTTAGCTCATGGCTCCTATCCCTGTAATAGACCTAGATACAAGACCTGTCCCATACATCCTCCCACCACCACCACCTACTCCAGTCTGGTTACAAACATCACCTATCCCATCAAAGGCAGGGCTACCTGTGAGACCAGTCATGTGGTCAACAATCTAAGCTGCATGAATGGCCACTGACAAACTCTGGTCAAGAAACAGGTGGACCACTATGTTGCTGAGCACACTGCCCAACATGACATCGTTCATTTCAATGACAGGCTTCATAGCCTGTATCATATGGATCCTCCACATCAACACCAGCTTTGCTGAATAGTGCAGGTGGGAACTTTCCCTGCAATATAATCTACGTTCCTGTAACCCTCCTGGACTCAACCTCCATTAGTCATTGTCCTCACCCATCCAGCCCCTTCCCTGTCCCTATCCCAGCACTACATGGCCCTCATTCCACCGTGGCACCTAGTCATTTTGCTTCTCCCCCCCCCCCCCCCCCCCCCCCATCTTCTTCCCTGCCCACATCTACTCTCCCAACTTCACATAGCTGCCCTACCCTCTCCCCATCTTGTCACTGTGCACTCCCCAGCAGCACTTCACTGTCCCCCACACCCACCCTACTATCCCTCCCCCTCCCTGCCCCAGCCTCCACCTTACCCCCACCCAGACACCATTCCCATCATGCACTGGTGCTGCTGTGTTGTTTCAGTTGCCAGAGATTGCAGTCATGTGAATTGCATTTGTGTGTGTGTGTGTGTGTGTGTGTGTGCGCGCATGTGCGCGAATGTGCGTGTGCGTGAGGCCATTCTGGCCATAATCTTATTTGTGACAGTCTTTTTGTTGTGCCTGTCTGCGACTCCACATCTCAGGTATATGGTGAGTAGCAGCTTTCTTTCTCATGATATTGTTACGTTCCATCGTACATTTTCCTTTGTAAGATTAAATATATATATATATATATATATATATATATATATGTATGTGCAGTTTACTGTCCTTCACATCAGTTAGAGTTGATATTTTTGTACACCAGAATTTCAAACTGCAGAGTGGTTTGAACTTAATTTTAGGAGCAAGCAGTCTGCTTAGAAATTTTATATTTTGGAGTTATGATACTAAAAATGAATTACGGTTATAACTCATTAGGGAATCTGAGTTGTTAGCTCCTCAGGAGCATCTTATGAGAGGGAGTCATAATGATACAGTGGAATATCGAGCAGTAGACTTTTTTCTGCATTGAAGGGGAACAATGCTGCAACAATCAATGCCGAGTTTGTGGAAATACAGCAACAATGCACTATCATATGACACTCTGGTTATGTAGCACAGGTGCTTCCAGTTTGCTCAGACAAGTTTAAATGATGAGGACCAAAATGACAGACTCTCTCTTTGTAAAAAAACAGGAAATCACTAGAGACTTTAAGGTCATAGTGCTCAAAGACCAATGTCTCACAACTGAAATGATAGCATCAAATGTGGAAATCAGTCAGTTTTCAAAATTTTGCATGACATTTTGATAATGACAAAGTCTACAGCCTGGTGGTTTCTGCGACTTGTCACACCTATTAAAAAAGCCTGGTAAACAAAGGCAGCAGAAGAAATGTTGCAGCTCTGTCAGGCCAATTCAGATGACTTTTTTTTTAGTAGCCTAATCACTATGGACAGTTGCTGTTGCAACCCTATGACCTCGACACAAAGAAGCAGTGGAAGCGTGTGGATTCATCACTGCTGAAAAAAGCAACAACTTGGCCATCATTGGACAAGGTTATGTTGACTGTTTTTTGAACAGTTATGGTGTGGCACTAAGTGATTGTGATTTTAAGGGGCAAACCATCAGAGACTGCTGTCAAGATGGAACATTTCAGAAAGGTGTCTGAGGGAGAGTTTTTGCTCCAAGACAATGCCCCAGCTTGTTCTGTGTCTGACAGTGGCATACATGCTGCATCTTTGGGCAAGAAATTTCGTCTTGTGTCTGTATCCTGCTAACATGGCAGCCAAAAACTTCTTCCTATTTCTTCAGGTAAAGAAATCATTGTGTGGAAGGTATTTCCAAAATGACAATGTGACTTTTGAGGTGAGACATTTCTAGAACTGCTAGAATATAGACTTACAAAACCAAGGTCTCTGCCAAATTATCCATTATTGGGGAAAATGTGTCACATTGAAGGGTGAATATGGAGAGGGTCAACTAACACCATCATGAAGTTTTATGGTTGCAGCTTGATTTTTTTTTATTTCTTTTTTTTTAGGCAATAATTAAAACTATATGACTATCCCTCATAGTAACACTGCATGTACACGTTCAAGAAAGTATATACAGATCATGGTAGAATACTACATTTACAGTCAGTTGATCAAATCTCTGCAAATCACATTGATGTGTCTGGCAGAGAGTTCATCGAACCACCTTCACAATTCTCTATTATTCCAATCTCGTATAGTGCACGGAAAGAATGAACACCTATATCTTTCCATACAGGCTTTGATTTCCCTTATTTTATCGCGGTGATCGCTCCTCCCTATGTAGGTTGGTATCGACAAAATATTTTCGCATTCGGAGGAGAAAATTGGTGATTGGAATTTTGTGAGAAGATTCCGTCTCAACGAAAAACATCATTCTTTTAATGATTCCCAGCCCAAATCCTGTATCATTTCTGTGACACTCTCTTGCATATTTTTCAATAATACAAAACATGCTGCCTTTCTTTGAACTTTTTCGATGTACTCTGTCAGTCCTATCTGGTAAGGATCCCACACCGCACAGCAGTATTCTGAAAGAGGATGGACAAGCATAGTGTAGGCAGTCTCCTTAGTAGGTCTGTTACACTTTCTAAGTGTCCTGCCAATAAAACACAGTCTTTGGTTAGCCTTCCCCACAACATTTTCTATGTGATACTTCCAATTTAAGTTGTAATACCTAGGTATTTAGTTGAATTTACAGCTTTTAAATTAGATTGATTTATCATGTAACCGAAGCTTGACGAGTTCCTTTTAGCACTCATGTGCGTGAATTCACACTCTTCATTATTTAGGGTCAACTGCTACTTTTCGCACCATTCAGATATCTTTTCTAAATCATTTCGCAGTTTGTTTTGATCTTCTGATGACTTTGTTAGTCGATAAATGACAGCGTCATCTGCAAACAACCAAAGACAGCTGCTCAGATTGTCTCCAAAATCATTTATATAGGTGAGGAACAGCAAAGGGCCTATAACGCTACCTTGGGTAACACCAGAAATCACTTCTGTTTCTCTCGATGACTTTCCGTTAGTTACTACGAACTGTGACCTCTCTGACAGGAAATCACAAATCCAGTCACATAACTGAGACGATGTACCATAAGCACGCAATTCCACTACAAGCCGCTTGTGCGGTAGTGTCAAAAGCCTTCCGGAAGTCCAGAAATATGGAATCTATCTGAAATCCCTTGTCAACAGCACTCAACACTTCATGTGAATAAAGAGCTAGTGGTCTCTCACAGGAAAGATGTTTTCTAAAACCATGTTGACTGTGTCAATAAAACGTTTTCTTCAAAGTAGTTCATAATGTTTGAACACAATATATGTTTTAAATGCTGCTGCATATTGACGTTAACGATATGGGCCTGTAACTTAGTGGATTGCTCCTACTACCCATCTTGAATTTTGGTGTGACCTGTGCAACTTTCCAGTCTTTGGGTATGGGTACGGATCTTTCATCTAGCAAACGCGATTCTTAAGTATGGAGCTAATGCATCAACATACTCCGAAAGGAACCTAATTGGTATACTGTCTGGACCAGGTGACTTGCTTTTATTAAGTGATGTAAGTTGCTTCACTTCTCCGTCAATATTTACTTCTGCATTACTCATGTCGGCAGCTGTACTCGATTCATATTCAGGAATATTTATTTTGTCTTCCTTTGTGAACGCATTTTGGAAGCCTGTGTTCTGTAACTCTTTTTGACAGCACTGTCTGCGATAGTATCTCTATTGCTATCGCCAGAGAAGGCATTGATTGTTTCTTGCCGCTAACATACTTCACATACGACCAGAATCTCTTTGGATTTTCTGCCAGGTTTTGAGACAAAGTTTCATTGTGGAAACTGTTCTAGGCATCTCGCATTGAATTCAGTGCTAAATTTCGAGCTTCTATAAAAAGGTCGCCAATCTTGGGGATTTTGTGTCTGTTTAAATTGGGCATGTTTCTTTAGTTGTTTCTGCAACAGTGTTCTAACCTGTTTTGTATACCAAGGAGGATCAGCTCCGTCGTTTGTTAATTTATTTGGTATACATCTCTCAATTGCTGCCCATACTATTTCTTTGAATTTAAGCCACATCTGGTCTACACTTCTATTATTAATTTGGAATGAGCGTAGATTGTATCTTAGGAAGGCGACAAGTGAATTTTTTTCTGCTTTTTTTGAATAGGTATATTTTTCAAGGATTTGGGGATTACAATATTCAATCTCACTACAACAACTCCTTGTTCACTAATCCCTAAATCGATTTTGATGCTCGTTGTTAACTCAGGATTATTTGTTGCTAAGAGGTCAAGTGTGTTTTCACAGCAGTTTACTATTTGTGTAGGCTCATGAACTAACTGATTGAAATAATTTTCAGAGAATGCATTTAGCAGAATTTCGGATGATATTTTATGCGTACCTCGGGAATTGAACATGTATTTTCACCAAGATATCGAGGGTAAATTAAAGTCACCACCAACTATAATCGTACGAGTCGGGTACGTGTTTGAAATCAAACTCAAGTTTTCTTTGAACCTTTCAGCAACTGTATCATCTGAATTGGGAGGTCAGTAAAAGGATCCGATTATTATTTTGTTCCGGTTGCCAACAATGACCTCTGCCCATACTAACTTACAGGAAGTATCTACTTCAATTTCGTGAAAAGATAAACTACTTCTAACAGCAACACCACCGCCAGCATGTTTAGCCTATCCTTTTCGAACACCGTTAGGTTCTTCGCAAAAATTTTGGCCGAGCTTATATCTGGCTTTAGCCAAATTTCAGTGCCTATAACTATTTGAGCATCAGAACTTTCTATTATCACTTGGAGCTCTGATACTTTCCCAACACAGCTATGACAATTTACAACTGTTATACGAATCGTTCCTGTATCTACATTCTTCCTGTGTTCATTCTGCACCCTTTGTGACTGAAGCCCTTCTTTTGTTTTCCCTAGACCCTCTAACCTAAAAATCCGCCCATTCCATGCCACACAGCCCCTGCTACCCATGTAGCTGCCTCCTGCGTATGGTGGACACCTGCCCTATTCAGCAGAACTCGAAACCTAACCACCCGTTGGCGCAAGTCAAGGAATTTGTAGCCTACACGGTCGCAGAACCATCTGAGCCTCTGATTCAGACCCTCCACTTGGCTCTGTACCAGAGGTCCGCAATCGGTCCTGTTGACTATGCTGCAAATGGTCAGCTCTGCTTTCATTTTGCAAGCAAGACCGGCAGCCTTCACCACTTCTGTTAGCCGCTCAAAACCAGAGAGAATCTCTTGTGATCCAATGTGACACACATCATTGGTACCGATGTGAGCAACCACCTGCAGTTGCCTGCACCCTGTGCACTTCATGGCATCCGGGAGGACCCTTTCCACATCTGGACATCTGAAATGACTCCACCCAGTATGCACATGGAGTGCACATTAGTTTTCTTACCGTTCTTGTCAGCTAAGTCCCTAAGGGGCCCCATAACACGCCTAATGTCGGAGCTCCCAACTACCAATAATCCCACTCTCTGCGATTGCCCAGATCTTGCAGGCTGAGAGGTTTCCTCTGAAAGAGGACAGACGACAGCGTCTAGCTCAGCGACAGTGTCAGCCACAGACAGCACATGGAACCTATTTGTCAGACAAACCGGGGAGGCCTTACGTTCTGCCACCCGGGAAGTCTTTCGCCAGCTGCTTTGCCTCGGGGCGACCTCCCACTCAAGCACAGGTGAAGCGTCAGCCTCAGTGCGAGCAGCAACTGGGTTGGCCACCTGTGAGGACCGACCAGAAGACTCTGGTGTACTGGACTTCCGTTGGATCCCCACGGCCGACCCACAACAGTGGTGCCCATCCACTGCAGCCTCAAGCTATGTAACCGAAGCCATCACAGCCTGAAGCTTAGAGCGAACTGTCACCAACTCGGCTCGCATCGGCACACAACAATCACGGTCTCTGTCCATACTATAGACCATGGAAAACTAAACTATGCAGGTAAACAGGCTATTGGCATGTGCTGCACAGCTCTATTCTAGACCCTGGCGGAAACACATGAACTGTGTCTAGTAATACACAGATATTAGAAAACCTAACTACCGAAGCACTCAGGTGAAACTAAATAATTTGCTCGTGATTAGGAACTTGTAATATGTCACAAAATCAGTTTACTTTCCAACACAAACGAAAACGCGACAACTGTGGCTATTAGATATTAAATTTACGTGCAGAAACTCAAGAAACTAAACTATTAAAGCACACACATGATACAATAAAATTTGCTCTTGGTTAGGAACTCATAAATGACACAAAAGTGGTTACTTCCCTGTTGCTGCGTCTGTCTCGGTCAACTACTGCTGCCTGACCGTCCATAAGGGTTTGGAAAGACTTGCTGGCACTTTAAAATCTATTAAATGACTGTTTAATGGTTCCTTGTTAGTTGAGCTGAAACAAGAATGGGCATCCCAAGGGATAGTCAATGTAGACCAACGATCACGAAGGAATAATGGAGAAACTGAAAAGATTGCCACTTTCACTCTCATTCAATTCTCCAGTGCTGCCTGAACATATTGTGGCATGGTCCCTTCAGCTTACAGTTAGGCCTTACATATCAAACTCTATGCCCTGTTATAAATGCCAGTGTTTTGACCATACAGCCATGAGTCGTGGAGGTGAAGTGACCTGTGGGAAGTGCAGAAAAGGAGCCCATGACGCTGGGACTGACTGCTCGTCTCCAGAGATATGCATCAACTGCTCTGGGAACCATCCAGTGTGGAGCCGAGACTGGCCTGGTTTTGCTCAGGAATGCAAAATACAGGAAATTAAAGTGATCAACTGGATCCCCTATGCCGAAACCAAAAAAGAATATAAGGTGACGCATCACTGTGTCTTTGCACTTCATATTCTTTTGTGGTGCGGAAATCTGTTCCCAAGATGGACACTTTGAAGCAGACATTGTCCCTTGTGGCTGTATCCACCTCAAGCACCTGTACTTGCACATGTACATGCCATGGAAAAGCAAGCAAGGAAGGACAAAGCTATATAGGCAGCAGAAACAGGAAAGATCACAGTGAGCATCCAGAAGGTACAAAGAAAGCAGAATGCCCCCAACACCCCCTTGAAGGGACAGGGCACGGGGAAAGCATCATGCCATTTAGGTCAAAAGCTGTCCTGGAGAGCTGTCAGACATCATTCTGGCACGTCTGATTGACGAGGAGCACATCATGGACTTGGATGTCTCGGGTCCAAGCAGCCACTCCACTCCCCTTCATTCAATTCTGATACCTGTCCTCAAACTAGGAAAGGACTGCATGTGTCCCATTAGGTGCAGGTGTTTTGCCTTAACAAGCTGTGTAGGAAAGATGCTGGTGTGAATGTTTAACCATCTCCTGGTCTGGTTGTTTGAGACTAGGCAACTCCGTTGCCACTCTCAGTGTGGCCTCTGGGGATTTTGGTCCACTGTCAGAAACCTGACCTGCTAGAGGTGGCTGTTCAACAGGCGTGCATATATAAATGTCAGTGTATCGGCATACTCTTCAATATCAGTAAGGCATACAATACTATTTGGAGGCAGAGTATTCTTGCATAACTGCATCAACAGGGCTTCCGAGGCCAGCGCTGCATGTTCTTGTGGTTTTTCCTGTCTCAGCAGTTTTTGAGGACCCGAATTGGTGACATACTGTCAGACTGTTTTGAGCAGGAGAATGGCATCCCTCAGGGCAGTGTTATAAGTGTAACTATCTTCACCATAGCCATTAACAGTATCATGTCTATGGTAAGGAGTCCCATACAGTGCTCCTTATTTGTGGACATTTTGCTGTTTTCTGTTCCTCCTCCAGTGTTGCAACAGTGTGCTGTCAGTTACAACTTAAATTGTGGAGGTTAGTGGAGTAAGGAACAATGACGCGTTTTTAGTTCTCTGCAGAGAAGTATGTGTGTGTTCATTTTATTCCTTCTCGTTGTATTTTTAATGTACCTGCCTTGCACATGGGGTACACTATGCTACATTTTAGAGACTGAGTGAGGCTTCTGGTGCTCAGTTTTTACTCCAAATTGTTGTGGTTTCCGCACCTGATAGACCTGAACACCAGAACCCTCAAGGCACTGAACATAATAAATCACCTCAACCACATGTCTTGGGGAGTGGACAGGTCACATCTGCTTCAGTTTTATAGGGCTTTCATGCATTTGCAACTAGATTATGGACACAATGTTTGTGGATCGGTGAGGTCTTCTTATTTGAAGATTGTTGACACTGTCCACTGTGGGAGAATTAGGCTCACCATGGGTGCTTATAGGACAGTGCCCCATACCCAGCGTCTGTGCTGAGGCTGTGAGCCATGACTTACAGTTCGACAGAAACTCCTCATAGTGAGTTCCTCACAGCATTGAATTCACCCGCATTCCATTCTGTTGCTCGTCACTCTGTGGAATGCCTTTTCTCCCACTATGTGGGATCCATGTGTGACATTTACTGGAGTCACTTGGAATGGAGCAGATCCAACCTCAAATCCAGGGTTTTAACTGTCAGCCACCCTGGTTGCTGCAGAGGCCCATGGTCATTTTAGATTTAGTGCAGTACAGGTGAGATTGCGCTCCTGCTTCTGTGTTTAATGTGTATCTTGTTGACATTTTGTATGAGCACCACAACTGTGTAGCTGTCTTTACAGATGGTTCTAAACAGGGGAACTACACTATGTGATCAAAAGTATCCCGACACCCCCCCAAAAACATATGATTTCATATTCGGTGCATTGTGCTGCCCCCTACTGCCAGGTACTCCATACTAGCGACCTCAGCACTCATTAGACATCGTGAGAGCACTCTGCAGAACTCGTGCACTTCGAATGTGGTCAGGTGGTTGGGTGTCACTTGTGTCATACGTCTGCATGTGAAATTTCCACACTTGTAAACATCCCTAGGTCTACTGTTTCCAATGTGATAATGAAGTGGAAACATGAAGGGACATTTACAGCACAAAAACGTACAGATCGACCTTGTCTGTTGATTGGCAGATGCTGCTGACAGTTAAAGAGGGTCGCAGTGTGTAATAGGCAGACATCTATTCAGATCATCACACAGGAATTCCAAACTACATCAGGATCCACTGCAAGTACTGTGACAGTTAGGCAGGGGGGGGGGGGGGGGGAGAGAGAGAGAGGGTGAGAAAACTTGGATTTCATTGTCAAGCAGCTGCTCACAAGCCACACATCAAGCCAGTAAATGCCAAGCGATGCCACCACTTGGTGTAAGGAGTATAAACATTGGACGGTTGAACAGTGCAAAAACATTGTGTGGAGTGACAAATCACGCTACACAATATGGCGATCTGATGACAGGGTGTAGGTATGGTGAATGCCTGGTGATCATCATCTACCAGCATATGTAGTACCAACAGTAAAATTCGGAGTCGGTGGTGTCATGGTGTGGCCATGTTTTTCATTGAGGGGCTTGCACCCCCTGTTGTTTTGCATGGCACTATCACAGCACAGGCCTACATTGATGTTTTAAGCACCTTCTTGCTTTCCACTGTTGAAGAGCAATTCAGGGATGGCGATTGCATCTTTCAGCATGATCGAGCACCTGTTCATAATGCACAGCTGGTGACGGAGTGGTTACACAACAACAACATCCTTGTAATGTACTGGCCTGCACAGAGTCCTGACTTGAATGCTGTAGAAGATCTTTATGATCTTTTGGAACGCCGACTTTGTACCAAGCCTCATTGACCGACTTCGATAGTTCTTCTCAGTGCAGCACTTCATGAAGAATGGGCTGACACCACCATATTGAATTCCAGCATTACCGACGGAGGGTGCCACGAACTTGTAAGTCATTTTCAGCCAGGTGTCCAGAGACTTTTGATCACACAGTGTATGTTGGTTGCTCTGTTTTCTGGGATCATGTCCTCAAGGTCCAACTGCCTCAAGACTGTACTGTCTTTGAAGCAGAATTATATGTGATCTTACAGGCACTGGTGCAGGTGAGACATTCTTCCAGTAATAAATTTCTTGTCTATCCTGATTCTTGGAGTGCTCTTCGCTCCCCACAATGCTTGTGCCCAGCAGGTAAAGTTGTCCAGAATATCCAGGATGCTCTCCTCCAGCTACAACTGGGGAAGGAGGTATGTTTCTGCTGGGTACCAGGGCTCATGGGTATTGTGGGGAACAAAAGGGAGGATCTAGCAACCAAGGGGGATTGTCATGTTCCTTAATTATTTTAGTGTGTCATCCCCCTGCATGCTGTAGCCTTGCTGTTGAGGCCCAGAGTCTTGCATCAGTGGGAGAATGAGTGGCTGGAAGTAACTGATGATAAGCTCCATCTAGTAAAGCCCACAATGTGGTTGAGGCATATTTCCTTCCAATCAGGTAAAAGGACGAGGTCCTCTTTGCTCGTCTTCACATAGGCCACAGCCATATGACACATGGTTTCTTGTTCTGGTGAGAGGACGCTCCAATGTGTGGTGCTTGTGATATACAGATCACTGTATGCCACATTCTATTGGACTGTGTTTTATTTTCCGACTAGTGGTCTGCAGGTGATTTGGCAACAGATGCCCTCTATTTTAGGTAATGTTCAAATAAATGGTTAGAACTGTAAAGTTTTCTGAGAATTGTCCAATATTTTTTCCAAAATTTTTGGTAGATGGTTATAACGTGTTAACAGGCTGACTGGCTCACCCGTATTTTATGTAAGTGATCAGCTAGTGACATTTTTCTGTGCTCTCCTTTTAGCTCCTTTGTAATTTTACTTGTGTCTTAGACTCCTGTATAGCATATGAAGATGGTTTGAAAAGTTCTCAGAATGGAATAGAAAAAAGTACTTATGTCACTGCAACATTTTTATTTTTCAATGAAGTCTCCTTGTAGATCAATGCACTTGGTCAACCGATGTTCCAGTGCCTTGATCCCATCTCAAAAATGAGTTTCCTCCTGGCCTGCGAAATAGTCGTCAACTCTGGCTATCAATTCTGCATTTGAAGTGAATCTTCACCCAGCAAGAAAAATTTTCTGTTTTGGGAAGAGATGGAAGTCTGACAGAGCCATATCAGATGAATAAGGCAGGTGTGACAGCAATTCATACCTTAGTTCATGTAATTTTTCCGTTGCGACAGCACAAGTGTACGGGCGCACATTGTCTTGATGAAAGATAACTTTCTTCCTTGCTAAACCTTGCCTTTTTAAGCGTATCTTTTGTTGCAATTTGTCCAGGAGGTTGGCATAGTGTTCTCCAGTAATTGTTTGCCCAGTGGGGAGATAATCTACAAACAGAATCCCTTTTGCATCCCAGAACACTGATGCCATGACCTTTCCCACCATAGGAATTGTCTTTGCTTTCTTTGGTAGTGGGGACTCAGCATGTTTCCACTGCTTTGACTATTGTTTTGTCCATGGGGTATAGTAGTGCACCCTAGTTTCATCTGTAGTCACAAATGAGTGCAAAAGATCTTGTTCATTTCTCCTAAAATGGGCCAAATATTGTTCCGATATGTCCATTCTCATGTGTTTTTTATCCAGTGTCAAGAGTCGCGGCACCCATCTTGCAGATAATTTTATTGTTTCTAATTATTCAGTTAAAATATGATATACCCTTTCAGATGACATCTGGCAGGTGTAAGCAATTTCACGCACTTTCAATCGGTGATCCTCCATGACCATTTTGTGCACGTTTGCAATGATTTCTGAAGTAATGACATATCTTGGCCGACCACTGCGCAGATCATCATCTAAGCTCTCCCAACCAAATTTAAATTCATTTGTCCACTTGGCAAAAGTTGAATATGAAGGAGCAGAGTCCCCAAGTGTATTCTAGAAATCGGTATGAATGTCCTTTGCTTTCATATCTTTCTTGATGAAGTACACAATCACTGCTCAAATCTCAATTTTTTTCATCTTCACAAATGACTATGCGAGAACAACAACAGAGCAAGTCACCACCACAGCTCTCTTCCAAGAGCATTGTCGTGGCATGTGTTTACAGGCAACAGTCCAATGAATATCACGTGAACAACTCATTGCTCTAGCACTGACCTCTTGTAGTGATTCTGAGAACTTGTCAAACCACTGTCGTATTTTATTCTTTCCCGTTGTCATAGCATATACGATAACATTTCAGTAATTTTATCCACATTTGTTTCTTTTAATGTGTGTAAGGACACTGATAACCTCAGCATTGAGTGCCCATAAGCACCAAGCACACACGCGCGCTCGCGCACGCACACACACACACACACACACACACACACACACACACACACACACACACACACACACACGTTGGTTTGTTGTTGGTTTGGTTCAAATCCATAGCTCTGCGCATGGATTCTCTTCAGAGACCACATGTGTGGACAGTTGTTTTGTGACAGACTTTCGGATAAAGGTCCCATACTTCTATGAAAAGAATGGGAGAACTGTTACACTTGCTTCTTGTTAGTACAGGGAGGTTTTACAGAAGTTCTAATACCCTAAGTATGTTGTCATAAAAATTCTCATCAGAGAATATGATTTGAGGAATATGATGATGATACACCAGATATTGCCAATGTGTCCCTGGAGATGATTCCAGAGCATGCAATTTCTAAGGGAGAGGAAATTCAGTGTCCAGCACATTTACCCAGTGTAAATGTATATGAGATAAAAAAAACCTATCTGTATCTATTCATTTGTATTATACCTTCTGTCTACTACCTTTTGTATGTTTAATAGGCTCCCTACTTACCATGGGTACTACTTGGCTTCTCAGTCCTGCTGGGAAACTCCGTTTGGTTGGACATAGTAGGGATGGCTGTTGGACATATGTACTACTTCATTGAGGATGTCTTCCCAAATCAGCAAGGTGGATTCCGCCTGCTCTCCACACCACAGTTGCTGTAAGTATTGCTTTTTCTGTTAACCTCAGAGAATAGAATGGACAGATATGCACATGTTCATTATTCATTGAATACAGTTAAATTTAACAATAAAAAATATACAAAATTTTGTATATCATTTCTATGTCAGTGCCAATTGCACAGTTTTTACAGTACTATTTTTATTTCCCTGAAGCTTCAGACCTAAAAACAAAGTAAAACTATATATGTACTATCTATTATTTTAGAAAAACTAGGAATGTATAGTACATATCTATTGAATTTATTTATGTAATTGTATCAGCCCCCCCATGAACCATGGACCTTGCCGTTGGTGGGGAGGCTTGCGTGCCTCAGCGATACAGATGGCCGTACCGTAGGTGCAACCACAACGGAGGGGTATCTGTTGAGAGGCCAGACAAACGTGTGGTTCCTGAAGAGGGGCAGCAGCCTTTTCAGTAGTTGCAGGGGCAACAGTCTGGATGATTGACTGATCTGGCCTTGCAACATTAACCAAAACGGCCTTGCTGTGCTGGTACTGCGAACGGCTGAAAGCAAGGGGAAACTACAGCCGTAACTTTTCCCGAGGACATGCAGCTTTACTGTATGATTAAATGATGATGGCATCCTCTTGGGTAAAATATTCCGGAGGTAAAATAGTCCCCCATTCGGATCTCCGGGCGGGGACTACTCAGGAGGATGTCGTTATCAGGAGAAAGAAAACTGGCGTTCTACGGATCGGAGCGTGGAATGTCAGATCCCTTAATCGGGCAGGTAGGTTAGAAAATTTAAAAAGGGAAATGGATAGGTTAAAGTTAGATATAGTGGGAATTAGTGAAGTTCGGTGGCAGGAGGAACAAGACTTCTGGTCAGGTGACTACAGGGTTATAAACACAAAATCAAATAGGGGTAATGCAGGAGTAGGTTTAATAATGAATAGGAAAATAGGAATGCGGGTAAGCTACTACAAACAGCATAGTGAACGCATTATTGTGGCCAAGATAGATACGAAGCCCACACCTACTACAGTAGTACAAGTTTATATGCCAACTAGCTCTGCAGATGATGAAGAAATTGAAGAAATGTACGATGAAATAAAAGAAATTATTCAGATAGTGAAGGGAGACGAAAATTTAATAGTAATGGGTGACTGGAATTCGAGTGTAGGAAAAGGGAGAGAAGGAAACATAGTAGGTGAATATGGATTGGGGCTAAGAAATGAAAGAGGAAGCCGCCTAGTAGAATTTTGCACGGAGCACAACTTAACCATAGCTAACACTTGGTTTAAGAATCATGAAAGAAGGTTGTATACGTGGAAGAACCCTGGAGATACTAAAAGGTATCAGATAGATTATATAATGGTAAGACAGAGATTTAGGAACCAGGTTTTAAGTTGTAAGACATTTCCAGGGGCAGATGTGGACTCTGACCACAATCTATTGGTTATGACCTGTAGATTAAAACTGAAGAAACTGCAAAAATGTGGGAAATTAAGGAGATGGGACCTGGATAAACTGAAAGAACCAGAGGTTGTACAGAGTTTCAGAGAGAGCATAAGGGAACAATTGACAGGAATAGGGGAAAGAAGTACAGTAGAAGAAGAATGGGTAGCTCTGAGGGATGTAGTAGTGAAGGCAGCAGAGGATAAAGTAGGTACAAAGACGAGGGCTGCTAGAAACCCTTGGGTAACAGAAGAAATATTGAATTTAATTGATGAAAGGAGAAAATATAAAAATGCAGTAAATGAAGCAGGCAAAAAGGAATACAAACGTCTCAAAAATGAGATCGACAGGAAGTGCAAAATGGCTAAACAGGGATGGCTAGAGGACAAATGTAAGGATGTAGAAGCTTATCTCACTAGGGGTAAGATAGATACTGCCTACAGGAAAATTAAAGAGACCTTTGGAGAGAAGAGAACCACGTGTATGAATATCAAGAGCTCAGATGGCAGCCCAGTTCTAAGCAAAGAAGGGAAGGCAGAAAGGTGGAAGGAGTATATAGAAGGTTTATACAAGGGCGATGTACTTGAGGACAATATTATGGAAATAGAAGAGGATGTAGATGAAGACGAAATGGGAGATACGATACTGCGTGAAGAGTTTGACAGAACACTGAAAGACCTGAGTCGAAACAAGGCCCCCGGAGTAGACAACATTCCATTAGAATTACTGACGGCCTTGGGAGAGCCAGTCATGACAAAACTCTACCAGCTGGTGAGCAAGATGTATGAGACAGGCGAAATACCCTCAGACTTCAAGAAGAATATAATAATTCCAATCCCAAAGAAAGCAGGTGCTGACAGATGTGAAAATTACCGAACTATCAGTTTAATAAGCCACAGCTGCAAAATACTAACGCGAATTCTTTACAGACGAATGGAAAAACTGGTAGATGCAGACCTCGGGGAGGATCAGTTTGGATTCCGTCGAAATGTTGGAACACGTGAGGCAATACTGACCTTACGACTTATCTTAGAAGAAAGATTAAGAAAAGGCAAACCTACGTTTCTAGCATTTGTAGACTTAGAGAAAGCTTTTGACAATGTTGACTGGAATACTCTTTTTCAAATTCTAAAGGTGGCAGGGGTAAAATACAGGGAGCGAAAGGCTATTTATAATTTGTACAGAAACCAGATGGCAGTAATAAGAGTCGAGGGGCATGAAAGGGAAGCAGTGGTTGGGAAAGGAGTGAGACAGGGTTGTAGCCTCTCCCCGATGTTATTCAATCTGTATATTGAGCAAGCAGTAAAGGAAACTAAAGAAAAATTTGGAGTAGGTATTAAAATTCATGGAGAAGAAGTAAAAACTTTGAGGTTCGCCGATGACATTGTAATTCTGTCAGAGACGGCAAAGGACTTGGAAGAGCAGTTGAACGGAATGGACAGTGTCTTGAAAGGAGGATATAAGATGAACATTAACAAAAGCAAAACGAGGATAATGGAATGTAGTCAAATTAAATCGGGTGATGCTGAGGGAATTAGATTAGGAAATGAGACACTTAAAGTAGTAAAGGAGTTTTGCTATTTAGGAAGTAAAATAACTGATGATGGTCGAAGTAGAGAGGATATAAAATGTAGACTGGCAATGGCAAGGAAAGCGTTTCTGAAGAAGAGAAATTTGTTAACATCGAATATAGATTTATGTATCAGGAAGTCGTTTCTGAAAGTATTTGTTTGGAGTGTAGCCATGTATGGAAGTGAAACATGGACGATTACTAGTTTGGACAAGAAGAGAATAGAAGCTTTCGAAATGTGGTGCTACAGAAGAATACTGAAGATAAGGTGGATAGATCACGTAACTAATGAGGAGGTATTGAATAGGATTGGGGAGAAGAGAAGTTTGTGGCACAACTTGACTAGAAGAAGGGATCGGTTGTTAGGACATGTTTTGAGGCATCAAGGGATCACAAATTTAGCATTGGAGGGCAGCGTGGAGGGTAAAAATCGTAGAGGGAGACCGAGAGATGAGTACACTAAGCAGATTCAGAAGGATGTAGGTTGCAGTAGGTACTGGGAGATGAAGCAGCTTGCACAGGATAGAGTAGCATGGAGAGCTGCATCAAACCAGTCTCAGGACTGATGACAACAACAACACCTGTCATATCTGTATCAGAATCAAACACCAGAGTGTTGTGGTATGTAACAGTGGTCCATGTTTTAACGAGGTGAGTAGGAGTGGAAGGGGAGAGGGAGAAGAGGGAAAATGAGACCAAAAGCGGGGTGAAAGGAATTGGGAGAGAGAAAAGAAGACAGGGAGGGGAACTGGAAGGGACATCATGAGCATATAATGGATTTACATTTTCTAAAACATTATAGTAACTTGTGTAAATAGAGAGGTTCTTACATTAAAATTATAAAAAAGTAAAATTATCTTTAAGATATTAAGAGTGTAGAACAATGGAAGTGTAAACTGTAAGAGGTATAAAATAGTAAAATTATGAAAGGGGAATTATGTGAAGTAACCAAAATTGAATTAAATGTCTTAAAGTGTTAAAAGTTAAAACATTGGAAGTGTGAAACTATAAAAGATATAAAACAAAAAAATTATGAACATTAAACTATGTGAAACAATTAAAATTATTGGTAACAGGATGTGACAGTTATAGTTAATTGCATATGCTTTCGCTGGTTGGCATTTTATAGCATAGAGATTTTACAGTGTGAATGGAAGCTAGTCTGCACACCAGCTTTTTCTACGATGGAGTGTGAGCCAATGTGTCACTGTTGTCTCCTTTTAGTGAGTGAGGATTCTGCTGCTTAAACAGGTATTTGTCAAGGTGGATGAGTGGAAGAGGCCTTCAATAAAATCAATCTACTGGTTTAATGTATTACCACACTCTTGTAAATAGTGCAAAAATCTCAGTTTCTTCCAACATTGTCAAGAGGTGTCCCTGGGCATTGTGCAGTACTGCAAAATGCATTTCAATGACGCCAACAGAGTACTTTGATACTAGAAGATATTCACTAAATACTGCTTTATTATTGCATCCTCAGCATCCTTTTGTATGCATCGGAAACATGGACTTCCTATGCCTAACAAGAACAAGAACCTCGCCTTAATGCTTTCCACATGCGGTGCCTGAGATCCATCCTCGGAGTAACGTGGAAGGACCGAGTGACCAACAAAGCAGTGATACGTAAAACAAACTGCAACAGTATTTCAGCTATCCTGAAGCAGAGACGACTTCGCTGGCTGGAACACGTCCACTGTATGGATCCTGACAAATTACCACCTGAGGTGATGCTTGTAGAGATCTCTGTAGCCAAAAGACCTGTAGGACGTCCTGTATTGAGGTTCAAGGACTCCTGTAAATGAGATATGGAGAGCTTTGGAATCGACGTAAACAGATGGGGGGCACGGGCTGGCTTGAGACCAGAGTGGCGTGATGATATATTATCTGGAATGTCGAAGCATGATGAAGGCTTGTTAGACAGATTAAGGCAGAAAAAGCTTCACAATGCTACCACTGCTCCTGCCTCAGCAGCCAGATACACTTGTGACAATTGCAGCAAGAGATGCCGTGCTGCCATTGGCTTGACAAGTCATATGAAAAAATGCAACCCATAAACACACAGACACTGCAATAATCATGGTGTCGTGGCCAATATATATATTCCAAGACTTACCAAGCGGGAAAGCACCGGTAGACAGGCACAATAAAATACACCCAAACACACACACAAAATTTCTAGCTTTACAACCGACGGTTGCTTCTTCAGGAAAGAGGGAAGGAGAGGGAAAGACGAAAGGATGTGGGTTTTAAGGGAGAGGGTAAGGAGTCATTCCAATCCTGGGAGCGGAAAGACTTACCTTAGGGGGGAAAAAGGAGAGGTGTACATTTGCGCGCGCGCGCGCGCACACACACACACACACACACACACACACACACACACACACACACACACACACACACACACACATCCATCCGCACATACACAGACACAAGCAGACATTTGTAAAGGCCTTTCAAGGAACCTCGTGTCTCCATCTCTTGGGAACAATATTGTTGAACACTGGAGAAAATGTGATGTGCAGTTAAGGCAAAAGGTCTGGGGAAACTGCGACAAGGGGTGCAGCTCGTTAATGATAACACATCTCCCCATATCTCAAATGTTGTTATGCAAAAGTTATGCCAAGTCAATTGAGTGACCCTCAAGCACTCTTCTTACAGTCCTGCTCTCTCCCCATATGATTATCACACTCTCAGTCCCTTAAAAAAGGCTTCAAATGGTTGATGATTCCTGTTGGACTAGGATGTGCAGCAGGAAGTTGCAAATTTTTTTTTTTTTTACACAGCTGGACATGGTGTTTTACCAAAAGGGTATCTTCAACCTGGTGCATCAGCAGGATGATTTTGGATGCTTATCCTGTGGATTCTGGACTGTACAGCCTCCTAACAGAAACTAATAATAGAGGATTTTGCATAGTTGTTCATGGAAAAATTGGTGTTCCAATTAATTAGAGAAAACTCGGCCATAATCCTGGCTAGGGGATTTCCCATGGCTAGCCCATTTGGTCCATGATATATCCCGCATTACAAGTGAAATAGTTGTAGAAGTTCCATTAATTCAACTATTTCTTCTGTAGCCATTTTTTGTGATTTGTTAGGTTGTTCTTAATTATTTTCAATGTCTTGCAAACAGGTATGTTAGTCCATAAATTCGCCATGTCTAGGGAAGCAAAAATGTTATCAACTAGTTGGAGGGTATCCTCAACTTTATTCACAAACTCATATGTATTTTTATGCTATACTGTTCTAGCATTTGAAACCTTTTTGTTAGTGAAGCATTTATTGAGTAGGTTGTCTTCAGGTCATGAAAGTAATGAAAGAGAATAGGTGACATGAAAGTAATTAAAAGGTAATGAAATTGAGTGATTGGTCATGAATTGTGTGTGTGTGTGTGTGTGTGTGTGTGTGTGTGTGTCAGGTGTGGTTCTATCCATCTGTGCAAGCCATGTAAGGAGATTCTCTGCTAACTGTGGTTTGCAACCGTGGAGGAAAGGTGCATATGGAGAAATTTGAGGGCATGGCTTTGTTGAGCTTTATTCAGAAATTATTTGCATGGCTATTTTGCAAAGTCTGTATCGAAAAATTGCTTAGAAGTCCTTTGAAAGGTTAAGGTGGCTCATGTTTATCACCTAAAGTTATGCAGAGCTCTATTTTGAGACATTCTTGTGTGACAATTCCATTGAAAGAATTTGTGTCAAAATATCATTTAACACCCTCAACAGCTGAGGTAGTGAAGAGAGAATACTGCAAAATTTGTGAATATCCTGAAAAATCACTGAAACAAATCAACCATAAGAAGGACAAGCTGATCACTTTCTGATGAATTTAGTGTAAAATGTGAACCATAATTTCACTAAGTTTGTGCTGAAATGATATGTATGTTTCATGGAAATGCTGTTGTTGAAAGAGGCTTTTCTGTTAACAAAGGAGTTTTAGTTGAAAACTTACAAAGTACCTCTTGAGTAAAAGTCGCAAGTTCGTTCTTTAGTAAAGCTCATTTGAAAGTGTTGTGTTAGCAACTATACCAGGAAAAATATTAGCTGCTAATGACTCACTGTATGCATCAGGAGGATGACAGAAAATGAGTGTCTGGGAGGTGCAAAGATCAACTTCCTGTGAGATGTATGTATTACACTTCACAAAAAGAACATTGTCAACATTCAAGAAACATTAAAAAAAAAATGCCCTTGCATCTTGAACACCGAATGAAAAATGGCATGCCACAGTGATCACAAAGGTTCACGCCATCAAGAGTGAAGGTGGATTCCTCGGGAGTTGCAAAGCATGCAGGGCATTCAGCTAGGTATCCACTCTTGAAGAATGCATATAAAATCATAGTGGTGTAACAGAGTGATGAGAACTGATGGAATGTGATGGTATGCAATTGAATGCAGACAGTCTGTAATGTAGCTTCTCATGAAACTGGCTATTCTTTGACAAAATAATTTAATTGGATAAATGAAAAATCTACTAACCAAGCGGTGGCAGAACACACACATAAATGAAGGTTGTAATTAGGCAAGCATTTGGAGCCAGTGGCTCCTTTTTCAGGCAAAAGGGTTGAAGGGGAAGGCAGCGGGGTGAAGGAAAAGGACTGGAGAGGTCTAGAAAAAGGGGTAGAGTTTGGGAAAGTCAACCAGAACTGTGGGTCAGGGGAGACTTACTGCACGGGATGAGATGGAAAGCTGTCCTTTGAGGTATAGCTGCAGATATTGCAATAATATGTTTTGTACACATTGAAAAAGCAAGCATCCAGAGGCTGAATTTGTTGAGTGATTCCTGGTGGTATGAATTGAAATGTCACTCTCTTTTTGGGAAGGATAGCTGGTTATAAAGGATGATTTTTATCTGCCAACCAGGAATCAAGCAAAAGCAAGTTATTTTGACCAACTGTCAAAAGCAAAAGCAGTGCTCATACCGTAGTTGTAATTCTCTTACGCTCATTTTCCTACTGTTGTTTCCAGTGATGTAAATATTCCCTACTGCCCTTGCAAGAATGCATACGCGCGCGCGCGCACACACACACACACATACACACACAAGGGAGATTTCTAGGTGGCAGAGTAGCTACAACTTGTCACAGCACAATAAAAAAATTTCCAGCCAATTTACCATCCAGATTAACAGGCAGCATAATTGTATACGAATCTGTTAAGGCATTGATGTTAGCTTACCTCAATAGAAGTCTCTTGGTACCTGTAGTTTCCAGAGTTTCTTTCATATGCATTTCCTCTTCAAATCCCAATTGGTCGGCCACTGAACAATGGGATAAGTTTGTATATCTCATCCACAAATTTTTGGGCACATTCTGCAGTTCACTGTGCTTTGTTCAAAATTTTGTTATCTTATGTCCTCCAATTGTGTAGCAGTATTTGAAGTTATGCTACAATCCACTGCTTTCCTTGAAATCACTGTACTCTATGTCACACACAGTTTGATGTGCGTGCGCAAACACCAGTTTTTGTAACAAGTGCACCTTGTTCTCTCTTGAATTTTAGTAATTTTTCTTATGTAGTACACAGTAATATTGTATGGACTTATTTGAAATATGTTCATAATTTTTTTTTTCACTATTCTGTGGATGATCTTCCATGTACATAATTATGTCAACCCGTTCCTTGGACAATGATTGCCCTTATTAAGTTTCACTGGAGATGGGATTTATGGTTCCCTTCTGACAAAGATGGTGAACATCATAATTATACTCCTGATTCACATTATCCACACAGTCGAGCAGTACGACACCACATATTCCATTGACTCACTTTGGAGAAACGCTAATTTTTCATCTGCCTCTTCTTTCTGACTCTGCGAAATTCCTTCGTTTTCTTTCCGAAGAAATGTCAACTTTGGCAACTGTTGTTGTAGATATAATACAGTGTTTGTATGGTTTGTCATTGCCATTGCTCTGCTTTGTATCAGCACCACTAGCACTGTTGCACCATTGTGAGTCACTCATCAGCTAACCAGTTCAGCTATGCTTCATAGGCTCGTGCTGTGCTCACCATTGGATACCCTCAATCCTGCCCCCCTGTTGCCATTAGCAGCCAATATTCTTGTTGCTTGCTATACAGGATGTGGGATCTCAGTTGCTGTAAACAACATTGGCCTTTTGCGACCGCACTCTCAAGGGGTTTCTTTTTAGAAGAAGATGTGACTGTTGCAGAAAGAATAGGTAATTAACTTAGAAGTGAGAAACAACCAAATGTGGACATTACAGAATCAATGGTGCTTCATCAAAAAGACTAAAAGCCTTAAAAAAGAAAAAAAAATGATGAAAATGAAGTGGCCAATTTTAAAAGAAGTACAGTTCCATAAATAAGAGCTCATATATTACAAAAAAAATTACTATAGAAAAGGCAAAGGAAGAAGCCGAAGTTTCAGGTGTTGAAATTTCAAGTTCACTTAAGAAACTTAAAACACTGGAGCTTTTATTGTGAAGTTTAACATTTGACATAAATGTTGTACCTTCATAATTGTTATAATGTCTTAAGAAAATCGTAAGTTTCCACAATGTTACTATGTCAAAACAATTTGTATTTTAATTGATGTGATGATAAATGTATCTGAAATGTCATACCCCATCCTATGTGAGAGTTTAATGTTTTTTATAGTATTTGTTGACTGATATACTACAAGTCATAGGTAGTTACCTTATTCATGCTGACATAAAGTTTAAATGATATAAGAATTATTACACTCAGCTTTCATTTCAACCAGCTTTCATGTTCATAAAAAAGTGTTTTTGTCATTATACTACCCACATTTTTGGGAGGTCATGAATCTAACTAAAGAGATCATGAAAAAGTATTAAATGGTCATGAATTTGATCCAATGAAAATCTAGAAATTCCTCGTTGGAGCATTAGGACACTGTCTCATGTCAGACGTAAGCACCACTAGCAATGCGAAGCTTTACCTGTGTGGTTTCATAAGGGATTTATGGATTCATGATTATATGATGCTTTTCTTCATCGAATGGTACATATCCCATTGCTGCCCTAGATTATTGCAGTAGAGCACTCGCCATTCCATTGAATGACACACATTTGTGTTAGAGATTAGGTGATGAAGTGTACGAAGAATGCTGCTGAGATTAAAGTTTCACTTCTATAATTTACAGATTATGCAGCAGTTAAATCTATGAGACCCTGCGTTGCATAGGGAGTTTAGTGAATAGGTTTCGGCTAAAATCAGCTATGGTGTCAATTTTTATAACAACATTTTGCTGTCAGACTTGCACCTTAACGGCTACATTAAAAAATAAAATTTCCATGACTAGCCACAGGAAAATCCTTGAAAGTTTCGTAAGCATCCATTACATAGTGTCTAGATTAGAATATGGTGTGCTTATGATGTAATGTTGTCATTGGCACGTACATTTTTGAATGTCAGGATGGTATTGTGACCACAGTAACATTGTTTGGCATGCTTGAAACATTCTTTACACTTAGACTGCACAATCTTGACATCGAAAACGTTGTTTTAGCAGCCACATCATATACTGCTCAACATTCAATGGAAGCCATTCACCAATTGTCTGAAAGGTGTGTAATTTCACATTCCAGGGCCTGCAAGAATCCCCAATCTTAGTGTGTGCAATTTCTTCCTGTGGAGACATCTTTAAAAAAACGTGTACTACAGCATTCTGTACTACATAATAAACCTAAGGGGCTTTCCTGATAATGTTGGAAGGAAATGAGATTTTTACACACCATTTACAAGAGCATGGCAATACAATAATTCAGCAGTTCAGTTGTATTTACTATATAATGTTTAGAAACTTCAAAGTCCTCTTCAATTCATCCACCTCAACACAACTTCTATATGGGCAACATTCTCATTCAATGGGAAGAGACAACAACAACACATTGGCTTTCACTTTGTCCTAGCTACAAGCCAGGGTGCAGACTCACCGTAAAATCTGCACGTCATTCACTGCCACCAAGCAGAAGCAAATGCAATTAACTGCACATGAAATTAACTAAACTGTCACATTCTGACCACCATAATTTTAATTGCATTACATAGTTTAGCTTTTATAATCTTATTATTTTATGCCTTGTATAGTTTCACAGTTAAATTCTTTTACTCTTTTAATATTTTAAGACACTTATTCAATTTTAGTTGTTTCATATAATTCCCATTTTATAATTTTACTTTTACCCTTTTACACTTTACACTGCCATTGTTCTGCACTCTTAATATTTTAATAATAATTTTTACATAATTTTATTTTTTATAACTTTAGTGTAAGAACCTCTCTTTTCACATAAGTTACTACAATGTTTAAAAAATGTAAATCCATTATTCTAATGACATCCCTGCCAATTCCCCTTCCTGCCTTCTTTCCCCTCCCTCCACTTTTACTCTCCTTTCCCCTCCCCTCCATCCTCACCCCTCCCACCACCAGTTACATATTTAAAACACAGACCACAGTTCAATACCATAAGTATTCTGATACAGACATAATGGGCAGCTGACACAACAATCTACATAAATTCAGGAATTATGGACAACATGTTTCTAGGTTTGGTAAAATAATAGACAGTACATATTTAGTTTTACTTTGTTTTTAGATCTAAAGATCAAAACAAGTCATACTGTAAAAATTGTGCAATTGGAAAGAAATGTATAGGCCCTTGTAAGCCAAATTGAGGAGCTGCTTGATTGAGAAGTAGCAGCTCCAGCCTCATAAACTGGCAACGGCCAGTAGTGCAGAGGCCGAAGTTTTCTTTTCAGCACCTCTTAATCTGTGGCGATCACAGAAATAACACAGCCATGTAAATCTGCACCAGAAGGGGACACAAAGTAGTGTCATTCCTTAAATTTGGACTGTTTGGCTTCACAATTCTACTATCATCTCAAGCTCTGAGCCTGTTTCAGCACTCGTCATTGACAAAGAGGTGGACTGATGTGCATTGCAGAGAAGGCAAATCCTGAATAAATCACCTGGATTGTGAGGCAGGTAACACAATTAAATAAATAAATTAGTGCCAACTTAAAGGAGAGATACAGACTGTGGCAGTAAGTGTGATTTTAAGGCACAAAAAAGAAAAAAAAAATTATCTAGCAGTTGTGCTTTTACTCCAGTTGAGTGATATTAGGTATGTTAGTTTCTGTTAAAATACACATTGGTTATCTTAGTTTAATTAGGACTTTGCTGAAGTATACTACCATTAATCTCTGCAGGTTAAAAGGACTGACATTCCAAAACACACAGCAACCATGACATTGAACTTACGAACTTCTGATCTTGAGCTGAGAAAACATCAAGTTAATCTTATGTACTGGCTGCTCTGACAAGACAAGTTAAACTACTAACAGGGGACATACTGTGTGTTTGAAGGGCTTTACAATTACTAAAACAGTTAATGAAAATTGTGGAAGGGAGTCCACATTTTAATTACAAATAAGTTTACAAGGACTTAAGAGCAAAAGGCCCTCCACAATGAAACTCTTTGTTGTTGTAGTTTAATAAAGACAACATTCTCTGATAGTAAAAAAGTCTTTTGTAATATTTAGTTGCTGTAGAATTAGACAGTACTCTCCAGTTCAGTTAGGGAGTTTTAGTATGCAGAGATTTTATTTTACTGCATACAATAGATGGAATAAGATGAAAGAGCTTTAGGGAGTGCAAAATATTTACACACAGAATTTGTAGACATTGCTGTGTGTTTTTGTTATTCATTATGAACAGTTTTGGTCATAGCCACCATCAGATCAAAATAAAACTTGAAGGACGGATATAATGTATCACATCAACAACTGAACTTTATTGTACATTACAGTGATAACTGCATACGCATTGCAGTCTACACAAAGTCTTTGCCCAAGTGCTAAGAACAATGGCCAACCTTTACAAGGATATCCTATCCTATGTCTTGCAAACTATTTTCGAGGAAACATCTTGTGAACTATCAAAGACTTATTCTTTTGTCCCCTGTTGCTATCAAAACATATTAAAACAAGTTCTCTCTGTGGCAAAGTCGATCAGCCGTAAAATAAATACTTTGTGGTGAGACAAATAGGCAGTATAGGACAGCATTATATTTGTAGTTCTAGAGATATTTTTCTTCTGAAAACTGGTAACTAAAAAGGCTCCTGACTGCAGTCCAAAGCAGTTGATATATTTATGAAGACAGATAATAAAGTTTGTGTACATTACTGTATCCAAACCAAAGAAAATTACTTCTTCGTTGAATGCAAGAAAGATTGAGAAAGCTGTACGGCATGCAATTATAACATAGACTGCAAGCAGTCTTTTGAACCAGTCTATTTGCTCCACAGATATATTAATGACTAACTGAGGTTCAGGAGGCAGAGTTGAAATAGAGTGTGTATCGAAAAGAATCATCTGCTTTGGCACATCTTTATTTCTGAAACTAATAAACATACACAATGAATTTTGTTTTTTGATGAACAAGAGATTTCTTGGAATTGTGCAAGCCACCATCTATTACTCTGTGCTGTTGGAGGATACACACCATACATAGTAAGAAAGTCATGCTGAATAGTTATTACTGACCCGCACTGTGCAAAACATACAATGCTAAATGCTTTCTGTTGTCCCCACACCATTTTTACTAGAACTGAAGTGGACGCGTACTGCTTGCTACCTAATGGGAACCATGTAAAACTCGAGAGTTTGCTCTTTCCAACAGTATGTTGTTCACACATATCTCAGATCACATAATAGTTATGATTTTTTTTAAATTGGCTGATTCATTTTGATACACCCTATATTATGATGCTACCTATCTGTATTGCTGTCAACTCTACCCTCAAAGTTGAAGGTATGAGAAACGGACCTAACAACCCCTATATTACTCCTTCAAGTAGTCTTAGTTCCTTGTGGAAGTAAACATTTTTTGGTAGTGAAAACCATAAAATTGCAAGCAGTTATTGTTACAAATTATGCATAATTATGTTTTACAGTACCTTAAATGTATCAAAAGGAAATTTCACTCAAGGAATCTAACATTTTGAGACTGTTACTGGCTTTCACTTTTACCTCCAGTAGGCAATATGTTAGTCTTGCCAATAGGCACATTTAGAAAAGCACAGCACTGTCCTAGCTTTCAAAATTCCCCTTCATCAGGGAGAAGAGAGGGCTAGGTAGGAAAATATTAAAAAGGAATGGTAGGCCACTCACACCCAAGGATGAGGAGGACTCATCTTGTTTCAAGAACTTAAATTAAATTTTTCTGCTCTGTATGTTAACACAGTTTAGCCAACCATGTAGAAAAGAATAAAAGAATACAAGAAAAATGCAAATATTTTTCTTATTTTTCTGATGTAGCCTCAGAAAAAAGAAATCAGTGTTACATTTTTCACTTATCTGCTTTGAGTTTTACAATTGTCTTCTCTTTCTGTTTCAAGTTTTATATCACAGTACTTTGGAAAAAAATGGGCTTACTGTAATTGAGCTTGGTACTTCATACTGAAATAATCACTATTTATTCATGAAGATGAAGATTAAATTTTACAATTTATTCAAAATAACAATCAAGAAATATACTGACTCTAGTTTGACCCATCATTTTAAACATTCTTTTTATCTCCCAGTATGTTCTCACTATTCCAGAACTTACCTATGAAGGGACTAAAAATAGTTAATACTCTTTCATAATTTTTGCAATATATGTATGTTGGCTGTTATTCACAATCTTACACTATTTCACAGGAATATAGTTGTTTCTCTTATTAAACAAACATACTAACAATTACTATGTTGCTGTTGCTGAAGTTGTTGCTGTTATCATAAAGTAGTTACCAGCTGTGTCAGCTCTTTGCTGCCAGTTTAACAATATTTTGTCAAACCTTTGTGTGGTAAAGTCTCTCCAGTTCAAAATTTTCAATAATTTTAGGCTTTTACATATATTGTCTAAAAATCTCCTCTTATGCATCATGGTGGTCTTCTTCTTTCTAGAGATGTTACTACAGTTTAGAAGAACCTGTCTTCGTACAATTACATCACATGATCAGTCCATGCAGTCTATCTAGTTTCTATCTTTCCTACAATAGTTGATTGATCAAATAGACCATATAGTTATAGGTTTTTCCAGATTTGTCATTGTCTATGAACAAGATCTTTTACATGCCTTTGTTAGATTGCATAAGTGACAGATACAGGATGTTTCAAAGTTTCGGCAGCAAATGTCTAGAGGTGATAGATCAATGTCATGTGGAACAACTTTTGTTTGAGACAAAGTGTTTGGATGCAAAAGAACCACCTGCTATGGCTGCCACCGGCCATATAGCATTCGACATATCAAGACTGGTTATATTCCTGACATGTGACCTGATATAGGTGTTTACCTTTCATCCAATCATCTGCTCTGCATGAAAGGCTGGTCACACTTACGTTACTGATTCGCTTCTAAAATATCTTTCTCTGCTTAGGGGCTCGCATTCTTGTAATTTTCATGTTGAAAAACACACTATCCATTTCGTGGGGAAGGGAGTATATTTCACACATGATTAGTAGACCCTGCTAGTTCAGTGAAGTATTGTCCCAGGGCCAGTGAATATCAAAGGATGCCTAGTGTTGCTGACAAACATTTCTCTCTGACAAAATTCCCTATGGGAGTGATTTATCACACCTAGACGTGTAATGAATACTTTAAAACACCCTTTATATGCATAGTTTGGATTTCTTAGAGATATTTCTGCTTTTTAAGATATTTGACACAACATAAAACATTTTATTATATTTTAATTTCACCATTCATAGTAAAATATACAATTGTTAAACCTGAATAAGAAAGATACAAGAAAGAATTAAATAATTATCATCCAGTTCCCTTTTCTGACATCTTTCTCAAAAATATTTGAAAAGGTAATATAGTCTAGAATAGTTTCATATTTGAGGAGAACTAATTTACTTAGTGTATCGAAGTTAATATTCCATAAGGGTTGCTCAACTGCAAATATTAAAAGCCTTAAACAATACTACCAGTTGGTATTTTTTGTGATCTTTCCAAAGCATTTGATCGTGAAGACCACTTCAATCTATTAGAAAAACAGAAACCTAAGTTTGAACAGTGGAAAATCCAAGATGAAATATAACAATATTACAAAAGGAAAGTTGCTACTCACCATATAATGGAGATGCATCTTCGCTATATGGTGAGTAAAATCCTAAGTTTTATGGTGTTGATAGCTTTTCACACAACTACTGTAAATCATAATTAACAAATGAAATGCAAAAGGTTGTGATGAATAATTCAAACAAAGTTGGAAGTAACTAAGAAGAAATAATGAAGAGGTAATACAGGGTTCAATTTTGGGTCAATTCCTAGTCCTAATGTATGTGAATTACCTTCGACTTTAACTTTCAACAAGCAGGATTGGTGCTTTTTGCAGACAGCATTAGTCTTGTAATAAATTCCATCACGTAAAAGTAACAGAAGAGATTGTTAATGATGTTTCTCAAAGAATTATTAAGTGGTCCTTGGAAACAGTCTCCCTAAATTTTGAGAAAACGCAACATGATGCTGGTTTGATAAGTTTGGTGAAAAGGCAAGAAACAATAAACAATTCAACTTACTTCGTGGTGTAGTTCCATTTGAGGGGTATTCTCTTGGTCAAGCTATCCTCCAGCTTTTTCATCCCATTGGAAAAATAGATTTTGTCAAACTCCACAAAATACTATTTGAGTGCAACTATCACTTTCTAATTTGAAGAAAATTTCATCCCAGCAATCCAAAGTTTCAAGTTAGGGAACAGAAAAAAGTTGCATGGGGCTACAGCTACTGATAAGGGTGGATCAGGAATCAGTTCAAAGTTCAATTCATGCACTTTCGTCATTTTTGTTGCTGATGTTGGATGGTGCATTATCCTGGTGAAAGGCACTTTTTTGCATGCCAACTTTGGTCCAACACAAGTTTTAAACAATCCAGCAATGAAGCATAACACGGTCCAGTTACAGTTCTGCATTTTGCCACGTAATCTATGAGGATTATTCCTTGATAGTCCTAAAAAAACAGAGGCCATCACTTGACCAACTGACAAAATGATCTTTGCCTTCTTTGGTACCATTCCGCCAGCATTAGTCCATCGTTTGACTGTTTTGACTCTGGTGTGTAAAGATGGACCCAGGTTTCATCAACAGTGACAAATCAGCACAAAAAGTCTTGCAGATAGTAATTACATATTGCCAGATATTGTGTTGAAATTTGGCGGATGCACTTGTGATTGACTGAGAAATTGTGTCCCCCACCTGCATAGATGATTTTTTTGTTCAGTATATAATGCACTTGCTCAGTTCCCCCTGCGAGTCCTGGGGTAAGAATAGGCCTAAGGTACTCGTGCCTGTTGTAAGAGGTGACTAAAAGGAGTCGCACACATTTCGGCCTTTATGTGATGGTCCCCTGTAGGGTTTGACCTCCATTTTTCAAACTTTTCCCAAAGAGCAAGCCAGTTCGGGAAGGGCACCTTACATGGTGCATTGTGTTCGTGCATAGAGGTCTTTAGCCCACTTTCGCATTGGAGTCCCGCCCATTCCCCATCTCTTTGGCAAGGACATCTTCTTGGGTGCGTTTTCCACCATGCACTATGCAGTGTCACTTTCTGTGCGACGATGACCATGGACTTCTTTGTACTTCATATCCAGCATGGTAGCCAGTCCATTGTGGTGGGGTCGCCATGCACCCTGTTGGTTGTAGCCCACTGACAATACAGGGATCGCTCTGCTGATGCCTGCACTGTTAATTCCCCAAGTATGCCAAGGAGCAGATGCCTGTCACCCTGGGACATTGGGCTCCCAGCAATGACTTTCCTGCCAGGTGGCTTTTGTTGTGGCTGGGTGGTGCCCGTGGGGATGGCCCCTGGTCGGAGTGGGAGGCATCAGGGCGGATGACATGCCATGAGGCGTAGTATGTCACTCTTGCTGATGGCCCACCACCAGCAGTCTCTCAGTGGGCAAAGTCTAACCTTAATGCTAAGAAATCACCCTGAGTCGTTCCCCTCCCTGGCCACACAATGGGAATGCCAACCTAAGGATGACAGTGAAGCTTATTCGCCCTGGTACCTCGTATGTATTAGAGTTGATGGGGAATCTTTCATGTCCATGAAGCCTCAGTTTTTTGTGGAGCATTTGGAGGACAAGTTTGGTGAAGTGGAGGGCTTGTCCAAAATGCGCTGTGGGTCAGCTTTGATAAAAACAGCATCCTCTGCCCAGTCACGGGCATTACTTGCTTGTGGCAAGTTGGGTAATGTTTCGGTTACCACCATGCCTCATAAGAGCTTTAATATGGTCCAGGGTATTAAATTCCACAGGGAACTTCTTTTGCAGTCTGACGACTAGCTACGGGCCAATTTAGAGTGGTAAGGTGTTCATTTCATCCAGTGCATCCATTGGGGTCTGAGGGATAACCAGGTTGCCAATGGTGCCTTCATCTTGACATTAGAGGGTGACACATTGCCCGAGAAGTTCAAGGTGGTGGTCTACCTCTGTGATGTCAAGCCATATATCCCTCCCCCCATGTGGTGCTTTAAGTGCTGGAAGTTCAGCCATATGTCTTCCCGCTGTACTTCCAGCCCCACCTGTCGAGATTGTGTATGTCCATCACATCCCAATACTCCATGCTCCTCAAGTCCCATCCGTGTCAACTTCTGAGAGCATAATTCACCTTGCTTGCCATACTGCAAGATTTTACAGAAAGAGAGTAAAATCATGAAATATAAGGCCCTGGACCGACTGACCTATACTGAGGCTAAGAGGAAATTTGAGAGCCTACATCTTGTCGCTATGACCTACTCATACGCCACCGCTATGAGAACAGTTCTTGCCCATTAGTTCCTCGAATTCTTGACGCCTCTCAGAACTGGTAGACTACACCTGCCCCCTTGATGTTGGGGGTCACTTCCCTCTCTGTTGCTCCCGCAGCACCTACTTAGGGAGCAACACCCCCCCCCCCCCCCCCCCCCAACAATTGGGGATTTCAGTTCCCACTTCTGAGACAGAGAAGCGTAATTCCTCTTGCTAGGAAGGGGTCCTTTGGGTCACTCCCGTCCCAGGTTTCTGCTAGTGGGTAAGATGCACCAGCCAGCAGATGAAGAGCCCAAAAGCAGCTGGTCACAGGGCTTCACGCTCATCCTCAGTCCCAGAGACTGATTCAGTGAAGTCCTCCCAGCCAGGGAACCCAAGGAGCAGTGAGAGAAATCCGAAAAGAAAACCCCTAAGACCAAGGAAATTGCGGTGGCATCCGCTGAGGACCTGGATCTTGCTGGACCCACAGACACAATGGATATAGATTGCTCAGGCAAAAAGTTGGTGGCAGCATGTGACCCTGAAGTGTAAACTGCCTCATTGAATGTTCCATGCCTGCCCAGTCTCACGATGATGTTATCCTCCAATGGAATTGAGACAGTTTTTTTCCGCCGCCTGGGTGAGCTATGGCTACTGTTAAGGTTTACACCTGCTTTCTGCATTGCCCTCCAGGAAACCTGGTTCCCGCAATGCAGATCCCTGCCCTCGGTGACTATAAGGGATATTACAGGAACCATAGCAACTATAATAGTGTGTCCGATGGAGTTTGCATTTATGTCCTAAACTCAGTCTGTAGTGAATCTGTGCCCCTTCAAACCTCTCTTGAAGCTGTGGCTATCAGAATACGGACTACACAGGAAATAACTGTCTGCAATGTATATCTTCCTCCAGATGGTGCAGTATCCCTGAAAGTATTAGCTGCACTGATAGATCAACTCCCTAAACCTATCCTACTTTTGGGAGATTTTAATTCCCATAACCCCCTGTGGGGTGACACTGTGCTTACTGGTCGAGACAAAGACGTCGAAACTTTACTGTCAGAGCTCGACCTATGCCTCTTAAATACTGGGGCCGCCACACATTTCAGTGTGGCTTGAAGTAGTTACTCAGCCATTGATTTATCAATTAGCAGCCTAGGACTTGTCCAATCTATCCTCTGGCAAGCACATGACGACCTGTGTGGTAGTGACCACTTACCCATCTTCCTGTGACTGCTCCGGCATCAGGCCTATGGATGCCTGCCCAGATGAGCTTTAAAGAAGGCAGTCCGGGAAACTTTCATGTCTGATGTAAACATCGTCTCTGCCCCACATAGTAACATCGATGTGATGGTTGAGCAGGTAACTACAATGATCGTTTCTGCAGCAGAAAACATGATCCCTCGCTCCTTATTGTGCCCCCGGTGAAAGACAGTCCCTCGGTGGCCGTCGGAAGTCACGGAGGCAATTGCAGAGCATCAGCGAACTCTACAGTGACATAAGCAACACCATTCCATAGAGCATCTGATATCCTTTAAGGGGCTCCGTGCCCATGTACGCAAGCCTATAAAATGACGGAAACAGGAGTGTTGGGAGAGGTACGTGTCGACCATTGGGTGCCATACGTCGCCTTCCCTGGATACCAGGCCCCAACAGGTGTCCCTGGCCTTACCATCAATGGCATGTTATCTACCGACGCAAATGCAATTGCCGAGTGCTTTACCGAGCACTATGCTCGAGCCTCTGCTTACTATGCTCGAGCCTCTGCTTTGGAGAATTGCCCCCCAGCCTTTCACACCCACAAATGTTGTATTGAAAGGAAAGTCCTCTCGTTCACTACACGCCACAGTGAACCCTATAATGCCCCATTTACAAAGTGGGAGCTCCTCAGTGCCCTTGCACATTGCCCCGACACAGCTCCTGGGTCAAATCGGATCCACAGTCAGATGAGTAAACATCTCTTGTCTCACTACAAGCATCATCTGCTCATCGTCTTCAACCGGGTCTGGTGCAATGGCATCTTTCCATTGCAATGGCGGGAGAGCACAAGTGCTCAAACCCGGTAAAAACCAGCTTGATGTGGAATAGCTATTGGCCCATCAGCCTCACCAATGTTCTTTGTAAGCTGCTGGAACGTATGGTGTGTTGGCAGCCCATGTCAGGGCAGCTTCCGCCTGGGTCTCTCAACCACTGGTAATCTTGTGTCCCTTGAATCTGCCATCCGAACATCCTTATCCAGACACCAACACCTTGCTGCCGTCCTTTTTGATCTATGCAGAGCGTATGACACCACCTGGCGACATCATATCCTTGCCATATTATACAGGTGGAGTCTTCAAGGTCCGCTCCCGATTTTTATCCAGAAATTCCTGTCACTCTGTACTTTCCATGTCCAACTTGGTGCCTCCCATAGCTCCCCCCATATCGAGGAGAATGGGGTCCCGCAGGGCTCTGTGTTGAGTGTATCACTCTTTTTAGTGGCCGTTAATGGTCTAGCAGCAGCTGTAGGGCTGTCCGCCTCACCCTCTCTGTATGCAGACAACTTCTTCATTTCATACTGCTCCACAAGTACTGGTGTTTGCTGAGTGGCTCCTACAGGGAACCATCCACAGGGTGCAGTCATGGGCTCTAGCCCATGGCTTCCAGTTTTCGGCCTCTAAGTCGTGTGTCATGCACTTCTGTCGGCGTCATACCATTCATCTGGAACCAGAACTTTACCTTAATGATGATCCACTCACTGTAGTGGAGGCATATCATGGTTTTTGACGCCCGATTGACTTGGCTACCTCACCTTCATCAGCTTAAACGGAAGTGCTGGCAGCAACTCAATGCTTTCCGCTGCCTGAGCAACACCAACTGGGGTACAGATCGCTCTATTCTACTGCAGCTTTACAAAGCCCTTGTACAATCCTGCCTTGACCATGGGAGTCTGATTTATGGTTCAGCAGCGCCCTCAGCGTTGCGTGTACCCGACCCAGTACACCACTGTGGCATTTGCCTAGCTCAGGAGCTTTTAGAACGAGTCCGGTGACCGGTGTCCTGGTGGAGACCGGAGTCCCTCTATTGCAGATTCGATGTGCACAACTGCTCCTCAGATACATTGTACACATTTGTAGTTCTCCTGAGCATCCGAATTACCGCCGCCTTTTTCCACCCACGGTAGCAGCCCAGGTCAGGGCTAACAATTGCTGTTCGCATGTGATCCCTTCTGTCTGAACTGGAGTCCTTCCTTTTACCACCTCCCATCCAGGTCTGTCCGCATACACCTCCATGGTGCGCACCTAGGCTGCAGATTTGTCTGAACCTTTCGCATGACCTTAAGGACTCAGTTACTCCTGCTGCTCTCCGCTGTCACTTCCTCTTGATTCTTGATGTGTTCCGAGCCTCTGAAGCGGTTTACACTAATGGTCTGGTGACTAATGGTCATGTTGTCTTAGCCTACGTCCACAGAGGAATGGGCAGCATTCCTTGCCCGATGGCTGCAGTGTATTCACTGCAGAGCTGGCGGCCATCTCTCGTGCACTTCATTATATCTGTTCATGCCCTGGGGAATTGTTTGTTCTTTTTACTGACACCTTGAGCAGCCTACAAGCTATCGACCAGTGCTCCCCTGACCATCCTTCGGTAGCATCCATCCAGGAGTCCATCTATGCCCTGGAATGGTGTTTGTGTGGACTCCACGACACATCGGCATCCCAAGGCAACGAACTTGCTGACAGGCTGGTCAAACAAGCTTCGTTGAAACCGCTTCTGGAGATGGGCATCTCTGAAGCTGATCTGCATTCTGACTTATGCCGCAGGGTTTTTCGGCTTTGGGAGTCGGAATGGCATAACAGTACACACAACAAACTGTGTGTCATTAAGGAGATTACGAATGTGTGGAAGTCTTGCAGGCCTCCCGCAGAGAATCAGTTGTCCTCTGCTGGCTCTGCATTGGCCGCACATGGGCGACCCACAGTTACCTCCTGCACCGTGAAGACCCACCTCAGTGTCGGTGCGGCATCAGGTTGGCAGTGGCCCATGTTCTGGTGCACTGCCCCACTTTGACTGCCCAGTGACGAAATCTTGGGTTACCGGACTCGTTGCTGCTAATTTTATCTGACAGCGCCTCATCGGCTGATTTAGTTTTACATTTTATTCTTGAGGATGGGTTTTATCATTTGATCTAAGTTTTAGCACATGTCCTTCGTTCCTCTGTGTCCTGCACCCTAGATGCACTAGGGTGGAGGTTTTAATGTGTTGCATAGTGGCTGGCTTCTCCTTTTTGATTCTTATGGTCAGCCAGCAATGGTAATCTGCTATGTTGTTTTAATCTCTTCATCCCGTTTCTTGCTTTTCTGTGGTTTTCTTGGCCTCTTTTGTCCATTTACATGTTTGTTGCCCTTCATCGTTCTTGTGATTTTTCCTTTCATTCTGTTTTGAGTTGTCAGTCTCATTTGTTTTATTCTCACACTTGTGGCTTTGTTTTAATTGGAACAAGGGACTGATGACCTCGTAGTTTGGTCCTTTTTCCCACTCTTTTAAACCAACCAACTTGATTAGCTGAGGTGCCTACAGTCTCAGCAATTTTATGATTTTTTATTCAGTGGTCTTCCATTATATTGTCAGTGGTTTCCTTTATGGTGATCACGCTTTAATGGCTGGAGCATGCTTTGTATCTGGTGCTTATCCAAGTATATTTAAATTCATTAATCTAAATGTAAGCGGTCTTCAGTGATGGCACAGTGTCCACATGAACTTCATCCAGTTTGTTTTGTTTTGTGCAGCAGTTCAACTCTTCATATGAAAATGCTTAATAATAGCACAAAACTCTGTTTTATCCATTTTCAATCGCAGCCGACACTGGCCAATTCAGATTGCTGTCAAGGGTGAACTGTGTGCTGTACATTATTTGAGTTCTTTGTATGGTTCTTGGAATAATCAAGCATACCAGTCATGAAGGTGCAACAGAAATGTTCCGTTCTTTCATGGAAATTTACCAGACTTTCCCTAAACAACCCTCATGTACTCAGTTCTGTACAACAAATAGTCATACTAATAATTGATGTAGCATATGAACACATGCCAGTAAACAGTGTGGAATGCTCCAATTTTTTGGGTGTACATATTAACGAAAATTTTAACTGAAATAATTCTATTAGAAAGGTTCTTAAACAATTAAGTTCAGCTATGTCTAGCACTTTGTGTGACTGCTAGTGTTGGAAACAAACTAATCAACTTCTAGACATATTTTTTGTAGTTCCACTCAGTAATGTCTTATGGTATAATTTTCTGGGATGAGTCGCCACTTAGAAAGAGCACAAAAGTAAGCAGTAAGAATAATAACATAGTGTTCGCCCACAGTCATCATGTAGGTTCCTCTTTAAGGAGTTAGGAATTTAAGCTGCACTGTCACAATGCATACAGAGTACGTTCCGAAAGTAATGCAATTGAATTTCCTGCGCCGCTCCTAGTAGTCGGAGTGGGAGCGGGCCACATGGAGTAGGTGGGGAGGACGCTAAGCTTTGCCGCGAAACCGGTTTCAGTGCTCTCCGAGCTGTGGAAGCGGCAGGACGTCTGTTATTGTAAACCTCTGCGCGCCGACCGTGTCACGGAAAAAATGGAATCGACGATCGAGCAACGTTACGCGATTAAGTTTTGTGCTAAACTGAACAAATCGTTTGAGGAGACTAACAAAATGATTCGTGAGGCTTACGGGGACTCTGCTCTGTCCTACTCACAAGTTTCGAGGTGGTTAAAGGCCTTTAAGGACAGCCGGGAAGAGGTTCACGACGAACAACGCTCTGGGCGGCCGTCAACCAGCAAAACGGACAACAATGTGGCTCGTGTGCGACAACTGTTGGACTCTGACCGTCGATTGAGTATCAGGATGGTTGCCAATGAACTGAACTTGTTGTCTACTGTTGTTTTTCGCATTGTTACTGAAGATTTAGCGATGAGGAAAGTGTGCGCCAAGCTCGTGCCCAAGGTGTTGTCAGACGACGAAAAGACCAACCGAGCGGAAATTTCAAGTGAACTTTTGCAACGTGTTGAAATTGAACCTAATTATTTGGACAATGTCATCACTGGTGATGAAACCTGGGTTTTTGAATACGACCCAGAAACAAAACGCCAAAGCTCTGAGTGGTACACTGATCAGTCCCCCAAGCCCAAAAAGGCAAGAGTGAGCAAATCAAAAGTGAAAACAATGCTCATTGTCTTTTTCGACAGCAAAGGAGTGGTCCATAAGGAGTTTGTTCCTCAAGGACAGACAGTTAACGCTGCCTACTACGTGGATGTCCTGGAAAGACTCCGCAAAAGGGTCGTCAGGACGAGAAAGGACATCTCCGCTACCTGGCAACTCCATCACGACAACGCGCCTTGCCACAACGCGCTACGAGTCCGCGAGTTCCTGGCCAAACACCAGGTGCCAACGCTGCCCAACCCCCCCTATAGTCCTGACCTCGCCCCAGCTAACTTCTTTTTGTTTCCTAGGATTAAGTCGGCCCTGAAAGGAACCCGTTTTTCGTCCATAGACGAGATCCAATCCGCTGTGACGAAGACCTTGCGAGAGGTCCCAGAAGACGCCTTCCAGGGCGCGTACCGGTCATGGCAGAGTCGCTGGAAAAAATGTGTAGAGGCCCAAGGACAGTACTTTGAAGAATTTTAAGTGTTTGTGCAAATCTGTTCAATAAATTACTTTAAAAAAAATAATTGCATTACTTTTGGAACGCACCCTGTATATTTGCCTATGAAATTTATCATAAATAATCCATCACAATTTAAGAAGAACAGTGCAGTCGATACCTACAACACTAGAGGGGGGAGGGGGAATGATGTTATTTAATCATTATTGAAGCTGTCAAGGGCTCAAAAAAAGTTCAGTATGCAGCAACAAACTTTTATTAAAACTTGCGCAATAACAAGATGTCTGACAGGTAGCAAAGCAAGTTTTAAATCTGACCTAAAATAATTTCTCCTGAACAATGCCTATTCCATGTACAAATTTCTATTTAAAAACTGATAGTCTGTAAACCAAGTTTTTAAGTGTAGTTGGATGAGTACCTAAGACAAAAATGTTTTTATTAATGTTAATGCTGATCATCTATACATATCCAGTAAACTGACTTGTTCACATCATTTTGGTAAAGGAATCACTGAAATGACCTACATAACGTGTAACTAACATTAGTTGCTCAACTGGTGAAGACATCCAGATATTAAATTTGTTCACTTGTGCAAATATTTCAGTTTAGACTTACAAGTTGTCATTATCTCCATGAGTACAGATGAGCACAAAAATATTGTTTCATAAATATTAAACTGTAAACCAAATCCTCTGAAGGCTTCTGTTACTTGCTGCATGAAAGTTATAATTTTAGTTTTTAATGTTGTGCAGTCATTTAGTTGTCTTGTGTGTCAGGTCATATTTTCTATTAATTGGCTGTTGAGAGTTGATGTACGAATAAAATATAATAAAAGTGAAAATTACAACTGGGGTTGGTTTAAAACCCACATTAGCTTTTTCACATTGTCTATGGCTGCAGCACCCATACTGAAAAAGCTTTTTATCTCACAGTAGTAATTTTAAGCCACCTTGTCAATAGGAAAGATAAAACTGCACTTGAAACAACAAGTTGTCTGTAATGTGAAACAAAATTACTTTTTCATTGTCTTTGGATGCCTCACATAACACATAACAGCTGTTTTGTTTAATTTGGTCACATACACATGTGTGTGTGTGTGTGTGTGTGTGTGTGTGTGTGTGTGTGTGTGTGTGTGTTATACAGGGTGTAACAGACTGACATTTTAAAAATTTGGGAGATTGTGGAGAATGACGTTTGGAATGTTTTGAAATGAGGAACCTCTGGCTAGAAATGTGAAATAAAGTTTCTACAGCCACCACTGGGTTGTTGAAAACCCACTCCTTAGCTATTTGAGATATTACCAGGTGAGATTCTCAGTGAACATTTGGGCTGGAATTCAGGGAGATCACTTTATTGGACCACACATCTTATCAGACCATTTGGGGCCTGGGTGTTTGTGTTGTCCTCATCATTTCATCATCATTCCTGACAATGGCGAGATTGGACTGTGAAAAAAATTGGACTGTTTGAAAATTGGGACTTTGTATGGGCGCCCCACAAACCAAACATTATCATATCATCATTATCAGATCATTTGAATTGTGCATGGTATTTCAACTGTCTGGAGAATGCTTTGCCTGAACTTCTGGAGGATATTCCCTTGCAATTGTGCACTGGTTTATGGTATCAGAATGACAGTACTCAAGTGCACTTTGATTGTCGAGCCAGGGCATTCCTCACGGACAAGTTCAAGTAGAGAGTAATTGGCTGAGATTACACAGTCCCTTGGCCTGCACACGCCCCTGACTTGCCCCTGTATGTGTAGTCCCCTGTATGCTTAACACCAGTAGGAACAGTACCTGCGCTTATTGAGTGCATCTTTACAGCCTCTGATATCATGAGAAGGAAGTGTGGAGTCTTTCAGAGAAGTACACTAAACCTGGTTTGTTGTTATGTGACAAAGTTGGTAGTCATCACATTTGAACTGATTCAATTTACAGTATCTGATTATATTTTATTGTTTCTTCAATAAAAGTTTTCCAAATTAGAGTATTCTAGTGCTTCATTTACCTTACCAAATGTATAGTGCTGTAGAAATTTTATTTCACAGTCCCAACTATATGTTCCTTATATCAAAAATTCAATCTCTCAAATTTTCAAAATATCTTTTTGTTGCATGCTCTTTATCCATGAGGGGCAACAGTCTTGGTGTCCATCAGATTACCTGTAGTGATACCCACTGAGCCATCTAGTAATGTGGCACAGTGGCAAGACACTATACTCATGTTTGGGACGACAGCAGTTTAAATCCAGAGCAGACCATCCAAGTTTATGTTTTCATATATTAAGCAGATAATAGTAGAGAAATAGCTTGAAGGTATAGTTCAACGAACCCTCTGACAAGCACTTAATTGTGAATTGCAGAGTACTCTTGTAGATGTAGATTCCCTGAGTTGATTGAGGCAAACGCCTTTGAAAAGGATATAGGCAGTGTTCTTCTCCACCCTTCCCCTGCCCAGGCTTGTGTTCCATCTCGGATGACCTAGTTGTCCATGGGTCATTAACTCGTAACATTCCTTTCCCACAGTGAACCTGTGCAACTGCTTTTATTGTTTTCTCATATAAAAATGAGTGTTATATTCAACAACATTCTTCATTTATCTGTTATTGTTTTGATTTTATTTCTTCATGTGATGTCCTCTAAGAGTTTGATAGCTTTGTCGTATCTACAGTAATCATCTAAAAAAATTCATAAGCTGTACAGATGAATGTAAGAGAGTTCTGTGTGTTGCAGGAAGACGCTGTTTGATGCACAGAATGATCCTGACTACACGCCGCTACCTGAGGAACGCCCAGGTGGATTTAATTGGGCAGAAGCTGAACAGCCTGACCAGCCGCAGTGAATTTGTGCATGTGCGAGTAAAATAAAACAGTTTCCTTCTCTATTCTCTGCACACTCTGCAGACTTCTTTCATAATTATTGAGAAGGGGGAAAAAGAGCCTATTGTTAGACCTGGAATTGTGGTTCAGATCACAATCAGTGTAACCTCTACTGTTCACCATAGTTTGTAAATACTGAACTGCCTCTGGTGCAGTGAGGCTATGGGGCAGTTTATAACTGCTGGATCAACTTTATTAAATCTCTTTGTGATGTTCAATCAATCACAATCTCACCAAAGAAAAAAGCACATAATAAATGCAGTGGAAAACTGATTGATTCTTCCTTCTGTGATGTGGATGTGCTCTACATATGTAAGTAAAAGTGAGTTTTATTCCAAGAGCTATATATATTCACACTGTTGGATGGTAAGGTGTTAGATTTTGATCTACTCTAAAATTCAGTGACTGTCATACACTTGACTGTCGCATTTATGCACAAAAATGTATCCAATGGATGTGTTTGGAATGAAATGAGATGTTTACCAAATGTAATTAAATATTTTATGTGTAAGTCAGTTTGTTTACTACAAGATGCCATGACTTAATTAGGTCATTGTTGTTATTTCATAATCAAAACAATTTGTACCTGAATACCACATTATTTTTATTTATATTATCTTTCCTGGAACCACACTGAATGTATAGTGTGGTACATGCATCAAAATGTGCAAAAAATAAGAGTTTTCCAAGAGATTGAAGAATATTTACCATTGGTGTCTTATAGTGTAATTCACTCGAAACATGAGGCACAGATGTAAATAAATTTACATAAAACATTATATTCAATGAACCTATTTTGGCTCTGCCAGCAGTAATGTAATATGTGTATTAGCAATTGGAAGATTGGAATCTTCTAATGCAGAGAATGTTTAATGGAAGAAACAGGTGATGTTAATAGAAAAGTCTGAAGAGATTAATAGAAAGAGTGAAGAGGAGGACTTTACCTGTCTTGTAATTCCAAGATGATACTAACCACTAATAGAATTTCTCTGTAATTGAGTAGATTCACTGGAAACATTTTTACAAATTCATTTCATTTATAAAATTTATTGTGAAGCATAGTTTATTTAGTGTGCACTGAGGTGTTGCAGCTTGTATCATTATATGCCCAAAAACCACATGGAACATTATCACAGAATGGTTTCCACTTCTGGCAGAATTATTTTCTGATACTCCCATTTAGGGCTGTGGAGAAAATTTGACTGGAAAACATCAGTAAGTGAAATCCTCAGATTGGAGCAACTGCCTGAACATACTGATGCCTTTTGTATTTTTCTGTTATGTTTGCACACACAATTTCTGGCCATGCAAACATTTATTTTGTGGGTATGGCATGTTTGACAGTCACATAATACTGGAGAATTGCTTGTTTAATTCATTTTTTAATAGAAACACTTCTCACTAGATAACCACTTCCAGAGGAGCATATTCTCAAGGGGATGATGTCACCCGTGTCTTCCTAATTAACTTAAACACATATTTAAATTCGCAATATCTGAAGATGACTACTTAAATTAACGTCACACATCTGTTAAAGTTAATTGTATCAAAGGGAATCAAGAAAACTAATAGATGATGAGACAGTATTGCTGGTTATTACTTAAACAATGGAAACTCCAGGTAGGAATATCAACAATGTAGGAAAAGACAGATTGCTACTTACTGTAAAGAAGACACATCGAGTTGCAGCAGACAGTCGAGTTGCAGCAGACAGTCACAATTAAGACCCTCACATATAGCTTTTGTTCGTAGCCTCCATCAGTAAAACAAACAAACACACACACGCACGCGCGCGTGACCACCAACTTCAGCATCTCAGGCTGGAATGCAATATCACGAGGGATGCAAGCGGCAGTCTGGAGAAAGCAGGGAAGGGGAAGGGGAGGGATAGCAGTATATGGGAGAGAGATGAACGCTGTATGGCGGAGTGTGCAGGGGGTTGTGGAGGTTGTGGGGGGGGGGGAAAGGAGAGGTGTGGGAAAAAACGGGCAGATGCATTGACAGAGGACTGAAAATGAACAGAGTAGATGAGAATGGGGAGGAGATGATAGGATAGAGGGGGTGGGAACTGTTGGCTGGGGGGTGTGGGGCAATATGTTACCATAGGTTGATGTTGGGATATAATGCTGTGTAGTGCTGGAGTGGGAAGAGAAGGAGATAGGTGGGTGAAGGACAGTGACTTAACACAGGATGAGAACAGGGTGGTTACAGGAACATCAGATATATTGCAAGGAGAGTTCCCACTTGGGCAATTCAGAAAATCTGTTGTTGGTAGGAAGTATTCAGATGGCACAGGCTGTGAAGCAGTTATTGAAGTGAAGAACATTGTATGGGTAGTATGCTCAGCAACTGGATGGTCCAGATGATTCTTGGCCATAGTTTGTTGGTGGCCACTCATGCAGACAGGCAGCTTGTTGGTTTTCATGCCCACATAGAACTCAGCACAGTGGCTGCAGCTTAACTTGTTGATCACATGATTGGTTTCACAGGTAGCTCTGCCTTCGATGGGATAAGTGATGTTTGGATCGGGTTAGAATAGGTGGTGGTGGGAGGAGGATGTACAGGACAGGTCTTGCATCTAGGTCTGTTAAAGGGACACGAGTTGCGAGGCGAGGGTTAGAGAGCAGGAGTGATGTTGGTATGGATGAGGATATTGTGTTGATTCCATATTAAAGATAAGAAAGGAGAGAAATCTAGCAAACCCATTGTCAATAATATTGTGGTCTCTAGCTACAAAATTAACGAATTGCTGAATAATACGTTAAAAGCAGTATATACTTTAGAGGACACTTTTTAGTGACAATTTTTCCCCTGTCTCCTGTTAGCATTTTTAGACACTGAAACTTTGTTAAATGATTTTCTGATCAAAGGTACCATTGAATTTGTTAAAAAAAAAAGCACTTTCTGGAGTGTAAAGTGTAAAAAAATTGCACTGCAGACATAACTGAATTAATAGAATTTCAAGGGTTTGTGCTGTCTTATAATTATTTTCCCTTTTAACAACCAAAATTACCAATAGAAAGAAGGCCTTGCAAAGGAGACTATCCTTGCTGGAACTCTAGCAGAAATGTTTATTAATGACCTGAGAAAGTTCAGAAATATGTATTACTGACCTGGAGAATGTTCTTTAAAAGATTTCCCATATTTAGACGAAATATTATATACACTGGTGTGCAAAACTTAAGGACAAAAGTAGGTTTAAAAAGGTCTGTCACTGCCATGTAAAATAGCTTAATGAAAGAACTGCTGTGGTGTAGTAGAGCAGAAAGTAACTGAAAGAAATAAGTAATCAGACAAGCAGTAATGACACTCTCTCGTATACTTACACTGAAGTCATCGTGATGTTTTATGGCTCCCTACACATTACTAAAGGTTCTTAATAGGGTGTGAGATCACCGTCGTGTGGCAGTACATTTTCTGCAACTCTCTCTCTCTCTCTCTCTCTCTCTCTCTCTGTGTGTGTGTGTGTGTGTGTGTGTGTGTGTGTGTGTGTGTGTGTGTGTGTGTGTGTGCTTCTTACAATTACTCTTATCATATGGCTGAACTCATTGATATGATAATGAGTTTTATTCATTTTGTTGTGTCTAAAGATTTTTTTGCTGGTAACCAGTGTGGTTTGGATTAACGGGTCAGTCCACACATTGTAAACTTAGGCCCTAATATTGTTTCATTATTTTGTCCCTTAAAGAGTCAACATATCCTTAAATACTATGGTTTATGTGGCTGATGTGATTTTGTACTATATTCCTTGTATCCGTCGTGAGTTTTTCAAGTCGTTAAAAGTTGGCTCACTCATTCTGCACTTAGGCTCTGAAATTTTTCTCTTCTCTATTGAAGATTTTGACTGAGTGATTATATGGATGTAACCTTACAATTTGTAATTCTAGTAATTTACATTGTCTCTGTATTTATTTCTATAGTTTAGTGTTGCAGTGCTGTAGTTTTGATTTTGTATCAATTTCCAATAATACAATATCAATGGCCGTTATTTAGGTTTTATTTATTAGGCAACCAGTTTCGACATTACATTATGTCATATTCAGGTATAGATATAGGATGGAGTTACATTTATTTGTATCAACTGTCTTGTGAAAGCATGCTCCGCTGGTCTGAAAATCTGAATGCCATATCGTGATTGTTGGTATGGGTGCCAGATTGAGATTCATTGGGAGAGTCCTTAGAAAATGTACTCCATCAACAAAGGAGGTGGCTTACAAAACACTCGTTTGACCTATACTTGAATATTGCTCATTAGTGTGGGATCCTTACCAGGTCGGGTTGACAGAGGAGATAGAGAAGATCCAAAGAAAAGTGGCGTGATTCGTCACAGGGTTATTTGGTAAGCATGATAACGTTACAGAGATGTTTAGCAAACTCAAGTGGCAGACTCTGCAAGAGAGGCGCTCTGCATCGCGGTGTAGCTCGCTTTCCAGGTTTTGAGAGGGTGCGTTTCTGGATGAGGTACCGAATACATTCCTTCCCTCTACTTATACCTCCCGAGGAGATCACGAATGTAAAATTAGAGACATTCGAGCGCGCACAGGGGCTTCCCGGCAGTCGTTCTTCCCGCGAACGATACCGACTGGAACTGGTAAGGGATGTAATGACAGTGGCACGTAAAGTGCCCTCCGCCACACATCTTTGGGTGGCTTGCGGAGTATAAATGTAGATGTAGATGTGATGTATGTATAGATCATGACTTATTTAGTAAATATTTTTCTTGTGTTTTCTGTAATATGTTATGTATCAGATACTTCTATAACTCGAGATTCTAACTAATGGCATCATTTTGTACACTGTTTGGCAAACTTTACAGTCTGCCACAAAATATTGTAAACACGTAGTTTTCAAATTTTGTGAGGGGGGATATGGTAATGGGACACCCTCTTCTAACATTATCTTTCTTTAATAGAAATAGCCGAAATCAGGAATATTTTCGAATTTTGTATAGCTTAAATAACTTAAAATTATCTCAGGTGTTTCATTAAAGAATTTCATATGATTTTGTATATGATGTATTGTATTGCAGGCCAAAATGTGTAAAAAGAAATTAATTTATTATAATCGATATGTACTAACTCTGCATCTGCAGTTAAAATTGCTCTTCTTTTAGAAATATTTGAAATTACGAAATATCTATCATACTTAAAATTCCTATTATTGTTTGTGCACTATTTATCAAATTTAATTTCTGGACTCATTTACAAAATAATGACATAACTTGGTAAAGAATCTTCTTTTGTCAAGAAAGTTTGTAAACTCTTTTTTGTTCAGTAAACTCTTTGGAATATTAGTCCACCAGCTTAACTGGGTGGTAACGTGCTCGCCTCCCATGCAAGCAGGCCCAGGTTCAATTCCCGACCTGGTTGTTGATTTTCTCTGCTCATGGACTGGGTGTAGTGTTGTCCACACCATCATTTCATCCTTGTCTCCGGCACGCAAGTCACCCAGTGTGACGTAGACTCAGATAAGACTTGCACTTAGCGGCCGAACTTCCCTGATGGGGCCTCCCGGCCAACGATTACCGTACGCTCATTTCATTTGGAACATTGTTAGTACCACAGAATGAGTTAGGAGTGGAAGGCATGTCTTGGAAATGGAGATAGTAAAGCCAGTGTGATATAGAAGAATGTGACATCATAAAAAACAAGTGCAAACAGGAATCATGCAAGCTTACTTAAAATTTATCTAGTCATCTGGAACCCACAAAGTCAAAAACAAATTTCAGCCTGAAGAGTGTACCCCTAGACATGACGAACTGCAGCCAACAACGAGAAAATGAAGATACGTAAATAAAGTTATTTTTACAGCTTACGCTTCTCGAAGCTTTTGAAATGAATTTATTTTTAAGAAGAGACTGAAAATTTACTCCAAATCTTTGAATACAATACATTCACCAGTCAATGATATTGTGACGCTATACTCTTCCCAATGTGCATCCTCTCGGGGGTTCATTCGACCCTGATTTTATTTTTATGGGTGACAATGCATGACCATATCAAAGAGCACAGGTGGAGCAGCTCTTGGAATGAGAGGATATTCAGCAAATAGACTGGCCTGCACTTACCATTTAAATCCCATTGAACTCTTGTGGGATGCTGTGGGGAAATGTGTTGCACCACAGCCACATGCAGTATCCTACCAGCAGTCGTCAACAATGTTTAGGGGAGGAATTGAATTCCTCACCCCAAGAACTTCTTACAACAATGTGGCCAGCATGGGAGCACATCTCAGAGCATGTATTGCCATCTGTGGTGACAACACATCCTATCAAAAACCATATCCCACTTTTTATAACAAGCATGGTGACTTCATTGTAATTATTGTCTTTGAATAAAAGGGTCGTTTCTGTTTCACTACCATTGTCACCTTAGTCTTCACTGAAAATATTTATCTCTGCTACTAGCCTAATTCAAAAGCAGGTTTCACATCTAATCCTGGTACTGCTGATCCCACTGTCTGACATTTTGCCCACCAGACCTACAACAGAGTTTTGTTAAACCCCTCCCAATCTAAACAATATCCTTGTGAGACACTATGCTCCTTCTGCACCCACCTCCTAACCTGATCATCCCCGCTGTAAGACTTGCCCTTGCATCCTCTTACCACTGCCTGTACAAGGCTTGTAACTGGCAAACACTTACTGTCAAAGAGAGAGCCACCTGTGAAATGACATATATCATGTACTATCTGTTATGGTAATACAGTTCGCTATTCTACATTGGCACATTGGCATGATTACTATCAACTTACCAGTTAGGATGAATGGGCATAGACACATGGTGTATACTGGCCACAATATCCTGTTGCAGAACATGCTCTACAATGTGACATTGCTGCAGAGAGTCTGCATCTGATAAGATATGCTTGCCTAGGATGCTAAGGTTGTATGGGAGGGAACATTTGACAAGGGAAGGATGGCAACTGTCAACATGTGAGTATTGTTGTTTTTTAGTAGGTTTAATGTGAGCAGAAGTATGTAGCTGATCTTCAGTGAGGATGAAGTCAATGTCAATGAAAGTTGTACAGGATCTGGAATAGGACCATGTGAAATTTAAATGGGAGAATGTGTTTAGAGATTCAAAAAATTTTCGTCATTCTTATCGTGTCAATAAGGCAAAAATTTCATAAGTGGATCTAAACCAAACAAGACTGATCTATGGAAACACTATAGCTACTTTATTATTTACAAAAATATTACATCAAATTCGCAACATGAGAATATGTCCAGAAATCATCGTCATTATTGTTATATGTGTGTGTGCACCATCATCACTACAAGAGAATCTCTCCATCAGTTTTTCCCCCCAATTTGATGTTCTGAATGAAATTTGGACGGAGCATGAAACCACAAATTCCAATTTCAACTAGGAGTTGCCGGAATTCCTGACGAGTGAACCACATAGCTGCCTCTGGTCAAGAGACCCATTTGAGCATCAAGTAATGTGTCATTGATCACTTTATCAGCAAACATTAGCTGTTGTGGAGTTAATTTCCTCAGCTTAACTGTGTAACCCTTTGCCAATGTCAGGAATTCATCATCTTCAGCTTCCAAATACCGTGTGGGCATTATAAAACGATCGTTTGATTGAGGAGCCATCATTACTTTTTTGCTGGATGCTGCAAATGAAGAACTGGATGTTTGCTCTGATGAAGTCAATCCGGATGTGTGAACTGGAACCTTTATAAACAGAAATTTTGGTCAAAATTAAGAATGAAAGTACAGAGTAAAATTTAAAAAATGCTAAATACACACTTTCAATTAAAGTTTATTTGTTATGGTAAATACTTATATACACTAAATGTAAATAACTGATTATTTCAATTTCAGGTTCCTCAAATTGAAGGAAGGTGCTCGTAAGTTTCTAGGAAAATGACAATGTTTGCTCTGTCTTGGAGTGGCTGATGGAAAACACACATTCACATAAAGAAACAACCAAATTCTGACTCTCTTTACATCAGCTACAAAGGCACATTAAGCCTCGTATTAAGGGCAATAGTTGATACAAATTATGAAGTTTTAATGACTGCCATTGGAATGAGCCAGACTGATGTGATTAAAAACGTGCATATCTACGACAGTCTCAAAAAGAGAAGAGAGAGAGAGAGAGAGAAACTAAACATTCAATTTTCTGAGAACCTTTCAAAAACCACCTAGACTGATCCAGATATTTTCATTTCTGAACGAGACATTCCAGTTGAAGGGTATTTTAATGAAGACATATTCTGTTTGCTCAATGATGAATTACATATATCGTATCCCTATAGCAAGGAGAGTTGTTGAAATTATTTTCATAATTTTGGTTTCCAGTTTCATAGTACCATACTTGGAAAGCATATCACTCTATTGCCTATGACTGTAAATACCGTAGTTATATATACCAGTAGTTATAGCGTGCTCGTGTTAACATAATATTTCATGAAGACATTTCAGCATTTATGTCTTTACCGGTAATCAGTGGCTTCCCAAATGAAGATTTGGAATCTCAAACAGTTGGAGTTATGCTTCTTCTCTGTCTGCCTCTTTCCCGCAGTCACTTTGACAGTTAAGGAAGAGGTGCATGGCAAGAGAACAAGGTTTGGATATTCACTTTCTTTTTTCTAAAATACAAAATTAATATCATTTTATTGTTGCATGTCCACTTACCGACATTTCACCGCCTTGAGTACCAGCTGCACTAGTTGATTCACCTCGATCCGACATTTTCTGGTGGAACAAAATAATAAGTTCGTTGAAATACCAGAGACTCTGAACATAACTCTTTTAATCATTAACCTTCCATAATTCTTACCGAAAAGTGGACCTAAGGTTGTTTATTTTTTTCACTACACTATCACAAGTCGCATCTGGCTCTAGACATTTCAGTTTTTGTATTTGAACATTGTATGTGGTCACTTTTTTTCCACAATTCGAAAAAGCAGCACATTTTGTATCCCAAAGTTCAGAGAGATTCCGGTAACAGTCAATAAAATCTAAAAGTGCATCTTTATTTTTCATATATGTCATGATTGTGACGGAATGAGGGTCTAGTGACGACAATTAGATTATCAGAGAGAACTGCACAGTTTATAGTCACAAAAGACAAGTCTGGCATCCTGCCTGTATTGCGCAGATATCTCTGGTAATCGTACAGTTTATCGCTCTGACATGTGATAAACTGCGTAGTTAAATTGAAGGTATGTAAGCTTGAATGTGGTAGGGAAACTAGAAAATCTGAAAAGGGAAATGCAAAGGCTCAATCTAGATATAGTAGGGGTCAGTGAAGTGAAGTGGAAGGAAGACAAGGATTTCTGGTCAGATGAGTATCGGGTAATATCAACAGCAGCAGAAAATGGTATAACAGGTGTAGGATTCGTTATGAATAGGAAGGTAGGGCAGAGGGTCTGTTACTGTGAACAGTTCTAATCAGAATCAACAGCAGACCAACACCGACAACGATAGTTCAGGTATACATGCCGACGTCGCAAGCTGAAGATGAACAGATAGAGAAAGTGTATGAGGATATTGAAAGGGTAATGCAGCATGTAAAGGGGGACGAAAATCTAACAGTCATGGGTGACTGGAATGCAGTTGTAGGGGAAGGAGTAGAAGAAAAGGTTACAGGAGAATATGGGCTTTGGACAAGGAATGAAAGAGGAGAAAGACTAATTGAGTTCTGTAACAAGTTTCAGCTAGTAATAGCGAATACCCTGTTCAAGAATCACAAGAGGAGGAGGTATACTTGGAAAAGGCCGGGAGATACCGGAAGATTTCAATTAGATTACATCATGGTCAGACAGAGATTCCGAAATCAGATACTGGATTGTAAGGCATATCCAGGAGCAGATATAGACTCGGATCACAATATAGTAGTGATGAAGAGTAGGCTGAAGTTCAAGACATTAGTCACGAAGAATCAGTACGCTAAGAAGTGGGATACGGAAGTTCTAAGGAATGAAGAGGTACGTTTGAAGTTCTCTAACACTATAGATACAGCAATAAGGAATAGCGCAGTAGGCAGCACAGTTGAAGAGGAATGGACATCTCTAAAAACGGCCATCACAGAAGTTGGGAAGGAAAACATAGGTACAAAGAAGGTAGCTGCGAAGAAACCATGGGTAACAGAAGAAATACTTCAGTTGATTGATGAAAGGAGGAAGTACAAACATGTTCCGGGAAACTCAGGAATACAGAAATACAAGTCGCTGAGGATTGAAATAAATAGGAAGTGCAGAGAAGCTAAGATGAAATGGCTGCAGGAAAAATGTGAAGACATCAAAAAGATATGATTGTCGGAAGGACAGACTCAGCATACAGGAAAATCAAAACAACCTTTGGTGACATTAAAAGCAACGGTGGTAACATTAAGAGTGCAATGGGAATTCCACTGTTAAATGCAGAGGAGAGAGCAGATAGGTGGAAAGAATACATTGAAAGCCTCTATGAGGGTGAAGATTTGTCTGATGTGATAGAAGAAGAAACAGGAGTCGATTTAGAAGAGATAGGGGAGCCAGTATTAGAATCGGAATTTAAAAGAGCTTTGGAGGGCTTCGGTCAAATAAGGCAGAAGGGATAGATAACATTCCATCAGAATTCTAAAATCATTAGGGGAAGTGGCAACAAACGACTATTCACGTTGGTGTGTAGAATATATGAGTCTGGCGACATACCATCTGACTTTCGGAAAAGCATCAACCACACAATTCCGAAGATGGCAAGAGCTGACAAGTGCGAGAATTATCGCACAATCAGCTTAACATCTCATGCATTGAAGCTGCTTACAAGAATAGTACTTACAAGAATATTATACAGAAGAATGGAAAAGAAAATTGAGAATGCGCTAGGTGACGATCAGTTTGGCTTTAGGAAAAGTAAAGGCATGAGAGAGGCAATTCTGACGTTACGGCAAATAACGGAAGCAAGGCTAAAGAAAAATCAAGACACATTCATAGGATTTGTCGACCTGGAAAAAGCGTTCGATAATATAAAATGGTGCAAGCTGTTTAAGATTCTGAAAAAAGTAGGGGTAAGCTATATGGAGAGACATGTCATATACAATATGTACAACAACCAAGAGGGAATAATAAGAGTGGGCAATCAAGAACGAAGTGCCCGTATTAATAAGGGAGTAAGACAAGGCTGCAGCCTTGGCATTTCTGGCCAAGAGAAGTCTACTAATATCAAATACTGGCCTTAATTTGAAGAAGAAATTTCTGAGGTTGTACGTCTGGAGTACAGCATTGTATGGTAGTGAAACATGGACTGTGGGAAAACCGGAACAGAAGAGAATCGAAGGATTTGAGATGTGGTGCTATAGACGAATGTTGAAAATTAGGTGGACTGATAATAAGGTAAGGAATGAGGAGGTTCTACGCAGAATCGTAGAAGAAAAGAATATGTGGAAAACACTGATAAGGAGAATGGACAGGATGATAGGACATCTGCAAAAACATGAGGGAATGACTTCCATGGTACTAGAGGGAGCTGTAGAGGCCAAAACTGTAGAGGAAGACAGAGATTGGAATACGTCAAGCAAATAATTGAGGACGTAGGTTGCAAGTGCTACTCTGAGATGAAGAGGTTGGCACAGGAAAGGAATTCGTGGCGGGCCACATCAAACCAGTCAGTAGACTGATGACCCAAAAAAAAAATATACCTTTAATAACTTTACCCAGGCAGTTACCTTTAATAACTTTACCCAGGCAGTTACCGGTATGCACATCCCTCAGTGAAGTTTACCGATGAGACAAAAGAAAATAACCCGGCATCAATTACTAGTATGTCAATGTGACAATTATAACACAAATAAAATAAACATGTTTTCAGTGTCTGCCCCAGTCATGACATCCACAATATTACAAAAAGTCTATATTTATTCTGTATTGCAAATTCTAATATTTACTATTCGTGCCATTTTTGTGATAACAAGGATTAATATACAAAGCTTGTAGGTACTGTGACATAGAGTCTATCTTTGAACTTTTGCAAAATTCATACCTCTTCGTCAATAATACACTACATTTGTCTGTCTTGGAAATGTTTGGTAACAGTAACGCAGTTTAAAAAAATTGTTTCCCATTAATCTCATTGTGTAGGGCTTCCTACATGATAAGATGAATATTTTTGAGAATTTTCCAGCACATACAAGTGTTTGCACGTCATGTAATTTGTGGTAAATTATGAACTACAGCTGAGTATTCTATAAACTTTAGAAGCTACTGTATATCTTTCCAGAAAATCATTCCCCCTTATCGCAGTGCTGGCACTTCTGTGATTAGTGCAATATTCCCACATTTTTCCGCTCACTGACCCCATTGCTCCTAACCAAGTGTAGGAAATTTTACGATCGTGACAAATTTTGCTCTTTGAATTCAAGTGACAAATTTTGCTCTTATGAATTCAACTACAGCGATGTAATAAAGTGTATTGCACCGTTTATGACTGTCAGTTGTATTCCCTATTAGTTTCCCCTTCAACAATAGCATATATTATCAACATTTATTGTACAATCCACATTGTTATGTGGCTCTGTTATGTTGCAGTCACAGTGGCACCGATATTGGTGAATTCCGCCAACGACTGACATTGGACAAAGATGGTCCATCTTTTCAAATCAACATGCCACTTAGGCTGTGGTCACATAGTCAGTCCCATCTCCCAAACGTACAGACTCTGGATGTCAATCATTGAAATTCAAATCAGTTCGTTTTTTCGGTCAAATTGATGCTGTTCTTGCACATGAAATATGGAACGTGAGAAACTGATAAGTTTAATTCAAGAAAGAGTGAGTAAGTGGCAGCATGAGGGTGAAAATATCATATTTGGGATATAGTCTGGAATCCAAGGACTGAAATCACAGGTTTATTTAAAACCTCAGATATGCACAATCTTTTTTGGAAATTTTAGGCATAGGTTATAACCTCAAAAATTAATTTGTTCAGAAGAAGAGGATGGCATGTCTATTATGCTTATAGCTACTGTACTGGATGTTTTTGTGGTAGGTTGTCATTAGTTGTGTACAAATTATTATTACTGCTTAGTGGTGTTTCATACCAGTAGCGTAGTAATACTGTTAATATGAAGTCGTTTGCAAATGTGGTGTACAATATATATTGCCACTTTTACGAGCTTCAGTTTTTCAGAACATCTTATGCTACACTTTATGCTTGTCTTTCACTCGTGCTAAAGGGCAGTCACACAGCAAAAACAGTGTGTTGCATTTCATTATCACCATGAATTATCTGAAGTATGTAACGGAACATTTCTACCGTCATCTCATATACTCTTAAAACTTGTATAGTTATTTCGATAACTGAGGACAGAGTGTAAGTACTCACCATGTTCTTCACGAGACAGGAAAGCTTTTTTAGATGTGGGATTATAACCTCAAAAAAATAATTTGTTCAAGTGACAAGGATGACTTTTCTTTTGCTTAAAGTTACTGTAATTGATCTTTCTGGGTTGTGGTAGTGGGAATCAGCTTTCTACAAATTATTATTACTGCTTACTGGCGTTGTTTTTAGGGCAGTAGGGTGCTGATTCTGTTACGTGAAATGGTTTGCAAATGTGATGTACGTGTTTCCACTTTTCAATGCTGTACGTGTTCAGAGTATCTTACTCTAAACTTTGTCTGTCTTTCACGCATATAGTGAATGAGTCATTGAAGGTTAATTTATATATGCCTGCACAATGTTAAATATATTCAGCAAAGAGATTTTGAGTAGCCCCTACTTGTAGAGGTGTGAGTTGAGGTCTATTAAAAAATCCAGTTCTCGCATTAAAGATGCAGTTCTGGTTCAAGCAAAACCACAAGTGACTCTTTTATATTTGACATCTGTCAATCACATCTTTCTAATAATTGGGCCTATATCACATTCTGGAAAATACAGTTTCAATGCTTGTGTGTGCTATGTTAGATGTTATTTACGATGCTCTAAAAACTAATTTAAAATCTAATATTTTCACTCTACCCCCCCCCCCCCCCCCCCCCATTTGAAGCTGTGCAAGTGCACTAACACACACTGTAATGCTGATTTTCTTCATTAAAAGCAACATTCTATCTGAAATAATACTGCCACCAGGAATATTGATACCTGTGGACAAGGGCAATGCTACCATTGTTTTGGACAAGCAGGATTATGTCTGATTCAGCATATCATTATGTCTGATTCAGCATATCAGAGGGAAGAGAGAGAGAGAGATTCTGTATCGCAGGAGACTTATCACGAATCTCAATTCTTATTGGTCATATTTTGCGGAAATATGATGTAAAGTGAGTGTTTCAACTACCATCAAATATCAGGGTTCTTTTAGGTTTGATAAAGGGCAATCTAGGCTTGCATAAGATGAGCGTATACCATGTGTCTTGCAGTTCTGACGTGTAATACATTGGTCAGACTACAAGGACTATGGAGGACCAGTGTACTGAGAGCATAAGTGGCACACATTCTCATAACAGCCGAGCAGATTTGCCATTGCTTGGCATCAGTCATCCAATAGAATATAACAACATGGAGGTTCTGACATACACTTCATCTACTTCTACATTTACACTCTACAAGCCACCCAGCAGTGTGTGGCGGAGGGCACTTTATGTGCCACTATCATTACCTTCCTTACCTGTTCCAGTTGCCTATGGTTCGTGGAAAGAACGACTGCCGGAAAGCCTCCGTGCGCGCTTGTATCTGTCTAATTTTAGATTCGTGATCTCCTCGGGAGGTATGAGTTGGAGAAAGCAATATATTCGATACCTCATCCAGAAATAACCCTCTCAAAACCTGGACAGCAAGCTACACCGCGATGCAGAGCGCCTCTCTTGAAGAGTCTGCCACTTGAGTTTGCTAAACATCTCCGTAATGCTATCATGCTTACCAAATAACCCTGTGACAAAACATGCCGTTCTTCTTTGGATCTTCTCTATCTCCTGTCAACCCGACCTGGTACGGATCCCACACTGATGAGCAATACTCAAGTATCAGCTGAACGAGTGTTTTGTAAGCCACCTCCTTTGTTGATGGACTACATTTGCTAAGGACTCTCCCAATGAATCTCAACCTGGCACCCGCCTTACCAACAATTAATTTTATATGATCATTCCACTTCAAATCGTTCCGCACGCATACTCCCAGATATTTTACAGAAGTAACTGCTACCAGTGTCTGTTCCACTACCATATAATCATACAATAAAGGATCCTTCTTTCTATGTATTCGCAATACATTACATTTGTCTATGTTAATGGTCAGTTGCCACTCCCTGCACCAAGTGCATATCTGCTGCAGATCTTCATGCATTTCGCTGCAATTTTCTAATGCTGCAACTTCTCTGTATACTACAGCATCATCCGTGAAAAGCCGCATGGAACTTCGGACACTATCTACTAGGTCATTTATATATATTGTGAAAAGCAATGGACCCATAAAATTCCCCTGTGGCATGCCAGAGGTTACTTAAACGTCTGTAGACGTCTCTCCATTGACAACAACATGCTGTGTTATGTTTTCTTCAATTCAGCCGCACAGCTGGTCTGATGTTCCATAGGCTCTTTGTTTATCAGGCGACAGTGCGGAACTGTATCGAACGCCTTCTGGATGTCAAGGAAAATGGCAATCTACCTGGGAGCCTGTATCTAATATTTTCTGGGTCTCATGAACAAATAAAGCGAGTTGGGTCTCACACAATCGCTGTTTCCGGAATCGATGTTGATTCCTACAGAGTAGATTCTGGGTTTCCAGAAATGACATGATACGCGAGCAAAAAACATCTTCTAAAATTCTACAACAGATAGACGTCGGAAATATAGGCCTATAGTTTTGCACATCTGCTCGACGACCCTTTTTGAAGACTGGGACTACCTGTGCTCTTTTCCAATCATTTGGAACCTTCCGTTCCTCTGGAGACTTGCAGTACATGGCTGTTAGAAGGGGGGCAAGTTCTTTCGAGTACTCTGTGTAGAATCGAATTGGTATGCAGGTCAGGTCCAGTGGACTTTCCTCTGTTGAGTGATTTCAGTTGCTTTTCTATTCCTTGGACACTTATTTCAATGTCAGCCATTTTTTTGTTTCTGCGAGGATTTAGAGAAGGAACTGCAGTGCAGTTTTCCCCTGTGAAACAGCTTTGGAAAAAGGTGTTTAGTATTTCAGCTTTGCGCGTGTCATCCTCTGTTTCAATGCCATCATCATCATCCCAGTTACTGGGATAGTGTTACTAAGGAAAGTGTTAAAATTAAATTCTGTATGGTATCCTTCTCTGTCAAGTGTTTAAAAACAGAGGGGCAGAGTTTATGCTGTCTCACTTTTGGCGGTTGTCAATGACATCACATGGCTGTATTCCCATAACTTATTTGAACAAAACAATACATGCTTTCAGGGACAATGTTAGGTTACATTTGGAACTTTGAAGTATTATGTGGGTAGGACAATGCTGTAACCAATGTTGCCCTGCGACTGCTTGACAATTTAGCAGATACTGGGCACACACTGTTCACTGACTGATTCTATACCAAGTGTTTTGTTAGCAACAGCTTTTGAAGCAAAAGGCACTGATCTCATTGGCACTGTCAAAAGACAGAAGAGGAATGCCATTTGATTTGCATGCTCCATCTCTTCATCACAATGAAATGATTTTTTGTCATAAGGAAAACATTTTAGCCTTATAATGGAAATACAGAAATGGTGTTTTCATGACAAACACAAAGCACAGTGGAGAAATTATTTCCTATACTTACAGGAAAGGAGCAGAAAAATAAGGAACATATTACAGAATTTGGTTTCACTTGTGATCATACACAACTATGGTACATGCCAAAAAAGAGTAAGAGTGTAGTGCTATTTTCTACAATTACTGAACGTACTTCTAAGCCTGACATAATAAGGTACTATAATGAAAAGAAAGGTAGGTGGACTCATTAGATCAGTTGGTGCATACTTACTCCTGCATCACATGTGGTATTTTTTAATGAAAACATGATGTTGTTGAACTCACTGAAGACTGGTTCAACCACATATCAAAAGAATGTCAAAGTTAGGACTTCAGAAAGCTGGAGGCTGAGGATGGCACAACAGCTGGTCTGCTCCATTGGGCCTTCATAGCCAGTTTGGGTGGAGTTTATTTTTTAGCACAGTACAGAAACCTGTTAGTACTAACAGCAGAAGAAACTTCGTAGTGAGCATTCAACCTTTATAGCGAAGTGCAGTAACTGCTCTAGTGACACAAAAACAGAATGTTTCCAGGATTAAAGTCTATTGATGTAGTTTGAAAATTTATACAAATATAGAGAAACTTTTTGCAGGGTTTACCATTCAGTGAATTTTAGAAAAAACAATAAAAAAATTACTCAACAACATCAAATATTTACACTGATATTGGTTGGTTGGTTTAAAAGAGGGAAAGGGACCAAACTACGAGGTTATCGGTCCCTTGTTCCTAATAAAACAATGCCACAAGTGTGAGAATAAAACAGATGAGACATATAACACAAAACAGAAAGAAAGGAAAGACCACAAAAACAAAGGAAAAGCAACGAACACTAAAAGGAACAGAAGGACAAGAAAACAACAGAGAGATGCAAGAAACAGAAGAGAGCAAAACAAGGAAGCAGATTACAGCAGCTGGCCGACCATGACAATAAAAAGGAAAAGCCAGCCACCCTGCAACTCCTTAAAACGTACAACCTAAAAGCATTAGGGTGGAGGACACAGAGGGGCAAAGGACATGTGCCAAAACTCAGATTGAATGATAAAACACACCCTCAGGGATGAAACTTAAACACAAATGCCGATCAGGCATTGTCTGCTAAAATCAATGATAATGAAGTCACAGTGCAGCCAAAGGAGGACAGAGCAGAAGAATATGGGCCACTGTCAACCTGGCGCCACACCGACGATCAGGCAGGTCTTCACAGTACAGGAGGTAGCCGTGGGTCACCCAGGCCTGGCCAATGTGGAGCCAGCAGAGAACCACAGAGTCCCTGCAAGAGATCTTCATCGAGGACTTCCACACATTCGTGGTCCCCTTAATGGCTCACAGTTTGTTGTGTGTACTGAGATTTTGCCATTCTGCCTCCCAAAGCTGAAAACTCTAGCAGCGTAATAACGAACGCAGGTGAGTTGTGGGGATGCCCATCTCCAGAAGTGGTTTCCGGGTAGCCTGTTTGGCCAGCCTGTCAGCAAGTTCTTTCCTGGGATTCTGACATGACCAGGAGTCCAGACAAACAACACTGAACAACTGGACCGTCCAAGGGCATAGATGGATGCTACCAAAGGTTGATGACAGTGGCACTGGTTGATAGATTTCAGGCTACTCAATGAGTCAGTACATAAGTCTTCCCAGGGCTTGAATGGAGATACTGAAGTGCACAAGAAATGACCACCAGTTCTGCAGTGAATACACTGCAAGCATCGGGTAAGGAATGCTGTTCAATATGGCCGCCGTGAACATAGGCAAAGCTAACACGGCCATCTGCCACTGAGCTTTCGGTGTAAACCACTTCAGAGCCCCAGAAGTGGTGGTGATAAAGGGAAGGACTCCAGTTCAGAGAGAAGGGACCGCATGCGAACTGCAATCATTTGCCCCAACCTGGGCTGCCGATGCAAGAGATGGACGGCCGCAGGTGGGAAAAGGAGCAATAATTCGGATGCTCAGGAGAACTACGAATGTGTGCTAGTTAACTGCGAGCAGTTGTCCATGTCACATTTGCAATGGAGAGACTCTAGTCTCCACCAGTATGCTGGTCACTAGACTCAACCTAAAAGCAGCTGTCACTGGTCCAACCCTGCGGTGGTACACAGGGTGGAGTAAATGCAATGCTGAGGACACTGTCGAACCATAAACCACACTCCCATAGTCAGTTCGGGATTTTACAAGGGCTCTGTAAAGTCACGGCAGCATAGAGCAATCTGCACCCCAATTGGTGTTGCTCAGGCAACAGAGGAAGGCATTGAGGTCCTGCCAGCACTTCTGCTTAAGCTGACAAAGATGATGGAGCAAAGTCAATCGAGCATCGAAAACCAGCCCTAAGAATCGATTTGTCTCAACCAGATGAATGGTACGACGCCGACAGAGACAGGCGAAATACCCTAAGACTTCAAGAAGAATATAATAATTCCAATCCCAAAGAAAGCAGGTGTTGACAGATGTGAAAATTACCGAACTATCAGTTTAATAAGTCACAGCTGCAAAATACCAACGCGAATTCTTTACAGACAAATGGAAAAACTAGTAGAAGCTGACCTCGGGGAAGATCAGTTTGGCTTCCATAAAAATGTTGGAACACGTGAGGCAATACTGACCCTACGACTTATCTTAGAAGAAAGATTAAGGAAAGGCAAACCTACGTTTCTAGCATTTGTAGACTTAGAGAAAGCTTTTGACAATGTTGACTGGAATACTCTCTTTCAAATTCTAAAGGTGACAGGGGTAAAATGCAGGGAGCGAAAGGCTATTTACAATTTGTACAGAAACCAGATGGCAGTAATAAGAGTCGAGGGGCATGAAAGGGAAGCAGTGGTTGGGAAAGGAGTGAGACAGGGTTGTAGCCTCTCCCCGATGTTATTTAATCTGTATATTGAGCAAGCAGTAAAGGAAACAAAAGAAAAATTCGGAGTAGGTATTAAAATCCATGGAGAAGAAATAAAAACTTTGAGGTTCACCGATGACATTGTAATTCTGTCAGAGACAGCAAAAGACTTGGAAGAGCAGTTGAACGGAATGGACACTATCTTGAAAGGAGGATATAAGTTGAACATCAACAAAAGCAAAACGAGGATAATGGAATGTAGTCTAAGTCGGGTGCTGCTGAGGGAATTAAGATTAGGAAATGAGACACTTAAAGTAGTAAAGGAGTTTTGCTATTTGGGGAGCAAAATAACGGATGACGGCCGAAGTAGAGAGGATATAAAATGTAGACTGAAAATGGCGAGGAAAGCCTTTCTGAAGAAGAAAAATTTGTTAACATCGAGTATAGATTTAAGTGTCAGGAAGTCATTTCTGAAAGTATTTGTATGGAGTGTAGCCATGTATGGAAGTGAAACATGGACGATAAATAGTTTAGACAAGAAGAGAATAGAAGCTTTCGAAATGTGGTGCTACAAAAGAATGCTGAAGATTAGATGGGTAGATCACATAACTAATGAGGAAGTACTGAATAGGATTGGGGAGAAGAGAAGTTTGTGGCACAACTTGACCAGAAGAAGGGATCGATTGGTAGGACATGTTCTGAGGCATCAAGAGATAACCAATTTAGTATTGGAGGGCAGCGTAGAGGGTAAAAATCGTAGAGGGAGACCAAGAGATGACTACACTAAGCAGATTCAGAAGGATGTGGGTTGCAGTGGGTTCTGGGAGATGAAGAAGCTTGCACAGGATAGAGTAGCATGGAGAGCTGCATCAAACCAGTCTCAGGACTGAAGACCACAACAACAACATCCCAAGAAAGTCTATTAACAAAGTTTTAAGTACCGACTTTCAATGATGATTCTAGGAATATACAGGGCATTTGAAAAAAAGAACATCTGAGTTTTAAGTATAAATTTAATGTGAAAATGAATGAAAATTTGCATCAATGAGTACATATCATGAAAGAGAATTCCTTCAAGTTTTGTTCAATGTGCCGTGCACACATTAAGACGATACTCCACTTCTAGCCACATATTCCGCAACATTCAGGTGTAACTGCCCCAACCGCCATGACTATTCTTGCCTGTACAGTAATGATGTCCCTTATCTTTTCACTGCACACAACATTTTTCAAAAGAAAAAGTCCAGTGGTGTTAAGTCTGGGCTCCGTGGTGTCCGAAGTATTGGTCCTGCACTGCCTATCCATCATACACATCATCATACACAGTACCTTTCGGCATTCCTAACTGTGGACTACGTCTGGCTCTGGCCAATGACTTCTTTGGGCTCCGAACACATAAAACACGGATCTGTTGAACATCATCTTCAGAAGTTCTCTGCCTACCTGGTGATTTTACTTTTAAGACACTACTGGTTTCCCTGAAAGACTTTAGCCAGTGACGGATAGATTTTGCTGTAGGTGGTTCACCATGAAACTGATGTCTAAAATTAAGCTGCACTGTTATAACTGACTCAAGTTTCACAAGCCAAATAACACACCTCACTATCTGTTGCGACCTACACATTGTTGCCGAGTTGCACTACACTCACACCTGGACTAAACTGAGGGAACAGAGGGGGGAAAAAAACAGCACTGGTGCCATCTCAAGATCAAGCAGACCTGCCAACTGCATGGGAGCCAAACTTGGCGAGTTGGTGAATCAAACACCACATACTGTGTAACAGATGCAAAATTTCTAGGAATGAATATTGATTCTCAGCTGAAGTGGTGTGAATACACAAAGGTACTTTCAAACAGAATGTCATAAGCATGTTATGCCCTTAGAATCCTATCATCAGTGTGTAACATGCAGTGTCTTTTAGTTACGTACTATTCATATGTACACTCAGTTCTTAGCTGTGGCATTCTAGTTTTGGTTAACAAATGCACAAAATAAGAGCACAGTTTTCAAACTCCAGAAAAGAGCCATAAGAATAATAACCAAAAGTAGTAGATGAGCCCATTGTAAAGTTCTGTTAAAAACACTTGGAATTTTAACTGCACCATGTGAATACATTTACCAGTCAGTTGTACACATTAAAAAATAACATTGGTAATTACTGCACAAACAGCTCCATCCATGACCATGGAACAAGAGCCAGACTCACATTCACCATGGAAAAATAAACATAAAACTCAAAACAGCATTTTCTTCCAAGAAATAAAAATGTACAAAAAATTAGAAAAAGGGATTAAAGAAACTGCAGAAATATACTTATTTAAAAAGGCAGCTAAAAAGTACCTGTTATGCAATACATTTTATACATTGAATGATTACCTAGATAAAACAGAGAAGAAGTTTGGTAAAAAAAGTTACACAAATTATTATTATTATTATACATCCAACATTCCACATAACACCGTCACACTATATTTTCCCCCCTTCTTTTTTCCTTTTATATAAATACTTATCCCCGCGCTATGCATAGCACAACACTAACACCTCTTCCTGAGCTCAACATCTGTGGCATTACATTATTCAATTAGCTATTTGGGGGAAAAAAAAGAAAAAAAAAAACAATTATGTGCACCAGGAGTAAATCTAATGACTGGTTCTAAGTAGAAGCCTGTAAATGTATGTGTATACGAGTTATCTTATTTTAAAGTGGTCTAAACTTTTAAACACTTTGACATGTCCTATATCCTAGTATAAAGAGATCTACACATGAATAACGCTGCTGTTGCGAGAGGTCCTTAGGTTGTGATACTTGTTTCCTGAAATCAGTTTCGCGAAAACAGTTTTGTATATAGCGATAGACGAAGCGACACCGGTCTACGTTTCGCCATTTTTGTGTGCACCAGACTATTGCCTGAAATGAAAGTTTTGGCAGATGCACAAGTTAGGGCCTAGTGGCGGAGTTAATGCTTGTTTGCGTGAAATCGCTGCGTAAGTAAAGAAATGAAAGACGTAGTTGGATTTAAAAAAAAGTCTGCTCTGTTGCTCAGCGACATTGTTGAATGAAATTACTGCGGGGACACGAGAAGTTATTTCAACCATTTGACAATGTTACCAGAACAACTCACGTTTCTACTTAATGGAGTTAAGACCGCGATAAACAATAAATATACTATCATGTGTGAAACACTGTCGCCAAATCTGAGTCTACATACAACTTTTTTATTATTATTACTCGTCTGTACAGTAGGCTATGTATTTCGTGTTGCAAAATCGATTCAACTGTTCGTGATGCCATGACCCAATTTGTGTGTAATGAACTGCTGTGACGTCATGTACTAAATACAGAATTCAGCTTACCAAATTTGTGCAATTTGTGCTCTTGTTAACAATCTCCCTTAAAAAGGAATCCGCCAGCTCGAACCATGGAATTTTTGTCTTGTAGATACGGTTTGTTCCACAGCTAGATGATTTACTTGCTTCCATTTTTCGTAATTCATTTGTGTATGTGTTTCTAATTGAATGAATTTTGGTCTGCAGCTCAGGCATCGTTAATCCATCCATGTTCAAGTCGTGCAGGATGGTCTCTGGTGCAGCGGCACGTTGTTGCTTGTTTTTATAGTCAGCATCGTTGAAATCCCCCAAGCACCTATGCATAGCATAAATGTCCAAGAAGCGACTAATTTGCTCCGTACCCCACTTCATATTTAACTTTGGCATACTACCGGTAAGACACCTAACCTCAAACCACACAACTACAAGTTTCGTGTCGCCATACCTGGAAGAAGTCGAAACTGTTTCCTTTCGAAAGCGACTTGCGCAACAGCGCGTCGCGCATGCGCACTAGTCGGTAGCCCAGTTTCGAAACTTGGTTAGCAACCTGGTGCCGTCGAATGATTTAGCCTTCGTTAGGCAGCCTCGTATCTGCCTTTCAAACAAAAATCACTTAATGCATAGCAGTTTTGTAAAATTACTTTTAAAAATAACGTTAGTATGTTCTAAAACAATGTAAAAATCAGTAACAAGCAAAGACATAAAAGATGATTTATTTATTCTTTATAATGTTCAAAAAATATGAGCAAAGTAGCCTCTGCAGTCGGTTACTTTGACCAATATAAAATAACCATTGTTTTAAGACAAGATAACAGTTTGGGTTACCTTGTAGGACCACAGTAAACCACAATTTATGTACCTTTTGGTACTAAAGGGGCAAAACAATAAAAATTCCAGGCAGTGTAACCGTTTATTTAAGCTATGAAAAAGTTACAAACATGAACAAAATTTGAGTTTGTTTGTTATCGACAAAAAGGCCAAAGTAATGTTGGCGTGTCAAAGTGCCAGTGACTAGGCCTATACCAGAAAAATATTTTGACTAAATTCACCACTATTGACCAACTCTGGCACTGGGGTCATTCCACGTTAAGTGTCTTAGGGCACCCAGCTCGACTATCTTCAATTTTGATGAAATTTGTACATGATATACCTGAGGGCCCTACATTAACTTATGCAATGTTTCAGGCTCACCTGTAACTTGGTTGAGATGCTAGAGCCATTTTCGTGAAGACCACTTTTACAGAGACTGAAACGTCATGTAGAAATCGTTAAGTTTGGCATTTTACTGTTCCTAATGTAAAACAGCTAGACTCTTGCTTCTTGGTATAGTGGTACAACTTTGTGTGCTCTACACACAAATGTTGCAAGTAGAGTTCAGAAAGCAATGCATTTGGCATAATCTCAGTTCAAAGTGGGCAACAAATCATGTCGCGAGAAATTAGCCCCTTAGTTTAACGAAACATAAGTAATGGAGAAAGTATGCTATGGACCTGGTCATTTGCCAAACTACTGCTTTTCTGGGTGCTTAGTATATCACAAATTTTGGCCCGGTTTGTGTGTTTAATTATTGTGCTACCATCCTGTAAATTTGCTAAAACACATCAATGTATCAAAATATACCCGTGTTCAAAGTCATGTATCTCAAATGGACACCTACCACATTACATTCATTAACACCATTCAACAGAGCACATTTCATTCTATTAGAAAAACTTATTTTCATTTTGGTGTCGCTGTGGGCAAGGTACAAAAATGTCGCCTAAAATTTGGAATTCTGTTGATTATGTCTTCATTGTTTAAATATTCATTTTGCTGTTTATTCGATGATTTTAAACCTGTTTGTGACAGGTTCATTGCCACATTTTTCCATTTGACTGTACTAGAGACTGCTACATAATTTTTGGGAAGCTGAATTTTTATTAACTTTATTTTTTTTTTTTTCCTTTATTTAGGACTCGACAATTATATTTTATTGTCAAGCATATCAAGTTGTTGCTAAAATGAAGAACAAGATCAAGTTAATGTATGTAGTTTTGGAAATACTAATTCCCCATGCCATTTAACGACATACATTGCCTTAAAAGGACTGAAAGCCACAAACAACTTTCCTTAGAAGAACAAGAATTACTTACTAGATGGAGTGGTTTTCACTCGACTGAAAATACTCAAAAATGCTTCTATCATGAAGCTTTAGACCTAAAAAGGTTTGAATTTTTGCAAAGATCATGCTGCAACCCATTTGGCAAGAAAAACCACACTGCACGAAAAAGCTTTGCGCTAATCAGCATAGAAACAGCTGACCTACTAAAAAGAATAACTGTGTCTGATATTAAAGCAGGCCAAAAAATGTGCCCTTCCTGTAGAAAAGAATTTGATGCACTGAAATAAGCAACACATGGACGCTACATATCAGTCATATGAAGATGCTGACACTAATGCTGGCCACAATTTGAATACGAGCTTAACATCTGTTGGAATATCACCATTAAAATTTCAGTGAATTGGTGCAAGGGATACAAAAGGATATGCAAAGCGCAAAGTACATCAAGTTGAAGGTGCAATTATTAAGAAAATTGTAGAAGTGGGAGGACTTGATCCCAGTGAATTGGAGCAACCATCCACAAGCAAGCAATGTTTGACTTGTTCAGATTACATTGAGCAGATCCAAGAATTGAAAAAAAAATTACATATATCAAATAATAATGAGAAAATTCAAATTTTGACCTTAGTTCCCCAAAATTGGCCTATCAAAAAAAGACTATGGAATAATTTTGTGTTTCAGAAAGAATGGTAAGGAAGGCTAGAAAGTTAAAAGCTGAACAGGGAATAAGGTAAATGTGGGAAAAAGCTTTCTGAGGATATGAAGGCACGAGTCATAGAGCATTTTTATGATGAAGAATTTAGTTGGATTTGTCCAGGAAAAAAGGACTGTATTACTGTTCGAATAGATGGAGAAAAGGCTAAAAAACAGAACTACTTATTACTAAGCAACTTAAAGGAATCTTTGTTGCGTACCACCATAAAAATGGACTGGAAATTGGATTTTCCAAATTTTGTGAATTAAGGCCAAAGTGGCATGTGACTGTAGGCACAGCTGGTTCATATTCAGTTTGTGTCTGCACAATACATCAGAATGTGAAACTAATGTTGGGGAACAGCCCAATGAAGGAAGATTACAAAATTTTACTGAGCAGAATTGTCTGTAATTTGGAAACAAAGGATTGCATGCTTCATCGCTATGAAGTATGTCTAGGCTAGGAACAGAAGCTCTAAATGAATATTTGGAAAGTGCTGTTGCAGATATTGATGCTGAGGATATAATTCAGTTCAAATAATGGACTCACACTGATACAGATACACTTGAAACCAGAGAAATGACAGTTGAAGAATTCATTGAACTATTAGTACAAAACTGCCGGCCTTTTCTACTCACCACTACATTGCAAAGCATCAGAGTAAGCATTTGCAGTTCACTAAAGAAGGTCTCAAACCAGGAGAATTGATTATATTAATGGATTTCGCAGAAAATTACACATTTATTGTCCAAGATGCAGTGCACAGATTCCATTGGGAAAATAGTCAAGCTACAATACATCCATTTGTCATTTACTACAAAGGTAATGAAGACCTAAAGAGTGTCAGCTACTGCATAATCAGTGATTGCCTCCGACATGACACAGTTGCAGTGCATGTGTTTTTAATGTACTTCATCAAATCCCTTCAGTGCATTTTTAAAGAAATTAAGCATATTCATTCCTAAATCTTTGCCATTATCAAAAAGATTTTGGCATTACTTCAGAACGGAATTTTTTTGGAACAAGCCATGGGAAATCAGCATGTGACGGAATTGGGAGCACATTTAAGTGTTTAGCAGCAAGAGCTTCAATGCCCAATTGACGACCAAATCTTAACACCAACTGATCTGTTTAAATATTGCAAAAAAAAAGTCCATGGCATTGAATTTATTTATATTAAAAAAGAAATTATTGAAGATGCAAAAATTGACCAAGAGAAATGTTTTGAGAATGGATGTACAGTGTCTGGTACAACAGACCATCACCATTTTGTGCCAATTGATGAAAAGCAACTTAAGATTCACAGAGTATCAAATGGTACATTGTCCTTTATAGCAAATGTTAACTGACATGCTAAAGTTGCTACTAAACATGTTGCCATTAATGAACTACAGCCTGGCCAGTATATTGGTTGCGTTTATGATGGAAAATGGTGTATAGAAAATATCTGTGAAGTTTCATGTGAAGAAAAAGATGCCTTGATTAATTTCATGCATCCTCAGGGAGCTGCTAAACCATTTCATTGGCCTTCTAGATGAGACATATGCTGGATCCCAGAACAACAAATAATTGCAGTCATACCAGTCCACACTTCTTTAATGATGGTGCGGCACTAAAGTTTGCCGGAAGCAATAGTTTTGGACATCAGCAAATAATTTAAAACATTTAACAATTGAAGAATTCTGTATTATGGCTTGAGAACCTGCTAGACACCCACTTTCAGGCTTGGGAACCCGCTGTAAAGAAACCCACCTGTGGCTGACTGACCTCGCATGGCTATCGGGCGTGGCCCCATGGCGATGGGGTTACCAGTCTTGAGACTGGTAGTGGCATAGCCACCATGGACCAACACAAGGATTTTTGAACTACCAAAAAATTCAATAGTTTAGGCGAATTTTTTGCACCTTACTCAAAGAGACACTAAAATGAAAATAATGAAATGTTCTCTGTTGATTGGTGTTAATGAATGTAATGTGGTAGGTGTCCATTTTGAGATACATGATTTTGAACATGGGTATATTTTGATACATTCATGTTTTTTTAGCAAATTTACAGGATGGTAGCACAATAATTAAACACACAAGCCGGGCCAAAATTTGTGATACACTAAGCACCCAGAAAGATAGTAGTTCAGCAAATGACCAGGTCCATAGCGCACTTTCTCCGCTACTTATGCCTCATTAAACTATGGGGCTAATTTCTTGCGACACGATTTGTTGCCCACTTTGAACTGAGATTATGCCAAATGCATTGCTTTCTGAACTCTACTTGCAACATTTGTGTGTAGAGCACACAAAGTTGTACCACTCTACCAAGAAGAAAGAATCTAGCTCTTTTACATTAGGAACAGTGGAATGCCAAACTTAACAATTTCTTCACGACTTTTCGGTCTCTGCAAAAGTGGTCTTCACGACAATGGGTCTAGCACCTCAACCATGTTACACGTGAGCCTGAAACTTGCATAAGTTCATGTAGGGCCCTCAGGTATATCCTGTACAAATTTCATCAAAATTGAAGATGATCGAACTGGGATCATTTTCTAAATTGGGACACTTGACATGGAATGACCCACTGAGAAGATACCTCTTTCACTTCGCCATTTTGAGGGGGGTACATCTTTATTTACAGATCACTTCCAATTATAGAGTTGATGTGTTCTTTATTGTTGTGCCATCGCCGGTAAAACTTCCAGTAACACCAGGGTTACGTTTATTTTCACACACAAACATACCAACCTACTTGCTGATTGTTTTCAGATTTTTTTGTGGTTTTGATAGGTTATCTTCATTCTCAGTAGGAACTGCTAACACTTCTATTTGAATTCTTCTGTACAATTCACAGTCTCCACTCAACCTTTCATCAAGAATTTGTTCTTCTAATAAGCCTTTATTACTGGAATAATCAATTATTGTGTGGGCTTTTCCCTTCTTAAGTTTTTTACTAGTACCAGGCACTTGTTTTAAAAATATGTTATGACATGAACTGTTCCATTTCTTATTGATTCCCGGCATTCTTTCAGATTTTCAGTGCTGTAAACTGCATATTGGCAAGATCCTAGCTCCCGCTTACTCTCATACCATACTATAACAACATTAATCTTTTAGCAGTACACATTTTTAACATAGTAAGATTCATCCCAAGCTGAATCAGGTCTTAAAACAAAACAATGAAAATAATGTAAAGCTACCCACTTTGTCAGTGGTGCAAAGTTGTTCCATTCTCCCCAGAAAATACAGTGATAAATAATTGTTGATTACAAGTTTGTGGGTATGATTTATAAAATAACTAATTTTTGCATAAAAATGGAAGTCATTTGCCTTAATACAGCAGTACAGATTTGGTTGGCAGAAAATATCCACAACAGCAAGTGGCAGAATAACTCATACATGTGCTAGTATAAACTATCAACTGTTGGACAGGATCAAAACTGATTCGAAATGTATGTTTGAATAGGTACTAAGCAGGACTGAATCTTTTTAAGAGAAAAAAACCCTAGTTTATGGTACGTAGAACTTAATGATCACATTTATGAATATAATTCTGTCACTGATTTCAGCTTCTTATGTAATCAGTCAACATCACATTGCCAACTGCTAGCATATTTCCCTTAAAAAAATATTTAGTGTATGATGTTGATAGTTTTAAGATTTTAAGTTAGATATGCTTCTTAGCCACAGTTCAATGTCATATCAGCCTATTTATGTAATGCACACATCAAAACTTCAGAATGAAATAGAGAACCAGATAACAAAAATATTCATCAGAAGAAATCTAAACAGGCTACGATTCTATATTTACTTATTTTCTTTTTATTTTATTTTCATTCTTTTCTTTTCAGGAGGTAGGAACCACCATTATGGTCATGAATTGTAAAATGTATGTTGTGCTTAAAAAGTAATTTCCTACCATTTACATTTTCCAACAATTTACACCCTTTTAAGTCCTCTGAAAAGTGTAAAAGTGGTGTTATAGTTTAAGTTCCAGTCACTCCCTATGGAACATGACAACTAGTTTGAAAATACAATTCACTCTATGAAAAGTGACATCCAATTCTGAAAATAAAAATGAGAAACAGAGTGCTTCTTCAATCAGAGCACTCAGTGTCATGCTCAAACCGTTCACCGTTACCAAACTGCCACAACAATTTGTCAGTTCACTTCCAATTCCTTGCCTGGCATTCTTTCTTGATGTATTCGAATCCTGAATCATGTGTCTGGCACTTTTATTTTTTATTTCATCATACACGATAACCACACCAAAACAACACACGCACATAACAATGACACTAACGACATAGATTTCACACCCAGCTCTAACTAAATACTAGTGGACACTTCCACACAACATGTAATTCATGGTCACATAAGCAGTTATCATAATCACAGAGATCACCATACATTAAATAAGTTCCACAAGACACTGCACGAAACCAAGTTTTTGGAGGCTACAATTCATTGTTGCAGCTGGGTGGTGATAGTCAAAATTATAACGTACTGACTCAATGTTGCTCCATAGCATAATGGTTAGCACATTAACCTGCAATGTAGGAGGTCATAGGTTCTAATCTTGTCAAGTGATAATTTTTTTTATTTCAAAATTTAATCAAAGGAGTTTATTATTTTTGAGTCAATTGGTTTAAATGTAATTTTTGTTATTTCTAATTCTTTGCCACATCATTTTCAACATTGTATTGACTTTTTATCCGCTCTTATTTTTCTACCTATCATTCTTTTTTCAGCTGAATCTACCTATGGAACCTATAACCTACAACTAAGTGCCAATGAGGACTGCTCTTCAGTTGGTAATGTGGCAGCTTGGGTAGCCAGTGAGGGTAGTGTCAGGTAACCAGTGACAGTAAGATATCACAGTTTGCTGGAACTGAGTGTTTTGTGTCTTGAGTTTGTTCATAGAGGTTAGCTTTAATAGCCATGAATAAAGTGATCATGTTTTTAGTTCTGATGCAGATTGTTGATCCCCACTTTCTCCGATTCATTGTACTTCGCGAGTTTAAATTCAGGGCTACAAAACACGTCTCATGTTTCAGTTCAAAATTGTTCAAATCGCTCTGAGCACTATGGCACATAACGTCTGAGGTCATCAGTCCCCTAGAACTTAGAACTACTTAAAACTAACTAACCTAAGGACATCACACACATCCATGCCCGAGGCAGGATTCGAACCTGCGACCGTAGCAGTCGCGCGGTTCCAGACTGAAGCGCCTAGAACCGCTCGGCCACCGTGGGCGACTGTTTCAGTTCACTCATTGGCAAATCATCTCGCAGTGGCCACTTCTGACATTGCTCCACATTGAAGTAACTTGCTGTATTTGTGCATTACATATAACCAAGCAGTAGCCAGTGGCTGATGTTTTTGTTTTAGGGTGCAAAAGCAACTAAGATCGTACTCACCCATGTCAAAACCGTGAAACATGAAGACAAAGAGAGGAGTTGGAAACAATTACACATCAGTCCAAATCGATGGAAGAGAAGACAGCTAAAAAACAACTGGGATGTGGACAAAGATCTACAAAATGTACCATGGAGAAACAGAGGTTCCTGAACTAAAAATTAAATGGCTTGCACCATATTGATACAACAGATAAAAAGTTAACAGTCTGCACTTCATTTGTTAAAACAGCTGGTAACTCAGATGGCAAACACAAATGAGAATGTAAGCGGTTAAAGAAAGGGCATTCTGTCAGGAAACGGCATACTGTCAAAAGTTGAGTGCAAAGTACACAAAGTGATGGGGCAGCGTCACTTAAACGGTGATGGACAAAAAGACAGTGTCCAATACCCAACCTAATTAAAATGATTTCCTTGAGGCGAGAGGGCTGAGAGGAGGTCATCCAAGATGCTGGGAGAGGCTTAATAACCTGGAACTTGTTCCTATGAAGGGAGGACCAGGGGTGATAAAGTGACACCAGCTGCTGACAGATGGCAACATAAAAGATCATTGGAGGCAATGTGGGCTGAGATACGAGGATTACAGCCTTGGCAGCAGCATCTGTGGCCTCATTTGTTGTCAGACACACACAAACAAACACCACATGGCCCCATCAAGAATGAGCAAGTGACAGCTTTCCTGGACCTGCTGCACTAAGGGATGGACAGTGTACAGCACACAGAGGCTGTAAGTGCACTAAGAGTGAGTAGATGACGCAAATGAAAAGCCTGTGTTATCGAATGAACTGTGTGGCCTGATAAAGGGTGAAGAGCTCTGCTGTAAACGCTGAGCAGTGTTCCAGAAGTCAATACTGAAAAATGTTGGCGTCAATGATGAAGGCACACCCAGTACCATGGGCAGTTCAAGAGCTATCCTTGCCCACAAATCTACTGTCATGAAGTTCCACGTGAAGGTTGTGAAACTGAAGGCAATAGAGTGAGGTTGGAGTAGAGGCCTTAGAAAGTGAATGATGGCCAAAGTGAACACTGGCCGTTGCACGAAGCCAAGGTGGTGAAGGGTTCACATCCACCAGGAAAGTTGCAGGTAGCAGACGCACAAACGAAACACCCACAGTCTAGTTTCAAATGAAGAAGGGAACAGTAAAAAGAAGAAGCTGGTTTCGAACAGCTACCCAGGAAGTACCATTGAGGACACGTAGGACATTGATGGATCGCATACAGCAGGCTGCCAGGAAAGATGTGGGATGACCAAAAAAGTTTCCTATCGGGCAGGAGCCCCAAGAATGTCATAGTTTCAATGAATGAAAGAGCAATAGGCCCAACATGTAAAGACAGTGGAAGAAACAAGCTGCACCACCATAAATTCGTAGAAATGATTTTCTGAGTGGGAAAATGAAAGCCATTGTCAATGCTCCATGAGTAAAGACAATCATGACATTGCTGAAGACACTGGTCAATGAGACAGGTCCATGGAGAACTGCAAAGGATGGCAAAATTGTCAGTGAAAAGGGAGCCAGAGATGCCCGGTGGGAGACAGGACATTATATGGTTAATGGAGATAGCAAAGAGGACAATGCTCAGGGCAGAACCCTGAGGCACACTGCCTCCTCCACTATTTTCTGATGGAGGAGGCAGGGTGCTAGTGGGAGGAGCTCAAAATCTCTGCAAAATGGTGGCCCAAGGTGTTGTAGATAGCAATATGGACAAGATTACATTGCCTGCTACTGTAAGGCCAGATATTGAGGAATGGATCTTGGTTCCAGAGAGCTGTCGGAGGTCGGCCTACATGACGGAACTGTCAAAAGAAAGAGTGAATGAAATACATCTATCCTTTTTACTATCCCAAAGAACGCAATGACACTGTGCACACAACTGTCTATAATGAATTCAGTTTGCCATTGCAGGACGACGGTTAAAAATGTGGACAGCATGTCTTGGCATGCAAATGGTGTCGTGGCACGCCTGAATCTATGTAAGGTACTGTGACACGGCATGGTAAAGAAGAAGTGCGAGGAATGGAACATTCTTCAGAGGTAAGGATAACGTTCGCAAGATATTCTACCTGATCATAACGGCCGGGAAATTGTGTTTGCAAAAGGTTGCCAAGGAGAAGTAAACCCTCCAGTCAGCCTTAGTAAGCTGCCATTTGGGTGAGCACGTGGGTGGGATGTGTGTCAGCAAATGGATAGCACACAGGAGATAATCACTCAATTATGTATGAAAGAGAACGGATCATTCAAGATGATTGGCAAGCTGGGCAGTGCAGGAGGATAGATACAAATGGGAGTAGGTGTGCATGGAGTCTGAAAGGAATGTGGGTGCTCCTGTGTTAAAGCAGGAGAGGTTAAGTTGACTGAGAAGGTCAGCCAAGGGGTGACCTCTCTGACAGGTTCTGAGAGAACCCGAAAGGGGATGGTGAACATTAAAGTCACCGAGCAGTAGAAAGGAGTGAGGCAGCTGCCCAATAAGCTGGCGGAAGTCTGCCCCGGAGACAACGAATGACGGAGGGATGTAAACGGTACAAAGGGAAAAGGTCAAGTGAGGAAGGAAAAGGTAACTGTAACAGCTTGAAGAGACATAGTCAGGGAGATGGGTTGACTTGACTACGAACATCATCCTGTATGAACAGCATGACTCCCTCATAAGATGGAATACTGTCTTGCAAGGGGGAGGGGGCGGAGGCGTAAATTCAAGAGCTCAAAGCAGTTGTGAGAATGCAATTTTATTTCCTGAAGGCAGAGAACAAATGGATGCTATGATTCTAGTAGCGGCTGTAAATCCTCTTTATTGGATCTAAGACCATGAACATTCAACTGGAGGAGAGTGATGATGAGGAAAAAATGAAGGGGTGTCATCTCGGCAGCTGCCGAGTACCAGCTTTCAAAAACTAATTGCTACAGGTCACAGAGGCAGGGGGATCCTGCTCCACGAAGTCTACAGAAGCATTGGCATTCTTCCATCGGCCTGCAGAGTTCAGGGCAAAAAAACTGTTGTTGGTGTGTGCTAGCGATGCAGAGATTGGCCGGGCAAGGTTATCACTTGGCGACACTGTCTAAAAGTATATTAAAGGCAGCAAAGGGGAAGATTGTTTACCTTTGTTCGACTGAGTGTTTCCAGTTGTCAGAGGAAGACTCAGATGTTGGTTGGCTGGAGGGATGTAGAAAGTCTTTACCAGAGTATTCCTTCTGTCCTTTCCAGCCTGCCAGTTGTGTAGTTGGTGACTTTGCCCCGTGAGGTGAAAGTTTGGTGGCATGTTGCACAGCTGAAGGAGGAGAGGGGGACGCTACAATGACACTGGGCGATTCACAATCACAGTGCTAAATTTGAGGTCACATGTCTGTGTGGCCATGTCCTTTGTGGTGCAAGGAGTAGCAAGAACAGTACTGTAGGAGCCAGATGTCTAGAACGCAGGATTTCCAACTAGCCAACAACTTGCGAGCAAACAGGCAAGGCACTTTTTCCTTCACCCACCCAGTGGGCACATACTTTGAGAACCCCAACTGGTGGACGAGTGTCAGCACTATCAACAGAATCATCCAGCTGAGCTGTGAGGTATCTGATTGTGATCTGTCAATCACCTCAAAAGAGTATCCACACATTTCAACATTGCAGGAGTCACAGCTGTGTGCGCCCAGCTGGCATGTGGGAGTTTGTACAGGTTTGCACAACTTTGTTGCAATGATGACAGATACCTCGCCCAACAGCTCACCATGCTTTTATTCACTGCCAGGTCTCCATAGAGATTTTGCAAGCACCTGCGAGTGTCTACAATGCTATGGCATTCCACCTAAAGAAACTCAATGACAGATCTTTGCTTGGAAAGCACCTCCATTACAGACACCATTTTGAAGGCTATGTATAGCACCATCACCTATTTAAACTTCATGAAACTATAGGAGCTGAAGCGGAAATATTCAACCTTATCTCACAACAAATTCCATATTTCTTCAACTGAAACTGGCTGAGAAAAAAAATGTGTTGCATTACTTATTGAATGTGCTCGTACTACTTCAAACAGCAATGACATCTAAATGGATGCTGCCATGTGGAGTCAAATTTGAGCATATGCATAAGATTAGGATCCATACAATATTTATTTTTACTGAATAGGAGTTTTCGCACACATTAAGGGCTGCAAAAAGGTAATCATGGGCTTTGAAATATTTTACAGATGTTTGGAACAGTGAACTTACATTCAAGAGAACTCTTAATTTTGTCATTTCTGTAATGTAGAGAATTGTTCAGTGAAAAACACTGTGTGTCTGAATATCATTTCAAATGTAATTTGTCATTTGTGACAAGATCATGTCACTGTGTAGAAGAATCCTCTGCTATGTACTGATAGACGTTCCCACATCACTGGCTGCCTGGAGTTATGCTTAACCACATGACTGCCTATATAGTAGGATGTAGTTCAGGCAGCAAGAAGGTTCTGCCTGCATTTCACACACTGATTAACGGCTTGTTATCTAAATGCAAATAAATCAAATATGAGACTACTTATACATCAATCCCCCTACGAAAACATTATCTTGCAGATTCCTGGGAAGAGTCGAGGAGGAGGTTGCTTTATTGCCTTTATATATTTCTCAACAAATTAAGTTATATGAAAAGGGTGACTGAAGATTTGCAAAGGCACACAAAGCTCTTAGGGAAGTTCTTAATGGGTTAGTATCAGTATCAGGCTTCACCTAGAGTAGTCATGGCCATGACAGGATAAGCTATTTATTTTGTTGTATATATTGAAATTCAGTAGCTACAAGTGTCATAAGAAATGTAATTTCATAATTAAATTATTTCAAAAAAATGATTACTCTGACTAATCCTGAAATAACACTATTATTGACAACGGTTTGGGCTGTTCTTGCTCAAATGGCCCAAAGGTACTTCGCAATATGACAGCTCTCTACTAGCGATTTTTATCTTGGCTTAAATTCCTGGCAGCAGAAACTAAACACATGAAAGGGGCAGAAGAGGAGGGGAAGTATGAGGAAAATATGTAACACCCGGAAAAATGCGTAAAGCAATACAAATTTCAATGTAACTAAACATTTTGAAGAAAACTATGACAAATAAGATACAGGCAAGTGCATATAGATCTTAAGTTTACAGCATATTATTTATGCAAAGAAAATTTCTGAATTGCAGGTGCTCATAATCTACATGTGAAAAAAATGTACATGACATGTTTATAATTATTTTATTAACTGTTTCACAGTTTGTTACATAATTGCATTTTCTGTCATTTACATCACTTCTTGTGTTTTATTTTCCACTTAAATCACTTCTGTAGCTCATTGAAGCTGCAGCATAACATATTTCATTGAATATGATACCATTCAGTCTCAAGGAAAGTTCCAGGAAAGGAATAACAATTTTTAATCTATCACAGTGTGAAGCACTGATGTATCTTAGCTGAAACTTCAGACATTACAGCTGACACATAAAGGCATAAAAATGATGTCTTCACAAAAAGTCTTTAATATGTAACCATGCAGGAGTATAAATATAAAAATGAAAGATGACAAAAATTAATGTAACATGCACTCCCTACACAGTACAAACAATGCAACAGGCACTGCTAGGAAGCTTTCCATTAAAGAGCATCGGTTTTACTCATTACTCTGGACCCACTGTCAGTCTCTGCAAAAGAGCAGTCAGCAAGTATTCTACACATCAGATATGAAGTACCGTCTCATCTGTGTCAGAATTCAACACCTCTCGCAATCAGCACTTCAATGATCTAATGCCACTTCTACTTACTTCTACACTGTAACATGACAATGAGACACTTCTACATAACATGCCTAATGTGTCTGAATGCACAAGACAAAATGTTTCAGTGCAGTGGACACCACCATCCTAAATGATATTAGTCTCATATAGTAACTGTTGCCAAGAGCACTGTTATATCATCTGGCTTCCCACCTGAAAATAAGACAGTTACATACGTAATTCAGAAATACCTTAACATTCAGGAGGAAAAACAAATATACAGAACAGAATTATATAAAACATAGTGAAAGAGGTTTATATTGTAGATTGTATAATGCAGTTTATGGACAGAAATAATTAATAGCTCTTTTACCAACGAAACCTATAAAACACTTTTGTATTACATGTATGTAAGTCATCAACAGTTACATAAAAAAGAATTAAAACTTATCCTTTAAACACACACACACAGTACAGTGTACATAACTTCCTCCCCTTCCATTCCCACAACGTCACCAAGGTGAAAACCTAAATGGCTCAGACGTTTCAACTGATCACCTTCAATTTAAGACTAGTGAAATTATGTACTAAGTAATCACCTGGAATGACCATGGCTAGGTTAGTCTTTGATAGAATAATTGATGGCAAATCTGCCTATCCCTTATTTAATTCTTAATAATACAGTCACTATGCAGTATTTGGATGTCAAAATTAAAACACTGCTGCACACTGTGCATCAAATGTCATTTGACTAGTTCAAGAAAGTAAACTAATCATAAATGTCATTCAAACTGTGAAGATAATTGCTATTATTTTATCTGAAAATGAATGGTGATTTCAATGACAATGGAAACTTGCAGCTGGCACTATTCAGCTCAGAAGACAACTATGCTGAACAGTCTGAATTACAGAGTCAGGACTAACTTGGACAAGGAGCACCTTGACTCCAAGATGAACAACACAGGAAAATTAAAGAAATGCTGTGATCTATTAAAATATAATCTCAAGCTGAGAATGCTATGGATTTATAATATTCTTGTGAGAGTAGCAACAGTTACGTGAGTTAAAGGACTATTGTTGATCACTGTGCTTAACATCAGCATCACCTGAAGTAAAGGAATTTTGAAAAATATGCTGTGCCTGTTACATAAAAAAAGCTTCGCATTTTATCCAAATTAGATGCTGCAAGTTTATTGAGCCCTGGGCTCCATAGATCTGAATCAATCGAAGTATTAAATTAGAACAATTTATGCCACAAGTGCTTTGTCTCCTAAGACTGGCAGCCTAAAAAACTTTACTTTTGTTTAGCATTGTTCATAGTTAAGTTACTGAACAAAGTGTTGAACGGGGCTTAATTTCAGTATTAAACGGAAGGAGGTTATCAAGAATAAACAAGAGCAAGAGCCTCTTGCAAAAAACAACATGGGAATAATTGGTGTATTACTTCACTAAAAATGCAGTAACTTTAATTTGCAGGGAGGCATTATGAACTGATGTTTTGAGCGAGGTTTTTGTTCGAAACATACAGCAATTTTCAAGTTGGTGGTTAGATAGATTGCAATCTAAAAGTACAGCTTAAGTAGCTGTGAGTGAAACAGTGATATTTAAATACAATCTCAATCATCCATATTTCTGGTGCTTCGTTGAGCTGGGACCTGACAATGGAGCTAAGATTTAACTGCACATTCTGCTCCATATTAAGTTCTATATATGTACATGTCGCATATCAAGTTTAATATACATGGTATGTGTAAAAATTTCGGTGAATGCTATCAGACAGCAAACAAAACGTAAGATACAAACAAATGTTCTTTATTGCCCTTCAAAATAGTTTCCACGCAGTACAACACACTTTTGACAGCACTCTTACAGCTTCTGGAAACTATCAGCAAAGGCCTCCTGTGGAATCGATCACAGAATGGCTGTCACATGATGTCTGATGGCATTCACGTCCACACAACGTTCACCTTTCATGGCCACCTTCAAGTAGGCAAACAGGAAGACGTCTGCAGGAGCCAAATAAGGGGAGTACAGAGGGTGTTCAAGAACAGTTACCACCTTCTGCACCATGTATTGGCACACACAGCTCATACAGCGTGTAGGGCACATTGTTGTGGACTAGCATCCATTTTCCAGTCCTTTGCAACTATGGCCAAACCTGCCAGATATGCTGTAGCAATCTGTTCAAAACAAACCGGTAAAATGCAGCATTAATGGCTTGAGTTGCAGGAATAACTTCCTTGTGGATGATGCAGTTATTGCCAAAGAAGGTGATCAACAGTGTTTTCACCTTGTATTTTTGCAGACAGCTTTCTTTGGTTACGGGGAGGATGGTGAACACCATGACATCGATTGCCATTTTTATTCTGGATCGAACTGATAGCACCATGTGTCACATTCTTGACAATGGTGTTCAGAACCAATGAATCCTGGTCACACATGAAAGTGTTTTTTTTTTTGTTTTCTTGTTTTTTTTTTGTTTTAGGGAGCAAAAACAACCAGAGTCATATGCGCCCATGTGAAAACTATAGAACACGTAGACAGAGAGGAGTTAAAAACTGACTACATCTCAATCCCAATTAATGTAAGAGAAGACAGCTAAAAACAGGGACATGGAGAAAAGTCTATCAAAATCCACCATAAAGAAACGGAGGTCCAGACTAAAATTTGAATGGCCTTAACCATACTTCTAGGATAGATGAAAAGTGAAACACAGTCAATAGCCTGTGTGTCCTTTGCTAAAATGGCCGATAACTCAGACAGCAAACTAAAGTGGGGATTCTGTCCGGAAATGGCAGACAGTTAAAACTTGGGCGCAATGTGTAAAAACTGGTGGAGAAGTGCCACTTAACAAATGATTGCTCAAAAGGCAGTGCTCAATATGCAATCTAGTTAAAATGACCTCCATGTGGTGAGAGGGCTGAGAGGAGGCCATCCAAGCCGCTGGGAAGGACTTAATAACCTGAAGCTTATTCCCATGAAGGGAGGACCAGTGGTGATGGTAAAGTGATGCTGCCTCCTGACAGATGGCAACACCGAGATCATCGGAGGTTATATAAGAACTAGTGGGCTGAGGTACAAGGACTGCAGCCTTGGCAGCAGGGTCAGCAGTCTTGTTTCCTGTTGGACTGACATGACCAAGAACCCACATAAACAACACAGTGGCTCCACCAAGAGTGAGCAAGTGACTGTTTTCCTGGACCCATTGCACTAAGGGATGACCAGTGTACAGAGGATTTGAAGTGTGCTGAGGGAGTTTGAGCATATGACAACTCTACTGCGTGGCCCTATACAGGGTGAAGAGATCTACTGTAAATATTGAGCACTTTGACCGAAGCCAATGCTTGAAAATTCTGCGCCAATGACTCGACACCACAGTCAGTCAGAGCCATTGGTGTACACAAAGGTACTGTCGTGAAGTTCCATGTGAAACTGAAGGTGATAGAGCAAGGCTAGAGTAGTGTCCTTAGGAAGGACACAAAGGTCAAGGTGAACACGGGCTGCCGCATGAAGCCAAGGTGGTAAAGGGTTCACACCCACCAGGAAAGATGCAGGGAGTGAAAAGTTAAGCTGCTGTAGCAAGAGCCAAAAAAAGAACTCCAGGAGCTAACAGAAGAGGGACATGCCCCACACTGGCGATCAAAGGTGTCATCGAAGGAGGAGGCACAGCATGGGTGGCCACGCATGGCTGACAAACCGCATGCATACCTCTGAGGAGAAAGTCACAGTGGTAGGACAGCAGTAACAGTACCAGTGACCAAACAGATGCCACAATGGTAGATAGTATCGAGACATCATAAGAGGGATGGACACGCAGATGCATAAACAAAGCACCCATAATGTAGTTTCAAACAGACAAGGGACAAGTAAAAACGGAGGGGAGTGGTTCAATCTGCATCCCATGAAGTGCCATTGAGGACACAGGACATCGAGGGATCACGTACAGCGAGACATACACAGAAAAATGGTTGGTAGTGCACTCAAGCAACTTGGAGGCCGGCTGGGTGAATATATCACATGGTGACACCGTCAGAGAGGATCTTCAAGTCAGTGAAGGAGAAGACTCTTTGCCTTCTTGGAGCATTTCCACTTGGCAGAGGAATACTCAGATGTTGGTTGGCTGAAGGGAAGTAGGAAGTCTTCACGGGAGTATTCCTTCTGTCCTTTCTGGCCTGCCGGTTGTGTAGCTGGTGACTTCACCCATTGAGAAGAGAAATTAACGGCTTGTTGCACAGCTGGACGAGGGGACAGTGATGGTACCTTCACAATTTCACAACCTCAGAGCTGAACTTGAGGTCACATGACTGCATGGCCATGTCCCTTATAGAGTGAGACATAGCACAAACAGTACTGTAAGTACCAAACAGTAGAATGCAGGGTTTGCAACTAGCAATAACTTGCAAGTGACTGGGTACGGAACTTTTTTCTTTTATCCAATCTCCTGGACAGCCCTCTTGTCAAGATACACGGAACAATCTCTAGCAGAGGTGGCATTGTCACCATTGAAGTTGATACATAGGGGAGGAGGAGGCTGACAATCGCCCTCATGTGCATCACTACCACAGGTTACACATTGGCCAGGTGTCAATAAAACATTTGAGTGTGGTTGAAACGATGACACTGGTAGCAGTGCATCAGGATCAGAATGTACAGTCTGACTTTGGTAACTTGATAGCCTGCTTTGATCTTTGATGGAAGCACCACACACTGAAAGGTGAGGAAAAGGATACGTTTGGGAACTACGGAGGAATCTACCTTCAACAGATGGATGGCAATGACCCCCTGATCAGAGAGGTATGTTTGGATTTTGGCCTCAGTCCGTCAGCCTGTCGAGCAGCCTAGTGTAAATAACACCATTGGAAGAATTCAGAGTTCTATGAGCCTCAACACAAACAGGATAGCTGTGGAGAAGCGTATCAACAAGCAGTAGTTGTGCTTGGGAATCAGAAGTAGTTTCCAAATGCAAAGTGCCATTCTACAAACAAGAGCAAGATTTCACAGTGCCGGCAATTGCATCAATGCACGTGGAAGTGAAATCACCATCAGTTTTCATCCGTTTTGCTTTCTCCTTGTCTGCGAGCTTGTGCAGCACAAATCGGGAGCACATCTTCCGCTTACCTAAATCATTGCGAACGATGTGTATCAAGACCTTGCTTATGCCCAATTCTTCCACAATCAATCTCAGAGTGCGTCACTGATCTTTGTCGCACTTTCTCTATATTTTCTGGGGTTCTGCTTGTCAATGGCAGACCTGAATGTGGCTCATCCTTAGTTGTTTCCTTCCCTTCACAGAACTGTTTAAACCATTCGTAGACAATTTTTCTGCTCATGGATTCCCTCCCGTACATCTGCATTAACATTCCGTGTGTGTGTGTGTGTGTGTGTGTGTGTGTGTGTGTGTGTGTGTGTGTGTGTGTGTGTGTGTGTGTGTTCAGTCTTCCCCAATTTGTAGCCGAACTTTATGTTTACATGTTGCTCCATTGCACTGTGACACTTCCTCTCACACTGACCATGTTCAACTGGTCACAGTCTGTTTACACAGCCAGACACATGCAGTGCATGCCATGTATTGATTCTCCTAAAGTCTCTGAAGACCAATGCGCATGCACGCACAGATGTGCCAAGTTGCCGTTCAGATACAACACCATTCACCGAAATTTTTAGACACAAGATGTATGTATCTGTCATTAATTGAATATTAATTTTATATTTCAAGAAATTGCATGGGAACTATAATTCTGGATTTTTTGCTACAAACGTATGAACTACATATGTGTTAATCAAATTAAAATCTTATGAGAGACCAAAGGCATGAAATGTTCTTAAAAAGTAATTTCATATCAATTATATTATCCCGGATTTACTCAGTTTTTAAATGATCCCCTAACAAGTGTAAAACACACCTCAAGTTTTAAGCAGTTTTTTCAAATCACTATTAAACTGATTTAGCGCAAGAAGAGAACTGTTTCAATAATGCACCTTTCCTTCTCTCCCACACACTGTTAAATTCATAATTTCATAACAGCCTCGTCCATCCAACCCTTGTCATGTACGTTAACACCACCACCTGATTTTGGCTCTGTTTTGCACTTGAGAATTATCACTCGAGTACATTTAGTGGACAACAGTCCAGTGCATTTTTTCGTGTTCACTTGTTTTTATAGTTATAGCACCTTTCATGGAAACAGGTTTGTTACTAAGCCCATCAAGTGTCAGAAGTTTCATCCATACTCACTATTTGACTTAGTTCCAAACGAGTTTTCTTTCAGTGTTGAATAATAAAGAGATGAAAATATAATATTATGGTTTTAGTTTGCATGCTAAGTCCACGATGCTTCATAAACCTGTAGCACCAAACAACTCCATATTTAAAGTCTGGTAAGCTCCACTGTAGCACTAGCTTATGAGCATTTGTTTCAATCATTTTTGTATCAATTCCAATGCCATTTTGATGGTGTCCTTGAATCAATTTCATTACATTATCTTCTAGTTTTGGCCATTTTGCATTCAGTCGTCCTCTTTTTCAGTTCTTCTTTAATAACCTGCCAATTGTAAATGTTTTTTTTTTCTGTTGGTGGAGAGCCAAAATGCTGCTCTGTTGCCATTTCTTTTGCATGTGCCATTACTTTCCATTCATAGCTTGTGTAATACATTTTATTTTCTTCCATTACAAAAATAGCTACTAACAAAAATATTGTACTATTATTGATAACAGAAATCACTTTCAATTCAGTTCACTAGCACCACACACTGAAATGGCTACACCGTGTTCTGGGTTTGTGATGGTGGGGCAGGAGATAGACGGCGTTAGCAAGCTTGTGAATCCCTACAACTCATGTCATTGCATTGGTGCACTGGTGCTGCCAGTTGAATCCAGTGTTGCCAGATAGATAGACAGATGTTTCACACAGCATCAAATATATGGCCATTTCTAAGACTGGCCGTAATTTTAAATCAAACACTGGACATTTTATATTAATTTTGAGTACAAGATGCACCTGAATTTTGGAGGCAATTTTTTGAAGAAAAAAGCTCATTTTATAGTCTGTAAAATAGCACATACCAAATCTCTATAACAGCACTGCAAGGCACTGGGTATATCAAGAATAACATATTTCCTCCACATTTTCTAGATTTAAAACAGCTAGACCTCTTGACAGAATCCTAGAGAAGGATTATGACATCAAAGAAAACCAAATACAAATACAAAGCTTTAGGAAAGAGTCTTAATAAAGCATTTGAAGCAACAGAACTGGAAATTTTGACTAATGCAATTCCTCGAGCAGTTCATTGTAACTGTGTTTTCAGGAGTACTGGTCATTGAGAAACAATAGTATCAGTTGGAGAGGAATTCAAGACAAAAAGTATTCATTCCATTTACTATAATCATTTGGACACTGTTTTTGATAGGAGTGAGACTTAAGAGGAAGCCATGAAATGACATTATAATACCTTTTCTGATATTTACAGGAATTGTTGCATTATTTTTGACGTAGGTACACCACTTTGCTATAATGTTAGTCCACCTGTTTTGTAGGTTGTAATCAAAATGTCTGACCCAAAAAATGTTCTTTCAAGAATCTAAAATGAAAAATATGATGCCACCATGCTCATGTCATATGATGGCTGTTGCAACCCTTTAAATTTCTGCAAAACATAGTTTATTCTCAGTAAGTTCAGCTGTATGAATGTGGGTATTTCTTGTCATAGAGGAGCAGTATTCTTTGTTAGGGAAGTCCCTGGCATTTTGATCTGGAAGTTACCTGGAGACTGCCATCTCACGTCACAGTGGCAAGCACAGATTAGTGTCTTCTCCTGGAAGTACCTCGCTGTAGACAATTAGCTTAACTTTCCAGTAGAAACAGTGTGTTTGTTTATCTTTTGACTGGAGCAGATTGGTCCTTTCATTCCACAGACTACACCACAAAGTACTCAAGAGCACTTTCCTACCATAATCTGATTGGGAAAACACCTCTTTCACAAGCACAGTCATTTCAAGTGCTTCCAAAATGTTATCTTCTAAGTACAACTGTGATTGTTCAACAGCCACCTTGATCCTTATTGGCTAACTACTTCCCCCAAAAGTAAAGGTCATCGTAGATCATACTGTATGCAGATTCATAATTCTGCAGCAGTTTCATGAACAATGGCATCTGTTTGTGCAGAGCCACCGATTTATCTGATCTTTGGTTCATTGGTTGTTGGAGTTAAAGGGACCAAACAGCGATGCCATTTGTCCATTCATCCTTTATGTGTCAAACCAGGAATAACCCTCAAAAGAAGCATACAAAAGGCAAATCCTGGGAAGCCCAACTGTAAGCAAGATACAATACGAGAAAGATAAAATCAGGGAGAAGTAGGAGGAGAGGGGCGGGGTGCGGTGGGGGAGGGAGGGGGGGGGAGAGAGAGAGAGAGAGAGAGAGAGAGAGAGAGAGAGAGAGAGAGAGAGAGAGAGAGAGAGATGGGGGGGAGGAGGGGAGAGGGTAAGGTGGGAGAGTCTCTCTGCCCAGAATGCAGTTGGAGTACCCCAGAACACGGTATGTGGTGGGAGAGACACCCTCTGCATCTGACCAGTACCACCTCACCAGCCATTACCCCACGATAACGAGCAGCATAGATGAGATGATTGAATTGTGAAAAGATAAAACATTTAAAAATGGTGAACATAAAAGGACAAGCAGAATAAAAAGGTATGATGGGTAGGGGCTAGGACAGACTGCTGAGGAGCCAGAGCAGGTGGTCCAAGCCTTCAGGCAGTCAATGAGGCCAAAGTGCCCCACCTCACAGATGAGCAGAAATCACCACAATGGGAGAAATGTAAAACCAGGTCAGCCGCTTTGGCATCGCCTGCCAGCACCAGAAGCAGTGCATCAGGAAGGTTAATACATTGCTACAAAGCAGCCAAATTTGGAGAGTCCAGCAGGATGTGGGCCACTGTCAGGTGGGCACCACATCGGCAATAAGGTGGGTCCTCACGTCAGAAAATGTGATTGTGGGTAAACCAAGTGTGGCTAATGTGCAACCGACAAAGGACGGGAGATACCCTGTGAGACTTGAAGAGGAAAGGCTGCCATGTGGTTGGGGCCTCCTTTATTGCTCCCAGTTTGGGAAGTCAAGGGCAAACCTTTTCAAGTTCCAGACATCCAACAATTGATGGCATAGAGCCAACAGAAGTCCAGTTCTAGGATTCCTATTTCCAAAATCAGCATCCTGGTAGCCAACTTTGGCAAGTGATCGGCATGTTCATCCCCTCAGATCCCAACATATCCAGGGCTCCAAACAATCCAACTTGATGGAGGTCACAAGGAAGATCCTGGATAACTGTGACTAATGAGTGAGAAGGGTAGCACTGGTCTATATCCTGAATTCTCCTCAGGGACTCGATGCAGATAAGAAGCATTTTCCCAGTGCAAGAGTGAGCATGGCCTGGGCTTGTCTGATGACTACCAATTCAGCAGTGAAGACACTGAATCCATTTGGCAAGAAGCACAGTTCACTGCACCTTGCACATGTGAATGCATAGCCGGTTTGTACACCGATCTTTGAGCCATTGGTGTACACAATTTCTGAACCTAGAAATACATTTACATTGAGAACAGCCAGACACCATGGGGTCAACTGAATCTTTCAGGCCAAAGGATAAATCAAGACAGATCCAAGGTCAGGGTACACGTCATGGCGGTGTATGCGATTGCTCTCTGACAAGGTGTGCCACGGAGAGAAGGTAGAGTTCAGAGCAGAGACACTACAGCCTAACTCCAATTGTGACTCCAGTTATGGGTCTCTGTTATGGGAGGTTGAGCTTCCTACTAGGGAAAAGGACAATTGTTTGTGTGCCTATTAAAGGAGGTGCGAATGCGTATGGCATAACTCAGTAGCTGTTGCTGGCACCTGAGCCGCGAGTAGGCTCTTCACGGGGCTAGTTCAAAAGGCTCTTGTTGCACGTCTGAGTCCATAATGGATTATCAGGTCCAGTGACTGCAATGCTGAGGGCAATGCCAAACCATATGCGAGACTAACATAATCGAGATGGGACAGTATTGGGACTTTGTAAAGCTGCAGAGAATCTGGTCTTTCATAATCTTAGTTTGAATGCACACTTTTCTTCCAGTCTGCTGTTGGTCACTTAGACTATGTCTTCAGTTTTTGATCCTTTCCACCCACAGACTTCTGTATTTCTTAACCTACTGTAAGCATTCCTGTAAAGTTCATACTGTTTCACCATCTCAGTGATGTGGTAGGATGCACCAAATTTTACAGTCTTCTATGCAGAAGCACCTAATGAACCAACACTCCACTGGTGTAAGTAAGACATTTCCAAGTCAGCTGTAGTGAAGTTCCTGATATTTCCAGTCTTTTCCTCATAATCTGGCATTCTCTGTAAAACTTTCTTTTTCTTGTGTAAGACAATATCAACACATATTTATGACTTATGTCAGGTGGTGTTCTAAATGTTTGCTCTCACATCTTGAGGATGATAGTCTAACCCAATAATCTCATTTCACCTTCAAGCACTGCCAGTCACTTAGTTTAGACTGTAGAATGACATTTCTTGTTTCATCATGACAGATGATCTAATCTCATCTGAATATTTTGGGACGAGGAGGTGGAAGTATTAAACTGCATGTAATCTTATTTATGTGTGAGTTAAATGGGCATAAACGTCAGTACAGGTTTGGCTGATGTGGATGCTCATTTCCAGGAAAAATTTATGAGCTCTGGAGATGAGGCAGTTGAGGTACAGTTGATAGAACTAATTTAGGCATTAAAGTTAAACTCCTCTGCTTTCTTAAACAACAGCCCAGACTGCAAATAATGGCAGCAATACCTCCGCTAAAATAAGGAAATGGAATGCATGTTCTGAAAGGTGAGTGAAACACTATTGTTAACTAATTAATTTTCAAATCTGCAGTGTAGGAGTAGTTGTATCAACAGAAAAGCATATCAAAAATCATCCTCTATTATCATCTAATACACTTAACTTACCAATTGCTTCAATACCATTGTGGCGTGCATTCTGGGCAAATGGTGACAAGAAATTACTATCAAATGCTAGTGCACGGGCCATGAGAGCAATGGAATTTGCAACACCCTGAATCTTCAGTGGGTCACTTTCTCCTTGGATCTTGCACAACTCTGCCAGCAGTAACTGGTCAGGCACATTGTCAAAAACGCCATCTGTTGCCAATAGGATGACATCGCCATCTTCAACAGGAAAATTGGATGTATCTGCAGCTTCAGGCCTGGAAGGAGGAGAGAGAGTAATAAGTACTGTAAAATACTGGAATGATTAATAACTGAAACATCCTGGCAGATTAAAACTGTGTCCTAGTATAGAATACTAACTCTAAACCTTTGCATTTCATGGGCAGATTCTCTACTGCTCACACACCACTCTCATAGAAGTAAGTTGTGAACTGCATCTGGATAGCTCAGTTGGTAGAGCATTTGCCAGCAACAGGCACAGCTCTCTGGCTTGAAACACTTTTGGTATACAATTTCAGTCTGCCAAGAAGGCTCAGCTCCAATGCAAACTGAAAACTAATAATTGCTAGTATTTTCTTCCTCTGTCATCCTTTGCTATCACTTATCGATTCACACCGTTTTCCTGGATCGAGGTGTCCAACAAGGCAGAACCCATACACACCTTGACAACTTGGTCTGTTAAAAATTCCTGAAGGAAACAGGGCAGTCTGCCATGGAAACCCCACCTTTAAAAAGTACATAGGATACCAGTTCTCCAGCAGGTGTCGTAGGTCTTCTCCAAATCTAAAAACATGGCCACTGTCTGGGATTTCAGCAGAAAACCATTCATGTCATAGGTGGACAAAGTAACGAGATAGTAAACTGCAGAATGCTGCACTCTAAATCCATACTGTGCATTAATTAGTTAATTGCACGACACAAGCCACCATACTAGCTGGGCATGAATCATATGTTCCACCACCTTGCAAACACAACTGGTGAGAGAGATGAGGCGGTAGCTAGAAGGAAGGTTTTTGTCCATACTGGGCTTAGGTATGTGTATAATGGTGGATTCGCGCCAAAGCCCGGAAAAAGTGCCCTCTGCCCAGATGTGGTTGTCCCTGTTAAGCAGAAAATGCTTGTCCACAAGAGAAAGGTTCTGCAACATCTGAATGCGGACAGTGTCTGACCCTGGGGTGGAGGATCGGAATACATTGAGAGCATGATCTAGCTCCCTCATAGTAAAGGCAGCATTGTAGCACTCACAATTCAGAGAAGACAACAGTATCACCCGAGCCTCCTCCTTGTTTCCGATGGAAGAAGGTACGGTCATAGTGGGGAGAGCTCAGAACTTCCACAAAATGGTGGCCCACGGTGCAGGAGATAGCAATAGGGTCCATCGTAACAGTCTGCTACCTGTAAGACCGAAATTGGCGAATGGATCTTAGTCCCAGATAGCCAATGGAAGATGGCCCACACAACACAGGAAGGGGTGAAACTGTTTAAAGAACTAGTGAATGAAATTAAGCTAGCTTTTTTGTTATCCCAAAGAACATGACGGCACTTTGCACACGCCTGTTTAGGATGTCTGTTAAAAACGAGGAGAGCACATTTTGGTGCACGAATTGCATTGCGTCACACTTCTGTCCACCAAGGGACTGGGACATGATGTGGTAAAGAGGATGTGCAAGGAATGGAATGTTCCTCAGCAGTAAGCAGAACGTATGTGAGGTATTCCAGCTGGTCATCACAACTGGGTAAATCTTGTGCTTCGAAAGTCACCAGGGAGGAGTAAAACTGCCAGTCAGCATTAGGCCGGTATTAAACTATCAAATTTCTTTGTTAAAATTGATATGTCAAATATTTATGTCAAAGAAGTTTGATAGTGTAATAGGGCACTTTGTCAAATATCGTCTGTTGTCAAATAAATTGATCAAATCTTAGGGCCTTGCTGTAGTTTTGGTCATAAAAGTCGCTTGTCTTCTGTTCACTGCAATGTGACATGTTACCTCATGGAGCACTAGCATTTTAACAGTTTCGAAAACTTCAAAATTAATAGAGATGTATGAAGCTGATGAGGCGCTTTACAACATGAGGCACCTTTAATAAAAAAAAAAAAAAAAAAAATAGATTTAGAAGATTGAAGACCTAACCTAACCTAACCTAACCCAAACCTCTCCTGTAGCAAGGAATCTGGGTGTTACAGTAAGCCTGTCTTCTGCAGATATAGCAGTTCTTAAGTGAGTATTGTGCTTTGTGATACGAGGACACACTTCACTGAGCAAATACTGAAATGTATGCTCATCCATTCTTAAGTAATTTATGTACAACTTTATGTCCTCCACTACAAGCTCACGTAACAAGTTTTTTTGAATGCTTTTATCGTCTTGTTGTAAAACACAAGGCTTCACCAAGGTATGTTTAATTTTTCCCCCCGCTTCTCTTCCACATGTACACACAGTGCAATTGAGGTACATGCAACTGCTGCGATTAATAACAAGTTGTTGTTGTCACCCATCGTGAACTTTGACGAAAAAAAATGATGACAGTGTAATACCCCTTTTTGCACCATGTCAAAGATCTTTGTCAAATAAATTTGATGAATATTTGATCATATCTTCGATCAAGTCTTTCACAAAGAAATTTGACAGTGTAATACCAGCCTTAGTTAGCTGCCATTTGGGTGTGCACAGAGGTGGTGTAGGTATCATCAAACGGATAGCACATGGGAAATGTTTGCTCGAGTAGGCATCAGAAAGAACAGACCACTCAAGATGATGGGCAAGCTGGGCAGTGCAGAAGGAGAGATCCAAATGGGAATAGATGTGTGAGGAGTCAGAAAGGAAAGTGGGTGCTCCAGTGTTAAGGCAGAAGAGGTTGAGTTGATTAAGAAGATCAGCCAAGAAGGCATCTCTGACAGCACAGGTTCTGGGAGAACCAGAAAGGGGATGATGCACATTAAAGTCACTGAGTAGCAGAAATGGGGGGATATATATGCCCAATTAGCTGAAGGAAGTCTCCTCTGGTGACATCGAATGCCTGAGGGACATAAATGATAGAGAGGGAAAAAGTCAGGTGTGGAAGGACAAGGCAAACTGCAACAGATTGAAAAGGAGAGATGGGTTGACTGGTTGTCATCCCATATGAGCAGTATGATGCCCCCATGAAGTGGGATGCCAACCTCAAAGGGAAGATCATGAAGAGGAAGAGATGTAGGGGTGTCATCTCAGCGACTGCCAAGTGACATCCTGTGAAGAGCCACTACTACAGGACACAGAAACAGGAGGATCCTGCTCCATGAGGTCCACACAAGCATCTGCTTGCTTCTGCAGTTGGTCTGTGGAGTCCAATGCTGAAAAAAGGTTGATAGTGTGCACCACCGAGATGGAGGCCAGCCAGGCTAAGATATCATGTGGCGACCCCATCGAAGAGTATATTTGAGTCTGTGAAGGAGATCATTTGCCTTTGGTGGACTTAGAGCGATTCCAGTTAGAGGAAGACTCTGGTGTTGGTTGGCTGGAGTGACATAGGAAGTCATTGCGGGAGTACTCCTATCCTTTCCAGCCAACCAGTTTTGTAGCTGGTGGCTTCGCCTTTTGAGACGAGAGAGTTAGGCTTCTTGCACAGTTGCAGGGGGAGATGACAGTATTACCTTGATACTGAGCGGTTTCACAACCTCAGAGCTGAATCTGAAGTTTTATGTCAGCATGGCCTTGTCCTTCAAGGAGTGAGGGGTAACAAGAACAGAACTATAGGTGCCGGACAGGAGCATGCAGAGTTCATGACTAGCTAGCCAATAACTTGTGAGTGACTGGGTAAGGCACTTTTTCATTTACCTGCATCTCTTTGACAGCCCACTCATCAAGATACATGGGACAATCCCGAAACGAGGCAGCATGGCCGCCATTGCAGTTGATACAGCAGGGAGGAGGCGGCAGAATCGTCATCACACGCATCCCTACCACAGGTTACGCATCCCTGCCACAGGTTACACATTTGGCTGTGTGTCGACAAGGCGTTGGAGTGTGGTTGAAACTATGATACTGGTAGCAGTGCATTGGGTTCAGAATGTATGGCTGGACTGAATTTCATAGCCTGCTTTGATCTTGGAAGGAAGCACCACTATATCAAAGGTGAGAGAAAGAGTGCAGGTGGGCACTAAGGAGGAATCTACCTTTCTCGTTACCTGGTGGATGGCAATGGCACCATAAGCAGAGAGGCAAGATTGGCTTTTGGCTTCGGTTAGACCGCCGAACAGCCATGTGTAAATAACATTATGGGAAGAATTCAAAGTTATATGGGCCTCGACACAAACAGGGTAGCCGTAGATAAGTGAGGAGGCAATCAGTCATTATGCTTGAGAATCAGAACTAGTCTCCGAAAGCAAAGTGCCATTCCATAAACAAGGGCAGGAATTCACAACAGGGCCAGCAATTGCATCAACACCTTTGTGAATAATAACCAGCTTCACCATGGCAAAGGACTGACCATCTTCAGTATGCAACACAATCAGGAACAACAGTGCAACGGGAAGGGTCTAGATTATTCTCTCATTGCAGAAAATCCCCATGATTTCCAATGTGTCTGATGACATGCTCCTTCTTTGAAGGGCTCGCACCCGCCTTAGGTGATTGTTCACACCTCACAAACACCTGACAGAGGGACCAATCGACAATATGGGAAAGTTGCAGCTTTGGCAATCACCCCTCCCTGGGCCTGGCCTGTAACACGGTGTAAGTGCTAACCCTACCTGTTGACCTGGGGCTGGGAATTGCGCATTACCCAGTCACTTGTTTTTTCGTCAGACACGTGGGTCGGCCTTCACGAGCACACAGGAGAGAAGGGAAACAAAGGTAGGGAAAGGAATCAAAAAACAATGATGAAACTGTCTTACATCATTGACAGACAATGTGGAACATTCCCTATTACACCCCATATATGTTCCCCAAGAGAGGGGAAAAAGAATAGCAAGAGGATAGACATGCAGTGTGGAAGGGAAAGATGCTGCAAAGGCTGGGGCCCCATAGTAGCCAAGCATGAAGCCACCAAAGAGTGACGAGCCCCCTGGGTGGCTGTTCTTTCATATTAACATAGGGTGGTGGTGGTGTGTTAAAAAGGGACTAAACTACTGGCTCATCAGTCCCTCCATGTCACGAGATGAACACGTAAAAAGCTAAAAAGCAAAAGAAGCTGGGACTTGGCTGCTCCAACTACACTCCTGGAAATTGAAATAAGAACACCGTGAATTCATTGTCCCAGGAAGGGGAAACTTTATTGACACACTCCTGGGGCCATATACATCACATGATCACACTGACAGAACCACAGGCACATAGACACAGGCAACAGAGCATGCACAATGTCAGCACTAGTACAGTGTATATCCACCTTTTGCAGCAATGCAGGCTGCTATTCTCCCATGGAGACGACCGTAGAGCTGCTGGATGTAGTCCTGTGGAACGGCTTGCCATGCCATTTCCACCTGGCGCCTCAGTTGGACCAGCGTTCGTGCTGGATGTGCAGACCGCGTGAGACGACGCTTCATCCAGTCCCAAACATGCTCAATGGGGGGACAGATCTGGAGATCTTGCTGGCCAAGGTAGTTGACTTACACCTTCTAGAGCACGTTGGGTGGCACGGGATACATGCGGACGTGCATTGTCCTGTTGGAACAGCAAGTTCCCTTGCCGGTCTAGGAATGGTAGAACGATGGGTTCGATGACGGTTTGGATGTACCGTGCACTATTCAGTATCCCCTCGACGATCACCAGAGGTGTACGGCCAGTGTAGGAGATCGCTCCCCACACCATGATGCCGGGTGTTGGCCCTGTGTGCCTCTGTCGTATGCAGTCATGATTGTGGCGCTCACCTGCACGGCGCCAAACACGCATACGACCATCATTGGCACCAAGGCAGAAGCGACTCATCGCTGAAGACGACACGTCTCCATTTGTCCCTCCATTCACGCCTGTCGCGACACCAATGGAGGCGGGCTGCACGGTGTTGGGGCGTGAGCAGAAGACGGCCTAACGGTGTGCGGGACCGTAGCCCAGCTTCATGGAGACGGTTGCAAAGGATCCTACGGTCTTGGCGTGCATCCGTGCGTCACTGCGGTCCGGTCCCAGGTCGACGGGCACGTGCACCTTCCGTCGACCACTGGCGACAACATCGATGTACAGTGGAGACCTCACGCCCCACGTGTTGAGCAATTCGGCGGTACGTCGACCCGGCCTCCCGCATGCCCGCTATACGCCCTCGCTCAAAGTCCGTCAACTGCACATACGGTTCACGTCCACGCTGTCGCGGCATGCTACCAGTGTTAAAGACTGCGATGGAGCTCCTTATGCCACGGCAAACTGGCTGACACTGACAGCGGCGGTGCACAAATGCTGCACTGACAGCGGCGGTGCACAAATGCTGCGCGGCTAGCGCCATTCGACGGCCAACACCGCGGTTCCTGGTGTGTCCGCTGTGCCGTGCGTGTGATCATTGCTTGTACAGCCCTCTCGCAGTGTCCGGAGCAAGTATGGCGGGTCTGACACACCGGTGTCAATGTGTTCTTTTTTCCATTTCCAGGAGTGTATATAAGTAAGTCAAAGAGTTTAAAAAAGTGCATGACAATAGCTGTAATACGATTGGTAGAAGATAATTGATATAATCAAGGCAGTATCATGCACAAGAGGGTCTAAAGGCAAAACAAGGTGACGGTGGGGGGGGGGGGGGGTGTCAGAATGTTACCAGCAGTCACATGGGGGGGGTACCCACCACAGAGTGAGGCTCTCCCCCCACAACCACCCCTGACACAAAGTGGGAGAAGAGTTATAGTTTAGTGTCAAATCCGCTGTTTCTCTCAGGAAATACCACACTTTGGTAGTGGCTGTCTTGTCATCTGCAAGCACCTCAGGGAGAAAGGTAAGCAAGCTGGGAACGTGCCATAGCTTGGCCAGCAGGGCACAGTCAACAAGAGCATGTGCTATTCTCAGTAGACTACCACAACTGCAATGAGCAGGATTCTACCAACACAGAAGGACCTCTGTGGTTAGCCTCATGTGGCCGAAGTCTAGTCAGCATGACACAATGGCACCTTTCCGAGAGGCCTGGAAGATGTATGCCACACCTTACTAGATGTCTTAATTGCTCTTAACTTGTTTTGGTTCCTAGTAGCCTGCCATTCCAATTCCCAGAGCCTCAAAATACTGTGTCAAAGTTGTAATCTTAAATCTGTGCTCAGTATTCTGATGTCAAGATGTTCTCCTGTAGTTGCATCTTTCGCTAGATTGGTGGTGAGTTCATTTCTTGAAATGAAATGCATATTTGGCTCAGTGCCCAGATGAAGGTCACTGACTTTCCAGGGATGTAGAGGTCAACCAGGTCCCAGATGTTGGCGACCAAAAGATTTTTGAGATAACACAGGGATATTCCTTTTAAGCAATTCAGGAAATGGCTACAGATCGGACAGTTTGTCGTGGCCAGGTATCTGACATACCACAAAGCCTGAGATATGGCAACCAACTCTGCAGTGTATACACTGCAGGCACTCGGCAGAGAGTGCTGCTCGTGTCCTATTGCATGTGCAAAAGCATAACGAATCTTGTCATTGACTTTCGATCCATCGTTTAGATGCATACTGAATTAGAATAATCATGGAGGATTGAACAAAACAAGTGTCAGAAGGGTAGAATCAGCATCCTGCTTGGAACAAAAAAAGGTCTATTTGTATCGTAGGACAGGGTACAAGTGGGGTGTGTTGAGAGGGAGCCCTAGGAACAGAGTAAAGGAGGCTGTTTGAGGTCCTTCAGTAGAGTATCAAGTCAGATCCCAGTTGTCTACCCAGTTTTAGGCAATGCACAAACAGTTTGAAATGTTCGTCATGGAACAGAGTTGAGTGACATACAGTGTAATTAGCCAGATACTGTTGTTATCTAAACCGCAGTGATGGGGCACCAGCTTACACCAGGTGGCTCTTAACAGGGCTTGTATGGAAGGCTCCTGTTGGCAACCTCATGTTAGTGTGGTGAATACGATCCAGCAGGCTCAGCACCGATGGTGCTGCTGACCCAGAGGCAACGCATCCATGGTCCAGAGCAGGATAAAATCAGTGCTTTGTAATCTCTGAAGAATTATACAGTCCGCGTCCCACAAGGAGTTACTAATGAAACTGTGAGAATTTAGCTTCTTCACGCAAGTTGTCTTGAACCAGCGGACATGTGGCAACCAAGTTAGGTTGTTGACTAAAAAAATACCAAAGAATTGAAAAGTTTCAGTGACTTCAAGGAACTGGTCACCAAGATAAATTTCTGGGTGTGAGTGGTCGGAAAACATGGAAAAGTTGGAGAGATAGGAAATTCTGGATCAAAATGGGTAAACTGCCCCGGAAACGTCACTCATGCAGTGCAGATAGTATGCCAAGACACCAGGTGGTATCATTATGCCTTCTGTAGGTCAAAGAACGCAGAAATCAGATGTTTGTGATGGGTGAAGCTTTGCACACTGCACATTCCAGACAATCCATATGTTCTGTGGTGGACTGGAAAGCCTGAAAGCCACTTTGGAATCGTGATATATGCCCTTCAGCTTCAAAGTACCAACAAAGATGGCAGTCAACCATACATTCATATATCTTACACAGCCCATTCATCAGAAAGACTGGCCAGTACTTAGTTAAAATATGTGGGTACTTTCCCAGTTTCAGGACAGAAACAATAATATCTTCTCACCACTGAGAAGGAAATTCTCCTTCCCGCCAAATACGATTGAAAAGCCTGAGGGTATGTTTCATGCTGTTGGCACAAAAATGTTTCAGAACTTGATTGAGGATTTTGTAGGGTCCATGGGCCGTATCTCGAAACTCTGCCAAAGCACTACGAAACACCTTCACTAAGAGGAACACTGTATGACAGGATAACAGGCAGCACTCAGTGAGGATGGTAATCACTGCAAGTGGACACTTCAGTGAAGTGTGGCGCATAACATTAGACAAGTACCATGGGATCGGTTCAGATATTACTATTGACACGGATGTGAGGAACCCATCATGGGTGGTGGATGGCCATGTATTTGGAGGAGTTTAGTCCATACTTGGAATGATGGGGTGTGAAATTGCATAGATGATACATATTACTCCCAACACTCCTGCTTCCTTTCCTTTATTAAAAATCACACTTTCACCCGGAGTCCCTTGAATGCTGTTAAATAATCCAGAGATGGACAGTGCTTGTGCCACTCAACTGCCCTGTGGTTTTCCCCAACAGCTGCAGCTATATCTTCAGACCACCACAGCACCAGCGGTCGTTGGAATGAGCTGGAGGAATACGGCATCATTGCTGCAGCAGCACGAATAATATTATCAACAATATCCTGTACAACTTTGTCAATATCTGTCACATGAATAGCTGCAAATGTGGCTGCAGTGAAGAAAACCTGTCAGTCAGCTAGAAAGCTGCAACCAACACAGCACATGTTCCAGATTTCTGTGAGTGAAGAGGGGGAGAACCATACGAAAATGATCACTGTCACAAAGATTGTCATGGACACACCACTGAATCGGGGATAAGATATTCAGGCTGCAAACTGAGAGATCAATAGTTGAGTATCTTCCATGGGCTGCACTGAAATGTGTTGTAGCTGCAGTGTCGAGTCAGCAGACATCCACTTCTGAAAGGTCTCTCTTTGAGACATAGTGTCACTCCTCCACAGAGGATTATGAGCATTAAAATCCCTCAGTACGATGACTGAGGAGGTAGCTATTCCAGTAACTCTGGAAACTGATGGTAATGGAAAGGTCCGCCTGGGGATGGGTACACATTAAAGACTGCCACCCAAATTGACCAGCAGACACTAATGACCACGGCCTCTAGCTCAATGGTAAGGGGCACCTGCTCACTGAAAATATCAGAGCGTATGAGGGAACAATCCCCACCACACGTTCTCTCAACAGTAACATGACTGGTACAGTAGGGTTTGTAGTTTTTCAGAGCAGCGAGATGTGTTGCCATAAATCATGTTTCCTGAAGTGCTATGTGCCAGTTACGAAATAAGTAGCCCTTAAATGACAGTTAGGTCAGATGGTGACAGTAGCTGCTACTGAAGGGGCTTTGGAGTCAGGTCTGATAAATTGGCAAATGAAAAAGATGGGTGTGATTACTCCTCTGACAGGTCACAGTCCACCTTATTGTGTGATACAACATCAAGGTGCAGGGTTGGGGAGCAGAACATCAGAAACCTCTGAAAGCTCATCAGGTCAGGTCAAAGGCTGATAGTTTTCTTGGACTTTGAAGGATTAGTACCTCATGAATTCGTGCCACAGGTACAAACTGTTAATCAATGATACTATTGGGGCGTGTTGCAATACATGCGAGAAAACGTGAGAACGGTTGGCCTGAAATGGGGTGAGACAATTCACGGCTCTTATATCATGATAAAGCAACCATACATTCATCCCCTTGGCACATGACTATTGCACAAAAAACGTGCAGCCTCATTCTTCATACTCTCCAGACCTAGTACATAATAGTACATGAGAAGCACACACTTGAGTGGCCCTTACTTACACAAATTCATTTGAATATTTTGATATCAGTATTTTCTATGGTACACAATGTCCATAGCTAATTTATCTCAATATTAAGTTATGGTCAACTGAAGTGCCTCACTCATGCATAAACACCTCTGGATTACAAAATTTAAGTATGTTATGTAATAAGGAGGGCTACAACCACTATAAATATTTGTTATTTCATCTCAGTCAGAGATCACCAGACAGCTAAATAAAAAACTTTTATTGACTTCTAGATTATCTAGAAGCTTCTAACTGATAGTTACCTGTCAGAGAGGACAAGCCCAGTGTGGCCAGGTGGTGGCATTGACAGCTGGAAAGGTGTATTGAAGTAGTGCTGCTGTTCTTCAGATCTGTGCACCACCTGTCCACGGCGTACGACAACGAACCCAGAGTCTCCAATGTTCGCTGTGTATGCCATGTGTGTCTCACGATTCAGCACAACCACGCATGCTGTGGTACTACCTGCAACACGTTTGAGAATATTTTACCCATGTCTGATAAGACAATTATTGTCAGACTTTTGTTCCTGTTCCCACTGGGAAACATATTATATATACTGAAAATCTATATTGACTTAAGTTTATATACGGCACTGCATTTGTATATCTTTTCACTAATTATAAAACACAAATACTATTAAGGATACTAGCTGAAAATTAAACCCAATTAGCTTGGTCATTTTCATTTATTTTCTGAATTCCAACTAACAATCTCAAGTGTGTATCATTAGCTTATTCAAATTATTGTTATAAACTGGATTTGATGTTCTGCTTTTAGGTAAAATGAAGAATAAGTTTTGTGGCTATACAACACCCATACATGCTACATATATGTCTCTGTGCAAGAAACAAGAGTAAGTTCCTCTGCAACAATGGAATGTTTTCCCTAGTGCCTCATTGATTGATATTCAACATATTATATGCCAATCTTACCAGCCCTTTAAAGCCAAATGCCAAGTCAGTTGAAATAAGTAGAATTTTTGTACAAATACTGACTTGCCTTTTCAGGTTACTATTTCCATTCAATATGGCCGTAGGACAAAGGAAAGAACTTGAAAAGGAAATGATCAATGAGAAGATTGTTTCAGCATATAGAAAAATCAAAACAACTTTCATTGAACTTAATACCAAGTAGTATGAATGCAAGAGGAATTCTAGTGTCAAGCACAGAAGAGAGAGTGAGTAAATGAAAAGCATACACAATTTGCTACCAAGGGACTATTCAAGTTGCTTCCTGTCTGGAGACATAGAAGCAGACTTTTTGAGAAGTATAATGCACAAAATCTCAAAGGTAACAAGGGCAGATAGATCAAGAACGAAGTGCTCAGATTAAAGAGGATCCAAGGTAACTATTTTGTCTTCCACCCCTACTGTTCAAGTCAATGCACTGAAGAAGCAATGACTAAAATAAAGATTCAAGTGTGGGATTAAAATTCAGAGTGAAAGTGTATCAATTATCAGAGTCGATGACATTTATATCCTCAGTGAAATTAAGACTTGTAGGACTTGCTGAATGGAATGAACAGATTAATGGGTGTGGAATACTGATGAGGGTAAAAGTTATGAGTAGTAGCAGAAATGATATTTAATTACTATCAAAAACAGTCTCTATCACAATTTATTATTACAGTGACCGGTTTCAACCACTACTGTGGTCATCTTCAGACCTACAAGTCATATACAAAGCTTTAGTTAGAGGGCTATGTACACTAAAGAAAATACATGAAGTTACAAAGCTATAAAACAAAGAATTACCAATGGTAAGAACCTCCTTCTGATAGTAAATCACTACAGGAGAAACCAGTGCACATCTTAATATATATATTAGAGGCTCCACCAACTTCGAACGGGATGATGTCATTGCTAACCAATGGGTTATAGGTTGAATAACAATGTAAAATTTCTTAGTTAAAAGAACATTGTCAAGAAATGAAAATAAACACACACTAAACTCAGCTTGTTCGAAAGCTATTGTCAATTAAGAAGCTTTAAAAATATTTAAACATGTACGATATATGAACTTTGCTTTGACAGTACATGAGTTGCCCTCTCAAGGCCTGTTAGTGAAGCATTTGGAGCCACTGGTTGCCATGGTGAAGTTGGACGCTGTTCCAAAGACGTGGCAGCAGGCTTCTTTCCACTGAAGTTGATGTTAAGTTAATAGGCAAACTAGTGGTTACCATGGTTAGGATAACTGCCAGTCCAAAGATGAGGCACCAGGCTTCTTTCTAACAAAGTTGTTGCGAAAGTGGAACGGTGAGGACTGTCACGTCAGATGATGTATCATTGAGCAGCAACATGTCTTTATTGAAATGATTTTCAATAAGTAGGCTGCAATAATCGTTAACTGACATGTGCAGTACATGCTGCACAGATACGATTTACTGGTGTAATAAGAGACTTTCATTTACATAGATTAATTCTTACAGATCAATACTAAGAAGAAGGAGGGAAAAAAAAGGAAAGAAAAAAAAAAGAAAAAAAGAGTCAAGAGGGAACAGTAGTTGTGCAAATTTATGAAATACTGTCTATGAAGTTCATATGTAGATTCCACTTTTTTATTGTTAATGAAAATGAAAGGAATTTAAAATTATAATACTACAAGCCATAGTGTCAAAAATAAAGGAATGTGAATTAGCAACATGCAGTCTTGAAGCATATAAGCAAACATTATAAAAACATATAGCCAGTCATAAATAATGTTTGGCGAAATAAAATTACGAAGTAAAGATAAAATATTTCCTAAAGGTCTTGATAATTTTAAAAACGAGGGACATATAAGTGAACATTCTAAAGCAGATCGTCAAAAAGCTCATAGAAATGATTGTCTTTGAATTCAAGTTGCTCATTTAAAACAGATAATAGTTTACTTCTGTGAAGTGAACAGATTTCAGTTTCTTCTAAAGTATTTAGCATTACTCCTTTAGGCACAGTATGTAATATTTTCAAATTGTTAGAAATGCAACCCTCAGAATGACTGTACCCATCAAGATGTTTACCAAATATTGATTTGGTACGTGCAGTACCAGTAGTATGTTCCTTAAAGTGTTGGAAAGTTATGGCCAGTTTGGCCAATATACTGTTTCTCACAGTCATTACATAGTATTTTGTAAACACCTGACTTTTGGTATATATTTGATTCCCCAATTGTGTGTTTCGGTTCATCTGTAGTGGGTTATTGGTTTTGAATGCAATTGTCACACTTGTATTCTTAAATAATTTATTTATTTTATCTGAAATAGGTCCCATGTATTCATTTTAGTAAATCTCTTCTTGGAATTTATAAAAGCATCGTTTGTTTGTTGCATTTTTTGATATAACAGATCTGATGGGCATTGTTTGATTATTAAATAATTTACATCCAAAACTTGTATTTACAGTGGAACACAAAAGCAACAATAGTATTAATTTCCTGGACCTCACAACTGCAAACAGGAATGGAAAACAATTTCTATTTATAGAAAACCCACATCAACCGACATGATAATAAATGATTCATCATGCCATCCATTAAAATACAAAATGGCATTTTTTAAAACAATGATACATAGGATACTGAAATTACCTCTTCAACCCGATGCAATCCAAAAGGAAATTGATACCTTGAAACAGATAGCAGTTGCTAACAATTATAATGCCCATCAAGTTGATCTGTTATATCAAAATACAACATACAAATGACACTGTTATAAATTCCAAGAAGAGATTTACTAAAATGACATACTTGGGACTTATTTCAGAAGTTATTAAAGATGTCATTAAAGAAGACGATGAATGTTATTGTTATTTTGGATTTCAGGGTGATGTAACTCCACATCATAATTTGTACACGGGTCCAGAAGGTGCACTTTGAAGAGAAAACAGCTGAACTGCTGAGAGCATTCTCTTGCTGGGAGCCATCCACATGAACAACGATAAAACTGTGGATTGCACTTAAGTGAAGAAAACAGTTGTAAAAACATAATCTGGAATATAAATTTTCTTGTACTGCATCACATTTAAAATTATACTGAGCCTCTGTAGATGCCAATGCATCAATTTATTTCATCCCTGGCTGTTTATTTGGAGGTCTGATACATCCAGATCCTTGAGATGGTCAGTAGTACATATTCTGAATGGCTTGGTCACTTGAGGTAGGAGATACGGGCTGATCCATAAACCAAGCTGCCCTAGTGTAAATGTGATCTGAAAAATGCCTTATAAAACTGTAAAGACATTTTGAACATACAACGATTTGAAGCCCTTTGTTCACAGCAATTTCAAGTGTGGAAGCCAGGCTAATTTTGAGTCAAATAATAGCCTCAAAAGCACACACTGCAGTTAAAATGTAAAATATTGCCCCCAATCGTGAGCTATGGCTAGTTAAACCTTTGGTGAGCATGGTTAAAATTGAAACACTTAAGTTTCTATGCTGAGAACCGAAAATCAGTTACATTGGCACAAGCTTCCAGCCTCTTGACAGTCAGCCGAAATTGCCTCACTGTTGTATGTCATCATCTCCAGTACAATTAAACTGTCAAGGGCAAAACAGTAGCACCTGAAACTGCACTGTGAGTGGCACAGGTTACCTCAGGATTCAGAAGCCAGACGAGGCATCATCTGACCCCGCATTGGAGTGTCTTACCGATGTAACTGGCATGGGCTACACTCTGATAACTGGTATGGTTGGCAAGATCCTTGCCTGGCTTCCATAATGGAATTAATATTGCCTCCTTCCAAGTCGTGGGGCACTGTCCACCAAACCAGATCTGATTAAAACAAGATAAAAGTTTTGCTTTGGCTTCAGGATGCAAATGATGCATGATGAATCTCATCAGGTCCTGGAGCAGTGTCTTTGGCCAAAGACAGCCAATTTGAGTTCCCAGATGGAGAATGTAAGATTGTAGACCTCATCACATGGGTTACACAAGAAGAAGTGGAACCACCTACTATCTCTCTGGTTCTACAAAACACTTGCAATGCAGGAGTTTGTCTGCTAAAAACAGAGCCATGTCTTTAGGTGCATCCACCAAGACTCCATTTCTCAATATGACCATAAGTGAGGTGTACCGCCCTTGCCTGAAATCCACCTTACTGAGTCCCAAACAGACTGATTAACCGAAGTTGTATATTCCTTCCAGGAGTTCCCCTTCTGCTCATTTATCACTTGCCTTACTTGTGCTCTCACAGATCAGAAACCATAAAGGTTTTCTCTGATTGGATGATGTTTTAATTTCCACAAAGCTGTGCATCAGGTTATGATTACCAAGTGGTATTAACTATTCCATCAAGGGACAGACTGTCATCTGAGGTGGTTGCTATATTATGGAATGGAATCTGCAGCAACCTATTTGATGTCACAGCTGATGTGGTCCTCCATCTCCTGGGCACAATTGTGTTGAAACTTCCTGGCAGAATGAAACTGTGTGCCGGACCGAGACTCGAACTCTGGACCTTTGCCTTTCGCAGGCAAGTGCTCTACCAACTGAGCTATCCAAGCACGACTCATGCCCCATCCTCACAGCTTTACTTCTGCCAGTACCTCACCTCCTTCCTTCCAAACTTTACAGAAGCTCTCCTGCAAACCTTGCAGAACTAGCACCCCTGAAAGAAAGGATATTGCGGAGACATGGCTTAGCCACAGCCTGGGGGATGTTTCCAGAATCAGATTTTCACTCTGTAGCAGAGTGTGCGCTGAAATGTTGGTCTCCACTTACATAGATGAGAAATGGCCATCATAATAAAACAAGAGAAATCAGAGTATGCACAGGAATATTTAAGTGTTCATTTTTCCCATGCCCTGTTTGAGTGTGGAACGGAAGAGAAATAGCTTGAAGGTGCTTTGATGAACCCTCTGCTAGGCACTTAATTGTGAACTGCATAGTGATCATGTAGATGTATAAATAGACTTCAGTTCACCTGAGAAAATCATGGTCACATCTGCAACAATATGTGTTCACAAGAATAAGTAACTGACAAGTAATTTTTATGAAACTTCAGCTGTCAGCCATCTGTGTCCATGGAATCCTGCAAATCAGTGAGAAGGAGATTTAAAGAATAGAAGAAGTGTAGAGTAAGCACTCACCAAGCACAGGCCGCTTGTCTTCGAGCAGCTCATAGTACGAGCTGGCAAGCAGCGCCGCTGGCTCAGATGGCGCAAACCTGCCGTTGCAGACAAGCCGCTCACAGGCACACATCAGTGACGATGAGAACTCTCCCGGATCGATTCCATAATGCCTCCAACCACCAACACCGTCCGCCACACCTGTGACATAACGGACAACCCAGACAGTCAAGTATACGTTGTGACACACACTGTGGAAGAGAAATTAAAATCTGACTACATAAGTGCAATCGTGCATCCCTCTTATATTTTCTTGTCATGTAAAATATCACATCCAGGAAAAATGTAAGAAAGCTATCATCAGCCTTTAAAAGAGGCCATCTGGAATTATTCAGATTCAAAACCATTAAAAGTCCATGTTTGCCCCTGATAAATGAATTCCTACACAATCCATACTTGTGAAAGTCTATTGTCAATATCCGAGCCATTGACGACTTAGCATCAGATCAGGTGAAGAATGTGTGTGACATATATTGAACTCAAGTACATAATCATGTCAGCAATGTGAATCTGGTCCAGCACCAAAGGAGTCACAAAAAACACTAATATCTTAACTACTATACAGCTTGGAATGTTTGCTGCTAAGTCACACCACCACCACCACCACCACCACCACCACCACCACCACCACCACCACCACCAATGGAATAAATGTTCTAGTAAATATGATATTTTAATTTGTGGTCCATAAAGGTGCACAGACAGCTGTAACTCAAAAATATTAATTATAAGTAAATGACTCAACATATTAAAAATCAGTGCCACAAACTAAACAAGTCTGATAACTCTGAATGAAAGAAAATACAAGGGACTGGTAACCTCGCAGACTACCTGTGAAGGTAGGAAGGGCATTACTACAAGATTATCTTATTTAGAAGAAAACTACATTAGTACCTGAAATTAGATAATCAAGGAATTGTTAAGAACCCTACAGCTAGAGTGATATTAAGGGAATATCGAGTGTTAATGTGAAGAGAAACATAGATTATGATAGGTGCCAATTTGCATTGTTGATTGTTATAAGAGTGTGGTATCTATTAAGCAATATGTTGACAGGAAACTTGCCAAAATAATCCCTCAATATAATGAATACTCAGACTTGAGAACACTATCTGGGCAATTAGCTGAAAAAGTCTGCTATCTCAACTCCTGAAGTTCTAAATTTTGCAATTATACTATGTTAGGTTGAAATTGACACATACAAAAATATTTATTCGCAGATGAATGCCACATATACTAAAACACAAAGTGCAACACATTATTCTATAACATTGTCAAGCAACGACAGCAACTAGTACATTGGCAGCCTCTTCTCATGTGCTAATATGCTAAAGCACAGTGTAAATATATCACTAAAATTATGTCATTTCACTTTGAATGAGAGCCAAAAATTGCACTATAATTGTGCCATTTTCCTGTAAATGCATATTGGTATGCAAATAAAACAGAAGAAAACTTGTGTAGTGCTCTTTCTGTGATAACTAGAAACCAGTGTCGAGCACTGAAATGACAGTCAGCTGCACTATTATCAACCCAGAGGAGCAACACAGCTATCTGTTTTCTACTGCACATGCTCTGATGTAATATCATCCCTTCTGCCACTCCAAGTGCTACATTGCTCTCAGCACCAGGTCAGTATTTTTCTTTGAAACTGCATGTAGCGTGTGGTGCAAGTGTAGGTATGAGAACTCTTTAAGGGTAGCTGTCATGACTTGTCCTACATCAGAATGTACTGTTTATTTACTATATGATTACCAGGACTAAAAACTCTACTCTAGCACTTTGGGTGAGGCGTCTAAGGTAGAGTCTTAAATTTTGGACCTGGGTTCAATTCCTGCTAATACTTTTTTCCCCATTTTATTTTATTCCTCACAATCATAAAATTTAAAAATAACTGTTCAATTTATGGACATAAAATTAATATATTCAATTTAGTTAGAATTACTACACTTTTAAATCAAAAAGTAATTGATTGGATGCTGGTAAAACAAGTCAGAATATGAGAAAATTTCGAATGAAAGTGTTTTCTGCACATGACCTGCTAAAGAGGCCCTTTTCCAGTAGATCTTTGCAGAACAAAGTGCGATTTAAAGTGTTAGGCAAATGTACTTGAAACGTGAATCTAACAAAAGAGCGTGGGACTAGGCACACCGATCTGGGTTACGTAACACTGAAAATTTCGAACATTTTGATCAGCTTCTTAAATGTTCTGAACCAATCCACAAGTCTGAATAATCAAACACTCACAGAAATCTGGAAGATGATTTATCCCTAACTATCAAAGAAACTGAAGAAGCTTAACACCTTATAAAGCCAGATGAGAAGAGACTATTACAGCAAAACTTCTGAAATGGTCCCAACCAAAAATTAAAAAATGAACTAAAAATCTTTGAGAAATCTTGGAAAACAGAAAACCTCCAGGAGAGTACCAAGTGGTACTGATACATTCACTGCATAAGAAATATGATGACAAGGTGTAAATAATAACAACAGTGAAATTTGTTACGAGTTTTATATAACCTATGTTCTCAAATTACACTAAACAGGATAGAAAAGCAACACTGGAGACTAATTTACGTATCAAGAAATTTTTGGAAAGGAAGATCATGGGCTGAACAAATGTTTCATCTTAAGCCAATAATTTGCCACAGATTAGTGAATTCAAAAGTTCAATATTTTTCTCCCGAAATTGTGTGTAGTGTAACAGATTTTTTTTTTAAAGGAACTGTTATCGTGATTTCATTATAGACGAGTGGTCCAAAGCATAGAATGTTAATTTATGGATCCAGGTTTTATTCCCGCAGATACTAACGCATTTTATTTCATTCCTTGCAAAGTTAAGTTGTTGACCTTAAAATTTCAATATAAGATGTAGTCAAAACATGACGGTATTTACTTTTTTTTAAATAGAATTTACTTGTATTCACCAACATCAATTTTGTCTCCCTCCGATACAATACACTTGAGCCAGTGCTTTTTCCAATCTTGGAAGCACTTCTGGAAATTACTTTTCGTTATGGCGTTCAGCTCCTTCGGCAATTCTGTTTTTATCCCATCGAAGGTGGCAGAACGACGTCCTTTCAGGGTTCTCTTCAGCCTCGGGAATAGAAAGATTCCCGAAAAGGGGGGGGGGGGGGTGCACGTCCTGCAAATACGATGGCTGGAGCAACACAACGGTCATATTCTTTGGGGGAAAAAAAAAAAAAAAAGACACATTGCTGTGTGAGTGGGAGCGTTATAGTGATGCAATTACCAAGAGTGGTTTTGCCAAAATTCTGGATTGCTTCACTCAAACGGCGCATAATTTCCAGATATTATCCTCTATCGACCATACGACCATAACGCAAAAAAAAAAGTGAGAAGAATCTTCATATGTGATAGAACTTGTCGAACTTTTTTTCGATCTTGGTTCTTCATGCAGTTTCCATTGGGACGACTGGATCTTTGTTTCGACATCTTTTCCTTATACCGATGTTTCGTCGCCTTTTATAATCTTTATAAGTTCTGGGTCATTATCGACATCAATCACCAATTCCTGAGTGTTGTCCACGCGACGTCGTTTCTGGGCGAAATTCTAAGAGTTCGGAAGAAACTTTGCTGCGACACGTTTCATGGCAAAACACCTGAAAAAAATTTGCTTGGCATGAGGCAGGGGAAATGCCGACGTCATCTGCAACATCTCTGATGGAGATTCGGCAATTTTCCAGAACCATTTTCTTTATACTCCCACAATGTCGTCAGTAATTTATGTGCTAGAGCATCCAGGGCGGCCGCCATCGTCTTCAATATCATCTCGACTCTTTGAAACGTTTATATCACTCGTAATCTCTGACTTATTCATGATGGACTCGCCAAAAATCAAAGTTTTCGAATTCGGTGCTGCACTTTATTCTCTTTTTCAAGGGAAATTCTGTAGGAAACGGCATAGGTTTCGAAAAAGACGATCGTGTGAAACCCAGCTCGGATCGTGTGAAACCCAGCTCGCGCTATTCGTCCACGAGGCTCACAGGGCCATAGACACGGGTTCCCAGGTAGATACAGTGCTTCTTGACTTCCGCAAGACGTTCGATACAGTTCCCCCACAGTCGTTTAATGAACAAAGTAAGAGCATATCGACTATCAGACCATTTGTGTGATTGGATTGAAGAGTTCCTAGATAACAGAACGCAACATGTCATTATCAATGGAGAGAAGTCTTCCGAAGTAAGAGTGATTTCAGGTTTGCGGCAGGGGAGTGTCGTAGGACCGTTTCTATTCACAATATACATGAATGACCTGGTGGATGACATCCGAAGTTCACTGAGGCTTTTTGCAGATGATGCTGTGGTGTATCGAGAGGTTGCAACAATGGAAAATTGTACTGAAATGCAGGAGGATCTGCAGCGAATTGACGCATGGTGCAGGGAATGGTAATTGAATCTCAATGTAGCAAGTGTAATGTGCTGCTAATACATATAAAGATAGATCCCTTATCATTTAGCTACAATATAGCAGGTCAGCAACTGGAAGCAGTTAATTCCATAAATTAACTGGGAGTACGCATTAGGAGTGATTTAAAATGCAATGATCATATTAAGTTGATCGTCGGTAAAGCAGATGCCAGCCAGATTCATTGGAAGAATCCTAAGGAAATGCAATCCGAAAACAAAGGAAGTAGTTTATAGTACGCTTGTTCGCCCAATGCTTGAATACTGCTCAGCAGTGTGGGGTCCGTACCAGATAGTGTTGATAGAAGAGAGAGAGATGATCCAACGGAGAGCAGCGCGCTTCGTTACAGGATCATTTAGTAAACGCGAAAGCGTTACGGAGATGAACTCCAGTGGAAGACTCTTGAGGAGAGACGCTCAGTAGCTCGGTACGGGCTTTTGTTGAAGTTTCGAGAGCAAACCTTCACCGAGGAGTCGAGCAGTATATTGCTCCCTCCTACGTATATCTCGCGAAGAGACCATGAGGATAAAATAAGAGAGATTAGAGCCCACACACAGGCATACCGACAATCCTTCTTTCCATGAACAATACGAGACTGTAACAGAAGGGAGAACAGATAGAGTTACGCAAGGCACCATCCGCCACACACCGTCAGGTGACTTGCGGATTATGGATGTAGATGTAGAATGCAAGTTCTCTGGATCCATCTTATTCGGAAGAGAAAAAAAATTGCCCGAACACTCGAAAACAAGTACAACCTTTCCGACTGTCAACAATAAACTAAAGACTCAAAACAGGTGAAGATGCAAACATATCAGAAACACGTGTACCAATAAGAGATTTTTCCGAAAATCGGATATATAAAAACCTCGAAATTGAAGAAAAAATTCCGTTGCTTTTTGATCACACCTCGTATATTTAAAGTTACATTTACGTACGTAACATGAATAAATGAAATTTAGTTACGATTATTACCCTTAAAGTCAAAAGTCCACAGGCTATCGTATTTTAACACGTTGGCGTCGCGAGTAGAGGGCTCTTTGTTGCGAGAGCGCGGCCGCTACTTGGCTCCCGGCGTCGGCACCGGCCGGCGCTCGCGCTGGCACGGCGCCCTGCGTCACGAGGCGGCGTCCCACGCGTCGTCACGCGGTCCGACCGACGCCAACAGACGCGCGTGCTCCCTCACGTGACTGGCACGGCGCCCGTGATCTAACAGCGCCGCGTCCACTTAGGTGGTGCGCTCCCCTTATGCCTCGTGTTCGAAGTGAACCGCCCTCTATTCCCCGACAATTGCAGCGCAAATACACTACTGGCCATTAAAATTACTACACCATGAAGATGAGTTGCTACAGACGCGAAATTTAACAGACAGTAAGAATATGCTGTGATATGCAAATAGTTAGCTTTTCAGAGCATTCACACAAGGTTGGTGCCAGTGGAGACACCTACAACGTTCTGACATGAGGAAAGTTTCCAACCGTTTTCTCATACACAAACAGCAGTTGACCGGCGTTGCGTGGTGAAGCGTTGTTGTGATGCCTTGTATAAGGATGAGAAACGCGTAAAAACACGTTTCCGACTTTGATAAAGATAGGATTGTAGCCTATCGCGATTGCGGTTTATCGTATCGCAACATTGCTGCTCGCGTTGGTCGAGATCCAATGACAGTTAGCAGAATATGGATTCAGTGGGTTCAGGAGGGTAATACGGAACGCCGTGCTGGATACCAACGGCGTCGTATCACTAGCAGTCGAGATGACAGGCATCTTATCCGCATGGCTGTAACGGATCGTGCAGCCTCGTCTCGATCCCTGAGTCAACAGATGGGGAAGTTTGCAAGACAACAACCATCTGCACGAACAGTTCGACAACGTTTGCAGCAGCATGGACTATCAGCTCTGAGACCATGACTGCGGCTACCCTTGACGCTGCATCACAGACAGGAGCGCCTGCGATGGTGTACTCAACGACGAACCTGGGTGCACGAATGGCAAAACCTCATTTTTTCGGATGAATCCAGGTTCTGTTTACGATATCATGATGGTCGCATCCGTGTTTGGCGACATCGCGGTGTACGCACATTGGAAGCGTGTATTCGTCATGGCCATACTGGCGTATCACCGGGCGTGATGGTATGAGGTGCCATTGGTTACACGTCTCGGTAACCTCTTGTTCGCATTGACGGCACTTTGAGCAGTGGACGTTACATTTCAGATATGTTACGACCCGTGGCTCTACCCTTCATTCGATCCCTGCGAAACCCTACATTTCAGCAGGATAATGCACGACTGTATGTTGCAGGTCCTGTACGAGCCTTTCTGGATGCAGAAAATGTTTGACTGCTGCACTGGCCAGTACATTCTCCAGATCGCTCACCAACTGAAAACGTCTGGTCAATGGCAACTGGCTCGTCACAATACGCCAGTCACTACTGTCGATAAACTGTACTATCGTGTTTAAGCTGCATGGGCAGCTGTACCTATACACGCCATCCCAAGCTCTTTAACTCAATGCCCAGGCATATCAAGGCCGTTATTACGGCCAGAGGCCGTTGTTCTGGGTACTGATTTCTCAGGATCTATGCACCCAAATTGCGTGAAAATGTAATCACATGTCAGTTCTAGTATAAAATATTTGTCCAATGAATAGCCGTTTATTATCTGCATTTCTTCTTGATGTAGCTATTTTAATGGCCAGTAGTGTATTTTCTGAATTTAACATTTTACTACCGTCTGCGTTATTTTTTTGTTTGTCCCATGATAAGCCTTATTTCCTCAATAAACAGTTTCCCTAGCGTTACTAACTGTTCGAGCGAATAGAAACAAATTTTAATGCTTGTTTTGCAGTTTGATTTAAGTTAACAGTTAGGGAGAAAAATGTCGTTACTTTCTTCTGGCCAGAATTCTAATTGACTAGAACTGTCTTCAGTGATGACACTCGCTTAGAACCGAGCCCCGATGACCAGAGAAATCGTGTCTGGAGACGCGCTAGACGGTGGTCAGATACCAAGCTGACAGTCTCCCGCCATACGGCCACGCCACCAGGAGTGGTGCTCTGGGGTGCCATTTCATTTCACCGCACGACCCCTTAGGTTTTTATCTGCGGCGTCCTTGGAGCACAGCGGTACGTCGTTGATATACTACGACCCGTTTTGTTGGCGTTCATGGCAAGCCATCCTGGGCTTACATTTCAGCAAGATAATGCACCCCCGCACACGGAGAGTGTTTATACTGCTTGTCTTCGTGCTTGCCAAACCCTACCCTGGTCAGCAAGGTCGCCGGACCTCTCCCCAACTGAGACTGTTTTGAGCATTAATGGCAGAGCCCCATGACTAGCTCAGGATTTTAACGACCTACACACCAGATTATACAGCATTTGGCACGATATCCCTCAGGAAGACATCCAACAATAATCAATATCAGGCCGAATAACTGCTTGGAAATGGACCCTAGGTGGACCAATGCATTACTGACTTGCTCTTCTCTTGAGTAAATGACTCAATTTTTCTGACATTTTAATCATTTGTTTATCTGTACATGCACATTCTAGTTTTCGATATTCATCCCATTCGGATAATTCCTTAGTGTGTGCCTTTTTTCGTCTTATAGAATGCATGTCATTGCAATGAAATGGACGTACTATTATTAAAATCTTACGCGTATGAGCGCGCACGGCGTGGGGAGGTTGTGGGAGTACGGGCGGGGAAGAGGGCAAAACTGGGGCTACGGAGTTATTTCTCAAGTCTGACAGCATGGGCAGTTCTATCGTGTAAACGCTATAGGCTAATGTTCAGATCATGTCTCAGAAACGAATCTGACGACTGGCGCTAGTCTGTAATACGTCTTTCGAACAGGAACAGCAACATTCTCTAATCACGAAGCAGTTACCTGTTCCTGCAATAAAACAAAAAAAGTAAATATCGAACAAGATAGCGTTACAATCAATAATCAAGATAACACAATAGACTATTACTTGTACCTTAAATCGGGACGACTTGCGAGTTGCGATATTAGGCCCTCTTAAGAGGATCAAAAGCTTAATTTCCAAAACTTGGTAAATAATGAAACTTCGACAAAAAGTCATTGCGGTCTAAGGACTATTCTATCTAGCTATTGATGGTTTAAGGCGCTGCGCAACGTAACTTTACTTTACTTTGGAGAATATATACTTCATTAAAAAACTCAATCTAGATTAAGTTTATCTCTTCCTTCTAGTACTATTACATGTCTCATACTTTTAACAGAATCCCCTTCTCCTCTAATACTATTACTTTAAAATTTCATTTCGCCGACGCAGAAACAGTTCCTTGTATTGGACTATCCTCTGACCTATTTTTCTATGTAACACTTGTTTCTTACTTTGTTACAAGTTTCTCTCCTCCGTAGAACTACACTGATACGATACGTCTCTTCAGATACCAATCTTGTTCAACAAAATTATTGACGCGCATATTTCAAGTACAGCCAGGTGTGACATTTGAAAATCAAAACTACATTTCCATACACTACAGCGGTTCGGGCTATATAAGCAGGGGAACACAGCAACAGAAACTTTTACCAAAGTAGAGGTTGAAAATACCGCTTCAGCTGTAAATTTCTTTATTTTCACACGACCGATTTTGGACTGTTATAATCCTATCCTCAGGTGTCGTACTGGGAATAGCAAAAGACGGGAGATAATTTTGACACGCCACGACACACAAGAAACAAACAAAAAATCCCTAAAAAGTTTTCAAGACTTTAAAAAACATTTTGAAATCGCTGGTCGGGCTAGGTGCTGTGAAACCTATGTCAATGCGCAAGTGGCGCCAGGGAGTACTACGGACGACTGCATGGGCAAGGAATATATCCAAATGATATCACGACACTTAACGCTGCGCTGTGGTCCCCGAGCGCCGCGTGTACTATGCGCGGTGTGCTGCCTACGAGCGCAGAACAGGGAGCAGCGGATGCGAACGAGGAGGCAAATTAGTAAACCAGAGTGGCAAAAGTGCTGCCATCTACTGAAGATAAGAACGCGGGGCCACTAGCCCGGCAGTTCACAATTTGAGTTTAGTGGTTTACATTTAAACTGAAGAGAAGCAAAAAAAATACATAGAAAAGTACATAATATAAGTCAAAAGTGCATTGTGCGTAGTAAAGAAGAGTATTGAACAGGTCGGGACAGAACTGTGGTAAAACTGAGTGGAGGGTGTGATATAAAATTATTATATAAACCATAAGGCGCAATGAACTTTCCTTTTACACGAGTGGCAAACAAGTTTTAAATTTAGTGGGGATACAAGTGGCAACGTGGAACAATGCGCCAGTCATCAGTTAAAAGAACATGCACATGTACCACTCCTATTTACCAGCTCTCGTTACTGATCAACAAGGAAAGAAGCGAAACCTTACCGTCTATACTGTCAGAAAGTAATATATCAATTAATAGCTAGCAGCGATAGCATTAAAAGGACACATTAAAAGTCGGGTCATTTTAAAACTGCTAACCAACAGTCGACAACTAATCGAGGCTTACATTAGATAAGACCTGAAACGCACTTTACATAATGAAAGAAAGGGATTTTTTTTTAATTAGTGAGGGCACAGATAATGCCACAGTACTATAATGCGCCATAGTCATAGGATAAAATGCAAACATGCAACTTTTATAACGAGACAACAATTTTACATCTATGTAAAATGAACTGAGTGGACCTTGCGGACCTCACCATAAGAAACAGGCATATGCCGTACATCTGTTACGCCTATTTAAGGCCACAAAGAAAAATGACCCGATAAAAAATATTGTACACGTACGGCGTACAATAATCAGGAACCAGAAAGAGAAGGAAATGAGGCTGGACGCTGCTTCAGAAAAGAAAAGGTTATTCAGCAGGACTGCGTGCTTAAGCGCAGTTTGCTCGTTGAAAATGCCAGGTGGGTCACGGCAAATGCTGCGGATGATTTCTATTTCTTCTAAAATGTTTAAAACCGAGCCCTTACGTTGAATATGTAGAATCCTGCAATGTGTGTTTAATTTGAAATGGAATGTTTATGATCCTTCAGGTGTTATTGAGAGCGGATTTGAAATTGCTAAGATCCTGATGTTCTCTGAACTATATGTTAAAGGAACGGCCAGTTTGGCCTATGTATGGGGAAGGGCACTCACTCCACTGGATGCGATAGACGCCCGATTGTGCGTAACAATTGTTTTCTCTGGTTTCGTGATGCTTCAATAGGTGCCCGACCTCATGCGGGGTGTAGAAGGCGGGTATACCCCTCTTCCTAAGCCCTTTGCCAATCCTGTTAAATAACACCTACACATGGGATACCGAAAAAAAAGTGTTATTATTAGAAGATGACAGGGTAATCCCGTACAGATCGTTGGAAGTGCCTTTCGATTGCATTTGCTGTTGAACATCAACATCATTTGGCTGACAGCCATTAACATGTGCTATGAATTTAATGGTATCCAACTCGCACTGGTGATTTTCTTTTGAGAGAGGGACTCTGTCCGCACGGTAAAGCATAGCACGAAGAGCTGCCACTTTTTGCTGCTTTGGGTGAACTGACGAGCAATGAATAATAGAACTAGTCGTAATTGGTTTTCTGTCCGCCCACGGTAGCTGAGTGGTCAGCGTGACAGACTGTCAATCCTTAGGGCCCGGGTTCGATTCCCGGCTGGGTCGGAGATTTTCTCCGCTCAGGGACTGGGTGTTGTGTTGTCCCAATCATCATCATTTCATCCCCATCGACGCGCAGGTCGCCGAAGTGACGTCAAATCGAAAGACCTGCACCAGGCGGACGGTCTACCCGACGGGAGGCCCTAGCCACACGACATTTCATTTCAATTGGTTTTCTAAACATGTTGAAGTGAGCATTTCCATATCTAAAAATGGGAGTGTAAGGCCAGAGTGGTACTCAATGGTACACTGAATCTTGGCGTGCATTTTGTTAAAGTTGTGTTGAAAAAGTTGCAGCTGGGCGTCGGTCCCATTATAGAAAAGTATGATGCCATCGACGTATCTTTTGTAGCATACTACTCTTTGAAGATGTTGTGGGTGGGAAAAAAAAAAACGTATGTTCAATGTGATTTTTGTAAATATTAGATACTATACTAGCAATGAGGGATCCCATATATGGTGTCTTTGAAGACAAAGTAATTATGGCCCAGGACAATTCTGAGCAAATATAGGAATTCGGTAATTTTTTGTGAAGCTAGACGAGAGAACATCCGTAAGTTTCATTGAATAAAAACAATCACCTCTTTAATGGGAATATTGGTGTACATGCATACGATGCCGAAACTTGCTAGATTCGTATCACTGGTTACAGTTACATGTTTGAGGTGGGTAATTAACTCATCTCCGTTCTTAGTGACATGATTATCATGGAAAAAATAATGCTTACTGAGGACACTTTGCAATTCCTTAGCCATAAGTAATCTGGGGCATTAATAGCGTTATGACTGGCCTTACAGGAGCTTGTGGCTTATGAAGTTTCACGACCACCCTGAAAGTTGGCGTTTTCGGATTCTTCGGTATTAAAGTTTTTTTTTTTTTTTAATGGGGTGAAATCGCATCTGTTGCTTTAAATGTCTTCTTAATTTCCGCGATGAAATTAGCTGAGGGGTTAAATGAGTATTTTTTGAACTTAGGGCTGGAGAGGAAGTCCTGTGCTTTTCGTACGTAGTCAGCCTCGTATAGGGCTACTGATGTGTGGCCTTTGTCTCCCCGCACAATTATGGCTTGGTTCTCATGAAACTTCCTGTTAATGTCGCTCAAAATGGATTGGTCCCGTGCGTGGGATTCCTCCTCCTCGTGAGGACCCCAATGTCTCTGATTTTTATGATTTACTGTGCCAAGTTCTAGTGCAATGGCTTTATTCAATTTTTGACAGACTGCGTATTTTGTGGCGTTGTCTGATTTAGCCTCCTCCAGGGCAACGATGGCATGGGTCACCAACGAAGAGGCCCAATGTTGATTAAATGGGGACCCGAGACTGGGTTAGCCGCCTTTTATTTAGAAAACACATTTCCTCGCGATTAAAAACGATGCTAGTTTGGTTCTCAACAGAATGGCAAAAATTAAAATTACATTCAGTAGCTACTTCTAAAGCAGAGTCAAATCTCACACCTAATCTTTCCAGCTTCCTGGCATGAGAACTAGTAATATTATCCTTCATACAATCAACGCGATACATAATATGCGCATATGCGTCGTCAAAAATAAAATGCGTCAGTTCATTAGAAAATTTAGGATGCGTTACATAGACTTTCTTATTTAAGACTATCTTTTTCTGAATACAAACGTCTAATTTCTTTAATTACAGCAGTTTTCATGAGCTGCTGAATGTTAACATGGTGAGCTACCAGTAATGCAATTGAACAGTTTTCTGATAAAATTGGGGGGATCACGTTATATGCCAGACACATTTTATTAAAATTAATGGCGTAAATTCAGAAATTAGTAATATATTCCAATTGCCCTGCGCGACATTTTACTACAAAGAATCCTGTTAGAAGAACATCCGCAACTTAAGTATTATAGCAGAAGTTGGAAATACCGCTTCAGTTATAAATTTCTTTATTTTCACACGACCGGTTCCGTACTGTTATAAGCCCATCCTCTGGTGTCTTACTGGAAATAGCAAAAGACTTTTACCAAAGTGGTTCACATAAGATCATAACACTGAACTTCTCAATCCTTAGACCGCCAGCTGGCTTCTAGTAGCTATCCCACAGAAGCCGCTGCTGGCGTTGAGTATTTTTGTTCTCTAATTGAAGATGTGTCGACACTACACCTGCAACACGTTTAAGTCTGAGCAGCAGCTCTTGGGAGGATATTATACGATCCACGTTCAACACAGACCAGAAAGAATCCAAGGCAGTTTGAAAAATTAAAGAGTGAAAACGTATTAATGAGCGTATGCTGCGGTGACAATCTTTTCAGGGCTTCATACATTCCGAACACTGCATTACTATTTACGAATTTCACCACATATTATACGCAGACTGGTGACTAAAGACGAAAAAAATATTCCATTTCTTCCTTCATGCGAATGTAAACTCATAACAGCGTTCACAAGCTTGATGTTCACAGCGGAAGGTCGTTTGCATTAGGTCACGGTAGAGTGAAACTCTATACACATTTCCTTGGTAGTTGAAGGCCGAAAATATTTAATGTACGAACAAATACATCGATTGTAACATTTCTCACAATGGCTCAAATGGCTCTGAGCACTATGGGACTTAACATCTGAGGTCATCAGTGCCCTAGAAATTAGAACTACTGAAACCTAACTAACCTAAGGACATCACACACATCCATGCCCGAGGCAGGATTCGAACCTGCGACCGCAGCGGTCTCACGGTTCCAGACTGAAGAGCCTAGAACCGCTCCGCCACTTCGGTCTCTCATGCGCCTTTGTGATTAGGTTAAATGATTAGGACAACACAAAAATTCAGTCTCTGATTGAAGAAAACCTCCGATCCAGTCGGGGATCAAACCTGGGACCGAGCGATCTGGTGTCAGTGACGCTAACTACTACAGTGGTGTAAAGGCACGTGGTTAAATGTGGAAAAAACATGATTATTCACATATTTGGTACTGCACGCATTTTCCTCGCACAGCTTACAACAAAGCTAAACAAAAAACATTTCTCATTTTACCATTAGCACTGATACTTAAGAAATTTAGAGAAACTATACAATCTTAGGGGGGTGGAAATTTATGTAAAGGCGCTGAAGAATTATTGTTAGAATAACCCAACGCAAACGGTAGAGAGATCACAACTATGACCGTGTATCTAGTAGTTCCTCCATTGTTCTTAGCAACTGCAAAATTCCTCTTAGGTATTAATTGTATAGGGCAGCGGAGTGATCTCTTCTTCCGTAACTGAGGTCCACTCCATTCGACTTTAAGTTTAGAGACCGGCCACAGTCTCAAACTGTCGTGCACAGCGATAAACAGGTCGTGCTGGAATACCCCATAGATCCTCTATAGAATTTAACGCCGGACTTCTCGATGACCAGCTCAGAAGTCGAATTCCTTTATCTTGCAACCACAACTTTGTTTTGACGACATGTGAATCTCTGCGCTATCATACTCACACAGTAAATTATCATCGTCAAATTCCTCATACATTCGAACCAATTCAATTTCCAGAATTCCTATATAACCATCGGACTTCACTTTGGAGTGCAACCATGCTATGTTGGTCTTGCCTTTAGTACAAAATGCTGCCCAGATAGTAACGTTGTCCCCGCCACAGTTTCTACTCATTCGAACGTGTTATTCTGTGCATAGATCATGCCAGGAATACTGAAAGCCATCTGGCCCATCCAAATTCAACTACTAATCATCAATGAAAATTAGTTTGTTCGACTCTTAGTGTCCACGACGTATGTTCTTCCGCAAACTTCGGTCGAGCCTCCTTACGCGCTTTGTTTAAAAGTGGCTTATGAAGCAGTTTCTTGAGCGCCAGCTTCGTATCTTGAGCCAGTATTTGCCTGGTGTGTCTGTCAAGCAGCCACTCTTTGAGAGGAACACTATCTGTTGACTTTTGCTTTACGCAGAATCAAACGCGCATCTTACTCTGGCAATTTTCGTGTCCGGCCGTTTTTGCCATACTGTGTACCCTATCTGACAAAATTATCAGTAACATTGCTGGAACGCCCATATTTTAGCCATCTTGCTATTATACAGGCCCATTTCTTTGTACGCTTTAAGTTTGCTTGCTCGTAACCCGACAGAAGCTTTCCATGCAGCATTATCAGAGTAATTGCTGTACGCCGTTAGCAGACAACATACTGTAACCGTAGCGACATGTAGCGAACCTGCCTTTATACCAATTTCCCTCCTTCCTACCCGAAAGACTGCCTTTTTCCAATTTTTAAGTACTCGGCCTAATTCTAATGGTGAAGTGAGAATGTATTTTGTTTTGCTTGGTTGTAAACTGTACGGGAAAATGCGTGCAATACCAACACATAAATAAACATGATTTTTCCACAAATAACCACGTGCTTAGGTATAGATATAGCTTTGTACGACTTTTCGGATAACACTTTAAAGCCTTTCATGTGACTCGCTTTCTCAGACGAAACTAACATAATTGATGTACAACTCCAGCATCTGGAATGGCACTTCGCGCATGGGAATAAATCACTGTAACGCACGTTTAGCAGTAGGCAATTTTTCTTCTGAATAGTTTAACTTGCTGATGTAAATTTGAGATCGATCTACAGGTAGCCGACTTTGATCAATGTGGCGGAAGAAATTTTCATCGCTAGAAATTAGTATACGATAAAATGTAGCAAATTATGTCACATACAAATTGTAGTTTCCTCGGCCGGTCTCAGTGAGTGATGGCACAGGCTACTTTATTTTGGCCCGATCACCAAATTTGAATATTTTTGTTTTGAAGACACCATGACGAGTTTGGAGAGGCGGTGACTATGACCGCCAGTGTCCTCCTCGCCCCCTCGCCTTCTCTTTGAACAGTTACATTATATACAGTAGCCTTACTCCGCAAAGGTGCGCACCGACGAAGAAAGCAGTTTATGCACGCTTCTGAATTATTATCCAGCAGTACTTTCCAGCATTTCTCCTAAATTTGATGGATAACATTCCACCTCGCTGCATTTAAAATATTTTACTTGCACTAGTTTAGTGCACTGCCCATTCTCAAGTGGATCCATAGTAACAGATGTGGACACATTGTCTTCGTTTCATTAAAAAACCGCGTTCCATCCATATTGGTGCACAGCACGGTCGCCAATGGCCACCATTTTTAATGTTTACCACAGATCAAGCTGTAGAGTGTGTTTGGAAATTCCCGTTACAAACTTCTAGGGCCTGCAAATGGTTCAAATGGCTCTGAGCACTATGGGACTTAACAGCTGAGGTCATCAGTCCCCTCAACTTAGAACTACTTAAACCTAACTAACCTAATGACATCTCACACATCCATGCCCGATGCAGGATTCGAACCTGCGACCGTAACGGTCGCGCGGTTCCAGAGTGAAGCGCCTAGAGCCTTTCGGCCACACGGCCGGCTAGGGCTTGCATAACAGAGTGAGCATATAATACTTCGAATAACAACACATGTTCAGTAACATAGCGTTACCGTGCTACATCCGTCTGAAAACACGTTTCGTAGGTAGGTTTGCAACAGGGTAGTCATGGTTGGCGGTGGTTACGTTGGATTGGCTTATGTCATCTGAGGTCTATTGGTACTGTAACCTGTTTCGAACCTCAGTCACGTGTCTGTGAATGTTCAACAACATGGCCGAGTACCGTTTGCCGAAGACACAGACATGATCCTTCGGAATGGCGAAGCTCACGGTAATGAAAGAACTGCACGACGCCTTTATCAAGATAGTTCTTCACATCGTCCAACTCCATTGCATACCCTTTTGGCAACAATTATGCAACGGCGTGACTGGGGTGCTCCAAGGAGACGCAGCACACCCGAATTAGAAGAGCCTGTACCGCATCACGTTGAAAAGAACCTGTCAACGAGCACATGAGCAATTTCTGTGGCTACTGATGAGTGGAGATGTAAAACCAGTGATGTGATCGTTAACGCTTAATCAGTAACTTGTAAAAGTGATCGTATTAGCAAAAAGGTTTTAAATGGTTGTGGAACGGAAACCGAACGTTTCCGGACATTAGCTCAAATTCAAAATTCACTCCCCTCTACAAGTCCTAGAAGTTTGTAACGGGAATTTCCGAACACCCTGTATACACTTGTGGTTCATGGCACTGCCATATATGTATGACTGCATGGGAAAATCTTAACTCGAGTTACAGGGATCTGTGGTAAACACATCAAGAATATGACTGCTGACCACCGTTCTGTGCACAAATAGTGCATGCCACACGATTATTTAATGTAACGACGACGAGGTATCCACATGTGTTACTATAGATGCATAGGGAATGAGCAGTGCCTGAAACTAGCAGTGCAAGTAAAATATTTTAAACACAGCCCTGGTGGAATAATGTTGTTCTTCAAATTCAATGAGGTTGGGCCCACCCAGAAGGAAATGAATAATTCTAAACCCCTACCTAGACTACATTGTCACTACAGTGAGTAAAAAAAAGTATGACAATCTGTAAGTTATTTTTTACCTTTCCGCATTCAAGCCAGCATCTCTTCAGCTAATCGTTCTTAGTCTTTGACGTGGAGTTCTGAACTATTTTATTCGTTGAGTAGCAGTGTGTCATTCTTTAGAGGCCTGCGTCAGCGACGCCACCTAAAGCCTAGGGCCTTCTGGCCTCGGGCTGCAGCTTCTTTAGACCGGACTCTGCTGCCTCCGGGTCACAGCAGCGACTGTGGCCGCTGCTGCGTGAACACAGGCGGCGCCATCCCCACCAGATAGCACACAGCCAGCTTGCCTGCCTGCCCGCCCGCCCCCAGTATTACTGCATCACGGGCGTCGCCTTGCGCAACGAACAGCGCGCCACGCTAAGCCACACAAGTTAGCTGGTGCGCGTGCAGACGCAAATAAACATCCTCCATCGCACCGTCAGCGGCTACTGCGAGTGCATCTGGCTCCGCGGATGGGCAATCGGTTGATTACGCATTACGCATTATGAGCCAATTTCGGACAGTGTGGTACTGAAGTACTGTGCTACTTCACCTCTGCAGTATGTCAGAAACTGTTGGACACGCTAAGGAGACACCTTAAAGGTAAAAATATAGTGGACTAACCAGGAAATAACTGCGGCAGTTTAGTCAACTGCATACCGCTAACTGGAACGTTTTTAAGCAATGGTCGTCAAACTGCGGCGCGAACCAAATGTTCGTGCGAAACGCACTTCTCAAACGCGTTTTATGCTACAGCAATATGCATCTAGTAGCAAACAGTCGAATCCAAAAATATCAGCTACCGTTAAGAGTCCGGAGTGGTGTTCTCCTGCTCAGCAACAAACGAAAATACTTACAGTGACTGTAACATTTTAAGATGTGCTTCATTTTAACTGACGTTATTAGGTATAGTTGTCCGCTTCTCTCATGGGAAGAGAGGTAGACTTAGCATGGCCACTGCGGGGTTAAAGGATATGAGGTGTGTGTGTGTGTGTGTGTGTGTGTGTGTGTGTGTGTGTTGGAGTAATGTTTTCTAGTTTGTCTTTCAGTACTGGCAACTTACGGGCGTGCGTGACTCGTACCGATCAGAAGCTATGTTATAAATTTCAGACGGAAGTAAAGTGGTTTCGTGAATGCGCATTATAAAGCATCTTCAAATGTGGTACACATTTCCAGCAAGGAAGACGAAATTAAATTAAGGCTGTTGTAATACAACGCAATGGCTAGAAGAAAAGTGACATTCAAATCATTTGGTAAATGTCTGTGGTCGGGTCTCACATTGCATAATGCATTTAAATGTAAGCATAATTACTGTTAATAACCAATTAATCATCCACTCACACAACAGCAACAGGCAATTACAGCGCGACTAATTTAGGGTCGTTGAGGGACGCGGCAGTCTCGAACAGTTGACACGAAGTGATCCGCGTGGTGCTGACTTAACGATCTGTACTTCCGGCGGCCTTACTATATCTAGTCTATAGGAGACCTATAACATACAAACTTATGTAGGTTACCAGTTAGTAATAAGATCGATACATGTACGGCTCGAGGTGCCGCCACACAATGTCAGCAAGAAAGCTCGACGACCACTGGTTTCAATAAATCAGCCCACAAGCTTTCCTTACTGCGGTGTGCACTGACTTTGGATCAGTGTAGAAGTGCATGGCGTCACTGCACTGAGGGGCACTCGCCTTTATTTATTCAATTGTTTTTCTTCAGTATGCAGTTTATTCACTGCGAACAGGAGCTCCTATGTTGCAGACAGCTCGATTTGGTCATTTTCAAGGCGAATCAGTATGGAGTGTCATGTATATGGAACTGAACACTTACATTTTACTCCCCGACTTTAATCGAGGATCTACTGAGGCAGAAGCCACGAAAAGAATTTGTGGTGTTTACAGGAGGGACGCCTTTGCTAAGAGGACGGCGCGGACATGATTTTCTTGTTTCCGAGAAGGAAATTTCGAATTGGGCAATGAACTACGTTCTGAATACATCTTTTTGATGAAAACCTAAATCAGTTGGTTCACAACAATCCCCACCAAACAACGCGGGAGTTAGGAAAACTTATGGAATGTGATCATATCACACAAGTATTGTGCCCCCTTTTACATTCATTAGGTACGGTGCAAAAATTGGATGCATAGATATTACCAGTATAGTACCCACATTTACTTCGCTGACTTTTCCGTTTGACTTTTAGTCAAAACCAATTCCTTGAGAACACATACAACACACCCTGTTAAGGATGTTTGGTGCATATCCTCAAAAAAATCATGTTGTGCGTTTGGTGAACCAAACCGGCATTCTTCATTATGGATTGCTACCAAGAAATGAATGCAGCGTATACTGAACAGCTACGACGACTCAGTGTTGCAACTGAAAATAAAACAGTTAGTAAACGTATTGTTACCCTACGATATGCACACCCACATAAGGCCAGAATCAACACACATGTGATTGCTCAACTTTGTTAGGAACCACGTCCTCATCCTCCAGATTCACCAGACTTAGTCCCTTCTGGCCTCTCTCTAACAACATTCAGAACAAGCGTTTCATGATTAACCTTTCCTTGGCATATGGATAACACAGTTCAACTCTCAACCATAACAGTTCCGCAAGAGAGACACTGAACTTTTATCTGAACGCTGGCAGGTGGTCACTGACAAAGATGGTGATTATGTCACTGAGTGAACTGTGAGAGTTATGATGTGGTGCGTCAATCTTGTTATTGTGTTGCAATGTAATATACTGTAATAAAAGAAAGGCGTTGTAAAAAGGGTACAAACTTCTGCATCGATCCAATACTTAATGTGTGTCCATTCAATAGATATTTTACTGCGCCAGTGTACGTTTTGAAGTAATAATTTCACCATCACAGCTTCAATTGTTACGAACGAAGTTTAAGAACACTGGTAATTGCAAATTGTGAAATTGTGGAACATATAAGGCGATTCATCTGCCCCTACCTTTCAGTTTTTTGTAACCCGCAGTGCCTTCAAATACTATGTGCAAGATTTTCATATTCTGTCACATGCTAAATGCAAATTATTAGTCCAGCAGAAAAAATAAACTGGACTTACTTTGGAGGAAATCTAAAGTAATTGCATTTTTTACTGGCATACGTTTTTACTAGATGCTGTAGTTATTTACGAAAAACGGAAAAACGTACAAAAGTGACCTTCAAACATGTTCTTGAGTAACAAACTGTGGCCTCCAGCGAAAACATACAAGGACAAAATTTAACTAGATTAAATTTACTACAGAAAGGTACTGTTCATTTTTCTGTGGGGCTAATAGTTTACACAGAGTAAGCGAGAAAATGTGATACCCTTGTGTGTGGTATTTGAAGACACTGCAGGTTGCATAAAACACAACAGTAGGGCAGGTGACTCACCCTGTGTAAGAATTACAGTTTCTGGCGAACTGCCATAGCAATGAAAGTCGTCACATAATGACCGAGGCGCCGATATCATTCCGTAATTTCGAAATGTGTGTGCGCGCGCGTGAAAGAGAGAGAGAGAGAGAGAGAGAGAGAGAGAGAGAGAGAGAGAGAGGAGGGGGCGGGGCGTGAGGGGGGGCGACTGAACGACGAGGTTATCAACGCAATGGGGTAGTAAAGACGTTGTTGGAAGGACAATAGACACTATGACTTCCACTTTGTTTACAGTGGCTGTTTTGCCAAGAATGGTCACTATAGCTACCAAGAAGTTAATTTATGTCTTTCAGCTGCGCTGTTATTTTGCCAGTAACATGATTAAATATTTTACTTAGTTTTCAGGATATACTAAAATGAATTTAACATTCTCGGTTCCAAGAGACATCCCTATTATAGATAGACTGCTATATTTATAATTTTTATCACAACGAGACAAAGTCGATGTCGACATCATGCAGTACGGAGAGCGCAATATTAAACACGGGAGCACATTGCACTATAATTTCGACAACTAACACTGCCGGTAGCTGTTTCTTCTGGTGTCGTTCCTCCATGTTCCCCTGTAGTGAAGATTACTTTGATGTATTCTTTAAACGTCGAGCTTTCTGCCCATCTTTATAATCACAAAAAGATATATGAAGTTGGCCGAATTCTACTACTAGTAGGAAGCAGTGGGAGTACGACATTAATAAGATTTTGAGTTTACAAAACTTCCTGAAGCATTTTATCTCGTTCAAGCACTACTACTAAATCTCACGTTCAGTCCTTTGTATCTGAATTATCCATTGCAAGGTACCAACATTTAAACTCATTAATTCTGCCTCATTGAACAAAACGTTCTTTTATTGTGTATTACGACATCAGCAACAACAAAGTCCATAACAAAGTTAAACACTCTTTTACAGTACAAGTAACACTGTGTGTATCAGTAGGTTATGGGCGAATGAAAAATGCGCCCTGAAATGAACTAGATAAACACTTGAAGCAATGACGGCATGAGGGTGGATGGGTCGCATTATATATATCACACAACACATTCAAGCACTTCCGCACTTAACGGACATTAGTAGGAGCATATTACGGATGACTGCTCCTGAATAAATCAGATTCATCCAATCTCCGCAGAATGACAAGTTTCAGACGGCTTTGAAACTAATACGTTCAACCAGCGAACTGGTTCACTGAAGTAGAGCAAAGCATCCACGAGAACACACACGATCAACACTTGGGTCAACCGCTATGTCTTGCCACTAGACGACGAAAGTGGGTTTGTAAGTCTAACACTAACCTCCTAAGTAGTTAGTATAGTTAGCAGTGCACTGTGAATGGCTACTCGCAACAGTTGTGTTTAGTCTTCTGTCACTAGAGTTCGTGTGAACATACGCCCGGAAAACCCGGATTGTTAGGGTTTTTCATCATAACATACAGTGTCCCAAAAAATTGTTTCCGGAAGCTCAAAAATTCCAGGAATTAAATTTATATTTTGTGTAATTTTACATGTTTTTAGAGACTTCGCTCGATTAAATGGAATAGACGGGATACATAATTAAACTATCAGTATTGGCACTCAAACACTATTATGAGCGGTACTGCGCCTGGAGTGCAGTTGTATTGTTGTAGCAGTTCAGTTCAGAACTTGCAACTTGATGCGAGTTATAAAAATCTGTCCGATAGTCGCGTCACTTAGCACTGTCATTGTCAGAATAGTGTAGTATAGTTAATGTAGTGTAGTGGCTGATGCTATGTCACACAAACTGTACCAGTGGCTTCCCGTATTATTCGTTCACAGATATCGTAATAATTGCAAAATACTTGTTTGCAACACCAGCCCATAATGCCAAGGCAGAAAGGACATTTTCGTTCACAGTTATTCATCGGACTGATGAAACGTACAGAATGGAGATGGACCCTTTCGAAGCAATGCTGCACGTCTTTTACAACTATGAAATCGACTGTGTACGTCTCAAGGAACAAATAGACAACCAAGAACGATGAAAGAAGTGAAAAATATCCTGTTCTCCGAGGACAATTAGCCCATCTACAAACGGTCAGAAGTATTTAAAGCCTGTGTCAATTTTATTTTATTAAAAGTTCGAATGCCTATAATTTTAGAAATCATAAATTTGTTTTTAGTATGTATGTTAAATAATGTTAGTTAAAGACAATTTAGGAATCACATTAAATTTGTTTTCATCCTTTTTCCGACCAGTAAATAGGTAGTCACTGTGTTAACAAAATGTATTAACAAAACAATATTAAAAATTAAAATACCTGGGTACATTTGAGGGCAGGCTCCATTGGAACCTGGATGCTTGTCATGGATTTCTCCGAAAATGATTTGGTCATCATAAATACAAAGCAATATCACTGATCGTGACACATTCTTCTTGGCTTAGGAAATATTTCTGCATTTTTTCGAGATAAGTTTTCTGCAGGAACAAAGGTTTGTGTAATATCCACACTTACATACGTAGTTACAAAATTTATTTTGTGTCACAAATATCTGGTTATTTATCGGTTTCCTGTATCGCTTTAACAATAATGTAAGAATTACACTGCGTCTTTTAGCATCATTAGGCAGCAATGGATGACGAGACTATCACTTAGTTGATAATGCTCTTTTACTCTGACAGAGTACACGCCGACTTGATCATTTGTAACAACTGTATGACGGACCGAGACTAAGGACACCTTCCTTTCGAGGGCACTTTTCTTTCCTGTACAGTTAGGCAAATACACAATACAGCATAGAGCAAACATACATGTCAGTTAGTCGCAGACTTTTCTCAATTTTTTTGTGAAACATCTTTGCACTTCCGAGCGGGGAAGAGTTGGCGGAAATGTGAAGTTTCTAGCTCTAGTCGTTCTATGGCTGTGCTACACGACTTAGTTACTAAAAAAGGGTGCTCCTCGCAAAAAGCAGGTTTTTTAGTTTGAGTCCACGACTAGTAAATTTTTGTCAATCTAAAACTGAAATTAACCATCCCATTATCGTGCTTACTAACTAGTTTTGAACATGCACAACGTACTTCTGTCAAAGCAATCAGCATACACCGATGGAAAGAGTTACACCACGAAGCACAAGTTCGATGTTTATCCAGCTTTCTAGAGATGTTTATTAAACAATTCAACTCTCATTCCATTCGGAATGATGTCCATCACCAACATCTGAGTGAACCCGACACGCATGAACACACATTTGCCTTCATTGTAGCATGGAAGAAAACACCACTCTCCATATGTTATATCGAGGAATTTCTTGCTGTGCTTGAAACACAGGCAGCCAATGTTCATAAAGATTGCTGGCTGAAGATTCATATCTGTCTTACCATCGCACTCCAGACACCATGTGTGACAAAAAGGGACCGAGCACGCACGCATCTGTGGTGTGAACTGCAATGGAGGGTCTTCCATTATCCTCCTGTAATATGCCATTTGGTAACCTGGTCATGAACGGTACAATAATATTACCATTTTCACCAGATATGGTAATTCTTGAAAGGCGGTTGAATGTTAGCATATCAGTCCTGTTGTCATATCTAGTAAGCAATCGCACGAAGGCTCCAGGGGTTGAACAGGCGCAGATCTCGACAAACTTTGCTTCTGATTACCTTTCACCAGGTCTTCCACGTACACATTGGCGTCGATCTGACCGACACAGACAAAAGTGAGACTCTTAGCTGATCATACCAGTGAGTGCCGCAGCTGACTGGCTCTACTCCGAGCAAAGTCTCTGTTGCCCTAGTATGGCGTTAACTGTCAACGACGAACAATATTCGAGAGCTCCACCCAGCTCCCACTTCTCTTTTCGTCACAGTTCGTAGCGACACACTGCCTGTAACTTCTACTCTGACTGTCGCCATCCTTCTATTCATCAGAACCAGAAGAACAATCCTACAAACTTTTCGTGATGGGCTATTGGTTAAGCGTATGGACTCACAGAAGGCAAAATGAAAGGACAGCACAGGGTCTGTAGTGAGCACAGAAAAATTTACTCCTGCGCCTGACAGGCGCTTACATAACAACAAAGAAAGGTCCATAATGGTGCTCATAAAGGGCGAATATGATACGGTAAAGGAGATGGTGGACACAAGAACGACCTCGAACATGGAAGTAATAGCTTGCACTGACAGACAATGGAAAGACTGTGGCACAGGGCAGAAACTGAGAAGATAACATACCATTCCTTCCTAACAAAGGAAAGATTACTGAAAATACGACTACGCATCACACAGTTGTGATGATAATCAGCACCCGAGATCACATCCTCTGGAAATGTGCCATTAGGCAAGGTGTTACAGACCTGTACAGCCAAATGAGAAATGACGTAAGGAATGAGGAACTGTGGTATAAGTGACATCGGTACCAGCTGAAAGTATCAGCTTAATGAACTACAAGCCTATGTGGTTGAAAAACAACCTAGAAGAGGCCATACAGTACGACAACGAGACGCACCAAGGCAGAACGTCCACCTACAGCAACCTTCGAGAAACAGTGAGGAGATGAGCCTTGGGGGAGGACCAGAGACTAACAGCAATTTCCCAATCTCTATCTGTTGTATCTGTATCTTAGAAAGCCAGGCGCTAAATATCCAAACAAATGAGAAAATTAGGTTTCTGATACGAAATAGTGTACTATAGAATACTAAAAATATAAAGTGCAAAATTTGTGATCCAGCAATGTAGCATGATGCAGCAGGCAAGTACCTTCTGGATTCCAGATGAATATTTCTCTCTGTGACAGATAGGCAAGCGGCAGCATATAGACTTTCTTTTTAAAACCAATTTTTTTCTTTTTATTCAAGTATTTTATGTAGATTTTCCGCCCATAAACACTATTATACTAACACATTTGAAATTATGTTAAATATTAGGTGCTATATTCATGCCAATTCATGTGCGACATTTGGTGTTTTTTGCATCCAGATAACAGACTAAAAGAAAGAGCAAATATATAAATACAGATCTTCAGATAAGAACTGTGCCGATGCTTCTAGCCACACTGCTGTCCTACCTAGTCACCAGCCGGTCAGCTGCCACCTGTATTTGCGATATGCCAGCATGATGCCCCATATCTCAAAGAAGGTGATTAGTTCTACACGCACGTTTCCTGGGCATGCTGTATTGCCATCTCCTGGCGAAAAACATCGGTAAACGTCAGACACACCCAACAGCCATCCTTCATCTAAACGAATGGCTCTTTCTGCACTGTAAATAATTTCGCATAACGATGTAATTTTAACCAATATATCCTGCGGGCATGGAAATCCTCGAGTATCAGTTTGGTGGTGTTAGGTCAAGGTGTTCATGGTGTAACGCTTCTCATTTCCAGCAGTGTACCTTAGGTCATTTCAGAGCTCTTAGTCGTGCAATGACACTGGGTAAAGAAAGAGACACAGCAAACTACTGATGACTGGGAACATTATTCGGGGACGCGACTTGTTTCGCTAAAAGTGCAATGAAATTCGGCATTATGTGCATCACACTACACAGCGTGAATTCGTGGAGAACAGCATCTGATTCGTGGTGCAGGCTGTAAATGAAGACGTGAATTTCTAGACATTGTTTTAAAATCTGGAAAACAGGCCATCTAGTCGAAATAATAGTTAACAAATCTAAGCGCCGTAAATCTCAACAACACCACATATCTACCCGAATTCAGTCTTGCAACTGTAACTGATGCGCATAGAGAGTGCTGACGAGCAGTGACATTATACCTGACAGCAACTGAAAACCTAAGGATTTACGAAGTGTCAAACGTTAAATAAGGTACCCTGCAAACCTAAGATGATATAATAATTATTTAAAAAAAGAATCTTTCACTTTTTTCTTCGTACAGGTGCAGTAGGTCATACTCGATGTGTCCAAACATACGTTTATATCTGAGTGGATTAATAGTCTGCTGTGGGTTGTGCCGGTACACGGAGGGTCTACTATTCCACTATATTTTTAACTTACAGAGAAGATATTCAAGTTTTTCTTTTCAATAATCTGTACCTGGGAACAGACCGATATACGGGGTGATTCCGTGATGTTACAAAATTTCAGGGGTCATGGAGAAGGTTAAATGCATCAATTTGAAGTAAAGAACCCTGTTCGGAAACGACCTAGTCGAAAGTTATAAGTGAAAATCGTTGTCATGGCTCTGAAGGTGGAATGTGTGTACCGGAGCTGTTGCTGCTAAAAATGTACAGTACACAACTTTCAGAGTTGATAGTATGGACCAAAGAAGAAAAATATGGGCTCTAAAATGCATACCTTAAGAGCTATGGGCACTTGTCCATTACAAGAGATGTGTCTCGCAGTAGCGAATATGAACAAGTGCTTATAGCTCTTAAGGTATGCACTTTAGAGCCCTTCCTTACTGGATATTTCTTCTTGTTTTGGTCCATCATATCCATTTCTCGAAAAATATTCATGGTTGTTTTTCTGTAGAAAAATGTAAATGTTCAATGGCCTTGCTGGTTGGGATATTCTACATGCGTCTTCAGCCAATCCTCTTCTCGTCTTGCTCAATGACACCTTTCCTTGCGGATGTCGGAGAGACCTCTGAAAGTGGTCTGGCCCTCAACAACAACGGCATCTGTACATGTATCCCACTGTCACAGGTATCAGAACAATTTTCGCTTTTAACTTTCGATTGGGCAGCTCCCGGACCAGGGTCTCTTCTCAAATTGGTACATTTACCCTTCTCCATTATCCCTGAAAGTTTTTAAAATCACGGAGTCACCCTGTATCAATCAAGAATAAGTAGCAAGCGTTGTAAGAATTCAAAAACTTACTGTAACAAACTGAACTGTTCTTTGTTTGCCACAGTTACGGCGACTGACGAAGTTGAAAATTGCAGGAATAGCGTGCGGTAAGCGTAGTGTGGTGCGCCTGTTATAATTCTCCCGCGGTGGCGTACATTCCCACAATTTCTCTCCCACGAACGTACTTTCACTGCAATGTTTACTCCTCACACTTAAATCTCTTACAACTTTTATTTCATAACGATGTAAGACTGTGATAACGCAACGTGGTAATCCGAGTACTTCTGATTATTCACTGACTCTTAGTTACTGACCAACAGGAGCTACCGATGTAGGAACAGAGTCTTATTTTCACGTAGCCTTGTGCATATGTAAGCGCGTTACAGAGAACACACGAACTCAAGAGCTACATGCACGTTACGAGAATATTGCAACGACGACCAAACTTACGTGACCGATAACAGACGCCTCAAGCGCCAGTACATAAAAAGCAACGAACTGACAAACTTATGAAGTATGTTGAGTTAGCTGTTAGCATTGCGCAGCCTCCAGTAACTTGGCACCTGATTTTCCACGCTGCAGACGCTTTCATTACCACTGGGCTTCCAGCAATACGTTCCGCAATAATAATCGAGTTACAAATGAACGTTTTTATACGTTCACGCATGATGAACAGTCGACAAAAAAGAGACTTGTCTTTTTCTTTTAAAAACTTCCGGGAATTTGAGTTTTTAATATCGGTAGCTCGTTAAGAAAGAGACAAGTACTTATTCACACATGCACGCGTCTGCAGAACTTCAACTCCCGCTGTGGTATGAAAGCTGTGTGATGGATTGTACTAGCTGCGATAACCTAGGTTTTCGCCAGAAACACAGGGTATAGACAAGCATCCGATACTTTCTGGATAACACTTTCGCTCCCAAGGGAATGGAGTGGAGTTAGCTCTGGGCTTCAACCAGAAGCACACAAATTGATGAGACCAAACACTTTGCTCATCGCTTCCTGTAGTGCTGATCGAGTCTTGTCCGTAAAACATGGAATGACAAACAGCACATAAAATTGAGAGTCTGGTTTACGCTAGGCCTGAGCGCAGATTTTGGCGTCAGTCGGTGAGAGTTGCCACTTGCTGTAACTGTTCATTATAAACCATCACCTATCAGCCAGCAAGTGGAACCGGCTTGAACTAGCTCCACTTTGGTGAACAGGACTGCCGGCCCAATTCGCTGTCTTATTTCAGGCTGGCAGTGCTCCGTACATCAGGAGCAACAATTTCAATCCACACATGGACAAGTTCACTCTTCGTAACAACATTATACAACTATAATTGCATAGGCTTCCGCTGCCAGAGTCAGTCGACATAAAAGTTTTCTGGATATGGTACCGCGTCATGATGTACAAAACTACTGCTGCTGGAGAAAAACCAACGTTTCGGCCACGCGGCCTTCTTCTAGGTCTAATGGTGAGTTCTATGCAATATCCTTTATATTCTGTTGTTACTATTCACTGCGCATGCCATTACGTCAATTTTAAACAGGTAGTTAGTTTCATTGGTCACTTAAGGAAAAAGGAGAGTGAACTTCATTAGCCTCCCTCCACCGCAATAACCTATTTTAATAAAGTTCCCTCTCCTCCTTCCTTGAGTGACCAATGAAGCTAACTACCTGTTTAAAATTATGACGTAATGGCATGCGCAGTGAACAGTAACAACATAATATAAAGGGCACTGCATAGGTAGAACACACCATTAGACCCAGAAGAAGACCGCTGCAACCGAGGCAGAAACGTTGGTTTTTCTCCAGCGGCAGTAGTGTTTTACATCATGACGCGGTACCATACCCAGAAAACTTTTATGTCGATTATGCAACTAGCATTATGATAGCTGCTCTAACTTAAGTGGGAAAGGTGTTATCCCACATACTGACGGCGGAACGGAAATAGCTAATAAAATTAAGCTAGTACACAATGTTACCAAGCATTCCAACAGTCACAGTAAAAGAAAATTACTTCTACAATAACACACTTCAAACCAAAAAAGCAAAGAATAATTTCTGGAAATCAGGAAACAATTGCATCTAGATCTGAACTTTTCAAGTTTGTTCTTCCGCACTGACTGAATTTCTATTAAAAGTATTTAATACCAGAAAACTTTCTGTTGTCCTGAACCCCAAAGAAACGTTTTACAGCCTTGCATATTTAGTTAATATTTAACCAGTTAGATAGTGTCCTCTGTTAATTATGAGAGGGTGGAACAGATTGCATCGCGTAAATAGGCACAGGATGAAATTTGCAGCAGAGAGCTACCGAAAAAATCTTCGAATATGGAAAAGCAATCAATGACCCGAAGGATCACACCACAGAGTTTTACAAGAGGTGGCCCAATTGGATACTGTATCTTCTTGACTAACTTCGACCGAAAGGCGGAGTAATCTAGTAACTTATTGGAGCAGTTATAGTTTGTACATACCACAGCCCAAGCTGATATTTTCACACGCACAGAGCAATATGAGTGTCAGAAAAAATGCTGTGTACACGCATGCATTCAACAACCAACTTTTGCGTTTCCCGAAATCGCTTAAGGCAAATGTCGCAAAGTTGCTTCGAAAAGACACATCCGATTTCCTTCCTTATCATTCCGTAATCCGAGCTTGTGCTCCATTAATAATGACCTCGTTGTCGATGGGACGTTAAATTCTACGTCTTCTTTCCTGAGCTACAGTCAATCTCGCTCTGAAAATAAATACAGGAAGTTGGAAATGCCGGACTGCATCAGTCACAACAGCGTATGTAGCTAATGAGACACTTTTGCATTAGACTCGACCTGTGCATAACCGGTTCATATCCCTGAGGTGGAAGAAAGGTTAACGCTAGAATTAGGCTGGAGAGGGAGATACAGGATATACGGTGGCTGACAGACAGCATCACAATGATCTAGGTTTAATTCCACATTTTGCAATATTAAATGGAATGAGGCTATGAGACTACTGTTGATTCGACTATTAGCTGAAGGAGTCACGTTCAGTGGCTCCTTCGGAGTAATCCAAGGGTTAGGGATATGTAGACACAAAACTTTATCTCATCAATGCCATCATCACAATATCGCTGCCCTCTCCACTAAGCAGCGGCACGAAAGACAACTCACACGTCGTGATGGAAAGGTGCCAAAGTGACACACGAGAGAAGGCCTTTCCTTCTAACATTGCAGAACCTAACTTCTGCAGTTTTCCAGACAATAAAAGAAGGAAACTTTACTTCCGAAAAATAAATAGCGACAAACTGGTTAAGTCTCATCTAAAAAAAAAACCGCATCCTCTGCTTTTTTCAAGAGCTACTGGTTTAGCGCTAAAATTGAAGGATGAGAATGTTTTCTCTGTTTTTGCTGAATAATCATGAGAGCATCTTAAAGCACTTCAATGAATGTTAAAAGTGTAAAACACGTTTATTTTTTGTTGAACCAAACGAATCACGATCTATGCAACAGCTTGTGAAATATCTCAATCTTCTATTAAATCCTCGTCGCTCTGAGAGTTAATGAACATGATTTTACAAATGGTGATTTCGCCGGATCATTAGGAACACGAGAAGATTTTGCTATATGGACATGCCGAGAAAACCATCACATACACAACACTTATATACCGTTAGTAGGTTTCAACATATTCATCTTTTGCACAGGTGTTATGTTACAGTCATAACTCAACAGACGCCATAAGCACTTCTTTGCCTGCGCACATCATTGACACGGGAACAAATAATCATGAAATTTTATAGCTGTTTTAAATTTGTAATACATTTTTGCGAAGTTTCAGCGAAAGATATTTAATTCTGTCTATGAAAAAAAAATTAAGTATAGCGTTATGCCGTTGGGAAAAAGTGATTACTGTTAAACTCCGTACTTTAATAATAGTTTACTTAGATTACACAATTTTTAATTACTGGACAGTTTCGACTTTTATCTTCATATCAGTGCAGCATAAAAACAAAAAAACAGAAGCGATAAAACATACCCACAAAAATACATGAAACATACAAATTGCTGTGTACAGCTCATGAATAAACACATCATAAAGGTCACTGCAAAATGCAGTGCGTTTCGGAGTTTAGTACTGCACGACATTCGTATAAATATCGAATAACGCAAGAGAGGTAATCAGTAAATTGGTCGTCTTTTGACATATGATAGAACACGCGGCCTACTGTCTCCTAATACACTGTACATAAAACTACATGTAAACAATCTAAAAAAAAGACAAGTTGAATCAGTAGTTGTAATGATCTGCATTTTGCAGTTTTTTAAAAGTATGTTTATGCATTAGTATACTGCAGCGTTATTTCATTACGTATTCTTTTTTTAAGTACGTTTAATCGTTTTACGTAATTCCTTTTACTAAGTCTGTTAAAATAATCACAGCTGTCCTCTGGTATGGCTGCAGTAAACTTTGCAAATATTTCCGCAAATTCATAATACACTTTGACTGCCAAAAAGCTTTAAAGTTGGCCAATTTGGAAGAAAATTGGTGATGTGGGGCGCATGTGTCCCACTAACCTGACTGCGTTCATGTTTTCTTGTGAACTTAAAATTTTCAAAATTATACTTTTGTTTGTAGCACGATTTTATCAGGATGGAAAATATGGAAGCAAATATAACAAATCAGTATCATATCATTTATTTTTGTGACAGTCAAAAACATGGAATATCGCACTATAATTTTCGACTTAAAATTTCGAGATGGCTCTGACGTATCTCATAGCAATGTTTTCTACAGTCTATGAAGTTTTTCAGGCATATTCCACTAAATATAAATTATGCACAAACAGAATTAGGAGCTTAGATGCTTTATTGGGACATTGTCCCATAAACAACGAAAAAATTAAAAGGAAGAAAATCAAAACCACCACCACCACCACCCACCACCGTTCTGTCGAGTGGTGATAAACAGTTACTGCAGATAACTTAGTGCCTTAAAAATTCCCTTTTCCACATGCATGACCTGACATGTTTTCTGCTTTCCACACTTATAAATCATTATAATCATAAATGTATCTTTTGGGTTGCCAACAAACTTTTTTTTAGCATTTAACCGCAATGAACATTGTTTCTAAATGTTTAGACCTTGTAAATTGATTTAAAAACGGTCTCCCATCCACACAATCACATGAAACAGGACGGAATTGGGGGCAATGGTATCGGGGTGATGCCGGGTAATTATTTAACTATAAACACAAATTTTAATGAGTTGTCATTCCACCACAAAATGGGATTATATAGTAGTATGATAGTATGGTCCTGGGCGTTAGAAACAGAACTACGATGTAACGATGACTGGAAGAATTTATTGGCACCAAAATAGTAGTTTAGCTGTACTGCCTCCATGAAGAAGTAAGTCAATGTCTACCTCTTGAAGTAGTACAGTGACAAGTACGAAATTTTTTAAGTTGGAGACAGTAGATGAACGTCATACTAAAGCTCGGCCACATGCAAGTTGTCTCACCACAGACCAAACTATATATACTAGGGTAGCAAAATGTTAACGTCAAGTCAGTGTTCTTGAACAATCTGGATGAGAAGAAAAAGGCGATAATTATTATCTTCTTAGATAATGGCTTTTCGGATGTTTAACTAGATGGACGATTCCTTTCTAGGATAGACCTAGTTCTCCTTTACAAGACAAGGCGAACCATTGTCATATTTTTTAAACACTAAAGCCACGTATCACTGAGAAAAGAAGACGTCACTGTCATAACTGGCCGGCCTGTGTGGCCGAGCGGTCATCACTGGAATGAGCTCTGCACAAGGAAACTGAAGCAATGGAGAGCGGTCTGGCATCATCAACACTTCAAATATTTGTCTTCTTTATTTCCGTGAACTCACTTCGGAAACGGAGCCATAAATACTGAGTAATAAATTTTTAGACCAGTAAATCGACAATATAAGCATTAGCCATCGAATTCTTCACATTTTGTGAAGTCTCAACACATTTATTACAAGAACGAGAATTATTTCATCAGACTGAGTCAACTACTTCAGATCACTGCCAAAGGTGAAAGATGCGATACGTGAAAAAATTCTGGGACGGACTGAGTACTGAACTCCAGACTTTTGAATTGCATGCTTGACACTTAATAACCATCAAGTCACGTTATCGGCGCAATGTTCTTTTTTATATGGAGTATACGTTCTCTTTCCCTTGACATTAACTCGCGATGGTAAATAAACACACATATTTAACAATAGCTCAAGAGAATAAACAAAAAGATTTACTAAATTTAAACATTTTTGAGCAAACTTAGTCTGGTACCCCAAATCAGGGTCTAGGAATTCCGCGGAGATATTCCCAACAACCACAGCTGAAATTTGTTGCTACGTTAACTCCTTTCGATACGGCATGTAACACAACAATCATCAGACTACCCATGAGAATCGCGTCTGCGAGAGAGAGCTAACTTCCCACAGTAAACATCGAGAATGACGTCATGCAAGCGGCTAGCGCTTGACAGCAAGCGCTCAGAGTGCATTTCAATGAAGCTGTTCACAGCGAGAGCCGCAAACGCAGCTGTGGTCCTCTTTCGAGGAAGCTAATGTCATTCTAATTGGTGTGCACATCTCTTCTTTCAAGTAAAGATACTATACTGAACGTTATCTCGCGGATAGATGGAAAAGCTACAACGAAGCCTCATCGAAGGAAGGATTATCAAGTAAAATCTCGACTAGCGGTTCCAAAAAGTTTTCGGATGTACAGGAAATGTGTTGAGCGGGGTGGTACGGGGCGCAACTAATGTGTTTCGCGTTGAATGACGAAACAGTTTCAATATTTCACGATAAACTGCTTCTGCTAGTCAGTATACATTATATGTTATGGCTTTCTTCAAACTAATCTTGAATTAACGCGTCTGTGTTTCGAGGCGCAAGATGTTTGTTTGGTTCACTAAAAATTGCTTCTAGGATGGAGAGGAGGGGTAAAATCAGTGGGTCAAGGGACAACCGCCACTTCTTGTGTTAGTTTTATATCTAAACACGCATGTAACAAAATTTTCAAAGTATTGCTGATGGTGCTTACTTTAATAGTAAAAAACAAATGGAAGTTTATCACGAGTTTCAGGGCAAAACATAAAATTCCAATGAACAATATGGCAATGCTACCATGGTTGCAGTTCTCATGAAAGAGACGTGGAGACAGGTAACATTCACCTTCCAGTGGTATAGGACAGTGAGTTGCAATTACAGCTGCTACCTCGGGGACTGAACACTAAAAATGGAACACAATTAAAGACCGCAATAGTCGCACGGGAACCTGGACAGCCGAAGAAACGTTTAGTCCCGAATCAACTACAATCGCACTTGTCACCACAGTTTTGTGAGTAAGTACTATTTTAAGCAGTGTTTTGTGGGAGCACAGGAGTCAGAAGACAGTCAAAAGTACTGAAATATTCTCATGTTAGTAGCTTAACAAAAGGAAAACATAAATCACAAAGACTTACTATAGAAACGTGTTTAATGAGGGCAGGTTGTCCCAAGTGCCCTTGTTGAAGGAACCATCTTGGCATTTGCCTAAAATTACTTAGAAACATCACGGACAATCTAAAACAGCGTGGCTCGAAAGGGTATGAGTCTCTATTCACCCGGATTTCGGGCCAGTGTCGTAAATACTCTATCTCATTCGGTGCTAACAAACGTACAATAGTCTTGCGTTTCTATATACTTTGCGTAAGTTAGCTGAACACATGAAAAATAGTTCTACACTATTGGTTTACTCTCCCCACACTTTTCGCTGCACGCCCCACTCACACTTGCAATTGACTTTGGGCCCACGACCATGCCATCACGACTGTAACATCTCGATGTCTTCCTTTCTGCCTGTCTGAAACTGAGTCATTATCCCATTATGATGTGAAAGAAGTTTAATTCAGGAAAATAGTGAAACACTCGGTACTATGCACTGGTGGTGGTGGTGATATCATCATCATCATCATCATCATCATCATCATCAATTCAGTTCTATTATGCTAATGTAAGCAGCTGAGATAGATCATTGTTTCTGTACCGAAGTCAGTAGCAAAATATCAGTACAGCAGCTCTGGTGGTTTTAAAACGTTATTTGTAAAAAATCATTCGTGTGAAAGGTGGGAGGCGAACATCACAACACTATGACGTGGTTCGGCAGCCCGGGCTTGAACGGTTAAAACAATTTTAAAAATCAATTGTTTGGGTTAAAATGTTTTACGGCTTTTCCTCAATTCACCAAAAGTGGCTTAGAATCTACACCACGTACAATGCAATGATATTATGATCCTCTATCATCATCATTTTTAAGAAATAGCGACGAACGTTGCAGAAATCCTTCTGGGAGAACGTTCGTTTCCCTGTTCCGTGGTGAATGAGCGACAGGTGACGCCATCTTCTATTACGTCATGCGTTGCGTAGCTGCCCCAGGAGGAAGTTGTCGACCCGCCTTCACAGGGGAATCACATCCACCAGTACGGCACGTAGCCTATACATCGGCTTTACACACAACGCTCCGACATTTCAGCTCATTCGTGCGCTAGGGCAGTTTCGCATCGTTGAAAGGTACCGAAGAAGAGACTAAACGAGATACAATGTTATAGTTTTCGACTAATTTCGACAAACATTCCTCTGCTGTATGGAATATTTCATTCCGAAAGGAAGTTGACCGCCTGTAAAGACCTTTAGTCCCGCGCAATCGCACTGAGCGGCTAAGGACACTGATCAGTTTTGGAAGAGTAGGGGGGGGGGGGAGGGGGGGGAGGCTAGACAGCAGTGGAGTGAAGCTTCCAGTCGGTCCTTCAGATATCTTCCAGTGCCGCAAACACATATTCGGGTGCAGGTTTGTCCAATGCAACCACTTTCGAACTGCGTGCCACTTGACGTCCGCTTGAAATGCCACTCCATGTTAAAACTTTTCGTTCCAGGATGCGACATATTTACAAGCTTGTACTAAATCTGCTCTACGCTCTCTACTTTTCTTCGAAGAGAAAATAACGCGCAATATCCAGTACAAACAAAAAAAAAACATAATCGGGGTTTGGAGTGCACCATTCTCTAAATTTCGATTGCTCAGTAGTTCACAAGCATGATCTAACACTGCAGAAATTGAGCCTATGAAGCACTGATCTGTATTTCTTTCTAACGAAATTACGAAATGATACGAGAACAGTGCTTAGAAATTCCGATGGGCAATGTGGCATAATGCAAAAACTGTTCGGCGTGATTTTAGTTGGCTGTTTTTCCAAATTCTGCTAGCTGCTGTAGTCACGTGACCACCTGTCTATGACGACGAGGTTAATAGGTTCCCGGAAGCAATGAATGAGAGGAGCCTCGGTGACGCAGCTAGGCGGATAAACTGTTCTGTACTATTTACGCGACAGGGGAAAAGATAGCGCCGCGCTATAACTATCGGAAATCACTTTACAGAGTCTGGCGGGGGGGGGGGGGGGGACAATTCGCATCCCACTAACATTTTCCCCCGCCCTCTCCACTTTTCTGTCCCATTTATGAAAGTTGGATGGAAAGATTATCAGTAAGCCTCGATGTGAGCTCCAATTAAATTTTTTTCCCCTGTCTTAGTCATTTCTCGAGATGTATGTGTAAGTAATGGGTTTCCTGATTCTTCTTGGATGTACACACACAAAATTTTAACGTAAACCTCTACGTGATGCGTAACACCCGTCGTCCCTCGTTGGCGACTAGTTGACTGTCTCCGTAACGCCCTCGCGAACACTAAACGGATTGGTGATGAAACACGTCGATAGTGTCTAAATTTTCCTTCCTCTCCCCCCGCCCTCTGCTAATCCTACCGTAAGGGTTCCCGGCTTACATGCAATACCAGCGCTCACATATTGGGCATGGAACTGACTGAATGTTGAGCAGCAGACAGACGCCTAATGTTCTCAACACGCCATGTATCTGAATAAAATCTCTGCACTGTAAAATCATGTAGAGTAAGTTCTGAAAGATTTCGTCTGCAGTGGACTACATTGTGGGTGGAAAAAGAAACAAATTGTTCGCCATCACTTTTCAACACATTAACTGAAAAACGATCCCTAAGAAAACATTCCCACATAATACAGACTGTCGAGAGAAATACCCAAGACCAGGAAAAGTGAAGTGACAAGCTTCAACATCCACTTGTTTGTTTACTCTCTTAAAATGCAGAATGTAGATAGCTTGTAGTATTACTTCAGTTATTGGCCATCATTCGGGTGTAATACATGTCAATGACGTTTAGATCCATGCACACCAATGGAAATACCGTCTAGGTCCGCTGTTTAGCACAAACCAGGGAAAAATCAAACTCTTCAGCTGGCGTAACTATGCCGACAATTGGTCACCACTGAGGTTCTCTCCGTTTTTTACAATTTTAAGACTATACTGGGATGTGCAATTAGACAAGGTAGGACGGAGTACAATCATGACAGTGGGGGCAAAATACAATCTTATGAGAAACTGTCAAACGCAGCAAATTTTCCAAACCCTTTGGCCTGACAAGGGTTTCGCAATCCTAGAACAGCCATCAGCCGTGAGCGTGCGTAGTGAACCTGATGGTGCGCACATAGCTTGTTCGGCTCGATATGGTGAAAAACGCTTGCTTCGTACCGGGGAGCTGAGGTCTCTGTTAGTAATGCTGCTTGTTAGACACAGCGAGGTTGTGCAATGCCAACATACTGGGCTCAAATTCGGGAGGACGGCGATTAAAGTCCCCGTTCGGTCACCCAATTACGGGTTTTCCGCGTTTCCCATCAATTACTTAATGCAAATGCCGGGTTGTTCCCTTTGTTCCGGACACGTCAGATTTCCCATCGCTATCCTTCCCCAATCTGCGCTTATCACGTAGTCGACGGGAAGTTAAACTGCGATCTTCGTTCGACAAATAATTATTTTTAAATTATAAGAATTAACCATTTATGCCGTGTCATTCTTCTAGGCTTACGGTAGTGCTCATCTTTAGTCCAGTTACGATCAACTTTATATGTGACAGTTTCCTGCCATTTTGCGTATCAGAAAATGCTACAAGAAATCGTGTGGCCAAACAATATTTGTCACTGACAGTCGTGACAGCAGTAACAAGTATTATGTTCCAATAACACAGTACAAAAGGTTGTGAAATCAACGTCAGAAGCCAGCAAGACGTTTATCATGCGGCAAACACGCGAACATTCGTTTTATGATTGAATGAATCACTCAACAACCTATTATTCTTTGGCAGTTATGTCATCTTCGGACTTGTTCGTAAAACTATGAACGTCAGCATATGGAAAACTGACACCAGTGTTAGTTAAGTTAGATAACGCCCAAACTATTTGGCGAAGGTGCGAAACACGTGTCACTAGGAAATAAAATTTAATTATCAAACAGCGTGCAGATGGTGGCATGTAATTTTTATATTTATTAGCCTGTGGTGTGCATACCAGACAGCTAGAAGGTTATGACGCCGGCAATAGTACAGCTGACGTTTAAAAAACGTGTTATTCATAAATTTAAGATTTATCACATAAACATTACAACAGAGAAAGCAAACTAGTCTGACATCCAAATAAGCATGTATTTGTAAAAATTTGAAAAAGGAATACGGATTAAGTCAAACAACGTAGAAGTACATAATACAGAGGAAAATACATCACAAACTAAATCTACACAACTTTAACAGCAACGTTGCTTCATCACTACAAAAAGCCAAAAATCCACTGTTTATTTAAACATTTCATCAGTGTCTAATGCTAGAAACATAAGTTGCATTAAAGGTTTGGCAGAAATGTAAAAATACAGTCAGCCTCATAATATTATACGAAAGTACATCGAAGTAAACTATCTGCTTAGAAGTATCCCAACGCCTATTAATGGAAGTTAACATGAGATGGTTCAGCATTCTCCTTTATGACGACTTGAACTCTGCTAGAGACATTTTCAGTGAGGTGCCTGAATGTTTGTGGAGGAGTGGCGGCCCAGTCTTCCTCAAGAGGTGAGACCAGAGAAGGTAGTGTTGTTGGACGCTAGAGCGAAGTTTAATTCTTAACTCATCCCAAAGCTGTTCCACTGGTCTCAGGTCGGGAATTTTATTCTCCACACACTACTGCCTCACACATTCTGCTTTCTGCCACAGAGCACTTTCATGCTGACACAATCATCTCCGGGCTATTCCTCTACTGTATGCAGTACACAATGCTGTTAAATATGTTCACATACTTTCACATTTAGTGTTTTCTCAAGTGCAGTAAGGAGACTAACTCCTAACTGCAAAAAAAAAAAAAAAAAAAAAAAAAAAAAAAAAAAAAAAAAACATACCGTAACACACCACCTCCATACTTCACTGTTGGGACTACACATGACGGGAGATAATTTTTTTTTTCTTCAGGCAGTCAACAAATCCAAATCCTTCCATCAGATTGCCACAAGATATGGAGTGATTCATCATTTCAAAACACTCGTTTCCAGTCATCCAGTTTCCAGTGGCGTAACTCTTTACACCACCTGAAGTGTCAGTATTGGCAACAAGAATGCATGGTTTATGAGGACATGCTAGATCCGGTGACACTGCTATCTGAACTACTGCTGGCTTGTAGAACTCCCGAGTGATTCCTACCGCTGATTTCACGCAATGTTTTATAACCACGCTCTACCATGCTCGACGGTGTCTGTCCGTCATGACATAAGGTCTGTCTTGTCTCAGTTGATACGTCTTTGTTCCTTTTGCGTTTTCACTTCATAGTCACATCTCCAACGGTCGACTTGGGCAGCTCTGAAAGGGTTGAAATGTCCGTAATGGACATGTTACTCCGGTAGCTTCCAATGACGCTGAGAGCTCTCCTGACTGACCCATTCTCCTGTTGCCGCTTCTCGACTGACAACACAATATCCCATTTACCTTTACACAGGCGGGTCAGTTCCGCAAAATGTTGGAGTGTTCGGACTTTTACAGCATACTATACCTATTCATTTGCATATGTTTACATTGTGCGCTCTGAGTGCTTAGATAAATGCCTAGTTTACGAGTAGGTAAATCAATTCATGAACTGTAAGCAAGTATGTATGGTAAAAGGCGAGAAATATCAGCTGAAATTTGCAGTATAACATAGCTCAGTTCACTGGAGCTGCAGCACGATCTAAGAATTGGAGGGCAATCGGCTGTGGTTTCATTCACGCAAAAATACCACTGTGCGCCTGATTTAGGAAAAGCATACGAAATTTATAGCAAAATGGCTGGACAAGGGTTAGAAGCTTCCTCCCTGCGAAGACTGAGTGAATGCCCCAGCAGGAGACTGCAAATTGATTAACAACAAGAAAGCGATATTCTCCTGAGAAAGGAAATGGGGACCCTCGTATTCTATCGGAGCAAACAGGCTGGAAATTAACAAAAAGTTAATGTCTGCGCCGTGTCATTCAGAAGCAACAAGAGTGCTTTAGCGAGCAACTGCCTCACAGAAGGTCCGGTTTCACTCTCCGCAAGTATCGAGATTTCTCCTTGTTGATAGGACGATAGGATCTGCTTACCGTCATTGAGTACAAATGAGAAGAGTCTTGAAGAGGCAGCGGCTCTGGTTTCGAAATCCGCCATTAATGAGAGAGAGTTACGTGCTAACCACAGCCCTTATAAGTGCCAAGACACCTCACGGAAGAGGAGGACGCAGATACCCGAATGCCGTGAGCAGTCTCTTGAGTCTGGGTCTGGTTGCGGAATTTAGTTAATACGCCTAAAATCTTCCTCTCATTTCTCAGGAATTATTTCCACTTCATTACATGAGACACTACGCGACTTTCACCATACTGTGTGTTCAGTATCTCCGTGATAATCATACCAAAAAATCAGCGAAATAACCTCCCGCAGAAAGTCAGACTAAAACCACCTTCCCGCCGCCTCACTGTCCAAGAGGCTGCATTTTCTGTTTAAACAATAGAATGTCCAGTCGATTCGATTACTGGGCCAGCACCGAAATATCGCATAGGCACAGAATCGGTGGATTGATCGAGAAAGTTCTCGTCAGTACCAAAACACTAAATTTACATTTACTGCATTACATTTGATCCTGTGTGAACAAACTGATGGAAATAGCTATGCAGCTAATCGTTTGCTGCACATTTCGTTCCGGAATAGAGAAAACGTAACTGTGCTTTTAAATACAACCCGAGATACACAGTGGAGTTTTCAGCGTACTGGCATATGAATGAACTTTGATATCGTTACAGATCCGTGTCGAAACGCATATTTACTAGTGAATTCTTTGTGACATTTTAGCCCTCTATTTCGCAACGCACTCACTATCCCAGTTAACTTAGCCTTTCACTCCCAGACAAATGTTAAGCAACGATATCGGTATTCTCAGGAGTCACGATCCCGAGGCATTTTTAAAAGTACTTTCCTTCCATATCAATGGAACTACTACGTTTAATACCGGAACTCCGAGAAAACGATACTCCCATTTTAAAACACATATAGCAACAAATAGCGAAGAAATCAACCTACGACGGCCGATTTATACAAAGCGAAGTCTCTCCCAACTCCCATACATCGTTAAGCTTTTGCTCCCCGTTCCTAGACTGTCAAATATTACACTTTTTGATCTTAGTAATTTATTTTCTTATTATACATGGTCCAGTCACCTTATATAACCACCATCTATGTTCGACGTCAACGTGCAACAACCACTCACAGACTGAAGGTGGCAGCATTGGCAATGTAGGTATTAGGTATCTTGCGTGTCGGGGGGTGGGGGTGGGGGTGGGGGGGAGGCGACGCGAGGAGAGAGAGGAGACATTGTCGTAATGCAGAAACGGAGCTATTTATCGGACGTCCAAAAGGGCATGACAATGGCTTTGGCGCTATCCAAAACCGGTGCCGAGGGAACTGCGGTGAACCACAGGCCACAGATGACAACAGTTAACGACGTCTGCGGAAATGTGTACTGGTTGACAGACATGCAATTACTGAGCAATTGATCGCTCAGATGAACCAAGCGGTTACCAACAACGTCTCCTCAACGACCGTTCAGTGAACGTTGCTGTGTATGGACATCCGCAGTAAGTAGGCGACGGGGTCATGCACCCATACCAATGTTTTTCATGGACGACGTAGACTGGAATTTGCATGCCAATACCGCAACTGGACGTCCAGTGTGCGGCAGGGGGCCTTTACAGATGAATCACGTGTTATGCTCCAATGAACAAGATTCGTGGCCAGGGGAGGGAGCGTTATGGTCTGGGCAATGTTTTCATAGCATTCCCTGGATGTTCTCGTCATTCTAGAAGGCACTATGCATCTATCCTTGGGGACGATGTCTACCCTTACATGCTGTTATTTTTTCCTGAGCACGATACCATTTACTATCAAGATGGCGCAACGAGTCACAAAGCTCGCAGTGTACGCCCATGGTTTGAAGAACACCAGGATGAGTGTACTGTACTCCCCTGGCGACCAAACAAGCCAAATTTTAAACCCAATCGAGAATCTGTGAGGCCTCGTCGATCAGGGCCTTACGCGCCATGGATCCTCGACCTAGAAACCTAGTGTAGCTGGTGACGGCACGGGAGTCAGCATGGCTGCACATCTCTGTCGATACCTTCCAGAACCTAACAGACTCTTCTTGTACGTCTCGCTGCGGTCTCCGCTAGCCAAAGATGGTTACTCAGGCTGTTCACAGGTGCTCACATTAATGTGACTGGGCACTGTATTTAATACTAGTTTATACTGATGTTTAAGTGGTCATGTTACAGTTAATAGTTCAGTGATAAGTGCATACAAATATACAACTAAATGCTCATCTGCTTAGAGTTGCAAGAGAGCGTCAAAAATAAAAGTTGTTCATTCTAATATTTGTGGAAGTGATTACATTTAAGGACACAAATCTAAATTCAAATCGAACACATTATCATGCAAAAATATTATTACTAGGACGCCTATTACTCAAATGAACGAAATGAGGAAGAGAACGAAAAGAACAAATAACGTACAAAAATACAAGTCTGTACTGAGATTCCTTTTGCGACAATTTCAGACCGCTTAGAACGACTTTCCGGCTGTTCACGAAAATCCCATCAGGCAATTCTGTCAGTCTCTAAACAGCGAATAATGAATTTCTAACAATATTGTGTGGGGCAGTGGGGGGTTCAAAAAACACGAGTAAAACATTTTAAAACTCTTCAGGTTCCTGTTTGTTCATTCCTATAATGCAATTTCACAGACTGCAAATGTTGCATAAGAATTTAAATTATCAGCAACTTGCGTTAATTCATATTTTCGCAACTTAGAGAGTTCGCATCTAGTTCCCTTCATACTCTATGTCGCAACTTTCGGTGATTGAATTTAGGGTTACTGATAATTCGATATGCATTTTAATTAGAGAATACTGCAAGCTTTCCACACATGTGGTTAAGAGAGAGAGTACTCAGAACTGAGCCACAGAACGTCAGGGACTCGTTCGGCGCCCTTCGCACTCTCTTCCTCTCTGTAATTCGGTCTCCTGTCTTTCGTCCATTGTGTCACTTTCGGCTTGAGGTCTGTTTTCAGTTATAAGTAGTAGTAGTAGTAGTAGTAGTAGTAGTAGTTGTTGTTGTTGTTGTTGTTGTTGTTAACTAGTCCGCAGCTCTTAACTTTATTTTCTCCTTTCTCTGTTGACTCTTGTCTACGTAGGACATAGCGCAAGGCCCCCCACACACACACATATCCGGAGGAGGAACTTAAACCGGTGGCCTCTTGTTTACGAAACTAAAATGTTAATAGACAGGCACGAATATCAACCGGGAACAATATGACATAGCAATGTCATGTCTGATGGCCACATTGACGGGATTTTTAACTCTTGAGAAAAATGACGTCTGACAACATGCAACATCCTCACTCAGAATTTCACATGGGACAATTACTGTCGCAAACAGTGTAGGAGCCCTAAGAGGTATGCGTCTTTCCACTCTTACTGGTTAAGAACTACCTGTTCAATTCTTCATCTGTCGTGACTTCAATCATCATATGAGAAATCTAAACCCCCAGTTGCCTATAAACGTTTCCAGTCTTACGCTGCTCACTCTAAATTTAACAGGGAAGTAAACAGTGCACGTGTATTTCTCCGCATTTTTTCTACATCTACATACACACACTGCAAACCAGCGCGTGGTATGTGGCGGATGGTACCCTGTACCATTACTAGTCATTTCCTTTCCTGTTCCACTCGCCAATTGAGCGAGGAAGAAGGGGAAAAAAGCGACCATCTACATGCCTCCGCATGCCTCTCTTATTTTCGTGGATCCTATGTGAAATTTATGTTGGCAGCAGTAGAATCGTTCTGCAGTCAGCTTCAAATGCCGGTTCTCTCCATTTTCTCAATAGCGTTCCTCGAAAATAAAGTCGCCTTTCCTCCAGGGATTCACATCTGAGTTTCCAAAGTATCTCCGCAATACTTGTGTTTGTTAGAAGCTACCGGTAACAGCCCGCCTCTGAACTGCTTCGGTATCCTTTAACGTGACCTGGTGCGGATCCCAAACACTACAGCGGTACTCGAGAATCGATCGCACTGGTACCATCCTGCACATAAACAACGCCATGTTGAACACAGACACGTACGTGCTGTTATAGGCCAATAGCAGGTTGGGGTTGCAATCATGTCGCTTACACATAGCCTTAGCGATTGATACATGCGCGATTCGTTAAAAGAAATGAACTGCAGGCGCACAGAATATGCCTAACTTCAAATTTCATTTAGGACTATTTGTAAGAACAACGAAACAGTATCGGTAAAAACCCATATTTGTGAATTCTGTAGTGTCAGTAGCGACTTTCTTTTTTTTAGAAAAAACTTCTCGTACACGTCAACCACAGTCTTTCTCGTTACCGGTACTTTTTAGCGACTTCCCTAGCATATGTTTAACAACAAAATACGAAACAGCGAAACGATACGAACGTGACTAGAGGGGTACAGGAAGCTACTGGCAATGAGATTTGAAGCAAAAACTACACGAGTTAAACATTTAACGCGGTGATTGGCGAAACGAGGGAAGACGTTCAGTGCATCAGCAGACCTCGTTCCGTCATTCACACTAGAATAACAACGAGATAACTTATACACAGTGTTGCAGCAGTGGACTTCCATTCGCAGGAGGTGTGAGGCCTGCATCACGATTCGGCGTCATAATTTCGAACACACTCTTATGACAATCGTTTGTCCTTATTTCTTGGTTACTACTGTACTAAGCGTAATAAACATGTTTTTTTCACCCTGTTCGTGTCCTTCCTTTCTTGCATTCTGTGTCCGTCACCACCGCGCCAGCAAAGTGTTTCGACCATGCGCTGTTACGTGATTTTCCATCGTCTAGGTGTACGCTCACTCCCTCCCTTCCTCTCCTGAAAATTTGTAACCGCTGTGTTGAGACACCCTGTATAAGTAAGGCTTATTTCGTGAAGCGCGACAAGATGTAGCGTAGCTATACTGCGCCTGACGGCCAATCACAGACTGCTGAGCGGGGGATTGTTTCATTAAGGGTAAACTTAGGATGAATACATTGCAGGTGTTCTGGGGTTCATCACAGGTTTTTTTTTTAGTACTTTACATTCCGTACCTCTGATGGCAGAGTGGACTGTTGTAGTAGTGACCCACTGGAGAGTTGGGGAATTTTCAACGAAGCATCGGCAAGCCGGTCGAGGGAAATACCTGGGAGGGTATTACTAGTTCAAGTACTTGCCTTACAAACGGAAAACATTGATAAAAATAGGGGGATTGCAACTATTTAATTTAGCACTCTGACACCTCACAGACAAAAAAAAAATTGAGAGCCAGCCTGATGTATGTGAAAGTATGTTTTGCGCACACAATGTAGCGTCTATCATTGCTCCACATGTGGAGTGTACCTATGCAGTGCACACTGAGCGCGATTAATCGGCAGTGTGGGTGCATCATTTCTTCAAGTGAGCTGTGCTTCGAAAACTGAAGACGTTTGCATCAACGCTCTCTTCACTTCATCTGACAACTTCCGTTAAGTTAATACACGATTTCTGTCAGTAATCAAGTTTTGAAAGGAAATTAAAACCCTGCACAAGAGATATTCCTTGTGTTACTAGCAAAAATGTACACAAGACGAAGTTAATTGTATAGCGTTACTTAAGCTCTAATACTATAGGCAAGAATGCGCCCGTATAAAAATATGCACCCAGCATGGAAGTAATAAAGCGCATCTGAATAAAAGAGCAAGTATAACAATTGTAGAGCAACGATGATGTAAGGCTGTCAGCCTAGCAGTGACATCATTCTGATGTGCGCCCTCTGAACTGCCATCATCGATACATGCGGCGTTGGTGCCACCTTTGGAAGTGCTGGGTGCGTAGCTGCGACCGGAAATTCCACCGGTAGTTTGATCGGTGAGGCGCCTCCATCGCGCGCTCCTCGGGACTACTGCAGAACCTCTGAAGACCCATATCATGCCCACGCCGGTAACACCAACACAAACTGTGATGAATCCTGTAAGAGTTTAGATACAGATCTGACAACGTGACGAATCGAAAGCACTAAGGTGCAGCTCCATGATTCGATTCTTTGTGATGGGGTGGGGAGGTGTGGGGGTGCGTCACAATTTGTTACTTCCCGACTGTCTAGTGAACATAGGTCTGCCGATTATGGCTATGCGAGCGTGTAACTGGGGAATACGATTTCGATGGGTAGTGTCTGCCGACATTCGTGAAAGCTAATTATTTTTTCTTGGCGGATGGTCTCAACTTCCTGTAGTTTGCCGGTTCTGCCCGCGGACTGTGTCGAATTTGTTGTTAGCAGCACATACAGTCAGTCTGAATACATACATGGAAGATAGCACTCAGAGAAGCGTTGGAAACTGTTCTGTGTTACACATTCGAGGGTGATTCCAAAGTAAGGTCCCAATTTAAAAAATATAAAGCAACGTTTATTTACAATAAATTGTACATTGTTCTGAAGGTTGAACATTTTTCTATTTTTCCACATAATCGACATTTCGATCGATGCATTTTGTATGCTCATGTCATACTAGCCCGCCGCATTGTTGTTGGAGAAGCGTGGGCCCTCATCTAAGTCACTAATGCGTCTTTCCAGCCAAGGTTTTTTTTTCCCCTCCATCTCGGGGAACAAGTGCTACTTACTGGACGCGAAGTGTGGACTATACTGTGGATGTTGCAGAAGAGCCACGGTTTGACGTGCATAGTAAGGAGGTGGGAGGGAGGGAGGGAGGGAGGGAGGGAGCATTGTCGTGTGTCGTGGAGAAGGCTTGCTCAACATTCCTCTTATTCGATTCTGAATTGCCCGTCCGAGATTTTTTAATTTCTGACAATACATGTCGGCATTTATTGTTGTCCCAGGAAACATGAAGTCAGCCAGCAATATCCACTTTCGATTCCAAAATACAGTTGCCATGACTTTACAGGGCAGACTGCGTTCTTTTGAATTTTCGCGGCTTCGATGAATCTGAATGCCGCCACTCGCCTGACTGCTGTTTGATCTTAGGTTTGAAGTGAAAAGGCCAGGTTTCATCACCGTGTGTGACCATTGAATCCGAAAGTTATCCTTTACATCTGCATAGCTTTGAATTGAGAAAGTTTCGACGCGTTGCCGTTCGTGGTCTTCTTTCAGCGTTCTTGAGAACCATCTTGCACACACCTTCCGAAATTTCAACACTTCAGTCAAAAGTGGTCTCCGAGGAACAACACTGCAGAGCTCACAGAGTGTGATCCGTCTATCCTGAAGCACGATTTGTTCAACCTTTGAGGGATACCACCTGCGAACTCTTGCGGAAATTTCTGACATCCATTAACGACTCCCCACACGCTTCCATCAACTATCGATGAATGTCAATTGGTTTAACGCCTTTTGCACTCAAAAAACCGAATAACCGAATAACTGAACCAACTTCGCACCTGGCGGTAGTGGCTAACGGGAGCTCCATTACAAATGGCTGGCAAGGCAAGACTGAAAGCTCAAGCGGATTTGCGGTGGTTTCTGAAGAGGTTAGTGGGCGCAAGGAAAAAAAAACAGTGTGGCCAACAGCCACGCAAACAGTTTCCCTGCGTCCCCTGTGGTTTGGAGACAGTAATTCTGGAATTAACATCGTTGTTCCCCTAATGCCTCGCTTGTCAGGGTAGTAATCTAATAGTTTCATGGGGTCAAACTACTTTCGCGCGCGATCCAGGAAGTGGATCCGCGTCTCTAAGTGCTATGATTGCATAACATTTATTCGACTGCTATTCTAACAGTAAAGTGCGATACGTATCTTCAACGTCAGCTGTCCTTATTCGTCAATACAATCAAGCTTTTTGTTCAACCAAGTATGGACGATACGTTATTGCACAGAATGTAAAGACGGGCAAAACAAGCTTGTGGAAAATTAAGAGCCATTAGCAGACAAGGAAAAGAAACGTCAAAACAATGACATACGCCTGCGTTATGTTAATCGAGAATTACAAAACACCTACCACGCAGAAAGATTGAAAAAAATTAGTAGTTATTGAGTTTAACGTTCAGTCGGCATCGATATCATTAGATTCTGAATATTAGCGCGAATTCATTTGGTAAGGGATCGCCTTTGCTGGCAGACACCTGGATTGAGATATCAACAAAAAAAACCTTACTCTCAATGGTCGGACAGACATTTCAACCTCGTTTTTCCCCAACTGTGCCGTCTTTATGACAGTGCCTCCGGCGACGACATGGACGTGTTCCATTACTTTCGATTACATTGTTGTTGTTGTTGTTGTCTTCAGTCCTGAGACTGGTTTGATGCAGCTCTCCATGCTACTCTATCCTGTGCAAGCTGCTTCATCTCCCAGTACCTACTGCAACCTACATCATTCTGAATCTGCTTAGTGTACTCATCTCTCGGTCTCCCTCTACGATTCCTACCCTCCACGCTGCCCTCCAATGCTAAATTTGTGATCCCTTGATGCCTCAAAACATGTCCTACCAACCGATCCCTTCTTCTAGTCAAGTTGTGCCACAAACTTCTCTTCTCCCCAATCCTATTCAATACCTCCTCATTAGTTACGTGATCTATCCACCTTATCTTCAGTATTCTTCTGTAGCACCACATTTCGAAAGCTTCTATTCTCTTCTTGTCCAAACTAGTTATCGTCCATGTTTCACTTCCATACATGGCTACACTCCAAACAAATACTTTCAGAAACGACTTCCTGATACATAAATCTATATTCGATGTTAACAAATTTCTCTTCTTCAGAAACGCTTTCCTTGCCATTGCCAGTCTACATTTTATATCCTCTCTACTTCGACCATCATCAGTTATTTTACTTCCTAAATAGCAAAACTCCTTTACTACTTTAAGTGTCTCATTTCCTAATCTAATTCCCTCAGCATCACCCGATTTAATTTGACTACATTCCATTATCCTCGTTTTGCTTTTGTTAATGTTCATCTTATATCCTTCTTTCAAGACACTGTCCATTCCGTTCAACTGCTCTTCCAGGTCCTTTGCTGTCTCTGACAGAATTACAATGTCATCGGCGAACCTCAAAGTTTTTACTTCTTCTCCATGAATTTTAATACCTACTCCGAATTTTTCTTTTGTTTCCTTTACTGCTTGCTCAATATACAGATTGAATAACATCGGGGAGAGGCTACAACCCTGTCTCCCTCCTTTCCCAACCACTGCTTCCCTTTCATGCCCCTCGACTCTTATTACTGCCATCTGGTTTCTGTACAAATTATAAATAGCCTTTCGCTCCCTGTATTTTACCCCTGCCACCTTTAGAATTTGAAAGAGAGTATTCCAGTCAACATTGTCAAAAGCTTTCTCTAAGTCTACAAATGCTAGAAACGTAGGTTTGCCTTTTCTTAATCTTTCTTCTAAGATAAGTCGTAAGGTCAGTATTGCCTCACGTGTTCCAACATTTCGACGGAATCCAAACTGATCGATTACATTATAAGTTGAATTTTCGAAATACTACGCGACATCACGTGTGAGGCACTTAAACATTCAGAAGTGGAAAGAATTTACCGATGTATGGCTTCCCATTACTAGCAATATTACAGTACTAAATTTCGCCACCATAGCCCAAGTAAGAAACAGCGTTAGTGACAATTGCTAGGGATGGAGAAGTGACGCATGTTCGCGAAGTTCGAAGACTGGCACACTTAACAACTAGAAGTCTTAAGAGAGAAAGTTCAGTTTAGTCCATGAGTTAAACGATGTTGTCTAGGCTGGAATGGCACTATTTCTGTAATATCGCTGAGTATTCACGTTCCATTCTGGTCCTCAGGAAATGGAAAGCTGTCTGTACTGCATGGCTCCTGTACACTGAAACTGCTTCGAGGCAAATCTCCATACTGATGTAACATACGCGAAAGAGAAGTGTTTTCATTTGGTAGTGCGCTAATAGTAATATTTGATAAACCATCTTGTAAACCAGGAATCAGAACAATATGGGGTTGATCAGTTTAAAATTGAAAGGGTAAGGGGCTTTCAATGGCCAGAAAAAGAAAAGATTTGTAATTAGCGACAACACAAATCCAACACATCCACCACACTGGTCACATCCGAGGAAGTCAATCGACAACCGCTTGCATTTGATCTGTTTTTGCAACTTTGTTCAATATGGCTCTCAGACACTTCGGAAAGACGTCGCTTGACGAACTCTGGTAGTGACCTGTCCCTGAAACCGTAAACTCTGAAGATTTTCTCCAGTATAATTGCCCCATTTCAAAGTTGTTTCAGTGTGGGCCGATTTCCCATTTCATTCGGCGGTTCTCTGCACATTATCTTCCTTTAGTTCAACGAATTAACGGACTAGCATCAAACATTATTAGTGCAAGCAAGTATACAGGGTGGTCCATAGGAGTGGAACCGCCATTCTAAAAAAAAGTGGATGACCAGAAATTTGAAGTCAAGTAACATGAAATGGGAGAGGCAATATGGCACCAACATGGCGACCATTTCAGATGATGTCTTTGACGCAACCCGTAATTTTGAAACGGAAAGAGTGTCACGTAACACAAGATAATTGCGCGGGAAACACAATGACCTCTCATCTGAGTATAGCTTTAGTCATTCTCAAGCTATGGCTGAAGTTTCTTCCTTACAGGTACTATGAAAGCTTGTGGTGTCAAGTCTGACGCATTGAAATCGTCATGACAACGGGAGAGAGCGAATGCAAATAATTTCAACCAACGCCACTCCCAAGGACCACTAATCCATTACTCAGCGCAGTAGTGAAACTTCTCGCTATATTCCGCGAAACTGGCTGTCGCAGGCAAACCGAAAGCTGGACGATCGAAAACGGCTGCGGGGATGAAGCAACATAAATTGCCGCTGAGGTATCGTTCCGCAAGAGAACAGATGCCGTATTCGCCACATCTCGCAAGGAACAGAACGGCCGTACATCAATAAGGATAATTCTGGCCACACAAGTGTAATCGTTAAAAATGCAAATGTGTCAACATTTCACAGATGACGATCTTGGTTGTCGGGTTCAGCCAGCGAAAGTGTGATAAGCTGGACGAAAACCACTACGATGTACTGTTTACGGATGAAGCTAATTTATAGTATGTATGAACGGAGAGGTAAATACACAAATCACAGATACTGGTCAGATGTCAATCCTTGCTGGGTGGCTCCATCGAAGATTGTTGGTTTATCGAAAGTGATGATTTGGTCATAGTTAATACCTTCTACAACTAAAGTGTAGCGAAATCTGGTAGAAAGTCCAAAAATATTCTTGTCATGCGTGAAGTACACCAGGATCATTAAAACCTTAATCGTGATATTACCGATGACAGTGCCACTACAGTGGCGTTACTAAACAGATTTTCGAAATTCCTTCATCAAAGAAGACGAAGTAAATACTCAGAATTCGAATCAAGAACAGCTACAAACATGCGTAACTTAGTTGCCTGAAAATCTATTTCGTTAGCTCTGCTCTTCGCTGGCTTGCTTCTTGTCCTGTGCATATTATTCCATTGTCTTTCCAATAAGAATTTTTTGCACAGTCGCTGAACTATCTTGTTGGACACCGTCTGTCGGTACACCTTATTGGGTACAACTTAACTGTTCTGCACGCGTTATTTCTCGAATCTCCACAAAAGTAGCATATCTAGTTTCTCTTGGCTTGTCTACGACAATTACGTTTTAAGACTAATCAGCACTATGTAATTGAACGAGACAGGCAGAATGAAAGTTACATTTCCGCTATGCCCCTCTCATACCGGTATTCCGGTGGCGCAACACTGTTTCCTCCTTATTTGACAAGATAATGAACCTTATTGGGCAATGAAATTGAGAGAACAACCGCATAAGATAGCAGTCAGTTTCATACGTAACACAGATAAAGTTTAACTTCCAAACATTGTAATTACTCAAACCAATAATCCTATTTTGAATGAGTGTGCTTTAGAATTACTATAATACCATTTTACAAACATAGCCATCAAAATAGGCTATAAATAGTATAGTGGGGACTTACACTTCATGTTGGTGAAAACAATTACGATATCTTAAATGCACAAACCTTTCCCCGCCTGTTTGTGACTCCTCCCTGAGCAAACCGTCCGGCGGTTGCTTTAAGTACGTTATGCTGTAAGACGCGAGGCCACAGCACGTCGTGCAATACTAGAGTTGTCCCTACAACAGTAAACAGGCTTCATAACATGTAACTTAAACTAGCGTGTCAAGTGACTGAGCATTTTTTGTTTTGCTGATGCTCTTCTGGTTTCACCGTCGCATGTATGCCTTCCCTTCCCCTTCGATGCAGCGCGGAGCAGACAGACACCAAGAAAAGTAGCCTACCAAATTTTAATATGACGACGGAGAGAAGTGTCAAGTATATTATTACTATCTTCTATCTGCGGCTGCACTTGCGTATAGGTAGTTTTGTTCTGATGAGTGATGGTAAATAAGCTACTGTAACTGCAATAACGTTAGCGGGCCTCTGTGTGCATGTTAGGATAAGCATAGCTAGTGACGTGCTCGGGATGTACTCAGCCACAATAACGTTGACTGGTAAGTGTACCGTGTCCAAAGATTTGGAGGTTAGTATGCCCATGCACCATTTGACTCACCTGGACGACCAAATACATCAAGTACCACCATCTTGCTGGCTGCATTACGCGTTCTCACCTCTTAGCACACGAGGTTACGTCCAGAATCACTAGTCACACTGAATCTGCCCTCGTCGGAGAACAGCAACATGACACCACTCCTTGATGGTCCAGTCCCCATGCGGGTGTCAATGGAACACAACGTACTGGTCGCCAAACAAAGAGAACCCTGCACCCCAAAGCAGGTGACGTGCCACGGTGGAGAGAGAGAGAGATTGGGTGGATTTTAGTCCTCTTAAATGCAATTGCGACTGCTTTGGCTGTCTGACGTGCGTCCTCCTTGCCTGCAGCACAAAGTAGCGGTCGTCTGCTGCTTTAGGTGACGACGGACGAGCAGCATATCTTTCAGGAAACAGTGCCAGTGGTTCGGAACGCTCCCCATGCTCGTGAAACAAAGTTGTGAGTAATACCTAACTCCTGGCCTACACACTAACACTTCTTCCAGTGTCACGATGATTCTTCCCAATGTGGAATCATTCAAATATTGTCTCCGGACCATGTTGAAATGAAGACCACCACCAGAGGGTACTGTAACTGCTCACTGATCTCTCTCTCTCTCTCTCTCTCTCTCTCTCTCTCTCTCTCTCTCTCTCTCTCTCTCTCTCTCTCTCTCTCTTCCGTGCACGACTGGGAGACCTCTGGCAATAACGCTCCCGCACTGTCATTCGTTCCCACCGTGTAGTTAATCTATATGTTACTTTATCTCTCCAGCCCTTAAAATTTCGCAGAGCAGTGTAGTTTTAACTAAATTCAAAAATATCTGTACTACCAATATTTGTGAAACACGTCACTTATTCAACAAACGTAAACATGCCGTCGAACATATACACCAGTAAGCTCATATTACACTTCGTCAGGGTAGTGGAAAATTCAGTTATGAAAGATGTCATGCAGGGGGATTTCATAAGAAAACTATTCTCAGGAACACTTTAAGAATAATGCTGTTGATTCCTAAACTGAAAAAATAAGGAACACACATCTGCAGAAGATATCTTAAATCATGTTCGTTTTGTTAGGTACGAAGTTACTGTTCGCTTCTTGTGCCAATAAACAAGAATGGTTCGAAAAACTTAACTGGATAAATTTTAAATTATAGTAAGACCAATACATCGTATACTACCTGACAAAACAAATTGGGGATTCAGAAGACATGATAGGATGTCAATGTACACTAAGTGATCGAAAGTATCCAGACATCTGACTGAAAATGACTTACAAGTTTGTGGCGCTCTCCATCGGTAATGGTGGATTCGATACGGTGTTGGCCTACCCTTAGCCTTGGTGGCAGCTTCCACTCTCGCAGGTATACGTTCAGACAAGTACTGGAAGGTTTCCTGAGGAATGACAGCCCATTCTTCACGGAGTGCTGCACTGGGGAGAGCTATCTATGTCTGTCGGTGAGGCGTGACTCGAAGTCGGCGTTCCAAAACATCTTAAAGGTGTTCTATAGGATTAAGGTCAGGATTCTGCGCAGCCCAGCCTATAACAGGGATCTTATTGTCGTGTAACCACTCCGCCACAGGCCCTGCATTATGAACGTGTGCTCGATCGTGTTGAAAGATGCAATCGCTGTCCCCGAATTGCTCTTCAACAATGGGAAGCATGAAGGTGCTTAAAACATCAATTTAGGCGTCTGCTGTGATAGTACCGCGGAAAACAACAAGGGGGTAAAAAACCCTTCCATGAAAAACACCACCACACCATAACATCACCGCCTCCGAATTTTACTGTTGACACTACACACACTGCCAGATGGAGTTCACCAGGCATTCACCATACCCACACCCTGCCATCGGATCGCCAAATGTGTACCGTGATTCGTCACTCCACACGTTTTTCCACTTTTCAATCGTCCAATGTTTACGCTCCTTACAGCAAGCGAGGCGTCGTTTGGCGTTTACCAGTGTGGTGTGTGGCTTATGAGTTGCCGCTTGACTATGAAATTCAAGTTTTCTAACCTCCCCCTAACTGTTATAGTACTTGGTGTGGATCCTGATGCAGTTTGGAATTCCTGTGTGATGATCTGGATAGATGTAAGCCTATTACACATTACGACCCTCTTCAACTGTCGGCAATCTGTCAGACGAGGGCGGCCTGAACGCTTTTGTGCTGTATGTGTCCCTTCACGTGTCCACTTTACTACCACATTGGAAACAGTGGGCCTAGGTATGTTTAGGAGTGTGGAAATCTCGTGTACAGACATATGGCACAAGTGACACCCAATCATCTGACCACGTTCGAAGTCCGTGAGTTCCGCGGAGCGCCCCATTCTGCTCTCTCACGATGTCTAATGATTACTGAGGTCGCTGATATGGGGTACCTGTCAGTAGGTGGCAGCACAATGCACCTAATATGAAAACATGTTTTCGGGGGTGTCTGGATGCTTTTGATCACATAGTGTAGCTTCGTACGCGTGCACATCATCTGACAGCCACCAGAGCTACTTAGTACTGTTACATTTAGTATTGTTATCAGGCAATATCGAGACTTGCGGGTCATTCAGACGTGATAATTGCCCAAGAGTAGACTGCACCGGACCGCCAGGGTACGCATACTCCTCGACAAGGCTCCGGTCGACCACATCTGACCACCTCAAGGAAAGATCAGCGTATTGTGCACCGAGAACATCGTGATACACAGCTGTGCCTGTCATCCGAGAGAAAGTAATGGACTCTCTGCAGAATACCCTGAGATCCTTCAGCACTTGCCGGACCAGGGAATTACCATCCCATGCGTAGGTTGCCGTTGACACAGTATAAATGGCTGCATTCAGGCTGCGGCGTAACCAGGAAGCGCGGACTGCTGATTAATGGCGCTGCATTGTGTTAAGCGATAATAGTAGTTGTACACTACCCCAGAGGGCCACCGTCGGAGAGTATGGCGGCGACCTGGTGTGAGGTCCCATTCTTCCAATGTTCTGGTAAGGTGTAGCAGTGTTATTCCCGGCGTTACGGCGGGGAGCCGTTGCGTGGGTTAATGCGGCAGTTATTGAGGGAGCTCTGACGGCCCAAACGAATCAGCACACGCATCCAGACCAGAGGGGGTGTAGCATCATACTTACAAGACGGCTCATACTGCCAAGTTATTCGTAAATTTTAGTCGATTTTGTAAGCACCGCAATAACAAACACACTGTGAACCTGAGAAGTTTCGCTTCTCCTTTCTCTTGTGGGTGCTTATTTTCTTTTACAGGCTATGTATATGCAACATTCCAAAGGACAAGGTACAAATGACAACATAAAAGAGTTAATGCGTTTATTGTCCGAAATGTTTACAACAAGTGTAAATTAACAGCTTTGACTTGGGAATATCGACTGTTAATGCACAAGCCTATTCAACATCAGTCAAATGTATACACATGTTTTAACTAACTGTATAAAGTTTTAACATTTAACATTTTCACCGAGGCAAAAGATTCATACTATTTAAGGGGTATCAGCCGTGATTGGCCATTGTCATAACAGCAGCAGCAGCAGCAGCAGCAACAACAACAACAATAATGATGATAATCTACTTTATGAGCTCTATACGCCAATGGATAGCATAGAAATGAAAATTTTCATATCAACTGAAGCAGCATCAGGATGGGATCAAAGTAACGTTTGTCAGACTGGATAAGTCGCAGGATGTAAGTGTCATACGGGAGAAAATTACCCCATGTTTTACGCGCAGACGAGAGAAGTCTGGGCGCAGAGTTGGAGTTTTAATTAAAAGATTTCTTTAAAAAGTTTTAAGAACCCATGACTCTATAAAAGACTTTGAAACAAATGGGATGTAAAGATGAATTACAGTACCAAAACGATACACCAAAATATCAAGGTAGAAGTTTTTGGTGATGTAAACATCAAGAAATACGAAGGTTATTCAGTAGGCTAATATAAGTGTAAGTATTTGATGGTGCATGTTGTGACAGCATGAATAAAAACATCAGTTGCATAATAAACATGGAATAGAATGCACCGACATTTGAAAACTGGGTGGTGCTTGCGTTCAAGCCCCACAGCGTGCCAGGTGACAACCACACTCTTTGAGGACGTCGCTGGAAGGACTCCTCCTCGCGGTCAACAGGGTAACAGCGGCTTCATTTTCTCCACTGAGAAACTTACATGTTTCCTACTTTTCGCTGTATAAAAGGAACGTCTTCTAGGATGTCTACTCTGCTTAACTGCATGTAGAATTTGGACATTTTCTTTGATAGGTCCGGTGTTATGTCCCTCCTTTTCAGTGTGTAGACCCCGTTCTCAGGACACGAATGCTTTTTAATAAAACGCCTGTTGAATACTCGGCCAGTCTGGAACTATATTCTGTGGACTCTTGGATTTTTCGTAATTTTACTTGAAAGAGTAGGGCGAATTTTAGATTTCGGGTTACTGGCCGTTTTAAAAGCGACATTAAATTTTTTTCCTGCTAAAGATATGAGCCGCCTTATGCGATGTGTTGCCGGTGTATTTGTTTATCCCTTTACAACAAACTTTCTTTCCAGATTTTTTATGTAGTCTATTGTTTTTGTCTGTAATTGCATCTATCGTTTTATCTCATTTGAAAATGCATTATCCTGAGAATCCTGATGCTGCTTCAATTGGTATGAAAAATTTATTTTTGTTAGCCCAAATTCCTAGACTTAACAGACACCTGTCTCTTCTAGTTCTGATTATGGTTAACAACATAAAACTTTTGTGTAATTGCGCTAATGAAAATATTCAATGTGCAAAGTAGGGTAGAAATCATGCTCGGAAGGTATTCAAGTAACTTAACACACAGTTCGGCGGTTACATGGATCCGTAAGTTTATTCTAGGTTCAAAATACAGTAATGTCTGCCCGTAGCACATCTTTATTCTGGTAGAGGTCACTCAAATTACAGCAATGTCAGTTTCCCTCTATGAAAATATGACATGTGACCGTGTTCTTTTGCTTGTGGTTCTGGCGAATGCTATGGAATATGATCGTGTTCCGTTTGCTACCACGATGACACCGTCTGTGGTGATACTATTGTATACATTAGTGTTATAATGACGGAGACACGCAGTCACAACAGAAGAATGTCTTCTTAGCGCACGGATGCATGAAAGGAACCAACGGGTGGGGCATACGATGGACGCAAGGAAAAAAATTTTTTTCGCTTCAAGAAAGAATCCCAAGGGACGCTAATTTTCAGAAACTGAAAAGAAAAGCCTCTACAAGTGGGTCTGTGACAGATGCACAATGCAGTGGAAGACCCAAGAAATATGATAACGATACTGAAATAACTGGGTGTTTAAATGAATCACTGTTTCGTTCCCCAGCAAAATCAACACGGAAGTAGTTGGCGGAACCTCTATGCGTCGTTGGGTGAAGAAAGAAGGTTACCATTTATTTCGACCTGACAGTATCTATGAATTTCGTGATCATGATACGAATACGCGATGTGATTCGTGCGAACAGTTACTTGCAGTTTTTCCAACATTAGTGGCTCGTCGCAAAGTTATGATGAGTGATGAATGTGCTGTGTATATCTGGGCGAAAGACAACACTGACTATGATCACTCGCGAAAATCTGCGCCGGGCAAGCAGACGCATATGGCAGCGAATCCAACTCAGCGCCGAGAACGATGTTCAGCATAGACAGAAAGTTTAAAATATATATGTAGTGTATAAGAACATTCGTTTCTGTGTTAGTCTAGTCTTGAATGTATCTTCCTGTCAAATACAATGTCTTCCAGAGCTAGAGAGTCGTTTCATGTTCCTGTTTGCCTTTCATGTTGCTATTGTTTCAACACAATAACGTTAAACATTTCCGATCGCGACTTCTAGCCCACCCTGTACAAACAAAAAGTCAATCACTGTCTCGCCAAGAAGATGTGATTCTGATATACATAGGGGGCTGAGTTCTTGAAACATAGACTTTCTCAGGATAGTTTTCGTCAATCTTCAAGAGGACGCCAGTTCACTTTCTTCAGCATCTCTGGGACACACTCCCACAGGTCAAACAAACCTGTGATCATTCGTGCTGCCCTTCTCTATATACGTTTAATATCCCCCGTTTGTCCCATCTGGTATGGGTCCCATACACTCGAGCAATATCCTAGAATGCGTTGCACAAGTGATTTGTAAGCTATCTCCTTCGTAGACTGTCTACATTTCCCTAGTATTCTACCAATAAACCGAAATCTACCACCTGCTTTAGCCAACACTGATCGTATATAGCAATTCCATTTAATATCTCTACAAATTGTCATACCCACGTACTTTTATGAGTTGGCCGATTCAAACTGTGAATTATTGACATTACCGTCATAGGATAGTATGTTTTTTTTTCATTTTGTGAAGCGTACAATTTTACATTTCCGAAAAGCTGCCAATGTTTGTACCACTTTGAAATTTTATCAAGATATGACAATATTCATCCCGCTTCTTTCAGACTTTACTAGGGACCGATGACCGTAGCAGTCTGGTCCCTTTAACCCCCCCCCCCCCCCCCCCACACACACACACACAAACCAACCAGACTTTATTTCGTTATAGATAACTGCATCATCTGTAAAATCTCTGAGGTTACTATTAATGTTGTCTGCAATGTCATTAACAGACAACACGAACAGCAAGTGTTCCAACACACTTCCCTGGGGCACACCATAATATGAAGTTTAATTATATTAAGTTTTAAGATGGAACATCAATATTTGTTTTGGTTACTAATTCTTAACATGTCACTGTCTATTCCTTGCTTCTTATCACAATGCCATGCATTAAACTCCTAAGTAACTTAGACAGTCTTCACTGTGCAGCAACAGTTGCACCTGCCTATCTTATCTGAGGCTCCACGTGATTTCAGGAGAAGGCTAGGCGCACTCTTACAAAAACTTCAAAAACTTCGCGGCCGCCGAATGCTTCCGCTTCCCCATCTGAGATAGTGTTTACTCTGTAATTTAGCTACGGTGGGAAGAAAAATGTTTTGCATACTGTGGTTGATGAATAGTGCCAAATACTGTAAGAATACTATCGGCCTGAAAACAGAGATTCCGAACAAAAGTATTCAGATGTAAGCACGAAACGCAATTAACAATCTAATCAAAAGCGAAACTGAAAGAAAATCATAAGACGGTGCTGTTCACTTGCCATTAAGGACACAAGCCGAATCTGCCGAAGCTTTTTTTTTTGTTGGTGAACAAGGGGCGCAAATCTCTCTTGCAAGATGCGCATGCCAAACTTTTCTTAACGTGTTTCACCAGTGCTAAGGGACACCAAGACGCTTCATGACATTAGCTAAGCAGCGGTACAGTGGCAATATCTCTGATAGTGAGCTATGTCGTTAAGGGAGCTATTTGCGGAGCGCAAGTTCTTAGCCAAGAGCTATGTCAACGAACCATGCGGATTAACTGTCTTAGACTATGCTGTTACTAGCCAGTCTTGAAATGGATGGATATTTAACTTTCACAGCTGAAAATACGTTTGCCATTAACTTTCTTCGTGTCTTATTGGTAGACATGAGAACTACACATGTCGCGCCGAAATTGCTTCGTCAGTAACAATTACTGTAACCAGTAATACATGTGAGACAGACACAAATGCCTTGGCCTATCATTTTTTATGTTTCTTTTAAATCAAAATATGTCTTATACAGTCTCCTTGGTAATACGGAATTAAGAAACCAGTTTAAGTGAGGGTTAACAAGTAAATGATGCGCGCTGCTCTTTATCGAAGGTGCTGCTAAAGTGAAAAACTGTTTTTCTTTCCATTACGACTAAATTTGGTTGAACTATTTGTACAAAATGTACCTGGGCGAGGAGATTTCGATGTAACAAACATTTTAAACACTTCCGTCACCACACTAGATAAATATAGGACGGAAACCTAAACAAGAAACAGCTCAAAAAACAGAGCGGCAAGAAGAGATCTGCGAGAACAAGACTAGTAGATGATAGAAGGCAAAGTTCCCGAGTTCGAGTCTCGGTCCGGCACACAGTTTTAATCTGCCAGGAAGTTTCTTATCAGCGCACACTCCGCTGCAGAGTGAAAATCTCATTCTAGTAGATGACAGGTTTGACGTCGATCTGATGAACGGTTGTGAAGCCTTTTCATGGACGATGAAGTGGAATGGCACTAAAGACACCAGAAGGAAGAAAAATATGAGCGAATACACTCTCTGCCAATCACGTTTCTCGCTTAGCGAAGGATTCACAAAAACGAGAGATTCCACACAACATTTTTACAACAGCTCAGTACTTCGTCGAGGTATCATCAGTTGGATGGAGCTGATACAGTAAAGGTACACGCGAACAACCAGAAAAAAATATTAACACTAGTAGGGCCTTCCCTGCCATTTAAAGCAGCCCGAATCATCGTGGGGATGTATACTAAATAGTAATCAATGCCATTTGATATCACTTTCACATTTAAATGTTTCCAATTCCAAGGAGAATCCTGAAGGGAGTAAAGAGTGCTCAGCTATCTCCTCCCCCTTCAACATGAATCACAGTGGTTCGACAATATTTAAATCCATTGTTCGTGGAGGCTACGAAAGGCGAGCTATTTCCGCCTCATGCTCATCAAGCCAATCTTTGACATCTCCTAGGCATATGAGGAGGGGGGTTATCTTGGAAAACGCACACTTCTTGTTGGAAATAATACTGAACGAAAGTATTAATATTACTTTTCCATTCTGACTGGCCACACCCATTAGAAACTCCAAACTCTCCCCCTACTTGCACCAACCATTACAGATCATCTACTTCGCCTCAGTTTTAAGACTATAGCCTGGATCGCTCGCGTCTTCAACCGGAAACAGTAAAATGAGTGTTGTACGAACAACTGAACGATAGTAGAGATCGTTTCAGTTAAGTGTATGTGTAGAGCAAATTTGTCAGCAGGCGTGTAGGCAGTTCTAAAGGCTCGCCCTCGTATGAGGACCGGTTTGACGAACTGGCTGGCTCAAGCGACTCCAAGACGCTTCTGCTTTTGTGTGGGGGTTAGTAAGCGGCCGAGTACGCTGTCCCAGGTCCGTTCTTCTTACCAGCAGACACATTTAGCGCAGGATCGAATGGAAACAAACAGCAAGGGGCTGCGGCCAAAAAATTTAAATTCTACATCTTAATTACACACAAAATATCAGCAATTATGATTTACCACAACAGAATAAATTCAACAAGAGAAATTAGTATATAGAGTAATACATATGTTCTGTTGTTTAAGTCTTCATACTAAATTTAATTTAGGAGAACTATTCCGCAACAGTTGACGAGGTCAACTATGTAAGAAATAACAGCAACTGGAAATCAAGGTTGGAGAGATTGTGTTTCATAGAAGAACAAACACTTTCGTAACTGCAGTGCAGTGCAGTGAAGAGTGTACCGACTTCCATAAATCCTAAAATGGTGTGTGTGGAGGGTGGGGATGGGGGTGGGGGGTGGGGAGGAGGAGAGATCTTGGATCATCGCAGGGCGGATATAATAACCAAAAGGGAGACAATCGTTCGTCGTACGTCCCACATGTAGTTCTGCTGTTATTTCACGCAACGTTGCTCGTGTGTCAGCACACCGCTGCTCTCGGTCGTTAAGTGAGGGCCGTCGGCCACTGCGTTGTCCATGGTGAGAGTAATGAGTGCAATGCATTCTCGCCCCGCTCATGACACTGGACCTCTGAATATTGGATTCCTTAACGAGTCCCGGTAGAGTTTTCCATGTGTCTAGCGCCAACCAACACTCCGCGTTCAAAATCCGTTAATTCCGGTGAGAAACCTTTTCACACGAGTCATTCGAGTGCAAATGACAGCTCTGTTTATGCACTTCCCCTTTATACCTTGTGTATGCGATACTACCGCCTGTTCATGTGCATATCGCTATCACACGACTTTGTCACCTCAGTGTGTTATCCTGATGCCCCTCCACAACTACACTAAACCGGCGTATGACGAAACCCTTTAGTTCCCTACAATTCAAAGTGTTTAACAGAATCACTTCTAAGCTATGAAAAACTATCTAGGAAGAAACTAAAGGGAAACCAATTCCAAAACGCAAGATTTAGTTGCGCTGTCGTAGAATTTTTACGTCGCAAGGGCAAGTCATTGCTGTAGTTACGAATGACACTACGCACGTAATACCCTTCCTTCAATTTGATAAAAATGCCAATCAAGCAAAGTTGCAACAAAGACACATTCTTAAAGCGAGAAAGTAGAGCTCCAAATACAGTGTCTTGCAGTCAAAGATAAGGCGTTGCCTTGCTGTGATATTCCGAAGGGAACAAGACTACTCTTTCTGTTCGTCTTGTACCATTCTCTACAGGATCGACACAGTTATACGTGTTCTGGCAATGCTGATGACAGATGGTAATCGGATGCTCCTCCTGACACCACCCTTTTTCACCAGGGACAGGAGCAGTGTAGCACATTGTTTCTGGATAGATCTCATATGCAAGTGTGAGAACGTTTTCTAAATGTTTTCGAATCGTGTATTTGAGGAGGGACATGGGTATCAGCCTAAAAGCCGCATATACAGACCGGCCGGCTAAACAGCCATAGTCGTTAATCCGCGAGACGGATTCGATCCGGGGCAGGCTCGCCTCCTATCGGGTCATGAAACGGACTATTAGAAACATAACAAGCGCGCCTAATTATCGGATCTTTCGGGTTTTCTGTTTATATACAGTCAATGTTTCCTCACTTGGAACACATTGATATCAAACTTCGAAACAGTGAAAACTTCAATATGTATTCATCTTCCAAGCAAAGAACGTCCGTGTCAAGGACTTTCTGAAATGCCAGCGTGTGCCAGCAACAACCACACAACACTATTTTTCAAAATTTGATTTAATTTAATGATCGATTCAACAAATCCATTAAATAGATTTTCACAACTTCATGTCGTGTTTTATGCGTTAAATAAGACAGATACTACAAATGCTGCCTCACTGATAAAGACAAACGAGACAGTCACTATAATTAAAAATGCAGGAAGAAACCTGTCCAAATTAAGCAAACTTTGTGTCATCTAAGGAGCTGAAAGCTTCGAGACTTTGGAAATTGAGTATTTTCATCACCACTTACTAATAAGAAACAAAACTGAAATCATCATTAGTATTTATATAAAATCCTTAGCAGCTTGCAAAGAAAAATACTTGCACTGTAAATACATCAATATTTTAAAAAAGTTATTGTTTTGGTGGCCTTAGGTCCACAGAGTGGTTCTGTTTCACTCTCCACTCTGGCCTATTCCGTACATTCCTCTTCATCTCTGTAACAACTGCAACCTTCATCCATTTTAACCTGCTTACCATAGTAAAAGCCTACATTCCCTCTTTAATTTTTACTGAACTTCCCTCATTTACCAAAACCGACAATTCCTTGATATCTAAGGATACTCCCTGTCAATTCCTTAATATGGTCAAGTTGTACCATTAATTTCTCTTCTCTCCAATTCAGTTCAGTTCCTCTCCATTCATTATCTCATCTAAGCATTTTCAGTATCCTCATGTAGCATCACATTTGAAACGCACCTAATCTCTTCTTCTTTAACTGTTTATCAACCAGTATAAACAAAATTATCAATTATAATTAGAGCTATGTTGCAGCTCCCTAAAATAGTTGCACGTCTGGAATGACAGAAGGGAAAGTGGTATAAGCTGGTGATACAGTGAGCTGAGTCACATCAAATTAAATCTGCATGCTACATTGACTTTAATACACGTGAGGTGAAAGACAAACATACCATTTTACACATTATGGAAACAGAATGGGCTTGAAGATTTTTCCTCGATGACTGCCAGAAATATTGCAGAAATGTCAAGACAAGATCACTATGAAGGCCACCTTCAGAGTGCAGTCCCGGGAACTCCAATACCATACAAAACTTAATGACAGATTAAAACTGTGTACAGACTGGGACTCAAACCAGGGACCTGCTCTACTGACCGAGCTACCCAAGCACAACTAACAACCTATCCTCATAGCTGTACATCTGTCAGTACCTCACTATCCTACCTTCCATACTTCACAGTTCTTCCACTGAATTTACAGGACTAGCATACCGTTCTTCCTGGAAAGCTAGTGTCGCAAGTTTCACGGGAGAACTTCTGTGATATGTGGAAAATAGGAGATGAAGTATTGGTGGGTCATGATTTGAGCTTGAGTAGATTTGTCACTAGAGGACTTACCTACAAAAGACAAAGTTAGCAGGTTTAAGTCCAAGTCCGAAGCACAGCTTTAATCTGCCAGAAAATATACTATCAGCACACAAACTGCTGCAGTGTGAAAAATTCATTCTTGTAGCTATCATATAATCAGCAGATGATTGGGAAAACTGTTGCACAATTATAGTTTACTTAGAGAAAATGAATACAGGATAAGCAGTATAGTAATTTTCCTCCTCAAGCTAATCACTAGCTGAAAGCATGACAAACAATTCTCACTGTAGAATAAAATTTTCCAAGTATATGAGCTGAGGCGCTAAGAGAAAGTGATTTAGCAGAAACACTACAAGATCAGCTATTAATTATACAGTAGGCCTAAATAAAATTTAGGCTTCGTCTGCAAACCCTTGTAATAGGCTGCCTGTTCAGAATAGAGCAGATACACACTAAAAAAGATATGACTTCTTTAAGAATTACTACCCATGAATGATATTTAATATCTCATCAATAGCCATTAACTTGGGTATCATGAAGTGTAGTGAATCCCAAATTGCAGATGTCAATAAAGGAAAATACAATGATTTCATGTGTGCAAAAGTGCAGCACTTTTCACTCCACTGATCTCAATGTACAGCTTAATCTTGTGAACAGCATTTGAGAAGTTTATCTATCTGCATCTCAAGAACTATTTTGTGGTACAAATGTCGCCATGTTTGAGAAAAATAACCATTCAGTAACCCCCCCTACACACACACACACACACACACACACACACACACACACACACACACACACAGAGAGAGAGAGAGAGAGAGAGAGAGAGAGAGAGAGAGAGAGAGAGAGAGAGAGAGAGAGACCCTTTTAGTCAACTGTAACTGGCACCTGAATGTTTGTAAACACAATGGTTTTCTTTTTAACACCAAAATGTTTGTCATACACACTTTTGTTAGGAGTATTACTTTATAGTAAGAAAAATTGTCCATATACATGCATCATTTCTTATGTTAGATGTAGCATGGGTGGTTCTGTAGATACCTACATACACCACAGAGAACGCAATTCGTTCTTTCGCGTTTAGCAGTACTACTTCAAATTCTGCTGTATATTGAACACTATGCGTTACAGAGTGAAAATAATCTGCTCTCACAGACTAAATGAATGGGCAACTCAATGAACGGTTCAGATTTATAGAAAAGAACCAATTACTCAACAATATGACTAACTGCGATTGTTGAATAACGCAAGAGACGGAATGTCATTGAAGTGACCCACTGTTTTGAAACGCCGTTAATGAACAAATATTGTCGTGAAGGGGTGAGGGGTGGTTAAATGCGGTGTACAATCTTACTTACAGTACAAATAGTAAACTGTCACTTAACGCATAAATTACGATTTTAACCACGTTAGATTACGGTAACAATTGTGTTAGTGGACACAGTGAACCTGCGCCCATGACCTGTGAGTAGTTTAAACCCGTACTATCGGTATCACAGGAGTACAAGGCGTGTGATTCGTTCAGGGTAAAGCTACAGCGATCAGTGAATGTCTTTCATGAACCACACTATATGGGATGTAAACAGATGTAAGACTATTGCCTCAAACGCACCGATAAAGTCTATGTTTACGTTGAGTTCTAGCACAATGATTGACGTAACTTTTTATTCACTGTACTAGTTTAATTAACAGCAAACGTTACTGCTACAACGAGGGCGTGATTGGTTTTAACGTGAATCTAAATTTTAAGCCGAGGATAAATCATTTTTTTTACTTTTCTTTCGGCGCTGAAATATACTACCTTCAGTAATCAGTAAACGAGACAAGTATTTAGTCCGCTGATTACAGAAGCCAAACATTTCTTCAAGATAACAATATTTAGAGATCAGCATTAAGTCGGCAGAACTTACACAAATCCCAATCACGGGCCATATCGATCACCGACACCCTCGTCGTTAAAGGTCCTCGATAACGCAACACATTATGTAGTGCATACTCACCAATAACCTCCGCGGACTTGTACTTTGCAGTAAAGTAGGCATCATCACCAAACTGTCCTTTCCTAAACTTGGCGTGAGAAAGTTCTTTTGGAAAACCACACACCGCAGACACTATTCGGGATTCACGTTTTCTGCTGAGATTCTGTTCACCGCAGTTCGTATAATTCGACAAGCCATTCCACAAGGCTCGAGACAAAAGTCTCCCAGTCCAGACAATGGACTGCATTATCTAGAAGCCGAAGTCTTACTACAAACACTGCATTTTCACCTAACCTCATGCACTCTCACAAACACGCACGACACAAACCACTACTTGACCTCAACAGCCATCAATTCGCGATCGGAACTTTACATTCGCAGACATAACACACTCTTTGGTATAGCAAAGATAATATTAGAAGAGTTTCGGAAGATATGCAACACCTTTATATTAAGCCTATTAGCAATTGTTTGCGTCTATTCCCTGCCTTCTATCTAATGCTCCGTCATCTGAATTCTTATGAATATCGCACGGCTACCATTCCATGGTTAAAATCTCAAACGAACATCGGCAGGCCGAAGAAAGATCAGTGATATGACGCGGCTAGTAACATATGCCAACCTGATAATTATTAGTCCGGGTTCACACACGCAACAAAAGTATCGTCACAGCTAGTCGCATCTGCAGTTGCATGTGTCAACTCCCAGTTTTTAGTGACGAAACTTAAGAGACGACACTTTTGTCACGCCACATGAAGTTTAGCTTGGTTGTAGTTCGTTGCGTCAGTTTCCTACCACTACTGCTTCCTGGTGACAGTATTTCGAAACACGAGCATTCTGTCACTGTTATCGTGTAGTAGTTGCTGCTGTAATCCATTCGATTTCAGTGTGTTTCTATTTTATTAGTGAAAACAATGGTCAGCAGGTATAATTTCGCATGTTCTATAAATATAAGAGCAGCAACGAATATTTTATTTTCTGCGTATGTATGTGGGGGAGGTACTATGTGCAAACCAATGACATGTCTCACAGTCTTGAAAGATTTTCGAATGACTGAATAAATAAACTTACGGTATGTAACCAAAAAGGGCACATCGTATAAACTTCGTATTTCGTGAGACCATGCTGTATACAGATTGTGGATTTTATGCAAGACATAGCTCCAGACTGAGATGTGGCAGATGTTAAAGTAACAATTAGGTATTCAGTTTGCCTATATCAACGAATTCCATAAGATTCTAAAATCTTGGAAGATTGTCGTGTCTGCAGATGATACTTACATGCTAGCTGTTCTTTGGTTTTCCATTGCAAACAGCATTTTCGTCTATGAGTACTATTTCATTTCTAAATGTGCTTGTTTCCCCTAATTCATCCCTGTGCTAAATTTATTTTCGAATCCAACATTTGGATTTCGTCTTCGTTTTGTTTAACTCTTGTCACAATTCTAAGTCTATAATCTGCACTACAACTTTCAGTTGGCTCCATGTTGAAAACTGTGGAACTACGTAGAATTTGTGGCATCCTGTGTGAACGGTAGCTCACGATATCACTACAGCAAGCCACAAGCTGTGGCGCCGTATTAGATGCGTGTGTGAACCTGCTTTAAGCCAGGTTTCTTATGGCATGGATTATTTGGACGTGCATGCCCACACCACCACTCAAGAAAGTGAGCTTAGATGTGAAACCACACTATTTGTACACTATCATGCCAATATATTCATAAGTTACGAAAGTTAAAAGACGTTAATTTTTTTGCACGATTTCGATTCCCTACCATCGTCCAGGCGTCAACACCCGCCGCTAGGTGTCACTGCTTTATTCTGTTTTCGTTCCTTCGAAAACACATTTATTTAGCCATCTGTGGACATTTTAAAATGAATGGATGTTGTCAGTTTGCGTACATACACATACTTATACATTTTGTTCCTGCAAAAACAATTTAAGATTTTTACTAAAGCGGTACATGTTATCTGTTTCTTTTATTTTCTGTGGTGGTTTGTTATACAGTTTTTCACTTTCATACAAGAAGCTATTTTGAGTCTTATGTTTATTCTTGCTGCCTAGGTGAAGACAGTCACTTGTTCTTGTACTATAGTTATGAAAACAGCTATTTGTGCTATATTTTTTTATATTTTTCTTGATGTACACTATGGTTTGGAATATACGTTCACAAGGAACAGTTAGAATTTCTAACATTTTGAAAAATTCTCTGTTGTGGGCCCTCTTATTGCTTTTCGTTATAATTCTTACTGCTCTCTTTGCATTTTAAATACTGTTTGTAAATTCTGTGCACTGTGTCATCAGAAAATAATACTATATCTGATCACTGAATGAACATAACTAAAGTATACAGTTCTCAAACATTCATTATTGCATGCAGATACAAGGATTCTAAGTGTATAACACATTGTTGATACCTTTTTCGAGAGTTTCGTAGCATGTTCATTCCACTTCATTTGGCTGTCGATGTGCAACCCTAAGAATTTTGTTGTAGGTACATCATCTATGGAGATGTTATCTAGTTTTAAATTTAAGGGACTATGTTTTCTGTTCATTCTAAAGCATATTGTATTTCTTTTCTTTATGTCGAGAGTTACTTTGTTTTCCTGAGATCAGTTGTGAACGTCCCTCAGAACTTCAGTAGAATTTTCCAGCATTTGTGCTAGTGTCGTACTGGTGATCGCTGTGTTGCTGTCATCAGCAAAGCAATATCATTTCTCCACGGCTGATAATGTGTGGGAAATCATTTATATACTCCAGAAACAATACTGGGTCCAGTACACTTCCTTGATGGACCCCAGTATTGATATATTGTGGATCACATATATGTTTCTCAATGTACTTTGAGCCACTGGATACATGTGTGATCTCTGCTGACTGTACTCTGTTTTCTGGATGTGAAGGAAACCATTTGAGAACCATTCCCCTTACTCCTAGTGCCTCTAACTTATGCAACAACTTCTGGTGGTCAACTGTGTCAAATGCCTTAGACAGGTCTAGTGAAAGGCCGGATACATTGCAGTTCTCATCTAGTGCTCCTAAAACTGTTTTTGTAAATTGTGCTATTGCAGATTCTGTTCCTCTGCAAGGCCTCAAACCATGCTGGTCATCGCAAGGGAGGTTGAATTTACTACCTCATAAGCCTGTTTTACATTATTGGAAAAGCATGACAATAGGGCTATTGGTCTGTAGTTCCCAACCTTTTCTATGTCATCTTTCTTGTGCAATGGTAAAATTTTGGCGTGCTTCAGGTAGTCAGGGAAGTAACCAATTTGAAACATTCATTTATGATTTCTATTAGTGGAGCTTTGATACCACTCATGCATTTTTTCAGGACACACACTGTAATTTCATCTAAACCTCCGAGTTTTTTTTCTTTAACTGCCTTACAATATTGCATGCGTCCTTATCAGTAGTTGGAAGCAATACCACTGAGTTTTCTATATGCTTCTTTGTTGGTTGATTAGCACTTTTTGGAAAAAAATTTCTGTAACGTCGTTGCAATGCTGCTAAAGTAGGTGTTGACATAATTTGCTAATTCTTTTGGGCTACTTTCTAAGTTCTCCTTGTTCTTGATTTGTGTGTTTGTACCTCTCTTCTTCACAGTTCCTGTTTCTTGTTTCACTACAGCTCATGTAGCTTTACTTTTATTATAGGCTAAATTTATGAACCTATCGGTGGCGTATTTTTTTGCAGTTTGAGTACCTTCCTGTAGATCCTTTTGTAGTTTTTGTAGTAGTGCAAGAAAACTGAATCACTATTGTCCATTTTAGTGTAGTTTTGGTATTTACAAGTTTTAGCACATTTTCTAATTCCTTTAGTAATCCATTTAGTTTTGGTAGGTGTTCCAAAATAAATTAATGCTTTGGGGATTGTTTGTTCAAATTTTAATTTAAACTCAGATATAAAATTGGAGAATTTGCAATTCACTTTAGTTCCTGTATATACTCCTTCCCAACTTAAATGTGTTAACTTTAAGGAAAACTTTTGCAAAGCTGTTGGAGAGTAGACTGACTCTTTTATATATGTACAGTTTTCAATCTTTTTTGCACAAGCTTTTACTGTTATAATCTGACATAAATGGTCAGACAGTCCCAGATTTTTAACAAGTACATCACAGTTTTCTCTGACTGTATCTAGGTACACGGTGTAATGGTACTTGAATTACATAACCATTACAGCACCTCAACTCAACCTATCGATACCAGCAGTATTCTACTGAGTTTCTGTAAAGTAGCTGGCATATTTCTGAGACAACATTCAGATTTGATTTCATTAATGTACAGGTACTTTGATACATAGATATGTTTCAAAGTACCTCTACATTAATGAAATCTATTCTGAATGTTGTACTTTGATAAATAGATATGTTTCAAAGTACCTCTACATTAATGAAATCAAATCTGAATGTTGTCTCAGAAATATGCCAACTACTCTCCAGAAATACAATAGAATAGAATATTGCTGGTATCGAGAGATTGAGTTGAGGTGCCATAAGGGTCATGTAATTCAAGTACCATTAAAACGGTCAATGGTAGATGATGAATGTGTGGTTATTCTTGTTGCACAGTTGACTAGTGATGACATGCCAAAACTATGCAGGATATTCATAAATGTGTTACTGGTGTCATCTGTTTAAGCTGTATTTATGTTAAAGTCCCCACACAAAAGGATATAATGTTTCAGAGTCAACGCTAGTTCTAGGCTTTCTATAAGTTTTGAAAAGAATGTATCTAAATTACCACTGGGAGAATGGTATACACATAATATACTTAGTTTGTTGGGCATATTTATAGCAACTATCTTTATTGCTGACACTTCAAAGTCTTTGTCTACACTTAGCATGATAATATCACTTCTGGCCTTAAATTCAATACCGTTCTTAACATAAATACATGATGCTCACCCTTTCATTGTGTTTCTGCAATAAACACATGCTTCGACATATCTTGAATCATTTGATTATGTCATAAACTTTCTAAGTATAAGGGGTTTGTGTACATGAAACATTAGCTTTGTGCCAAAATAATGCACTTCACCTAAGAAAATAATACCTTGTAAAGTGAAAAATATTCTTACACCATGCGTCAGAAACCTTATTCCAACATTGAACAGTATCTTATAATCGCTTATTTAAAATACGGTTCTTCACAGCGTCAATATAAATATTACAGTGAAGTTGAAATACAAAGTTTATCTGTGCCTTTAAATATCTAGGACCATTCTTGATTCTAATAGAAATCCTACATATCGGCACAATCACTGTGTAATGACTATTCTTCACAGTAGTACTAAATTTAATTAGAAATATCTAATATGGAAATTTGGCTCGCTCTTCAGCAGCCGCAATTTTTCTTGTTTTGTTACCCAAACATGTTTCAGAGAAGATCCTCCATCTTCAGTGGTTTTATTTGTTCACGTTATAGCATATAACAATTTTTGCATGATAATACGTAACAATTACTGAGATTACAGTATTACATTAGTGAAACTACCAACAGAAACATTAGTAGCATTACATACTGGTGTTCATATGACTGCCTGATATTCGCATTACAGCTCTAATTATTGCCCCAATTATTGTCCTCCAGTAAGACATCTGCAATTAATAATGATTTTCAGCGTTATTTTTAAGCCTAATATGAAATAATCGTTTTACTGTCGTTATTTTACGTTATGTTGTCAACAAAATTGACTGTTTTATGCTCAGACTATCGTTCTTTAGGTTACAGTACTATTTTTGGAACCTGTGTTGGAGAATACGCTGATTGTGAATAGGCTCTGTGAAATGGCGAGTTGGGGGAGGGATCTATGTTAATTGTGTATTATTACATTTGTACATACATAGCTCTCCCCCCTCCATCCAACTCACCATTTCACAAAGCATATTCACAATCAGTGCATTCTCCAACACATTTTTTAAAAATATGAGGGAAGATCGAAAAGTAATTTACAATAATTTAATTACTAACAAGTTTAATCGGTAGAAAAACAAAAAATCACCAATTAACTTACATCTTTTACCGAATTTTATACATTTCACCAACATTCTCAACACGTTTCTCCCATCACTATAGTACTTTCCGTCCGCCCTGTTAATAGAAGCCCATTTGGTTGGACCATAGCCATCTGTGAACTGCTGATTTCACTTCCACGTCTGCTACATAGTGCTTATTGGCCAGGAAGCTCTTCATGTAACCATAGAAATGAAAGTCCGATAGTACAAAGTCAGGTCTGTATGGTGGATGGTGGAGCACCTCCTACCCAAATGTGGCGATTTTCTCATGGACAGGAGAAGAAACATGACTTTTGTCATGAAGGACGCAATGCAACTTAACCAGTGTTTTAGTGTAGCAACAGCATTCACAGTGGTCCTGTGTTCAGCAAAGTCTGCCAGCAACATAATATGCATATCCCAGAACACTGTCACAAGTACTTTACTACCAGCACTCACTTTGAATTGTTTTCATACTGGAGAAATCAGCATGTTTCCACTCCATAGAGCCCTGCTTGGTTTTGGGTGTCTAGTGGCATTCCACAACACATCACCAGTCTGGCAGTCCTGGAAGATTAAAACTGTGTGTTGGACTGAGGCTAGAACCCAGGACCATTGATTTTTGTGGTCAAGTGCTCTACCAACTGAGCTACCGAAGCACGACTCATGATCTGTCCTCACAGCTCTATTTTTACGAATATCTGATCTCCTACCTTCCAAACTTCAAAGAAGCTCTCCTGCAAAAATTACAAGGCTAGCACTCCTGGAAGAAGAAGAGTATTTGGGAGACATGGTTTAGCCACATGATGGAGGATATTTGCAGAATTTCATTCTGGACATACATATTGCTGTACAGTGAATTTAAAACAGACACATGAACATCAGTATGTAATAGTAGAGTATACTGGGTGTTACAAAAACGTACGCCAAACTTTCAGGAAACATTCCTCACACACAAATAAAGAAAATATGTTATGTGGACATGTGTTTGGAAACGCTTACTTTCCATGTTAGAGCTCATTTCATTACATCTCTTCAAATCACATTAATCATGGAATGGTAACACACAGCAACAGAACGCACCAGCGTGACTTCAAACACTCTGTTACAGGAAATGTTCAAAATGTCCTCTGTTAGCGAGGATACATGCATCCACCCTCTGTCGAATGGAATCCCTGATGCGCTCATGCATCCTTGGAGAATGGCGTATTGTATCACAGCCGTCCACAATATGAGCACGAAGAGTCTCTACATTTGGTACCGCGGCTGTGTAGACAAGAGCTTTCAAATACCCCCATAAATGAAAGTCAAGAGGGTTGAGGTCAGGAGAGCGTGGAGGCCATGGAATTGGTCCGCCTCTACCAATCCATCAGTCACCGAATCTGTTGATGAGATGCGTACGAACACTTTGACTGAAATGTGCAGGAGTTCCATTGTGCATGAACCACATGATGTGTCGTACTTGTAAAGGCACATGTTCTAGCAGCACAGGTAGAGTATACTGTATGAAATCATGATAACGTGCTCCATTGAGCGTTGTTGTTGTTGTGGTCTTCAGTCCTGAGACTGGTTTGATGCAGATCTCCATGCTACTCTATCCTGTGTTAGCTTCTTCATCTCCCAGTACCTACTGCAACTTACATCCTTCTGAATCTGCTTAGTGTATTCATCTCTTGGTCTCCCTCTACGATTTTTACCCTCCACACTGCCCTCCAATGCTAAATTGGTCATCCCTTGATGCGTCAGAACATGTCCTACCAACCGATCCCTTCTTCTGGCCAAGTTGTGCCACAAACTCCTCTTCTCCCCAATCCTATTCAATACCTTCTCATTAGTTATGTGATCTATCCATCTAATCTTCAGTATTCTTCTATAGCACCACATTTCGAAAGCTTCTATTCTCTTCTTGTGCAAACTATTTATCGTCCATGTTTCACTTCCATACATGGCTACACTCCATACAAATACTTTCAGAAATGACTTCCTGACACTTAAATCTATACTCGATGTTAACAAATTTCTCTTCTTCAGAAACGCTTTCCTTGCCATTGCCAGTCTACATTTTATATCCTCTCTACTTCGACCATCATCAGTTATTTTGCTCCCCAAATAGCAAAACACCTTTACTACTTTAAGTGTCTCATTTCCTAATCTAATTCCCTCAGCATCACCCGACTTAATTCGACTACATTCCATTATCCTCGTTTTGCTTTGGTTAATGTTCATCTTATATCCTCCTTTCAGGACACTGTCCATTCCATTCAACTGCTCTTCCAAGTCCTTTGCTGTCTCTGACAGAATTACAATGTCATCGGCGAACCTCAAAGTTTTTATTTCTTCTCCATGGACTTTGATACCTACTCCGAAATTTTCTTTTGTTTCCTTTACTGCTTGCTCAATATACAGATTGAATAACATCGGGGAGAGGTTACAACCCTGCCTCCCTTTCATGTCCCTCGACTCTTATAACTGCCATCTGGTTTCTGTACAAATTGTAAATAGCCTTTCGCTCCCTGTATTTTACTCCTGCCACCTTCAGAATTTGAAAGAGAGTATTCCAGTCAACATTGTCAAAAGCTTTCTCTAAGTCTACAAATGCTAGAAACGTAGGATTGCCTTTCCTTAATCTTTCTTCTAAGATAAGTCGTAAGGTCAGTATTGCCTCACGTGTTCCAGTGTTTCTACGGAATCCAAACTGATCTTCCCCGAGGTCGGCTTCTACTAGTTTTTCCATTCGTCTGTAAAGAATTCGTGTTAATATTTTGCAGCTGTGGCATATTAAACTGATAGTTCGGTAATTTTCACATCTGTCAACACCTGCTTTCTTTGGGATTGGAATTATTATATTCTTCTTGAAGTCTGAGGGTATTTCGCCTGTTTCACACATCTTGCTCACCAGATGGAAGAGTTTTGTCAGGACTGGCTCTCCCAAGGCCGTCAGTAGTTCCAATGGAATGCTGTCTACTCCCGGGGCCTCGACTCAGATCTTTCAGTGCTCTGTCAAACTCTTCACGTACTATCGTATCTCCAATTTTATCTTCATCTACACTCCTGGAAATGGAAAAAAGAACACATTGACACCGGTGTGTCAGACCCACCATACTTGCTCCGAACACTGCGAGAGGGCTGTACAAGCAATGATCACACGCACGGCACAGCGGACACACCAGGAACCGCGGTGTTGGCCGTCGAATGGCGCTAGCTGCGCAGCATTTGTGCACCGCCGCCGTCAGTGTCAGCCAGTTTGCCGTGGCATACGGAGCTCCATCGCAGTCCTTAACACTGGTAGCATGCCGCGACAGCGTGGACGTGAACCGTATGTGCAGTTGACGGACTTTGAGCGAGGGCGTATAGTGGGCATGCGGGAGGCCGGGTGGACGTACCGCCGAATTGCTCAACACGTGGGGCGTGAGGTCTCGTCAGTACATCGATGTTGTCGCCAGTGGTCGGCGGAAGGTGCACGTGCCCGTCGACCTGGGACCGGACCGCAGCGACGCACGGATGCACGCCAAGACCGTAGGATCCTACGCAGTGCCATAGGGGACCGCACAGCCACTTCCCAGCAAATTAGGGACACTGTTGCTGCTGGGGTATCGGCGAGGACCATTCGCAACCGTCTCCATGAAGCTGGGCTACGGTCCCACACACCGTTAGGCCGTCTTCCGCTCACGCCCCAACATCGTGCAGCCCGCCTCCAGTGGTGTCGCGACAGGCGTGAATGGAGGGACGAATGGAGACGTGTCGTCTTCAGCGATGAGAGTCGCTTCTGCCTTGTTGCCAATGATGGTCGTTTGCGTGTTTGGCGCCGTGCAGGTGAGTGCCACAATCAGGACGGCATACGACCGAGGCACACAGGGTCAACACCCGGCATCATGGTGTGGGGAGCGATCTCCTACACTGGCCGTACACCTCTGGTGATCGTCAAGGGGACACTGAATAGTGCACGGTACATCTAAAGCGTCATCGAACCCATCGTTCTACCATACCCAGACCGGCAAGGGATCTTGCTGTTCCAACAGGACAATGCACGTCCGCATGTATCCCGTGCCACCCAACGTGCTCTAGAAGGTGTAAGTCAACTACCCTGGCCAGCAAGATCTCCGGATCTGTCCCCCATTGAGCATGTTTGGGACTGGATGAAGCGTCGTCTCACGCGGTCTGCACGTCCATCACGAACGCTGGTCCAACTGCGGCGCCAGGTGGAAATGGCATGGCAAGCCGTTCCACAGGACTACATCCAGCATCTCTACGATCGTCTCCATGGGAGAATAGCAGCCTGCATTGCTGCGAAAGGTGGATATACACTGTACTAGTGCCGACATTGTGCATGCTCTGTTGCCTGTGTCTATGTGCCTGTGGTTCTGTCAGTGTGATCATGTGATGTATCTGACCCCAGGATTGTGTCAATAAAGTTTCCCCTTCCTGGGACAATGAATTCATGGTGTTCTTATTTCAATTTCCAGGAGTTTACATCCTCTTCCATTTCCATAATATTGTCCTCAAGTACATCGCCCTTGTGTAGATCCTCTATATACTCCTTCCACCTTTCTGCTCTTCCTTCTTTGCTATGTGGAAGAAAATGGGGCCCAATCAAGACATTACCATCAATGCCTGCCCAAACGTTCACAGAAAATCTGTGTTGATGGCGTGATTGCACAATTGGCGCGGAATCTCGTTAGACCACACATGTTGATTGTGAAAATTTACAATTTGATCATGTTGGAATGAAGCCTCATCCGTAAAGAGAACATTTGCACTGAAATGAGGATTGACACATTGTTGGATGAACCATTCGCTGAAGTGTACCCGTGGAGACCAATCAGCTGCTGATAGTGCCTGCACATGCTGTACATGGTACGGAAACAACTGGTTCTCCCGTAGCACTCTCCATTCAGTGACGTGGTCAACGTTACCTTGTAGAGCACCAACTTCTCTGACGCTGACAGTAGGGTTATCGTCAACTGTACGAAGAATTGCCTCGTCCATTGCAGGTGTCCTCGTCGTTCTAGGTCTTCCCCAGTCGTGGGTTGTAGGCTGGAATATTCCGTGCTCCCTAAGACGCCGATCAATTGCTTCGAACGTCTTCCTGTTGAGACACCTTCATTCTGGAAATCTGTCTTGACACAAATGTACCGCGCCGCGGCTATTGCCCTGTGCTAATCCATACATCAAATGGGCATCTGCCAACTCCGGATTTGTAAACATTGCACTGACTGCAAAACCACTTTCGCGATGAACACTAACCTGTTGATGCTACGTACTTATGTGCTTGATGCTAGAACTGTTGAGCCATGAGTCGCATGTCTACACAAGCACCATACCGTCCTTCAATTGGGCCAACTGGCGGTGAATCGAGGAAGTACAATACATACTGACGAAACTAAAATGAGCTCTAATATGGAAATTAAGCATTTCCGGACACATATCCACATAAAATCTTTTCTTTATTTGTACGTGAGGAATGTTTCTTGAAAGTTGGGATGTACCTTTCTGTAACACCCTGTATATTTTTCCTGTGAATATTTCTGTTAATAATTTTATTAATGTAATACTATAATCTCAAAAACTGATATGTATTACGATTCAAAATTCTTTACATGTTATTTGTCAAAGAATAAATGAACCTGCCAAAAATGGATAAACGTATCTCCTTCACAAACAAAACTTGGTCCTCAGGAGATACTCACTTGTTACTGTATTGGATGGCCCCAAACGTTTCCTGTGAGATGCCCATTTCTGTACCCAACATTTTTGGGTCCGTTTTCGTATTATTTATTTTTTAAATGAAGGCGGCGTAACTCTGATATGAATAACTGCACTTGTCGCCATCTTAAAAGTTGCACAAATTATGTTTCCAACTTTGGTGTGTGGAAACGCTAACTGGCATATAAGGCTAGTGGTGGGGGATACAGATTTAAGTAAAACATGCCTGCAGAAACCAGGCTTAAAAATCTGTTCACAATGGAGTCTGGACGTGAATGGAACAAAATAGAAATATATGCCATTGTGAAATAGATATGAATGTAATGTCACTTTGCTTAGTCCATTACATCCCCAACAGTGAACATGAGGATATGAGACACTTTGTGTGATACCTAATAGTGAAAGTGAGGTTATGAGAAAGCATCCATGCCATAAAAGTGGTAATACAGTACCAGAAATAATGAACATGGGATTATGGATTTTATTAATGGCAAAAAGGACCTATGGCCCTAGTAGTCTGGTCCCTTCAAGCCCAGAAACCAACCAACCATTAATGGCAAAGCAAAGATTATAACTGATGTTATTGAGACAGGTTGTATAGGAAATTTTCCATAGTGTTACGGATAGGGACATCAAAATATTTACAAACATCAACCTTTATCTTCTCAAGAAAACATAAATATATATACACAACAAAAATATTCAGAAGGCTTTTAGAGATTTTTATCTTATCAGTTGTGTTTTGCTTTCTTTCTAATTCCAAATAACGTCAAAAACAACTATATTTTTCACTGTCCATATAGCTGACTCGTAAATAAAGATTTTTTTATGATTACTTTTTGTAAATTTATGTCCTAGTTTATGCACACTGTAGGGTTAGTCTTTGACTACTTTAAAGTATTTTTCGCTTTCAAATATTTGGCAGCTTTTATGGAAGATTATTCATAGGTAAAAAATACCAAAGTCCTCCTGGAATCTTCACAAAGTATCATGAAAAATAAGCAAACAATAAAATCTAGATTAAGAAGTCAGAAATGTATAGACTTTACTGCCTTAACACGAATGAGTGCAAAATTAATAGGTTAACTTCGAGTGTGAGCTGATACTGCTGCTGTCCCCCTACTAGCATCAGGGTCAAAACTTCCTTCCCAAGACTCCTTGGCATTAACATCCCATTCTGTTCCATTTATCATTTGTGTTATTGCCGCTCTTTTAAATGCATCATGGAATGTTTCGATGTTCCATTCCATTCCATAACATCCAGCTTGAATTGAACTACGCAGACTACTATGTTGTAGTGAAAGTGAGTTGATATAAAATCTTACTCAATTTAGTGCTTTTTGGTTCATCCTGTTAGTATTCTGGTAGCAGATACTGATCCCAAAAGTATATTATGAGAAGTCACTTCATATTACGAAGCACTGCACTGCTCTGGCTTGTGACCATTTCAAATCATTCTAACCCAGATTATAGCATACCACAAAAACGTATAAATCAGAAATAGGATGCCATTGTCAGGCACCATAAAAAGAACTTATCTCTTAGCAGAAGTGCAGTTTTGTCTTTACCAGTGTTGTCAATAGCACCATAAAATTCATCTGTGGGTTCTCTACATAAAGTCTGCCATATTCGCTAGAAGTAAATGGTTTGAAGCTGTAAATTATTTATTTATTCGCCTTCTAACTAAAACTTAAATATAGCCCCATGTTGATAGTCTGTTCTGAAATGCTGATGCTGGTTGCCTAATGTTCATGATGTCATCCAGCCAATCAAGATTGGTGCTCGTTTTTGAAATGAAGCTGCTTCGAAAGGATTTTGTTGTAATGGCAGATCTGAATGTGCGCAGTGCAGGCAATAATAATACTACGTTTTCCTGAAAGACTAGAGAATTCCAAACGATTACAGAAAACGCCTTTTATTTGAAGCAAAGAAAATCACATGTCGCTCTGACTAGACTTCAGTATTAAATCAGGTGAAGGAGAGTTGGCAAAAATAGGTCAGGGACATAGATACAGAGTGCTGACATTTTGAATTCCTTCAGCGCTAATACACTGACATGTAATGTATAAAGTAAAAGGAAGAGAGACAACACAGCTTCCTATAAATATGAGCAATTGAGGCAGTGTATGACAGATGATATATGAGACACACACATACGTGACTGAAATTTCAGGAAGTCACAGCTCAGTTCACAATTAGTTGTTAATAATGGTGAGGACTTTTCCATTAAAGGAACAAGTTGTAGATACACTGAATCATTACAGACAAATGGGTATAACTTAGCTTCACATAAACATAATAGTGCAACAGGGCTACTCAGTCATTTCTCGAGTTGTAATCATGTATAACATTTACTCCAAAGCAATTTTCAGGCTAGTGTTGGTAGGAGAAACTAACAGGATCATTATAGATAGAAAGATAATTAATAATATTAGATTTTACAGATGACACTGTTGCCATAGTAAATAATCTACCTTCCCTCCAACATATGACAGACAATATAGTACCATTCACTGAAGAGTTTGGCATGTTTGCCAATAGTTCCAAGACCAAAGTTGTCTTCTTTAAGAGAAGAATTCAAGCAACCTTATCAACGAAAGGAAAAAATATTGAACAAGAATCCTTGTTGAAGTACTTGGACACTGTTGTAGATAAGCAGTGTGAGAGACCAGATCTGGAATAGAATAGGCCAAGAGACAATTTATTACCATGAAACAACTTTTTGTAAGATCTTATTATGCATCTGGGAATGGGAAAAAGTCATTGCCATACGTTGACTATTTTTCTCTATTGATGCGAAAGCTATATCCTTCACCAACATCTAAAGAAAATGATTGATGCTTTTGAAATGTATCTATATCACTGTCTCTTATGCATACTGGGTGCTGAAAATTTTAAACTTAGAAATATTTCATTGGATGAAAAAAGAAAAAGAATGATTGCTCACTATAAAACAAAGGAAGACTCAACATCTAGGACACATTACAAGAGGCGAAAGGTATCAATTATTACAACTTATCGTTGAACAGAAAAATAGAAGGGTAAATGTCTGTTGGGAGACGAATGAAATCGTAGCTGAAAGATATTCAGAGATGGTATAATTGCATGTCAGAACAGGTCTTCCATTCTGCAACGTCACATCCAGTTTGGCTATGTGCATCACAAGCCTCCATCAGGAGAAGGCGCCTTAAGAAGAATAATCATGATGCAGAGGAGAAATTGATAGGTACAGCATGCTTAACTAATTTATGTATAAACTGCATCAGTGAAGTGATCACATTGTTAAAGAAATCTCTGCATTCTGGTCTAATGACATAAACCCGTAGCACTACGTAGTTATGGAAACATTTGTTTGCTCAGTGACATCAAATGTAAATGAGTCATTCAGAATCCACTCATAGAAGGTAAGAAAGCTAGACTTTCCTATCCACATTCGACGTCTAAGGGTAAAAGGATTTTGGAATCAACGCACTCACATTTGCATCTACATCTATACTCTGAAAACCACTGTGAGGTGCATGGCAGAAGGTACATCTCATTGTATCAGTTATTAGGGTTTCTTCCTATTCCATTCATGTATGGAGCATTGGAAAAATTATTGTTTGAATACCTCTGTGCGTGCAGTAATTCTAATCTTATCCTCATGATCCCTATGTGAGCAATAAATACGGGGTTGTAGTATATTCCTAGACTAATCATTTAAGGCTAGTTCTTGGAACTTTGTTGATAGACTTTCTTGGGATATCTTACATCTGTCATTGGACAAACCTGTGACCATTTGTGCTGTCCCTCTCTACATATGTTTAATATCCCCTGTTAGTCCTATCTGGTACAGGCCCCACGCACTTGAGCAATATTCTAGGTTGGGCCACATAAGTGATTTTTAAGCAATCTCCTTTGCAGACTGACTGCATTTCCCCAGTTTTCTACCAATAGACCGATGTCTAACATCTGCTTTACCTATGACTGAACCTATGTGATCCATATTCCTACAAAGTGTTACACCAAGTTATTCGTATGAGTTAACCAATTTCACAACGTGTTACATCCAGGTATTTGTACGAGTTTGTCCGATTCAAACAGTGACTTATTGATACTATAGTCATAGGATACTGCATTTTCTCGTTTTGTGAAGTTCATAATTTTATATTTCTGAATGTTTAGAGGAAGTTGCCAATACCTGCACCATCTTGAAATCTGACTGAATATTTATACACATTCTTTTATATAGTACTTCATTATAGATAACTGCATCATCTGGAAAAGCCTGATTTTACTAGTAATATTGTCTGTGATATCATTAACATGCAATATCAACAACAATGGCCCCAACACAGTTCCCTGGGGCGCACTCAAAGTTACTTCTATATGTCACAATTACTCTCCATCAAAGATCACATGCTGTATCCTCCCTACCAAAAAGTCCTCAATCCAGTCATTAATTTAACTTGATACCCCATATGATTGTACTTTTGACAATAAGCATACATGTGGTACTATGTCAAATACTTTTCTGAAATCAAGAAATACTTCATCTACCTGGTTGCCTTGATCCAAAGCTCTCAGTGTGTCATCTGAGAAAAGTGCGTATTTGGTTGTACATGATCGATGTTTTCGAAATCCTTGCTGGTTGACATTGAGGAGGTCATTCTGTTCAGCATTCCTCATTACATTGAGCTCAGAATATGTTCTATGATTCTACAACAAGCAGATATCAGGTCTACAGTGCGCTAGTTTTGTGGATCACTTCTACCACCCTTCCTATACAAGAGAGTGAGCTGTGCTTTTTTCCAGTGTCTTGTTTGAGGGATCTAGAATAGATTTTAATTAGAAGAGGGGGTAACGCAGCCACAATTTTGTATGGAATATGACAGTGATTTCATCAGGCCCTAGAGCTTCGTTCAATTTTAACCATTTCAACTGCTTCTCAACACCACTGACACTAATACTTATGTCATTCATTTCTTCACTGTTACGAGAAGTAGATTGGGGCGGTTCTCCTGGGTTATCCTTTGCAAAGGAACATTTCAAAACTGAGTTAAGAATTTCAGCTTTTGCGTTGCTGCCCTTAGCTTCAGTTCCTGTCTCGTTCGCTAGGACTAACTGTGGTGCCACTAACAAGCTTTAAATACGATCAGAATTTCTTTGAGTTCTGTGAAAGATCACTAGACAATATTCTGCTGTGGTACTCAATGAAGGTTTCATGCATTACTCCCTTGACAGGCAAACATGTTTCATTCAGCATATCTCTATCTATAGCACTACAATATGTTTTACACCTATTATGCAGTAATCTCTATTCCTTTAGAAGTTTCTTTAAGCTGACTGTTATACCACAGAGGTTCCCTATCATCATTAACTGTTCTACTGGGTACATATCTGTAGAGTACATGGTCAACTAAACTTTTAAACTTGAACCAGAGTTCCTCTACATGCTCCAGCCATGTGCTGAAAGTTCCTCGCTGGGATATGACACTACTGACTTTTTATCTAGTTTACTGAAAATTTATATCTTTCTGCTTGTTTTAGTTGTCCTTTGTACTTTGGTAATCATTATTGGCATAACCATGTCATAGTCACTGATACCAGTTTCGATGTGAACATCCTCAAAGAAGTCAGGTGTATTTTTTGGCATTAGATCCAGAGTAATTCCATCATGAGTGGGGTTCCTAACTATATGTTTTAGGCAGTTTTCTGAGAAGGCCTTTCGTAAAGTTGAACTGCATGTCTTACCATGCCCCTCCCTAACATTATTGTAATTTTCCCAATTAATTGTCGGATGATTAAAGTCACCACCGATGATTGCAGTATGATTGGGAAACTTAACCTACATGTGAACTGAGGTTTTCTCTAAAGTCATCAGGATGTGCATCTGGTGGGTGACAGAACATCTATATCTACATCTACATGGTTACTCTGCAATTTTCATAGTACTTCTCTACCATTCTACTCTCGAATGGTGTGTGGGTAAAAGGTATACCTAAACCTAAATTTTTCCGTTCTGAAGTATCCTATAAGCATTTTATGCAAACCGCTGATATTGAGTCTTCCCCTAACAGTCTCTCATATAGCTTCAATTTCCACTTCAGTGGATTTGAGTTTCTTGTCTACTGTGACAAATACACCACCTCTATTACCTATTTACCTATCCTTTCGATATACACTTAAATTTTCTCAAAATTCTCACTGCTATCAGTTTCAGTTTTCAATCAGCTTTCTGTACCTAGTATTATGGGAGCTTCACTACTTTTTATGAGCACTTCAAACTCTGGCACATTGTTCTGAATTCTTTGGCTTTTTACCATTTGTATTTTAATACTCTCATCTGTGGGAGGCATTTCTATCGATCTTAAACTGATACTTCTGGGTTTCCTACAGCTATCGTTTCCTGGATTTGATAGAGTATCACCTAATCTAAAAAAGTCTTGTGTGCACCCCACACACAGCCAGCTGCCTAAGTAGCAGCCTGGAATGTACAGTGCACACCTGACTATTTAGGGGAATCTTACAATTCTCAAAATTATGGCGCAAGTCCAGGAAGTCACAGCCCAGCATGTCACAGAACCTTCGAAATCATTGGTTCAATCCATCCACTCAACTCAGAACCAAAGGACCATGATCAGTTCTGGAGAAAATTCTGCCAATTTTAAGCTTCGTTGAAACTCCAAACTCCACATGCAAGGCTGATCTTATCAAGTTTCCCTCACTGGAGTGACCCATGGATGACCTCAGAGACCAGACATAAATAAGAAACCATACTTATTCTTGAAGGCCAAAGGAATTAAGCATCAAACCCTGCACTGCAGAGCAAAATAATATTGCCAGTAGTATGATAATAGAAAACATGATATGTTTAATATTTAATGTGAAATAATCTGTGAAATTTAGGGAGAGAACAGATCCCCACCGCAGCTTGTCTTATTAAAAGGTTTTCGACAAAAGCTTTGAACTGTCTGATGCCAGGAGAAGCTTTCTTGGAGAAGAAACCAAACCTGAGATTATTCGATAACACTGTGCATGTTAACAAACTGATAACAAAAACGCCCAAATGGGACAGAAAATGTGCTGAGTGCATACTTGTCAAAAACTGTGAAGATAACAATGTGTATCCATTGTTACTACCCATTGAACAAAGAAATGTAGAAGCAAGAGACATAATATTTAAGCAAGAAAGAAGGGAAATGACAAGCCAGGAACCTTTTGTGATTCATTGAAACCAAGTTGAATATTTATTTTATTCACAGAGGAGAAAAATAATTAATTAGTCATTTACATGTATGTAATCAAGAGAAAAGGTCCAAACACTGACCATTGTGATAAACTTTGCGTGATATCCCAGACATTATATCTCATTTTGTTAAACCAAACAATTTTTTGTTACTCAGGTAGAATCTGATCAGAGATAGTTCTGAGTCACTAAAACCAAAGTAGTAGCATTTTTCTGGCGGAGTTCTATGGCTGACAGAGTCAAATATTTTGCTGATATCGATAAAATATAGCATTAACAGATAATATCGATTGGTGTAAAGGAAATAGTATTTTCAGCTGATTTTACTATTGACAAGCTGGCCCTGAACAACCCATATAGTGATCACTAATAACATTATTTACAAATTGTAAATGCAAACTGTATGCAATATGACAACGCATTCGAAAGGATGGGTACAAGAAAGACTGAGCAGTAATTATTAGGTCAAAACTTGTCAACTTTTTTGTGCAGAGGAGTAACGACTGCCATTTTTAAGGATGAAGGGCAACAGCCACCAACAAACATCCACATTGTAAGAAAACGTGATGTTTGTACTATTATAACAACAATCTTCTGATCAAAAAAGTGGAAAGACCATAAATGTCTTCTGATTTTAAGTGACTTAACTTTGCTGTTCCATTTGTAATCTCGCTTACTTTTACTACATTCCATTTAAAGACAGTGGCTACAACTTCAAAATTTAGTAGAAAAGAGTGTCATGCACGAATATAATTTATTTGTTCAACACATCATCAGCAATTACTTATAACCTCTACCTGTGAGGCTGCAAGGAGCATCTATATCTATCATTTGTTTTTAGTGCAGCGGCAGTGTGACGACTCACCGAGCTTACAGTACACACACATAAAATGTAGCAGAGGATTCACTGTCAACATCACCCTCCCCCCCACCCCAAGTGTCAACGACACATTGCGACTTGAGGCTTACTTGGAGACATTAGCTAAGGAAGACTGCTGTCTCAGTACCAGTGTAAGTCTCAGTGGGGTACTGGCTTGAGTCTTTCAGCAGGCATTGTGATGGAAGAGGCATTGATGTCAATATCGAATGTTTCATCGTGACATGCCAATACCGTGTATAGAGCATCATATGGTGGTTGGAGAGGTTTCTGAATGGCTCCACGTGAGACGAAAACCTGTTTGCAGGACTGTAAGTCGTAAAGAATGAATGGCCGCTATTCTTTCGAAACAACAACACAGACATTGCAGATCAGTAAGTGAAGATAGTAATACTGTTTGATGTGTTAGTAAAGAACTCCCCAGCAGTCCAAGTGTTTGACTACACACTAAGTCCGCCGTTATTGCGCTGAGAAACATTGCACTGGCGAACAGGTCCCTTGCAATGTTTCTCAATGTTTTGAGAACAAATGCTCTCTTCACAAGTCGTTCAGTGGCCCTTACTCCTCAATGAGAGAGGCTATTAAGAGGGAATATTACGTGTCTGTGGAAAACTGGCATAACGAACCGCCGCGCTTATGGTGTTGACACATCGCAGTACAGCGCAACATTCCAACGCGCTATTTGAGTGCGTCAGAGCTGCAAGTCTGACGATGTTTAAGGTGTAAAGTATACCTTCAATTTGCTGTCTCCTTCCTGGATGTTGGCAAGACTATGAAGCCAAGTCTCTTTGCGATGGCATCAATACAAAATCGTGCATCAGCTGCTCTATTCTTCCCACCATCAACATGTTGACTATCCACTGTATATTACACAATGAAGTCCAAATGCTGTATTTGGCGCAGTATTGCCTTATCTGGCTGGCTCCTGATGGAAAGCGAACACAATTGACTTCTGGTCTATGAGAAGCATAAAATGTGTACCTTCAAATATGTAATTAAATATTTTGATTGGGACATATGGTGCATAGAGCTCGTGGTCACACGATAACCAGTCTGGTTGCGGTGCTGATAATTTGTTGATGAGCAAAACTATAGATTGGCAGTCATGTTTCACATGTCGTTGTTAGGCAGCTCCGGTTGCAGTTGATGATGCATTCATCTGAACTGCAAGAGTTGCATTGGGTAGAGGACGAGCTAACAATGCAGCCTCTGCAGTAGCAGATATCACTCTGGCCAAAGATTCTTTCTTTTCATCATTCTACTGTAGTGTGTCTCCAGATTTAGGCAAATCAGGCAGCATTTCATTGAGACGTGCTGCCAACAATGTACAGTTGTGCACAAAAGTCGATAAAAGGTTGTTAAACACAAGAAACGGTGTGATTATTATATATAGAGGGCTGGGGAATCTGAGGAATAGCTGCCACTTTTTCTTTAAATGGAAGATTTCTTGTGTGTTGATGAGGTACTCCAATAATTTTGTTTCTGTCGTTTTGAAGATACGTTTTTGCAGTTTAATCACTAAAACAAGTTCTTGTAGTCTAGTGAACATCTCGCTATATGACTTACTGTTAGGTCATCAGTGTAGACCTAACAGGACCCGAAGTGTTTAGTTACTTCCTCCACTTCTGGGCGGCATTGCATAGTCTGAATGGCATTCACACTAATTCGTAAACTCCTAATTTACAAATGGAATTCAACCACAGGTTTTGGGTATGTCTTATGATGTAACTGTATACGATAAATTATTACTGAGAAAAACTAAGTCTTCAATATGTGGCATCGAATAATGATCAGATATCGTTCTGGCGATAAGCTGATGATAGTCGCCACAACGACGCTACCCATTACGCTTCATTGTGACAATATAGAGTGGAGAGGCCCAGCTACTATTTTAAGGACGACGGATCCCATCTACTAACATGAAAGATGAGTCTTGCTTTGCGCTTTTTACTTCTTCTCGTCGCTGACAATGAGGCTATGTGTGAACTGGCGGTCCTGCCATAGTGACGATGTGATGGATCGCTGGGTGTCTAGCTGGTGCTGGAGTAGTCAATGGACAGGTTTAGCTACCTGATAAAGCAAATTATTGTATGGTGAATTACTTGTAATCACCTATGTATAGGTATCTGTGACTAGGCAACTGCCTTGTAGAGCCAAGCACACATCGGTTGCGAAGATCTGCGCGCAAGCTCTAGAACAATAAGAAACGTGCTCTAACAATCGGGTACATCATAACGACTCTCCATACGAATTCACGTCGAAGATTGAGGTTTAGATGTAAGTTGCTATAGATGTATTTCGTGATGGAAGATCCATTCACAGTACACAGATAACTTCCAACGGTATTCCTCCGTGGAAGAGGAGAAGAGTGGTAAACTGAGCGATCAGCATCTGTATCAAGGACAAATTGCTGTTTGGTAGGGCGCTCTGTTATAAACAGTCACTAACGGTCCAATTTGAAATCAATCGGCTACTGAATTCCCGCGGTGTGCCTTTGTCACAGAGTGGTCGACACTGCCAAGGCGCAACTCCAAATTGTTGGTGATGCCAACAGCTATTCTTCCAGGTGGCCAATTGCCTGTTTCTCTTGGAAGGGCGTCGACGTACAACACACGTATCTGTAGGGATGCAGCTTGCTCAGACAGTTCAGTAACTAGTGCTTGCAGTGTTTCCAGAGAAGTCTTCGTTCTGGTGAAGATGGTTTTGACGCCATTTGATGGATACATTTCGACTATTCGGTCAGCAGTTTGAGCGAGAGCGTTGATGGCACTACCACAAACTGTAAGTATTCTCTGCGTGTCTGCAGGCATGTGCGACAACTATGCATTCCACAGAATATCGTTGTCAGTTGCGCTGGCTGCCAGCATGCGAAAATGATGAAGTAGTTGAGATGGTATTCAGTTGCTGAGTTATTCTGTGCAGAGAAATGTTTCAATCCGCTTTACTTTTGTCTGCAACATGTGCATTGCAAGCGAATGCTTGATGGAGGCATATTTTTAGTGCCTTGCAGTGAAACTAGGTTGACTTGCATAGCCATTTGATTGTTTAGTGCAGCTACCACATAACTACAGTATATTCCGTTTTGATTGAGGTGATGTGGCCCAAGCCGAATTGGCTCTAAAGTTGGGCAAACCAGAATACTGGATTATCCAGCCAGAAGGGCAGGGGTTTCACCACAACTGTACTGAGGATGATGTTCTTTGCTGGTAAGTAAACACTTGCAGGGTTCTGTGTGTTTGTCATGGTAGGCATTGATTATTGGCGCAAGCAGGCAGGCGTGCATCTTTCATCAGATTGGGACAATTAATCCACAACAAGAGTACCATAGTATCAACCCTAGGGCTTGCCGACTGTAGTCTTGGGGTGTGCTTCATAGTTCAGCTTCTCGTGTGTTTGGTGTTGTTTTGGGTGCATGTCTTATCGAAGGTTAAATCGACGTCAGAGGGCACAGCCTGTCGACAGACTGGCTGTTCATAACAGTCTCTTCGCCACATGTTGGCATTTCTCAAGGACATAGGGCTCGAAAGCCAAGTCAAGCAGATAGTGTGCCAGAAAGTTGTAGGGCACATGAAACACTTGCCACAGGATTTTGTTCTAGATAGCCAGTAGTTGCTTGATGCCTCAAGCTGGTGGCAAATATCTTGCAGTCAACGCTGGACAGCTACATGTGAGAATCATAGTATCATCGGTGTCTGTAGCACTGATGATTTTCAGTGATTCTAAAAGGTCTGCTGTAAAGGCTATATACAGCACTGGACCTAAATAGAGCCCTGGGGCGATTATATGATGTAGTTGTCCCTGAGCGATTCTACATGGCGCGTTTGATGTGAAAACTTATGTAAGATGTGTTGTATCACCCTGGCATGCAGTTCAAGTTTCTGTCTTGTGTTGCGATCACTTCGGCACATGGTTTGGAAATTCAGGGTCACGAAATGTCATGTGTAAATACGATTTATTTGCTCAATGCAACATAAGCAATTGATTTCTATATATAAATATAAGACTGCAAGGAGGCTCTACAGCTATCATTTGTTTTTACTTAAGAGGCAACAAGGAATCAGAGACTTCTCTGAATGCACAAAATGTACCAGACAATGCACTATCCACAGGAGTTTCGATGATTTGAGTTACATATGGTGTCAGATTTATGGCTATGTTCAGTTGCAGTAGTGTTATTCATACTGCCAACATCTACCCAGATGAGTCTTGATATCACTTCAGGCTGTTAATAAAATTCCCAGAATTAATAAACAATGTGTTGAAATCATCTGATGTGATTCAAAAATCATAAAAATTACTTTGTCTGATAATTTTACTTCTACTGATACGTGTCTTCAGGCTGGTTTATATTTATTTTATAACTTATTAATGTAATCGTCATTCACCTTGTACTTGCTTAACCAGTATCATATTTGTTCTTCAAATTTATATAGTTTGCTTTTTCTGCATAAATACTCCTTGATTTGTCATAGAAAATCATTAACAGAGTTCTAAGCCTTACTAGATCAGGTCTGAACCAGCTATGCGCAGATGTGAGATTATTTTTCTTGGCAGTTGGCTTATTTTTTTCTCACTATATTAAGACAACCAGCTTGAAATGTAACTGACAGTGGACTGGTGAATAATGTAAACACATGCGCAATATAAGTACCTTCAGGCAGAATTCCATTCCACTTTGACATCTTTAACTGTGATATGGAGTTGTGTTGTAGCTACATACTAAATGACCATCTAAAATGTGACACCTACAACGTGCTGACATGAGGAAACTTTCCAACTGATTTCTCATACACAAACAGCAGCTCACTGGCGTTGCCTGGTGAAACCTAGTTCTGATGCCTCGTGTAAGGAAGAGAAATACGTACCATGATGTTTCCGCCTTTGGTAAAGGTGGATTGTAGCCTATCGCGATTGCAGTCTATCGTATCGCGACATTGTTGCTCGCGTTGGTCTAGATCCAATAACTGTTAGCAGAATATGGATCGGTGGTTTCAGGAGCGTAATACAGAACGCCGTCCTGGATCCCAATGGCCTCGTATCACTAGCAGTCGAGATGACAGGCATCTTATCTGCATGGCTGTAACGGATCATGCAGCCACATCTCGATCCCTGAGTCAACAGATGGGGACGTTTGCAAGACAATAACCATCTGCACGAAGGGTTCGACGACGTTTGCAGCAGCATGGACTATCAGCTCGGAGACCATGGCTACAGTTACCCCTGATGCTGCATCGCAGACAGGAGTGCCTGTGATGGTGTACTCAATATACGAACCTGGGTGCATAAATGGCAAAACGTAATTTTTTTCGATGAATCCAGGTTCTGTTTACAGCATTGTGATGGTAGCATCCTTGTTTGGGGACATTGCGGTGAACGCGTATTGGAAGTGTGTATTCGGCATCGCCACACTGGCATATCACGCGGCATGATGGTATGGGGTGCCATTGGTTATACGTCTCAGTCACCTCTTGTTCGCATTGACGGCACTTTGAACAGTGGACGTTACATTTCAGATGTGTTACGACCTGAGGCTCTACCCTTATTCGATCCCCACGAAACCCTACATTTCAGTAGGATAATGCATGACCACATGTTGCAAGTCCTGTAAGGGCGTTTCTGGATATAGAAAATGTTCGACTGCTAGACTGGCCAGCACATTCTCCAAATCTCTCACGAATTGAAAACGTCTGGTCAATGGTGGCCGAGCAACTGGCTGGTCACAATACGCCAGTGGCTACTCTTGATGAAATGTGGTATCGTGTTGAAGCTGCATGGGCAGCTGTACGTGTACACGCCATCCAAGCTCTGTTTGACTCAATGCCCAGGCGTATCAAGGCCGTTATTACGACCAGAGGTGGCTGTTCTGGGTACTTATTTCTCAGGATATTTGGACCCAAACTGCGTGAAAATATAATCACATATCAGTTCTAGTATAATATATTTGTCCAATGAATACCCATTTATCATCTGCATTTCTACTTGCTGTAGCAATTTTAATGGCCAATAGTGAATTTGGTTTTTTTTTTCTGGTTTGAGTGTGTGTGTGTGTGTGTGTGTGTGTGTGTGTGTGTGTGAAAGAGGAAGGACTTTAGTGGGTGAAGTCATAAATTTTGATGGACAATAATAAGGAAAAGTTTTAGATAATTTGTGAAGTGAAGAAGGAAAAATGAGAGTAATAGTTTATTATGAAATGGATAATGAAATTTGAGATGACAACAGTAGGAATTTCAGATAAATAGAAATACGGAAGAGGGAGATATGCTAAGAGGAAAAGTAGCGAACGTTATAAGTTAGAGTTGTTATGGACCTTGCCCTAACGTGGCAAAGAGAAGAGAATGGAATTCAGTGAAAAGTGAAAGTATGTTTTGTGAGATCAGCACACAATATGGAAAGTTATCAAGACTGTAATGTGCATCATAAAAGTAGAAGAAGGGTTACTTACAATGAAACATGAAGAAATACACTCCTGGAAATGGAAAAAAGAACACATTGACACCGGTGTGTCAGACCCACCATACTTGCTCCGGACACTGCGAGAGGGCTGTACAAGCAATGATCACACGCACGGCACAGCGGACACACCAGGAACCGCGGTGTTGGCCGTCGACTGGCGCTAGCTGCGCAGCATTTGTGCACCGCCGCCGTCAGTGTCAGCCAGTTTGCCGTGGCATACGGAGCTCCATCGCAGTCTTTAACACTGGTAGCATGCCGCGACAGCGTGGACGTGAACCGTATGTGCAGTTGACGGACTTTGAGCGAGGGCGTATAGTGGGCATGCGGGAGGCCGGGTGGACGTACCGCCGAATTGCTCAACACGTTGGGTGTGAGGTCTCGTCAGTACATCGATGTTGTCGCCAGTGGTCGGCGGAAGGTGCACGTGCCCGTCGACCTGGGACCGGACCGCAGCGACGCACGGATGCACGCCAAGACCGTAGGATCCTACGCAGTGCCGTAGGGGACCGCACAGCCACTTCCCAGCAAATTAGGGACACTGTTTCTGCTGGGGTATCGGCGAGGACCATTCGCAACCGTCTCCATGAAGCTGGGCTACGGTCCCACACACCGTTAGGCCGTCTTCCGCTCACGCCCCAACATCGTGCAGACCGCCTCCAGTGGTGTCGCGACAGGCGTGAATGGAGGGACGAATGGAGACGTGTCGTCTTCAGCGATGAGAGTCGCTTCTGCCTTGGTGCCAATGATGGTCGTTTGCGTGTTTGGCGCCGTGCAGGTGAGCGCCACAATCAGGACTGCATACGACCGAGGCACACAGGGCCAACACCCGGCATCATGGTGTGGGGAGCGATCTCCTACACTGGCCGTACACCTCTGGTGATCGTCAAGGGGACACTGAATAGTGCACGGTACATCCAAACCGTCATCGAACCCATCGTTCTACCATTCCTAGACCGGCAAGGGAACTTGCTGTTCCAACAGGACAAGGCACGTCCGCATGTATCCCGTGCCACACAACGTGCTCTAGAAGGTGTAAGTCAACTACCCTGGCCAGCAAAGACCTCCGGATCTGTCCCCTATTGAGCATGTTTGGGACTGGATGAAGCGTCGTCTCACGCGGTCTGCATGTCCAGCACGAACGCTGGTCCAACTGAGGCGCCAGGTGGAAATGGCATGGCAAACCGTTCCACAGGACTACATCCAGCATCTCTACGATCGTCTCCATGGGAGAATAGCAGCCTGCATTGCTGCGAAAGGTGGATATACACTGTACTAGTGCCGACATTGTGCATGCTCTGTTGCCTGTGTCTATGTGCCTGTGGTTCTGTCAGTGTGATCATGTGATGTATCTGACCCCAGGAATGTGTCAATAAAGTTTCCCCTTCCTGGGACAATGAATTCACGGTGTTCTTATTTCAATTTCCAGAAGTGTATAAAGGAATAATATATTGTATCCCAACAACAACAGGCGAATCTAAATCTACTTCTAAACTGTGCAAACCACTTTGAATTATGTGTCTCTGGATATGCTCCATTGTACCAATTACAGTATCAGGGCTTTTTTCCATTCCATTCCATAGAGTGTAGGAAGAATGACCGAACATCTCTATGTACAATGCAATTAATGTAATTTTGTCGTCAGAAACCCTACGAGAGTGGTAAGTAGGTGGTTGTAGTATTTGTAGAGTCATAATTTAAAGCCATTGCTTGAAAATTTGTAAGTAGCCTACCTTGGGCTAGTTTACTTCAGTCATCAAGAGTGTGCCAATTCAGTTCTTTCATCATCTGTGTGACATTCTCCCACAAGTCAAATAAACCTGTTTACCTTTGTGTTGCCCTTATCTGCTTACATTGTCCCCTTTTAGTACTATGTGATATGTATCCTACAGAGTTGAGCAATATTCGAGGATGGGTCCCACACATTATATGTAAAGTCTCCTTCATAGACTGATTATGTTTCCCTAGTATTCTACCAATAAAGCGAAGTCTGCCACCTGATTTGCCTATGACTAAACGTATGTGATCATTCCATTTCATATTCCAATCAGTTGTTGTACCTGGTATTTGTATGAAATGACTGGTCTGAGCTGTGACTCACTAAGATTATAGTCATAGGATAATACATATTTTCGTTTTGTAAAGTGCACAGTTTTTCATATCTGAACATTTAAAGCAAGATGACAAACCTGTGAGCCACTGTGAAATCTTATTAAGATCTGACTGAATATCTGTACAGCATCTTTCAGACAGTGCTTCATTATCAGTATGTGCATGACAGTGTGGAGTACAAATATATTCCAAACAGCCGCATGAGAAAATTTAATTCTTCGAGGGGTCGTATCTCGAGTTCTATTGATAGCAGAGATAAGTGGTCAAGTGCTTTTGATAGTCCTTGGCCTGGCGATCGTTTGTGTACCTTTCGGACATACTGTAGCTACCCTGGAGCTCATGGGCGGTTCCCGAGAAAACTCTGAAAAACCTGATTTTTGGGTACAAAAAGTGCCAGTTGTGCCCGTGGCCACTTCCCAAACTGTTGAAATTTTTATCATATATTCTTTTGATTATGTCCTCGAGGAGCTTCGAAACCTTTTTCGATATCATTATCTATTACCTTGATCTGAAGATACAAAAATTGCTGTGTTTCTGCGGAGAACCGCAAAAATAGGTTCTTAGCTGTTTCTGCACCATCGGCTGCAATTATCTAAATAACTAATCATAGAAAATGCGTGAAATTTTAATTGTACATACTTTAGACATTTATATAGAAAATACAATTTTCCGTTTTCGAAAATATTTATCCATGATCAAGATTCACCCAAAAAACCACGATTTTTGGACATGAAAAATAAAGTTACATGAAATGCCACTTCTATAATTTATGTTCATGGCAGATTGTCAAAGTTTCAACATGTGCTCTTCAGATGATGTTCTCAGGGAACTCTGTAATTTTTTCGATGATGTTGTCCGCTACAGAAATCCAGAGGTTCAAAATCTCCATCCTTATTCACGTAAAATATGCTCATAATATCCGATCTCAGGCGTAAATGCAGTGTTAACTGATGTAATGAAGAAATGGCAAGGTTTCTGGCATCATTGCAGGGGTTCTGAAGTCACCAACCTATGTTTTTAGTCGCCGTTGTTTCACCAACAAAACTTTATGAAGTGCTGTTTCCTTGTAATGAGCACTTCAAGGTTATACAACTGTCTTGATGTGGAAATTATTTGATGATGTCACCTGGTGGTGTAAGTACCTTACATACCTTACAGACGATTATTCTGTCATATGAATTTCTTCGTACTTTCAGAGCAAACAAAGCGTTTTCTCTGTGTAGTGGAGGTGTAGCTTGAAAATGTTTAAAAATGCGCATTATGTAAACTAGTCAAGTTTTGTTGGATGGGAATGTTTTGCTTTAATCTTATATTATGCCTACTTATTTGTTGTTTACATGTGTCCGTGTATATAAATGTGTCAAAGTACATAAATGAGCTCGCAAAACTGTATTGACACACAGGATTCGTTTTATATAAGTGGCACACACACTCTGACAGGGAAAAGATGGGAACCAGCTGAAATGTGCTTCTGTCAGATCACAAAAAAGGCGAGCATGCTCCTCTTTAAAAATCTCAAACTGGGGAACCATCTCCCTCAATCCCGCCGCCCCCCTTCCTCAACAAAAATTTTGCTATGCATACATATTAGTGCATTTTTGTTCTGAAAGATAATGCTGTTGGTGGAAGAGAGAGGAGACAATGCCAGCGGGTGAGAAACGGAGAAGACAGCGATGGCAGGAGAGAGGAAGTGGCAGTAAAAGAAAAATCGAGATCGATGAAGAAATTAGCAGTGGGAGCCAGAGAAAGTGGAGATACTGATGGTCAGTGAGAGACAGTGGCAGTGAAAGAGAAGGAGAGATAGAAGGAGTAGTGGTAGTGGAAGCAAAGCGGGAAGGAGACAGTGGAAATGGATAGGGGCGCTCTGATTCCCAGACTGGTGAACTTTTATTCGAAATAAATTGCCCAAATTTCCCTTTCCCTAGACCCACGTATTAAAGTTTCCTGATCCAGGGTCAAAGCCTCGAGCAAACCATCCCCAAGGGCATCTGTGGAGAGGACAAAATAGTGATTGAAGAGAAAGACAGCAGACTGTAGCCGAGAAAGAGAGATACAGTGGCAATCGCAGAGGAAAAGAATGGGCCAAAGACAATGCCAGCAGGATAGAGAGACACTGAAATTTAGAGAGAAGCACACAATGGTAAGGAAGAGCGAGAAAAAGGGATGAAGATAGTGACAGTGGGAGAGACAGAACAGAAGAAATTGCCAGCATGAGAAAAAGGAGGCAGTAGGAGATGGACAAACATAGACAGAGGCCGTGAGATGGCGATACTGAATGTGAAGGCTTCACTACAAAGTGAGAATGGGTAAAAGTGTTCTTTTTTAAAAGAGTGAGAGTATGTTTGCAAACCAGAGTTTTTGGAGGGAAAGTAGAAATGAGGATTGAAACAGCAACTTTTCTGTCAGAGTCTTCTAAAGAGGAGAATGTTCTCTTTTTTGTTCTCTGACAAGAATATTTGTCAATTGGCTAGGAAACTATAAAGTGTGAGGTTACTATTAATATTGTCTTCAAAGTCATTAATATACAATATGGGCAGCAAGGGTCTCAATAAACTTCTCTGGGACATACGCGGAGTTACTTATCCATCTTTCAAAGACTCTCCTTCCATGATGACATGCTGCACCCTCCCTACCAAGTTAATTCTCAATCCAGTCTTAGGTTTCACATGATATCTGATGTGATTGTACTTTTGATAATAAGCGTATGTGTGGTACTGAGTCAAACCCTTTTCTGAAGTCGAGGAACACTGTATATACATGACTGCCTTGAGCAATGGCTTTCCGTTTGTCATGTGAGAAAAGTGAGTTTAGCATGCTTGTTGGCATCGAGGAGGTCATTTGCTTCAAGGTAGCTCATTACATTTGAACTGGGAATATGTTCTGCTGGGCACAGTCCTTTTTTCAAGAGCTCTACGATGGATTGGAGTTATTAGAGAAGTTAATCTGGCCACAAACTCAGTGTAGAATCTGATATGGATTCCAACAGGCCTGGCAGAAATGTTCAATATTAATCATTTCAGCTTTTTCTCAACACCACTGACACTGGTATCTATTTCACCCATCTTTTCTGTGGCATGAGAATTAAACTGGAGCGCTAACCCGGATTTCCCTTAGAAAACAGAGTTAATCATTTCTACTTTGCTACCTTCAGTCTCAGCTCCTGTCTCAATCATGAGACACTGAGTGCTAACTTTAGCGCTACTAATAGTCTGCACATAAACCTGGATTTCCATGGGTTTGCAAGAGATCACTCGATAATATTCTGCTGTGGTAGTCACAGAAGCGTCACGCAATGCTTTCTTGACAGACAAATGTGTTTCATTCCGCATCTCTCTGTCTAGAGCCACACACTTCATTTCATCTCTATTATGGTTCACATGGCTCTGAGCACTATGCTACTTAACTTCTGAGGTCATCAGTCCCCTAGAACTTAGAACTACTTAACTAACCTAAGAACATCACACATATCCATTCCCGGGCAGGATTCGAACCTACGACCATAGCGCGCTCTCGCGGTTCCAGACTGAAGTGCCTAGAACTGCTCGGCTACACTGGCTGACCTCTATTATGCATTAGTCTTTCTTTCTTTATGTGTATCTTTACAGTTGCTGTATACCATGGATCATTCCTCCTATAGTGAACTATTCTGCCAGGTACATACATATCTGATGCATGGTCAACTATTCTTTTAAACTTTGGCAATAGTACCTCTAAATACTCCTGAGTTAATATTTGCAAGTTCCTCACTGAAATATGGCACTAGTGCTTCTTTATATAGTTTAAAGAACACATATATCTTTCTACTTGTTTCAGTTGACTTTTGTCCTTTCGATGCGGACATCAACAAGGATGCTTGGTCTGTTTGTTGCCATTGACTATATTCTATCATGAGTGGGGTTCAAAACTATTTGTTCCAAGAAGTTTTCAGATTAGGCATTTAGTAATTTTTCGCAAGATGTCTTTCAGGCACACCACTAAAAAAATCTGAAATCATCTCAATCGATTTTTGGATTATTAAAGTCAACTCTGATGTTTAGAGTGATTGGAGAACTTACATACGATTACTTACGATTTCACTGAAGTGGGGTGAGATCAGTAAAAGGATCTAATTATAATTTTATGTTTACCCACTGAACTAAGTCTTGCCTAAACAATCTACATATAATTTCAGTTTACATTGCAGTGGATTTGGGTTTCTTGTCTACTGCAACAAAAACATCAACTCCATTTCCCAGGAACTTATCCATTTGAAATGCACTTTGATTTTACACAAAAATATCACTGCAGTCATTTTCAGATTTTAACCAGCTTTCTGCACCTAGCATAATCCGAGCCTCACTGCCTTTTAGGAGCACTTCAAATTATGGCACTTCATTGCAAATCCTTTGGCAGGTAACGACTAGTATGTTAATTCTCTAGCCAGTGTGTGGTATTTCTTTGCCTTTTGGTGGTATTTCTTTGGATATTGAAACTTCTGGGTCTCCTACTACCATCGTTATCTGGACTGGATGGAGAGTCACTAATCTAAAAAGCCCTTGTGTGCACTGACACTCAACTGGGTAGTAGCTTCTATGTGTAGTGCACACCTGCCCCACTTAAGGAGCCCTTATATTTCTCAACCCTGTGGCGCAATTGTAGGCAATCACAGTCTAGCTTCTTGCAGAACCTTGGGTGTCTCTGGCCTTCCAATTGGCTGATAACCAGGAGACCACAATCTGTTCTAGGAACAATGCTGCAGAATATCTGCTTCATTAAAACTCCATGAGCAAGGCTGGTAGTCTCTAGCTGTCGGAAACTGGATGTTTCTTTGACACAAAATTGTTACAAATCGGTTACTTCTAGGACAGCTCTGAGCGATACCACCTGTAGCCTTTCTACTTTGGTGGTGTCAAGCAAGAGCTGATTGGTTGGCAGAATGTAGGTCTGTTGTGTTTTCTGATGAAAGCCACTTCTGTCTCAATGCCAGTGAAGGCCATGTGCTGGTTAGAAGGAGGCCAGTTGAAGGCCTTCAACCAACCTGTCTGCATGCTAGACACACTGGATCTACACCAGAAGTTATGGTCTGGGGTGCGATTTTGTTTGACAGCAAGAGCACTCTCGTAATTGTACCACACAACCTGTCTGCAATTTGGTGACTTGGCCAGCTGTGCTGCTATTCATGAACAGATTCCACAGGGTGTTTTCCAACAGGATAACACTCGCCCATATACGGCTGTTGTCACCCAACATGCTCTACAGAGTGTTGATACGTTTCTTGGGCCTGCTTGATCACCATATTTGTCTTCAATTGAGTACATATGGGACATCATCAGATGACAACTCGAACTTCATTCTCAAACAGCATTAACTGACACTGTACTGACGAACCAAGTGCAACAGGTATGGAACTCCATCCCACAAATTGACATCCGGCACCTGTACAACATAATAGATGCAACTTGGCATGCCTGCATTCAACATTGTGGCGACCACACTGGTTATTAATGTACCAGAATTTCACATTTTCAGTGACATATGTAATGCTTACATTAACCTGTGGTTTTACAATGTTAATCATATAAATATATTACATAGACGAATAAATTCCCAAAATTTAATTACTGTACATTAATCATTTTTTGGTGTTGCTTGATGAATGTACAGCTGGCTTCTAAGGAAAACATGGCGTTATGTCACATAGTAATGTGGAATTTAATGCAGCACTTGATAGTTTAGCGCAATCATTATTAAAACGTGGTTTTACTGTTTACTTGTACATAGTAAATTCTTTATAGCTCATTTTCATGTGAATCGCTACTCAAGGGTTTATATCTTATACATCTTCTCAGTTCAAGGTGGTCTTTCTAATACTGGCATGTTCAGTGGGTACAATTAACGTCTCCCTTACCTTTTCTTCTAGTGTAGATTCTTCCTTGGGCATGTATGGCAGTGAATTTATCCTAGTGTTGACTTCTTTGCTGTTGGTTAATAGATTTGGCAGTATATAAGAGGTGTGTAAATCAGCTATTTATTCACTGTGAGTTCAAAGGATTTGATAAATTCTACCCAATGTGTTTGTTGTGGCTTGCATATGTGTGTATAAATCGATTAAACTCTTGGAAAATACGATCAATGTTGTCACTTTGCAGATGAAATTTTGATATGAGAATATGTGTGATATTACAGTTTTGTAGAAAGTCTTTCCATTTTTTTACATGTGAAGTTTGATGCGTTTTCTGTTAGAAATGTGACAGATTTGCAAACTGTTGGCATATAGCGTCTAAGAATCTTTCTGATAATGATAATGATGGACTCTGCTGTGGACTTTGCGGCTTATAACTTGAACTATTTCAAAAAAAAAGTCATACTGTGCAAATAAGTACATAAGTTCACATTGTACAGAGGGTGCTGGACCTCCAATGTCGATGGATACCATTTGTAAAAGTTGTGTTGGTTATACAGAATGCAGTTCCTTCTAGCAACACTTGCTTGTCGATCTTGTCTTTTGATATATCAAACAAATTTTTAACAACTGTTCTGAATATCTTTACATATGCAGAAAAGAAGAATAAAGGTTTAGCTTTCTCAAACATTTTTTGGACTGTAGTGCCCCCAAACATAATGAATAAGGCAAATTGAAGTGTTCTTGCAACTATTTGGTACACACACACATGCCAGTTATTGCTTTGAGCATTACATTTATAGAATTATACATTATTCTATAATTTGTAGTGTTATAGGAGTTTTGCAGATGAATTTGTTTATACGTTATTCCATCTAGGATCCGCACCTTGAATTGTAGCCATGTTAGCACACATATAAAAATAGTATTGCCTATCTGGAGTGTCTTTGATTAAAAGAACTTGGAAATCAGTGATTTGTTTAGATAAGTCAGTAATATCATTTAGTCCTTGTGGGAGATGTGACAAGACACCTTCTACTACATTGTCTTTACCTTTCACATGCATTATATCAAAACCATATTCATGAAGGAATGCTGTCCACCCTGCAATTCTAGCAAGAAGTAGCTAACAGGATAACAAGATGTTTAATGGTTGGTAATCACAAAATACTTGAGCATGATTATGATAACCGTAGTAGCTAAAGTACTTGAACAATCATATTATGGCTAGAGCTTTTATCATGGTAGTCAAAAAACACACTCATACTAATGAAAGTGTTCAGTTTTCAAAACTAATAATTTTAACTTCATGTCTGTTATTTTACTCAGGAATCAGAAACACACAGGCCACCAAGTCCAGAAAAAGTGGTTCCATTGCAGTACAAAAATCTAAATTCATGTCAGGATGACATAGGATTTCAGAAATTAGTAATGCATTTCCTATAGTATCAAAATATTATTCCTGATCGAAAACCATATTTCATTTTTCTTTAATAAACTTAACAGTGTTGGGCTATTCAGCAATTGAATCGGAACATAACGAAAAAATGAACAGAGACAGATGGACATCTTTAACTGCTCCTTTGTTCTAGGAGTTGGAAAATACTATATTGCACTTGTGAAAGCACTCCTGAAAGAAATTGCTAGTTCTGCAAGGTTTGCAGAAGAGCTTCTGTATAGTTTGGAAGGTAGGAGAGAAGGTACTGGCGGAATTAAAGCTGTGGGAACGGGGCGTTAGTCGTGTTTGGGTAGCTCAATCGGTAGAGCACTTGCCCGCAAAAGGCAAAGGTCCCAAGTTCGAGTTTCAAGCATTTGTCTTATTTCTCGAGCATCAGCCTCTTGTTTCACCCAAAGGATAGAGTAAGATATTTGGCAAAATGTTTAGTGTGCCCTCATGTTCATGTGCTACATATAAGTATTTATCATACCTGATTTTTCTTCAGAAACTTGTAAATACTTTATAAACATATTTTTTTAGTTTTAGTGGACTTTCTAACCTGGGATAAGACGATTCCATTACTTTATCATGGATGTAGGTTTTCTTGTTTTCACTCTGGCCACAGAGACCAGAAAAGTTATTTTCAGATGTACCCTGCATTTTCACAAATTATTTTCAGATGTACTCTACATTTTCACTAATTTTATCTTAGTATCTGGTAGTATTTACCAGGTTTCCCTGGGGTTTGTATTGTACAGAGATTTCTATACTACCTGATGCTGAACTTTAGCTGTCTGGTCATGTCATCCGTAGATGCTCATATTTCGTTTCTCGCCAAACTACAACATGGGTGCCAGGAACTTTCACTAGAAAATCAAGAGAAAATACCTTTCGAGTCTGCTCCCACATCAGCCTATTACAACACATATTGACGTAAAGTTCAAAACAAGAAATTAGTCTGCATTTCTTTGCCACTTACAGACTGATAGAAATTTGTTTACCAAACTGCAGCATGGCGAATGATACCAAACACATGAATCTGCAGACATGCTGCAGTTCTACACTCAGAGACCAAATTTCTACATCCAAGTTGTATAGAGATAAACCACAACAGCTTTGCTCTCAGTGCACAGATAGCATTTCCTCAAATAAAGACTAATATTCCGTCCTTTCAACAGAAAAACTCCATGCAAACTAAACATTCCACTATGGCACCCCTCAAAATGAGGATCAGGCATAATATAACTCCATTTCTTATTACGACAACCACCAGTGTCTGCCACCTGACAAGTTGCGATTTTGTACACAGAGTTCTGATATATGGCAGTTCTGTTACTAGTAAATCAGCACTTTGTTTATCTCCTTAATATTGTTAAATAAATTCTATGATATAGCATTAACAGAGGCACGTGTGTCTAGAAAGTCTGAAGTAGGAATCTCCCCTGCTACAGCCTTAATTGAAGGTTGAACTACACTCCTGGAAATGGAAAAAAGAACACATTGACACCGGTGTGTCAGACCCACCATACTTGCTCCGGACACTGCGAGAGGGCTGTACAAGCAATGATCACACGCACAGCACAGCGGACACACCAGGAACCGCGGTGTTGGCCGTCGAATGGCGCTAGCTGCGCAGCATTTGTGCACCGCCGCCGTCAGTGTCAGCCAGTTTGCCGTGGCATACGGAGCTCCATCGCAGTCTTTAACACTGGTAGCATGCCGCGACAGCGTAGACGTGAACCGTATGTGCAGTTGACGGACTTTGAGCGAGGGCGTATAGTGGGCATGCGGGAGGCCGGGTGGACATACCGCCGAATTGCTCAACACGTGGGGCGTGAGGTCTCGTCAGTACATCGATGTTGTCGCCAGTGGTCGGCGGAAGGTGCACGTGCCCGTCGACCTGGGACCGGACCGCAGCGACGCACGGATGCACGCCAAGACCTTAGGATCCTACGCAGTGCCGTAGGGGACCGCACCGCCACTTCCCAGCAAATTAGGGACACTGTTGCTCCTGTGGTATCGGCGAGGACCATTCGCAACCGTCTCCATGAAGCTGGGCTATTGTCCCGCACACCGTTAGGCCGTCTTCCGCTCACGCCCCAACATCGTGCAGCCCGCCTCCAGTGGTGTCGCGACAGGCGTGAATGGAGGGACGAATGGAGACGTGTCGTCTTCAGCGATGAGAGTCGCTTCTGCCTTGGTGCCAATGATGGTCATATGCGTGTTTGGCGCCGTGCAGGTGAGCGCCACAATCAGGACTGCATACGACTGAGGCACACAGGGCCAACACCTGGCATCATGGTGTGGGGAGCGATCTCCTACACTGGCCGTACACCTCTGGTGATCGTCGAGGGGACACTGCATAGTGCACGGTACATCCAAACCGTCATCGAACCCATCGTTCTACCATTCCTAGACCGGCAAGGGAACTTGCTGTTCCAACAGGACAATGCACGTCCGCATGTATCCCGTGCCACTCAACGTGCTCTAGAAGGTGTAAGTCAACTACCCTGGCCAGCAAGATCTCCGGAACTGTCCCCCATTGAGCATGTTTGGGACTGGATGAAGCGTCGTCTCACGCGGTCTGCACGTCCAGCACGAACGCTGGTCCAACTGAGGCGCCAGGTGGAAATGGCATGGCAAGCCGTTCCACAGGACTACATCCAGCATCTCTACGATCGTCTCCATGGGAGAATAGCAGCCTGAATTGCTGCGAAAGGTGGATATACACTGTACTAGTGCCGACATTGTGCATGCTCTGTTGCCTGTGTCTATGTGCCTGTGGTTCTGTCAGTGTGATCATGTGATGTATCTGACCCCAGGAATGTGTCAATAAAGTTTCCCCTTCCTAGGACAATGAATTCACGGTGTTCTTATTTCAATTTCCAGGAGTGTAATACTCGTGAGTTACTAGAAAACATATGTTGATCCATTGCCAATTCACCTCTTATATCAATTCCATCATTATATCTGAACGGAGTAATGTGATTGCCTCCACCCCATTAAGCAGTTATCATTGGTGGACTTAATAAGGTCGCAACTTGTTTGAAAATATTTCGTTGTTAGTAGCTGGTTGTGCCTCATTGGTCACTTCAGTAATATTTACTAACGGGCATTGATTTTGCCAGCTGGTATTAGGCAGAGCATGGGGCATCTTATTACTCTGTGGGTGAATGTTATTCATATACTCTTTGTCCTGGTTTGCATTAAGTGGATCCAGTAACTGTTGCTGTTATTTTTATAAAACTACCAACTCTATTTCCTGGATAACCAGGATGAAACCGATTGTTGAGTGTTCTTCTGACATTATTTATATACGGCGGCTGGTGTTCAGTACCCAGGTAATGTAGGAGGTGACATCACTTGGGCAGTATGATAGGCATGTGGCTGATGTGAGTTGTCACTCTGCATGTCCAGCTGATTTGACTGTGGCGCACTATTGCGGCCATTACTGTTATCACGACTGACCTTTACATCTTCATAGATGAGGTCTATAGAGTCAAGTATGGACACAAAATGTTCTAGATTATCTTCATGCACTACATGCACTAATTTCTTGCGAATGTCTAAAGGCAGCTTCGCCTTTGGAATTTTCAGCATATCTGTATAAGAAATTGGCTCGTCCCAAAAGCGAGTTTTGTTTAAATATTTCTCAAAGTATCTGCTGAGGTTAAACTGTTTGGCATAAAATATTAAAGTATAAAAAAGTATTAAATACCTATTTCTAGGCCTTTACTGGTGGCATCCTCACTAGAGATGGGCAAACTCGTTCATCCTTGGGAACTGGTTCACTGGTGAACATTCCTTTTTGGGAACCGTTCATTTTTAACGTTCACCATTCATTTGTGCGTGGTATATGGTTCTTAAGAAAAATGGAAAACTAATAGTCTTTTAGCCAATCGTTATGTGGCTGATGGTAGGCAATTAATAGAGGGTGGCGCATGGAAAACCAGACCAGACTACAGGCTGCTCCCCAATTACGCTCGATTTGTTGCCTGTTATGAGCAGGTAAAACAAACAGATGAACATGTAATAATTAGGCAGTAAAGAAATAACAAATAAACCAATACAAGCAACAACTGCTAACAATAGATAACGATTGTTGGGGGACAATGGGCAGTCTAGTACTCGTAGCCTATTTTTCGTGCTCCAGTGTGTACCACTGAATAATATTGCAGACGTTATCATATTACAAAATATGACACCAGACACATGATTATGGAGTGTGGGATTCATTCCGTTGTAAATCGGCCTGCTCCATAACAATGGACATGCCGTTTTAGCTTGGATAAAAAAAAAAAGACGGGAAATAGCCGCTCGTCTGTGCCGTGCCGACTTCATTCACTGCCCTCTTCGAAATATTGTTGTGGAGTTGCATATAAAGTGTTTCACAGCTGTCATGGGAGCGAATTCCCCGTCACAGTTTTCTTAACATGATCAGAAATAGCTTAAGGTAGCACATCATGGAGCAATGTTTTGTTTAATCGAATGCCGTGTGCATTCCACTACGCCTTAAAATTTGTTTCTGCATTATCACTTTCGAGAAAGAATAGTCAAAGGTTCTTTATGACTGATTCATTTTCTTTATAACCAAAAAGTATTCTCACTTCTGACCGTTTCATACTTCACTATCAGTTTAATGTCATAAGAATAAACCTGATGTAAAAAAACACAAACGCGATGATTGGTCAGAAGCCATAGCACACGTGCCTTTGTGTTGTTACGCACTTGGAAGTAGGTCTTACTTATGTATTAGATATCTTATTACTAAGTTACGTTAAATGACATTTGTTGTTGTTGTGGTCTTCAGTCCTGAGACTGGTTCGATACAGCTGTCCATGCTACTCTATCCTGTGCAAGCTTCTTCATCTCCCAGCACCTACTGCAACCTACATCCTTCTGAATCTGTTCAGTGTAGTCATCTCTTGGTCTCCCTCTATGACTTTTACCTGCTACTCTTCCCTCCAATACTAAATTGGTCATCCCTTGATGCCTCAGAACATGTCCTACCAACCCATCCCTTCTTCTAGTCAAGTTGTACCACAATCTTCTCTTCTCCCCAATCCTATCCAATACCTCCTCATTAGTTATATGATCTACCCATCTAACCTTCAGCATTCTTCTGTAGCACCACGTTTCAAAAGCCTCTATTCTCTTCTTGTCCAAACTAATAATCTTCCATGTTTCACTTCCATACATGGCTAAGCTCCACACAAATACTTTCAGAAACGACTTCCTGACAGTTATATCTATACTTGATGTTAACGAGTTTCTCTTGTTCAGAAACGCTTTCCTTGCCATTTACAGTCTTCATTTCATATCTTTCCTACTTCGACCATAATCAGTTATTTTGCTCCCCAAATAGCAAAACTCCTTTACTACTTTAAGTGTCTCATTTCCTAATCTAATTCCCTGAGCATCACCCGACTTAATTCGACTACATTCCATTATCCTCGTTTTGCCTTTGTTAATGTTCATCTTATATCCTCCTTTCAAGACACTATCCATTCCGTTCAACTGCTCTTCTAAGTTCTTTGCTGTCTCTGACAGAATTACAATGTCATCAGCGAACCTCAAAATTTTTATTTCTTCTCTATGGATTTTAATACCTACTCCGAATTTTTCTTTTGTTTCCTTCACTGCTTGCTCAGTATCCAGATTGAATATCATCTGGGAGTGGCTACGACCCTGTCTTACTCCCTTTCCAACCACTGCTTCCCTTTCATGTCCCTTGACTCTTATAACCGCCATCTGGTTTCTGTACAAACTGTAAATAGCTTTTCGCTCCATGTATTTTACCCCTGCCACCTTCAGAATTTGAAAGAGAGTATTCCAGTCAACATTGTCACAAGCTTTCTCTAAGTCTACAAATGCTAGAAAAGTAGGTTTGCTTTTCCTTAATCTAGCTTCTAAGATAAGTCATAGGGTCAGTATTGCCTCACGTGTTCCAACATTTCTATGGAATCCAAATTGATCTTCCCCGAGGTTGGCTTCTATCAGTTTTTCCATTCGTCTGTAAAGAATTCGCGTTAGTATTTTGCATCCGTGACTTATTAAACTGATTGTTTGGTAATTTTCACATCTATCAACACCTGCTTTCTTTGGGATTGGAATTGTTATATTCTTCTTGAAGTCTGAACGTATTTCGTCTGTCTCATATATGTTGCTCACCATATGGTAGAGTTTTGTCAGGACTGGCTCTCCCAAGGCCGTCAGTAGTTCCAATGGAATGTTGTCTACTACCGGGGCTTTGTTTTGACTCAGTTCTTTCGGTGTTCTGTCAAACTCTTCACGCAGTACTAGTAGCTTACTCGGACTCCTATTTTGTGATTCATTATTAAACCGACTCCTGCATTACCTCTATTTGATTTTGTATTTATAACCCTGTATTCACCTGACCAAAAGTCTTGTGCCTCCTGCCAGCGAACTTCACTAATTCCTACTATACCTAATTTTAACCTATCCATTTCCATTTTTAAATTTTCTAACCTACCTGCTCGATTAAGGGATCTGACATTCCATGCTCCGATCCATAGAACGTCAGTTTTCTTTCTGCTGATAACGACGTCCTCCTGAGTAATCCCCACCCGGTGATCCGAATGGGGGACTATTTTATCTCCAGAATATTTTACCCAAGAGGACGCCATCATCATTTAACAATACAGTAAAGCTAGATGCCCTCGGGAAAAATTACGGCTATAGTTTCCCCTTGCTTTCAGCCGTTTGCAGTATCAGCACAGTAAGGCCATTTTGGTTAGTGTTACAAGGCCAGATCAGTCAATCATCCAGACTGTTGCCCCTTCAACTACAGAAAAGCCTGTTGCCCCTCTTCAGGAACCACACGTTTGTCTGGCCTCTCAACAGAGACCCCTCCATTGTGGTTGCATCTACGGTACGCATATCTGTATCGCTGAGGCACACAAGCCTCCCCAGCAATGGCACGGTTCATGGTTCTTGGGGGGGGGGGGGAGGAAATTTAAGCTATTCGAATATATTAACAGCCATCAACGTTTTTCTTAATCATGAATTAACTGTGTAGTTTTTATTTCAAAAACCTAGTACAGTCACAGCCCCTACAGTGTTTTACTCTAATTGTAGCGCTGTTAAAGCGCAGTATGAAAATGGCTGAGGCTGCTTTCTGTTCTGTAGTGAAACACGTGCATGAGAACGGTTAAAAAGTGCCGAGAAATAGGCTCTTCTTAATGTTTTTCATAAATTTATCGAGATAATCGGTTTTGAAGTTTTCTCAGAGCTGTATATATTGCACTTGAGGAGGAAACTCTCATTCCACGTGTGGCGCACTCGGTAGCAGAATGAAATGTACTTAACTGCGGTTATTTGAGCGTTGGTTTAAATCTCCCCAGTATAATTTTTTTCCTGTTAAATTTGAAATACCTACATGTCGTAATTACAAAACTCACCACCATTTTTATGAATAATGCGTATCTTCTTGTTTCTAATTACATAGTGGACGTGAAATTCCTGTTTCCATTTCAACTACAAAATGTTAATTATCGTTATTTTATGAAAGACTGTTCATAAAAGTTGTTTAAATTAAGGATAAAATGAAAAACCAAATCCTCTTTATGTGGACTATGTCCATCGTTTTATACCATAGGTGTAGATACATATTATAGAAGGATGAAAAACAATCATTTCCACAGCATCGAGCACATCACACAAATGCTAATTTTTACATTTGCTACTGTACCATTACAATATGAACCCAACAGAACTGATCTGGAGCCAGGCTGCAGGATTTGGCCCGGGAAGTGACAAGACTGTTGAGCTGCCAGATGTACTGGAACTAATGCAAGCAGCTTTTCCACATGTCATTGCCGAACGCTAGCGGGATATAGAATGGCTCATCATAACAGAATAGAGAATACTCCGCCTGGTTGATGATAGGCTCGTTATCAGTGTAGCAGGTGACACTTCCAGAACTGAAATTTATTTCTCGGATTCGGATAAGCAAGGTACTTAGAGATTACCAGGCAACTGACTGTAACTAATACCTTCAGTGTCTTAAATATTGACTATACGGTGAAATCCTTCAATATTCTCTTACGTTCCGCACAGCTTATGCAAAAAGATTGCCCTGTGGTTAAGTCAGGAATTTTCATCATTATTGTTTTTAATTACAATAGTGAGTTAGCTAAAAACGATAATGTGTTGCGGTTTTCGGCTAGTCGTCTAAGGAGTGTATTGTGGGAGATTTGCAGTGTATTATTTCATTATGCTTAAAAATTAAATGACATTCTTAGCTGTAATGCTCCGCTGCTCATCTTTCTTTACATGAGAACTGCAGCTGGCCACGTCACTGCAGGCTAGCTGTACCAGCTGACTGGCCAGTGCCGCCAAAGCTAAATGTGCCAGTAAAGCTGTTGTCCTGTATTATCAGTAAGTTGATGTGCACGTAATGCACAGCACAAAACTTACCCTTATTATACTACTTGACTGTACTTGAGACAGCTGGGCTGCACTCCCACGTGAAATGGAAATCCAATTAGGCTCCAGCAAATGTGGAAGAATGTATAGTGCAATGTTTACATCAAGTTTGTTCTTATGATGAATGGGCTATAGTACCTGATAAAATTATGTTGTCGAAATGTTTTACTGTTTTATTTCCTAACTTATTGCCATTTTCTCGAATACATGTTAAATGCTATCATAAAATGATATAACATTAGATCATCATCTTCAGAAATGTGTCGCGTCCAGAATCATCTACATCTACATCTACATGACTACTCTGCAATTCACATTTAAGTGCTTGGCAGAGGGTTCATCGAACCACAATCATACTATCTCTCTACTATTCGACTCCCGAACAGCGAGCGGGAAAAACGAACACCTAAATCTTTCTGTTCGAGCTCTGATTTCTCTTATTTTATTTTGATGATCATTCCTACCTATGTAGGTTGGGCTCAACAAAATATTTTCGCATTCGGAAGAGAAAGTTGGTGACTGAAATTTCGTAAAAAGGTCTCGCCGCGACGAAAAACGTCTATGCTGTAATGACTTCCATCCCAACTCGTGTATCATATCTGCCACACTCTCTCCCCTATAACGCGATAATACAAAACGAGCTGCCCTTTTTTGCATCCTTTCGATGTCCTCCGTCAATCCCACCTGGTAAGGATTCCACACCGCGCAGCAATATTCTAACAGAGGACGAACGAGTGTAGTGTAAGCTGTCTCTTTAGTGGACTTGTTGCATCTTCTAAGTGTCCTGCCAATGAAACGCAACCTTTGACTCGCCTTCCCCACAATATTATCTATGTGGTCCTTCCAACTGAAGTTGTTCGTAATTTTAACACCCAGGTACTTAGTTGAATTGACAGCCTTGAGAATTGTACTATTTATCGAGTAATCGAATTCCAATGGATTTCTTTTGCAACTCATGTGGATCATCTCACACTTTTCGTTATTTAGCGTCAACTGCCACCTGACACACCATACAGCAATCTTTTCTAAATCGCTTTGCAGCTGATACTGGTCTTCGGATGACCTTACTAGACGGTAAATTACATCATCATCTGCGAACAGTCTAAGAGAACTGCTCAGATTGTCACCCAGGTCATTTATATAGATCAGGAACAGTAGAGGTCCCAGGACGCTTCCCTGGGGAACACCTGATATTACTTCAGTTTTACTCGATGATTTGCCGTCTATTACTACGAACTGCGACCTTCCTGACAGGGAACTGAGACGATACCCCATAGCTCTGCAGCTTGATTAGAAGTCGCTTGTGAGGAACGGTGTCAAAAGCTTTCCGGAAATCTAGAAATACGGAATCAACTTGAGATCCCCTGTCGATAGCGGCCATTACTTCGTGCGAATAAAGAGCTAGCTGCGTTGCACAAGAGCGATGTTTTCTGAAGCCATGCTGATTACGTGTCAATAGATCGTTCCCTTCGAGGTGATTCATAATGTTTGAATACAGTATATGCTCCAAAACCCTACTGCAAACCGACGTCAATGATATAGGTCTGTAGTTAAATGGATTACTCCTACTACCCTTCTTGAACACTGGTGCGACCTGCGCAATTATCCAGTCTGTAAGTACAGATCTATCGGTGAGCGAGCGGTTGTATATGAGTGCTAAGTAGGGAGCTATAGTATCAGCGTAATCTGAAAGGAACCTAATCGGTATACAATCTGGACCTGAAGACTTGCCTGTATCAAGCGATTTGAGTTGCTTCGCAACCCCTAAGGTATCTACTTCTAAGAAACTCATGCTAGCAGATGTTCGTGTTTCAAATTCTGGAATATTCCATTCGTCTTCCCTGGTGAAGGAATTTCGGAAAACTGCGTTCAATAACTCCGCTTTAGCGGCACAGTCGTCGATAACAGTACCATCGGCACTGCGCAGTGAAGGTATTGACTGCGTCTTGCCGCTTGTGTACTTTACATACGACCAGAATTTCTTCGGATTTTCTACCAAATTTCGAGACAATGTTTCGTTGTGGAACCTATTAAAGGCATCTCGCATCGAAGTACGTGCCAAATTTCGCGCGTCTGTAAATTTTAGCCCATCTTCAGGATTTCGCGTTCTTCTGAACTTCGCATGCTTTTTCCGTTGCCTCTGCAACAGCGTTCGGACCTTTTTTGTGTACCACGGGGGATCTGTTCCATCTCTTACCAATTTATGAGGTATGAATATCTCAATTGCTGTTGCTACTATATCTTTGAATTTGAGCCACATCTCGTCTACATTCGCATAGTCAGTTCGGAAGGAATGGAAATTGTCTTTTAGGAAGGCTTCTAGTGGCACTTTATCCGATTTTTTAAATAAAATTATTTTGCGTTTATTTCTGATGGATTTGGAAGAAATGGTATTGAGCCTAGCTACAATGACCTTGTGATCACTAATCCCTGTATCAGTCATGATGCTCTCTATCAGCTCTGGATTGTTTGTGGCTAAGAGGTCAAGTGTGTTTTCGCAACCATTTACAATTCGCGTGGGTTCGTGGACTAACTGCTCGATATAATTTTCGGAGAATGCATTTAGGACAATCTCGGAAGACGTTTTCTGCCTACCACCGGTTTTGAACAAGTATTTTTGCCAACATACCGAGGGTAGGTTGAAGTCCCCACCAACTATAACCGTATGAGTGGGGTATTTATTTGTTACGAGACTCAAACTTTCTCTGAACTGTTCCGCAACTGTATCATCGGAGTCTGGGGGTCGGTAGAAGGAGCCAATTATTAACTTAATTCGGCTGTTAAGTATAACCTCCACCCACACCAATTCACACGGAGTATCTACTTCGACTCCACTACAAGATAAACCACTACTGACAGACACAAACACTCCACCACCAATTCTGCCTAATCTATCTTTCCTGAACACCGTCTGAGACTTCGTAAAAATTTCTGCAGAACTTATTTCAGGCTTTAGCCAGCTTTCTGTACCTATAACGATATCAGCTTCTGTGCTTTCTATTAGCGCTTGAAGCTCAGGGACTTTTCCAGCGCAACTACAACAATTTACAACTATAATTCCGACTGTTCCTTGATCCAAGCACGTCCTGTGATTGCCAAGCACCCTTTGACATTGCAGCCCATCCCGCACTTTCCCGAGGCCTTCTAACCTAAAAAACGGCCCAGTCCACGCCACACAGCCTCCGCTACCCGTGTAGCCGCCAGCTGAGTGTAGTGAACTCCTGACCTATTCAGCAGAACCCGAAACCCCACCACACTATGGCGCAAGTCAAGGAATCTGCAGCCAATACGGTCGCAAAACCGTCTGAGCCTCTGATTCAGACCCTCCACCCGGCTCTGCACCAAAGGTCCGCAGTCGGTTCTGTCAACAATGCTGCAGATGGTGAGCTCTACCTTCATCTCGTAAGCAAGACCGGCAGCCTTCACCAAATCAGATAGCCGCTGGAATCCAGAGAGAATTTCCTCAGATCCAAAGCGACACACGTCATTAGTGCCGACATGTGCAACCACCTGCAGCTGGCTGCACCCTGTGCTCTTCATGGCATCCGGAAGGACCCTTTCCACATCAGGAATGACTCCTCCCGGAATGCACACGGAGTGCACATTGGATTTCTTCCCCTCCTTAGCCGCCGTATCCCTAAGGGGCCCCATTACGCGCCTAACATTGGAGCTCCCAACTACCAGTAAGCCCACCCTCTGCGATTGCCCGGACCTTGAAGGCTGAGAATGATCCTCTGAAACAGGGCAGGCAGCTGCATCTGGCTCAACCAGAGACAGTGCCTGAAACCGGTTTGTCAGACGCACCAGGGAGGCTTTCTGATCAGCCTCCGGGGACGCCTTTCGCTGCCTGCCACGCCTTGGAACGACCTCCCAATCAACCACAGGCGAGGGCTCATCCCCACTGCGGGCAGCAACCGGGGCAACCACAGCGGCAGACCGATCTGGGGACAGACGGGACGAGGTTGACATCCCCGTGATACCCAAGTCCGGCTCCCCACAGTGGTGCCCATTGGCAACAGCCTCAAGCTGCGCGACCGAAGTCAGCGCCGATTGCAGCTGTGAGCGAAGGAATGCCAAGTCAGCCCTCATCCGAACACAGCAATCGCAGTCCCTGTCCATTCTAATCGATGTTGAACAACAATTACCGAAACACGAGTCCGTGCCTAGATAACGCAAGCGGAACACGCAAAGAATGTATCAACTAACCTGTACAAATGCCTAACGACTGCGCTACAATCTGCTGAATTTACGATTGCAGTAACTAAAACTCGAAATTGCACCTCCTATACGAAACTGACACGCAATTTAAATAAGAATCTACGAAGTAAACACTAAAGCGCGATGCTACAACTGTCAAATACTATAATACGCCCGAAATATATGAATTAAACAATGCAAGTACCCAAAAGCACGCAAAGAAATTAATTAAACTATCTAACAAATAAGTAAGCTAGGGTTATACGACTTGCTGCTGCAGCTGCTTATCCAACGGCGGCAGGGAGCACAATGACTGTGACCAACCAACACTGGCTGTTAAAAACAAAAACAGAAGACAGTCGACTACGCGAATTTGCACTATTCAGGTACTAAGGCGCGATGCTACAACCCTCAAATACTATAATACGCCCGAAATATATGAATTAAACAATGCAAGTACCCAAAAACACGCAAAGAAATTAATTAAACTATCTAACAAATAAGTAAGCTAGGGTTATACGACTTGCTGCTGCAGCTGCTTATCCAATGGCGGCAGGGAGCACAGAGGTTTACTTCAAAGAAGTTAATCATGAGTCATGCCTGTCTTATAAATATCAAAGTAGTCTACCCATAACAAATACGAATATTGAGTCTATATCAATCATATTGCGAAGAGTTCTGGTGGCATGGCACATCTCAAAAGTTATCAATTAATTTATATCAAGAATTGCTGTTTTAGAGTCTTGCCTCCTCCCCGGAAAAATTTCTGCAGACACTCTGCACTAGTAGTATTGTACCCTACAAACACTACATTTTAGACTATTGGATTAAAATGGTAGAAACAGTTTTTTAAAATTACAATTCATAAATCTCTTTCTTTCATGATACAGACTCATTTCCAACAAAAAAAATATTGCAGGTAATACAAAAATTGTAGTATTTGAATAAGTTTTTAGACGTTATAAACTCAAGCATGGTCAGACATTTTCGAAACATGTGCTATTTAAAAATAAATTAGTGATTTGAGTAAATGTAAACGAGATTAGAATGAACTCAAAGTAGTCAGACTGCCCTGTAATTCCTCCAAAGGATTACGAACAGAATTTGAAATGTGAAACTGGTACAAGGGACTATTTAGATAAATTAATTTCGCTTCATTGTAAACATTTATTTAATAGATTCTAGAACATATATATACAAATTTAAACATTGCCATTGATAAATATAATTTCTGAAATTTTTGATGGCTCCAATCGACTTCTTTTTTCAATCAGTGTTGGTCTAATTAGGGCCAATGAATATAAATGTGGGTAAAGAAGTTTCCTTTGTTCCCATCACTACAAAGGATCACCATACATCAGGAGCAACATATCAGAAACGTATTTAAAAGTATTTGTCAACTTCAGTTTCAGCCATAGCCTTAGAATCATATGTTTATATTGTTTCTGCCACTTCATTGTCAAAGGCTTTCCACAAATTAAAATTTGTTTATGTTGGAAAAGATGATGATGATGGAAGTCCGTTTGAAGAGGAAGTTACTGAAGCAGATTCATTAGCTTTTTCTTGTGCTAATAGCTGATGAACTTCACTCACGATTCTGTGATATGCCTGCATACACTTCTTGCTTCCTGCTGTAAACCCTTTTTTTTTAAATCATGGATAAGGTAACGTTGCTTGGATAACAACATACGGCGTATTAACAAGCCGCTCTTACGCGGGAGGGGGGGGGGGCACCCTTCCTGATTTTTAAAGGTCGAAATGAAGTTTAAAAGCGTCCAGGTTAAAACGTCTGTTTTGGGCAATGACACAGCTTGCTCAATGCTCGCCTCTTTAGTTACTTCATAAAAGATTTGAAGTAATGTAGTTGAATGTTTTATGCTATCCCTCTTCTCTGGCATCAGTTTATGTCCATCATTTCTGAGAACAGCTATAGTGGAAATTATGGGCAATTTGTTTCCAAAAACACATACTAGCATGTCAAAAAGCGAGTTCCATCACTTGGGGACTTCTTGTATTAGTTTTAGTATGGGCAGATTCATTTACACTTGTGTTTCCTGGAGTTTATTCATTGCAAGTGAACTTTTTTTGAAATACTGAACGAGACATTTAGTCTTTTCGACTACCCTCTTGAATGGTTTTATATCCAATTTAAAAATTAAATGTATATTGTGGGCATAACAGGGAACGTGCGCCCATTTACAAATTTTGAGCACAGCAACCATGTTAGCTGCATTGTCGGCTACAACTGCCACTATTTTGTTGTTTATTCCCCAGTTGGTCGCTTTTCTTTGTAGAAAATTATCTATGATTTCTGCAGTGTGCTGAAGTGAAAATTCCAGGTAACGCAAGACATTCAGATGAAGTTTCGTGCTATCATGCATACAGTGTGCAGTTTTCCAATAAAACTTTGATTGTTCAAGGAAGTCCACGCGTCAGTTGTCAGAGCGATTGGTGTTTTCGAATTCAGTTTTCCTCATAAGGTATCCTGCAGTTGATTGGGTAGTTGTGGCAGCAAGCTGGTGGAAAGGGTTTTCCTACTTGCAAGCTGGTAATTGGAGCAGAGCAGGGAAACAAACTTACTAAATTCTTCCGCAATGCTGAAGGGAAGGTATTTCTTAAGAACATTTTAAGTAACTGTAAGTCAATTTCTTTGCTTTTGTAAATTGGGAGGGGCTTAATAATCCTGACGAAATTTGTCAAAGATGAGTGTCCTCCTATTCATTGTCCTCCTATTGAAACGGGTTAAGGTGGCAAATGCAGGCATACTGCTGATCACATTGTTCGACAATAGCGAATCAACATAGCTGATGGATTCACTCACAGAAGCCGAGGAGTTAGAGGATAGAGTGAATCGCTGGCGAGACGCAGTTGGCGTCATATTGCTTGTTACATCACATGTTGATGGAGATCTAGATCGAAAATCCGTCCTCTCCAGTGGCACTGTGGAGTGTTTCTTTATAAGATGCGCTTTTAAATTACCCTAGGAACCTCCGGCAACACTTATGATGGCTTTGCAATATATGCATTCTTCTCTATCTACTTTTTTTATTGTAGTGATAATACAATACAGCAATTGACTTTAGTAATACTATTATAATTTCATTACTAATTCACCTTAAAAAGCTACCTTGAAAAGTTTGAAAGAGAATCTCTGTATTCATTGTCCAAACCATTACAAATTAATATTGATATGTAAAACTACACATGATTACAATAGCTGGAAATTGAATATCAGGGAATGGTTTTGATCGAGTCAATGATAAAAGATTCGAAGTATCATTATGGTTGCTTTTATGACAGTTTTAAAAGCCATGATTTCTTTTCTTGGCTACAGCCCTTCCCTCTCCTTTCCACAACTGGGCTCCATTCCATGTAGAAAGGAGCTGTGAAATTTGAGCTCAGTGAGATCAGGGAAACAGAGACCCCTGAACCATAAAAATTTGAAAACCCTGAAAAAATATTAAGTCCGCTCAAGTACTACTTATGCATGACTGCATGATAAATTAATTGTTTGCCTAATGTAGACAGATTGTTTACCTAGAATTTCTTAACTGAAAGCGTTTTCCTCATCGCAATATTCGTGTGACGGGCTAGGAAATACGAGCATACAAAAATGTTACTCGGTGGCCACAAGCTCAGATAAAGACTAACAGATAGACCAGCAGGCTCAGTGCGGACAGAAGTACGGATTTATGGAACCAAAACCTGTTTACGACCCAGCACGACCACCCCAGAACACAGTCGCCTTTCGCTTTCAAGTGAAGGTCGTAGAAAGTGCAACATCTTTGTTTTCTGCTCGTTTAAATAAAATAATTCACATTCGCAAGGTTATTACTCGCTTTAAATAACTGGCCAGTAAAGAGCTGTTTATCAAACAAACAGTAATAGTTTTCTTTTGCACTTTGCTGATGTCTGCATCACATTATCTATGCATTAAAGTGCCATACAAACCGTGTGGGAACTGAAGGTTTATTTATATACATCGTGACTTCCGACACAGGAGCTCAGAAACGGCATACTAAAATCTGAAGCTTTGTACAGCAACAGTGGCGACTACATAAAGATGCTGGAATATCATCTTAACTTTATAAGTGAAAGAAAGAGGATGGGGGAAGGGTCTGTGAATGGACTTAGTCATCAATTATCTGAGAAACAGATCTTCTAGACGAGCACGGGCAGTGAGGCAGCCATGTTAATGAGTGGAACAAATATGAAATTTTACAATTTCGTTTTACTGTACTTAAAATATAAACTTTACACAGCTGTACCCGAAAATAAAATGAAAGAGAAATCTGTTGCTAGTTCAATGCTAATAATTATGTTTAACGTAATATGGAAAAAGTTTCAAAGTCACTTTTCTAAGTTTCTCTTTAATAAGTGGAATACCATGGCCTCTAACTTATCCCAATGTCATATTTAAATACATTAACTACATTCGTTTTTTCTAGCATTAATAGTTTGCGTGTAGAGATCTGGAGAAGAGAAGATGAAAATCTCATGCAACATGCATGTAGTATTGTAAGCCTGTTTGTGGCTGTTTCCCAACTTAATATACCGTAAGTGTCATGTAGAAAATTCTTCGTCTTGATTTCCTCTACACAACTATGCTACGTTGTAAACAATAATCGTTTACACCCTATATATACTTCACCCGGTCTCTGAATTCCTAGGTGAAGTAGACACTTTATGGAAGAATAAATAGTTTTAAAATAAAATGTTTTCTCATCATATTTGCCTCATACTCTTAGTAAAAAGTAGGTTTTTATGTTGCATTATTGAAGTTAATGCAGCAGTTAAGTTCACAGTAATAAAATTTTTGCTTTGAGAGCTCCTTCTGAACAAATATTTTGAGAGAATAAGTAAATACAGTTTTATGGAAATCTACATCTTTTCAAATGGGAGGCACTCTCTTTTCCTACTGAGCCAAACTGATCCACAAGTCACTTTTCTTTTTTCTTTTTTGCAAAGAAACCAAACTAGTAGGTAATGCAAACAGGAAACAACCACACATAAAAAAGAGTAGAGCCTATCTAAACTTAGTGTTTTATATATGAAACATAGACGAAAGTCGTTTTTATATGAATTTTTTACACTACAAATTAAGGTAATTATTGAAAGTTAGTTGTTAAATCAAGTCCATGAAACCATATATATATATATATATATATATATATATATATATATATATATATATGTGTGTGTGTGTGTGTGTGTGTGTGTGTGTGTGTGTGTGTGTGTGTGTGTGTGTAAATATGTCTTCTGCTGTTATCGAAATAATGAAGTGAACTGATATGCCCTTTTATACCTGAAAAGATGTATCTATTACATACAACTTCATTTTATATAATTTACATAACTAAAAAATACTTCTTAATTACCAGTCGTCGACGCTGAATAGCCAGAATCAGAGTTCAAGAACAGTTTGAAACAGATGTAGAATGGACGAGCGCAGTGGACGAAACGAACAACTAGATACTGAACTAACTAGGAACAGTCGGCAGTGGAAATGCGACGAGTGGTCACGCGGAGAACGGTGAGTGCGGCCGAGGGAGAACGAGACAGAGACGAGAAAGGGACCGAGGCTCGAACGAGACCGGCCGAAGTGCCATTGAGGGGACGAGGCCGACCGTTTCTCGTTCCCGGGAACTGTAAGTAGACCACCGCGACCGAAGTGAACTATAAAAGACCGTTCCTTAGAATTCGTTCCTCGGGCCTTTCTTTCATCTTGGTGAACCGTTCCTTTGGACCTGTTAGTACGTGAACTACCCATCTCTAATCCTGACCAGTACTTAGATTTAAATACTCTTTGAAATTGTTCATATGTTTGGCAAGATTCTGGGGTGTGCGTTGCCCAGAGGGCACCATCATCGTGAATATAGCCTGTTGTGCTTGACAGAAGACAGAGGACACTAACAGTGTAATCCCTACTTTTCCCAATAAACAATTCGGCGATAACCCATTGTAATTCATTTCATTACTGTACAGCATGACAGGAGTATTGTAACTATCCAATGTTCTATTAGCTGGTGGAGGGGTGCCATGATTTAATCTTCTATCTGCCGACAGTTTCTGCTGTGTGTTTGTGATTTGCGTTGTAACTTGCTCTCGCCAATCTGTCAATCTTTGATTCAAGTAGATTTTATGTGTTCTAATTCTGACTTAATTGATTCACTGGTATTGTCCTGTGCAGACATTGCAGCTGTGACCAATTCATTTTTCATGTGTCCTAATCCTGAATCTTATTTGCTATTAATATCTTTGTCTTGTGTGGAGGTCATTACGAAAAGTCATCAACAATGTGCATGCACTGATCATCAAATTCTATCTGTACTTATAGCTCCCTGCTCTTCCACAAAAGAGTCAGATTTATTTTATAAGTCATTTACAGTATCTGTTAATTGTTTTTGTTCCTTTGCCAAAGAATGTATGACATCTGGAGACGTTTTTAACTGTGCAACTTCACTTAGAAAAGGATTACACTGTAGTGACAAATTATAAAATTATTAGTCATTTTTATTAAATGATTGGATTGTTTTCCTTATTGTGCTGATAGGTTGTTAAAGTTCGTTTATTGTTCAATTTTGAGGCTTTCTATACTTTCTACCACTGTCTGCAAACTTTTTAACAGATGCATAATTGTTTTAACTGGTTGATTAATTATTTGGCCGCTACATTCACATGAAATATCGCCCACTGGAGCATTTACGTCATATAAAACATCATTGGGATGAACAGTTGCATTACATAAAATGTTTTCTGTGTGAACTTCAGCCTCACATAAATGATCACCAATTACAGCATCTGTCTCGCTTTCAGAGTAAAATTCTAGATTATGTAATGAAATATGTGAATTTTAAATTTCTGCATAAGCTAATTCACTTTATTCGATGTCAATTTCCACATCACGATTTCCTCCCATAGCCATTTCAGTAGTCTTTGCTATTTCGACCATTACACAAAATGTAAGGAAAAAATGTTTAAAAGAATTGTAAGTAACGTATGGTCCAAAAAGTCTCTACATGGTAATAGTGCTTAATATTTACAATTAACCAAATTAATAATTAAGGATTGTGCATATAACAATGTGATGTGACTTCCACCTTAACATTTTTATATCTTCTTCTTCTTCCTCTTCTCTGTAGGACCCTGGGTAGCCCCTTCATGGACTGCATTTTCCTCTTCTTCTCCCAGAACCTCTTCATTCTTTCTCTTTTTCTCTCCTGTTCTTCTTCTGTCGGTTCCACTGATGACACTCTAATCTTTTCGTGTAGTCCTCTCTGTCATTCCAACCAGTCCTTCCAAAGTTCAATGACCCACTTGGTTCCTGTCTTTCCCTTTGTCCTCTCTGTTGTTTCCCACACTCTCTTCATCATTCTGTCCATACTCATTCTAACTACATGTCCAGCAAACCTTGACCTTTGAGTCTGATTTCCCCGGATATTGTTCTCATGTTCCAGTACAATTCTTCCCTAGATCTTCGCATCCACCCCTCTCCACCTCTTTAGGGACCTAGTATTTTTCTCTCTTCTTTCTGTAGTTGATCCTCCCCATTTCTTCCTAGTGTCATCGTCTCAGCAGCATATAATACTGCAATCCTCACCATTGCCTTGTAGTGGCTCATGTTTGTCTCTCTCTCTCTCTCTCTCTCTCTCTCTCTCTCTCTATATATATATATATATATATATATATATATATATATATATATATATATATATATATATTCTTTTTTTATACCCTACTAGAACAGCCATCTTGTGGTCAGAAATTACTGTAGAATTAGAAGTCAGACTCTTTGAAATTAGATAAAAATTTTCTTTGTAATGGACAAAGATCTTAATGTTGAATGGTATACACACATGATAAATAAGGAAAAACGCTGTTGTTATTATCTTGAATAAGAATATGATGTAGATTCCTGTTAATAATTCGCTTCTTTCCCTTTTTTGTAATTGACTTTCCTCTATTGATCTTTTCTAACAGTTCATTTTTCGTTAACATTGATTCTGTACTGGCTTGTCTAAGTGAATGCGACGATATGGAACATTAAAACCAGATCATGTAAAACATATAAAAGTTGTGTTGCAATTTTTCCATTAAAATTCGATTTCTTGAATATAAAAGGTTAATGTTCAATTATTTGATAACTAACAAGAAGAGAAAGTGGAGTTATCTTAATGACGTGATCTAGGAAAATTGGCGTAATCTATGATAGCTGACTCTCTGTAAACAGATTGATGCCTGACAGTGAATCGATATTTCAGTGCATTTATGGGGTTTATAATGGAGTGGCTCCTTATAAATCGTGGGACTTCGCGTAATAAATTTAGGGTGAATGCAGGTTCTATTATTGACCATGCGATTTTCATTCAACGCTGCTGTAATGCCAGCTGGTCAAGGTCATCACCGTTTTAGCACCGTACAGTTTAAATCATCACTCACCATGACAACAGCTGTAAAAACAGGACAAGAAGTCATAATAATAGTAAATAAAACATTTTTTTAAAGACTATATTACTAATTTGCGAAACAGAAAATAAACATCTTAGAACAGTTGTCGAGCCACGGAGCGCGCGAAAAAAGGGTGAATTATAGGAAGCTAAACTTTTTCTATCACTTTTTTCTTGAACAAAATCCAAACGATTATTCTGAGTTTAAAAGTCTTACCATAGAGTAAATATCTCTGGAGAGAACATTCACATGCGCAGAACAGATTTTGTGTTGTCAGCATACATTGCTGGCCTGCCCACGTCTTCTCGGGACACCGTGTGTTTGTCTGTATAGCACCCTGTATATTTGGAATGTCACTACGTCCCTAGTACAGACGGATTCTTTTCGTGTCGTGGATTATTTATATATTTTGTGCCGACATTTTAACAGTATCCATTTGATACCGGGAATAAACCAGCTATGTAACATTTAAGGGCAAGTGATATTGCAATCTGCTTCTTTGCGATAGATATCACAATTCAGATGCACTCGATTTTTGGTAGTTTTCGGTATGATAGGGCACTTTATAGTGTTACAGGGCCTGACGTACATTTTTGCAGTGATAGTCTTGCAAAACGACTTGACAGTACGCTAGTACTTTTGCAAGTGACCGAAAAACACCGAATTTGCCACACATTAGCGATTATATCCCTGATAATTCGTCCTTTTTTCTGCTCTTTTCTCGTTTTTGCGACCTAAAGCACAATTTTTCTTACTGGTGACACTTTAACGCATTTTACGTACTTGCTCCCAGTTTATTAAATAAATAGTAGACTGAGTAATCTACATACATAATCAACAAGTCGCTGATAAATGCATGGAGGATAGTATTTGCTGAAACAACTAACAATTCCCTTTCCTGTTCCACTAGCAAATTTACGAGAGGAAGTGATTGTTTATAAGCTTTTGTACAAGCCGTAATATCTATTATATAGTCATAAGTCGTACTTAATTACAATGCCTCTCGAAATTTTTAAACATATACAGTGTCTCTTACTAATATGATAACTATAATTAGTATGTACCCATGAAAAGTTACTATCCCTCCTTTCACATATTTTTCTTTGCATCCGTAGCAACAACAGTAATTCACCATCGCTATTACACTATCAACAAACGGTGAAACACAACAAAAACTCTTGATATTATAAACTTCAAACGCTGCGGAAAGCACACACGCCCAGCGAAGTCCCGAAAACACGTGACAATCCTGGTTTAATGTTGACAACATGCGCAGAACCAGCAGAACGCATTGTTCACTCCAGAGATATTTACTCTATGAGTCTTACAAGCGTTCACAATACTATCTGTGCATTGTGAGGATATATTGTTCGATACCTTAATGAATCCTTGTGTATTTGCTGTATATATGTACATGTGAGATGATTGTATGTTGAAAATGACAAAAATCAATAACAAACCAGAAATCAGAATAAAGTTCGAGTTTTGGAAACACGACCTTTTACCCACAAACGATTCTTATCCGCGTTTCGTGATATCGATACCAAGCAATTGTCATGTTTGTTGGAAATATCGATTCATTACTTATGTCGATTTCTATGTTATTGTTTGGTATTTTGAAAAGTTCGGAGTGAGACGGATACTTATTACGTTGAATTAAATATTGTATTGTTTTTAGTCTGCAGTTCAAATATGAGTAAAAGAAAGGCCCAATCTATTGAAAACAACCCTAATCATGATATTTGTGAATTATTACTGGGTGAGCTTAATGATGGAATTGTCATCGATTTCTTGTGTCTATATTTAACGATTTGTGCCGTAAAGAAACCAGCGTTGGAGAACACACAAGCAAAAAGCTGCCCCCATTGTGTGTGGTTTACTTAGTTCTGGCATGTAACGTAGCGCTGCATTTCGGTTCCATATAGGGCTTATATTTTACCTCCCACTCCGTCCCCCTATCACGCCTATCCTGTACTACTACGTTATATGGCCTTATTTTCAGAAAATATACTTGTCTTCAAATCGAGGTTTACCTCTTTAGTCTGTAATGTAGTTGAAGGTAAATTTCGTTGTTCGTTCAACATTGTCTTTATTAACCAAACAAATTTCCAAATGTTGGGTTATCCGAGATTGTACAAAAACAAGGAAGCAGTTGCAGAAATATTATTTATATTCGAAAACATCAAGTATAGTACACAAAATAAAACAAAATGTCTGACATATCAGTCTGAAGAACTAATGTATTTATAATTGTAGTATAAACCAATAGACAATACCATTTTCTCATTTCAGTCTGAAATTAAGAGATGTATTTTTAACTTCCCAGTTGCTTCAAATAATTCATTGGAAAATAATGTTCTTTGTTCAAAAGAAGTGATTAGTAAGAAAATTGTGTGTTACAATAGATTTTTCTTCTTGCCCAGGTTTCAGAATGTAACTGTGTAATGTGGTGGTCAGATTTTCAACAAACTCTTGTCTAGCGAAAGGCAACAAGTTGGGAATTCTTTTCAATTAAAAACGTATCTCATTAGCTGCTCTAAAATTTATGTGAATGTCTAGATTCAAGGTTTGAATTATTCCTATTAAACACATGGCAACTAAAGTGTTTGTTATAAACCTGTATCACAAGTTAGACAATTCTGTAGATATGACTAAGTATTTATAGCTGAAAAAATATTTTTCTTGAAATATGTCATTATAATCAAGTAAATATTAAACTACTAGCAACTGATAAACAACAGCTCTATAGTAAAATGGAATAGATGGCAAGGTATTTCAAAAGAATAACTTTATTGTTGATTTATTTGATTAAATGTAGATAGCATAAGTGTGAGTGAAAAACAGCAGAATAGTAATAGTTTAATGTTAAAACAGTATATCCATTAAGTTTCTTTGCTGCCTTTGTCTTCTGTTACTGTATATCTTGACTCGTTCCATATCCCTGAAGGTAGAGCATGATGGAGTCTGCAGAACTCTATTAATGAATTAATGAGGTTATTTTTTATGATCTGATGTACTTGTTTAACATATATAATGCCTTGATATTCACTTCTATGTTACTTATTGTCTCTGGCAATTACTAGTTAAAAATGCCAAATTGCACTGTGGTTTTGGGGTCCATGTTAGACTGTAGGTCTTCCTATAACTGATTCAGTAGGTCAGTTCAAAACGTTAAAGAAAGCGAAGGACATATGGCTTGCGATGGGACCATACCAAGTAGGCCTGCAGCACTATTACTTTTCAAACCAAAATTGCTTTATAATTTCAGAAAATAGGGTATATAATTGTGATTTGAAATTGACTAAAATGTTCAGTACATCATAATCCCATATTGATGATCTCTTTCTTCATTCCAATTGCTCATTTCTTCTATGTTTATTTCTGGAAAGTGGAATATGCCTTAATGCATCATTTTTTTAAAACTCAGTGTATAAAAACATTGGGCTAAGTATTTGGCAGTCCATAATCACTCTTCTAACAGAAGTCTATTTACTGAACTTTTGCTTACTATTTTGACAAGATTTCATTAATTTGCATAAACATCTCACAATACTCTAGGAAATTTGTTCATGGTGTTTGTTCAGTGTCACATCCTCTTAATTATAACAGTATACTTTATCTAGGTTTTGTTATTTTATCGTGCAAGCTTAGCCATACCTTATTGTTTGTCATTTTTGTGTACCTTCTCAGAACACACGATTTCTGATGTTTAGAAATGATATGATAAATCAAGAACAATAGCCTGCATATCTTTGAAGTACTACATCACTAACTTTCCTGCATGTTGAAAAGTGTTCTCTATTTTGTGAAAAGAAACTTAGATTTCATTAGGTTATTGAGAACTGCCATGTGAAGAATGTGATGCATATTAAGTGTACATGTGGTAGAGGGTTTCATTTTGTGTTAACCCATACATTTAAAGTCATTGAGCTTAGTGAGACAACACCAATAATTACTCATTCTTAATTATTTTCACGTTTTGGAGCATGTTTACAGTTTTTTACTTTTATGTACTGTGTGTCAGTTGATTTACAAAGATCTCAGTGAGTATATAGCTACATTCTGATTGTTTGCAAGAGTGACTCGTATCTATAATCATATCAAACTTTATGTCGGTCATGGAAGGCTCAATGGAAATACACTTACGCATTAGCTTTCGGCCACATCCTTAGTCAGAAAGAAACTTTTCTGACAAAGACTGTGGGCGAAAGCTAATTTTAGCTCTGAACAGGAACATGTGGAAGAACTGACAGACGTGCCCGGTAGAACTGTATCCATAGGATACAGCCACTATAAAGGAACTCATAAAAAAACAGTGACTGCTGCATAGCAGGTAAAACAAAGCAGAAGGCTATAGATAGAGATGTTGAATTATACTAGTTTAACTGTCAAGAGTGCAATCCATGAAACCTTCAGTGACTACCATACCAGAATAGGGTCAAAAGATCTTTCACCAAATCCAAAGAAACTCTGGTTGTATGCAGTGGCTGTTACTGGTACCAAACTTGGTGTCCAGTCAGTCGTGGACAAAATAGGAACTGAAACTGAGAGTAGGAAAGCAAAATGAGAAGTACTTAATTCCACTTTCAAATGTTGGCATGATTATTACCTCAGTTTAATTCTCACACCACTGAAAGGATTAGTGAAATAGATATTAGTGTCCGTGACATTGAAACAGCTGAAAGCCTTAAAATTGAACAAAGCTCCAGGGCCTGATGGAATCCCATCAGATTTTGTACTGAAATGTGGCTGAGTTGGTCCCACTTTTAAGGATAATCTACTGTAGATCCCTGGAACAAAAAACTGTACCTATTAGTTGGAAGAAAGCACAAGCCACACAAGTCTACAAGTAGGATAACAGAAGTGATCCACAACACTACCATGTAGTACTCTTAACGTGCATTTATTGTTGAATCTTAGAACATATTCTGAGTTCAAAACTAATAATTTACCTTGAACAGAATGACCTCCATGCCAACCATCCAGGATTCTGAAAACGTATATAATGTGAAATCCAACTCTCACTTTTCTCATGTGGCATACTGAAAACCCCAGATCAAGACAGTCAAGTAGATGCAGTATTTCTCGAATTCTGAAAAACATTTGATTCAGTACCACGCCTGTGGTTATAATCAAAAGTAAAATTGCATGGAGTATCAAACGAAATTTGTGGAAGGATTAAGGTCGTTTGGTAGGGAGGGCACATCAAGTTATCCTGAATTGAGAGTCTTCAAAAGACATAGGATTTAGATTTTCTTGACCTTGCGGATGGTATTAATAATAACGTCTGACTTTTTGCAGAGAATACAATTATGTGTAATGCAGTAATGTCTGAAACAAGCTGTGCAAATATTCAGTTAGAATCTTGATAAGATTTCAAAGTGGTGCAAAGGTTGGCAACTAGTTTTAAATGAGGGCAGCACAAATTATCATAGGTTTGTTCATTCCAAGCAAGTTCATCATGAATATGCTAAAATAACTGAACTGGCATGTGCTTGAAGATATACACAAACTATCTTTCTAGAGCCAACTTTAAGTGAGGAATTTAGGAATATATTACAGCCTTTTACGTATTGCTCCCTTAGGGATCAGGAAGATGTGATTAGACTACTTAGAGCATGCACAAAGGCATTTAAGCAATCATTTTTTCTATGAACCAAATGTGACTGGAACGGAAGAAAGCTCTAATAACTGGTACAATGGGAGGTGCCCTCTGCTGTGCACTTCACAGTGGTTTGCAGAGTGTTGATGTTGATATTAACTGAAAACTGCCCTATGACATAGAAACAGTCATGAATTAGAAGTCATAATTTTATAATTGTTCATAATAGTCATTTATAAACTTTAATTTCAATTTAAGTTCATATATTTTTAAGTCTTTGTAATTTGCTCCTCAAGTGGTGGTTGGGTGAGGAAGTTCAGTTGTCCAAACCATGTTCCCACCACGCGTGATAGTCATTGAAAAGCATATCCCTCAACTTATGTCTTGAAACAGATGCCGTTGTCACAGTGACATTTCGGCTGTGGCTACAGCCCAGCCATCTTAACGAAGCAATGACCCCAACTACACTACATTTACACAGCTTACTCATTTAGGCCTACAATCACCCATGTCCTGACATTTTTGCACTGTATTACTGAGTTTCCATGAGTGACAGGCAGTCACTGAAGCATATGTACTATTTACCCAAAGATTTTCAGTTTATATTGACTGACGGCTAACCTAGAGAAATTGTGGTAGAAATACTTTCTTTGTGTAACCCTTCGGCTGTCACGTTCATTGCTTCCATTTCAGTGTTCTGAAATCGTGATCTATTGTTTGTGACAAACATGAAAAGAAATAAATGTTTCGTTCATAGTTGTTAATGTGCTTAAGTAGTAGTTACTGGAGGCCAGGGGATATACATTGCACATTATCTGCATTACACCTTTTCATGTGCACAGTAAGTGCCTCAAGTGTTTGTAAAGCACCAAGAATCCACACATTCTCTTTTGATCACTCCAATTAATTATTTTCATAGTTAACTTGTTTCAGTTAAAATTGCTTATTCTAAAGTGGTACCTTAAATAGCATTCATACATCCCTTTTTATACCAGTGCAACATGTATGTCTTTATTTTAAATGCCAGTATGTCTTGCATGTTCGCTGTACAACATAGCATAGCGTTAACTACTACTTTAATTATGTTAATCTAAGATTGTGCTTTACAGATTTGACTTAGCTTCAGTGTTGTTCATAAGATGTTGATAACTTTGTATGAGGTGATACAAATTGTAACAGCATGTAAGACACTTGAAAACTGTGTGCTAGACCAGGACATGAATGATACAATACCTTTTTGAGCTATGCTGTTCCAGTCGGACCATTTGACCATTCATCTAAGGGCAGCTCACATGTTTGTATGTCTTTACTTCTGTTGTAAACTTTAGAGACTTCCTCTCCATAATTATGTAGCACTAGCAGCTTTGAGAAAAGAATATGGTGATCTAATGGATTTTTGTAACCAATAGCTGGTGATGATGTCATTCTCTCTGTCAGATTTGCAGTGTAGTAACAACACTAAGGCTGTGCTAAAGTCAATCTCTGGTATATTCTTTACCATTATGGTTCAGGGGTTTTTCTGGATAGCCTCTGAAGGGTTCTGACATGGCACTGTTTGTAGTGGTTTACTCAAACAAATTAGACATCCGGGTTAAAGTTCACATCTAGCACATAATAGTCACTTGTCGCAAATGATCATCACAGTGTATTCTCTGTTGAACTGCTTAACTTGTGGTACTATCACTCCTGGAAGAAAGTATATTGTGGAGACTTAGCTTAGTCACAGCCTGGGGGTTTGTTTCCAGAATGAATTTTTCACTCTGCATGGAATATGTGCTGGTATGAGCCTTAATATCAGATAGATACTGGCAGAAGTAAAGCCATGAGGGAGTGTCATGAGTCATTCTTGGGTAACTCAGTCAGTGGAGCACTTAGCTGTGAAGGACAAATGTCCCCAGTTTGAGTCCAGTTCTTTTCACAATTTTAATCTGCCAGGAAGTCTTATATCAGTGCAAAATCTGGTGCAGAGTAAAGAATTCACCCAGGAAACAATCCTGCAGGCTGTGTTTAAGTCATGTTTATGATGTGTCCTCCTTCCAGAATTGCTAGTAAGTCAGGAAGGTGGGGCATGTGGTCCTGACAGAAGATAAGCCGTAATACCAAGTTGTGAGTTGTGTTTCGGTAGCTCAGTCAGTAGAGCACTTGACTACAAAAGGCAAATGTTCCAGGTTCGAGTCCAGTCTGGCGCACAGTTTTAATCTGCCAGGTAATTTCATATTAGCATGCACTAATGAAAAATGAAAATTCATTCTGAAGAAAGTAAGGAGGTAAACTGATTTGCATTCACAATACAAAATATAATGAGGTCACAAGGCCTAGGTGCCTCGGCTGTATGTGGAGACTTTAGTTTTCTACATATAATACTTATGTCTTCTGCTTCATGTATCAACAAAATTTGTGAACTGCTTTGGTGTGGTCTTCAGTTACTTATAACTTTTGTTTTGGCACCAGTGGGGCCTGTAACTGATGAAAATGACAGTATCAACCAACTAAACTAATCCAAATGTGACTCAGATTCTTTGACATTCTTTGATAATTCTATATTTAGAATTTCTAGTTGAGATGTAAGAAATTCTTCTATTTTGTTGGCGGGTCTGCCTGATTATCCATGTGGTAATTTTGTTAACATTTGTTCTTCATAACTTGTATATTATTAATGCATTAACTTACTCGCCACCACTTCCAAACAATTATCAAAGGATAAATACATAGATTTCATTCAGTACACGGAGTTGCTTCCCTTGAATACTTTGTGACGAGTTTAACACATACTGGGTTGTAAATTGAATTTTAATGCTTAGTTTCTGTGGTGTGGTGCTCTTCTGCTTGGACCACAGATTGACCGCAGATCGACTCAAAGCTTCAGCTAACTGGTAGTTCCATTCCATACCAATAATAATCACTGCAGCATGTCACATAAAGAGTTAAGCCAGCTAATTGTGTTATGCTAATTAGGCATGAAAAATTATCGGAAAATAACATTTTAATTTTTTAAAAATAGTAATAACATTATTTCCTCCCTCCATGAACCATGGACCTTGCTGTTGGTGGGGAGGCTTGCGCACCTCAGTGATACAGAGGACCGTACCGTAGGTGCAACCACAGCGGAGGTGTATCTGTTGAGAGGCCAGACAAACGTGTGGTTCCTGAAGAGGGGCAGCAGCCTTTTCAGTAGTTGCAAGGGCAACAGTCTGGATGATTGACTGATCTGGCCTCATAACACTAACCAAAACGGCCTTGCTGAGCTGGTACTGCGAACGGCTGAAAGCAAGGGTAAACTACAGCCATAATTTTTCCCGAGGGCATGCAGCTTACTGTACAATTAAATGATGATGGTGTCCTCTTGGGTAAAATATTCCGGAGGTAAAATAGTCCCCCATTCGGATCTCTGGACGGGGATTTCTAAAGAGGACGTCGTTATCAGGAGAAAGAAAACTGACATTCTACGGATCGGAGCGTGGAATGTCAGATCCCTTAATCGGACTGGTAGGTTAGAAAATTTAAAAAGGGAAATAGATAGGTTATGGATACACTAAGCAGATTCAGGAGGATGTATGTTGCAGTAAGTACTGGGAGGTGAAGAACCTTGCACAGTGATTAGAAAAAAACTTAATAATATGGTAATGGAAAGTTATGGTGGACTGTAGATAATTAAGGAGCAAAGGTAACAAACTCGCTGAATAGTGGAGGCACTGAGTTGGTAATAGCCACGTAAACAAAACTGAAAACTACTGAATAGTGGAGCCACTAAGTCAACACACACACACACACACACACACACACACACACACACACACACAGAGAGAGAGAGAGAGAGAGAGAGAGAGAGAGAGAGAGAGATACTGTTTATGTGTCTGTCAGCAAGTCAACACCTATACCATTCAGTAAGTTGTTACCTTTATTCATAAATTATGTACAAAAATGTTATTAAATTGCTTAAACTGTTGTTAATCATTATTTATATACTATGGCAATGTCTTTAAAATAAAGCAGTCTTTAGCTTATAAGGAAAAAGTGGGAGGTTCATTTGCACATTGTGTACAGCTCTTGGCTGTTAGCTTCCCATAATCATTCACACAAGGAACAAGCTGGGATTACAAATAATTAGAGTGAAATAGACAAATGTATTGAACAAAACAGTGTGTATGAATTGCCTGTTTCTAGTTTACATAGATTTTGAGAAAGCATTCATCTCATATTGATCAAAATTGCTTCATAGAGCCCCTGAAAAGTAAGGTATTGGTTCACTCTGCATCACTGTACCAAAAAGTAAATATGTTCAAACAACATGATTTCAGATCACCAAAACTCTTCTCAGTAGTCACTGAGAAAGGATTCAGATTCCTAATCTATTGAAAATGAAGACAAAATACATATAATTGGAAGATATGGAAACCCTATTTGTTTTAGCTGATGGCACTGAACTCTGTGCTGCTATGCAGATACACTCCAAAACCAAGTACATGAACTTAATGCAGGAAGTTTGAAAGTAAGCTTCAAAATCAAATTTAGTAAGACTAAAATAAGAATATAGACACTGAAAAATTAATTTTATAAATCTACAGTAAAGTCATAGAACCAGTTGATGAGTTTTTATACTCAGGACAGTTGAAGACAACTGGATTATTATCAGATGAGATAAAAAGGAGAATGAACTGTGTAGTGGTTGTCCACTGTAGTAGACATTTGTTAATGTAGCTTCTTTGACATTTTTAGTTAGTCCTGAGGCTGCAAATGCACCAAGGGCACAACACCAGCAGGGAGTATCCACTGGAGTGGACTGCATGCATTTTGAGCATCAGGACTAATTAACAGCACCAAGGAAGCAACATTAACAGTTGCCCATTGCAGTGGACGACTCACCACAGGCTTAGAAAGAGCTCAGAGTGCTTATGAATACAGTACTGAATACAGCATATACTTTTTAAATAAAATGAAAAGGATTTCTCTATAGCTTCTGTTGAGTGATATGACATTTTCTTGTCTTTCACTTGAATTTCCATAAAAAGGTGGGGAGAGGGTGAAAAAGTAAGATAGAGCTACAGTTAATTCAAATTTTTGTTCAGCAGGATTACAATGGGCATATAAAAGAAGATTGGCAGTATAATCATCCATCCCTACATCTTGTTATGTCAATCCCATCACAAGGAGAACCTCAGGGATGTGGGCTGAGTCAAGTTATACATGAAGAGGGGGAAGATACATTGTTGGCTACTTGTGTAATATATACTAGCAAAAATAATGACTAGTACTAATCTACTCAAACTGATAATTGGGGCAGTTACTTCTAGATGGCAAGATATATTTATGTTAGGAGGAAAACAGTTCCTTTGAAAGAATCCGCTGCTCCTCCTCATGGTCTACTCAGCTTCTGTTTTTATCCAGTATTTCAGACAAAGAATTTATGTAGCTTTGCACAGAGCACTAATACAAATATGAAAGTTATTCAAAATTTACATTCTTGATTCCAGTCATTCTGATAAATTGTATAAGGAGTGGCTAATGAGGAATTCTTTTACATTGTTTTTGAATATTTGCGAATGTGCAATTTCTTGTCTGATGTTCACTGACAATTTGTTTAGCACTTTTGCACCAGAATATAAAACTCCATTCTGTATCCTGATTCATAGTCTGTTTGGAATTGATGACTGTGCTGGTATGGGTACACAGATTCTCATCAAATTATTTAAATTAATCACTGTTGGAGGTGGCCAGTACATGCATGGGTGATGGTCCAGGTAAACTTTTGTGCTGTTGATAATTTTCCCCTTGACTTTATGGCAGAGAGAACAGGTGGGCTGATGCCGTAAAATCACTGATCACCTCTTTGTGCCAATGTCATTGATAAAATTCCAAACTGTTCTGCAGTGTCTCATCAAGTGAGGGCATGCGCCATTGTTGATGGTGATCCACCCATTGAATGGGGATGTTAAGCACGGTGGCCCCATTGATGCTCTTCAAAAGGAATAGGCTATGTGCCAGCACTGGATTTCACCCTCTCTCTCCTCATTATCTCCAACACAAATACGAAACGACACTTTGCACACATACACACCCATTACATTCATCTTCATTTAACAAATACACTTTCCCACACAACTCTCATACTTAATGTAGGAAAGGGCATGCAGGCATGAAGATTAGGGAAAATCTTTCCAATTAGGTGGCTGAACCTGCCCTTTGGGATTTCCCAACCATTCATGCTATATGACTTTCCTTTTAGTCTACTTGGAAATTATACCTTCTAATAATACCTTCTAATATTGTGAGTATGAATTGCTGAATCCATCCTAAATTTATTCTTGTTCTTAATCACAAATAGCATTAGTGTATGTATTGGAATGTAAGTGTGAAATCCTCTAGGTCACTGAAGAGGTTTCTGCAAGATGTTTGTTTATTAACTTTAAGTAATATTCTTACTAGATGCTTCTGTAGAATAATTACTGTTTTCACCTTAGATGCAGGCCCCAGAAGATTCTGCCAATAAAACAGAATGAAGTACAACCTTACTTCTTTTTTCTGCTTGATTACTTCTGAATACTTGACATGACACATCTCTCATTTTTATTAGAGCTGGCTGATTATGAGCGAAATGTTAGTCGCAATATCCACAAGTATAATGCATACCGTAAAGCGGCGTCAACTCTTGCGGCACACCCTACACGTGTCAAATCTGGTGCAGAAGCTCGAAAGCTGCCGGGAGTGGGAGAAAAAATTGCCAAAAAGATAGATGAGTTCCTGGAGACAGGGAAGCTGCGGAAAGTGGAAAATGTAAGTGTTTTTGAAAGCTACTTGTTGAACGTAACTCTTTGTAGTGGACTTGTGGAAAAGATAATTTTTCAATTGCAGTAAAGCACAATTGTTTCAATGAGCACTTGTGTTTTGATGAATTTCATCTTTTTCCTTAATCTTTTTTTTCAGATTAGAAATGATGATTCTTCAAAAGCAATAAATGAGTTAACAAGAGTTTCAGGTATAGGACCAGCAAAAGCAAAAGAACTTGTTGATTCTGGTATTAAAAGCATTGAAGATTTGAAGAAAAACAAAGAGAAGCTTAATCATCACCAGCTTATTGGATTGAGGTGAGCTTAGTAGGGTTGTTTATTAGTGCTTCTGTTGGAATAACGCTAAATTAGTCTGGTATCATAATTGTCACTTACTCTGTTGCAGTAACTGCTAAATTTTCCTTGTACAGTTAAACTGCAGGTTTCGTCTTAATTTATGTGAGACTGACACGTACTAGAACTTCCTATTATATTGTATGGAAAACAGGTAAAACTGTTCTCAACCCAGACATTGTTTTGAATGTTTCAGCACCTTACTGTTGGAAGTGGTATGCTCTTGTCTTCCTCCAACATTTGAACTAATTTGCTCAGTCAGCTATTGGGAACCTTACAGTTATATGTGGATTTTGAACAGCAGTATAACTCGCCATTTTTCATGTTAACAAAACATTGTCAGTAGTAATGATAAGTGACACAAAAAAAGGACTGACTGAGGACTGAACCTTGGAACTTTGGATTTGCAATTTGTTTACCCATGGTAGCCACTGAGACGTCTCTCTGTAATTTAACAAGAAGGCCACAAGGGATAGAAATAGTTCCAGTAATATGCTGCTGAGATGACAGCACCAGGTTGTTGGTTATGATTTGTTGTAGTTCTCTTTTCTGCACCGAAGTTGGTACAGAGACATTTGAGATTCCATATTTATCCAGAAAAAGCCCTCACATTAGTCAACAAGTCTATGATTCTCCAGGAACTTTCTATCTGATGTCTATGCTTTTAATGAACTGTGTACTGAAATAGCTAAGTCGGTAATAAAGAGAAAATTGTAAAGAAACTAAATTATTGCATGAAAAACATTCATTATCCAGTCTGATTTTACCTGTAATGTGCATGGCAGTCATTAGGAAACTTATCTGGAAAAGGATGTAAAACTTGAAGAAGGGGTGACTAGCTTGATATTTATTTGATATCACTCAACAGTACTTGTATCACATGTGAGAGGACTGACGTACCCTAAGTTTACTTTGTTTGTGTCATACTGGTAGCGTTGTAGTTTTAGTGTGTGATAATGCAGATTGTTGCAGGGCTGTATATTATTAATAGATTCAGGATTTGCAAACTGTAAATATGAGTACTGGGTGACAACATAGTTCTGGTGAAGAGATTGGGTTGCTACTAGTGTACAAGCATAAATCTGGCTAGTAGTGTACACAAGAGAGAGATTTGAATTTTGAGATTTTCTTCATCTACATTGTCCCATCATGCTTAATACCGAATGATGTTTCAGGAGTGCAGCCAGGTTTTCTTCTGGGCACCTGCCAGATATCTCCAGGTGATCTACTGAAGGCTGCCTTCGTCTCCCTGTCACACACATTTTATTTGCACACAGTAAGCATTTTGCACATGTGTCATGACTGTATCAGCAAGACCGACCACACTGCCTTGATGGTGAAAATTTACTGCCTCAGTGATCTGTCTTGCAGGTATGACGATGGTGCAAGCATGGAACGTAAACAATGTGCTAATTAATTATGTGAATATGTAATCAGTATCAATCTTCGACAGCTCACTTGTAGTTTTCTGGCAGGTGGCCAGATGAAATATCACGCTTGGTAGAAAATGTTGACCAGCTGCAATCTCGAAACAATGCTAAGTAGAGAGAAGATATTTGCATAGGACGGTACTTTTGATTAGACGGGCTGGCCAGAGTGGCTGAGTGGTTCTAGGCGATACAGTCTCGAACCGCGCCACCGCTACAGTCGCAGGTTCGAATCATGCCTCGGGCATGGATGTGTGTGATGTCCTTAGGTTACATAGGTTTAAGTAGTTCTAAATTCTAGGGGACTGATGACCTCAGAAGTTAAGTCTCATAGTGCTCAGAGCCATTTTGATTAGACAGTGATGTGCTACTCACCACATAGAGGAGGCTTTGTGTCACAGACAGGCACAGTGAAAAAAAAAAGTTAGAAATATTTCCAGCTTTTCAGCTTTCAGACACAGTTCTTGTTCAGAATTAGAAATCACATGCATGCATGTGCGCGCCCACACACACACACACACACACACACACACACACACACACACACACACACACACACACACATCCCAGCGCGCGCATGCAGCCACTGTCTCTGTGCACTAATATGCATATCTGGATATGGCGTGAGTAGCAATTTAGCTGGAGTGGCTTGTGGGGGTAAGGAAAAGGTGCAGAGTTTAAAGGGGGAGGGATAACATGGTAGGGATGGGGAAAGATGCTAGTGCTGTCTGTGAGACCCTGCAGGGATGTGGTGAGGACAGGATAGGGCTGCTAGATGCAGCATCAGAAGGGAGTTTGGGGGAGGGGGGGGGGGGATGGCTGCGGAAGAGACAGATGTAGAGAAGAGGAAAGGACTGTAAGTAAACTGGTGAGTTACAAGGCATGTTTAGTACTGGAGTGGGAGTGTGGGTAGGGACAGGTGCTGGAGGACACAGACTAGGGAAGGATGAGACAAGGGGGCTCAAGGGAGTGAAGGATATGTTATAGGGAAAGTTCCCAACTGCGCATCTCAGAAGACCTGCCGTTGGTGGGGAGAATCTAGATGGCACAGGCTGTGAAGCAGTCGTTAAAGTGAAGCACACCGTACAGGTGGCCATGTTCAACAACTTGGTGATCTAGCTGTCTCTTGGCCATAGTCTGGCTGTGGCTACTCATGCAGACAGACATCTTGTTAGTTGTTATGCCCACGTAGAATGTGGCACAGGAGTTGCAACTAATCAGATAGATCACATGGCTGCTTTCATGTGTGGCCCTGCCATTGATTGGATAGGATACACTTGTGATAGGACTGGAGTAGGTAGTTGTGGAAGGATGTTTGGGATGGATCTGGCATCTGGGTCTGTTGCAGAGGTATGATCCATGAGACAAGTGGTTTGGAGCAGGGGTGGCGTAGGAACAGACAAGGGTATTGGGTAGTTGGGGTCGATGACGGAATAAGGGAGGCACAAGCAGCCAAGTCCAAATCTTTGTGATTACTGGAGTCAAAGGGGGACATTTTACAGGCTAGAATCAGGCTACAGACAGTACTGAAAGAAATTAGAGCAGAACAGGGGCATAATATATGTAACAGTTTCCAGAAAAATAAAATTTATTTGTTTCATTAGAATATTAAAAGGTTGAAAAACAAGATAGATGAGTTTCTTGTATGCCTACAAGACACGGAAAATTTGAAGTGATAGTTATTATGTACTATCTGAATGCCATGTACCCAAAGAGATGGAGAAGTTAAATATCATGAACTATACATTTGCTCATTTTCATGTGGACTTAACATGGAAAAGGACTTAACATGGAAAATGGAGGAGTTGCAACATGTATAAAAGTTGGACAAAAAGTCAAACATTGAAACAAGTAGCTTTTGTGTTGATAAGAAGCCAGAAGCATTTGCTTGTGAGTTGTTACTGCAGAATACTTGTTGATGATTGTAACAGTCTACAAATCCCACCTGGGAAACTTTCAATTTTAGTAGCTAATATTCCAACTCACATACAGCAAGATTGTAGGGCATTGATGACATTTTTGTTGACAGTACTCAGTCTGAAACAATTAGTATGTACCCAATGTAATGGACTATCTTATCATGATGGACGATTAATTGAAATAAAAAAACATGGTACCTTACAACCCTGAGTCAGATTCATACAAAGCAGTGAGGCTTATTAATGAGAACAGGATACAGTGCTTTAAGAGTAAGTTAAAAGAGGTGGTGCAGGATGATGTATATGCAGAAGAAAGATATGCTAATGTCAGCTTCAGTTTATTCTCAGTAAATTTGTGTCAATATTTGAAAGTTACTTTCCAAAAAAAAAAAATAGGAGACAGGACAGCCAGTCACTATACAATAACACAATAACAATTAAACTAAATGACAATGTTGTGACGGATAATTCATAAGTGGCAAGCACTATTTAACAGTCACTTTATAAATGTAGCAGCAAAAATAGGATTAAATGGTTCAGTTGAGGAAGCAAGAGAATGTATTAAGTTGCTGCATAAATTTGTGGCATTTTTGTTTTGCATGTTGGTATTCTAGTTGCTGTGGGTTCATTTATTGAATTTCATTTTTTATTTGTAGTTCATTGTTGCTAAATAAGTTTACACTTTGTAATTTTGTGAGTGGAGCTGTGGATGGTAAGAAATGGAGTGCCAAGTGGAGAAATTGCAACTATTTTGACTTGTTCTTCTGTTTGAGTACAATAGAAGGGTGACAACAGTGGGGACAGCCAGAAACATTATCTTCTTATGTGGGGATACACAGCGATAAAATGGTTTTCTTGTTTGAAGGAGGACTTGTTTGGCATTAGTGACTCTTCACAGTCAGAAAGGCTGTTTGGCTTTGATGAATTGTTTAAATGCATTAATCCACAGTGACCCATGTCAGCATGAGAACTGACAGATGTAATGAACTGTGATCATTTTAGCATTATGCGACATTTGCATGCAATTGGAAAGGCTAAAAAATCATGTGCATGAGTACCGCAAAGCCAAAATCAAAAACTTTGTGGGCGGCCATATGTGCATTTGTATTTGCTTATCATCAGTTGGCTCATTAACAATATTGATTCTTATCCAGATCATTATTGGTGACATGAAATACACACATCAAAAAAAGGTTTATTGCTCATGAAAACCACACATTGCATGTTGTACGACCATACAGAGAGACCTCCAGGAGTGGTGGTCCAGATTGCTGTACACACTAGTACCTCTAATACCCAGCATGCCTATATTTGTTCACTATCCACTAGTTCATTAAGGCACTGTTGGTCCAGATTATCTCACTCCTCGATGACGATTTGGTGTAGATCTCTCAGGCTGGTTGGTGGGTCAGGTCGTCCATAAACAGCCCTTTACAATCTATCCCAGGCATGTTTGTTGGGATTCATGTCTGGAGAACATGCTGGCCACTCTAGTCAAGCGATGTCCTTATCCTGAAGAAAGTCATTCACAAGATGACCACGATGGGGGCATGAATTGTCCCCATGAAGATGAATGCCACCCCAAAACAGCAGGGAACCTCCACTGTGCTGCACTTGCTGGACAATGAGTCTAAGGCATTCAACCTGACCGGATTGCCTCCAAACACGTCTCCAATGATTGTCTGGTTGAAGGCATATGTGACACTAATTGGTGAAGAGAACGTGATGCCAATCCTGAGCGGTCCATTCGGCATGTTGTTGGGCCCATCTGTCCCGTTCTGCATGGTGTTGCGGTTGCAAAGATGGACCTCGCCATGGACGTCAGGAGTGAAGTTGCACTCCTGCAACCTATTGTGCTCAGTTTGAGTCATAACATGACGTCGTGAGGCTGCATAAAAAGCATTATTCAACATGGTGGCATTGCTGTCAGGGTTCCTCCGAGCCATAATCCATAGACAGCAGTCATCCACTGCAGTAGTAACCCTTGAGTGGCCTGAGCGAGGCATGTCATTGACAGTTCCTGTCTCTCTGTGTCTCCTCTATGCCTGAACATCACTTTGGTTCACTCCGAGACACGTGGGCACTTCTCTTGTTTAGAGCCCTTCCTGACACAAAGTAACAATGCTGACATGATCGAACCGTGGTATTGACCGTCTAGGCAAGGTTGAACTACAGACAACACGAGCCGTGTACCTCCTTCCTGGTGGAATGACTGGAACCGATCGGCTGTCGGACCCTCTCCGTCTGAGACGCTGCTCATGCGTGGTTGTTTACATCCTTGGGTGGGCTTAGTGACATCTCCAGTCAGTCAAAGGGACTGTGTCTGTTATACAATGTTGTTGTTGTTGTTGTTGTCTTCAGTCCTGAGACTGGTTTGATGCAGCTCTCCATGCTAATCTATCCTGTGCAAGCTGCTTCATCTCCCAGTACCTACTGCAACCTACATCCCTCTGAATCTGCTTAGTGTACTCATCTCTCGGTCTCCCTCTACGATTTTTACCCTCCACGCTGCCCTCCAATGCAAAATTTGTGATCCCTTGATGCCTCAAAACATGTCCTACCAACCGATCCCTTCTTCTAGTCAAGTTGTGCCACAAACTTCTCTTCTCTCCAATCCTATTCAATACCTCCTCATTAGTTATGTGATCTACCCATCTAATCTTCAGCATTCTTCTGTAGCACCACATTTCAAAAGCTTCTATTCTCTTCTTGTCCAAACTAGTTATCGTCCATGTTTCACTTCCATACATGGCTACACTCCAAACAAATACTTTCAGAAACGACTTCCTGATACATAAATCTATATTCGATGTTAACAAATTTCTCTTCTTCAGAAACACTTTCCTTGCCATTGCCAGTCTACATTTTATATCCTCTCTACTTCGACCATCATCAGTTATTTTACTTCCTAAATAGCAAAACTCCTTCACTACTTTAAGTGTCTCATTTCCTAATCTACTTCCCTCAGCATCACCCGATTTAATTTGACTACATTCCATTATCCTAGTTTTGCTTTTGTTGATGTTCATCTTATATCCTTATTTCAAGACACTGTCCATTCCGTTCAACTGCTCTTCCAAATCCTTTGCCGTCTCTGACAGAATTACAATGTCATCGGCGAACCTCAAAGTTTTTACTTCTTCTCCATGAATTTTAATACCTCCTCCAAATTTTTCTTTTGTTTCCTTTACTGCTTGCTCAATATACAGATTGAATAACATCGGGGAGAGGCTACAACCCTGTCTCACTCCTTTCCCAACCACTGCTTCCCTTTCATGCCCCTCGACTTTAATAACTGCCATCTGGTTTCTGTACAAATTGTAAATAGCCTTTCGCTCCCTGTATTTTACCCCTGCCACCTTTAGAATTTGAAAAAGAGTATTCCAGTCAACATTGTCAAAAGCTTTCTCTAAGTCTACAAATGCTAGAAACGTAGGTTTGCCTTTTCTTAATCTTTCTTCTAAGATAAGTCGTAAGGTCAGTATTGCCTCACGTGTTCCAACATTTCGACGGAATCCAAACTGATCCTCCCCGAGGTCTGCATCTACCAGTTTTTCCATTCGTCTGTAAATAATTAGCGTTAGTATTTTGCAACCGTGGCTTATTAAACTGATAGTTCGGTAATTTTCACATCTGTCAGCACCTGCTTTCTTTGGGATTGGAATTATTATATTCTTCTTGAAGTCTGAGGGTATTTCGCCTGTCTCATACATCTTGCTCACCAGCTGGTAGAGTTTTGTCAGGACTGGTTCTCCCAAGGCCGTCAATAGTTCTAATGGAATGTTGTCTACTCCGGGGGCCTTGTTTCGACTCAGGTCTTTCAGTGCTCTGTCAAACTCTTCACGCAGTATCGTATCTCCCATTTCGTCTTCATCTACATCTTCTTCCATTTCCATAATATTGTCCTCAAGTACATCGCCCTTGTATAAACCTTCTATATACTCCTTCCACCTTTCTGCCTTCCCTTCTTTGCTTAGAACTGGGCTGCCATCTGAGCTCTTGATATTCATACACATGGTTCTCTGCTCTCCAAAGGTCTCTTTAATTTTCCTGTAGGCAGTATCTATCTTACCCCTAGTGAGATATGCTTCTACATCCTTACATTTGTCCTCTAGCCATCCCTGTTTAGCCATTTTGCACTTCCTGTCAATCTCATTTTTGAGACGTTTGTATTCCTTTTTGCCTGCTTCATTTACTGCATTTTTATATTTTCTCCTTTCATCAATTAAATTCAATATTTCTTCTTTTACCCAAGGATTTCTAGCAGCCCTCGTCTTTGTACCTACTTTATCCTCTGCTGCCTTCACTACTTCATCCCTCAGAGCTACCCATTCTTCTTCTACTGTATTTCTTTCCCCTATTCCTGTCAACTGTTCCCTTATGCTCTCCCTAAAACTCTGTGCAACCTCTGGTTCTTTCAGTTTATCCAGGTCCCATCTCCTTAATTTCCCACATCTTTGCAGCTTCTTCAGCTTTAATCTACAGGTCATAACCAATAGATTGTGGTCAGAGTCCACATCTGCCCCTGGAAATGTCTTACAACTTAAAACCTGGTTCCTAAATCTCTGTCTTACCATTATATAATCTATCTGATACCTTTTAGTATCTCCAGGGTTCTTCCACGTATACAACCTTCTTTCATGATTCTTAAACCAAGTGTTAGCCATGATTAAGTTGTGCTCTGTGCAAAATTCTACTAGGCGGCTTCCTTTTTCATTTCTTAGCCCCAATCCATACTCACGTACTATGTTTCCTTCTCTCCCTTTTCCTACACTCGAATTCCAGTCACCCATTACTATTAAATTTTCGTCTACCTTCACTATCTGAATAATTTCTTTTATTTCTTTTATTTCATCGTACATTTCTTCAATTTCTTCTTCATCTGCAGAGCTAGTTGGCATATAAACTTGTACTACTGTAGTAGGTGTGGGCTTCGTATCTATCTTGGCCACAACAATGCGTTCACTATGCTGTTTGTAATAGCTTACCCGCATTCCTATTTTCCTATTCATTATTAAACCTACTCCTGCATTACCCCTATTTGATCTTGTGTTTATAACCCTGCAGTCACCTGACCAGAAGTCCTGTTCCTCCTGCCACCGAACTTCACTAATTCCCACTATATCTAACTTCAACCTATCCATTTCCCTTTTTAAATTTTCTAACCTACCTGCCCGATTAAGGAATCTGACATTCCACGCTCCGATCCGTAGAACGCCAGTTTTCTTTCTCCTGATAACGACATCCTCCTGAGTAGTCCCCGCCCGGAGTTCCGAATGGGGGACTATTTTACCTCCGGAATATTTTACCCAAGAGGATGCCATCATCATTTAATCATACAGTAAAGCTGCATGTCCTCTGGAAAAATTACGGCTGTAGTTTCCCCTTGCTTTCAGCCGTTCGCAGTACCAGCACAGCAAGGCCGTTTTGGTTAATGTTGCAAGGCCAGATCAGTCAATCATCCAGACTGTTGCCCCTGCAACTACTGAAAAGGCTGCTGCCCCTCTTCAGGAACCACACGTTTGTCTGGCCTCTCAACAGATACCCCTCCGTTGTGGTTGCACCTACGGTACGGCCATCTGTATCGCTGAGGCACGCAAGCCTCCCCACCAATGGCAAGGTCCATGGTTCATGTATTGTTATACAATACATGTATTGTTATACAATATCCACAGTAAATGTCTATCTTCAGGAATTCTGGGAACAAGGGTGATGCAAAACTTTTTTTGATGTGTGTAATTTTATGTTAATGTGATTTCCTTACAGGAAAGGAATGGTTGAGCTCAGAGAAAACAGCAACTCCTTGTACAAAGATCTGTGTACATTCATGCAGTCCAAGAACAATGACCAAGAAGACTGTGTGAAGTAATGCTACTCCATGATAATGCCCTCCTGCTTTCTGGTAGACTGGCCATAAACACTATAGAGGAGGTGGGTTGAGAAGTCATTCCAAACCAACTTTATTCACCTGATCTTGCACCTTCAGATTTTCACGTTTTCCACTCTTTATGGAACAACCTTTAAGGAACTTTGTTTCTGGATGAAAATGCACTCTGAACATGGCTTGACAAGTTCTTCACCTAAAAACCGTGTGATATCTACAATTGAGAAATCAACAATTTATCCCAACTGTGACATACTGTTATAAATAGTGAGGGAGGATATATTGATGACTGAGGTCTCTGTTATGTGTATTTGTTGTGTTTATTAAACTTATGGAAAAACACTGTGAACTTATGCACCAACCCAATATTAAAAATGTTATTACACTAAACGTTAAGCAACTAGATGTACTACCTACATCCTATCTTGAAATTAACAGAACTCTAAAAATTCTAAATAAGCAAAGCTCATGTAGTGTTGATGGAATTTCAAGCAGAATTCTGAGAAGCATTTCCAACTTAATAAGTAATAACATTAGTGGTATATGGAATGCATCACTGGCACAGGAAATTTTTCCAAACAGTTTAAAATATGCAGTTATTAAACCATTTCGTAGGAAAGGCAACAAGAGGGACTTAAACAATTATCATACAGTTTCCTTATTGAGTGCTTTTTCACAAATATTCCAATAAGTAATGTACTCAAGATTAGTCTCACACTTAAGTGGAAAAATTTACTTAGGTTTGTATTCCAGAAGAGTTGCACAACTAAGAGATAGGCATTTTAGCTGCACCATCACAACATTTATGGTTGCCAATGAAATTTCTCATAAATAATCCTTCACAATTTGGGATCAGCAGTGATGTCCACACCTACAAACCAGGGACCGATGACCATAGCAGTCTGGTCCCTTTAAATCCCGCAAACCAACAAACCAACCAACCTACAACACCAGAGGCAAAAGTGACCTTTATTGCTTTTTTATAATAGCCGTCAGTGGTTCAGGAAGGTGTTCAGTATACACCAACAACAATTTTTGATCATTTGCCAAATAACATAAAATGTCAGACGGTTAGCAAAGCAAATTGTAAATCTAACCTAAAATCACTTTCCTGAACAACTCCTTCTATTCCATTGATGAATTTCTATGTAAAAACTGATAGCCAGTATAAAAAACATCTGTTTTTATAGTTTAGTGGGATGAGTAGGACTAAAACATTAAGTCAGGGTGTATACGGCCCGGGATAACCGGGAGATCTGGGAAAAACCTGGGAATTTTTTCATCCGGGAGAAAACCGGGAAATACCCGGGAATTTTTTAGAATTCCGGGATTTTTTTTGTTTTAGTTTTCAGTTAAATTTTTGTCATTTTGACTGGCAAGAAATAATATTCAAACAAAGGATATTACTGTATCCCGCTACTGCAGAATAATACTGCAGCAATAAACCATGAACGAGAGAAAAAGACTAAAATAAAACTTAACTTGCAAAGGAAATGTGTCATGTACAACAACAAAACACAATGCTGATACAAGCATCTGCCAGCAGCAAAATGTGTCAGAGGCTTTAGGAAGACTATGCAATGCTTCATAACAACAAATTGCCCCCAGGGAATGTGACGTCGCAACTGTTTACATTAGATTCATGTGAGCAGCTGCGTGCGGGCCCATGCGCATGTGCAGTTGCGTCGCGTGTGTGTAGTACCTTCTCCTGCTTCTGGCTACTAAAGTGTGTCTGTTACCTATATATTAATAGCAGCAAGATGCTATTCGGAAAAATTTTACTGTTGCGCACAAGCTGCCATATTCACTAGGAGCGAACAGCGGTATCTGCCCCGGGCGGCAATTTCAGTCAAGCATTAATTGCCTTGCGGAACAATGAAGTTATTTTTGTCTGTTTGCTAAAGAAAAGTGGTTTTTATTAATCTTTTCCGCTGAGGCAGTCAATTTACTAGTAACGAAATGCTTAATTCCACACTATTGGCTAGTTTCAACTGTTCCCTGCATTTCAAAAGAGCATGTTTATGTCTTCTTGCAGGTATGGCATTATGCCACAATAAAGAACCAAAACTGAAATACTACAGTACTGGTATGCCAAGAAAATTTACAACCGAATCTGGATGTACGAATGTGCACTTTAAACTAAATTATGCACGTTATTATAGTTCACGAAATTCTGATGCTCTTAGAATATTCTCTGATGTTTTGTTTCTTTTATGAAGTAACGTAAGATCTTTTAATGTTTTACACGCACGATCATATGGGCGTACCTCTTTCTAACAGGTCGCAGGAAAATATTGCGAATGATTGAGAAAAGCATTACTTTCAAAGTAAATTTCCTTTCACCCAATATGAACTATGTGTGATGAATTTCTTTAATCACAGAGCGTTTGACTCTCATTTAAAAATCAACTCTTTGAGGATGACCATTTAGAAAAATTTTGAGCCCAGATCATCATACATTCATGTCGTTATTAAAAATTTTACTGGCACATTTGTGTGATGTATCTTAAAATGTAACACGCGCAAAGAAGACCAACGTTATACGTGAACGGTAAGTTTCTCTTGCAGCCTATTAATCGTTGATACCAATATTGTATGTGAAAGCTTTTCTTTTCTTGTAGCAGCACTGCATATATTCATTTAAACCATGAACTTTTCCTATTTGTATGTACGCGCTACTTAACAGTGATAATACTATTGGCTGACGACATGACATGTCCTTTGCTTTGAGTATCCGCTGTATCGGCTGGTGAGATCACATGACTTGAACTACGACTGGGTTACAAAAGCACATTGCAATCTCTATGAACTGATAAGTTTTACAGTTCCGAGTAAAAGTATACTGTCACTTAATACAGAAAAAGTGTATTTTCATCTGAGAGAAAGTGTATTTTTAACTGGGAAATCCGGGAGAAATTTGGGATTTTTTTTTCCTTGTCCACGTATACACCCTGTAAGTGTTCATTAATGTTAGCACTAATTTTGTATACATACCCTCTAAACTGACTCTTTCCACATCACTTGATAAAAGAACCTTTCAGATGATCTGTGGAAAATGTAACTAACTAACCACTGTGTGAGGAGAACGTTTTGCATTTTTATCATTCACTATGGATCCTTGCCCCTTCCATCTGTGCCAATGCAAAGTTTCACTACCTCTAACCAAAGCACAGTCCCATATTCTGTTCCTGCATTGTTGCACAGCTCATGGAATCTCTTAAGATGGCCTGACCACCAAAGATGGGATCTTTGGCTGCAACCTGTCCTTCCACAATGATCTCTGTGCACACAAATTTTGTTGGTCCATAGCATGTACTGACCTACTCCTGCAATACCATATAAATCAGCCCCCATGCATTACCTCATCTCTGTTATCTGTAAAATTATCTTTTCCAGAGGCCTTACCTTTTGCTCCACTTCCAAATTCAGTCAGGCTTGTTGAAGACATTGTCCTTTCCTGAAACCTACAGTTTTTCATGACTAACTCTACAAGTTAGACTCAACCCAAAACCAATATGGAACTTTGCCTGACTCAGTTTTACACCTCCGACAAACTGTGGTTCTGCCCTACTACTCCTTTCCAACTTTGCCTTGCTCTTTTACCCCAAATCTCTCAACATGGTGACGAACCTCACATCTGCTGTAAGAGCTGCAGCCCACCACCTAAAAATTTATTCTGACCTTTATAACTGTACCTGCTGACAAAGGCTCCACCATTGTGGTTATGAACCACAGGAATTATGTGGTGGAATAACTCTTCCAGCTGTCAGATTTGTCCACCTAAAAACCCTGCCACAGTGACCCCATTTCAGAAATCCATCAATATCTCCAGTTCCTCCTCAGACTTGTAGGTACATCCCAGCAACTCTGCTCTGAGTCTATTTCTCTACCTTACTACCATCATTCCCAACACTCCTACCTTCTACCTGTTTCCTAAAGTTCATAAACCGAACCCCTAAGATGGCTAATTGTGGGTGGTTACTGTTCGCTCACAGAGAAAATCTCTGTTCTCATGGATGAACACCTTCAGCCTCCTACCATTAAGCTAACCCAACCTCCTACACAAAAGATACCAACCATTTCATCCACCAACTCTATGCAGTTATTCTTTTTTTACCACTTGATGCCATACATATCACTCTTGATTCCACCTCTCTCCACACTATTGTCTCAATTGTACACCCCTTTGCTGCTATTGAACTCTGCTTTTTCCAATGCCAGATTGATTACAAACCCACAATCTCATTCCTCATCACCATGACAAGCCATATCCCAGTACACAATTATTTCTCCTTTGAAGGCATCACCTACAAACAAATCCATGTTACAGCAGTTGGCACTTGCATGGCATTGTCTTATGTGAACCTATTTATGGAACACGTAGAGGAAGCCTTCATAACCACCTACTTAGTTTATATTCATTGGTGACATCTTGTTGATGTGGACTGAAGTTGAGGACCCCCTAGCCATATTCCTCCTGAACCTGAGCAACTTCTCCACCGTTCCTTATCAGCTCAACAAGCGACTTTAACAAGCCACTTTCCTCAGTGTCAACATCAGTACCTCTGTCCACACCAAACCTACCAACCACTAACAATACCTCAACTTCAACAGATGCCACCCACTCGACACCAAGAAGTCACATCCATAAAGCATAGCCACCAGCCGATGTTGCATCTGTAGTGGTGACCAGTCACTCTTCAAATACTCCATGTGTGTAACTGAGGCCTTCACAAACTGAATTACTCTCTCAACATTGTTCAGAAACAGATGTAACATGCCTCATCTCACCAGTCACCTATCATCCCCCACATTCCCACTGTCCGGCCACAAAGGAGCACTCCTCTTGTAACTCAGTGCCACTCAAACTTGAGCAGATAAAATACATTCTCTTTCAGGGTTTTGAGTACCTCCCATTGAGTACCTCCCTGAAATGAGAAAAATCCTTCTTATTATCCTCCCCACCACTCCCATAGTGGTAATCTACCACCCACCCAGCTTACATAATATTGTTATGCACCCCTACTCCATCCCTGCTCCCATCCCTGTGCTTCATGCCTCAGACCCCTGCAACAGACTTAGATGCAAGACTTCTCCCTTACATCCTTCCAGTACCACCTACTCCAATCCTGTCACAAGCATTTCCTATCCCATCAGGGCTGCTTGTGAAAGCAGCCATGTGATCTACATACTTAGCTGCAACCACTTTGCTGTATTCTACATGTGCATGACAACTAACAAGCTTTCTGTCTGCATGAATGGCCACTCCTGGGCTGTGGCCAAGAGACAGCAGGACCACACAGTTGCTGAACATGCTGTCTAACATGATGTGCTTCACTTTAATAACTGCTTTGCAGCCTGTGCCATCAGGATTCTTCCCACCAACACCAGTTTTCTGAATTGCATTGGGGACAGAATTCTCTCCAACATATTCTTCATTCCCGTAACACCCCATGCTTCAGCCTTCCCAAGTCCCTATCCTCCACCACCAATCCTCTTCCATGCTCCCTCACTAAACACCTTCTATCATGCCAAGACATGTACATAGTCCTTTCCCCTTTTCTACTGCTCTTGTCCCACTTTACACATTCACTCCCCCCTCCCCCAAACTCCACCCACAGCACAGCCTCCTGACGCTGCACCCAGCAGCCCTATCCTGTCCCCACCATATCCTAGCACACTCCCACAGGCTGCACCCACATCTTCCCCCGTACCTACCACACTATTCCTCTCCCTCTCATCTTTGCCTCGTTACCTCCACCACCCTCCCCAGCTAGACTGCTGTTCATGTCAGATGCAATCATGCCTTAGTTCATGGAGACAGTGGTCATGTGTGTGTGTGTGTGTGTGTGTGTGTGTGTGTGTGTGTGTGTGTGTGTGTGTGTGTGTGCGCGTGTGTTCGTGTGTTCGTGTGTGTGTGCTTGTGCGTTTTTTACCTCTGAAGAAGAACTTTGTCCAACTGAATTACTTCCAGCATTCTTTTTCATTGTGTGTGTGTCAAGCTCAATGCTTATTGCCTTCTCTATGTGGTGAGTAGCAATCAATCCTTTCCATGTTGTTGTTATTCCATTGTGCACTTTCCATGTTTTATATTTTTTGTTAAATCACATGTGAGCAAGTATCTGAAAATAAATTAATATGCCATGTACAGTAGTTAGTTTCAGTTGACATAGTTGACGTTGACAGGAACTATTCTATTATATGTGCAGCTGTCTGTATCTGTATATATGTGCTTCTCTCCTATGTAAAATGTATGCGTAACAGGTGCATTAACAGAGAATGATAGATCAGTATATGAGCAAAATGTAATCATAAATAGTTATAAAATTATTTTGATAGTATAACTGACTAAAGCCATATTTGTTTTGTAATCATCATACAGTTATTTTATTGTCTTCGATACCAACCTACAGCACAAATGTTGGTTAATAGATGTAAACTTGGAATAGACTTGTACTGTGATTGTAGGCAGTGCAGGCATTACTTATTGTTATTGTCTAAGTGTATGTTGGAGCTGCACTATTTTTAATACTTGGTGGTATTGTCATACATGTCAAATTAACAGTGCTGACTTGTATGTACAGGGTAGAGCAAGTAAAAGTGGTCTAGAGAACAGAGTTCCAGGGTACCAACAAACACAGCAGAGGAAAGGAAATACAGTGCTAACCTGACTATAGCAGTTGTTGAAAGTGACCACTATTCATCTCTTGGTACTTGTGGGCCCAGGTCAGCAAGTTGCTGAAGGCAGATCAATGGTGGACTGCTGGAATTGCTGCAGTTTGTTGCGATACACTTAGACTTGAGGGCTTCCCATACAAAATAACCGCACATTGACAGCTCAGGTGACATGGGTGGCCATCTAGTGTGGGCCACGGCCAGACTGACCTCAGCTAACAACTCTTGTCAGATGTGAAGATTGTATAAATGTCCTCCAACATTCGGCTGGCTGTATGGGCAGTTGCTCCGTCCTGCTGGAAGTAACTGTAGGTCTTTTACTTCAACATTAATGCTGCCACAAATGGTTTCAAAATGTTGGAAATGTAACGCACTGAACTGTGTCTGATGAGTGAAGGTGGGACCATTAATGCAGCATGCAGATACTGCACACCAAACCTCTAACCTTCTGACCATGCCATAGTGTTTTGTGGAAGTGAAGCAGATTCGAACACTGCACAAAATGTGATTCTGTGAGTTGACACAACCATTTGGGTGAAACCAGGTTTCATCAGACATAAAGAACAGATCCATATACAAGCTATTCATTGTTATCTCAGTGGACAGCCATTCACAAAACTAGAGGCACTGAGGAGCATCTATTGGTTTTAAGGCATAAACAACCGAGGGATGCATATGCAGTCCTAGGTGGAGTATTTGTCTGTGTGATCGATGTGATATGCTGGGTTTCTTGTGACAGGCATTGACTTGATTTGGTAGGACTCTGAAGCATTTTCTGATGAACTGCAGCTACATTTTGTGGTGTGCGGGTGTGTCTTGGAATATTTTTTGACTTGTTTGAAAACCATTTTTGGACTAAGCTTTGCAAGGCACTGTTTGCTGGCACTTTGACACCATTAAGTTTCTCAGCAAACAAGTGACCATTCTATTTCCATGAATTTGTTGTCACATAACTTTTTTTTTAATGAACACCTGCTGCTTCACTGTAAGTGCTATAATCCCATTTGCACTGCTCCACTCACACTGACACAGCCCGAACTACACTCTGAACTGTTGTGGACTACTCGGCATGCGTACATGTCATGTGCACGTCACGGGATGTGGTTATATGCATACATTCTTATCCAGTCATATCCACTCATATGGGCCACTTTTATTTGCCCAACACTGTAGTAGTATAAGAGAAAGACAAGTGGAAGTAATAAAAATAAATCAGAGAAAGGAAAAGGAAAAATAGGAAATGTAATGTGTTAAAGATAAAAGGAAGTGAGAACCACAACAATATAACACACATAGCAGAGAAGATAGTTTTGGATCAGATTTACACATGAGCATATTACAGAGTTCCTGCAAATGTTTGTACCAGACATTAGTGACATGATTCCTAGGGCCAGAAACAGACAACATATTCCTATGAACGTCGCCCTACAGATGGTTTGCCATGAGTTGTGGGCAGTGTGCGTGTTGTATCATGAACTGCTACTGCAGCATACTACAGTGATGCATTTGTTGTAAAAAACAAATATGTTTGTGTATTAATATTCATAAGTCATCTATGGTCATCCATGCTAACAGCGTATTGTTCTTGGAGGGATGATACAGTTTTTCAGGAGAATGAGAACTGAGTGGTGCAGCAGGGCAGCTAGCTTGTTATGTGTTAGACCTTGACATTATTGAGGACCATTTTGTCTTTATTAATGGAATATTTGCACCAACAGTTGCCCCACCATGTAATTCATGGTTGGTAAGGCACACTATTCACAGTGGTTGTTTGGGTGCACTAATGTACTTGAGCTCCTATACTTAATCCAGTGGAGTTTTGACAGTGGAAACTGGTGTATGCTGTTCCAGTTAATAATTTGAGTGATTTGCAGTAGGATATCCACAATATCTGTGTAGCTGTTTAGCAGAACCTGAATATCGTCAATGGCATAATCAGTCCATGTTGAGACATCGCCACATATTAAATGCTATCTCCTGCAATGTGACCACTGTACCTCCTGTTATACTTCAGCATGCAACTGAAATGCAACTGAATAACAATAAGTCATGTGATATATGTCAAAAGGAAAATTTTGTTTTGAGCCTAGGATCCTGTGATACTTGTTAGAAATCTGTATAATACTGAAACGCTGCCTGTCAAATGATGACCTTGTTGGGGGGAGATGGTTTTCAGCCAAACTTACTTTTAAAAGATCTGTATTTTGCAAAACATGGTTACTTTCTTTCTTTCTTTCTTTCCTTCCTTTTGTTTATGTGTGCACCCAAACATTTTAGCATTTATTTATTTATATATATACCTGTCCTCATCAATATCTGTCTATTTTCATTATTAATACATTTATATCATATGTTATTAGTCTCTAGTGTCTATGCATATGTTTTGATGTTTTTAGTGTTTAGTTTCTAATACATATTTTTAATGTCTTAACCTATAGTGTAGCTCTTCAGAAGCAGACTGCCTGGAATGTCAAACCTGCTTAGTGGATGTGATTAACTGCTGGGTAAATTGGAGTTCCCAATTAGTGTGCTTCCTCTGGTTTTCTCCGTAGTATCATAGGTGGGGCTGAACGAATATGTTGCTGACCAGAGGACAAGGAGTATGCAGTGCATTGGTATGTCATTAGATAAAAAAAAGACAGTGAAAGGAGTTCATCGCAGCTCAGTCCATTGCGCCTATGACAGAGAGAAGCACGAACAAGTAACTTTACAAGGCGCAGTCTCTCTAAATGTAAAATGGCATGTGCTTTCTTGAAAATGCTATTACATTTGTAATCAAAAATTTATAACTATTAGATGTCAGCATATTTTCTGTGATAACAATACCATGTTTTAGAGAGAGAGAATAATAGACTTCTTCAAATATTTCACCGTCCTGCTCTGTTCTGTACCATACTCTTATATTTTGGCTCAGGTATTTAGAAGACTTTGAGAAGAGAATACCCAGGGAAGAGATCCAACAGATTGAAGCTGTAATTAAGAAACAACTTGCTGACAATGATGAAAAGTATGTGGCAACTATATGTGGAAGTTACAGGTAGAAACTTTTATGAAATTTCACGTAGGAATTTAGCTTCTTTATATTAGACACCCTATTCTCCTACATATTCTTTTCTATGCCTCTGTATATGTTTGTGGTTAAATATTTCAAATTTTGACTGTGAAACCCCATTTATTTCAGGAGGGGAAAGGCAGATAGTGGAGATATTGATGTACTAGTGACTCATACTGACTACATGTACACCACCAGAGATAAGAGCCACAACAAATCAAAAGTGTTCAAAGATGTTGTTGCATCACTGGAGAAATGTGGTCTCATTGTTGATACCATTTCACAAGGTGACAGTAAATTCATGGTGGGTACTCTACAGATGTCTGTAAGTTGTTACAATTTTTTTTTTTTTTCATATACAAGTTTTTGTCCTAAAAAGAAGCCTAGTTGTATTAAGTAAACAAAAAACTTTTTTAGCCTTGTTCCACAACTTTATTGTTACTGTTGACCTAGGTTTCAGGTTATAATCCCATTTCCTAGTAGTTATGTATTAGTAGTAGTTTGTACGTATAAGTAGTAGTTACGTATTAGTAGTAGTTACGTATTAGTTACGTATTAGTACATGTGAATTATGTATTAAGAAATAGACTTATAATATGAAAACATTCTGTAAAGTAATAATAAAATGTATGAAACAAGGTTAAAAAGGTATTTTGTTTAGTTAATACAATGTTTCACCTAGAACACAAAGTTGAATCAATTAAAAAGAAACATAATTATATAGACACACTGGATAAATATCTGTTGTCTACTTTAAGAAAAAAATACATCATGGAATTGTGGTTTGATGCCGTGAAGAAAATCCAGTAATCTGCATGATAAAATAAATGTTGCTGTTGAGATATTAATCCTTTATAGGCCTGAAGACATAACAGAGATGTTAAGTGTGGTAAGAGCAGCATGTGATAGGTGTAATATCCTAGATTGGAGATACTAGCTAATATGGAATGATTATATTTGAAAGCCAGCACAAGTCACTCAAGAACTTTTGTATTGAAGGACTACGAGAGACATTTGCATTTCACAGATCATAATCTGAGTCACAAGGGATACACTGCAATGCAGTATGCAATGTGCAGCTAGAAAATTGTTGCCTGTAGGCCAAAATTACAACTATTGCTTGATTAAGGAATGTCAGTTGTGGAACTGTGTTGCACTCGTTTGCTTAAAGTATTTTCAGTGTTTTATTATTTGAGGCCGCTTGTCTTTTCAACCATTGTCATTGAGTAGTTTACCCCTAGTTTTACTCTTAATGCCATCCTTAAAAGCACATATTACAGTTTGCGGAGTACAGGTGCCCATTGCTGTTTTGACGAATGGGATCTTTGTACAGCTTCATAAAAGAATGCAGTTGTGTATCTTACTTTTCATTATTTTGAGAAATGGTCAGAATTTTGATTAGTACCAGGAATTAACTATTTGTCTCAATACAGCACTAAATATCATATGAGAAGCTTTTCTAATGGGTTAATGTTATGGATTTGAGAGAAGAAACAGAACACATAACAGAACTTACATGAGACAGTGCCTTCAATCATATTGACAACAGTACCTTTCTCTTGTGAAAATCTCATAGTCAGCTCAACTGTCAGTAATTCTTAGCTTACGTTATTAGCTAACTAATTTGGTCATCATCTGCACATGTTGTCCGCAACTCGTGGTCTAGTGGCTAGCACTGCTACCTCTGCGTCATGGGGTCCTGGGTTCGATTCTCGGCCAGGTTGGGGATTTTCTCCGCCCGGGGACTGGGTGTTTGCATTGTCGTCCTCATTTCATCATCACCATCATCATACTCATCATTTGTGACAGTGGCTAGCTTGGACTGCGAAAAAAATTTGACTGTGAAAAAACTTGTGACTTTGTACGGGTGCTGATGACCATGCAGTTCATCTCCCCACAAATCAATCGTCATCATCATCATCATCATCATATTCTCTTGATCGACTGGCACAATACAAGGTGACATTTTGTAGGCTCCCAAATGGACAGATTTGTCTGCCTGCTTCTTCGAGGTAAACTTCAAAAAGTGTAAGCAAATCACCCTCACACTCTTTTTTATCTGAAGAAACAACATACATACTGGAATGGGGAGGGAGAGAGAGAGAGAGAGAGAGAGAGAGAGAGAGAGAGAGAGACCCACACATCCATGCACACATTGTAAAAACACAATGGGCTATTTCTACCTAAGAATATTGTGGTAAATCTTGAAATGACACTTAGTGAATATCATTTTCAAAATATTGGAGTGACTGCATGTTGTAAGATGCAATATGCATTTATCTAGTGCAGGGTCAGCCACACTGTGTGAAAACACACATTTTGTGGCATGTGTTTGCAGCTGTAGTGGTTATGAAGTTAATTTCTGACAAAGTTGTTTGTGCACTGTTATACTGTTATTAAATTTAGTAGATTTCAACGGTGTCTTGCGCTGTTTGTGTCGAAATAACAGTTTACCAAACTTTTGGAAACGTTCGCTTACTGTGTTTTTAGAGTTTTCTGTGTGTTGAAGCATTTAGTAAATTTCGTGCAGCAGTTTTCAGCTGATGTTTCTTATTGTTTATAGTGAAATATTTCTGTAAAATCTTCATTCCCTGTTTTAACTTCAGTGAGTGTTCCAATGGCTGTTTGAATTTTTGGTTTTAGCTAGTAACATGTGTGAGGTTTTGTTAGTATTGGTATTACTTATGGTTGATTAGTATTAATGAAAGTTGTTGCTTTCTTAGTAGAGTAGGAATTTTGAGACCAGTATTGTTAGTTCTATAAATAGTTCTGCTGGTGTAGTTGAAGTTAGGTAAAATAGTCACTTAGTTTTTTTCAGTAACTGTAAAATTTTACTGTAAGTGAGAAATGTGGGCTTTGTTGTAGGTTTATGAGTAGTGGGTTACAGTGTGGGATTTGCTCAAAGTGTTTTCATTGGGGGGGGGGGGGGGGGGAATGCAGTGGGGAAGCCAGTGGGCATTCTAGCCAGATGCTCTCTTGGGAATGCAGAATCTGTAGTAGAAATAAGTCGATAGAGGTGCAGGAGGATAAGGTCTGCACCCTTCAGGTGCAGTTACAATATGCAAAGAAGGAACTAGATAGTTTGAGGAGGGTAAAGAATGCTGGAGAATGGGAACTGGCAGTTGGCAGGAAGGCAGCTAGGAGGAGGAGGTATTCAGATAGTTGTATTTTGCATGTCTGCAATAGATTGGACAAACTGTTAGAGTTGGAGCCTCTTGTAGTTGTAGGTGTAGGAAACATGCATCAGTCCTCAGCAGTTGCAAAGTCACAGAAAGAAAAAGGTTCTGCTGCTAGGTAGTCCACATGGTTGATGTGGGGCGAGCAATTGCAGGAAGTCTTGGGGAGTGAGTACCAGGATGCCAGCATTGTGAAGCCTAGTGCAGGGCTGGGTCAGGTGACTGACAGCATGCGAGAGTTATTGCAGGAATTTTGTGAAATAGTATCAGGTAGTGATTGTGGGCAGAGGTGGGAATAGTATTGATAGGGACGGGGAACATGATGTAGGTGGTGACCTGGTAAAGATAGCTACTCAAACTGGTGGTACAAATGTGCATTCCATGCAACTGTTTCAGCATCGCGAATGGTCTTATCTTAATGTGGCTGCTGGTGTCTTAACATGGGGCTGGAGAAAGCATTGATGGCAGAGGACGTGGGTCACAATGGAGTGGTGCCAGCTGAGTCTATCAGTAGATCGGGTTTCACTAGGCATGTCCTGCACCTCAATAGGTAGAGGAAGGGGAGGCTGGCAAAGCTTATAGTTTACAGTGTAGTGGGTGGTGGTGGAATCACTTATTGGAAAATTCCTGTAGTAGTTGGTGTTAGAACTGCACCTCTTTTAGATTGAAGTCAGCTTTAGGCTTAAAGACAGTCCCTCTAATTAAGGAATCACCTTTAGAGGAGGTCAGGTATCCTAGTAGAGAAGGAATTAGCATATTTCATCAAAATATAAGAGGTATTGGAGATAAAGTTAGTGAACTACTTATAGATGACATTATTGGTATATCAGAGCACTACTTAAATAATATGGCAATTCAGAGTCTTCCTTTACCAGGGTACAGATTAGCTGGCTGTTTTTCAAGGAGTTCCTTGCGGAGTGGGGGAGTGGCCATGTACGTAAAAATCAGTATTCTGTTTGAGTCCATAGACATATCACGGCACTGCAGTGAACGAATATTAGAATGTTGTGCAGGGTAGTTGAGTTTAATGAAAATAAACTTCTAATTGTTGTTGTCAACATAGGTCCCCTAACTTTGACTTCAGAGCATTTCTGTTCAAGCTAGAGAGATTTCTTGGTTCACTTTAGAGAAAGTACCAAAAATTAGTTATATGTGGTGACTTCAGTATTGATCTTGTGCTTGGTTGTGCAAGAAAAAGATCTCCTAAACTCATGTGATCTAAAGCAGACTGTGTTTTTTCCAACTAGGGTGCAGGGGAACTGTAGCACAGGCATAGACAATATTTTTATTCATTCTTCATTACCAGATGGGCATTCTGTTAGTATATGGGTGAATGGCCTTTCAGACCATGATGCACAAATTCTAGCACTAAAAGGCTTTTGTACTCAAACAAATGTCACATATAATTACAAACTACGTAGGAAAGCTAATCCAATGGCAACAAAGTTTTTTAAACGTTGTTGAGGAACAAAAGTGGCAGGATGTTTGTAGTGCCGATAACATAGTTGACAAATATAATGCTTTCCTTAACACATTTCACATGCTCTTTGAGAGTTATTTTCCATTAGAATGTTCTAAATGTAGTACTAGCAGAAAAGGCAGCCTGTGTGGCTGACTAGTAGAAAAAAGTGGGAATTATATCAAAATGTTAGAAGTAGTCACAATCAGGCTACAGTAGCCCGTTACAAAAAGTATTGTAAAGTGCATAAAATGTTATTAGGAAGGCAGAGTATGTGGTGTGCAGATAGAGTAGCTAATTCACAGGATAAAATAAAAAAGGTATGGTCAGTTGTGAAGGAAGTGTCTGGGTTCGTAGCAAAAATATTTCTGTTACTGATAAATCAAATATATGTACAGTATTTAACAATCATTTTCTGAGCATTGCTAGTGAATTAAATAACAACATATCTTCTGTAGGGAATCATACAACTCTCTTGGAAAATGCCTTTCTGAGACTGATGTCTGAATTACTCATCTGTGATACTGACAAGGGGGAGATTGAGTCAATAATTAAATCTCTGAAGACCAAGGACTCTCATGGATATGATGGAATGCCTAGAAGAATATGAAAGTACTGTGCTGCACATGTTAGCACTGTACTTAGCCATATTTGTAATTTACCATTTAAGAATGGCCAGTTGTCTCAATGATTAAAGTACTCAGTAGTAAAACCCCTTTACAAAAAGGGAGAAAGGGATAATTTAGACAATTTTAGACCTATTTCTACGCCATCAATGTTTGTTAAAGTTATTGAAAAGGCTGTGTATGTAAGGATAATTGATCATTTTATATCACATAAATTGTTATCAATAGTACAGTTCGGTTTTAGAAGTCATTTAACAACTGAAAATGCAATATTCTCATTTCTCTGTGTGGTACTGGATGGATTAAACAAAAGATTTCAAATTCTAGACATACTTCTTGATTTAACTAAGGCGTTTGATTTGATTGATCACAAAATATTGCTCCAAAGGTAGGGCCATTATGGAATACAGGGAGTAGCTCACAATTGGTTCGTCTCTTACTTTAACAACAGACAGGGAAAGGTCAATATTCACATACAGGGAGTAGCTTACAATTGGTTCGTCTCTTACTTTAACAACAGACAGGAAAAGGTCAATATTCACAGTGTTGAGAAAGACTGTGATGTGGGGTATAGTCAAATGGGGGGTGTCCCAGGGATCAGTGTTGGGGCCACTTTCGTTGCTTATTTATATAAATGATATTCCCTCTAGTATTACGGTTAATTCTAAAATATTTCCGTTTGCTGATGACACTAGCTTGGTAGAAAGGATGTTGTGTGCAACATTGGCTCTGTTTCAAATAGTGCAGTTCATGACGTAAGTTAATGGCTTGTAGAAAGTTAACTAACGGTAAATCACAGTACAACTCAGTTTTTATGGTTTCTAACACACAGTTCAACAAAACCTGATGTTTCAATTTCAGAGAATGGGCATGTGATTAGTGAAACTGAACAGCTCAAATTTCTAGGTGTTCAGATGGATAGTAAGCTGTCATGGAAAGCCTACATTCAGGGTCTTGTTCAAAGACTTAATGTTTCCATTTTCACTATTTGAACAGTATCTGAAGTAAGTGATCATTAGACACAAAAAAATAGTCTAGTTTGCTTATTTTCATTTGCTGATGTCATATGGTATTATATGTTGGGATAAATCTTCCCATTCTAAAAGGATATTTTTGGCTCAGAAACATGCAGTTCAGGCAATAAGCGGCATAAGTTTGCGAACCTCTTGTCGACCCCTGTTCACTAGTCTGGGTGTTCTGACATTGGCCTCTCCTTTCTTGTTAACAATATCAGCTTATTCTCAAGAATTATTAGCTTTCACTCAATCAAAACCCGGCAGAAATCCAACCTGCATTTGGCTCACACTTCCTTAACTCTTGTGCAGAAAGCTGTGCAGTATACTGCTGCCTCCATTTTCAGTAAGCTACCACAAGAATTCAAAAATATTTGCAGGGATCAGCATACTTTGAAATCGAAACTAAAGAGTTTCTTTACTGGTCACACCTTCTATTCTGTTGAGGAGTCCCTTGAAAAAATTAAGCTGATTCTTATGTTATATTGTTGATTGCGTTTACGTAAACTTATTTTTCGGGTCCATAAACATTTCATTTCATCTGTTATTACTTTTATGTTGTAATATCATGTACTGACGCCTTCCATGATCTTGGAAATTTGCTCCTCAATTTGGTCCTGCAGAACTAGGTCAGTAAATAAATAAATAAATAAAAATTATGTGTGGGCCATGACTTGGCCTGTCTCAGCTTTGCTCAGTCCTCCTCAGAAGTATCTGGTACCGCACAACATCCATTTAGTATCCCGGAGTGGCATTTTTTGGTCAGCATGGTTCTCTTTATTTCAGCTGAATTGTGGTGTCAGCACTGTTTTCCCTTTGGTATTTGTTCCTGGTATGAAGGATGTTCACAGATCCAATGGCTGTTTACACAAAAAGAGGCAATCTAGCAATCTATTGCCACAAGTCTTTAAAAATGAATGGGACTGACAGTAGAAAGTGATGAGAATTCTCAGTATGTGTTATGCAGTCACATAATTGACATTATAGTACATTGCAGAAAGAATTTAAAGATTTAGTTGACAGTGAAAGAGCACAGATGGGATTCATTGTTCTTTACATCAAAAACCATTTGTCCTAAATTTGTGGGCATGTAGCACGTGAAGAAGTAGGAAGTACATATAGTAAAATTTCCAACGTCTTGTGCATTATTCCTGTGAAATTGAAAGAAGAGTATATAGACTTTTATAATAAATGATTGAAGTGATTTCACAGATTTTCTGTAGCTGTATTATTTGACGTACTGCCACAGGGCTTTGCAAACAAATACAAAAACTAATTTTTTTCCCCCTTTACAAATCTTTCATATAACTCAACACAAAAGACTCATATGAAGTTAGGACAGGAGAGTGTGAAGGACATGACATGAATTGATGATCATCAACCCCACAGTGACCAATCCAGGGACGTCCTGAAGCTTTAAACTGCACGTATCATCACCTAATGGAATTGGCAGTTGGTGGATCTTTGTTGAACTTCTTTCTGAAGTATCATTGCAATGGTATGGCAGACTGATGTGAATGCATTTTAAGCACAACAAATGCTTTCTCAGTGCCATTGTGCCTAACTCCTTACTGCTGCACTCTCATGACTGAAATATGATGTGCAGCTGCAGTAGTACCAAACTTCTTGTGTTCTGCTATGGGGAGTGGTGAGTTTTCTAACAATATGTCAAATAATGTGGCAACTGTGAATTTATGAAACCACTTCAGTCGTGTGTGATAATCTTGTATTACTGCAGAGTATGTTGGCTAAGTCAAAGGGGATGCCTGAAACAGATTTTTGATTTCAAACCTGCTATTGAATTTGTGAAGGAAAAAGAAGTGCAGGAACGAAAATTAGAACATTCAGAATGGATTGCAGAGCTTGCAGTCTAAGTGGACATGACTACACACTGCCCAAAGTAAGACATTGCAAGATGAGAAACAACTTATTTCTGATTTGATGGGATGCATTTAAAAAGAAAATCACATTGTGTAAGGGACAAATTCTGACAAACACAGACCAGTTCCGTAAGTTCACTAGCATCAAAGAAGATGTGAGGTTTGAAGAATTCATTGTAGCCTTGGAAGAATTACAAGGATTAGTTTTTCAAATTTTTTGAGGACTCTGCAATTCTTACATCTGTCTTCGGGCTGTTTTCGAAACCGTTTGCCATTTCAGTTGAAAGGGCCTTGTGCATGTGCAGATGTAGTTCCTGCTTTAAAGAGAAATACTTTTACATTAAAACTATGCAGGATAACTACTTTGTTTCCACATCCTCATAGTAGATTGCAAAAATGCTTTAATATTTGTGCTAACATATATGTGTGAAAGGCTTTTTTTGTATTATGAAACCAAATAAGTCACGACTGTGTGGCAACCTGAGTGCGAAAATCTGTGAAATGTCTGTGTGTGTACGTATTCCAACAATTAGTACCAGCTAAAAATTATATTATATCTTCAGTGCACCAAAAACAATTAAATAATAGTGAAAATTTGTTTTGTTTGTGTTTTATGTTGTTGGCAATATGAAACCAAGTCGTATTCAGTGTGTGTGTATTGCCCTCTAAATACAGTTTTCCCCATTCTCCCCTCATCCCACTTAGACAGCATGCCGTGTTAGTGGAGAAAGTGTGCACCCAGGCTAAGTGCTGTTGTGCCATAGAGCAATGGCATGGCTCACAAGGCAAATTATCAGCTACTGCTGGTGTAGTGAGTATGTTAGTTATTTTTGTGCAACACTTGCTCTGCAGCACTGCAGCAGGGACGATACATACATGGTTCTGAATGTGTGTGGTTTTGTTAAATAACTCTGTGGAAGGGTGTTATCCAAAAGCTTAGCAATGATTTCTTTCTGTTTTATGTGCTTGATGACCATTCAGTGTCACATCCATACAGTGAGTGGTTACCTTTAGCTCTCTACTTTCATTCTATATTTTAGTGCATTTTAGGTTCAGTGAGATCTCTGAAGTCAATTAATAAAATGCCCGAACCCCAACACCATACTGCCTATAAAATCCTCTGAGTACTGAAAGGTTTCGTACTGTCTCAAAGGCAACAGTCCTGCTCCCTACAGTTTTCCCCATTCTCCCCTCATCCCACTGGGACAGCATGCCGTGTTAGTGGAGAAAGTGTGCCCACTCCTTCGCAATAATCATCCTTTGCCTGACAATTTAAGCATTATATCTCTTCACTATAATTATCCTTTGCCTGACAATTTAAGCATCATATCTCTTCACTATAATTAGAATTGCTGTTTACTTCTATTTTGATTATGCCTTATTTCCAACTGTCAGTGACTGCGCTAATAAATTGACTTTTGGTGTGAAATTAAACCATTGGGTGGTTGACGAACCACAACATCTCTGATCAGCAATTCTACATGCAGAATTATACATGTGACCGAGGTCCTGGAGGTTGGCAATCCATCATGCATGTGATTAACTGATTTATGCAGCACATGAGTTAAATTGGAGTTGAGCTGTCACAATGTGAGTTTGTCAACCATATGACTGAATCAACATTTTAGCAAGATACCTGAATTTAGATTGCCCTTAGTTTCTGGATCACTTTGTATGACTGACTACACCTTGACAGTGATAGAATATTCTTAGAGATAGTACCAATAACCTAATTAACCTTGAAGGAAATTGCGTAAACATGTATCCCAAGTCCCCTTAGACTCATAAAAACTGTTAAACAATGTATATGGAGTGCAGATGCCAAATCCTTTTCTTGAACCATTTGTTGCTTTATGTATTTTGTCACTGTAATTGCTGCTGGGACAGGAGCATTTGTTGCTGTTATAGCTTCTGTAGTACCCACTGGCACAATAACTACTGCTGAAGATGACACTACTGTTATTGCTACAACTTTAATCGTTGATGCCACTGATTGAGAAATTTTTGTCCTTAATGCAAGCAGGTTACAGTCCGTGGCATCAGACTTTTGTGTCTCTGCATGTACACCAAATCCTCGTGTATAGAAAATGACACTTCAGACTGCAGCACACTTGCAACTAAGTCCAAGTCACAAACTTTCATAGAAAGTGTGAGATTGTAGGTTGCGCTGACCAGTATCATCTGATGTGAAATCCAAATACATAAGCACGATGTTTATCAGCAGATAGTTATGGCCGAAACTATTAACTTCATAAATGGTAATGATATGATTTGACCAGCAATGGTGCATAGGTATTTAACAGAATTGGACTGTCCATTTGACATGCTTATTGAGGTCCTGGCAGGTTTAACTGGTACTACTGATACGAGTCGAAACTCTTTTTTATATGTTTATTTATTTATTTATTTATCTGTCTATTTTGTTTTGAGTTGTAAAAGTACCGTAGAGTATTTTAAGTTAGTGTCAGTAGTGGTAGTTTTCCTAGTAACTTTAGTCAGTTAAGATTATAACTGTGTTACCCTAGCATCAGGTGTGTTGCATACCTAGCAGGCGGTATCTCATTTTGATCACTTTGTCCGCATATGTGATAAGTATCTTACTAGATACCCCGGGTGACACTTGCCTTCAGGTGCCACGCCTAGAGGTCACTAAGATTTTACAAAGCATCTCTGGAGGTAGCAGGTGTAGTAAGTTTTCAATTGGTCTGTCACAGCTTTCAATATGACATTTGAAGGTTGCCAAAAAGACATACTTCAGTAACTTCTCAATTTTTCAGAGGGAAAAAAACCATGTAGTGCCTGATCAGGAGAATGTAGAGGCTAAGATAATGCAGAAGTGCTGATTTTCACTTTTTAAAAAAGGAAATAATGTTGTATTGTGTGCAAGCGGTTTTATTGGTGCATTCCACACTCACCCAAAGAACTCATTTCCCGTCTCTGAAGACATTCTTGGTAAAACTGCTTGTCATGACTTTGTTCCAAAAGAATCAAATCTTAATGAATAATGCTGTGCATATCTCAAGGTAAATTAGTAGTTTTTGATTTTGGGTTAGATCATCGTTGTTTTCAAAAGATGTTTGTAGCTGGAAATAAGCTACTCTTCACTTTGACACCTAGTCCCAGTTTACACTCACACACATGTAATTTAATTTTTGCAGTAGCTGGATGTATACTACTGTTGACTGTAGCAACTTGTTACAATTTACATTCACACAGATGTAATTTAATTTTTACAGTACCCTTTATCCCCCCCCCCCTCCCCCCATGAACCATGGACCTTGCCGTTGGAGGGGAGGCTTGCGTGCCTCAACGATACAGATAGCCGTACCGTAGGTGCAACCACCATGGAGAGATATCTGTTGAGAGGCCAGACAAATGTGTGGTTCCTGAAGAGGGGCAGCAGCCTTTTCAGTAGTTGCAGGGGCAACAGTCTGAATGATTGACTGATCGGGCCTTGTAACACTAACCAAAATGGCCTTGCTGTTCTGGTACTGTGAACGGCTGAAAGTAAGGGGAAACTACAGCCGTAATTTTTCCCGAGGGCATGCAGCTTTACTGTATGATTAAATGATTATGGTGTCCTCTTGGGTAAAATATTCCGGAGGTGAAATAGTCCCCCATTCGGATCTCTGGGCAGGGACTACTCAGGAGGACGTCATTATCAGGAGAAAGAAAACTGGCCTTCTAGGGACCGGATCATGGAATGTCAGATCCCTCAATCGAGCAGGTAGGTTAGAAAATTTAAAAAGGGAAATGGATAGATTAAAGTTAGATACAGTGGGAATTAGTGAAGTTCGGTGGCAGGAGGAACAAGACTTTTGGTCAGGCGAATACAGGGCTATAAATACAAAATCAAATAGGGGTAATGCAGGAATAGCTTTAATAATGAATAAAAAAAGTAGGACTGCGGGTAAGCTACTACCAACAGCATAGTGAATGCATTATTGTGGCCAAGATAGATACGAAGCCCATGCCTACTACAGTAGTACAAGTTTATATGCCAACTAGCTCCGCATATGCGAAGAAATTGATGAAATGTATGATGAGCTAAAAGAAATTATTCAGGTAGTGAAGGGAGATGAAAATTTAATAGTCATGGGTGACTGGAATTCGGGAGTAGGAAAAGGGAGCGAAGGAAACATAGTAGGTGAATATGGATTGGGGCTAAGAAATGAAAGATGAAGCCGTCTGGTAGAATTTTGCGCAGAGCATAACTTAATCATAGCTAACACTTGGTTCAAGAATCATGAAAGAAGGTTGTATACATGGAAGAACCCTTGAGATACTAAAAGGTATTAGACAGATTATATAATGGTAAGTCAGAGATTTAGGAACCTGTTTCTAAATTGTAAGACATTTCCAGGGGCAGATGTGGACTCTGACCACCATCTATTGGTTATGAGCTGTAGATTAAAACTGAAGAAACTGCAAAAAGGTGGGAATTTTAGGAGATGGGACCTGGATAAACTGAAAGAACTAGAGATTGTACAGAGTTTCAGGGAGAGCATAAGGGAAGAATTGACAGGAATGGGTGAGAGAAATACAGTAGAAGAAGAATGGGTAGCTTTGAGGGATGCAGTAGTGAAGGTAGCAGAGGATCAAATAGGTAAAAGATGAGGACTAGTAGAAACCCTTGGATAACAGAAGAAATATTGAATTTAATTGATGAAAGCAGAAAATATAAAAATGCAATAAATGAAGAAGGCAAAAAGGAATACAAACGTCTCAAAAATGAGATCGACAGGAAGTGCAAAATGGCTAAGCAGACATGGCTAGAAAACAAATGAAAGGATGTAGAGGCCTATCGCACTAGGGGTAAGGTAGATACTGCCTACAGGAAAATTAAAGAGACCTTTGGAGAAAGGAGAACCACTTGCATCAATATAAAGAGCTTTGATGGAAACCCAGTTCTAAGCAAAGAAGGGAAAGCAGAAAGGTGGAAGGAGTCTCCACAAGGCGATGCACTTGAGGACAATATTATGGAAATGGAAGAGGATGTAGATGAAGATGAAATGGGAGATATGATACTGCGTGAAGAGTTTGACAGAGCACTGAAGGACCTGAGCTGAAACAAAGCTCCCGGAGTAGACAGCATTCCATTAGAATTACTGACAGCCTTGGGAGAGTCAGTCCTGACAAAACTCTACCATCTGGTGAGCAAGATATATGAGACAGGCGAAATACCCTAAGACTTCAAGAAGAATATAATAATTCCAATCCCAAAGAAAGCAGGTGTTGACAGATGTGAAAATTACCCAACTATCAGTTTAATAAGTCACAACTGCAAAATACTAACGCAAATTCTTTACAGACGAATGGAAAAACTGATGGAAACCGACCTTGGGGAAGATCAATTTGGATTCCGTAGAAATGTTGGTACACGTGAGGCAATACTGACCCTACGACTCATCTTATGAGAAAGAATAAGGAAAGGCAAATCTACGTTTCTAGCATTTGTAGACTTAGAGAAAGCTTGTGACAATGTTGATTGGAATACTCTCTTTCAAATTCTGAAGGTGGCAGGGGTAAAATACAGGGAGCAAAAGGCTATTTACAATTTGTACAGAAACCAGATGGCAGTCATACGAGTCGAGGGGTATGAAAAGGAAGCAGTGGTTGGGAAGGGAGTGAGACAGGGTTGTAGCCTCTCCCCGTTGTTATTCAATCTGTATATTGAGCAAGCAGTGAGGGAAACAAAAGAAAAATTTGGAGTAGGTATTAAAATCGACGGAGAAGAAATAAAAACTGTGAGGTTTGCCAATGAGATTGTAATTCTGTCAGAGACAGCAAAGGACTTGGAAGAGCAGTTGAACGGAATGGATAGTGTCTTGAAAGGAGGATATAAGATGAACATCAACAAAAGCAAAATGAGGATAATGGAATGTAGTCGATTAAGTCGGGTGATGCAGAGGGAATTAGATTAGGAAATGAGACAATTAAAGGAGTTTTGCTGTTTGGGGAGCAAAATAACTGATGATTGTTGAAGTAGAGAGGATATAAAATGTAGACTGGCAATGGCAAGGAAAGCCTTTCTGAAGAAGAAAAATTTTTTAACATCGATTATAGATTTAAGTGTCAGGAAGTCATTTCTGAAAGTATTTGTATGGAGTGTAGCCATGTATGGAAGTGAAACATGGACGATAAATAGTTTAGACAAGAAGAGAATAGAATCTTTTGAAATGTGGTGCTACAGAAGAATGCTGAAGATTAGATGGGTATATCACAAAACTAATGATGAGGTATTGAATAGAATTGGGGAGAAGAGGAGCTCGTGGCACAACTTGACTAGAAGAAGGGATCGGTTGGTAGGACATGTTCTGAGACATCGAGGGATCACCAATTTAGTATTGGAGGGCAGCGTGGATGGTAAAAATTGTAGAGGGAGACCAAGAGATGAATACAGTAAGCAGATTCAGAAGGATTTACTCTGCAGTAGGTACTGGGAGATGAAGAAGCTTGCACAGGATAGAGTTGCATGGAGAGCTGCATCAAACCAGTCTCACGTTCCGAAGGACTCCAGAAGATTGGAACCAAGTTAGGTGGTGCAGTTATAAAGCACAGGGTATATGTTTGGGAAGATTGGGTTCAGATCCCTGTCTGATCATCCAGATTTAGGTATTCTGTAGTCTCCCTAAATTAATTGAGCAGAATACTGTGATGGTTCCTCTGAGAAGGAGATGACCAGTTACCATCTCCAATTTAAGCTTGTGTTTCATCCCTGAGGAGCTTCTCATCACCAGGACATTGAATCCTAATATTGCTTTTCCCCCCAAAAGATTTCACCCAGCTTTCTGATCTTTTTGCTGTGCTCTGCAAGCCATCATATGGTGTGTGATAAATTGTCCCTCTTAATGACCTCCACACAAACTTTCACGTACTCACTAATTTTCACTTACGGCCAATGGAGAGATGAGTCTAATCCAGGAGAGTTGTCTTTCTTACTAGATTGTATCTTCAACTTTCCCACAATTCTCTAAAAGGAACTCCTTGCATTCTCGTCCAGCAGAGATACAGTATCTACATATCTACTGTTTTTTGATGAGTATGTCAATGTGACCAGCGTAGGGCATACTGCCGGGTGTTGAGTCAGAAGAGGCCATGGCAGATGCTGACTATGCTGTGGAACCCTGTGCCTTCAAGCAGCCTATAAAGTCCATCACAGTGTATGGCAGAGCAGATAACTCAGCTATATGAAGCTGAGTAGTGATGACCTCATTGTGTAGTTGGATTTCTCTTTGGACAGCTTGTACTCTACTGTTGACTGATTTTGCTATGTTTACAAATGGTTACCTCTCTACTTCTCCTGTGACATCACTCAACCCCATCTCCAGGCAGTTATGAGCTCCAGATGTAATCTGTATGTTTTCCAGCTAATCCACCACTGTTTAGTGGTTGTGGCCTCTAAGACGAACACCAGTTCGCAGGACTCACATTCTGTTGATTGTACACTAGAACCCGAGCATCACTTTGACAAACTTTTGTTTGGTGTGTCTAACATACAGTGTTTGTTTTAATCTTGTGGGACACAGAAAACCTTTGCTGTCTTAAAATGTGAGCTTCCAATGAAAGTGTATCCACGTAATATTGCTAAATGCTCAGTCATTTCTCTTGTTTTTTCACAAAGTGTAAAAAGACACTTTGGCACACAGTGTGGCCCAACTTTATTTGATTAATTTTAGTGAAGTATTACAAAACTGAAACATTAGGCAACATTACACAGTGGTAGTAGGGAAGTCCTGTGTCCTCTGGCTGTTGAACAGATCTTTTCCTCTGCAGGAAGGAAGTTTGTGCCAGTGAGCACAAACTTACCATACTGTGCAGTGCACAAGCATTTTCATGGTAATTTACATCACACTTCTGTATGTTCAGTTGTCCACTGTAGGTGATGTTTGCAGGTAGTGTGTAGCATTGTATTGTGTTTGTGTTGTTTGTGGGGGTGATGAGAGAAGGGGTCTTCAGTCCAAAGACTGGTTTGCTGCAGCTCTCTATGCTACTCAATCCTGTGCAAGCCTCTTCATCTCCGAGTAACAACTGCAACCTCCATCCTTCTGAATCTGCTTACTGTATTCACTCTCACTCTCCATCTATGATTTTTACCCATACACTTCCCTCCAGTGCTAAATGGTAATCCTGTGATGTCTCAGAATGTGCCCTACCAACCAATCCCTTCTTCTAGTCAGGTTGTGCCACAGATGCCTTTTCTCCCCAATTCTATTCTTCTATTCTCTTCTTGTCTAAACTATTTATTGTCCACATTTCACTTCCACATGTGGCTACACTCCGTGTAAATACTTTCAAAAAACACTTCCTTACACTTAAATCTATACTCGATGTTAACAAATTTCCCTTCTTCAGAAACACTTTTCTTGCCATTGCCAGTCTACATTTTACGTCCTCTTTACTTTGACCACTTTGCTTCCCAAATAACAAAATTCGTCTACTACTTTAAGTGTCTCATTTCCTAATCTAATTCCTTCAGCATCACCTGATTTAATTGTACTTCATTCCATTATCTTGGTTTTGCTTTTGTCGATGTTCATCTCATACCTTCCTTTCAAGACATTGTCCATTCCTTTATTTCTTCTCTCTGGACTTTAATTCCTACTCTAATTTTTCTATTGTTTCCTTTACTGCTTGCTCAGTATACAGATTGAATAATGTCAGAGATAGGCTACAACCCCATCTCACCCCCTTCTCAGCCAGTGCTTGTCTTTCATGCTACTTGACTGTTATAACTGCCATCTGGTTACTGTGAAAATTGTAAATAGCATTTTGCTCCCTCTGTTTTACTCCTGCCTCCTTTAGAATTTGAAAGAAAGTGTTCCAGTCAATATTGTCAAAAGCTTTCTCTAAGTCTATAAATGCTAAAAACATAGGTTTGCCTTTCCTTTACCTATCATCTATGAGAAGTTGTAGGGTCAGTATTGCCTTGTGTATTCCTACATTTCTCCAGAATCCGAACTGATCTTCCTCAGGATCAGCTTCTACCAGTTTTGCCACTCTTCTGTACAGAATTCGTTTTAGTATTTTGCAACAGTGACTTATTAAACTGATAGTTTGATAACTTTCACACTAGTCAGCACCTTCTTTCTTTGGAATTGGAATTATTATATTCTTCTTGAAGTTTGAGGGTATTTCGCCTACCTCATACATCGTGCTTCACCAGATGGAGGTGTTTTGTCATGGGTGGCTCTCCCAAGGCTATTAGTAATAATAACGGAATGTTAGCTATTCCCAGGGCCTTGTTTTGGCATAGGTCTTTCAGTACTCTGTCAAATTCTTCATTCAGTATCATATCTCATCTTCATCTACATCCTCTTCCATTTCCATTATCTTGCCTCAAGTACATCACCCTTGTATAGCACCCTATATATTCCTTCCACCTCTCTGCTTTCCCTTCTTTGCTTTAGCACTGGTTTTTGATCTGAGATCTCGATATTCATACAGATGGTTCTCTTTCCTCCAAAGGTCCCTTTAATTTCGTTGTAGGCTGCATCTATTTTCCCCCTAGTGATGTATGTTTTAAATCCTTAAATTTGTCATCTAGCTGTTCCTGCTTAGCCATTTTGCACTTCTTGTTATTCTCATTTTTTAGATGTTTGTATTCTCTTTCGTCTGCCTCATTTACTGGATTTTTACATTTTATCCTTTCATCAATTAAATTCAGTACCTCCTGTGTTATCCAAGGATTTTTACTAAGCCTCATATTTTTATGTACTTGATCCTCTGTTGACTTCAATATTTCACCTCTCAAAACTACCCATTCTTCCTCTTCTACTGTATTCTTTTCCTCTGTTCTTGCCAATCGTTCCCTAATGCTCCCTCTGAAACACTTTAGAACCTATTGTTCTTTCAATTTTATGCAGGTCCAATTTCCTTAAATTCCTACTTTTTTGCAGTTTCTTCAGTTTTAATCGACAGTTCATGATCAATAAATTGTGGTGAGAGTCTATATCTGCCCCTGAAAATGTTTTACAATTTAAAATCTGAGTCCAAAATCGCTCTCATACCATTATGTAATCAATTTGAAACCTTCCAAAGTCTCCAGGTCTCTTCCACGTATACAACCTTCTTTCATGATTCTTAAACCTATTGTGAGCTATGTTAAATTATGCTCTGTGCTAAATTATACCAGGTGGCTTCTTTTTTCATTCCTTTCCCCCAGTCCATAGCCACTTACTGTTTTTCCAGTTTCTCATGACTATTAATTTTTTGTCTCCTGTAACTAACCGAATAATTTCCTTTATCGCATTGTATGTTTCTTCAATCTCTTCATCATCTGCAGAGCTAGTTGGTATATAAACATGTGCTACTGTAGTGGGTGTGAGCTTCATGTTTATCTTGGCTACAATAATGCTTTCACTACATTGTTCACAGTAGCTTATCTGTATTTCTACTTCCCATTCATTATTAAACCTACCCCTGCATTATCCCTTTTTGATTTTGTGTTTAGCACCCTATATTCACCTGACCAGAAGACCTGCTCCTCCTGCCACCGAACTTTACTAACTCCCAATATGTCTAACTTTAATCTATCCATTTGACCAAGTGAGGTGGCTCAGTGGTAAGTACATTGGACTTGCATTCAGGAGGATGGTGGTTCAAACCAGTGTGCGGCCATCCTGATTCAGGTTTTTCATGAGTTACCTAAATCTCTTCAGGAAAATGCTAGCATCGTTCCTTTGAAAGGACATGGCTGATTTCACCCCGTATCCTTCCATAATCCGATGGGACCGATAACCTTGCTGTTTGGTCCCCTCCCTCAAATCAACCAGCCAACCAACCCATTCCCCATTTAAATTTTCTAATCTACCTTTCCAATTAAGGGTTCTAACATTTAATGCCCTGATCCATAGAATGCCAGTTTTGTTTCTCCTGATAATGACGTCCTTCTGAGTAGTCCCCACCTTGAGATCTGAATGGTGAACTGTTTTACCCCTGGGATATTTAATCCAAGAGGATGTCATCCATCATCATTCAACCATACAGTAAGGCTGCATGCCATAGGAAAAATTACAGCTGTAGTTTCCCATTGCTTTCAGCTGTTTGCTGTAACATCACAGCAAGACTGTTTTGGTTGATGTTATAAGGCCAGATCAGTCATTCATCCAGACTGGTGCCCTTGCAACTGCTGAAAAGGCTGCTGCCGCTCTTCAGGAACCACATGTTTGTCTGGCCTCTTAACAGATATGCAGTTGTGGTTGCAGCTACAGTACCTACCTGTATTGCTGAGGCATGCAAGCCTCCCTATCAGTGGCAAGGTCCGTGGTTCATGGGGGGACTCTACACTGATAAAATACAATTCACTTTCACTAATAAAATGACACTCATATATATATATATATATTTGTAATATCCGCATTACAGTACCTGATGGTATTGAAAGTAACTGAAAGTAATCAATTTTATTGACACACCAAGGTATATATGCTAGCCTGCATTCTCTTTTGCCAAAGCAGAAACGCACAGGATTTGACAAACTTTATTGCTTCATTGATATTTATCTCATGATTTGGACAAAAAAGTGAGCAATCTTTGTTCAAAAGAATACTGCAGTTTCACACAAAATTATTTTTTGCATAGTAGTGGTGAATGTTTCACATCAGTGTTAATTCTTCCACCACCACCAAGAAAAAAAGAGTTCATTCAAAATTAGGAGCTTTGTCAATTAAGTTCATATGGCATCGCAGAATGAATTTATCCATATTAAAAGCTTGTAATGATGATAGTGTGTTGTTTGTGAAAGGACATTATCTTTTAAGCAGTTTATTCCATAAAAATGAAGTAGGTTATTGTGGTAACATCTAGTATTGATGCCCAGATGTGTTTTTCTGTCTTCACAACTATTAACCACAGCTTGTGGTGCTATCTTTATGAATAAGTTTAACCTATCAAAAGTGCAGGAGAAACTGAGTCAATAAAAATTCCACTTTATGTCAGCTGATATACTGCTTGACAATCAAGTTGCAAGACATAAGAGAAGAATGAATATTGACAATTTGCAGTGCTGTAGGTACACTTGAGACAGAAAATACTGACAGTGAGGCTAGGAAAAACATATATATCAAGGAACTATAGTTTGTTGGTTAAAATTTGAGTATGAGCTTGTTGACCATGCTAACCTGCTTACTGTATTCAAATCTTGATCTACCTCTTCTATTTTTACACACTATACTTCCTTTATTACCAAATCGGCTATCCATTGATGCCACAGGCTGTCCACTATCAACTGAATCCTTTGTTTAGTCAAGTTGTGCCTCAAATGAATTTCTTACCCAATCTCATTCGGTATTTCTTTATTATTTATCCAATCTCCCCATCTATTCTTCAACATTCCTTTGTAGCATTACATTTCAAAAGCTGTTATTCTCTTCTTGACTGTATTATTTATCATCTACGTTTCACTTCCACAAAAGGCTACACTCCAGATGAATATTTTTTAAAAAAAATTCCTGATACTTTTATTAGATATTAAAATATTTCTCTTTTTTTGCTACCGCCAGTCATCATATTATTTCCTCTCTATTCACAGTGTTGTCAGTTATCTTGTTGCCCAAGTAGCAAAACTGATCATCTACTATTCAGATTTCGTAATCCAATTCCTTCATCATTGCGTGATTTAATTTGACTGCTTTCCAGTACCCTTGTTTTAATATTGTTGCTGCTCATTTTTTAACCTTTTTCCGAGACAATTTTCATTCCCGTCAACTGTTCTAAGTCCTTTCCAGCCTCCGAAAGAATGAAAATGTCATCAGCAAACGTTAGAGTTGTTATTTTTTCTCCTTAAACTTTAATTTCCTTTTCAAATTCCTCTGTTTACCACTAGTCTCCTTGCTCAGTTTACAGATTGAACGATTGATTGTGTGTGTGTGTGTGTGTGTGTGTGTGTGTGTGTGAGAGAGAGAGAGAGAGAGAGAGAGAGAGAGAGAGAGAGAGAGAGAGAGAGAGAGAGAGTGTATGTGGGGGGGGGGGGGGGCATAATCCTACCTTCAGAATTTCAAAGAGTGTAGTCTGGTCACTATTGTCAAATGCTTTCTCTAAATCTACAAGTGCTACAAAAATATCTTTTTAAGGTAATGACAATCCTATGAAAAGGATAGATTGCTACTCGCCATATAGTGGAGATTTTGAGTTGAAGATAGGCTGCCAAAGACAGTGGTCGTGTGTGTGAGTTGTGTTTGTGTGAGTGTGCATGTTTATGTTGTCTAATTCAGAAGAAGGCATTTGTGACTGAAAGCTAATGTGTTTGATAGGTTTTTTTTTTTTTTTTTGTTGTGCCTATCTGCGACTCAGCATCTCTGCTATATATCTTTTTCATAATATTGTAATTATTCCATTCTGAATTTTCCATTGTTTGATTTTTCTTTTTAAGATAAGTTGTAGGGTCAGTATTGCCTCACATGTTTCTACATTTCTGTGGAATCCCAGGGTGGGCTTCTAGAATTCTCTTTGTTCTTCTGTAAATAAAATTCATATTAGTATTTTGCAATCATGATGTATGAAGCTGATGGTTCAGGAATATTCACACCCATCTTCTTTGGAATGGGAATTGTTACATGTACCTGATGGTATGTTGCCTGTTGCATATATCTTGCATACCAAATGGAATAGTTTTGTCCAGGGATCTCAGTAATTCAGAGGGAACGTTGTCTACTTCAGGGACCTTGTTTCGACTCAGGGTTCAATGGTGCTCCATTGAATGCTTCAAATACTATGATATCTTTGGTCTCATCTTCATTTATTTCCTCTTCCCCTTCCATAATATTGTCTGAAAGTACATTTCCTTTTTATAGCTCTTATATACATTTTTCCACTTTTTCACCTTTCATTCTTTGCTTATTACTGGTTTTTGACCTGCACTTTTTATATTCATATCACCATTTCTCTTTTCTTCAAAAATTTCTTTGCTTTTCCTATAGGCAGCATATTGATTTCCCCCAGTCTTTGCATTTATCATTGGGTCTATCCTGTTTCATCATTTTGCGCATCCTGCCAGTCTTATTTTTATATGCTTATATTTGCTTTTGCTTACTTAACTTTTATATTTCCTCTTTTTCACCATTCAGTTCAATAATTTGTAGGCTACCCAAGGATTTGTAGTGGGCCTTGTATTTTTGTTTGTTTAATCTTCTGCTGCTTTCACTATTTCATCTCCGAAAACTGTCCATTCATATTCTGTCATATTTCTTTTCTCTGTTTCGTCCAGTCACTTGTGTAATGGCCCCTTTGAAAACCTCAGCATCTTTCATATTCATTACTTATTTATTTATCTATGTATTTATCTATCTATCATGTGCCACAGGACCATATGAGTCCAAAGCTACTTCATAATGAAAGGAGTAAATACATAGTTTAAATGTTGCTCATCATAAACAAAAAAATTAAAGAATTAATAAAACACAAAAAAATTGTGAGGGAGTTTGCGAATAATTTATACATTAAAGAGGAAATTCCATGAGTATTGTGAGGAGCTCCTGTACAGAATAAGAGTGTGCCAGGAGGAAACCTTTATAATTGGAAACCTGTTGGAAATGAAACCTGCTGAAATAGTGCATACTTTTCTGTACAAAGCTTCAGGAAGTGCTATGGCAAGCCAAATTTTTTTTCTGCCTAATGTTCACTACAGAAATGTTGCAGTTCCTTCTGAATGAGTCAGTTTATCATTGTCATATCTTCTTAATTTCCCGACTTTCTGCTGATTCTTCAGTTTCAATCTGTAATCCATGACCAGTAAATTATGTTCAGAGCCCGTTTAATGATGTAATAATCTCAGCCAGAGAAATAATTAGCAAGTTACATAATGTAGTAGTGTACTTGTAACAATGCTTCAACAGAAATCCTTTGACAAGGCATTCTTTGTCTAACAGTTAATGAGCTCTATGGACCAGGAACTTAAGGTTGACATTTCCCCATTAGTGATAGTGATTGGCTCAAGACATGGAGTGAAAGGTTTACCTGCATAGGTTAGCTACAAACATTATTGTCCATTAATATGTATGCATGTTTCTTAACCAGTACATCAGATACAGGTACCTGACCTGTTTCTTCACTGAGTAGGTGCTATGTAACAGTAGAATGGCCATAAATATACTGTTGGATTTTTCCAAGTAATTAAGATTATAGGTAGTGATCAAAGGTCATGCCCTACTATGTACTATTAAGAGTTTAATTTCTATGAAGAATCCTTTGAATGTATTAAATATCACCATAATTTAATTGGTGCAACACAAAACAATATTTAATTTCTAAGTATTAGTCATTAGACTCAGTATTTCACATCAAATGTAAACTTTTCAACCTTCACAGCAAGAAATGATTTTGTCATCTACTTTAACAATTGTATTAATTTTGTGTTTCAAAAACTTTACAATGAAATAAATCTTGGAAATAGGTCTTTTCATGACTACAGTATTATGTTTATGTAGCTATAGTTTTTCTATTGATGCTGTAATAGATGTCTGTATTTTCTACAGGGTGCATGTAGGTTGTCTGGAGTTCAAAAGACATCCAAAGAGACACCAGTGAGACGACTGGACATCCGTTTTATACCATATGATCAGTTCTACTGTGCTATCCTGTATTTCACAGGTTCAGACTTGTTCAACAAGGAGATGAGAACACATGCTCTGTCAAAGGGCTTTACACTGAATGAATATTCATTACGTCCTGTTGGAAGCACAGGTATCTTAGTTACAACATCGTCACTAAGTAGTGATGGTATTTATATATTACAGCAATACTCAGTACAAAATTTCTTCAGTTCTGTCTTGTAGTTATTTTAGTTTGTGGACAGGTAAACTAATATTTGACAATTATGTTTATAACTAGCCTAAAACAGTTAATGTTTCAAAAACTTTTTAATCAATCATCTGGAAAAAGGAAGATGTCCTCTGTTGTTGGTGAGGAAGATGTCTTCTCTTGTTGGCCTGTGCAAAACTGTTTCTTTGTAGCCAGTCAAGGTGAAAGTAGTAAGAAAAGAGAAATGACATGTGGCTTGTCACCACTAGACATGTCTGTGTACTGTTGGATGTGACACATAAAAGCATGCCTGGGTTTATAAGTCGGAAGGGAGTGATAAGAAATATTGGCACTGCAGGTCATCCAGCAACTTGGTTTGTCAGCTAAAAGAAGTCTGTACAGATGTGGTAATGATAGTAGGAATTGAAGAAACTAAATTAAGGAATAATTTTATGTTAAGAGAGTACATTACTCTAAACTTTCACTTTGTGTGTTTGATTATTCTTACCTCTGTCAGGTGAGCGGAAAAGCCTATGTTTCAGTGTAGTGTGTATACAGTTTATTCAGGAGGAAAAGAACCAGTTACGTGTTATTTTTTGTTCTGTTATAGTAGCGGGAATTGACAACTTGGTTCTTTCTTTCACTTTTAATAAGTTAATAGCCTGCTACTGATGCTGTTATAGCTTTCAGGGCTCATCTTGTGTGTTATTTCATATGTTTCAAAGCTCGTCTTCCCCTGAGTGAATAAAAACAAAGCATAATTTATTATTAAAAAGGTTCAGTGAATATTCATGAAATAAACCCAAAAATGTAGGTAACATCCGCATTTTTCAGTTTGTGAATTTCACATATTCAGTAGGAGATCAGTCACATATATAGTAACATGTTGTAGTGCAAGGCAGTAAGAAATAATTAAAAATTAGTTGTAGTGTGAGGAGAAATAATGGATCATTAAAATCATACTTGGAAGTTTAGTTTCTGTAGCCAATTCATTTATGATGCAACTGATCGTTTTCTTTTCAGATTTGCAATTTATCTCAGTTTATGGTGAATTTATTTTTAGTGACAGATGAGATACAATTATACAACACTAAAACCTAAAGTTTTCTGTTTGTTTGTGGCAGGACAGAAAATATTTGGAGAATGTTGCATTCAAGAAGTGTGATAAAACATGTCCAGTTTTAGATACAAACTGAGTTACAGTTTTTTTTTTAATTTGTACATGAAAGAAACTCAACAAAAATTTACAAATGATTTATTGATACATTAGTGTTGTTTTTCATGGTTAACTGTCCACAATGTGTGTGATACAGGTAATGAGACTGACAACAGTGCAAGTGATCTGGCAATGCTGTGTTGTTCTACTTGTGTATGCCAATGTGTTCACCTCTTATAGATGCTCTGTTCCAGTTTCAGTTCTGTTCAGCAATCATGTGACTTTTGAGAGTGCCATCAGTGAAGTTGCATGTTATGAAAATGGAACAGCTGAATTTAGAGCAACGTTATGCAATCAGGTTTTGTGTTAAACTTGGGGAACCCACAAGTATGATCTTTGAAAAGTTGAAATAAGCTTGTGGGTAACTTTCCTTATCAAGATCAGAATTTATTTTGGTGGCACATATCATGTTTGGAAGCCCAAGAACATTGGAAATGAACCTCACTCAAGGAGACTTTCATCTTCAAAAACTCATGAAAATGTCCAACAGGTGCATGCTCTTGTGAGATCAGACTAATGTTTGACAATAAGGATGATGAGTGACTTTTAAACTTAGACACTCTCACTATACATCAAATTTTGACCAAAGTTTTGCCCATAAGAAAGACCTGTGTCCAAATGGTGCTAAAAAGTCTCCTGACTGAGTAGCAGGAGAGTCAAAGAAACATGTTGATATTCTTGAGAAGATTGGTTCAGTCCTGTGATCACAGGTAGTGAATCTTGAATTTTTTAGTATGATACAGAGTGGCAAAATGAGAAGTGGCACACTGAGACATCTCCTTGGCCGAAAAAAGCCCAAATGAGCAAATTAAAGATCAAGAGAACATTGATTTGCTTTTACTATAGTATGGGCATCATGCGTAAAGAATTATTTCCTCAAGGACAAACTGTTGACCAAGTGTTTTACAAAGATTTGCTTGAAAGGCTAAGGGAAAGGGTGAATTGAGTGAGACCAGACATTTCAAACAAGTGGATGCAGCATCAGGACAACACCCCATGTCACATGGCTACTTCCATCACAGAATTTTGACCCCAAAAGCCATTTCTGTTGTTCCACAGCTCACCCCATTCACTTGGTCTGAGTCCTTGTGACTTTTTCTGTTGGCGAAATTGAATGTGAGTGACATTTTAAAGGTGCTATCAGTTGACGCCTTTCAGTGCTGCTACCAAGACCGGGAACAATGACTCTGCCAGTGATAACTGCTGGAGAGAAATAAAGTAAATCTCATTACTTTTCTCACACATCTCTTATGCTAGGTGATAGTAATGATTGCATACTCACTTTACATCAATAGTGGCTGAGAAGGTAGAAGAAAGAAATTGTCACGTAGTGGCAGCACACAATATGTACCTCCTAATATAACTGTTATTAGATAACCACATTAATTTTTTTTATGAATAATGGAAGGTGTGAGGGTGGTAATCACTCTCTGTATAGTTAATTTGTTGGGATACTGACAAGCATATAAAAAGGAATGAAAATGATGCTGAACTTTCAGGTGCTGGATAATGTTTTCAGTCTTGTGTATGTTCCTGTTGATCACTCAATGCTACAACTATACAGTGATTGTGTACCTTTTGACCTTCCGTTATTTGTATTCCAACCGAGACTCCCATGACAATTCAGTATGAATATAACAATTACAAACAGCTATAACTATTTGATGCACAGTGATAAGAATTAAAGAGAATAAAAAAGTTCATTTTTTTAAAAGATATATACTTTATAGGATTTCTATACTACTATTCTTGGTCACCCCCATGAACCATGGACCTTGCCGTTGGTGGGGAGGCTTGCGTGCCTCAGCAATACAGATGGCCGTACCGTAGGTGCAACCACAACGGAGGGGTATCTGTTGAGAGGCCAGACAAACATGTGGTTCCTGAAGAGGGGCAGCAGCCTTTTCAGTAGTTGCAGGGGCAACAGTCTGGATGATTGACTGATCTGGCCTTGCAACATTAACCAAAACGGCCTTGCTGTGCTGGTACTGCGAACGGCTGAAAGCAAAGGGAAACTACAGCCGTAATTTTTCCCGAGGGCATGCAGCTCTACTGTATGGTTAAATGATGATGGCGTCCTCTTGGGTAAAATATTCCGGAGGTAAAATAGTCCCCCATTCGGATCTCCGGGCGGGGACTACTCAGGAGGACGTCGTTATCAGGAGAAAGAAAACTGGCGTTCTACGGATCGGAGCGTGGAATGTCAGATCCCTTATTCGGGCAGGTAGGTTAGAAAATTTAAAAAGGGAAATGGATAGGTTAAAGTTAAATATAGTGGGAATTAGTGAAGTTCGGTGGCAGGAGGAACAAGACTTCTGGTCAGGTGAATACAGGGTTATAAATACAAAATCAAATAGGGGTAATGCAGGAGTAGGTTTAATAATGAATAAAAAAATAGGAGTGCGGGTAAGCTACTACAAACAGCATAGTGAGCGCATTATTGTGGCCAAGATAGACACAAAGCCCATGCCTACTACAGTAGTACAAGTTTATATGCCAACTAGCTCTGCAGATGATGAAGAAATTGATGAAATGTATGATGAGATAAAAGAAATTATTCAGGTAGTGAAGGGAGATGAAATTTTAATAGTCATGGGTGACTGGAATTTGTCAGTAGGAAAAGGGAGAGAAGGAAATATAGTAGGTGAATATGGATTGGGGCTAAGAAATGAAAGATGAAGCCGTCTGGTAGAATTTTGCACAGAGCATAACTTAATCATAGCTAACACTTGGTTCAAGAATCACAAAAGAAGGTTGTATACATGGAAGAATCCTGGAGATACTAAAAGGTATCAAATAGATTATATAATGGTAAGGCAGAGATTTAAGAATCAGTTTTTAAATTGTAGGACATTTCCAGGGGCAGATGTGGACTCTGACCACAATCTATTGGTTATGACCTGTAGGTTAAAACTGAAGAAACTGCAAAAAGGTGGGAATTTAAGGACATGGGATCTGGATAAGCTGAAAGAACCAGAGGTTGTACAGTATTTCAAGGAGAGCATAAGGGAACAACTGACAGGAATGGGGGAAAGAAACACAGTAGAAGAAGAATGGGTAGCTCTGAGGGATGAAGTCGTGAAGGCAGCAGAGGATAAAGTAGGTAAAAAGACGAGGGCTGCTAGAAATCCTTGGGTAACAGAAGAAATATTGAATTTAATTGATGAAAGCAGAAAATATAAAAATACAGTAAATGAAGCAGTCAAAAAGGAATACAAACGTCTCAAAAATGAGACCGACAGGAAGTGCAAAATGGCTAAGCAGACATGGCTAGAGGACAGGATGTAGAAGCTTATCTCACTAGGGGTGAGATAGATACTGCCTACAGGAAAATTAAAGAGACCTTTGGAGAGGAGAGAACTACGTGTATGAATATCAAGAGCTCAGAAGGCAACACAGTTCTAAGCAAAGAAGGGAAGGTAGAAATGTGGAAAGAGTATATAGAAGGTTTATACAAGGGCGATGTACTTGAGGACAATATTATGGAAATGGAAGAGGATGTAGATGAAGACGAAATGGGAGATAAGATACTGCGTGAAGAGTTTGACAGAGCACTGAAAGACCTGAGTCGAAACAAGGCCCCCTGAGTAGACAACATTCCATTAGAACTACTGACGGCCTTGGGAGAGCCAGTCATGACAAAACTCTACCAGCTGGTGAGCAAGATGTATGAGACAGGTGGAATACCCTCAGACTTCAAGAAGAATATAATAATTCCAATCCCAAAGAAAGCAGGTGTTGATAGATGTGAAAATTACCGAACTATCAGTTTAATAAGTCATAGCTGCAAAATACTAATGCGAATTCTTTACAGACGAATGGAAAAACTAGTAGAAGCCGACCTCGGGGAAGATCAGTTTGGATTCCGTAGAAATGTTGGAACACGTGAGGCGATACGGACCTTACGACTTATCTTAGAAGAAAGATTAAGAAAAGGCAAACCTACGTTTCTAGCATTTGTAGACTTAGAGAAAGCTTTTGACAATGTTGATTGGAATACTCTCTTTCAAATTCTGAAGGTGGCAGGGGTAAAATACAGGGAGCAAAAGGCTATTTACAATTTGTACAGAAACCAGATGGCAGTCATAAGAGTCGAGGGGCATGAAAGGGAAGCAGTGGTTGGGAAAGGAGTGATACAGGGTTGTAGCCTCTCCCCGATGTTATTCAATCTGTATATTGAGCAAGCAGTAAAGGAAACAAAAGAAAAATTTGGAGTAGGTATTAAAATTCATGGAGAAGAAATAAAAACTTTGAGGTTCGCCGATGACATTGTAATTCTGTCAGAGACGGCAAAGGACTTGGAAGAGCAGTTGAACGGAATGGACAGTGTCTTGAAAGGAGGATATAAGATGAACATCAACAAAAGCAAAACGAGGATAATGAAATGGAGTCAGATTAAATCGGGTGATGCTGAGGGAATTAGATTAGGAAATGAGACACCTAAAGTAGTACAGGAGTTTTGCTATTTAGGAAGTAAAATAACTGATGATGGTCGAAGTAGAGAGGATATAAAATGTAGACTGGCAATGGCAAGGAAAGCGTTTCTGAAGAAGAGAAAGTTGTTAACATCGAATATAGATTTATGTATCAGGAAGTCATTTCTGAAAGTGTTTGTTTGGAGTGTAGCGATGTATGGAAGTGAAATATGGACGATAACTAGATTGGACAAGAAGAGAATAGAAGCTTTCAAAATGTGGTGCTAGAGAAGAATGCTGAAGATTAGATGGGTAGATAACATAACTAATGATGAAGTATTGAATAGAATTGGGGAGAAGAGGTATATGTAGCAGAACATGACAAAAAGAAGGAACAGGTTAGTAGGACATGTTCTGAGGCATCAAGGGATCACAAATTTAGCATTGGAGGGCAGCGTGGAGGGTAAAAATCGTAGAGGGAGACCAAGAGATGAATACACTAAGCAGATTCAGAAGGATGTAGGTTGCAGTAGGTACTGGGAGATCAAGAAGCTTGCACAGGATAGAGTTGCATGGAGAGCTGCATCAAACCAGTCTCAGGACTGAAGACAACAACAGCGACAACAACAACAACAACAACAACATTCTTGGTCACATGGACATTGTCTAAACAGTCATCCGTTTCACTCCATCATTCTAAAACACATGTGAAGTAACTGATGCAAGCGTCATTAGAAATGTACATTTTGAGTTCTGGAGTTGATTTTGACAAAGAAAGCACAAGGCCTTTATGTAACCCACCAAAAGAAATTCATTGCCCCAGGTCTGGAGATCTACGTGGCCAAGAGCAGAATACAGTGTCATCAAGTTGCACAAACATCCTGTTTCTTCCAACTGTTGATGCCATCTGTAGACGTTATTGCTATTTGGAGATGCTTGATAGCATTGCTGTTGAAATCTTCTTTGCACTCTGATGACAGAACAACTGTTAGAATTTAACATGCAGAATACCTTCTGTGTGGTATCCACCATTCTCACTTATGATATGAACTTTCCACATTTGAATCACTCTGCACGTGCCGGTGTATGATTTACAGTACTCGCACAACAATCAAAATTTTTATCTTTTTTTTTTACTGTCTATAATTGTTATTGAAACATCACTATGTGTTAAATAGTTATAGCTGTTTGCAGTTGCTATAATCATTTTGAATTTATCTGAGCACTTATTATATGAATTTTTCTCTTTTGTAGACCAGGAAAGGTTGTCTGGAGATGGCTCTCTGTTGGTCCAGTAATTCTGGTTGCTTCCATTTCTTACATAGATGGAAGTATGTTTTGATTTTAGAAGCTTACAGAAAAATTCCAGCCCAACATATTGTAGAATTTGGATTCATTTTTGTATTCTGTTGCTAGTATCTTAATGTCTAGAATTTTCTGAAAACAAATATCAACTACAGTTTCATAATATCTTCACTCCTTAATGGAATATATTTTTCAAACCAACAATTCATTTCATGGCATCATTGCTAAAAAGAATAATTATCTTCACAAAAATTTAAAGTCAGTTACTTTGGTCCAGAAGGGTGTCCATTATTCAGGAATACACATTTTCAATAACTTATCAGCAGCCATAAAAAGTTTAACTACTGTACTAATAAAGTTCAGTTGTAGAGAAACCCAAAGGATTCACCGCTGGCCAACTCCTCCTCCTCCATTGATAAATTTCTTAACAGAATCAAGTGATGTGTACATGTTATTATTAATATCAACTAATGGGAGCATTATGTACAATGTGACATCTGTACAACTTCAGTGCAGTAATGTGATCAGTGTAAATAAGTGTTGTAAAATGATTTTTCTATTTGATGATGTGTGGCTACAACAGCCTAAGAGTTGTCATATGTGTCTTTGTTCAAACATCTACATGTTTTGTGGCAAATTTGCCATTAACGTTTAAATGTAGATGTGTGTAAGGTTTTTGACATAATTGCACTTCCATGAAAATCATTTAATTTAGAATCTTTGGAATATACAAAAGCATACTTTTTTTGTAAATATTATTGTGTAGTCTTGTTTCCTGACATGTTCTACATCCTAGAGGATCTCCTCACTATGAATCTATAGGAATGATAAGTACATCTATTGTAATCAACCTGCAACTGTAAGAATAGTTTCATTGGTAGTGACTACTTGTTCACGTGTGGGACTTATCAGTAAAGTTGCCCATCACTCCCAGTGCCCTCATAGTGTGAATCATGTTTCTGACATGCTTATGCTTCAAGGCATATGAAAGTCTAGTAATATCCCATTATTATGGAAGTCGGAGACCTGTATTTGTCTCTTTTAATGCTAGTTTGGAGACAGGTAATGGATCAACAGGATAAACCAGAGCATTAGATACCATCCCTTGACTTTGATCAGTGATGTCATAACAAGTCCCAAGATGCAGCACAAACACGATTTCTAAATGCCAAGGATGTTACATGCTCCCATTGTGCCAAAAATGTACATCAAATAGAGAATCATACAAATTATTAATAATACATATTGAAGTTAATGGGGCAGTGATAAGAAATTAGCACTTTTCAACAAGGAAAAACTAATATCTAAAATAACAGCTACAAAATCATGATGCAGCAAAATACACAAAACAAAACAAGAATGGAAACAAAATACCATGGCTGATTTGAAAGATGCAAAAAACACAAAAGTAATGCAAACCGACTACACTGAAGAGCCAAAAAAATTGGCATACCTGCTAGCACGCAGAAGTTTTGCAATATGACGTGGCATGGACTCAACTAATGTCTGAAGTAGAGCTGGAGGAAATTGACGCCATGAATCTTGAAGAGCTGTCCATATATCCGTGAGAGTATGGGGGTGTGGAAATCTCTCCTGAACAGCATGTTGCAAGGCATCCCAGATATGCTCAATAATGTTCATGTCCGGGGAGTTTGGTGGGCAGTGGAAGTGTTAAATTCAGAAGAGTGTTCCTGGAACCAGTCTGTAGCAGTTCTGAATATGTGGGGTGTTGCATTGTCCTGCTGGCATTGTCCAAGTCGGCCGGAATGCACAATGGACATGAATGGATGCAGGTGACCAGACATTGAATATCACTTCCAACTGCACACTCCCCACACCATTATAGAACCTATATCAGCTTGATTAGTCCCCAGCTGACATTCAGGGTCCATGGATTCATGAGTAGTCTTCAGAAACGTACACGTCCATCCGCTCAATACAATTTGAAATCAGACTCGTCCGACCAGGCAGCATGTTTCCAGTCAGCAACAGTCCAATGTTGGTGTCGACGGACCTAGGCGAGGCATACAGCTTTGTGTCGTACAGTCATCAAGGGTACACGGGTGGACCTTCGGCTTGAAAGGCCCATATCGATGATGTTTTGTTGAATGGTTTACATGCTGACACTTGTTGATGGCCCAGCATTGAAATCTGCAGCAGTTTGCAGGAGGGTTGATTTTTGTCATGTTGGAATGATTCTCTTTAGTTGTCATTAGTTCCATGCTTGCAGGATCTTTTTCCAGCCACAGCAATGTCGGAGATTTGATGTTTTACCGGATTCCTGATATTCAGGGTAAAATCGTGAAATAGTTGCAAGTGAAAATCCCCACTTCATTGCTACCTCAGAGATGCTGTTCTCCCATCGCTCATGTGCGTACTATAACACCATGTTGAAACTCAGTCAAATCTTGATAATCTGTCATTGTAGCACTCTAACAACTGCACCAGACACTTGTTGTCTTCTATAGGCATTGGTATTCTGCATGTTTACATATCTCTGTATTTTAATACACATACCTGTACCATTATCTTTGGTGTTTCAGTGTATAACTGGTATTGAAAACATCACTTAACATATGTAGCTCAACTTAAGAGACTCATAACAATACAGAAAGCCAAAAACCAATATCAGTATAAAAATGATACGAATACCATATATGTCTGTAAGGAGGGGCAAAAGGAGGCACTGCCAACCCTTCCTCTGGGATCTGAAGCATACATTTTCTAACCGTTTCTGGATTCTCACATGCTTCATGATGTGCATGGATAACCATCAATTCTGTAATATGTAACAAGATATTTGTGGAACTAAAATTTAGTTCTTGTGGTATGACACATATCAAAACTGACAAACTCTTTTAGGTAATAAGTGAAACTCATTTATATCATAAATAGAAATTTTTGAGTCTTGCCACCTCCCCACTTTCCCTTCCTCAAAAATGTTATAATGCCCATGACCACTACATAGTGAAATATCACAAGACCTAATGAAATGTGGTATCAAAAGCCTCACCTGATCTGTATAGCTCAACATAAAATGCCAATACCAATACAAAAGCCAAAAACTGATAGCAATACAAAAAGTCCAAAAATGATGCCAGTACAAATAGCCGCAAAATGTGGGAATTGATGAAACACTGTATCAAAATAAAACAAATAATTAATAGCTTATCGTGACTATAACTCACAAACTGACCCCTGTTCTCTGAAGGCAAGTAGCATGCTATTCAAGAATTTTATATTCAAAAGGAAAAACCATTCATAAATAATTCCAAGTTCATGTAAACTGTTATCACCACATTTGCTCATTAGTATGGCAGTGAAAGATGATGTTTAATTACTGACTGATTTGGATTGTAAGCTCATTAACGAATAATGTGACCTGTGGCAACTATACTGTCTCATGGCCCAAAACTGATGAGGAATATTAAAGGCTCAAGTTAACTCTTTTCATGTACATACTCCCAGTTTATCTAGGAAGAAACGTTCAAGTACATACATAATGTCTTTGAATGAGATTCAGTCTGTGAGGTTAGAAGTGATATGTAACACTAATGCTGCTTTGACGTTTCCTTGAGTTATTGTAGCTAGCTAGTGAATAAATTAACTGTTCCAGGTGTGGCTGGTGAACCGATTCCCATTACTAGCGAGGAGGACATTTTTAACTGCATTGACTTTAAGTATAGGAAACCAGAAGAAAGAGACTGGTGAACAGAACTGCTCAGGACAGCTCTAGAGTACACTGATGTACTGATATAATAGGAATAGAAACCCAGTACTTATACATGTCTTTGCTTAAAACTTTCAATTGAGAGATTGTCTGATAAACTGTATTAATTTAGCATGTTGTAATAACTGAAAAATTTTTAATACAAGATTTATGAACATCCAAAATAATTGTCCAATATTGTCAACTTATCTCTCCTATATCCAATTTATCTGTATTTATTTAGTTCCTGAATGACCTTTAGTTGAATTTAATTTTATATGATACTATAGGAAATATGAACTGCAAGTGTGCATGTCATATAGGTCGTACTCAACACAGAAAACACTCAATAGTATAATCAAAACAGTTGCAGCGTAGGAAATAATCCTAAAGTGCAACCAGATTCATTACACTAACAGCATTAATTACAAAGACAATATACACAAATTTGACTTAAGAGATACTCCTTAAGACCGTAAAATTCCTTTTCCATCAGATAGTTTCGGAGTTACTTTGGAAAGTTAGAGTCATGTATACTATCATGTAACTTTCTGGAGAGGCTTCTTAGTATGCTGATACTCAAGTACTGAGGTCCTATATCAAGGATTGTCAGCCAGTGGCGTATGCTTCGTATCTTGTTCTTCCTTGACGTGTTGTGGGTACAGCTGTTGATAAAATATTGATATATTGATATTTTTTCTCAAAAATATTGATTTGTATCAGTAGTGAAAAGGCAATATCGAGTGCCGATATTTTTATATTAAAAACAGAGATTCCAAGACTTACCAAGCGGGAAAGCGCAGGCAGACAGGCACAATGAACAAAACACACAAACACACACACAGAATTGCTAGCTTTCGCAACCGATGGTTGCTTCTTCATGAAGGAGAGGGAAAGACGAAAGGAAGTGGGTTTTAAGGGAGAGGGTAAGGAGTCAAGGAGTCACTCCAATCCCGGGAGCGGAAAGACTTCCCTTAGGGGAAAAAAAAAGGACAGGTGTACACACGCGCGCACACACACACACACACACACACACACACACACACACACACACACACATCATAGGGATGAACCAAGAGGTTACGAAGGTTAGGTGGACGGCGGAAAGACACTCTTGGTGGAGTGGGGAGGGTTTCATGAAGGATGGATCTCATTTCGGGGCAGGATTTTAGGAAGTCGTATCCCTGCTGGAGAGCCACATTCAAGGTCTGATCCAGTCCCGGGAAGTATTCTGTCACAAGTGGGGCACTTTTGGGGTTCTTCTGTGAGTGGTTCTGGGTTTGAGGGGATGAGGAAGTGGCACTGGTTATCTGCTTCTGTACCAGGTCGGGAGGGTAGTTGCGGGATGCGAAAGCTGTTTTCAGGTTGTTGGTGTAATGGTCGAGCGATTCAAGACTGGAGCAGATTCGTTTGCCACGAAGTCCTAGGCTGTAGGGAAGCGACCGTTTGATATGGAATGGGTGGCAGCTGTCATAATGGAGGTTTTGTTGCTTGTTGGTGGGTTTGATGTGGACGGATGTTTGAAGCTGGCCATTGGACAGATGGAGGTCAACGTCTAGGAAAGTGGCATGGGATTTGGAGTAGGACCAGGTGAAACTGATGGAACCAAAGGAGTTGAGGTTGGAGAGGAAATTCTGGAGTTGTTCTTCACTGTGAGTCCAGATCATGAAGATGTCATCAATAAATCTGTACCAAACTTTGGGTTGGCAGGCTTGGGTAACCAAGAAGGCTTCCTCTAAGCGACCCATAAATAGGTTGGCATACGAGGGGGGCATCCTGGTACCCATGGCTGTTCCCTTTAATTGTTGGTATGTCTGGCCTTCAAAAGTGAAGAAGTTGTGGGTCAGGATGAAGCTGACTAAGGTGACGAGGAAAGAGGTTTTAGGTAGGGTGGCAGGTGATCGGCGTGAAAGGAAGTGCTCCATTGCAGCGAGGCCCTGGACGTGTGGGATATTCGTGTATAGGGAAGTGGCATCAATGGTTACAAGGATGGTTTCCGGGGGTAACAGACTGGGTACGGATTCCAGGCGTTCGAGAAAGTGGTTGGTGTCTTCAAATATTTGCCCCAAATTGCAAAATATATATATATATATTGCAATTTGGGGCAAATATTTGAAATTGTTCTTTGAAAATCGTAGTAGAGCATAATTTTCCTTTCACTGTGTGAAGGAGTCCTACTACTTTTTGAGCTACCATCATGTCCAGTCTTTCTCTCTGATTGTGTGGAGCAAGTATCAGTGGCACAAAGAAGAGGTCCGATTGCCCTGTAGGGGTGTAGGTGGAGGTGGGGGTGGGGGTGGGGGGGGGGGGGGGGCGAGGCGAGGCGGGAGGATAGGGGAGTGGCAGTGGTAATCGAATAACAAGATTTCTGATGTGAAGAAATAGCACATCAGTTGAATTAAGAGACAGTTTTTGATGCAACTAGTGTGCTACTTCTTCACTTCAGCATTCTTCAAAAAAATGCTGGAAATGATGAACAAAAATATAAGTGACAAGATTGGTCTTTGCACTGGGTGCATACGTGAGAGAGGAAATGCTGACGTAATTGGCATTTGGCACTACTAACAGAAACTGCAATGTTTGCCTTCACCATGCAATTTTGACACTACAACATTTCGCAGAAATGAAAAAAACGGGAATGTTGACATGAAGTGTTCGGATCGAACTGGATATGTGATGAAACCAAATGACAGACTCACTGGGCACCCTTTCTCGTGCTACTAACATGTAGTTACCATTGTTAGCACAGTGGTTATTGCTACACATTTTCCTTTCAATTCTAGCTCTGAGGGAGATAAGGAGGCTGCTAGCTTGTTGGTGTACAGAATAACTGATAATAAATCAATATTCGATGGCTGATAATGATATTTTTTTAAAATATTGATTTAATTAAAATATCATCAGCCCTAGAGGTGGGTGTGTACAGTAGCATCAGTATGTATTACACTCAGCACTAATGAAAAGCTTCATTTTGTGTCTGTGTGATAGGGCAGTGCTAAATTATTCTAGCGTGATTTTTCTTTTATTGATATTTATTAACAGGAACCACATAATGTGAAGAATTACCATTACTCCAACAGCAACTAAGCAGTGCTGTTGCATGGCAGTGACAGTCAGTGCGACCCAGGGTGATGCTGTCACTGATGGAGTGCTGGTTTTTCTTCATGTTCCACTGGCGCTTTTAATACACACTGATTAAACAAATATCAAGACAGACTAATTTGGGACCACTCTATTGAGTGGGCATATACAATTCTACTTTAAAAATAATTTTATGGTGTTCATGAAAGACATGATCGGCAGTATTTGTTGGGCTTACTCCAGCTACACACTGCAAAAACTAAATGCAAATATCTGAGGAAACAAGATTCTTAGAGCAGGTGTCCAGTAGCAAGTAAATTTCCACAAGTCACTTATAGGAGCTATTTCTGCAAGTTGTTTGACGTTGAAACTCCCCCAGCAAGTTGACTTCCGCAAGTTTCATCTACTTGCAGAATTAGGTTCCACAAGTTAATGGAAACACTTCCTAGCTTGTTGCTGCAAGTGCCTGCCAAACAGGCCAGTCTCTGGAAGTTTTTCTCAATCTTGCAAAAGTTTTGTTTGTTGAATGGCAATATGAAAGTGTCAGTGTCAGAAAGGAGAAAGGTGCAAAGACGGATGGACAGAAAGAAATGTACTATAGGAGCCACTAAACATAAATAATTGGTAACTATCAGCCACAAAAGTGCAAAATGAATCTACTGATTAATTTGTTTCACCAGAAGGGGACGTAGAATGACAGTATAGTCATCTTTAAATTTTAGCATGAACATAAACGTTTGTAATAACTACTATTTGCAAAAATTGAAGAGTAATTGAAAGGTGCTCTTTTGGTGACACAGCTTGCAGCATTTTTGTGTATGGTTTCAAATGAAATTACATTTGGAATAAAAGTAATAAATATTGTTTGCAAAAATAATAGAGTAATTAAAAGGTGATTCCAAGGTGACACAGATAACAAAATTTTGGTATCTTGTTCTTGAGTGCAATACATTTGTAATAAAAGTAATAAATGTTGATTGTAAAAGTCTAAGAATAAGTAAAAGGTGATGTCTTGGTGATACAATTTGCAGCATTTTTGTGTCCTGTTTTCAAATATTTTATTGTACAATAGACAAGAGATTTTTGGACATTGCATACGAAATTCCCAGAAAGTTTTTAATCTTAGTGAAGTCAACTGATTTTTGATCATTCAGTAATGTTTCTTGATAATTTATATATGTATGCATCGTTATTTGTTCACACACACATTTTTTTTCTTTTCTTAACTTTTTGATTTTCTTAACCATTTTTTCTTCAATAATAATAATAATAATAATAATGCAACAACACTGGTGGGGACTGCTCTGGTTTTTAACCATGACACTGTAAACATCCACTTGCCTATTCACCATGAAACTCTAGTGGAAACAATAGTTTCTTGGAGCAAGTTTTGGTGATAAACATATCAGTAAATTAGCCTACTATGCCTTTTCATTCACTACTTTCATATGGCATCATATTTTGGAGCAATTCATCATTAAAAGAGAAAGTATTCCTTGCACAGAGGCATTTAATCAGAATAATAGCTGTAGCCCACACAAGATCACCTTGCAGACCTTTATTTAAGGAACTAAGGATATTCACAGTACCTTCGCAATACATATATTCACTTATGAAATTTGTCATTAATAACCAATCCCAATTCAAAAAAAAAAAAAAAAAAAAAAAAAAACAGTGAAGTGCATAGCTACAACACTAGAAGAAAGGATGATATTCACTATTCTGGATTAAATCTCACTTTGGCACAGAAAGGGGTGAATTATGCTGCCACAAAAATCTTTGGTCATTTGCCAAACAATATTAAAAGTCTGACAGATAGCCAACCAACATTTAAAAGCAAATTAAATGAATTTCTGAATGACAACTCCTTCTACTCAATTGATGAATTCTTAGATATGAAGTAGTAAAAAAAAACCCTTAATTATTTTGTGTAAAGAAAACTTAGGTTAACGTGGCACATTCCATATCATTATGAAATGTCGTATTCATGATCTATGGAACAAGGATTAATGTATGTATGTATGAAATTAGCTTGTCAAAGTGACTTACTGGGAGCAATAGTCAGTATTCAAGGATATGACGAATGAACATTCAAAGCAAAAAAGTCTGGTAAACATGGACTCTAAAATGCATACCATAAGAGCTATAAGCACTTGTTCATATTCAGTACTGTGAAACACATCTCTTCTACTGAATACATGCTCATATCTCTTAAGGTATGCATTTTAGAGCCCATCTTTGGTAGACAGTTTTTTCTTTTTTGGCCCATACTACCTCCTCCCAAAATATGAAAAGCAATGAGCTTGCAGTAGAAGAGATTTATTTCACAGTGTTGAAGGCATGCATCTTGGAGCCCATGTTTACTAGATTTTATTGCTTTGAGTGATCATTACCATCATGTCCCTGAATACTGACCATTTCTTTTATGACACCTTGTGTGTTTGCACACCTACACAAAGATGTAAAATTTAAGATACCTATAATTCTGAAGCAGTTTCTGCATGTTTCAGAAGGCCACCGTAACATTATACTAACATTTTTTTCTCCCAGTGTAAACTCTTTGATTAATGACTATTTGAGTTTCCCCACATTGCACCTCTGTATGACAGGTGTGGTTCAAAGAGTCTTTGATATACCATGCATGGTAGCTGTTTGTCTGCATAATGTGATAGCTACTTCATTATGAATATAATGAAGTCATGTTTCTTACAGATAGAATTAAAAACTGTTTCCATTTAATCTCATTATCTGCACTAATTCCTAAAAAATCTAGTGGATTATATTTGTTCCAGTCTTGTTTCAACTACCTCTATGCTCAGACTTCTATCTGTTTTAGGACAATGCATACATAATCTTCCTATAACCAGTTCATTTCCCGTGAATCATTTGACAGTGTCATTTGCAGAAATATACCGTATTTACTCGAATCTAAGCCGCACTTTTTCCGATTTTTGTAATAAAAAAAAACTGTCTGCAGCTTAGAATCGAGTGCAAAGTAAGCGGAAGTTCTGAAAAATGTTGGTAGGTGCCGCCACAACTAATTTCTGCAGTCGAATATATGTAGCGCTACACAGGCATGCTTTGCAGGCACAAAGATAAATACTGGCGCAAAAACCCTGTGTCAGTAAATAAATTAAAAAAAAAAAGATAGAAGACGAGCTTTTTTCTCCGCCCCGTGTTTCGACCACTGCATTTTCATACATTATCCAACGAAGTAAACACAAATTCCGTATTGTTCATCTTCGAATGCAGCAGGATTTCAATGTACTACGAAAATCCGACTGGCAAGAATGTTTGGTATGATTGTCAATATGACCAATTTGTTTCGTACCTGTGAGATGAGATGGTTGCTAATAGGAACTTTTATGAATTGTGAATCACATGCAGTATTCTCTTCAAGATAAGAATAATATGAATATAAACATTTTGCCATGCATTCTTTCATGTTTGCTGCTAACTCATTTAAATCCTGTCTGTCTAATAAACTACGAAACTAGAGTGAGACAACAGCAAACATGGAAGAATATACATATCATATCATGTCATGTTTATATTCGTATTATTCTTATGCCTAATAGTGATACAGGCAGAAACAAAGCACGGCAGTTGACTAGATTATTGAACTTTATGATGACTCTAATTTCAGAATGTAATGTACTAAATAGGCGTCTGCAAAGATTTTCAAACGGAGAAAATTCTTTTGTTAAATTCCCGTTCAGAACATTTTCTATCATACGCAGTCTATTATTTGGTTCTTGTTTTAATTGTAAGCGGCGTTAGCGTGCACAAAAGCAAGCCATGCCGTGAGCAGCATCATGTCGTTAACACTCATTATCAGTAGAAGAGATGTGTTTCACTGTAGCAAAGATGAAGAAATGCTCATAACTTTTAAAATATGCAGTTTAGAACCCATGTTTACTGGAAATTTTTTCGTCAGATCAGTCCATACTACCATCTCTCAAAACATTGAAAGCAAAGACGTGGCAATAGAAGAGATGTGTGATGCATATGTCTGGTTGTATTTCACATATTACTACTTCTGCTTCAAGTTTATTGGATCTTCTGGTATAGTGTTTATATGTAATTTTCCTTTTGATGACTTCCATGTTGTAGACTGTGTTCTGAAATTATACTCTATAGTACCTCCTTTTTTGGTTTGTTAGCTTTCTCAGCAAGAGAATCTGATTTTTTCACCCCGTTAAGCCATATTAGTTTCACTGTTTCGATTATTTTGCAGACATTAGTAAGCATTCTGCCAGATGTTACAGGTCTATCTATTTAAATAACGATTATCCTTTCCTAGGCAGTTTTCACATAGGAATTTGTTTGGATGTACGAAAACTGCCCAAGACTATGAAATTCTTCTTTGATGGCACAGTTTATCTTTCAGATATATTTACTGCTCAATATATATTTGTTAGTGAGTATTTTATGACTGAATCACAATGGCACATGGACAACGGATAGTACTTTGGGTACCTCAGTCCAGTACTGAGAAAATGGTGTATCTCCAGAGGATGTCTTTCCATTAACAAAGTAAATTTTACGTAGCTGAGTACTAAATTTATGATGGGAATTACTGATAGTGAACACTGATTTTTCATGCTGCTGCCTTATCATAAAAGACACTGTGTTAGCAGAAGAGGCTAGATGAAATGAAGTGATCCCTATTCAAAAAGTTTTACGTCTGTGGAGAACTCAAACATGAAGTGTTACGACACCCAGTCAGCTATTATCACTCATGATCTCACTGTTAGACTCCCAACAAGTGCAAATCTTCTGTTTCCCCACTGATTTTCCTCCTGCATTTTCTGCAATGCATGGAAACTATTCTGACCCTCATGCAAGAGCTAACTGGAGTATGAAATATTTAAATTTAAATGTTTTGTAAAGTGGCTAATGCACCATTTCTTGTTTAGCGAAAATCCAGCATTAAGCATCTGTTTACTGATGTGTTACAAGCTTTTGTATTGTGTGTGTGTGTGTGTGTGTGTGTGTGTGTGTGTGAAAATTTTTAGGAAATATTTTATGTCTTTATTCTACAATTTTTAATGCTTTTGCTCATCTTAGCTCCTCTCATCTCCACAGACTTGGGAATGGGTGGTAAAGACCTTGCTGTTGTGCACCCAAATAATTCTGTTGTCATGATGTGAAATATTTCATTCAGAAAGTGTGAGAGTAATGGCAGAATCTGATAAACTATGTGTGTCCCATGGATTGTGCTAAATGCTGAGTGTCTCAAGGAGCTCAGATACCAATAGCTGAATTGGGATTTGGCAAACCTGAGTTTCTGAAACTGTAGGTTCTTCAGTGCCACTAGTCTAGTGTCATATCTTTGATTTTGGTTCATTGTGGTAGAAGTGTCATTGGGAACAGAAATGTTGGGTTAATGTCTGAGCCCAGTATCATACATTTAATGAAAATGATTTTTAATTGTAAGTTGAGAGCATCAGTTCAGACACAAATTGTAGAAACAGAAGACCTAATAATACTAAGTATCTTCAACTTGTTGTAAAGACAGTAGAGGGAAATTTGTAAAGGTGATAGGGAGGGCCACATTGAAGGCTCTTGGTAGGAGCAGGATTAAAATCCCATTCTGCCATCTTGATTTAGGTTTTATAAATTTTCTGTTAATTGGATAGTTCCTTTGAATAGGTCATATATGATTCCTGCCCTATCTCATCCAATCCATTTGGTCCTCTTCTTTAATGACCGTATTGTCAATAAAACTTTGAACACTAATGCTTCTCCTGTATAAGCAGAAATCTCCCATTCATAGATTTTCTGAAAGCAAAGTTTCTCCCTTCTCATCTTACTTCCATGCCAAGCTGTTGATCCTGCCATGTGACCAGATACCTGCATGCTACGGTCACTGGTTGCAGGCAGAGAACAAAAGCTCAGTCCGTAGCGAGACTTCCGCTGACCTAGCCTCGATCAGTCTCCATCTTCTACTCGCATTGTCAACATTCTTTGCTGCTCTGCACCCACACTGCTATGGGCATGCCACACGTTGCCGCATACTGCGAGATTTTGAAAGACACCCACGCCGCGCCATCTCTATCCCTGTCACTCAGTGGGGCCTGTAAGTGGTCTTTCATGCCACATCTTCTGCCAAAGGCAATTACATCCACACCTCGCATTGGAATATCATTGTGTTGATGAAACATGGGGGTGCTACTTTGCTCAACATTTGCCTTTTATACTACAATGCATCTTTTTCCAGCACCAGCCACACCAGTAAGTGACTTGGTTCAGAAATTACGAATTTTGTTTCTTTATTGTTGTGTAATCGGTAATTAGATGTGTTCCTTGACCATGTATGAACATTTTGCTTTGTGTGGCACCTACCACATCTTGCTATCTTGCTCTGCTATTTGGTAATCAACTTATAAGTTAGGTAAGGATACATTCTTACACTGGTGACCTGACAGCAGAATCTGTTGACTTAATTTCCTATTTCAGCATGGTGTCAGCTACCTCATTCTGTCAGCACTCATTTTGACCCTCGTACTTGTGTGTACCCCACCAACAACTTCTATTTTTGTGCACCATACACTAGTGTTTCACATCATGAGCAATTTGTCTTGTGTGTTTTGCCATCCATTGTGCAACCTAGTGGCGAAGACTTATCCCTCCACCCCAGCCAACACCTCACTGCACGTGGCTGCTGCTCCAGCACCACATGTCATCACCAAGCTGACAGCGTGCCTCACAGAATTGAAATGCAGCAGTGCTGACCGGTGTGCACAATTAGCGGTGATGCGATCACTTGCAGACACCCATAGGCAACAGACTCCATGCCAATGCCTGCACCAGCCCTTGCTTCTTCCATCTCCACCGCCATCCCTCCCTGCCTTGATGCACTGCTGCCCATTTTCCTGCAAACCGCCGCCTCTCGATCAGGCCATGCAGCATCTCACCTACTGCCATTCAGTCCATTGGGACTGTGCCTGTGCCAGTGGTTTCCCTCAATGGACGCCATTTTCGCCAGCTGTGGCATCACCCAGGACACCACCAAGTTCACTTTGGTGATCTGCCAGCTTGAGCTGACATAAGCAATGGAGATCCACAACATTATTTCATTGCTCCCAGCCATGGACTCCTATGAGACACTTGCTGCCATCTAATGACGTAACTCACATCACGTGAAATGTAGCACGTCCAGGTTCTCCTTTCCCTTGAGCAGTGTGGCGGCCAGAAACCTCCACAATTCCTGTGTCATCTCTGAAACCTGACAGAGCCACACACGGTCTCCAGCTGCTTTCTATACAACATGTGGCTGGCTCGCCTCCCAGCCCCATTACAGATAGCTGTGCCAATGCATGCCAATCTCTCCCTCACTGATGCCACCAGCCTCACCAACCAGGTTCACGAGACACTGGCCATCCTGCCTGCAACTGTCACCAATGTGCACAAGTCCTACCCACACATGGTGCAGCAAGCTGGCTGTCACTCTGCTGGCTGCCTGTTTTGAGCTGTCCCCTTGCTGCTCATATGCACCATTAATGACATCACCGGCCGCTCTTCTCCTTGCCCCGCCGAAAAGTGCCCATCAGCCAGAGGTATAAGATATCCTTGCCCACCTTAGCCCCAACATGCATTACTGCAAGCAACCATGATTTGTCTCAATTCTGATTGCCACCATCCATGCAGCTCCAGCTGCTGGTGCAATGATGACTATCACCACTGCAGCCCTAGTCGACCTTCTGACGCCTCTCTTGACACAGCTGGCCTCTGCTAGTATCGGAGCGTTTTGACACCGACAATGCTAACTACTGGTAGCATGCCAATGGCTACTGGGATCAGACATGCCCATCTGTTGGCCTGATTTCTCAGTTCCTGTTCGTCTGTGATGCTCACTCTGCCACTCCTTTCCTGATTAACGCAGTCTCTGAGTTGTCTATCTTCCCACAGCAACTTATGTGGGATGCTGGCACTGCCTCAGTCACCTTCCTAATGGCAGTGAACGACTCCACCATCACCACCTACGGCATATATCACGGTGTCCTTGACTCAGTCTGCAACGGGAGCTCCCCTGGATCTTCACCGTCACCGACGTCATTATTGGAGCAAACTTCATCAGATATTACCACCTGCTCCCTGACATTTCAGGCTGACACCTCATTGACAGTGGCACTGGGAGGTGAATGCAATGCACCACTTGTATGACGTGAAACAGACGGCGTATTCTGGCCCATACACTGACGTACGAGTGCAATTTTCTGTTCTCACACACCCTTACAGCCCAACTCAGGATGTCTGTCATTCAACTGTCCGCTACGACACCACATCAAGACCACCTGTTATTTGCTGGCCATGGTGTCTACCACCTCACAAACTCATGATTGCCAATACCGAGTTTGACGAGCTGCTCGCTGCCAGTGTGCTGCGTCCTTTGAAGAGCCTGTGGCATCCACCCTTCACCTTGTCAAGAAGAAGGATGGTTCCTGGCACCCATGCATCAATTACCAGAAGCTAAACATCGACACCATCCCTAACTGAATCACGGTGCTGTTCTTACACAGATACAACAATGCACTGGCTGGAGCTACAATTTTCAGCACGATTTGCATGGAGGCTTTTACCCAGATTCTGGACACACTCACAGACATCCAGGAGACTGCCATCATCACACCATTTGGACTCCATGAGAGTGCCTTTATGACCTTAGGCCTCCGTAATACCAGCCAAACATTGCAGCATTTCTTTGAAGACATGTTGGACAGCTTGCCCTGCTGTTTTGCCTACTTCGATGACATACTTGTGCTTTCCATGATGCCCAAGGAACACTGTGAGCACCTCCACAGCATTTTTAAAGCCTCCAGGATGCAGGCATCATCATCAACAAAACAAAGTGCATTCTTGGTGCCAGCGAGGCCACTTCAGTTAACAGTGGGCTATGCCACCACATCACTTCCACAACAGCATTGTTTCACATGCTTCCAGTGCTGCGCCCTGGAGCTGCTTTCACCCGTCCTCACACCAGACGCACTGCTGATTCACATTTGAAGTGCCCAACATTTGCACTTTCAGCTGTCAAACGTAAACCACCAGGCTGTCAACCTCTCTTCACAGCCAACTGGCAACAACACTATGCCCTTGCCTGCACAACCCTGCACTGGCAATAGCGCCCAGTACCTGCCCACCCATGCGAGTGCAACACTGAACGCAGGCTCAGGGTGCCCCGGGCTGTCTCCATCCACCCCGCATGCCAGCAGATTCTTCATTGCTTGTGTCGGCTGCCAGTTCTGCACCTCTGCTAGCTGTCACACAGTGGACCCATGATACTGACAGCTGGCTGCCCCACCCATTTTGCACTCAGCACCCTGAAGTCCAGCACCCATCCCCATCGCATGACCAGCAACTGCAGGGTTGATGCCATTGCCCACATCCTCACCATGGGTAAAAGACATGTCACCCACCAGTACCAACCTTCACTGTCACCACCTTGCCCACCATCCGAACTCCATTCCCATGGGAGGGGCTCGGGTGGAACTGAGTGGTGGCCTGCTGTCTTAGCAGTTCTGTATGTCCTTAACTGCAATGACCATCTGCTAAGGCAGTGAGTTTCTCCCTTTGCATGTTACTTCTGTTCCAAGCTGTCGATCATGCCTTGTGACCAGATACCTGCATACCTGCATACTATGATCGCTGGCTACTGGTAGACAACAATAGCTTGATCCTTAGTGAGACTTATACACTTAGCCTCGACCAGTCTCCATCCTCTCCTTGCAACGTCAACTTTGGTTCCTGCTCCGTGCCCACACAACAGTCATGCTATGTGGCAGTATGTACTGTAAAGTTTTGAGAGACATGCACGCTGTGTGCCGTCTCTACCCTGCTCTGCTGGTAGGTGTGTAAATGGTGTTTCATACAATGTCTTGTGCCAATTCCATGCCTCGTGCCAGAATATTGTTGTGCTGGTGACACTTGGGGATGAGACTGACACCTTGCGCGTCATCCACCTGTTCCGTTGTGCCACACCTTTTTCCAGCACTAGCCACACTAACGAGTGCCTGTGCCTTGGTTCAGAACTTATGAATTTTGGGACTATTTCGTGTGTTTCTTTGTAGTTGCACAGTCGGTAAATAGATGTGTTCCTTGACCACATGTGAATATTGTGCTTTGTGCAGTGGCTATCTTTTCTTGCTTTATTATTTGATAATTAACTTATAAGTTAGGTAAGGAAACATTCCCACAGAGTGTTTCCAGTAACCACAGAAATTCATCACTAAATGTCAGGGAGTGTGTTGTCTTGTGCAGAGATCTAAAGCATATCAGCATTGGAGATTCAGAGAAAGAATGGGAAGGAGAATATTTCACTGATGTGAGAAGCATGATAAAGCAACTCAATAGCATGACTGGGAAAAACAAAAGCCATGTCTATATTGTTGTGGGCAGTGACACATAATGTTGGGTTTCATCTGCTTTGAAGCAAAGTCTCTCATTCCTTATCTAATGAACTGCTTCAGATTTCTCTACATTTCATGTAAAGAGCAATGTTTACCTGTGGGAAACAGACAAACAGCCCCTTAGGCAGAAGCGTCTTGTTTGACACTAAACATATGTGAACGGATAGGACAGTCATCCACTCTGGCATTGAGACTTCCAGAATTTATTGAAGGAAATAAGTTAAAGAGATAAAAAGTTAGAAAACTGAGGACAAAAATGTTTGTCAGCTTCAAAATCCCCCTGTTGTTGATGTACCCCTCACTTCTGTAGGAAAAGAAAGAAGAAAGGAGGATGGAAAGAGTACATCAATGTTAACATTAAAAAGTATAACAAGTGTGTACTTGTGGACTATGTACCTGAAATTTTCTTAAGTAGCTCAACTGTGGCACGCACACACACACACACACACACACACACACACACTTGAATTGATGTGCTGCTACCAGAAAGACCATGAACAATAAGTTCCACAGACAATGATGATTTCTGCGTCTTTCATTAGAGAATATACTGTTCAGTTTGAAGTAACAATATTCTCTTTATTCAATTTAGGTACCAAGACTATTAAAACTGATAAAAGAAGAAATAGTTAAAGGATAGCACAAGCATTCGTCTACTTTTGTTAATTTATGGAACACGACATTCTTAACTTTATTTACTGTTTATAAATAATGTTTCTTTTTTGCAAATATAATGATGGAAAATTTATGATACTACGTATCTGTATCAAAATGAATACTTGTCTGATAAACTGTAAATTAATTTAGTCTGTCTTTTGTTCATGTGCTTCTGTAAAGAAGTGAACAGTGCATCTGTATTTTACTGTGTAGATTAGTGGTTAGAAAATAAATAATTGTTTTAAGTCTTGTGTATATACTTGTGCAGGACAGCTTCCTGGTGTAAATTTTGCTGTCACCAGACTGCCTCGTCACCCGTCGTGTGACTCATTTGAGTGAATGACCGTTGGCTACTCAATGTACCGGCAGCCACCAAGTGGCAGGAAGTGGCTACAAGGGTAGCGGAGTATGTGTGGAGTGCACATGTGGGTTTTTTAGGTTAGAGAATTCCCTCCCTAGGCCCGACAAGACGCCTCCTGAGACGTGCGTGGCAAGGTAGAAGTAGGCAAAATGAAACAGGGAATAACAATATTAATCTGCTAATAGTAAACTGCAGAAACGTCTATAGAAAGGTCCCAGAACTGCTCTCATTAATAAACGGTCACAATGCCCACATAGTACTAGAGACAGAAAGTTGGCTGAAACCATATGTAAACAGTAATGAAATTCTAAACTCAGATTAGAATGTATACCACAGAGACAGGCTGTACAGTGAAGTGGGAGGTGTGTTTATAATGATAAGAAGTGCAATAGTATTGAAGGAAATTGATCGAGATCAGAAATGTGAAATAATTTTGGTGAAGGTCACAGTTAAAGCAGGCTCAGACGTGGTAATTGGATGTCTCTATAGGCCCCCTGGCTCAGAAGGTGTTGTGGCGAGTACCTGAAGGATAATTTGGAAAATATTTTGAGTAGATTTCCCCACCGTGTAATAGTTCTGGGTGGAGATTTTAATTTGCCAGATTTACACTGGGAGACTCAAATGTTCATAACGGGTGGCAGGGACAAAGAATCTAGTGAAATTTTTATAAGTGCTTTATCTGAAAACTACTTTAAACAGTTAAACAGAAAACCGACTCGTGGCGATAACATATTAGACCTTCTGGTGACAAACAGACCCGAACTATTTGAAACAGTTAACACAGAACAAGGAATCAGCGATCATAAAGCAGTTACTGCATCGATGATTTCAGGCATAAATAGAAATATTAAAAAAGGTAGGAAGATTTTTCTGTTTAGCAAAAGTGACTAAAAGCCGATTTAAGAGTACCTGATGGCTCAACACAAAAGTTTTGTCTCAAGTACGAATAGTGTTGAGAATCAGTGGACAAAGATCAAAACCATCGTACAATATGCGTTAGATGAGTATGTGCCAAGCAACACCGTAAGAGATGGAAAAGAGTCACCGTGGTACAACAACCGAGTTAGAAAACTGCTGCAGAAGCAAAGGGAACTTCACAGCAAACATAAACATAGCCAAAGCCTTGCAGACAAACAAAAATTACGTGAAGCAAAATGTAGTGTGAGGAGGGCTATGCGAGAGGCGTTCAATGAATTCGAAAGTAAAGTTCTATGTACTGACTTGGCAGAAAATCCTAAGAATGTCAAAGCGGTAGGTGGATCAAAACAAAATGTCCAGACACACTGTGACCAAAATGGTACTGAAACAGAGGATGACAAACTAAAAGCCGAAATACTATATGTCTTTTTCCAAAGTAGTCCCTTCTCTAGATTGTCGCACAGATGACAAAATAGTAGATATCGAAATAGACGACAGAGGGATAGAGAAACAGTTAAAATCGCTCAAAAGAGCATAGGCTGCTGGACCTGATGGATACCAGTCCGATTTTACACAGAGTATGCGAAGGAATTTGCCCCCCCTCCCCCCCCCCCCCCCCCCCCCCCCCCTCTTTTGCAGCAGTGTACCATAGGTCTCTAGAAGAACGTAGCATTCCAAAGGGTTGGAAAAGGGCACAGGTCATCGCCGTTTTCAAGAAGGGACGTCAAACAGATGTGCAGAACTATAGACCTATATATCTCTAACGTCGATCAGTTGTAGAATTTTGGAACACGTATTATGTTAGAGTATAATGACTTTTCTGGAGACTAGAAATCTACTTTGTAGGAATCAGCATGGGTTTCAAAAAACATGATCGTGTGAAACCCAGCTCGTGCCATTCATCCATGAGACTCAGAAGCTCCTAGACACGGTTTCCCAGGTAGATGCCGTGTTTCTTGACTTCCGCAAGGCATTCAATACAGTTCCCCACAGTCACTTAATGAACAAAGTAAGAGCATATGGACTATCAAACCAATTGTGTGATTGGATTGAAGAGTTCCTAGGTAACAAAACACAGCATGTCATTCTCAATGGAGAGAAGTCTTCCGAAGTAAGAGTGATTTCAGGTGTGCGGCAGGGGAGTGTCGTAGGACCGTTGCTATTCACAATGTACATAAATGACCTTGTGGATGACGTCGGAAGTTAACTGAGGCTTTTTGTGGATGATGCTGTGGTATATCGAGAGGTTGTAACAATGGAAAATTGTACTGAAATGCAGGAGGATCTGCAGCGAATTGACGCATAGTGCAGGGAATGTCAATTGAATCTCAATGTAGGCAAGTGTAATGTGCTGCGAGTAGGTAGAAAGAAAGATCCCATATCATTTAGCTACAATATAGCAGGTCAGCAACTGGAAGCGGTTAATTCCATAAATTATCTGGGAGTAGGAATTAGGAGTGATTTAAAATGGAATGCTCATATAAAGTTGATCATCGGTAAAGCAGATGCCAGACTGAGATTCAATGGAAGAATCCTAAGGAAATGCAATCCGAAAAACAAAGGAAGTAAGTTACAGTATGCTTGTTCACCCACTACTTGAATACTGCTCAGCAGTGTGGGATCTGTACCAGATAGGGCTGATAGAAGAGAGAGAGAAGATCCAACAGAGAGCAGTGCACTTCATTACAGCATCATTTAGCAATCGTGAAAGTGTTACGGAGATGATAGATAAACTCCAGTGGAAGACTCTGCAGGAGAACACTCAGTAACTTGGTACGAGCTTTTGTTGAAGTTTCGAGAACATACCTTCACCGAGGAGTCAAGCAGTAACCTCCTACCTATATCTCGTGAAGAGACCATGAGGATAAAATCAGAGAGATTAGAGCCCACATAGAGGCATACCGACAGTCCTTCTTTCCACAAGCAATATGAGACTGGAATAGAAGGGAGAACCGATACAGGTACTCAAGATACCCTCCACCACACACCGTTAGGTGGCTTGCGGAATATGGATGTAGATGTAGAAGCCGAGAGGACGTGTAGCAGAGCAAGAGCAGCACTTGTTTGATAAAATAAATTAATTTAATATTTGTTTTATGTTCACCCACTTCTGCAAAGAAGTGAAATGTACATATGTATTATATTGTGTAGACTAGTGGTTAGAAAATTAATCGTAGTTTTTATTTTTGTGTAAGTCTTGGGAATATCTTTGCATAGGGCGGCTTCCTAGTGTAAATTTTCCTGTTCCCAGAAACTCCATCATGTCACTAAGTTTTAATTTTGTGCTAGTAGACAGCACACAGTTCAGATCAGTGCATTGTAGTTTGAATATTTATATCATGCAGTAACTTTTCGGCAAACAGGATTTCCAATAACAGGTATCTATAAATACATCAACTTCAGTAGAGAGATTTATTTCTGTTTAATAGTTTGTGGTCTCCAATTACACCAAGAAATCTGCACAGCAACTTTCAGTGTTACTTTATTCTCCTTTGGTATATTTTCAGACTCAGTAGTGCCATTTGAGACCTTATATATATTTTATACATAGTACGATATGGCTAGGGACTGCGCTTGTTGTGAGCTGACACGAGGAGAGTTGGTTGCTGTCCATAAACAGCTGTTGACTACCGTCGACAAGCTTATAGCTAATGCTCAAATTTGCGGTGATGTCAGGGCGTCAGTGAGGAGACCTGCGACTTCTTTGGTGTCAGTGGAATCCTCTGGTGACGCAGACTTCACTGTGGCTTCTGGTACACAACATCTGACCAGTCCATCCTCACTCCAGAGTGGGTGGCAGACAGTGTTGGGTTCATATGTCACTGGGCAGAAGGCAAAAGAGGGAGCAGGCCGTGCGACTGGCTCCCTTTGTCTTAGTAACAGGTACGAGGTGCTCCCCTTTGTTGATGATACCTCTGAGCCAGCACATGATGCCTCTCCTGTTGGGCCAGCAGTCGATTTTCCTGCCCAGTCTGGACAAGTACAGAGGGTGGTTATGCTAGTCATTGGGAGCTCCAATGTTAGGCGGGTGATGGAGCCCCTCAGGGAGATTGCAGGTTAGATGGGAAAGAATTCCAGTGTGCATTCGGTATGTTTGCTGGGAGGTCTCATCTGTGATGTGGAGGAGTCCCTGCTGGTGGCTGTCGAGCGCACTGGGTGTAACTGGCTGCATGTAGTGGCACATGTTGGCACAAATGACGCCTGCTGCTTGGGTTCTGAGGCCATCCTCGGCTCCTTTCGGTGGCTGGCTGATTTAGTGAAGGCAAGTAGCAATGCATGCGGGGTGCAGGCTAAGCTGTCTATTTGTTGCATAGTACCCAGGGTTGATCGCGGTCCTCTAGTCTGGAGCAGAGTGGAAGGTCTGAGCCAGAGGTTCAGATGACTCTGCGATGGTATCAGATGCAAATTTCTCGACCTCTCCTATTGGGTGCAGAATTGTAGGGTTCCCCATAATAGGCCAGATGTGCACTACATGCAGGAAGCAGCTACTAGATTAACAGAGTACGTGTGGCATGCACATGGGGCTGTTTTAGGTTAGAGAACCCCTCCCTTGGGATCAAAGATGATTTGCCTGTTAAATCAGCCACAGCGACCTCAGAGAATGATGGTCCTCGCAGATCAGAGATAGAAAAGATTAATATGATTTTAGCAAACTGCAGGAGCATCCAAGGAAAAGTCCCAGAATTAGTATCGCTTACTGGAGGTTATAATGCACAGATAGTATTGGGAACAGACAGCTGGTTGAAACTAGACGTCAATGACAACATAATCCTAAGTTCAGGGTGGCAGCATATTTATTTCAGTAAAAAATTTGATAAATTCTAGCTAGGTTATCATGCATTCCGAATATGAATTAATCTTTGTGAAATTAAGTATCAAAGAACGGTCAAATATTCGGTAATGAGGACAAAGATGTGGAGAACAAAGAACAAATGGAAAAAATTCAAAAGCATTGTTGAGTATGCCCTAGACAAGTATGTTCTGAGTAAGGTTTTAAGGGATGGGAAAGATCCACCATGGTTTAATAGCTGTGTTAGAAAAGCACTATGTAAACAAAGAGCACTTCATCTGAGATTCAAGAAAAGTAAAAACCTAGCTAACAAACAAAAGCGGAATGAAGTGAAAATGAATGTAAGGAGAGCAATGAGAGAACTGTTCAATGATTTTGAAAGTAAGACGTTGTCAACTGACCTGAGTAAAAACCTAAGAGATTTTGGTCATAGGTAAAATCAGTAAGTGGGTCAAAATCATCTATTCATTCTCTCAGCGACCACACCGGCACCAAAACAGAAGGTAACAGAGAGAAGGCTGAAGTACTGAATTCAGTCTTCCAAAATTGTTTCACCATGGAAGATCATAACACTGTCCCTCCTTTCAATTGTTGTGCAAACATTAAAATGTCAGATATTGAGATAACTGATCACAGTATTGGAAATCAACTACAACTGCTTAGTAGCAGAAAGGCTTCAGGTGCACATAAGATACCTATAAGATTCTATAAAGATTATGCAAAAGAACTTGCTCTCCTTCTAACAGTAATTTATCATAGATCGCTTGAGCAATGAAAGGTACCTAATGACTGGAAAAATATGCAGGCCATTCCCATTTTTAAGAAATGCTTTTAGACAGGTTCACACAATTATAGACGTATATCTTTGACATCAATCTGTTGTAGAATTATGAGGCGTGTTTTATGCTCAAGAATTATGACTTTTTTGGAAAATGAACATCTCCTTTATAATAATCAACATGGATTCCGCAAACAGAGATCCTTGGAACTCAGCTTGCTCTGTTCCTCCATGAGATCCACAACGCAGTGGACAATGGCGCTCAAGTTGATGCTGCGTTCCTTGATTTCAGTAAGGCATTTGCAACCGTGTCATATTGCTGTTTCATGAAAAATAAAAAAAAATTACAAGCTTATGGAGAATCGGAGCAGACTTGCAATTGGATTCAAGACTTCCTTGCAGATAGAACTCAACATGTTGCTCTTAACGGAACTAAATTGACAAATGTAAAGGAAATATCCTGAGCACCACAGGGAAGTGTGATACGACTGTTGGTGTTTACAATACATATAAATGATCTAGTAGAAAGCGACAGATACTCTTTAAGGCTATTCACAGATGATGCAGTTGTCTATACGAAAGTAATAATGCAAGAAAACAGAATTTGCAGAAAGACCTGCAGAGAATTGATGAATCGTGCAGGCTCTGGCAGTTGGCTCTGAACGTAAATAACTGTAACATATTACGCATACATAGGAAAAGAAATCCACTACTGTACATCTACACTATTGATGACAAACAGCTGGAGACAGCGTCTGCCATAAAATATCTAGGCGTAACTACCCAGAGCGACCGGCCGACCTTAAGTGGAGTGACCATATAAAACAATAGTGGGAAAAGCAGACACCAGACTCATATTCATCAAAAGAATTTTAGGAAGTGTAACTCACCCATGAAAGAAGTGGCTTATAAAGCACTTGTTCGCCCGATTGTTGAGTATTGTTCATCTAACTGGGATCCCTATCAGGTGAGACAGATAGAGATAGAGAAGCTCCAACAAAGAGCGGCGCTTTTCGTCACGGGATCGTTTAGCTGGTGAGAGAGCGTTACAGAGATACTAAACAAACTCCACTTTCAGATGTTACAAGAGAGACATTGTGCATCATGGAGAGATTTACTATCGAAATTTTGGGAGAGCACTTTTCAGGAGTAGTTGGACAACATATTACTTCCCCCACATACATCTTGCATATTGACCATGAGGAGAAAATTCGAGAAATTAGAGCCTATACAGAGGCTTACCAACAATCATTCTTCCCATGCACTATTTGCTAGTGGAACAGGGTTGGAGGAATCAGATAGTAGTACTGAAAGTACCCTTCGCCACACACAATTAGGTGGCTTGCAGAGGATGATGTAAATGTAGATGTGGATCACAACTTATGAAACATAGATGTTAGGCAGTTGGTAGACATTTAGAAAAGTCCAGTTAACAACTGAATTTTGGTCAAAACCCAAAAATAAGCTGGTGTGTGTGTGTGTGTGTGTGTGTGTGTGTGTGTGTGTGTGTGTGAAGTCATCTCAGATCTAAAATTTGGATGGCATATGAATATGAAGTAGAGAGCACATTAAAGATTGATTTTTTTCATGATGAATATGATTTCAAACACAGAGGAGCATTTAATCATTGTCTTATTTCCAGTGCTCAACTAATATAGATTTCAATAGCTTTAGTGTGGTTGTAAAATGAAGCATTGCAGTATGTACTTAAAACTCTATTAATAGGTAATTGTTAACAGTGACTAGTTGCAAGAAATTTTATTACTTATTTCTACAGAGATGATTAAGCAAGGCTTTCTAGATCCACAGAAATGCATGTTAGATTTCTCCAGTAGATATCAATAAATTTTTGCCCTTTTTAATAGTAAGTATGTTTCTGTGTGGTCCCTTTGTTTCAGCAGTGTTTTTATACCAGAGCATGTTACTGTACTTGATATGTTCCGAGGAGCCAAATGTTATGTTTTTGTTGCCAATAATAAATGGGGTGGAAGGTGACCAGAGGATCTGTTGCAGTGGGAATCTGGACAGACAAGCAAAACATTAGTTGGCACAAGTGCACTTTAAATAAATACATTGTGCTCATTTTGTTGGTCGAGAAATACTACGTTGTTGACAAGGGCCAACTATCAGCAACTCGGTGTAACATTTGGCAATAACTAACAACATAGAAGTACTCTCAGGTAGCTGAAGGGTGCCCAGGTTCCTGCCATATATAATGCCATCATCTTCAGTGGTTGGTGGCCTGCAGGTTCTTTATTGGCGGTGATATTCCAAGTGCCACTCGCGCTGCCCACAGAAATATTCGAGGCTCCGGCTTCAGCAGTACTGATAGTCTATGATACTACAGTATTATTAATATATTTGAACCAATGCTTTAGTAAACCCTGCCTACCCTCTCCTCTCCTCACTTAGTCTATTTCTGAGTTGTGAAGCATCAGACATCACCACAGAATAAAATATGAAAGTCTTACAGATCTTTCATGACTGAGCGTAATTACAATGGCTGTAGGTTTCAATACAGTGCTAATAAAGGATTTTTCTTTTTGTGGAACACTGTTTTCATTTATCATAGTTTATCATCAGGAAACTAAATAATAACATTAACTTTTTCTAACAATTTATTTTAATACCAGAAGTACAAAAGTCATATTAATATGCAGTTAAAATTAAATATTACCTTAATTTTTTAAAGTAATATGAATATACAGGATAATAAATTGTAACAGTTACCAGTAACTGTTTATGCCATGGGAAAGATTTGTACTGTGCTCCTTTGATTTCTCTTTATTAAATTCTAGTACATTGGTAGTAGCAGTGATGACATAGTAGCAGCAGCAGCAGGAGTAGTAGGTATAATAACAGTAATAATAATAATAATAATAATAATAATAATAATAATAATAATGTATTTAATGTATTTAAGTTTGTAAAGTTATACATTTCACCAGTACAGAACTTATTATAAAATCCTAGAAGGAAGATATTTTCTTATTGTTAAAGAAACACTGTATAAGATAGATAATGTGTGAGCTTGGACATAGAGCATTTGAAGTGATACCTCGTGGTAGAATTTACTGATTCCATAAATTAGTCTATCATTATACATGAATCACATTGGAACAAGGAAAGAGCTAACCAACAACAAAAGCTCCTTAAAAGATCTAAAAGCCAGATATAAAATAAAATCTGGCATGTGTAGCAAGTTGGTACAACTTGGGGTGCAATAGCTACTCATAAATAAAGCTATATTATTGAGTTAAATATGCCATTGAATGTAATATTAGGCTTAGATAGTTAATAAATTATTTTTGTGCTAATTAAATAAATTCAAGAGCAGCTGCATTAAATTCATTTGTCATAAGTAACAAATGGACTGAAGATGGCTTTTTAACATATTGGCTGTTTGTGGGCTTGCAATATGGGTCATAGGAAATGTGTTCAATCAAAGCAGCTATCGAATTGTAGTAACCAGCAAAAAATGTTTTCTATTTGTTTCTCAGGAAACTGTATAAGTGGTAGCACTAATTTCCAAGTTTCGGTGAGGTGCATCTTAGGCCACATGGACACTGGCATGATTAATTGTGCTGTGTCGTGCACAGTTGTTGATTACGCAAGATTGTATGTAGTGCACTGTTCATGGACACGAGTGGCTGGCAAGCTGGGTGTGACCAAGTTTGTGGGTGCAACACAACTGTGATAGGAGAAATATGTAATTTAAGAAATTTACAATATGGTCACTGTGTTTCCCTAGGGAACATGGGCTGTCTGTGTACAGTTGTTTATCTTTCACTATTTTATCTGCCTTTTTTTTATAGTACTTAACACTGAAGCAACTATTAAGAAAGTGAGACAATCAGTAACATTTTTTTTAAACAATAATTAAATAAATCTGACAATTCTATTTCAGTTATTTGATTTTCAGCTCTATTGGTAAGTCAGAGATCTGTGTCCTTGGTAATTTTAATTCTCACTTTTAACATTCATGCAATATCTAATGTGTGCGATTACAGTTAATCTAAAAAACTACTAGAATCTATAGTTGTCCACATAGTTAGTTCCTCCTCTGTCTAAAAAACTTAATAGTGGCAACATACAATGATATCACTACATGAGGTAGTATTTATAATATCACACTTCAGTGCCTTCGCTAGAAGCAAGGTCATTCCACACAGTGACTGGTATAGCTCTCAGCAGCACTTGTGGCTTCCCAGTATTGGGGCTTTGCAGTGAGCTATTGAGAGGGGCAACGACATCAGAAGTAGGTTGCCTTCTTGACTGACACAATGCTCCTCCCAGGCAGCAAGCAGTCAGAAGAATTACCTGGACAAGAAACAAAGGCATTATACAGTTGGATCATTACAGACAAGTAGATTCTGATAGGTGATAAATATAAATATAAATGGAAAATAAATGCTTTTGGTAGGATTTAATATAAAATACAGGGAAACAGAGAAACAGTAATTACAGATGCCAGCAAAAATGTGCAGAAATGCTATATTAAATTACCATCAGAGCTCTGATACCAGTGCAAAGCAACATCACAACTTTCTTAACAACTGATTTTTTTGTTATACAAGTCAGTCTGCACATCATGTCTGCAATTCTTAAAACAAACTAATTTCCAACAATTTTATTTTTGAACATGATAGATATGGGTTATGACTGTCAATTTATGTATGAATTGTGATTGAAATTTAGATGGAGTGTCATTTTTCAAGCACATATATAACTGGATCCTATTTCATTGCAGAAGAAATGATTATTATTGCTGAAAGAAAAAAAAGTGATGTTTGAAATCTGACACATATTGCTTTGGTTGGTGGTGGATTTAAAAGTGCTGCTATTGTAGGACACTTAAATATGTGTCCAAAGTGTTCAATATGTATGCTTGGAAATGACAAACTGTTGAACCTGCATTTACAACCAATAAATATATTGGCCATAAGTGGTAATTATGTCCAAAAATTATAGCTATTGCCCTTTTGTTAATCAAACAGATTTATTGTGTGAAGAGCTTTGTACCTCTATATACATGACTGCATATTTGCAGAGTTTCATAAAAAAAGAGTACTTGAGTTAATCACAAAATGTAGACATGGGATCCAAATATCACGTGCTAGAAAGATAGCTCTAAATTGTTTAATGAAAGGACTAGCTTTAATCTGATCCTGGAAAATTCACTATAAGCACTATAATGTGTCATCAAAATGGCAAAAACCATGTACTATGCACAAAAAATTCAAAATTCCAAGAACAAGGCAAGAAAAATTCAGAGCATTAATTGGCATGAAATGACTAAAACTGGCAAGGCAAATGATATTGAACTCACAAATGGCAGTAGGAGTAAAACAGATGATATTAAATTAAAACCATTGGCTATTAAATCCAATGGATTCTTCCTAACAGTAACTGAGAACTCAGGGGGAAAAATCCATTGAAGGAAGATCTGATAAAGTTACTTAGATAAGTAATGTATACTACAACACCAGACATTAGTTTTGTTTACTCATTTGTTAAAGAGGAGGAGGAGATTAGTGTTTAACGTCCCATCGACAACGAGGTCATTAGAGACGGAGCACAAGCTCAGATTAGGGAAGGATGGGGAAGGAAATCGGCTGTGCCCTTTGGAAGTAACCATCCCGGCATTTGCCTGAAATGATCTAGGGAAATCATGGAAAACCTAAATCAGGATGGCCGGACGCGGGATTGAACCGTCGTCCTCCCGAATGTGAGTCCAGTGTGCTAACCACTGCGCCATTTGTTAAAGAGATCATGACAATCATTAGGTTACTGAAAGGTAGTTATTCTTCTGGTTATGATGGTACTCAGGCAAAGTATTAAAATCTTGTGCTGACTTGGCAGCACTGCCCTTGAGATGCCATTATAATCAGTCAATGAATCAAGGAATATTATCTGAAATACTGAATTATGCAGTTGTAACAAAATATACAAAAGTGCAGGTAAGTGACCTCTAATTATAGGCCAACCTCACTTATTTCCATGTTCTGGAACTTTTTTTTTGGGAGACTTACAACAAAATACTGAAACAACTCAAACATAAAATTCTGTAAGGGAAACTGAAATGAAAGTGCATTAAAAGTCTTCCCCTTGCATGGATGAAGTAATATCTTAACAACAAAAAACAGTGTGTCACATTAGCAAATGTTACACGGGAATAAGATAAAATTCAGAGTGGGGAAATTATTAAATATGGTGCGCCACAAAGTTCAGTGCATGGCCCATCCAATGATGATGGATTCGTCTTGGGTAAAATATTCTGGAGGTAAAATAGTCCTCCATGATGTCCAAGCGGGGAATACTCAGGAGGATGTTGTTATCAGGAGAAACAAAACGCATTCTGCAGATTGGAGCGTGTAATGTCAAACCCCTTAATCGGGCAGATAGGTTAGAAAATTTAAAAAGGGGAATGGATAGGTTAAAGTTAGATACAGTGGAAATTAGTGAAGTTCGGTGGCAGGAAGAACAAGACTTCTGGTCAGGTGAATACAGCATGATAAATACAAAATCAAATAGGGGTAATGCAGGGGTAGGTTTAATAACAAATAAAAAAAAATGAGCGTGGGTAAGCTACGAACAGCGTGGTGAACACATTGTTGTAGCCAAGACAGACATGAAGCCCACGCCTACCACAGTAGTACAAGTATATATGCCAACTAGCTGCGGCCGCGGTGGTCTAGCGGTTCTAGGCGCTCTGTCCGGAGCCGCGCGACTGCTATGGTCGCAGGTTCGAATCCTGCCTCGGGCATGGATGTGTGTGATGTCCTTAGGTTAGTTAGGTTTACGTAGTTCTAAGTTCTAGGGGAGTGATGACCATAGATGTTAAGTCCCATAGTGCTCAGAGCCATTTGCACCAACTAGCTCCGCAGATGATGAAGAGATTGAAGAAATGTATGATGACATAAAAGAAATTATTCAGATAGTGAAGGGAGAAGAAAATTTAATAGTTATGGGGAGCTGGAATTTGATAATAGGAAAAGGAAGAGAAGGAAAAGTAGTAGACAAATATGGAGTGGGGGTAAGGAATGAAAGAGGAATTTTGTACAGAGCATAACTTATTCATACTTAACATTTGGTTTAAGAATAATTAAAGAAGGTTGTATATGTGGAAGAGACCTGGAGACACTGGAAGGTTTCAGACAGATTAGAAAATGGCAAGACAGAGATTTAGGAACCAGGTTTTAAATTGTAAGATATTTCCAGGGGCAGATGTGGACTCTGACCACAGTCTATTGGTTATGAACTGTAAATTAAAACTGAAGAAACTGAAAAAAAGGCGGGAATGTAAGGATATGGGACGTGGATAAACTGAAAGAACCAAAGGTTGTAGAGAGTTTCAGAGAGAGCATTAGGGAACAATTGACAAGAATGGGGGAAAGAAATACAGTAGAAGAAGAATGGGGGGGGGGAGTAGTTCAAAAGGAGAGTAGTAAAAAGACTGTGTGTGTTGGGAGAACAGAGGGCTGCATAGTGCTGGAATGGGTACAGGGAAGGGGCTAGATGGGTGCAGACAATGACTAATGAAGGTTGAGGCCAGAAGGGTTACAGGAATGTAACCCTTCCTCCATCTCTTCCCCAACCACTGTCAAACCTCCTGCCTGCACCTACCTGCCATACCCCTCTCTTCATCTCATCCCTGCCTGCTGTCCCAGTGGCACCTTACCAACCCTAACCCTTACTCTTCTATCCCTCCCTCTCCCCTCCCCAGCCTCTTCCTTACCTCCACCCAGTTGCCTCTCCCATCATGTGCCACTGTTCGTAGTCTGGCTTCAGCTGCCAGAGAGTGTGGTTATGTGTATGTGAATTGCATTTGTGTGAGTGTGCGTGTGTGTTTCAGTTGTCTGTTTTTGACAAAGGCCTTGTAGGTCGAAAGCTTATTTTGTGACAGTCCTTTTGTTTTGCTTATCTGCCACTCAGCATCTTCACTGTATGGTGAGTAGCAACTATCATTTTCATAATTCTGTTACTTCCATCCTGGATTTTCCGATGTTTGATGATAAGCCGTATGAAACTCAAAAAGTAACCTTGTTGTGAAATGAGGGATATCTTACCCAAGATCCTTCCCACCCTCCTAAAGTGTTAAGCTGTTCTCCTTCCAATCTCCACAACATCCTAATTTATCCCTTTGCTACTTCAAATCCGATCCCTGTGGAAGACCCAGGTGCAAGACTTGCCCAGCCCCCCCCCCCCCCCCCAGCTCTTCCTATTCCTGTCTTGTCACAGGCTTGTCCCACCCTATTAAGAACTGGTACACTGGTGAAAACAGCCATGTTATATTTAGGATGAGTGGCCACTGCAAAACTGGGGCCAAGAGCATGGTATACCACCCTGTGGTACAACTTGCTGTTGAACATAACCTGATTTCAATGGCTGCTTTACAATCTAGGCCATCTGGTTCCTAACTTCCACTACCATCTTCCCCAAACTGCATAGATGGGAGTTATCCTTACAACATATTCTTCTCTCCTGAACTTATCCCAACCTCAACCTATGGCAACCTGGTGTCCCCACATCCTGTCTTATCACCGTAACAGTTGCATTCCAGTCATATGCGCATGAGGTGGGCTTGCTTTTATGAATGTGTGTGTGTTTTCTTTTCCGAAGAAGGCTTTTGGCAAAGGTTAGATGTGTAACAGTCTTTTGTATCAATCTATCCTTTTACTAATGTTGTTGATAATCAATGTTAAAAGAGAGCCCAAACAGACAAGAGAACAAAGTAAATTCATGACTCCACTCAATCTATCTCTATCAATGAAATCATTCACATACCAAAAACCTTCAAAAAATGCCCTCAGGAATTGATGATATTCCAGATGTTATCACAAAGGAATGTCTTATAAACAACTCTTGGAGAGATAATCTTGATAGAAACTTTATTATTACTTTTTGCCAAACTCACTGAATGAATCATATACAACAGATTAAAGAAATTCCTGGACAAGAACAAAATGCCCTGCAGAGTTTCCATGAATGACAAAGGACGTCTCACTATCTGTAGAGATTTACTGGTTGAATGAAGAATATATAATAAAAGAATGGAAAATCATCCATGATGGAGTAATAACAATATTATTTTCATAATACTGAACATATAATATACCAACACAAGAAAGACAATACTATTTCCACTGACCATGGATCCCAAACTTTTCCTCTGATGGAATGGTGGTATTTGATAGAATATACTATTTATTTTTGCTAACTAAGAGATAGAGGGGCTGACCAGTAGTTACCTCAGCTCAGTACAGCCGATAGAAACACAAAAAAGGCATGCCTCCATCCTTGCTACCCTCCCTGTTTTCCTTTCCCTGTCGCTTCATAACCTGGGTTGTGAGTAACTAAATCCACTTTCCCTTCTTTCCTTTCTTTCCCTTCTCTCCTCCCTGATGAAGGAACATTTATTCCGAAAGCTAGGAACTTAAATTTTCGGTTGTTGTGTTTTGTGTTTCTATAGGCTGTACTGAGCTGAGGTAAGTACTGGCCAGCCCCTCTATCTCTTTGTTAGTAATTGTTTCACATCTTTATATGAGATTTTCCATTAATTAGTTATACTATTTATTTTGAAGGTTAAAAAAATATGAAATGAGAAAAAACGTGCTGTATTTAGTGATTACTTCAATTTTGAATCATAACAACCAACACAGAAATCATAAGAGACAGCCTACATTACATGTGTTCGTCTTCTGCTGGAATATTGCTGCATGGTATGGGATCCTTACCAGGTAGAATTGACAGAGGACATTGAAAAAGTGCAAAGATGGACAGATCGTTTCATGTTATCACGCAATAGGTGTGTGTGTGTCATTGATATGATACATGAGTTGGAGTGGTAGTCACTGAAACAAAGGCGGTTTTCTTTGCAGCGAAATCTATTTAGGAAATTTCAAACACCAGCTTTCTCTTCCGAATGCAAAAATATTTTGTTGACACCCACCTACGTTGGGAGAAATGATAATCATCATATAATAAGAGAAATCAGAGCTCGAATGGAAAAATGTAGGTGTTCCTTTTTCTCACGCACCATTCAAGAGTGAAATGGTAGAGAAGTAGTATGAAAATGGTTTGATGAGCCCTCTGCCAGGCACTTAAGTGTGAATTGTAGAATAACCACATAGATGTAGATGTAGATAATAAAATTTTAAGAAAAAACATATTATTCATATTTTTTTGTGGCACACTTATTTACGTCCAGTGGAACATCAGTGTTCTACATCCATATCTACATCCATACTCTGAAAACCACTGAAGTGCGTGGTTGAGGGCATGTGTCATTGTACCAGTTATTAGGGCGTCTTCCTGTTCCATCCACACATGGGGCATGGGAAGAATAGTTGTTTCAATGAGTTTGTGTGTGCTGTAAATATTCTGATCTTATCCTCCCAATCCCTATGTGAGTGATACATATGGGATTGTAGTATATCCATAGAATAATACTATATTCATTGAATCATCTTTTAAAACCAGTTCTCGAATCTGTTAGTACACTTTTTTGGGGTAGTTTACATCTATCTTCAAGAGGCTGCCAGTTCAGTTTCTTCAGCATTTCTGTAACACTTTCCCAAGAGCCAAACAAACCTGATATCATTTGTGCTGGCCTTCTGTGTATATGTTCAATATCCCCTGTTAGCCCAACTTGGTACAGATCTGACACACTTGACCAATATTCTAGAATGGATTGCACAAGTGATTTGTAAGCAATCTCTTTTGCAGACTGATTGCACTTCCCCAGTATTCTACCTATGAAATGAAGTCTACCGCCAACTTTACACACAACTGAGCTATGTGAGCATTCCATTTCATACCCCTACAAAGTGGTGCATCCAGGTATCTGTATGAATTGACTCATTACAACTGTGACTCATTGGTATTGTAGTCATAGGATACTACTTTTTTCATTTTGTGAAGTGCTCAATTTTACTTTTCTGAACATTTAGAGTAAGTTGCCAGTCTTAGCATCAGTCTGAAATCTTATCCAAGATCTGACTGAACATTTATGCTGCAGCTTTCAGACAGTGCTTCATTATAGAGAGCTACATCACCTGAAAAAAGTCTCAGGTTATTACTAAAATTATCTACATCATCATTAATATGCTTCATGAACAGCAAGGGTCCCAGCACATGTCCCTGGGGTACACCTAAAGTTACTTCTGCATCTAATGGTGAGTCTCTGTCCAAGGTAACATGTTGTGCCCTCTCTACCAAAAAGTCCTCAATCCATTTACAAATTTATTTGACAATAAATATAACTGTGGTACTGAGTCAAATGTTTTTTTTGGACATCAAGAAATACTGCATCTACCTGACTGCTTTGATCAAAAGCTTTCAGTACCTCATGAGAGAAGTATGAGTTAGGTCTCACATGATCAATGTTTTCAGAGTCAATGCTGGTTAGCATGGAGGAGGTCATTATATTCAAGATGTGTAATTATGTTTGAGCTCAGAATACATTCTAAGATTCTACAACAAATCAATTTCAAAGCTATTGGATGATAGTTTCAATACGAGAGAAGGAAAGTTGCTACTTCACCATATAGCGGAGATGCTGAGCCACGATAGTCACAATAAAAAGATTCACACAATCATAGCTTTTGGCCATTAAGGCCTTTGTCAGCAGAAGCCACACATACACACACGCGCACACACACACTCACACAAGTGCAACTAGTACACACATCTGCAGTCTCAGAGAGCTGAAACTACACTGCAAGCAGGAGCACCAGTGCATGATGGGAGTGGCAACTGGGTGGGGGTAAGGAGGAGGCTGGTGCAGGTAGGGGGAGGTATAGTATGGTGGGAGTGGCAGACAGTGAAGTGTTGCGGTTTAGACGGAGTGTAGGAGAGAAGGTGAGGAGGGGTGAGGGGTAAGTAGCAGAAAGGAGAGAAATGATAATGATAATAATAATAATAATAATAATAATAATAATAAATAAAGGTAATTAAAAGACTGGGTGTGGTGGTGAAATGACGACTGTGTAGTGCTGGAATGGGAACAGGGAGGGGACTGGATGGGTGAGGACAGTGACTAATGAAGCTTGAGGCCAGGAGGGTTACGGGAACCTAGGATGTATTGTAGGAATAGTTCCCACCTGCTGTGCAATTCAGAAAAGCTGGTATTGATGGGAAGGATCCATATGGCACAGGCTACGAAGCAGTCATTGAGATGGGGGGGGGGGGGGGGTATCTTGTTTGACAGTGTGTTCAGCTACAGGGTGGTCCACTGGTTTTTTGGCCACAGTTTGTCGGTGGCCGTTCATGTGGACAGACAGCTTGTTGGTTGTCACGCCTACATAGAAAGCACACAGTGGTTGCAGCTTAGCTTGCAAATCACATGACTGGTTTCACAGGTGGCCCTGCCTTTGATGTGATAGGTAATGTTAGTGACTGGACTGGAGTAGGTGGTGGTAGGAGGATGTATGGGACAGGTCTTGCATCTAGGTCTATTACAGGAGTATGAGTAATGAGGTAAGAGACTGGGAGCAGGGGTTGTGTAAGGATGGATGAGTATATTGTGTAGGTTGCACTATCGTCATCTTCCTCAGATTTCATCTCTTTTTTTTCCCTCTGTGCATCTATTTCGTACATATATTAGGGTGTTTTTTTGCATAATTTTTCAGATGTAATTCTTCTTTCTTACGTATTTATTCACATTTTTGCACCACCTTGCTCCTTCCATCTGCGTCAATACAGAAAAGTTTCCTTATCCCTAGCCAGATCCCAGTCCCACATACTGTTCCTGCCTTGTTGCTTAGCTCTTGAAATCCCCCCTAATGGCCTTACCATCAAATTACCCATCTCTGGTTGCCACCCCTCCTTCCACAATGACCTCCACCTGTTCAGATTCCTCCAATCCTTAGTGCTCACCAACATAGTCATGCAAAACCATATCAACCAAGCCAAACCCAGTCCTCCTTGCAGTACCTTCTCTCCATCTGCAAAATTCTCCTGCCATATAATCCCAGATTCCTGGAACCCATAACACACATTGAAACTCTTGCCCTCCAGGAACTTAAGCAACATGCACTACGCCACCTCAAAAAGCTCTCCATCCTGCTCACTTCCTACTCCTGCCACTGTCCACCACTTCTACAAAAATTTTCAAACCTCCCCCACAACCCCTCATAGCTGACAAACCTTGTCTCGCAGACCTATTACACCTACCCCACCCTCCGAAACTCCCTCCCACTATGACACAGAACTCAAATCCTAAACAGACCTGCTACACAGTCATGAATCTTTCCTCCAGGAGCCTTAGTCCCACAGAAATATCAGTCCTTTCCAAAGGCCTCACCTTTTGCCCCACTCCCAAATTCAACCATGCAGGACTAGTTAAAGACCTTCTCTCCTTTTCCTGGTCCCTACAGTGGAAACACTTTTTCACCACCAACCCTACCAATCAGACTCGACCAAAGACCAACATCGAACCTTGCCTAACTCAGTTCAATCCTCCATCCAACTGTGATCACCCCCACTGCCTCCAAACCACACCCTGTTAACTTTCCAGAATTTCTTATCCTTGAACCTTGCCTCACCATCATTTCCCAAATCCCTCAACATGAATACTAACCTTACATGTGCAGAAAGAACCACAGTCCACCATCTAAAAACTGATCCCGATCTTATAATCCTACCTGCAGACAAAGGCTCCACCATTGTAGTTTTGAACCACAAGGATTACATGGCAGAAGAACTCCGTCAGCTGTCAGATACTTCCACCTACAAACCATGCCACAGTGATCCAATTCCAGCAATCCAGCAGGATCTCCAGTCACTACTCAAATCCTTAGGCCCATCCTAGAACCTCTCCCTAGAGTCCATCTCTCTACTTACCCCTACCACTCCCTGCACTCCCACCTACTACATGCTTTCTGAAATCCATAAACCCAACCACCCAGGACACCCCATTGTGGCCAGTTACTGTGCCCCCACTGAGAGAATCTCTGCTCTTGTAGACAACACATCCAACCTATTACCCAGAACCTATCCTCCTATATAAAAGATACCAACCATTTCCTCGACCGGCTCTCCACAGTTCCTCTCCCTTTACCACACGGTGCCCTGCTCGTCACTATTGATGCCACCTTCCTGTACACTAACATTCATAATGCCCTTTGCCTTACTGCTATTGAACACCACCTTTCCATACGCCCTATGGATTCCAAACCAACAACCTCCTTCCTAGTCTCCATGACCAACTATATCCTCACCTACAATTATTTCTCCTTTGAAGCCATTACCTACAAACAAGCCCGCGGTACAGCTATGGGCACCTGCATGGCACCATCCTATGTTAACCTATTCATGGGCCATCTAGAGGAATCCTTCCTAAAAATCCAGAATCCTAAACCCCTCATCTGGTTCAGATTCATTGATGACATCTTTGCTATCTGGATTGAATGTGATGACACCTTATTCACATTCCTCCAGAACCTCAACAACTTCTCCCCCATTTGCTTCACCTGGTCCTACTCAACCCAACAAGCCACCTTCCTAGATGTTGACCTCCGCCTCTGAGATGACTACATCAGTACCTCCACCCATATCAAAACTACTAACCACCAGCAATACCTCCACTTCGACAGCTGCCACCTGTTTCATACCAAGAAGTCCCTTCTGTACAGCCTAGCCACCCATGGTCGTCGCACCTGCAGTGACGAGCAGTCTCTCTCTAAATATACCGAGGGTCTTACGGAAGCCTTCACTGACCATAATTGTCATCCCATCCCTGTACAAAAACAAATCTCCCGTGCCTTATCTTTGCAGTCTCCCAGCACTTCCCAAAGTCCTAAAGTCCAGCCACAGAGGAGCATTCCCCTCATAACTCACTGCCATCTGGGGCTGGAGCAACTGAATTACATTCTCCGCCAGGGTTTCAATTACCTCTCGTCATGCCCTGAAATGAGAAGTGTCCTATCCACTATCCTTCCCACCCCTCCTACCGTGGTATTCCACCATCCATCGAACCTGCACAATACACTCGTCCATCCTTACACAACCCCTGCTCCCACTCCCTTACCTCATGGCTCATACCCGTGTAATAGACCTAGATGCAAGAGCTGTCTCATACATCCTCCTAATACCATCTACGCCAGTCCGGTCACTAACATTACCTATCACATCAAAGGCAGGGCTACCTGTGAAACCATTCATATTATCTACAAGCTAAGCTGCCAAACTGTGGCCAAAAAACAAGTGGACCACCCTGTAGCTGAACACGCTGCCAAACATGATACCCCTCATCTCAATGATTGCTTCACAGCCTGTGCCATATGGATCCTTCCCAACACCAGCTTTTCTGAATTGTGCAGATGGGAACTTTCCCTGCAATACCTCCTAGGTTCCCGTAACCCTCCCAGCCTCAACATTCGTTAGTCACTGTCTTCACCCATCTAGCCCCCTCCCTGTTGCCACTCCAGCACTACATGGCTGCCATCTCACTGCCACATTCAGTTTTTTAATTTCCTTTATTATTATTATTATTATTATTATTTCTCTTCTTTTCGCTACTTACCCCCTTCCTCCTCCGCACCTTCTCTCCTACCCTCCGTCTAAACTGCAACACTTCAATATCCGCCACTCCCACCATACTATCCCTCCCCCTCCCCACCCCAGCCTCCTCCTCACCCCCACCCAGTTGCCACTCCCATCATGCACTGGTGCTGCTGCTCACAGTGTAGTTTCGGCTCTCTGAGACTGCAGATGTGTGTGGTAGTTGCACTTGCGCGAGTGTGTGTGTGCGTGTGTGTATGTGTGTCTACTGCTAACAAAGGCCTTATTGGCTGAAAGCTATGATTGTGTGAATCTTTTTATTGTGACTATCATGGCTTAGCATCTCCTCTATAAGGTGAGTAGCAACTTACCTTCTCTCATATTGTTACATTCCATCCTGGATTTTTCATTGGATGAAACTTTTGTTGATCACTTCTACTACCCTTCTTGTAGATGTATGTGTCCTGTGCTTTTTCCAACTACTGGGCACAATTTTTCTGTTTGAGGGATCTACAATATTTTATATTTAGTAGAGGGCCTCTCAGTTGCACATTCAGTATAGAATTTAATAGGGATTACATCGGGCTCTGGAGTCCTGTTCAGTTTTAATGATTTCAGCTTTTCTCAGTACTACTGACAGTAATACTGATTGCACTTATCTTTTCAGTGGTATGAGGATTGAATGAGGATGATTCTCTTGTGTTTTCCTTTGTAAAGAAACATTTGAAAAAAAAGAGTTAAGCATTTCAGCTTTTGTTTTGCTACTCAGTTTCGGTTTCCATCTCATTCACTAGGAACTGGACACTAACGTTGGTGTTCCTAACAGCCTTTACATATGACCATAATTTCTTTGGGTTTTATGAAAGATCATTTGACAATATTCTGCTATGGTAATCATTGAAGACTTCATGCCTTGACCTCTTGACTGTCAAATGCATTTCATTCAGCATCTATCTATAGTCCTATGCTTTATTTTACATCTGTTATACTTTAGTCTCTGTTTCTTTAGAATTGTCTTTACAGTGACTGTATACCATGGAGGACTCAAGGAACACAGTTTGGGAAACTCTGCTATACACTCTAATGTAATAAATGTAAATTTTGTAAACTGTACAGACTATCATCATTCAAGCTGCAACAACAGCTCAGTGTTTGAGTCACTTCTACCCCAAGAAAAACATTTAAGTACATTTTCATGGTCTAAAATTACTCCACACAATATCAGTAAAGCAATTAACAAGCTTGGAAATTCTAAAACAGAGGAATGTTATGGAATGACTAACTTTGTCATAAATAGCATAGCAAATAAAATTAAAATTCCATTGCTTTATCTAGCCAAGACATATGTGGCAGGTGATATTTTCCCTGAAGCTCTTAAAATCAGTGTTACTCTCTTGATATTTAAGAAAGGAGAAAGACACCTCCTTGGTAACTGTAGACCAATGTCAATTGTTCCAATTGTATCAAAGATAATAGAAAGCTGTATACACAGACAAATATATGCTTATTTTGAAAATAACAGGTTACTGATTGCAAACCAGTTTGGCTTTAGATTAGATCTGTCAAAAGTAAAATCAGCAGGAAATCTGTTAAATATTATACATGTGGTATACTTATATTATTGAGCAAAGCCATCTACTGAGTGTCACACAATCCTAGCTTAATAAAATTAAAATTAGCTCACTATGGAATTAGAAATAAATTGTCAAGTGTATTTAGAACCTATCTGACTGGCATGCTACGCAAATATATGCAAATAATTGGACATCACACTTGTTGAATATAAAAAAAAAGAAATACCACAGGGGTTGGTTCTTGGGCCCCTTCTCTTCAATTTTTATATAAATGATTTCTCAAGTTATATACCATGTGAGAATGTGCTGTGTGCCAGTGACCTCACACTGATAACAACAGATAAAAACTTAAAAAGTGTTCAAAATTACAACAGAGAAATAATCAAGATGACTAAACACTGGTGCTAGCCAACTAGCTGCCCATTAACAAAATAAAAACAAGACAACTATATTTAAGTCTCAGAACAATGAAGTCTGAGAATTAAATGTGAAATTACGTGGGCTTGAGATTTATAAAAGACTGTTGTGTGATGGTCACAGAAATTACTTAAGCAATAAATTAGCAAGAGTATAATTTTTATTATATAAATTAAGATGAATTGTCAATAAGAATCTGCTACTATACTAAAAAGCCATAAGTGTGTCCTTTTTCCTTCAGCAGTCAGCAATCATGGCACAAATTTGGCACCCACCCTTTCCATTCCCAAATCTGCGACAATGCACTCACTGCACTGAATTGAAAGTCACTCTATCATCAATCTCAATTTATAATCCCATGATTTTTTCAAGATTTTCAGGTGTTTGGGCCAGTGAAGGTTGACCAAAATGAGGTTCATCACCAATTGACATTTCACAATTTCTGAAATGGAAAAACCATTCAAACACTTGAGTTTTCCCCATAGCATTGTCCTCATACACTCTCTTTAACATTTCAAGAGTTTCTGTTCAATTTTTTCTGAGCAAAAAGCAGAATTTCACCAGCATATACTGTTCACAAAAATCTGCCATTGCAAAAATGGCAATCACACAAAACAGTTGTGACTGTAACTTCTGCCGAAACTAGGCCTGACCTTCAGCAGTATCACTCAGCTTACTGATTCTGGAGTGTTTGCTCTATGTGCTCATAGTGGCAAAACATGGTACTACGAAAGTTGTGCCCACCAAAAAATTAGTTTCTTTTGGGTCCCCTTTGTAATCACATGATAGATACTCAAGGCTTTATCACACACAGATTAGACAAATCTTCTTTGCAGAAATAACTCACAAATTTGGGCAGCAGCCATTAAATTTCTGAATGCTAATGCTAGTGGCTATAGGAAGTCTTTGAGGTTTTCATGACATTATTGTTCCAGAAGATAATGGAAGACCCTGTGTTGCCCATATTGCCCAGGCCTACCTCTACACAGAGGCTGTCTGACTGCTGCCCTGGCCAGCTCACTTGCCAGATCTGCCACTCTTTTAATACATTTGATCGTAGGTTGCCAGGAGACAGGTATGCCACCATTCACATGCCACTTAGATTGATGAACACTGGCATAGAGTTGAAGCTGTGTTATATGACATGTCCATAGCTGACTTAGTTTGGCTCAAATCCAGATAGGAATATCAACAATGTAAGAAAATACAGATTGCTACTTACCATAAGGAAGACATGTAAAGTTGCAGACAGGCACAATTGTAAGACACTTACATAAAGCTTTTGGCCACAGCTTTCATCAGTAAAAGAGAGACACACACCATTCACACACATAAGTGAGCACACCTCACACACACACACACACACACACACACACACACACACACACACACACACACACACACACGACTTCCAACTCTAGCATCTCGGGTCGCAATGCAACTATCATGTGGGATGCAAGCAGCAATCAGACATGGCAGTGTAGTCCCAGTACACTCCATCAGACAGCATTCGTCTATCTCCTCACATGTACACTACTATCCTTACCCCTTCCCCATCCCATCCAATGTGATAGTTGCATGCCAGCCTGAGATGCTGGAGTTGGAAGTCTTGTGTGCATGAAGTGTGCTTGTTGTGTGAGTGAATAGTGTGTGTCTCTCTTTTACTGATGGAGGCTGTGGATGAAAGCTTTATGTAAGTGTCTTCTAATTGTGCCTGTCTGCAACTTGGATGTGTGTTCTTTATGATAAGCAGCAATCTGTGTTTTCCTACATTGTTGTTAGTTTGACTCAATGCACACCTGGGTTAGAGCCATTGTTGCCATGAGATGTGATGGCCCTGTGTATTAAATTTCACACCCTGAACGCCCCAAAATCAATTATAAATATTACATATTGTTCCTACCAAAAATTAGTTTGTTCTAGACATACCCCAGCAGCTGCAATAAATGTTCCTGGAGCCAACACTTCTTTTGTGTGAGGTACATTGATGGATGGTTCAAGCAAAAATGGTTTTACAGTTGAGGCATTCTCTGGCAGTCCATTATCTACACTTCTTGTATATCGTGTGGCACTTCTTGGACCAATACTGTACAGTGCCTGTAGAATTAAAAAACATGTGCATAAAGTAAATATCATTAGCTGTTTGATGCCATGAACATGTTTAGTGCCAAGAACATAATAATTTCACCCTTGATTTAGAATTTTTCCGTTTAATTTCTATTATGTTGTAAAGTTAAATTTTTAGTTAGAAGACAAAATAAAAAAATTGGCTAAGTATGAGTAGGCCTCTTGCGCTGAAGGGTTCTGCACAAACTTAATTATGTATATGGATAGATTATCAATCCTCAGAACTGAGGATCTCAATGATTTTGCCTGTTAATGATATTGATACTGACAAGATATCAGTCCCAGGAATTCCAAGACAATATGAAGATCTGTACAGTAGTTCTTGATATTAGCCCAGACATACAAACAGAAGCAAGCAAGGGACGTATGTTCATATATAGAAAGAGAGAAGATTTAAGAAAATATTTTTATTACTTACTAAAATGTGACTACAATTTACATTTTATGTTGGCATGAAGCAATACTTTCTATTATGCTTCTGACAGATCATGAACGCAATGTAAATCCCAAAGGCAAAAAGAGATTTTTTGCATGATATAATTTTTCCTTTACATGTACTGTAAAACCTTGCTTCTTGATGATTTCATGGTTCTATGTCAATGGACGTACTCAATAGGTTTTAGTGAGTGAGTTTATGCATATCAAAATACTTAGAATTTTAAATGTTTTACACCACCAAGCGACCAGAGACATTAGTATGTGATGTAAATCTGAATCCGATATGTCTACCCATGACGAAAAAAAGGATTCTTACCAGTGGACAGATAGACAGAGAGACTGACAACATTGTGATCCTGTAAGGGTCCATTCTCACCAAGGTAGAGAATCCTAAAAAATGTATTATAGGGTAAAAAATTAGACACATTATGAAACTGAGAAGGGAGAGTCCACTTAACTTGTGAGCAACTGATCTAGATAAAACGGTTGTTTTACTGGTCACCACTATGGCAGTCAAGCACAAGATAGGTGAGACCAATGTTATCATCACATTTGGCTGTGGCCAGAAAGTTGTTGCCTGATGCATAGGGCACAACACTTTACACATGCCACCATTTCATGGGTGTACTATGAGTTCTTCAGTTAGGGGAAAATCAATGCCACTGGGGTCATGTCATGGACAATGACATGTTTGTGACATGGATCACTGTTAATTACACTGCATGATAACAGTAGGTAGATGACAGTACTTCACTTGCTAGCTCAATGCTGTGTAGCAGTTGTACCATACAGAACCACCACCTCTCTGCAACATACAGAAGCCACTGCTCCACACACACATCTTTGCTCACTACATGTCACAGGGCACAGAAAATAGTATGAGCAGGGGAGTGGGATCACTGGAAGCATGAAATACAGAAAAATGTAGCTTGGGCCGACAAGTCACAGTTCACATTACTACAAACCAAGTGATGGTTCAAGTCTCTCAAAAACCACATGAGGTGGCACATTCTGCTTGCCAGCAGGACATCCTTTAGGTATTGTCATGTGGGGGATGATCACTGAGATAAAATGGGGCACCTGGTACATCAGCCACTGTCTCTCTGGTGAAGAGTACAGCAACATACCATGTGTTCATGTGCATCTGTTTGCCTATAGTACCCAGCAGGTGACCTTTATCTTCAGTGTGACAGTGAACTTCTTCATTGCTCTTTAACTGTACAGAATCATTTGAGCAACACTGCACATACATTAGAATGCATTTTTGGCCACTTAGGTCACCTAACTTGAATCTATTGAGCGCATATGGCACATCTGAATGAGATGTCTATATCTTGGATTTACTTCTGACCAGTCTTCATGGGTTTGGGTGGTAGTTAAACTGTCGTGGATCAGGAGGGCTTCCCGGTGTGTCCAGTGTCTCACAAAGTCCATGTATAACACTGCTGTCATAAATTCTGAAGGACTGAAGGGGGGTGCTGCATATTTATAGAAAGATGTCTTCAATTCATTTCCACACGTGTGTATGAACTACAGCAAAATTCAAACACAAAAAACACATTCCATACATGTTGTCGTGGAAAAATCAGTGTACTTGTAATGAGCTGTGTACGATACAATGCAGGAAGATGAGGAGGGGTCACTCTGAAGAGAGGCAATATTGTCAGCCAACTGGGAAAGAAGGATAAAAAGGAGAAGAAGAAGAAGAAGAAGAAGAAGAAGTGAGAAAGGGCCAGACTGCTTCATTCAAGACTTTTTATGGTATTTTATCTATGTGATAGGTAGCCTTCTAAATGCTAAGTGTTTTTCTCAAAACAATTTAGTGTGTGATTGGCAGGTACTTGAACAAGTTGTGGCAACTGCATGACCTCATAACTTCTTCACATCATGTTGCATCTCCTCTGGCCTGAGTGCATTCAATGATTCATTTGTGAAGAGGGTCATAAAGCTGTCATATTCTCTTCTGAGGCAAGCAGGCCCACAATTATTGTACCTGGTCTTTGATATCATGTATACTGACAGTGGGATGGAGCTGATGTTTGTGCTGGGCCCACAAGTGTTCTGTCAGGGACAGACTGGGCGACCTTGTTGACTGCAGGATTACAACGTCATGTAGACATTTCATATGTATCATGTGGGCAAGCACTGTCCTGTTGAGAAATGGCACCTTAATAAAATCACATGAGAGGTAACACATGAGGACACAGGTAGTCTGTGATATACCATTGTGTCACTAGAACTTCCTTAGTCACTACCAGCCATGACCTGCAGTCGTACTTGATGGTTCCCCACATTATGATTCTTCCTCTTATTTTCAGTGATCACAGGCCCTGTAGAACATGCACTGCATCAGTGATCTGCTTCCATCTTCTTCTGTCTCTCACAGTCTCTTTCCACCCTGCTGGGATTCCTAATGCTGCGCCATCCTTCTCTGTGTCATCTTTCCACTGTGTGTGAAGTCATCCCAATGATCTTGTTGCTTGGAGAGTGCCCTCAAATGCCTTCTTGGGAATTCTGTTTTTTCCATTCTAGCTGCATGCCCAGCCCATTGCAGTCTCCTACTTTTTAATTTCTGTATGACAGTGGGTTGCTTCATTAGCTGAAAAAATTCTTTGTTCTCTCAAACTTTCCAGATATCATTCTCCATCACAGGTCTCCAGATTGTTCTCATCACGTTTCTTCCAAAAGCATTCAGTTTTTCTCTTTCTTTCTTGGTAAATGTACAGCTTTCCTGACCATACAGTACTACTGGGCATATGGTGGTGGTATATATCTTCATCTTTGTGGGGATTAACAAAGCTTTACATTTGAATGGGCTGTTTAGAGCATACAGACATCTTGAGCCTGAGGCTATTCTCTCATTTATATCCAGTGTTATGACATTTTTACAGCAGAAGTGCAATCCAAGGTATTTAAATTCATGAAATTTTCTGAATATAGAATGGTGGTCAATTTAAAAGTGTAGATTTTGGTTTATGACTCAACCTATTTCCATATCTTCTGTTTTCTCTTATGTTATCAAAATCTCATTTTACTGGCTCTGTGCCTGAGAGATCTGTACATGTCTTTTAGCTCTTATTCTGTTTCACTGAGTAAGACTACATCATCTGTGCATGCCAGGAGTTTTACTTCACTGTGTTCAAATCTGAGACCATTGTAGAGTTGTAATTTACTCTCTAAAACCATTTTCTTCACTGCCAGATTGAACAGAACACATAAAACAGCATCTCCTTGTTCTAAGCCTGTTTTCATTAGGAAGTTGGGGAATATGGATCCTCTGAACTTCACTCCTGCCTATGAGCCATCCATGCACAGTTGTATTATCCTAATGATTTTACTGATATCCTAAATTCTCTTAGTATGTTGTAGAGGCTACTTCTGTGGATGCTATCATAGACCTGCTGGAGATTGTATGTTTTCATTAAATTCCCAGTATTTCTCAAAATTCTACCATGGAATAAACAGATTGTTAGTTGTGGAATGGTTTGATTGAGATCCAGCTGGGTATTCTTGAATAATGTTTTCTGTGTAAGGCTTAATTTGGTTAAGAATGATCATTGACAGAGCTTTGTATGTTATGTTCAGCAGACTGATTCCTGTGTAATTTACACATTTCATTTTGTTTCCTTTCTTGTGTATGGGGCAAATTATTGCAACTTTCCAGTCTTCAGTAATGTTTTAGTTTTTGAGATCATTGTGATAAGATTATAAATTACTTTGTGTAGTTTGTTTTCACCTCTTTTAACATCTCTGCTGATATCTGATCCTTGCCTGCATTGTTGTTGTTTTCAGCTTTTGAATGGTGTGTACCACTTCCTGTTCTGTAATGCTGTATTTGTCAATATTACTGCTGTTACTCTCAATCATTTCACAGTTGAAGGCTATGTGAGGGTCAGTGCAATTTAACATTTCTGAGAAATACTCTTCCCAGATTGCAGAATATCTTCCAGCTGTGTTAGTGTATTTTGATTTTTATGTTTTATGAATATGTTTTCACTTGGATAACCTGTCTTCCTGTTCTTTGCATACTGAAACTGCATCTTTGATCCTCTATTCCTGCTTTCCACTTCTATAGATTCCAAGACTCTAGTTAGATATTTCCTTTTCTCTGTTTGTAGAACTCTTGCTGTCTCTCACCTCACTGTGTTGAATGTCTCTCAGCTGTCTTCACTCTCCATATTATGCATCTGCAGCATTCTGGCTTTTTTCCTCTTTTGCACTGGTCTCTGACATTTTTTGTTGGACCATTTCTGTTTCTCCAGTTTCTCTTTCTTACCCAGTGTTTTCTCTGCTGCATCTGTTCTACTGTCTTTATTCTTTTCCAAATCTTCCCAACACTGTTTTCCTCCCCAACTTCTTGCAGTGCTGTAAACTGATTAATAGTTTCAATCATGTGTGTTTCTTTAACAGACAGTTCCTTCAGTCATTCTACATTAAATTTAGGTTCTGGCATGGATTTTGGTAATTGATTCCAAATCATCTTTATTTGCCATAACATGGTCCATCTGATTTACAGTTTTGCCATCCGGAGAGCACTATATACCTTTGTGACTTTCTTTGTGAGGGAGCATCATGGAGCAAATTCACATATTCTTTGACATTGTGAAGTTGATCATTTGTAATCCATTTTCATTTGTGGTGGAGTGCTTCTATGTTTTCCTGTTGTGGCAGTGAACATATCCTCTTTACCTATTTTTCCATTAAAATCTCCTAGATTAATTCTCACACCATGACACTAGGATTAAAACCACTGTACCTCTCCAAAACATCCAAAGGATGGGACCTCTCCCCAGATCACTGCCATACTCTTCAATGATGGCTTGCTGATGATGATTACCCAGGGCAGTGCAGAAATGCAATTCATTGCTGAATACAATGCAATGCCATTCATCAGCAGTCCAAGCTTCCTTGTCACAGCACTACTCCAAATGCAGCCTTTTGTATTGTGGTGTTTATTACCTAGTCTAGCTGCTGCTAACCTCTGATCACTGGTGCAGGGTGACATAAAATGTTGCAGGAAGTCAAGTACTTCTCATCAGATGGCAGGCACAGATGCAAAGTGATTATGATGTACATGGGGAATATAACAATCTTCCCATGTGGTGTTCAACAGAAACCTTGATGATGAATATTCCTGTCCTAACATTCCTGTGCAGTCTAATGTTAGACCACTATCACTAGAAAATTGAAGGCCCACAATGAGACTTCTTTCAAACTATGCCAGGTGCTAATGAAGCTGTCTCACATCAATATGCAGAATCTCCATGTCCTTTACCATTATCATTCAACATCTAAAGCCGTTCACACCACTTATGTGCTCTAAAAGGTCTGGTCAGAAGACTAAACATAAACAAAGCTAACACACTCTGGTGGCTATTCTGCCAATCACAGAGAATTGTAACTGATCAGTTACATACCTTGCCAATGGTGTACATTTATATGTAGTTACAGTGACATCTGACCATGCCTATTGTGTGCTTTCTTGAGATGCAATATATGTATACAACTGCTTAGCATTTTTCTGTGGCCAGTCACAGCCCTGCTTGCCACACTTGTATTAATCAATCTGAAGGCTGGTGTGTTCAAGTAGCAGAACACATGGTGTGTGCGTCTGTGACTGCCCCCATTATACTTTCAACAGCAACATATCACACTTCAGATTAATGAATACAATGGTTCCAGAATGAGATTTTCACTCTGCAGCAGAGTGTGCGCTGATATGAAACTTCCTGGCAGATTAAAACTGTGTGCCCGACCGAGACTTGAACTCGGGACCTTTGCCTTTCATGGGCAAGTGCTCTACCATCTGAGCTACCGAAGCACGACTCACACCCAGTCCTCACAACTTTACTTCTGCCAGTATCTCGTCTCCTACCTTCCAAACTTTACAGAAGCTCTCCTGTGAACCATGCAGAACTAGTACTCCTGAAAGAAAGGATATTGCGGAGACATGGCTTAGCCACAGCCTGGGGGATGTTTCCAGAATGAGATTTTCACTCTGCAGCAGAGTGTGCACTGATATGAAACGTAGGAGACGAGATACTGGCAGAAGTAAAGCTGTGAGGACCGGGTGTGAGTCGTGTTTTGGTAGCTCATATGGTAGAGCACTTGCCCGCGAAAGGCAAAGGTCCCGAATTCGAGTCTCGTTCGGGCACACAGTTTTAATCTGCCAGGAAGTTTCGAATACAATGGTAACAAGCAGGGCTGTGATTGGTCACAGATACGGTTATTATCTTATGCTTATGGTTATGTTAAGCAGGTGCTGGGACTCAGACCACAACATGAAGACAGCAGAAACACGAAATGTTAATAACATATTCTGTGGAAAGACTGCTTAATGTGTTTAAGGTTGCTTCTTTGAGGATACTACTCATTTTATAGGTGAAGCTTGTGGTGGTACATGTTGCTATTCAAGGTTCCAACATGTCCCACTTCCTTTCTATTGTGCCAATGAAAGATGTTCATGTAGAAATATTAATTTATGGTAGTGGTGGTAGAGCAAAGATTGCACATTGTGCACACATTTTTTATTGATGCACGGATATGTAATGAAAATGTAAGCACAGTACAGCCACACAGCATGACAGAAGGTGAGCGTTTTACTGGTGGGGAAGGACCTGTTTCAGTTTTGATATTGGAATTTTGTGTGCCATGGGTGCCAAATAAGATGATACGGGCTGTTGTTCTGAATAAGGAAAAAAAAAGATTGTATGGGATTACTTAATTAATTCCTTATTTACTTCCAGACTTTGGGAAACTAATGATCTGCCTGTCAATGAATTTGGTTATTAAGAGGAGAGAATTTACATGAACTACAACTGAATATGAGGTATGGGTTTACCTAACAATGGAAAACCAAGATGGAAATAATAAAAATGGCTTTACTAATTATTCATTTGCAGTGTCTTGCAAATACAATGGTCTTAGTTGTATTCATGTAATTCAGTAATATATTTGCACTTACAATATGTACTGACTACATTGGTGACTACTTTGTAACAATATATTTCATATCCATCTGAAGTTGGCCAGTGGCCCAAAATTGTAAGGAAATTAATAAAATATTTGTGGTTTGGAAAAATATATAATTACAGTATATATTTGCATAATGTTGTGCTGTTTGAGATGAAATGTTTCCCTTCTAAGATGGCATTAAGCCATTGGTTTATATGGCTTTAAGTATGTCGTTACTTTACTTACCATTACTAAATAACCCACTGTTAGATATTTGACTAAAATAATACAAGTCATAACTAGATACTGTGGGACATTTGCAACAAGAGTAAGTAATAGAAAGTGAAAGAGATATGATATGACCTGAAAGCCTACATACTCACACAGTGTGTTTCTCAGTGTCCATTCATGCATAATTTTTAGTTGACTGACTTACTTATAGTCGCAAATAGTTGTGAATGTTTGTTTTAGGTGTACTTGCTGTCTGGACTACAACCATGCCAAACTGGAGCAGATCAGAAAGTAAACATTTGTATGTCAGTTGCTTATTAATACTTGTTGATAATGACACATACAATATACCAGTCATATAAATGACTCTCTATGATCAGCAGTATTACAGTAGGTGGTTCAGTTGAAGTGACTGACAAAAGAAGAAAGTACAAAAATTTCATGGAAACACAGGAATACTGTAATATAAGCCACTTGGGAATGAAATAAATAGGATATATAGGGAAGCCAAGATGAAATGGCTGCATGAAAAATGTGAAGAAATTGAAAAAGAAATGGTCATTGGAGGTACAGGTTCACCACATAGAAAAGTCAAAAGGACCTTTAGTGAGATTGAAAACAAGGGCAACAATGGTAAGAATGCAAAGGGAATTCCCCTGTTAAGCACAAAAGAGAGAGCATGCTGGTGGAAAGAGAACACTGAAGGCCTCTATGAGGGGGAAGACTTTTCTGATGACACAATAGACGAAGGAATTGTCGTTGATATCAAAGTCATAGGAAATTCAGTGTTGGAGTCAGAATTTGGAAGATTTGAGTTCAAGTAAGGAAGAAGGGATAGATAACATTCCTTTGGAATTTGTAGAATCATTGGGAAAAGTGGAATATGATAGCAAGAGCAGATAAGTGCAAGAACTATTTCACAATGAGACTGACAACTTATGCAGTCAAGCTGCTGACAAGAATCATATACAAAGAATGGAAAAGAAAAATGAGAATATATTAGATGCCAACCAGTTTGGGTTTAGGAAAGGCAAAGGCATCAGACCAGCAGTTCTGATGATGTGCTTGACAAGGAAACCAAGACTGAAGAAAAATCAAGACAAGTTCATAGGAACTGTTGACCTAGATAAAAGCATTTGACAGTGTAAAATAGTGCAAGATGTTTGAAAATCTGAGAAAAATAGGAGTAAGCTATAGGGAATAATGGGTAATATACAATATGTACAAGAACCAAGAGGGAAAAATAAGACTGGAAGACCAAGAACAAAAGGATGTAAGACAGGGATGCAGTCTTTTACTCCTACTGATCAATCCATATATTGAAGAAACAGTGACAGAAACAAAAGAAATGTTCAGGAATGGGATTAACATTCAGGGTGAAAGGATATCAGTATTTAAGATTCACTGACGGCACTGCTATCCTCAGTGAAAGTGGAGAATAATTCAGGACCTGTTGAGTGGAATGAACAGTCTAAGGAGCACAGAATATGGAAGAGGGTAAACCAAAGAAATGCAAAAGTGATGAAAAGTAGCAGGAATGAGAATAATGAGTAGCTTAACATCAAAATTGGTGATCAAAAAGTCGAAGATGTTAAAGAATTCTGGGACGTTGGAAGCTAAATGACTCATGATGGACAAAGAAAGGACATAAAAACAGACAACTACAGGCAAAGAGGACATTTCTGGCCAAAGAAAGTCTATTAACATTAAACATTGGTCTTAATTCGAGGAAGAAATTTCTGAGAGTGTTCGTTAGGAGCACGGCATTGTATGGTAGTAAATTGTGGACTGTGGGAAGCTGAAACAGTACAGAATCAAAGCATTTGAAATGTGATGCTACATAAGAATGTTGAAAATTAGGCGGACTGATAAGATAAGGGAAGAGGTGATTCTCTGCAGAAATGGTGAAGAAAGGAACATATGGAGAACGCTAACAAGAAGAGGGGACAGGATGATAGGTCATGTGTTAAGACACCAACAAATAAGTTCTATGGAACTAGAGGGAGCTGTAAAGGGGAAAAACTGTGGGGGAAGACAGAGACTGGAATATGGCCAAACAATAATTACTCTCTCTGAGTTGAAGGAATTTGTGATTAGCTCCATCAAACCAGTCATAGACTGAAGCTGGGGGTGGGGATGTGGGGTTTGGGGGTGGGGGATCTTCTTGTCTATGCTCTATTATTTTGCAGCACACAGTTTCCCCCAGGCCTAGTCTTTAGGAAAGCTTTTTTAATGTATTTACTTGAGTGTTCATTTTAAAACATTTGAGCACAAATCTTGTTAGTTTAATCTATTTGTCTTACCTGTAGATACCATTGATTACCAACATTCATACTATATAAAGGTGCTACTTTGAAGATGAAGCCATCAGCTCCAGGAAAATGAGCGAGCTTGCCAAAATCATCCATTTCAGAAGCAAAACGTGCTTCAAAGGAGTTATCATTGTAAGAGTCATCAGAAATTTCTGGATCATCTCTATCCTGTTTGAAAATATATAGAAAAATGTAAGTATTTTCTGGTAATCAAAGAATTTGTTAATGACATCATTTGAGCCCATGTAAAATGTACATAAAATGTCACTCACCATAGGAAGAAGGGCTAGGAGGCGAGTCTAATTTATTTTTTTAGAGAACAGAAAACATTTCAAATGAGCTATGTTCTTCTTTAGTGTGTGCATAATTTTGTTACAAAATATAATTTTAAATAATAAGTAAACAGGAAATTTTTGTCTTAAAAAGTAAAAGAATGAAAATATATTGATGTAATTATGTAACAATTGTAAATGAATGGAATATTTTGACTTGATTACGTACTCAAGGTAACAGAGTTTTATGTGTATTGCCAGTAAATACCTCTAATTTTCATTCTTGGAGGAAATAAAAAATGACAATTCAAATCAGAAATGTGTTTTCAGGTTGTGGGAACATGGAAAAAGAAGTGTGTTCAGCATTCTGAGTAGATTCATCAAATTACAAAATATTGGTTATCTTTTTGATCCCAGTTTTCATAGTACCATGTCATTTTGAAGATAGAACAGAAGTCTGATGCTGCAAAAAGTTATAAATTTGAGTAAAGCAAATCATTTTTACAAAATGCTAAGTGATGCAAAGAAAAGAAATTAGTTAAGCAATTGCTAAAGAAAGAATAATTAACAGCATGCGTTCACCATGTGCTTTGCAAAACACAAATTCTTCATTATTTACCAATGACTACTAGTTATGAAAATAGGAAGGAGTTGTTTTAACTAAACTCTGATTTCAGTGGCTTATAGAAATGTTCTATTGCCAAAATAGAAACCATTTAAGCTAAAGTAGCAGTACCAGTAATAAGATAGTGTGGCCCAGTCCTGGAGATCCCCGTAGGCAACTGGTAGGGGCAGTATCAGCATTTCCAGAACAAACATAGACACGATGTACTGTTAACTTATATGCTGAGTGCAATTGGTGGGTAGGAAGCCAAAGGATATGCCCAACAACTGTTTCCTCAGGAAAGTAGGGGCCTTTGTAATCCTGAAAATAAAAAAAATAAATAATTTTTGTTAGTCCAGATAAAGAAGTTATAATATAATACATATCATGAAATTTTTGAGAGAAATATGACTGGAACTGTCTATTTATTTACTTGCCCTACCTTTGTACCTTAGAGGAAAAAAGCTAATGTATGTGACTTAGGGTTTGCAAAACATTTTTCTATATTTGTTGAAATACAGCTGACTGAAAACCAAAATTTGAAGTATTAGTGATGAATACAGATTTTTTTCGAGCACCCTTTTGTACTTAGTGTTTATTACTCTATGTTGGTTTTGTTTGTATGGTTTCAGTTTGTGAAAGTCATTACCACTCAAATGACACACAATTGTGATACTGTTATACACCATTAACCCAAGAGATTTGGACCACCTCCCCAACAGTGTGATGGTGCTCATTTGACATACATAATATCTACAGTCATATGTCAAAGTCCTGAATGTAAACTAGATGATCCTAACAATGCATGCATAGGTCTCAAAGGTCATGGGCAGGACTGAAGCCTGGTGACCTACACCACAATAATTTAAAATAGTGAAGTATTTATTTCAGTATTGAGGTGCAGGCCCTTGTGTAATTGTAAAGATGTTGAAATAATTAATTTGCATGGACTTACTTAGCTGGATGGATTTACTATTCAACTGAGTTTTCCAGTAAACAGATGATATGAATTAAGTCCGCTTGAAATGAAATTAGATTTCATGAAAAGCCAGCTTCTTCCATAGTTCAGTTCATCCAAACTGTTGTTGTCGTTGTTGTCTTCAGTCCATGCTACTCTATCCTGTGCAAGCTGCTTCATCTCCCAGTACCTATTGCAACCTACATCCTTCTGAATCTGCTTAGTGTACTCATCTCTCGGTCTCCCTCTACGATTTTTACCCTCCACACTGCCCTCCAATGCTAAATTTGTGATCCCTTGATGCCTCAAAACATGTCCTACCAACCGATCCCTTCTTCTAGTCAAGTTGTGCCACAAACTTCTCTTCTCCCCAATCCTATTCAATACCTCCTCATTAGTTACGTGATCTATCCACCTTATCTTCAGTATTCTTCTGTAGCACCACATTTCAAAAGCTTCTATTCTCTTCCTGTCCAAACTAGTTATCGTCCATGTTTCACTTCCATACATCGCTACACTCCAAACAAATATTTTCAGAAACGACTTCCTGATACATAAATCTATATTCGATGTTAACAAATTTCTCTTCTTCAGAAACGCTTTCCTTGCCATTGCCAGTCTACATTTTATATCCTCTCTACTTCGACCATCATCAGTTATTTTACTTCCTAAATAGCAAAACTCCTTTACTACTTTAAGTGTCTGATTTCCTAATCTAATTCCCTCAGCATCACCCGATTTAATTTGACTGCATTCCATTATCCTCGTTTTGCTTTTGTTGATGTTCATCTTATATCCTCCTTTCAAGACACTGTCCATTCCATTCAACTGCTCTTCCAAGTCCTTTGCCGTGTCTGACAGAATTACAATGTCATCAGTGAACCTCAAAGTTTTTACTTCGTCTCCATGAATTTTAATACCTACTCCAAATTTTTCTTTTGTTTCCTTTACTGCTTGCTCAATATACAGATTGAATAACATCGGGGAGAGGCTACAACCCTGTCTCACTCCTTTCCCAACCACTGCTTCCCTTTCATGCCCCTCGACTCTTATGACTGCCATCTGGTTTCTGTACAAATTGTAAATAGCCTTTCGCTCCCTGTATTTTACTCCTGCCACCTTCAGAATTTGAAAAAGAGTATTCCAGTCGACATTGTCAAAAGCTTTCTCTAAGTCTACAAATGCTAGAAACGTAGGTTTGCCTTTTCTTAATCTTTCTTCTAAGATAAGTCGTAAGGTCAGTATTGCCTCACGTGTTCCAACATTTCGACAGAATCCAAACTGATCCTCCCCGAGGTCCGCATCTACCAGTTTTTCCATTCGTCTGTAAAGAATTCACGTTAGTATTTTGCAGCTGTGACTTATTAAACTGATAGTTCGGTAATTTTCACATCTGTCAGCACCTGCTTTCTTTGGGATTGGAATTATTATATTCTTCTTGAAGTCTGAGGGTATTTCGCCTGTCTCATACATCTTGCTCACCAGCTGGTAGAGTTTTGTCATGACTGGCTCTCCCAAGGACGTCAGTAGTTCTAATGGAATGTTGTCTACTCCGGGGGCCTTGTTTCGACTCAGGTCTTTCAGTGCTCTGTCAAACTCTTCACGCAGTATCTTATCTCCCATTTCGTCTTCATCTACATCCTCTTCCATTTCCATAATATTGTCCTCAAGTACATCGCCCTTGTATAAACCTTCTATATTCTCCTTCCACCTTTCTGCCTTCCCTTCTTTGCTTAGAACTGGGTTGCCATCTGAGCTCTTGATATTCATACACGTGGTTCTCTTCTCTCCAAAGGTCTCTTTAATTTTCCTGTAGGCAGTATCTATCTTACCCCTACTGAGATAAGCTTCTACATCCTTACATTTGTCCTCTAGCCATCCCTGTTTAGCCATTTTGCACTTCCTGTCGATCTCATTTTTGAGACGTTTGTATTTCTTTTTGCCTGCTTCATTTACTGCATTTTTATATTTTCTCCTTTCATCAATTAAATTCAATATGTCTTCTGTTACCCAAGGATTTCTAGCAGCCCTCGTCTTTTTACCTACTTTATCCTCTGCTGCCTTCACTACTTCATCCCTCAGAGCTACCCATTCTTCTTCTACTGTATTTCTTTCCCCTATTCCTGTCAATTGTTCCCTTATGCTCTCCCTGAAACTCTGTACAACCTCTGGTTCTTTCAGTTTATCCAGGTCCCATCTCCTTAATTTCCCACATTTTTGCAGTTTCTTCAGTTTTAATCTACAGGTCATAAGCAATAGATTGTGGTCAGAGTCCACATCTGCCCCTGGAAATGTCTTACAACTTAAAACCTGGTTCCTAAATCTCTGTCTTACCATTATATAATCTATCTGATACCTTTTAGTATCTCCAGGGTTCTTCCACGTATACAACCTTCTTTCATGATTCTTAAACCAAGTGTTAGCTATGATTAAGTTGTGCTCTGTGCAAAATTCTACTAGGCGGCTTCCTCTTTCATTTCTTAGCCCCAATCCATATTCACCTACTATGTTTCCTTCTCTCCCTTTTCCTGCACTCGAATTCCAGTCACCCATTACTATTAAATTTTCGTCTCCCTTCACTATCTGAATAATTTCTTTTATTTCATCGTACATTTCTTCAATTTCTTCGTCATCTGCAGAGCTAGTTGGCATATAAACTTGTACTACTGTAGTAGGTGTGGGCTTCGTATCTATCTTGGCCACAATAATGCATTCACTATGCTGTTTGTAGTAGCTTACCCGCATTCCTATTTTCCTATTCATTATTAAACCTACTCCTGCACTACCCCTATTTGATTTTGTGTTTATAAACCTGTAGTCACCTGACCAGAAGTCTTGTTCCTCCTGCCACCGAACTTCACTAATTCCCACTATATCTAACTTTAACCTATCCATTTCCCTTTTTAAATTTTCTAACCTACCTGCCCGATTAAGGGATCTGACATTCCACGCTCCGATCCGTAGAACGCCAGTTTTCTTTCTCCTGATAACGACATCCTCCTGAGTAGTCCCCGCCCGGAGATCCGAATGGGGGACTATTTTACCTCCGGAATATTTTACCCAAGAGGATGCCATCATCATTTAATCATACAGTAAAGCTGCATGTCCTCGGGGAAAAATTACGGCTGTAGTTTCCCCTTGCTTTCAGCCGTTCGCAGTACCAGCACAGCAAGGCCGTTTTGGTTAATGTTGCAAGGCCAGATCAGTCAATCATCCAGACTGTTGCCCCTGCAACTACTGAAAAGGCTGCTGCCCCTCATCAGGAACCACACGTTTGTCTGGCCTCTCAACAGATACCCCTCCTTTGTGGTTGCACCTACGGTACGGCCATCTGTATCGCTGAGGCACGCAAGCCTCCCCACCAACGGCAAGGTCCATGGTTCATGGGGGGCATCCAAACTAGGACCCATTAAATATTAAAGGTGTTGTCCTATTATCAAGATCACTCTAAGAATGTACCCATCACTTACGATTACAAACAGCAGTGAAAAAGATCATTTTGAAAACTGAAGCTCATCGGAAACAGTTTTCATATCTTCATGTTGGATTAAAGGCTCAATATTTTGGCTTTTCTCAGTATTTAAGGTGATAGTTTAAGACATAATTAGTAGCTTAAGACATAATTAGTAGCTTAGACAGAAGTGTAGGCACAAACCAATTAGCCAATAAGACAATTCCTTTTGTTATTTTGAATTTTCCATGTCATTTTTAGGGTTCCATGCCTCAACAGAACCCTTATAGGTTCACTTTCTTGTCTGTCTGTTTGTCTGTCTGTTTATCTGACTGTTAAAAACCACCTTTCTTAGGAACGGGTAGGCATATAAAGTTTAAATTTATGCCACACATTGAGGTCTATAGGTCCTTGGTGAAATAAGAAATAAGAAATTGAAGCTTCTAAGCCAAGGCAATCAAAAGATATGACCATTTATGTCACATAATTTAATATTTGCAAACTCACACATCAAAACGTAGAGGGTACTTCCCATTGTCCAAGAATCATAAAATTTGGCAAAAAGGAAGATTTCATGGTACAACCAAGGAAAAACCCCTAAAACTGTAAATTTGTAATTATCACAAATGAAAAATATTTTTTTGGTAATTTGTTATCAACTGCCTGTCTGTCTGTCTGTCCATCTGTCTGTTAAGGCCCCTTTCACTCATGAATGGGTAGACATATGTTGAAATTTACATCACATGCTGAGATCTATGGTTCCTTGGTGGTATAATAAATGTTAGCTTCAAGTCAATGCAGTCAAAAGGTATGGCCATTTATGATACACATTTAGATACAAATTCGCTCATCAAAATCTATAGGGTACTTCCTGTTGCCCTAAAATCATGAAATTTGGCAAAAAGGAAGGTTTCACAGTACAACCACAGGAAGAAAATCCAAAAACTGTGAATTACTTACTGATCTCATGAAGAAATTTTTTCGTCATTTTCTAATAGACTGTCTGTCTGTCTGTCTGTCCATCTGTTAAAACACCTTTTTCTCAGGAATGGGTTGACATATCAAGTTGAAATTTTTGTCACATACTAAGGTCCTTTGGTGTAATAATAAATGTTAGCTTCTAAGTCAATGCAGTCAAAAGGCACAGTCGTTTAGGACACATGTTTTGATACTTGCAAACTCACTCACCAAAATCTGTATGGTGCTTTTTGTTGATCTACAATGATGATATTTGGCAACAAATAAGGTTTCACAGTACAAGTATTGCAAAGAATTGAAAACTGTTAACTTGTAATTATATCACACGAAGGAAATATTTCTTTTGTCATTTGTTATCTGATGCCAAACTTGAAATTAAAATAATCAGTAGGCTGACTGGGCCACAAGCGTAGAAGTCTGCGAACGTTTGTTACACATATAACTTGAAACACAATATATATGTGCAGTAATTGCTCCTGTGTATTTGATGGTGGATAAATTTGGAAATGCATCATATGAGCAATATAGTCATTCCTTGCCTGAAGTTTGACGTTTACCATTGTGACACAGTAAGCTGGAATGAAGGACCATTGATTATTATAAAAATGGTCACCTGCTTCTTGCACCACTTTTTCACATCTATATTATTGAAACAGAAACATTCTAAAAGTCTTGGAATCCTGGGACCAATACCTCCTCAGTATCAATATTGACAACAGGCAAAAATTGGTGAGATTTTCGATTCCCAGAATGGGTGACTGCCTGCATACATAATTAAGTTTGTATGGAACCCTCAGTGCATGAGTCCTACCAGAACCTGGCCGATTTTTTAAAATTGATATACTGATTGTTGCACAGATCAACTATGATGATGGCAAGGGGGCCGATGGAAGCAGCCCAACCAGAACAGCAGGCTGTGGCAATGGACTTGAGGCCAGAGACTGACCAGCACCTGGCACTGGGATGCTGGAACCTCCGGGTGCTGAATTGGAGGAGCAGCCAATGGCATGGGAGTGCCTCCACAGCAGATGACAATGGGCTTGAGGTGGAGGGTGGAGGGGCAGGCTGCAGTGACAGGGTAGCACCCATGAACTGGTAGCCTCCAGTGGTAAGCAGGGGCATGGCTGATCAAAATTGTGCACCACCAGCCCATTATACTGTTCAGATGTCACAAAGATGGTGGCAGACAACAGTGGTCAGTATACACTTGCTGACCAAACCCCCCGTGCCTTGGCGACTGTGACATGAAGCGAGAAGATGAATCTGACCATGGCAGATGTGCACACCTTAGAAGGTGGAGGAACATATGTGGCTGCCAGCCATGAAGCAACTCAGCTGGCTTAACTCCCCCGCAGGCATGAAATGATAGGTGCTGAGAAAACAGAGAAGGGCATCATCAGGGAAGAATCCACAACAAGCTTTTTCATTTGGGACTTGAATGTACATTTTAGTCATTCTGCCTCACCATTTTATTGAGGATGAAATGGGGGAGCCAGGACATGATGAATGCTGTGACAGGAACAAGACAATTGAAAGGTGTGAGAAACGAACTGGGTCGCATGATTGGAAATCACTCGAAAGCGCACAAATTGTGATATCAGCTGATGTTAACTCACATTGGAGAATGTAAGGAAACCAGCAAACTGCATCCATAACCAAGGGCCAATAACAGTTCAAGAAGGGACCCACAATGCTCATATGATACATTTCCAAATGAATGCATTCCCGTATCTGGCATGAAGTGGGCCACGGGGTAGGGATGCCCCGTTGTTGGGCACATTGCTGACAAGCCACAACAAAACAGATGAATTTCTATCAATCCCTGGCCAAAAACCATGTCTTCTAGCCAACAGATTAGTGCATGAAACTCCTCAAAAACCCTGTTGGAGAAGGTGGACAACCTCACACCATAACACAGTGGGAATGACTACTCTGGGAGAGTTATAATATGAGGAGAAACAGTCATGTGAGGGGTCCAAAGACTAACCCACTGCTTTATCTGGCTAGCCCTTTGAAAAAAACCGAACCATGTAGCAGAGAACCAGGTCAGTGGCAATGGCAGCTGCTACATGTGAGCTCGCAACTGGAAAATCCTTGACCACAGGCTGTGTTTCTGTATCAAGATGGAAGCCAAGCAGTTCTTCAATTGTAGTGAGACAAGAACAGCACACATTGTAGGCAGTGTTCTGCCTCATCAAGCAAGAAGGTGTAAGGGTTAAACAAGGAATCAAGAGTGTGGTCAGTAAAAGGGTGAAACTTGGAGCCACAGAAAAAAAACCATGAAATTCCTGGAGAGCATAGACTATGGCAAGAGCTTCTTTTATCACCTAGGAGTAATGCTGCTGAGCCAGAGTGAGAGATTTAGAGGTGAAAGCAACAGAGCGTTCACAGGAAAGCAGTTCTTCATTATCAAAGTCAGGACCAGGACCCACAGGAAGGCAGGATAAAGAGCCTGCATTGGCGTGTTTAGACATAAGTTGAAAATGGATTTACTAATTGTAGTGAGACAAGAACAGCACTCAGCATTGTAGGTGGTGTTCTGCCTCATCAAGCAAGAAAGTGTGAGGCTTAAACAAGGAAATCAAGGGTATGATCAGTAATAGGATGAAAAAAAACATGAAATTCCTGGAGAGCATAGACTGTGGCAAGAGCTTCTTTTTTCACTTGGGCGTAATGCTGCTGGGTCAGATTGAGAGATTTAGAGGTGAAAGCAGCAGATTGTTTACATCCATTGGCACTCTGGCATGATAGGATTACATTGAGGCTACACTGTGAGACATCAGTGACCAAAGTGATGTGCTAGTCCAGAGAGAATGTAGCTAAACAAGGGGCCAAGACTAGTTTAGATTTCAGCATTTGAAAAGCATGTGTTCACAGTCTGGGCGCCAGTGAAAAGATACAATCTTGCATATGCAATTGGTGGGCCAGTGTTGTTTCGCCTGGCAGGAATTTATGGTAGTAGGCCATTTTCTAAGACAGAAAACATGGTGCACAAATTTTTCAAGTGACTGACCGTGGAAGAGCCCATGTCAACAATATCAACCATGTGAGTAATGTAAGCCAGGACAGGCATATTCAGTTGCTCTAAAAATCATTGGAAAATTGCAGGGACACTAGCCACACCAAAAAGAAAGTGCAAATATTATTAGAGACTGAAAGGAGTATTCAGAACTGGAACTTGCTGAGAGTTTTTATCTACATGAACTGTTGCAGATATGCTGTAGACAAATTGATTTTAGGAAAGTAGTGGCCGCCTAACATTTTTGCCAATGGCTCCTCCTGCTATGGGAGAGGATATGTACCAACCCACAGAGGCCAAGTTTCCCTGAAGACTTATGAAATACAACTAGCAGAGATGACCATTCACTAACCATAACAGGTTACACCACTCCTAAGTATGGAAGTCCGTCCAACTCTGTTTTCACTTCAGCTTTGAAGTCTGTCCAATTCTGCTTTCACTTGATCTTTGAGGGTGACAGGAATAGGATGTGTAAGACAGAAATGAGCCAAGCCATGAACTTCAAAGAAATATCAGTAGAAAAATTCGCAACATGCCCTATATCTTTGGAAAACTAGTTCAAAGATTCCTCACACAGTGTTTCCAATTGAGAATATATTACCTGATTGGACACAAGGTGAACTGCACTGGTGATAGAAAATCCAAATGACTGAACTGCGTCCATCTTGAACAAGTTCTCAACACCTGCATCAGCAACCACCAAAAACATAATAGAAAGAGGCAGAAGCTATAAGTTGTCTCAACAGTGCAATGTTCTGTTTGTTATAACTGATCAACTTGTGTGTAATTGGTGTGCTGTGAGCTTAAACTCACATAGGTTTGAGAGTTCAATAACATCACTGCAGCACCTATGTCAATTTGTAGCCACAGCACTTGGCGAAAAACACTTAATCCAGTAAAGAACTTGGGAGAAGTCACAAGCATTGGAGTCACACAGTTTACATCTCTGTCTGTATCCTGAGCAACCAATGGACACACGGAGACAATCTAACTTTTCTTCTGGCAAGCCCTACAAGTAGCCCAGTGCTTATGGCATGCTGAATGTTCATGCTATACAGAACAGTAAGGACAAGAGGGAATCAGAGAATATTGGCGCTGCCACTGTGGTGATAATGGCTGCTTGGGCTGGCCTTGTTCTGCTCGGCACTGAGAATGCATGTTTACCACTGCCACTGCCACTTCCTTGTGCAAGCTATCTGTCATCCTAGTGGGAACATCCTGTGACACTACTGCCACATCACCCCAGTTTGGTCAACTGCTGCCTAAGAAACTTAAAAATATTCTGCTGCTTGCAAAACTTGTGCCGACAGAGGATTTTCACAGAGTAAAGCCTTCTGACTCACTTCCTTGTCTGTAGCTAAACAGATATTTGTGTTGCACACCATAGAGTCTAAATAAGAATCATTATGGGCATCAGTAATCAACTGATTCTTATGACTAAGGCCTTGAAATTTGGCTGCCTAAACCCTGTATGACCGGTTTCGTTTCTTGCAGCATTGGTAAATTCAACTCATGCCTCTATGATGTGCAATTATTCGTGATGTTAGTTGGACATAAACTGCACATGTGATCATTGTAAGAGCCCAGGATTCTTATAAAGGGGCAATCTGACACAGTAACTGACACATTTTAGGTGGATTCCATGAGAGGAAGAAGACTTTGCACAGTCTGTCACACCAAAAGCCAAAAAATGCTGTCTTTTTTTGTAAGCTTCCCAATCTAAAGTTAAATTGTCATATGGAGGAAAAGTGGGTGGAATAGCATGGAAGCCAACAAAGTGCTCACTGCTGAAGTACACTGTTCAGTCAGGGCTGGTGGCACAGTGTTCATAATGACTAAACCTAATGAAACTGCACTTAAAGACTGCACATGCAGAAACCATACCAGACTCATCACCAGTCACATAGTAACCAAGTAATACATGAAACCATTCCAAGTAACACAAATATGGCTTTATTCATAAACCTCTGAACAATAACGGATATAAGGATCTCATGACTCCACTCATAACATAACACAGAACAACTGATGTGAATGGTGCAAACTAGAAGAATATAGAGAGCCCATCAGCACTGCTCTGCATGTACATTGGCACAAGTCACCAGTAGATGGCATGGCAGACACTGTGCCATGTGCATGATTCCCACAGGTGGCTTGCAGTGGCTGGCCTGCACTAGTACAGTTGATGGTTGATTTGTGTACACACACACACACACACACAACACACACACACACACACACACACACACACAGTGATACAACAGTCGGTTCACTCACACTTATATGCCCTAATAGCAGGATACAGCAAATCATCTTATCATTTGCTGTTGGTGATTTAGGAAAACTGCTGTTATTTCTAGACCTGTATGTTTTGGCAGGTATTTGAGACCTACTCCTGTGAGTTGTGTGTACCCTATGTTAGCAACTCAGTAATCTTGTTTGGTAATGCAATCTTCTAGGATAACACAGGGACATCCACCACTTTGTTACTTGCTATAGGTGTCAGTTTATCGATTCATCCTCAGTAACTAGCCAAAGCAAACCAAGAACTTTTGACAAGCCTTTTCATCTTCAGAATATGTCTTATTCTTAGTTGTGAGGCATCACAATTTGCTTTCCATCGAATCCACTTCAGTCAGCATCTTTCACAATTCTGTGGAAATAGATTAAGTCAAATGATTTCTCTGGAGCCCTAGAAGCTAAACAGGGTACACATTTTGTTCCATATCACGTGTACTAGATATGATCCGCAATTCTCTGTCCCCTGATGGAGGGATGGGTGTGTAGTGTTCTACCTGACTAGTGTTCAGACAAATTAAGCAATCAAGCACCACCTGTGAATGTCATGTAAAGCTATACAGCTCTGAAATACATGAAAATAATATTCTTTATTTTTTTCAGTAGCATGTGACTGATTAAAATAGACTTGCTTCATTTAACACTGGAATGTAATACAAATTTTTATAGCAGAAAAAAACAGATGTTAGAGTTTTTTAAACATTTGAGGAATCTGTAATTAAGCTGCTGCACATGCCAATGATTAAAATTGTTATTATGCTATGGCAAAGACAGAGAGGCAGACAGTCAGTCAGTAAGTGGGAGTCACTAAATGGCAGTTGTCAGTGTGAGATGTGTGGTGTGATTGATTCTGATTGGTATTGGTGATGTGGTATTGTGGACAGGCATAATTTTAATTTTATGAAGGAAGCTCCATAATTACATGGATTGTTAATAGCTCATGTCTTATTAATTATACTATGATAAAACAACAAAAACAATCAATTTTTGACAAAATAATGTAATTGGGTAGATAAAAAAATCTACTCGCCAAGTGGCGACAGAACAAGCACATAAAAATTGGTTATAATGAGGCAAGCTTTTGGAGCCAGTGGCTTCCTCTTCAGGCAGAAAGGTTGAAGGGGAAGAAAGAGAGGTGGAGGAAAAGGACTGGAGAAGTCTAGGAAAAGGGGTAGATTTTGGGAAAGTCATCCAGAACCACAAGTCTGGAGTGACTTACCAGACAGGATGAAAAGGAAAGACTGATTATTGGGGATTGCACCAGATGAGATTTGAAAATCGGAGAGCTTAAAGTTGGAAAACAGGGTAATATGCAAGACAGAGATTACTCCTTATATGTCATGCATGAGTTAAGAAGAATGGAAAGCTAAGTACATTTTATGTAACAGAAGTGGAAGGGGGCAGCATAAAATAGACAGTTAAGAAAATGAAAAATGTAGAAACCTAAAATGGAGTGAAGAGAGCAATAGTTACTGTGAAGAAATGCTGAGACAGAAGATATTTACATAAATTAAGGCCTGATGGATGGTGAGAACACAGGACATGTTGTGGCACTCGTTCACACCTGAAGACTTCAGAGAAACTGGTGACTGGGGGAAGAATCTAGATGGTGCTTGTGCTGAAACAGGCATCAAGGTAATGATTGTCATATTGTAGAGCATGCTCTGCAACAGGATATTTCATGTTGCCATCTGCATGTTGCCTCTGCCTATTCCCATTCATCCTAAATGATAATTTGGTGGTAGTCATGCTGGTGTCTCACTTTCAGCACTAAACCCGCTTTTGATCATGCTGCTTTGGTGAAGGACCTACTGTTCTTCACACATAATGTCAACTGGAAATATCATTTTGCAACCCAGTCCAAAAATGTGTTCAGCAGCAAAGCTGACACTGAACTCCGCCTTGAACAATTCTGACCATGATCCCAATTTGATCCACCACAACTACCTCAAAATCATCTCTTACAAGCCTTCAAAGAATTTCTCACATCCAGCATTGCTTCACAGCCCTTCCTCACGTCCCTACAACATGACCCTAACCTGTCCTCTCCAGAAATCCCAGCTCTATGTTCCCTAAAAGCTGATGACTCCACCATTATCCTCCCATCAGACAAAGAATCTACCACTGTGGTGTTTGACCAAAAGGAGTATGTTTGTGAAGGTCTATGAAGGTCTGACTCCTCTACATACAGCATCTGCCATCAAGATTCCATTCCTGTGATTGAACTGACCGGCAGTCCCTCCTTAAAACCTTAGGCCCCTCAAAAGGACTAACACCTCAGTCCATAGAACTTCTAACCCCACCCAAACCACACACCCCCACCTTTGTTTTAACCTCCTTCCTAAGATCCACAAACCTAATCATCCTGGCCATCCTGTAGTTGCTGGCTCAAAGCACCCACTCGACGTATATCTGCCTTATTGATCAGCACCTGCAACCCATAGTACAAAGTCTTCCCTTCTATATCAAATATACCAATCATTTCCTAGATCATATGAAATTCATGCCCCCTCCCTCTCCCACCATGCACCTTGCTTGTCACCATTGATGCCACCACTTCCCACATATATCATATGTCTGCTGCTGAACATTTCCTCAGTCAGCACCCACCTGATTCCAAACCTACGATATCCTCCCTACTCACCTTAATCAACTTTATAATTATAAACAGCTACCTCACCTTTGAGGAGTATATGCACAAACAGATCAGGGGTATAGCCATGGGAACCAAGATGGCTCCTTCCTAGGCCAACCTTTTCATGGGTCACTGGTAGGGGGGAGGGGGGTTCCAGGGATCCATAAGTCTTCAGCCCCTGGTTTGGTTTATATACATTGATGAAATCTTTATCATATGGACCCATGGTGAGGCTGACCAGTTAAAATTCCTGGAATCTCTGAATACTTTTTCCCAATTAAATTTCACAAGCTCCTATTCTGAATCCTATGCCACTTTCCTTTATGTTGATCTCATCCTCACTGAAGGCCAGATTAAATCTGCTAACAAATAACAGTACTTACATTTTGACAGTTGCCATCCTTTCCATGCCCAACATTCTTTCCTCTACAGCACTGGCATTCAAGGCAAATGTATTTGCTTGGATGCAGATTGTTTATGGCAATACACGACCATTCTCACCTCAGCCTTCACTGGACATAATTACCTCACCAGCCTAGTCCAAAAGCAAATTTCCTGGGCCATCACATCTAATCCTGGTACTACTGATCCCTCCAAAAACAACTTTGGAGCACACCAGTGCTCACTCAGTATTATCCTGGTCTGGAATGTATAACATTACATAGGCATTACTTCCACCAAATTATCAGTTAGGATGAATGGGCATAGGCAGTGGGTGTATACTGGCAACATGAAATACCCTATTGAAGAGCATGCTCTACAATATGACAATCATGACCTCGGTGCCTGTTTCACCCCATGTGCTATCTGAATTCTTCCCTGACACCAATTTCTCAGAACTCTGGAGGGTGGAAGTAGTGCTACAACATGTCCTTGGTTCTCACCACCCACCAGGCCTTACTTTATGTAAATTCATTCTGTCTCAGAATTTCTTCACAATAACTACTGCTCTCTTCACTCCATTTCAGTTTTCTAGATTTTTCATTTACTTAACTGTCTATTTTTTGCTGCCCGCCTCCCACCTCTGTCAAGTAGAATGAACTTGGCTTTTCATTCTTACTAACTCATGCACTACGTTTAAGCAGTAATTTCTGTCTTGCATATTACCCTGTCTTCTATCTTCAAGCTCCCAGGTTTTGAAATCTCATCTGGTGCAGTCCCCAACAATCAGTCTTTCCTTCTCATTCCATCTGATAAGCCTCCCCTGATTTGCAGTTCTGGATGACTTTCCCAAAATCTACCCCTTTTTCCAGACCTCTCCAGTCCTTTTCCTTCACCCCACTTCCTTCCCTTTCAACTCCTCTGCCTGAGGAAGGAGCCAATGGCTTCAAAAGCTTGCCTAGTTATAACCTTATTTTATGTGTTTGTTCTGCTGCTGCGTGGTGAGCAGATCTCTTATCTATCCAATTACATTAATTAAAAACAAAGATTCCAAGACTTACCAAGCGGGAAAGTGCCAGTAGACAGGCACAATAAAATAACACACAAACACACACACAAAATTTCTAGCTTTCACAACCAACGGTTGCTTCTTCAGGAAAGAGGGAAGGAGAGGGAAAGACAAAAGGATGTGGGTTTTAAGGGAGAGGGTAAGGAGTCATTCCAATCCCGGGAGTGGAAAGACTTACCTCAGGAGGGAAAAAAGATAGGTATATACTCATGCGCACGCACACACACACACACACACACACACACACACACACACACACACACACACATCCATCCATCCATACATATACAGACAGAAGCAGACATATTTAAAGGCAAAGAGTTTGGGCAGAGATATCAGTCGAGGCGGAAGTGCAAAGGCAAAGATGATGTTGAATGACAGGTGAGGTATGAGTGGCGGCAACTTGAAATTAGCGGAGATTGAGGCCTGGTGGATAACAAGAAGAGAGGATATATTGAAGGGCAAGTTCCCATCTCCGTAGTTCAGATAGGTTGGTGTTGGTGGGAAGTATGCAGATAACTCGGACGGTGTAACACTGTGCCAAGATGTGCTGGCCATGCACCAAGGCATGTTTAGCCACAGGGTGATCCTCATTACTAACAAACACTGTCTGCCTGTGTCCATTCATGTGAATGGACAGTTTGTTGCTGGTCATTCCCACATAGAAAGCGTCATAGTGCAGGCAGGTCAGTTGGTAAATCACGTGGGTGCTTTCACACGTGGCTCTGCCTTTGATCGTGTACACCTTCCGGGTTACAGGACTGGAGTAGGTGGTGGTGGGAGGGTGCATAGGACAGGTTTTACACCGGGGGCGGTTGCAAGGGTAGGAGCCAGAGGGTAGGGAAGGTGGTTTGGGGATTTCATAGGGATGAACCAAGAGGTTACGAAGGTTAGGTGGACGGCGGAGAGACACTCTTGGTGGAGTGGGGAGGATTTCATGAAGGATGGATCTCATTTCGGGGCAGGATTTTAGGAAGTCGTATCCCTGCTGGAGAGCCACATTCAGTCTGATCCAGTCCCGGGAAGTATCCTGTCACAAATGGGGCACTTTTGGGGTTCTTCTGTGAGAGGTTCTGGGTTTGAGGGGGTGAGGAAGGGTCTCTGGTTATTTGCTTCTGTACCAGGACGGGAGGGTAGTTGCGGGATGCGAAAGCTGTTTTCAGGTTGTTGGTGTAATGGTTCAGGGATTCAGGACTGGAGCAGATTTGTTTGCCACGAAGGCCTATGCTGTAGGGAAGGGACCGTTTGATATGGAATGGGTGGCAGTTGTCATAATGGAGGTACTGTTGCTTGTTGGTGGGTTTGACGTGGACGGATGTGTGAAGCTGGCCATTGGACAGATGGAGGTCAACGTCAAGGAAAGTGGCATGGGATTTGGAATAGGACCAGGTGAATCTGATGAAACCAAAGGAGTTGAGGTTGGAGAGGAAATTCTGGAGTTGTTCTTCACTGTGAGTCCAGATCATGAAGATGTCATCAATAAATCTGTACCAAACTTTGGGTTGGCAGGCTTGGGTAACCAAGAAGGCTTCCTCTAAGCGACCCATAAATAGGTTGGCATACGAGGGGACCATCCTGGTACCCATGGCTGTTCCCTTTAATTGTTGGTATGTCTGGCATTCAAAAGTGAAGAAGTAGTGGGTCAGGATGAAGCTGGCTAAGGTGATGAGGAAAGAGGTTTTAGGTAGGGTGCCAGGTGATCAGCGTGAAAAGAAGTGCTCCATTGCAGTGAGGCCCTGGACGTGTGGGATATTTGTGTATAGGGAAGTGGCATCAATGGTTACAAGGATGGTTTCTGGGGGTAACAGACTGGGTAAGGATTCCAGGCGTTCGAGAAAGTGGTTGGTGTCTTTGATGAAGGATGGGACACTGCATGTAATGGGTTGAATGTGTTGATCTACGTAGGCAGAGATACGTTCTTTGGGGGCTTGGTAACCAGCTACAATGGGGCGGCCAGGATGTTTGGGTTTGTGAATTTTAGGAAGTAGGTAGAAGGTAGGAGTGCGAGGTGTCGGTGGGGTCAGGAGTTTGATGGAGTCAGGTGAAAGGTTTTGTAGGGGGTCTAAGGTTCTGAGGATTCCTTGAAGCTCTGCCTGGACATCAGGAATGGGATTACCTTGGCAAACTTTGTATGTAGAGTTGTCTGAAAGCTGACGCAGTCCCTCAGCCACATACTCCCGACGATCAAGTACCACGGTCGTGGAACCCTTGTCAGCCGGAAGAATGATGATGGATCGGTCAGCTTTCAGATCATGGATAGCCTGGGCTTCGGCTGTGGTGATGTTGGGAGTAGGATTGAGGTTTTTCAAGAAAGATTGAGAGGCAAGGCTGGAAGTGAGAAATTTAAGACTTTAGGAGTCTTAAATATTAGAAATAGTTTAAAACAGAGTTTGCTGAATTGATTTGTAGAGATTGATTATACACACAGATTGTCATTTTATTCTAAGATAATACATACGTTCACTACACTTATGTTTATGTAATGTGACTTAGTGGAAATTTTCAACTTCAGGGCAAAAAAAAAATCCAGTACTGCCAAACGATATTGAAATGAGGTTTTTTTTGCAAATGATTGCATTGCAAAGAGGCACATTAGTTGTATGATAAATACTCAAAACTTTTGTATTCATTGAGGTATGGAAGTAACTCATCTGCAGCAGAGAGAGGTCAGTTGATCAGGGCATAAACATGTCAATAGCAATTCAGGAAAACCCAGGGGACATGTTTAAACATGTCGTCAGCACTTGGGGAGTAGCTGAGGAAGATGAGTACGCTTATCTACAGAAGTTAAATTGTTATGAGTAAAGAAAGTTATTCCTAGCTTTCAGAATATAGGGTGTCCCTTCTAAAAGTCATCAGGCTTGTTTTCTCTGCTGTTTTGGCACAGATTTACATTTTAATATGGCAATGTGTAGCTGGAGTCAGCCCAAACAAACACTGCACATCATTCCTTCATATGATGTTGACAGAAAATATTGGCTTGTTTCCTGTTACAAACAAAATGTTTTTTAAAGTTGAATTTTAGATATCGATTTGATAGAGTGGACCCAAATTAGTCTACTGCAATATTCATTTTATCAATATTTATTAACAGGGACATTAAAACATGAAGAACAACCAATACTCCAACAGCAACTGTGCAGCACTGCTGCATGGTGGTAGCACTCAACATGGGCCAATGTGTCTCTGTTGCCATTAGTTTATTAATTATTCTTTGTATTGTAAATAAAATGCTGTGTGGCTAGGACCTCCCGGCGGGTAGACTGTTCGCCTGGTGCAAGTCTTTTGAGTTGACGCCACTTCAGCGACTTGCGTGTTGATGGGGATGAAATGATGATGATAATGGCAACACAACGCCCAGTCCCTGTGCAGAGAAAATCTCTGAACCAGCTGGGAATCGAACCCAGGCTGTTAGGTATGACATTTCGTCACGCTGACCACTCATCTATCAGGGGTGGACTTTGTATTGTCATGTACCTGTTAATGAAAGATTAATGAATTCCAGACTAGAGTAATCTGGAATCACTTTATCCAATGGACATGTAAAATTCAAATTTAAAAAACATCCTACTTGTAATGACTATAACCAATTCTTTCTGTCGACAATGGGCATTGCATAGAAGCTGTGGTGAGCAGTATTTGTTTAGGCAGACTTCAGTTACACATCACAAGCAAAAAAAAGTCTGTCAAAACACCAGAGAAAACACGCCTGGCAACTTAAGTGGGGCACCCAGTATATGCACTACACAAATTGTCAGAGCTGACTGCAATTTTTTTTTGATAGGCTAGAAACCTGACACCCTGTGAGGAAATTTCTCTAACGTCTGACATCTGCTCACAAGATAGCAGGTGGATTCTTCCCATTTGCTATAGTTTTTTGTACTCCCATAAATAATCATTATTTTTTGTTTTTGCTAATTTATATTTTAGTTTCAATACATTTATCTATTGGCATGTAACACTCAGATAAAAATCTCAAGTTCTTATTTAGACTTGATTTCACTTGAATTTATTGTCAGATTATAAAGCTGTTTGTTCTGTTTAAATTGACATAATTAACTTTTATTGGGGCACTCCCAATGAGAAAATACAGTTAACTGACATTAGTACTGCAATTCACAAAGTACAAAACCCTTTGAATACAATCAAGGAAGGTGACCCACTCTAACAGAAAGTGCAGCAGCGCCATTTCCTGTAAAATACTTTGAATTATCAGAAACTAATTAATTGAAGAGATAATTAGCATCAAGTTCATAAGTAGACCCATTTTCCTTTTCAGTTTTTGTCATAACTATTTTTAGATTCCAAACTTTGACAACATGTTTTTGTTACCTTAATTTCTCTGTACAAAATGACATTCAGAATTGATTAATTAACTAAATAATTAATAACTTCAAGTAATTTATCCTAATTTACAATATGGTGGTACATGTAAACAAGGAGATCCACATCATGTAAGAATAATATTGTCAATGTGTTTTCTGAATTTCTGACCAACAACTCTTTTTATAAGCCAAAATCACAATAGTTCTGGTAGTTCATCCAGAAACTTTGAAATAGTCAATATTCCAAGTATAATGTAGTTTACAAAATAATAGTTTATTCTTACGTCGATGTTTAAGTAGTCAGATGTCACCCAAAATGGCAGTTCACAGTTAGAAAGCCCTTAAGTAAGAAACATGCAGGATGCATTCTTGGTGTTGCCTCATGCCACTCCACATACTGATATCCATGAAACACAAGAACTTATTGTTTAAAGACCTTTGAGTGATTTTTGTAACTTAAATTAATGAAAATTGTACTGAACTGTGTTGTGATTAATAAATGATACAAAAAGAGAAGTCTCCTTGTACAGTGTTTTTTTTTTTTTTTCATAATGTTTGGAATGTAGGAGTAGAGGTAGTGGCAGAAGCTGTGAGGATAGGTTGTGAGTCATGCTTGGGTAGCTCAATTGGTAGAGTATTTTCCCATAGAAGGCAAAGACCCTGACTTTGAGTCATGGTCTGGCACATTGTTTTAATCTGCAGTAAGTTTCGTATCAGCACACACATCACTGCAAAGTGACAAACTCATTATGGAAGCATCCCACAGGCTGTGTCTAATCCATGTTTCTGCAGTATCCTTTCTTCCAGGAGTCCTGCAAGTCTTGTATGACAACTTCTGCAATGTTTGGAAGGTAAGGGATGAGTTACTGGTGGAAGTAAAGTTGTGAGGATGGGCTGTGAGTCAACTTGGGTAGATCGGCCAGCAGAGCATTAGCTTGCAAAGGCCAAATGTCCCAAGTTTGAGTCTTATCTGGCACAAACTTTAGATCTGCCAGGTAGTTTCATATCTTTGCACATTCGGCTGCAGAGTGAAAAATTTATTCTTGATTTATCCATTCATTGCCTAAATGAAGGACAAGTCTCTGAAATGGTTGTATAATAGAACCATTCTTACTTGCAAAAAATGACCATGTGCCTGCCATCAATAATATTTTCCTGAAATAATTCCAGGTAAAAGAACTGCTGTGATTAATTCAGACACATGAGTATGTTACTCTGTAGCATTTTTTAATACTCTGAATTCACCATGTCTGTCATACTACAAACTTATCAGTCATTATTATTGAGAATTTTGAAGCTGTCAAAACTCTATAACAGCATTAGGGCCCAAGTTACAGATCTAGCTGGATCTGCTCTGGGAGAAACAATGTTTGTGCCTTCACTGATCCACAGTGAGCTCTCTTTTGAAATAAAGGGGTTACAGTTCCACTCCAAATTGTGCTGATGACATTAAGTAAATGAGAGACAAATGCTGTAATTCACAGAAGCTGACTTGGGTAGGCCCTTTTCTGACCTTCAGTTTTACTTTACTTGCTTGCACCATACAGCCAGTTTACTGGGTAGGGTCATATGATGGCTCTTGAACCCGGGTCTTTCATAGATGTGACTCATGTGCAGGAGGTTGATAGTAAAAGTGGCATAAGAATGAACCAGACCATTTTGTAATTTCAGTCTATACAAAGTATTAGTTTGGAAAATGTGGGAAGAATTTTGGAGAACAGATTTCTCATTTCAGTTCATGATGAAAGGTCATTGAAGCTATGGCAGAGAATGTGATTCAGCTGTTAAGGACACCACATCCTCTCTTGCATCTGACTAGGCATTCTATATATTTTACATTATATTCATCATGACACAAAAGAAGTCTTATATTTAATGTGAAATCCAGCATTTAGATATAACAAATGACATAAATAGTGAAAACAGTACTAGCTCTTAAAAAAATGTGTTTTAGGTTTTTTTGGGCGGAGTGGGAAGGGGGGAGGAGGGAGGGATAATGCCCATCATAGGCTTTGTCATACTAGTAAAGAACCACTCATTGTTATAGATGTCGCAGTTGGAAAGACTGGATTATGAAGAAGGGATGGTATCTCAAAGTGGGGATATGGCTGATTGTTTTGGTATTGAGGAATACTTTCTACTCACACAAAACCCTGAAACCTTGTTTAGTTTAGCCTCATTGATGATATCTTCATGATCTGGATCTGTGGCAAAAACACTATCCACATTCCTCAACACTCTCACGACTGTCTATTTTCCTGGCCCTCTTTAGCTTGTTGATTAACTTAATCTTTTATGGATGTCAGTCCCCACTACTCTGATGGCTACATAAGAATCTTAAATACATCAAACCCACCAACCACCAAGAATTAATAATTTTCAGTCTTTTCGTCCCTTTCTTCTTGAGTTGCAACAGCTTACACTTGGTTTCTATTAACTACTAGAAAGAGATCCAAAATTTTGGTTCTTTTCTTGCTTAAATATGTAACTTTTCTGCCACAAAATGACAAAAATTCCATTTAAAATGTTATAAAGCTAGATTCAAAATATCTGCTCACCAACAGGCAGCAGGTGAAAATACATAAAAGACGTGGAAATGCATGAGCTTTCGTATCCAGTGACACTTTCTTCTGGAAGAAGGTATGAGCAAATAGGAAGAGAGATCAAACAAAAGGTCTGTGAGGTTTAAGAAAGGGGAAGAGTTTCTGTTTCACAGAGGAAGACTGCACTGTAGTTCCTTCTCTAGATTGTCGCACAGATTACAAAATGGTAGATATCAAAATAGACGACAGAGGGATAGAGAAACAATTAAAATCGCTCCAAAGAGGAAAGGCTGCTGGACCTGATGGGATACCAGTTTGATTTTACACAGAGTACACGAAGGAACTTGCCCCCATTCTTGCAGCAGTGTACCGTAGGTCTCTAGAAGAGCGTAGCATTCCAAAGGGTTGGAAAAGGGCACAGGTCATCCCCGTTTCCAAGAAGGGACGTCGAACAGATGTTAAGAACTATAGACCTATATCTCTAATGTCAATCAGTTGTAGAATTTTGGAACACGTATTATGTTCGAGTATAATGACTTTTCTGGAGACTAGAAATCTAGTCTGTAGGAATCAGCATGGGTTTCGAAAAAGACGGTCATGTGAAACCCAGCTCTCGCTATTTATCCACGAGGCTCGGAGGGCCATAGACATGGGTTCACAGGTAGATGCCGTGTTTCTTGACTTCCGCAAGGCGTTCGATACAGTTCCTCACAGTCGTTTAATGGACAAAGTAAGAGCATATGGACTATCAGACCAATTGTGTGATTGGATTGAAGAGTTCTTAGATAACAGAACGCAGCATGTCATTCTCAATGGAGAGAAGTCTTCTGAAGTAAGAGTGATTTCAGGTGTGCCGCAGGGGAGTGACATAGGACCGTTGCTATTCACAATATACATAAATGACCTTGTGGATGATGTCAGAAGTTCACTGAGGCTTTTTGCGGATGATTCTGTGGTGTATCGAGAGGTTGTAACAATGGAAAATTGTATGAAATGTAGGAGGATCTGCAGCAAATTGACGCATGGTGCAGGAAATGGCAATTGAATCTCAATGTAGACAAGTGTAATGTACTGCAAATACATAGAAAGGTAGATCCCTTATCATTTAGCTACAAAATAGCAGGTCAGCAACTGGAAGCAGTTAATTCCATAAATTAACTGGGAGTACGCATTAGGAGTGATTTAAAATGGAATGATCATATTAAGTTGATTGTCGGTAAAGCAGATGCCAGACTGAGATTCATTGGAAGAATCCTAAGGAAATGTAATCCGAAAACAAAGCAAGTAGGTTACAGTACGCTTGTTCGCCCACTGCTTGAATATTGCTCAGCAGTGTGGGATCCATACCAGATAGGGTTGATAGAAAAAATAGAGAAGATCCAATGGAGAGCAGCACACTTTGTTACAGGATCATTTAGTAATTTGGAAAGCGTTACGGAGATGATAAATAAACTCCAGTGGAAGACTCTGCAGGAGAGACGCTCAGTAACTCGGTACGGGCTTTTGTTAAAGTTTCAGGAACATACCTTCACCAAAGAGTCAAGCAGTATATTGCTCCCTCCCACGTATATCTCACTAAGAGTCCATGAGGATAAAATCAGAGAGATTAGAGCCCACACAGAAGCATACCAACAATCCTTCTTTTCACGAACAATACGAGACTGGAATAGAAGAGAGAACCGATGGAGGTACTCAGGGTACCCTCGCCACACACCGTCAGGTGGCTTGCGGAGTATGAATGTAGATGTAGATGTAGATGTAGATGTAGATGTAGAACTCTGAATTTGGGGAAATTTCCTGGATGTGTTGAGGACAAGCTGATTGTTGGCAAACCTTTTACTTCATCCATGTTCCTTTCCCTTCAGGCCTTCTGGTAGAAGATGGAGCTATTGACTCCGGCTGCTCATTGTTCACACATCTTCATACATTTTCCCCTGCTGCCACTTGGTGGGTACATTTTTTATCTATCTACTTCATATTTTTCAAATGCTCATTATTTTCATTAAAATCAATTTACAACAAGAAAAATTAACTGTTTACTAAACAAATGTTCTGGTAGTGCACATAAACCTGTACTGAGTATTTCTTTGTATTAAAAAAGAGAAAAAATCTTAAACTGAATTACTGAAGCTATGAGAACAGACTAGTGTGTTACTTATTTGCTTTGCTACATTAAACATACCTGAAGATTTTCTGGTGGTCCTAGTAAACTGTCAAGGTTATTGCTGATGACAAAATGTGTCTCCAGTCCATATGACAGTGCTGCTGGTTTAGCACTATGCTGAAAATTTACAGGAATAGACAACCTTACAGGTGGTACTTGAGGTATGCAGTCACTGGCAGCATTTGGTGTGTACTGAAGCCCAGGAGCAGCAACACATGCCACAAGACTGGCTGTGTAGTTTCCAGAGTAATCCTGTCAGTGTGCATAAGGGTTGCTTAAAAAATAAATTCTACTTGAATGTTTATAAAATAGAAAGAAACTTCCACATGGGAAAAATATATTAAAAACAAAGATTCCAAGACTTACCAAGCGGGAAATCGCTGGTAGACAGGCACAATAAAATAACACACAAACACACACACAAAATTTTGAGCTTTCGCAACCGGCGGTTGCTTCGTCAGGAAAGGGGGAAGGAGAAGGAAAGATGAAAGGATGTGGGTTTTAAGGGAGAGGGTAAGGAGTCATTCCAATCCTGGGAGTGGAAAGACTTACCTTAGGGGGCAAAAAGGATAGGTATATACTCCCGCACACACACACACACACACACACACACACACACACACACACATATCCATCCATACATATACAGACACAAGCAGACATACTTAAAGGCCTTTAAATATGTCTGCTTGTGTCTGTATATGTATGGATGGATATATGTGTGTGTGTGCGAGTATATACTTATCCTTTTTTCCCCCTAAGGTAAGTCTTTCCTCTCCCGGGATTGGAGTGACTCCTTACCCTCTCCCTTAAAACCCACATCCTTTCATCTTTCCTTCTCCTTCCCTCTTTACTGACGGAGCAACCGCCGGTTGAGAAAGCTCGAAATTTTGTGTGTGTGTTTGTGTGTTATTTTATTGTGCCTGACTACTGGTGCTTTCCCGCTTGGTAAGTCTTGGAATCTCTACTTGAATGTTTACTATACGAAAAGAGAGAGAGCAATCAAAGCAGTAAACACAAAATGTTCATCAGTAAAATATTTCTTAATTAAATGGTCAATGATGCAGAGCAGTAAGAGCTGTAGATGACCAATAAAAAGCTCATATCTGAGAAAAACTATACAACTATACATAAAAATTAAAAAATTGAAATGACTATATCATTCTAGTACCCAGTCTTTGTATTTTACCTGGAGACTGTAATCACTAGTTGCCCTCCAAGACTGCACTGGACTGTTCCATGTTGCCTGTGACCATATGAGATGCAGTGACATGTTGGTAAGTAGTCCATGTGGAGGGTAAACAGTGGATCTCACATGAGGGGCTCCTCTGTGAGATATCACAAACCAGCCATGAAAGTGAGTAGTTGTTGTAAAATCCAGCAGCAACCGGCCATCTGAATCAGCAGCCACTCTCTTCAGCTGTGTATAATGAAATAAATTTGCTGTGTCTCAGAAATTTTAGAATAACATTGAATCAATGATATAAAGCAAGTAATTTATCTTCAGCAAACATGCTTCAGTTCAAAAAAATGCATTAATAAATAAACTCTAAATTCATTTCAGGTTTGATAGTTTTTTTTAGTTATGCACAAAATGTGAATATATACAGTGGATAATAATTTTTAATATTTCTGGTCTCCCAAAAATAATGAAATTTCAATGCTAGTCCTTGTTTTGTTTGGCTATTTCATCTCTGATGAAGTTTTGTGAGGTTTTCTTTGTGTTACTGAATGTGATGGTGATGAATTTTTTAGCCTTTTTTAGTAGTACTGTTTAATGTTTTTGCAGTAAATTATTTTCATTCTGCCATTACTCCATTTCCACAAGATCTTGCATGATTATGTCATAAAAGAATTTTTGAAAGTGTGACATGTGATGTAATTTAGGGCCAGTTTTCAGAGATTGTATTATTGCTTACATGTGAAAGGAATACTCCTATATAAACCCTTCCTGATATTAGAAATGAAGTATCATCAAAACTACACAGAATTTGCCCTCTTGACATTATACAAGCTCTTTCCAAGGCCTGTGACTTTCTGGGTGCCTCGTACATAACTAGAGTGTTGCCCCCATGGTGAAGAACAGTGTGTGTTGTGATATCACTTCTAAACACAGGGTCAAACTGACAGACATCTCATTAATATTTAGAATGAACTGAGAGTGAGTGAGAATCGGTTTCAGCACCCATAAAAATTTGCTACTTAATGTGCTACTGTTAAGCCTAGCCCATGTGATGAGAAATGTGCAAGCTTTCTATCAAGAATAATGGATACAACTGATTTACAACATGCAAACTTGTCTGGCGTATCATACATTGACCATATCTGGGATGCAGCTGGTTCCCATTTATTCTTTGTGGTTATCCAACAACCACTGTTGATGTTATGTGGACTCCATTAAGCAACACACAGAGGAAAGTTTCTTGAAAAACATCCAATCCCTCTTTTACTTCATTTCACAGTACTCAGAGGTCTTAGTTGCAGCATATGGGAGCTTCATATTTTGCTTAGTTTCTTAATTTCTTTGCAGGTTTTTGGGTACTTGCATTGTTTAATTCATAAATTTCGGGCATATTATAGTATTTGAGAGTTGTAGCATTGTGTTTTAGTACCTGAATAGTGTAAATTTGCGTAGTCATTTGTCTTCTGTTTTTATTTTGAACGGCCAGTGTCAGTTGGTCACAGCCAGTGTGCTCCCTGCCGCCGTTGGATAAGCAGCTGCCAGCAGCAAGTCGTATACTCCTAGCTCACTTATTTGTTACATAGTTTAATTCTTAATTTCTTTGCATGATTTTGGGTACTTGCATTGTTTAATTCATAAATTTCGGGCGTATTATAGTATGAGAGTTGTAGCATTGCATTTTAGTACCTGAATAGTATAAATTCACATAGCCGTTTGTCTTCTGTTTTTATTTTGAATGGCCAGTGTCGGTTGGTCACAGCCAGTGTGCTCCCTGCTGCCATTGGATAAGCAGCTGCCAGCAGGAAGTCGTATACTCCTAGCTCACTTATTTGTTACATAGTTTCATATAGGAGGTGTAATTTCGAGTTTTAGTTACTGTAATCGTAAATTCAGGCAGATTGTAGCACAGTCTTTAGGCATTTGTACAGGTTAGTTCATACATTCTTTGCGTGTTTCCCTTGCATTATCTAGGCATGGACTCGTGTTTCAGTAACTGTTGTTCAACATGAATTAGAATGGACAGGGACTGTGATTGCTGTACTTGGATGAGGGCTGAGTTGGCATCCCTTCACTCACAGCTGCAGGCGTCATTGACTTCGGTCACGCAGCTTGAGGCTGGGGAGCCGGACTTGGGTATCACGGGGATGTCAACCTTGTCCCATCTGTCCCCAGATCGGTCTGCCACTGTGGTGCCCATTGGCAACAGCCTCAAGCTGCATGACCGAAGTCAGCGCCACCTGCTGTGGTTGCCCCGGTTGCTGCCCGCAGTGGGGCTGAGCCCTCGGCTGTGGTTGATCGGGAGGTCATTCCAAGGCAAGACAGCAAAAGACATTCCTGGAGGCTGATCAGAAAGCCTCCTCAGTGCGTCTGACAAACAGGTTTCAGGTACTGTCTCTGACTGAGCCAGATGCAGCTGCCTGCCCTGCTTCAGAGGATGATTCTCAGCCTTCGAGGTCCGGGCAATCGCAGAGGTTGGGCTTATTGGTAGTTGGGAGCTCCAATGTTAGGCGGGTAATGGGGCCCCTTAGAGATATGGTGGCTAAGGAGGGTAAGAAATCCAGTGTGCACTCCATGTGCATTCCATGTGCATTCTGGGTGGAGTCATTTCTGATGTGGAAAAGTTCCTTGCAGATGCCATGAAGAGCACAGGGTGCAGCCAGCTGCAGGTGGTGTCGGCACTAATGACGTGTGTCGCTTTGGATCTGAGGAAATTCTGTCTGGATTCCAGTGGCTATCTGATTTGGTGAAGGCTGCCTGTCTTGCTTATGAGATGAAGGCAGAGCTCACCATCTGCAGCATTGTTGACAGAACCAACTGCGGACCTTTGGTGCAGAGCCGGGTGGAGGATCTGAATCAGAGGCTGATATGGTTTTGCGACCGTGGGCTGCAATCTCAAAGGGTGCATGGCAAATACAGGACGTGCTTGGATCAAGGAACAGTCGGAACTGTAGTTGTAAATTGTTGTAGTTGTGCTGGGAAAGTCCCTGAGCTTCAAGCGCTAATAGAAAGCACAGAGGCTGAAATCGTTATAGGTACTGAAAGCTGGCTAAAGCCTGAAATAAATTCTGCAGAAATTTTTATGAAGTCTCAGACAGTGTTCAGGAAAGATAGATTAGGCAGAATTGGTGGTGGAGTGTTTGTGTCTGTCAGTAGTGGTTTATCTTGTAGTGAAGTCAAAGTAGATACTCCGTGCAAATTGGTATGGGTGGAGGTTATACTTAACAGCTGAACTAAGTTAATGATTGGCTCCTTCTACCAACCCCCAGACTCCGATGATATAGTTGCTGAACAGTTCAGAGAAAATTTGAGTCTCGTAACAAATAAATACCCCATTTATACGGTTATAGTTGGTGGGGACTTCAACCTTCCCTCGATATGTTGGCAAAAATACTTGTTAAAAACTGGTGGTAGGCAGAAATTGTCCTAAATGCTTTCTCCGAAAATTATTTCAAGCAGTTAGTCTATGAACCCACGCAAATTGTAAATGGTTGCAAAAACACACTTGACCTCTTAGCCACAAACAATCCAGAGCTAATAGAGAACATCATGACTGATACAGAAGGTCGTTGTAGCTAGGCTCAATACTGTTTCTTCCAAATCCACCAGAAACAAATGCAAAATAATTTTATTTAAAATAGCAGATAAAGTGTCACTAGAAGCCTTCCTAAGAGACAATCTCCATTCCTTCTGAACTGACTATGCAAATCTAGACGAGATGTGGCTCAAATTCAAAGATATAGTAGCAACAGCAATTGAGAGATCCATACCTCATAAATTGGTAAGAGATGGAACTGATCCCACATGGTACACAAAACAGGTCCGAACGCCGTTGCAGAGGCAACGGAAAAAGCATGCAAAGTTCAGAAGAACGTAAAATCCTGAAGATTGGCTAAAATTTACAGACGGGCGAAATTTGGCATGGGCTTCAATGAAAGATGCCTTTAATAGGTTCCACAATGAAACATTGTCTTTAAATTTGGTAGAAAATCCAAAGAAATTCTGGTCGTATGTAAAGTACACAAGTGGCAAGACGCAGTCAATAAGTTCGCTGTGCAGTGCTGATGGTACTGTTACCGATGACTGCCACTAAAGCAGAGTTATTGAATGCATTTTTCCGAAATTCCTTCACCACGGAAGATGAATGGAATATTCCAGAATTTGAAACATGAACAGCTGCTAGCATGAGTTTCTTAGAAGTAGATACCTTAGGGGTTGCGAAGCAACTCAAATCGCTTGATACCGGCAAGTCTTCAGGTCCAGATTGTATACCAATTAGGTTCCTTTCAGATTATGCTGATACAATAGCTCCCTACTTAGCAACCATATACAACCACTCACTCACCGATAGATCTGTACCTACAGATTGGAAAATTGTGCAGGTCGCACCAGTGTTTAACAAGGGTAGTAGGAGTAATCCATCGAACTACAGACCTATATCATTGACGTCGGTTTGCAGTAGGGTTTTGGAGCATATACTGTATTCAAACATTATGAATCACCTCAAAGGGAATGATCTATTGATACGTAATCAGCATGGTTTCAGAAAACATCGTTCTTGTGCATCACAGCTAGCTCTTTATTCGCACGAAGTAATGGCCGCTATCGACAGGGGATCTGAAGTTGATTCCGTATTTCTAGATTTCTGGAAAGCTTTTGAAACCATTCCTCACAAGAAACTTCTAATCAAGCTACGGGCCTCTGGGGTATTGTCTCAGTTGTGCGACTGGATTTGTGATTTCCTGTCAGGAAGGTCGCAGTTCGCAGTAATAGATGGCAAATAATCGAGTAAAACTGAAGTGGTATCAGGTGTTCCGCAGGGAAGCATCCTGGGACCTCTGCTGTTCCTCATCTATATAAATGACCTGGGTGACAATCTGAGAAGTTCTCTTAGGTTGCTCGCAGATGATGCTGTAATTTACTGTCTAGAAAGGTCATCCGAAGACCAGTATCAGTTGCAAAGTGATTTAGAAAAGATTGCTGTACGGTGTGGCAGGCGGTGGTTGACGCTAAATAACGAAAAGTGTGAGGTGATCCACATGAGTTCCAAAAGAAGTCCGTTGGAATTCGATTACTCGATAAATAGTACAATTCTCAAGGCTGCCAATTCAACTAAGTACCTGGGTGTAAAAATTACAAACAACTTCAGTTGGAAAGACCACATAGATAATATTGTGGGGAAGGTAAGCCAAAGGTTGTGTTTCGTTGGCAGGACACTTAGAAGATGCAACAAGTCCACTAAAGAGACAGCTTACACTATACTCGTTCGTCCTCTGGCAGAATATTGCTGCGCGGTGTGTGATCCTTACCAGATGGGATTGACGAAGGACATCAAAGGGGTGCAAAAAAGGGCAGCTTGTTTTGTATTAATACATAATAGGGGAGAGAGTGTGGCAGATATGATACGCAAGTTGGGATGGAAGTCATTAAAGCAAAGACATTTTTTGGCGCAGCAAGATCTATTTACGAAATTTCAGTCACCAACTTTCTCTTCCGAATGCGAAAATATTTTGTTGAGCCCAACCTACATAGGTAGGAATGATCATCAAAATAAAATAAGAGAAATCAGAGCTCAAACGGAAAGGTTTAGGTGTTCATTTTTCCCGTGTGCTGTTCAGGGGTGGAATGGTAGAGAGATAGTATGATTGTGGTTCGATGAACCCTCTGCCAAGCACTTAAATGTGAATTGCAGAGTAATCATGTAGATGTAGATGTAGATGTAGTTTTTAGAACCAGAGTTGATATACAGTTCTGTAAACATAATAATTTGCACATGTAACATAATTGGATTGTTAAAGATCTGCTCACAAAGTGGTGGCAGGAGAAAACACATAAAAGAAAGTTAAGGAAATGTGCAAGCTTTCAGACGAGGCATTTCAACTAGTGGAGCCTCTAACAATCAGTCTTTCTTTCTCATCCTGTCTGGTAAGTCTCACCTGATCTGGTGTTCTGGATGACTTTTCTGTGGCTGTCCTCATTTCCTAAACCTCACCAGTCCTTTTCTTTCATCCCTGTCCCTTTTCCTTCAACAAGAAGAAGTAGCCATGCTCCAAAAGCTTGCACTTACTCTTAACTTTTCTGTGTGTCTTTCCTCCTGCTGCCACTTGGTGAGTAGATATATCCAATTATATTATATTTTCAAAAACTGATTACTATTTATTGATATAATCATTTGTTTAGTGTCATGTACCTAGTCTGTGGTATAAAATTCACTATAGTCAAGTGCATCTTGTTTCAGTGTTGTAATTTTCAGGAATGTTAGTGTAGGAGAAGGTAACTGTAAACTTACTGGACAGTGACATGACCACATTGTCAAGAAATAATTCTGAATTCACACTTTGGTAACAATTTCAAATAACTTCTTCAACAGCCGATATGTGATAGAAGTATTTTAGTCCTCTCTCCAACAAATAGACTCAAACTTAAAGACACAATCATACAGCCCCAAAAGGGTCAGTGCTCATGATATGCACAGTGCATAGAAGGCTGTATTTATATGACATAGGATGTCACAAAAAATTGAACAGAATGTTATGGTGTTCAATATGTACAAAATCTCAGAGACCATGTACAGAACTCATATGCAACTCATTCTTGAGCAGCAATATGTGTATGAAGTGTGTTCAAAAAATATCAGGAATTTTCATTGTTTGAATAACTTTATTTATTTGTCTACATTAAATGTCAACACAGTCAAGTTGTTTGAAGATGGAACAGCTGTGTACAGTGAAATTGTCAGTAATGAGTAACTGAAGCACAGTTCTAAACCGCGTAGGCAATAAAGTTAATTAATGAGTGACAGCTTGCCTTATATGTAAATAAATGCAAGATACTATTGATGGGGAGAAGGGAAAAAAAACCTGTTGCCTATAGAACAGCATTATAAGTATGTCACTTAACTCATACACTTAGGTCTTATGTTACTAAATGGTATTAACTAGATTGATTGTGTGAAATAATATGTTTTAATGAAAACTCTAAGGATCTTATAAATATATAGCATTTATAAAGAAGACCATGTACAGAACTCATGTTGTTGTTGTTGTCTTCAGTCTTGAGACTGGTTTGATGCAGCTCTCCATGCTACTCTATCCTGTGCAAGCTTCTTCATCTCCCAGTACCTACTGCAACCTACATCCTTCTGAATCTGCTTAGTGTGTTCATCTCTTGGTCTCCCTCTACGATTTTTACCCTCCACGCTGCCCTCCAATGCTAAATTTGTGATCCCTTGATGCCTCAGAACATGTCCTACTAACCTGTTCCTTCTTTTTGTCATGTTCTGCTACATATACCTCTTCTCCCCAATTCTATTCAATACTTCATCATTAGTTATGTTATCTATCCATCTAATCTTCAGCATTCTTCTCTAGCACCACATTTTGAAAGCTTCTATTCTCTTCTTGTACAAACTATTTATTGTCCATGTTTCACTTCGATACATGGCTACACTCCATACAAATACTTTTAGAAATGGCTTCCTGACACTTCATCCTATACTCGATGTTAACAGATTTCTCTTCTTCAGAAACGCTTTCCTTGCCATTGCCAGTCTACATTTTATGTCCTCTCTACTTCGACCATCATCAGTTATTTTGCTCCCCAAATAGCAAAACTCCTTTACTACTTCAAGTGTCTCATTTCCTAATCTAATTCCCTCAGCATCACCAGAGTTAATTCGACTACATTCCATTATCCTCGTTTTGCTTTTGTTGATGTTCATTTTATATACCCCTCTCAAGACAATGTCCATTCCATTCAACTGCTCTTCCAAGTCCTTTGCTGTCTCTGACAGAATTACAATGTCATCGGCGAACCTCAAAGTTTTTACTTCTTCTCCATGGATTTTAATACCTACTCCGAATTTTTCATATGCAACTCATTCTTGAGCAACAATATGTGTATGATGTGTGTTCAAAAAATATCAGTAATTTTCATTGTTTGAATAACTTTATTTATTTGTCTACATTAAATGTAATCTCCTACAAAATAGTCCCTATTAGATATTATACAGTTATGACATTAATTCTTCCAGTCCCTGAAACAGTTTTGGGACTTGATCTTTGGGCTAACTTTTAGCTGTGAACCTTTAATCTCATCTAAGCTTGTAAAACAATGGCCCTTTTAGGTTCTCTTTATTTTTTTGAAATAGAAGAAAGTCACACAGAGTTTTATCTGGCAACTATGGAGGCTGGGGCATCATTACAATATTGTTTTTCACCAAAAATTCATTGGGGCAGGCACATTATTGTGGCGCAAAACCATGAATTGTTTTGCCACAAATCTGGTTGATCTTTTTTTTTTCTTCTTTTTTTTCCCCTTCTAGACTGCTTCCTGCAAATGATGTACAACTTGCAGATAGTACGCCTTACTGATTGTTTGACCTTTTGGCTCATGATGCACAATGCCATTAAATTTAAAGAAAAGAATGAGTAGAACCTTCACATTTGACTGCACTTGCTTAGTTTTTTTTGGTCTTGGTGATCCAGAATGCCTCCACTAGGACAATCAAGCCTTAGTTTCAACATCATGCCCTTACGCCCATGTTTTGGCACCTGTTATGATGTGTTTCAGTGGTTCTGCATTGTTGTTGACTTCATTAAGTGACTCCTGAGCAACTTGCATTCACCACTGTTTTTATCAAAATTCAACACCTTTGTCACAGATATGATTGCTACACATTTTTGTCATCCTAAACATCCAAAAAGATTTCATGGTGTGAGCCAGTTGATATGCCAACATTATCAAATACTTCTCTGATTGTGATTCAGCAATCATTCATAATCATTTCTTTCACTTTATCCACGTTTTCAGTGGTCATTTATGTGCTCTGTTGTCCAGAATGTTTGTTGTCTTCAACTTGTTCTCAGCCATCTTGGAAACACTTACATGACTCATAAACCCTTGTTTTGCTCATAGCAGATCCATCGAAAAGAATATTCAGTGTTTCTAAAACTTTGATATATTTTATTCCATTTTTATAGCAAGATTCTCTATTCCATTTTTAAAACAAATCAGTAGTCCCAATTTTAAACAAACACATCACCTCCTTGATGACTGATGACAGGCTAAACATTAAGTCAAATAATTTTCAGACATGTTAAAAAAAATGCATGAACTGGACTAATACAACCCAAAAAGCTAGAAAATTCCCAATATGTTTTGAAGAAACATCATATGTTCTGGTTAAATACATGAGGGTCTTTGGGAAAAACTACTATGTTCCTTTTTTTTTGTAAAAAGTTATTGGGCGAATTTAAGTAACTAACATTTTAGATGGAGTAAAATTACACTATTTTTTTCTACGGCACAGTTGCATACCAATGTTAAGAGAAATTAGTGTACAAAAAAACTCAGTCAGACAGTAATTTTTTTTCCTGTGTTCCGTAAGTTATTGGAATAAAATGATGAATGACAAATGGTGATTACTTCATAGATAAGATTGTTCTGCAAGACCCTAAAAGATGCTTGATGTAAGTCTTATTAGAACATACAATGTGTGATTATGAAAGTGATGTTCATACTTGAAATTTATTTCAATTAGTCTCCATGAATTGTGAAGAGCTGTTGAGCAGTCGCAGGTTAATTAGGATCTCCAACATATAGCATGATTTGTGGAGTCCACACCATCATCAGAATGCAATGGGAAATTGTGTTAATTTAAAAACTCATCAGAAAAACAGTATAAAATTACAGTTGTCTTTGTCAACTACAATGTAATAACTGAATGGTCAGAGGCTTATTTTACAAAATAATGCACAAAACATACCCCAACATTCCGCATGCTACAAATAGTGAAATTCCCATCCAGCCATCCAACTTTCAATTTCCTGTGGTTACCCAGAACTGAATTAGGCAAATACAAGGATGGTTTAACTGAAATTGACTCATATGATTTCCATCACCATCTTGTTATTAGTGCCTGTTCTCTGTCTCTGATGATCCCTTCACTGACATGATGCTAAAATATTACATCTCATTCCTTGTCATTTGTTTCAATGAAGTAAGTTTGCAACCTTCTGTGACAATCATGCTACATTTTCATTAATTTAAATAAGTGCACGAAAGGAGCACAACCCTCCACTTGGTCACCTATCCTCCCATGCGGATGTCCCTGTGTCCACACTCAAACTCAAATGCACACCTACACCTACAGAGCCCGTCCCCCTCCTCAAAAACTATTACCCCTCCCCCCCCCCCTCCCAGCCACCAGCACACAATGATTTGTTACTGCACCACCAACACACAAGGATTTGTTACTGCACAATTATTTTAAAAAGAGTAGAAATTTTGCTTCATCAGACAAATGTTTAAAAGTTTTTTGTTAATTTTAAACTTACAAATGCAGCTTCTGAAAACATCTGCATTACACAGGTATTCTAAACACAATTTACTTAAATTTTATATCTGTCAAAATATAAACATTTTACACACCTGTAGAGTTGCATTCAACAGTTGCTGAAGTTTTAATTGACTGCCCCAAAGCAATGGCCGATAATGGAAAGACACCTCCAGCTCTGTCTGATGCTCAACAGTACTCCAACCAATGGGGGATCCAGAGGCTGACAACCTTTTTAGGTATAGTGATAGAGAAACAGTCACATGGTTCTTGTCACTTCCTTCTACCTGCCAAAAGTGTTATTGTTTAGCACAGCACTTTGTTTAGCTATTTTTATGTAGTGAAGAACACTAATTTTTGTTCTTTAGGTTAATGTTTTCCTCATTTCCTTTTAGATGTATGAAATTATATCAAACAAAAAGGTCACAATTTTTTTACATCAATTTTTAGCCCTTGAGATATCAATATTGCATGAAATGTATTCACAGTTCAGAATAACATAGGCACTGAAATATCATATTAATATATCAGTTTTATGACATTTGATGATCAAACCTAATCTAAAAATTAGTGAATTGATTGTACAGTATTGTAGCAATAACATTTTAAACTTCAATGTAAACTATTTTTACGTGTACAAAAACTACCCCACACCATTCAGCCTCTCTGGGGTATTACTTGTCTTGTTGCAAGGAAAATATTTAAATTCCGTATCTGAATCCCATGAGCTGACCTAAAACGTTTGGCAAATGCTATTGTAAAACAAAGAAAACAAAAAGGTACAAACCAAATACTGAATATCTTTATTCAGCTTCAAAGTAATCTCCATTTGCAATAATTCAGGTATGATAATACCTATAAAGATGTTGGAAGCTTTATAACAGGCTTCTATTAGAATTCATTGTCACATTGAGATCTCTGTCTTTGGATGTTCTTTGAATCTGTGCAGTTGTGTATTGTAAACTTGATAGTTGCTTAACTTACTCTATATTAAACTGATAGTATCAGGTCTCACTCCCAGTGATGATAGTTTGCAGAAAAGTTCAATCACACACATGCCAATCAGATCTCCAGATGACTTTCCCGGTGAACATATTTTTCCACAAAATTTCAGGAGAGCTGTCGGATGTTGTAACTTCCTGCCACAATATTTCAGCACAGTCTTCTGGCCTTCTTCAGGTGATACTGGCGAAAATGCACTGAGCTCTGGAATTTAAGGTCACAACGGCACATACATGGTGGATTCACTTAGCATTGCATGTGCGCTACTTGAGTGCGTTTGATACTGCTATGTACTGCGCTCTCTGTGGTGAAAACTCGCCACATCGACTTCAGTTCAATTGTCTTCCCATGGTTCCATCACAGAACTACACCGGCTACAGAGGATATGAAGTTTTTCAATGATTGGATTCCATGCTGAATTCAATCGAAAATGGGAGTCTCAATTAATAAGAGACTCCCTCTCAGACAGTCATATTTCCAAATATTCATTAATAATAGAACTCCAAAAGTGTGACGCATGGGCCACAATTTTTGTCTCACTGTAATTCATGAAATGACCAGTGGAAATACGGTGTTCAGTGATGGCAGACTTACAAGGCTGAAAAAGGCAAGTATGCTGCTGATTTTCTACAATGTGATTCTGCACAGTATGTGTTAGCCCTATATAAGATATGCCGCATTCACACAGAATCCTGTAAACACCTGCCTTGCGCAGCTCTAGGCCATCTTTGACAGATCCTGACAGCCATTAAATTTTTGCAGGAGTGTGAAAGATTGCATTCATGTTGTATTTTCTTAGTATTTTGCCTATTTTCACTGGAATATTACCAATATATGGAAAATAGGCAGACTTGCAAGTAAAGGTCTGTGTGAGTGGGATTTCTCTATACTGTATGACCAAGTGTGCCATCACTCTTAAGTCACACCAAGATGTCTAAAAACAGCAGACAACCCTCCTTCTCCAACTCCATAGTAATTTTTATGTTTTCATGTATGGAGGTCAGATGTTTTAGGATCTCTCGCAGCCAATCCAAAACATTAGGTCAAACTATAAAAGAATTGTCAACATATTGCCAAAATACTGTTGGTTTAAAACTGGCTGAGGCAAGTGCTCGCTCCTCAGGATGATCAAGTTGTGTGGCTGACTAACAGGGGAAATGCCATGGTCAGTCTTAATCCTACAGAGTATTACAGCAAAGTGCCATTGCATTTGGAATACAATACATATAAATGCCTAAAATATGATGTGCTATGTCATATTGCAGAAAAACAGAAGAATTCTGGTCTACCATCAGAGCTTGAACTCATAGACCTCCCAAGTTGCGCAGCTTATCCAAAATCACTAAGAAAGCATTCCATTGTGACCTATATCAGTAAAACTGATTCTCTTACCTCTAGGCTAGCTCTATATCTAATCAGTTTAAAGACTCCCTTAGCTGGCCACTGTGAATACCATTTCAGATCTCTCAGATCCTCAGTGACAAAATCAGAGATAGTCCAAACAAAAGTTCCTGTAGAGGCCATGTTGAATCTGTTGGCTGACCACTTTCCGTCTGAAACTATAAAGTTGTTCTATCATGCTTTGACAATCACATACTTCATGTATCGTGGTAAATTTTATGAAGTAACCAATGTCTTCAGCAGTGGCTAATTTCTTCATGAAGCTTTCTGAGGAACACACATAAAGATGGCTCCATTCCCCCCCCCCTCCCCCCCCCCACCCGTCATCATTCTAACAACAGGTTTATGATATGGCCATGTAGCACCAAATCTACTAAAAAGTTTCTTGATCACATGATTCGAATACACCTGAACATTTGGTTCACTCTCCATACAAAGGGAGAAGGAAATTTGTCATTAGATCTTTTTCTTGAACAATAGCAAGATAAGCATCTCAGTCATTCTGTATTTCACTAGCTGATGGACACAGATTTATATCTCAGCATTCAGAGTTTCCTCCATACAGTCCAGAAAAAAGCCATTGTAAATAGCTTGTTATACAGATCTACAACAATTTCTGACAAGGACCACATGGGTTCCAAGGTGAAACATCTGAAATATATGTTCTGAAAGAATGGGTATGGGGTATGAGATACAATGTTAGCACTTTACAAGATGGGGAAATGCAGAAGTATCACTAGATGATACACCTATTGTTTTTCTTCCACATCTAACAAACTAGATCAGGTCATGGAAAGATGAGTCATAAGATATTTTTTAGCAGTTAAAAGTATTAAGGAGACACTGATGAGTTGAAGACTGTCTTGGCCTCAAGGTCTCTGGAAGTAATCTAATTTTTTGTGGCTGTGGACCAGCTATATTGGTCAGACATTAGAATTTTGTGAGTACATCCTCACAAATAAATGCTGAATAATGCTTGATGATATTAAAAATCTTGTGCCATGTTTCTATGTACCAGCATTCTGCTATAAAAAAAGATAGTATAAATTAGAATGTGAGAGAACAACATCAATCAGAACAGGGGCATAATCTTAGTGATGTGTGGAAGCAAATTCTTGATACTGAAAAAATAGAGGAATTCACCAAAAAGTGATGTGTCTACCACTGACATTGACAGTCTCTGGGTGCATGGCAAAATGATAACGTACTCTGATCAATTTCAGGATGTCTCTCTGCTACAAAATGCAACCACTATAGCAGCCATTACAGTCAATTGGCCCAAACAAAGACAATGAAGATGATAATAAAAAACTGGAATTTTTACTCTGATTTGATGCAGATAATGTTTTGTGCTTATTCTCACCTTTGAATCTCAAGAGATTGTTACCAATTCTGTGGCAGAAACTGTTACATTGGATCAAAGTTTCTGCCATTATTCTTGTTGATGGTAAGCCTGATAAAGGGACATCAACATAGGTTTCCTTCCATTCCAAAAGTATTTGATCTAGATAGAATTACATTTTTTATTCAGTTGCTTATCATTTTTACATCAACATTATAAGCGTCCCTATCATGGTTGAAAATTTGTGACACTGCTTGATGTATATGCATTGATCTGTTCCACTATTGTGTACATCTTCAAGTTACTATATCAATGAAAATAATCAAATTATGAAAATATAATGGAATTGGATAGGTAAAAAAAAAATTACTCACCACGCAGTGGCAGGAAAACACACATATAAAGGTATAGAAATGTGCAAGCTTTGGGAGCAAGTGGTTACTTCTTCTGGTAGAAGGGTTGGAGAAGGAGTGAAGAGAGCTGAAGGAAAAGGACTCGTGAGGCTTAAGAAATGGGGAGATTTCAGAAAGGTCACCTAGAACCATGGGTCAGGGGAGACTTACCAGATGGGATGAGAAGGAAAGACTCGCCAGTCCTTTTCCTTCACCCGTTTTCCTTTCCCCTTCAACCCTTCATGTAGAAGAAGGAACCATTGGCTCTGAAAGCTTGCACATTTCTATACCATTATATATGTATTCTCCTGCTGCCACTTGATAGGTAGATTCTTCTAGCTCACTGTGTTTGATTTGCTTCAGCTTTGTGATCATGGATATTTTTATTTTATTTCAGTTTGCTCTGAATGTCCTTCACACTTTAAGTTCTCTTATATATATTGCTAAGTTTCAGATGCACTTGTCACATTAACTACATACATTAATTAATAAAAGTTGTACTTTACCTGTACTTCAGATTTGATTCTTCCGCCACAGTCATTCACAATTTCATTCATGTTAAACCATGCATCAAACGTCCAAAGACAAGTGTCAAGATCCAGATGAGTGTATAACTCTGGTGTTTTAACATTCTGAAGAGTGGAGTATGGGTTACTGTGATATCTGTGAAACAAGCAAAGAGAGAACAACACAGTTAAAAATGAATGCTTATGTATTTTCAAACAATGGAAACTCCAAGTAGGAATATCAACAAGATAGGAAAAGAAAGATTGCCACCCACCCACACACACACACACACACACACACACACACACACACAAGGAAGCATATCTTATGCACAAGTGACTGCCAACTCATGCGTCTTGGGCTGAATACTGGAGTTGGTGGTCAAGTGGTCATGTGCGTGTGTGCCTCTCTTTTACTGATGAAGGCTGTTTCCAAAAGCTTTATGTAACCATCTTTTAATTGTGCCTGTCTGCAACTTAACATGTCTTCTTTATGGTAAGTAGCAATCTGTCTTTTACTACATTGCTGCTTATGTATTTTCTTATTGGTTAACATTCTATCAAAAATATTTAATGTCACAAAGTGTTTAAATACCTGAGTGATATGATATCATCAAGTAACTGCCATTCAAATAACTCTAAACCCTTACTTTTGAATGTAAATATATTTGCAGCACAATAATGAGCTGTAAGTTGATAGTTGTCTTCAACTTCTCTGTGGCTTACTTTATCCCATTGCAAGGTTCTCCTCTCTGATTAAATACCATGAGATAACTGATAAAATTTGTTTAATCTTTTACACCATTATTTTAGAATCAGACAATCCAAGTAGAAGCTGAAGTGGAAATTGTCTGTGTGTCTGATAATATACAGCAAGACCTGGACTATTTTGTGAAATGCTTCAATTTTGGTACATATGCACATATGTTAAACATAGCAAAGATGAATGATTGAATTGGGCAGTTATCCAGGAATCTAGCTAATGTGTAACACTGCATGCACAAAACAAAAATTCAAATGAGCTAAGAAGAGGGAAAATGAAAAATAACACAAACAAGAAGAAAAATTAGGGCAGTTGGAAGAAAGGGGAAAATAATATTGAAATGGAAAATTAAAAATGTGAAGGGGGAAAGTAATACCAAAAGTCTTAAACAAGAAGCAGTAAAATGGCAGAAATAGGGAGGTAAACTAAGAGAAAAAAGGTAAGAAACTGGCAATGGTAAATATTAATGTTGTACCCATGGACCCAATCAACCAACCAACTAACGCACGCGTGCCCTGACCATAACATCACTGGCCACAGTTCCTGTCATGGCCGTAGGTGTCTCAGGGCGTTACTGCTGATGGACGAGGTTGCGCCATGGCTGTGGTCAGGTCCACAGCGCCCTCTGCCTTTTGCATATAAGGAGGAGCGCCGGCCCCGTGACAGAGAGCCTATTGTCAATTGTCTATTGCTAGCCTTTCATGGAGTTTATAGTGGAGCCATTGCCGTATGATATTTGCTGTTGTATTCAAGTAGGCTCAGTACATGGATTACTCTTGGATATTACTTGGACTTGTATTGCTGGTGCATGTTTCGTCAGAAATAAAGGTAAGTTATCTCTTCCTTCTAGCTGGAGCAATTCTTGTCATTATTTATTTTACAGCCAACAGACATAGCTACATCCTGGTCACTACTCATGCTTTATACAATTTGTGGTGGCTGCCCAAAAAGTACCGGTGAGGACCTAGGGTTTGGGAGCCATCACAAAAGCGGCAACGAGGATTTTGGAGAAGCGATCGGACCTTGCCTCTTGACATCGCTGTCAACTCCACTTGCCTCATCGTTCGCTTTTCGCTTGTGCACCATTTGCAAATTGTTTCTTGTTTGCACCTAACCAAACTAACAGAATTATTTGTGGACTTTTTTGATTACAGTGTGGAACACTTCACACCTTTGTTTCATTTATTGGTATCTTGTTCTCAACAGTTGCATTGTACTAACGTGGTTACTTCCGCATCTCCACCCATTGCTCCTACCAATCCGGTGCAAGCGTCTAGTGCATCCACAGTCACACTTTAACAGATTTTGCTTTTGCAAATGCAGCAGATAACACAAATCCTGTCTGGCATGCAACAACTCATAGCAGCGCAGCAGCAATCAACTTCCCCTGCTGCCATCGGCCAAATGGACCGACCAACCTTCACGCCACTATACAGAGCCTTCAATCAAGAGGAAGAAACTTGGAAAGTTTATATGGCCTTACTCGAATTGCACATGGCAGCACACCAACACCCAGGTCAGCTAAAACTTTCTTTTCTCTTGGCCTCCACTGGTGTTAAAGTGTACCGTTTATTGGAAAAACTTTTCCCGGCCTCCTGACCTGAACTTTTGCAATATGAACAGTGCATCCAGGCCTTATCACAGTACTTTGACTCGCAAACTCTAGTTGCTGTGGCCAGATTCAGATTTTTTTGTTATCGCAAACAGCCAGGTAAAACTTACAAACAGTGGATCACTGCCCGTAAGGGCTTAACTCGTGACTGTCATTTTGTGTGTGACTGTGGAAAATGTTTTGCAGATAATATGATTCATGATACAATAACTCAGAATGTGCAAGACATTCATGTAAGGGAACAGATTTTGAAGATCCCCGATCCCTTTTTAGACCAAGTTGTAGCTATCTTGGAGAGTAGAGATGCATGTGAAAGTGCTCAAAATAGTTTTGACTTGCCTACCGTTTGTCGTGTGTCGGACGGACATTGTGTACAACAGACCGACCATTGTCAGGTGCAGTTTCCGTGCACAACACGTGCTCCCAATCAGCAAAGCGGAAGTAGCTTGCATCCCTGCCAACAGCTTTTGCATCAAAACAGACAGTTTCCTTCTTCGCAGGCACCTTTGAAATCATGCCCAAAGTGTTGTGTGCGTCACAACGTGACAATTGCCCATCGCATAATTATTCTTGCTACAAATGTGAATAGGTTGGACGTGTACAAACCGTGTTCCAACAGCATAAACGGAACTCAATTGCTTCTCGTGCTTCTGGACATGCACATTCTGTTCATGCTATTAGTTCTAAAGACAACAGTGTTGAAGACAGTGTTCTAGCAAATGGTTTGCATAGTAGTGTCAATTTAGTTACTAGTGCTTTGCCACCCTCTGTGCAATGCCAGGTAAACAAATTGTACATTAAGTTGCACTTTGCTTCACATTGTGTGAAATTTCCGTTGGATTCAGGCTCTTCCGTTTCACTGATAAATACCCGGGTGTATGAATTGCTAGGAAAGCCTCAACTTGCTCCACCTTCTGCTCCACTTACGGCATATAGTGGCAAATGTATTATAGTACTGGGTACATGTAGCATGCCAGCACAATTTCATAATGTGACCAGGACAATTCAATTGCGTGTGGTCACCGCCCATTCATGCGAAAATATTTTTGGACTGGACTGCTTCGATTTGTTTGACCTCAGCATCCAAGACCAGGTGTTAGCTGTTAGTGGATGTCCTACTCCTGATGCTGTTGTTCCTCTTTGTGAAGAGTTCCCTGATTTGTTTGGCAATGGTTTGGGCTGCATACAAGATTATGTTGCACACGTTACGCTGAAGGATAACGCCCGCCCACCTTTTTGCAAAGGAAGACCAGTGCCTCCCCTGTGGTTGTACTAAAGAAACCCAATGGTTCTTCCCATTTGTGTGTGGACTTAAAGAGTACAGTGAATCCACAGACAATTGTTGATAGCTGTCCTCTCCCTCACACTGAGGAATTAATGGACAAACTAGGCATGGGCCTATACTATTTCAAGATTGATTTGTGGGATGCGTATTTGCAAATTCCTTTAGGTGAACCATCCCAGGACATTTGTGTGATCAACACTCACTTGGGTCTCTATAAATATTTGTGCCCCCTTTGGCGGCTCCTGTGCTCCTGCAATTTTTGCACTACTTGTCACAACTGACTGCCAAAGTACCTTTTTGCTCAAATTATCTGGACGACATTGTGGTTGCCAGTCATACTCCAGAGTAACACTTGCATAATTTGTGTCACTTGTTTACAGTGTTGTCAGAAGCAGGGCTCAAAGTGAACAAGGAAAAGTGTGTATTTTTTGTACTGAAATAGAATATCTTGGATATGTTATCAACGCACAAGGTGTACATCCCTTGCAATCGCACCTTCATGCCATTGCCGGCCTTCCTTCGCCTAAGAACTTGTCTGAGTTGCAATCTGTGTTAGGCAAGATTACCTATTATCATAGGTTCATACCCACTGCTGCGCAAATAACTGCCCCCTTGCACCGATTATGTTGGCGCAACGTTCCGTTTGCGTGGTTGGCCGAATGCCAAGCGGCATTCCAGAAACTGGAAACAGCACTGTTGAGTGATCATTGCCTCGTACATTTCAACCCTTCTAAACCAGTTATTCTTGCTGTGGATGCTCCATCCTATGGGATAGGTGCAGTGTTGTCGCATCATGTCAGATCAGCTGATCTCCCAATAGCTTTTGCTTCCAAATTGCTCACCACCACACAACAGAACTACTCCCAAATTGAGAAGGAAGCCTTAGCCATCATATATGGAATAACGAAGTTCCATGAATACTTGCATGGCAGGAAATTTTTTCTCGTGATGGACCATAAGCCGTTACAGTCATTGTTTCCTCCTGCAAAGCCAATTCCCCCTCCCCGTACCACTCAGAAATTGCAACGGTGGGCCTTGTTATTGTCAAATTACCAGTATGAAATTTTGTATCACCCCACATCTCACCATTGCAATGCAGATGTGTTGTCTCATTTGCCAATCACCCATGACACAACTTTTGATGAATCAGAGATTGCTTGTTGTCACATTGACTCTCAAGACAGTGACATTGTACTTAGTTTTCCTCTGGACATTCGCAAGATTGCACGGGCCACAGCTTCGGACGCTGAGTTGAGTTGTTTGCACAGCACAGCACAGCATGGCCATGTTCATCGAAGAACATTGCAAATCCCGCCGTGAGCTGTTACTTTGCTCAACGCCACGAACTGACAGTGCAACGTGATGTTTTGCTACTGCGCTCTCTGTCAGGACAAACTTGTGTGGCGATTCCTACGTCTTTGCGACGTGAAGTTTTGCAATTGCTACATCAGGGCCACTGGGGAATGGTACACACTAAGCAACTTGCACGCCAGCATTGCACATGGCCAGGAATGGGCATAGATATAGAACAGTTAACCGCATAGTGCTGTTCATGCATCAGACACCAGTCGGCCCCGCCCCAGAAGTTTGTTTCATGGCCCACACCTTCTGTGCCTTGGCAGCATGTTCACCTTGACTTTGTGGGCCCACTCTGGGGTACTTGATGGCTTATTGTTGTGGATGCCTATAGCAAGTTTCCTTTTGTCATAGCAATGAACTACTCAGAGTACCATCCATGCACTTTCGTCGATCTTTTGCATTGAAGGTTTGCCTGAACTGTTTGTTACAGACAATGGATCCTCTTTTGTTTCATGTGATTTTGAACAGTTTTGTGTTGATAATGGAATTGCTCATCTCACAAGTGCTCCTTTTCACCCTCAGTCCCATGGCGAGGCTGAGCAGGTTGTTCGTACTTTCAAACAACAGATGAGCAAACTTCGCGCCAACCACATGAGAGACCAAGCTTTGTTACTCTTCCTATCATCATATTGTTCACTGCCTCGCGATGACCCATCACCGGCAGAATTGTTCTATGGATGTCGTCACCGAACTCTGCTCACCCTGCGTTGCGCCTAACAGTCCAGTGTATTTCAATTTGTTTTCAGGCCGCCACCCCTGGGAGCAAGGTACCGTCGTACGGTGCTTGGGGTCCCATATGTATCTTTTGTCCACCCCACTTGTCTTGCAGTGCCACCACCGCAATCAGCTGGGGCTTAGCCACACTCGCTTTACACTTAAATGTTGCAGACCCACATGCAGCCTCGCTCTGGTTCCTGGATTCCGCGCGTCCCTCACCGACCGCACCCCTGCCACCGCCGCCATCGCCATTGCAGGCGCCAACCCTGATGGAAGTCGACACCATTGCCCAGACTGCTCCAGCCCACCCTTCGGCTCTTCTGGACCGGGCCTTCATCGCCTCCACTTCGCATGGGTCATCGTCACCGTCGCCCGAGGCTACATCGCCGTTGTCGTCGAGAGTCGGGGCGCATTAGTTGTGTCCATCGTGGCTGTTGTGTGTTGCGTCCTTGGGGCTGTTTTGGCTGGTTCTGGCTCCAGTGCAGGGTGAATGCCAGGATGCGGGAGTCGACAACCCCCAGCCTCGCTACGTTGGCTCCTCATCACCTCGCAGTAGCCACCCCCCCCCCCCCCCCCCCCCCCCTTCATCATCAGGCCCTTGCAGCACCTGACGTCTTGGTGGCCTTTCAAGGGGGGAGGAATGTTGTATCCACGGACCCAATCAACCAACCAACTCATGCACGCACGCCCTGACCATGACATCGCTGGCCACAGTTCCTGTCATGGCCGTCGGTGTCTCCGGGTGTTACCGCCAATGGAAGAGGTTGCGCCATGGCTGTGCTCGGGTCTGCAGCGCCCTCTGCCATTCGCATATAAGGAGGAGCGCTGGCCCCGAGAAGGACAGTCTATTGTCAATTTCTGTTGCTAGCCTTTCATGGAGTTTATATCGGAGCCATTGCAGTGTGATATTTGCTATTTTATTCGACTAGGCTCAGTACACGGATTACTCTTGGATATTACTTGTTCTTGTATTGCTGGTGCTTGTTTCGTCAGAAATAAAGATAAGTTATCTCTTCATTCATTTGTGGTGGCTGCCCCAAAAGTATCGCCGAGGACCTTGGGTTTGGGAGCCTTCACAAAAATTAACTTTAGACTGGCTTGATTGTGAGGATCAGGCAAATGTTATACAGCATGTTTACAGTTCTTAAGTTTTATCTGATCCTCATATACAAATGTTGACAATAAAATACACTGATCAATTGGGCATAGAGCATAAAAGAAAAGTATTTTAACACTGAATCAGTGGACAATGACCCAATAACATTGTTTAGAGAGAAACTAGCTTATGCCCATGACTTTATCCACATGTATTTGAAACGCTAATGAATTTTGAAAAATCCTGAACCTTATTATCAATTAGAAAAAAAGACATAAAAAGCTGAATTGAAGCTGTCAAAAGCATTCAATGGTAAAAAATTGATTATAGATTTAAAGTGTCAATTTGTCAAACATATCAAGAGTAACAGTAGCATCAACTCTACACACTTATCACTGGTAGTAGTTATACCAACTCAAGAAAGAATTCAAGAATGTTTATGGATAATGGGATTAAATTGTAAACACCATTATTATGATCATAAAATATTCCAAAATATCAATTTTATGGATTACATCACTTCTGTCCTGGTTTATTTAGCGTAGTTTTATAAAATTCTGCTGTCCTGATTTTTTTCTTTCAATATAATGAAATGATCCTGACACAAAACTGAGTCAGTCCACGTTTTTTTTTAAAAAAAATGCCAATTTTACACACTTCCATGGACAATTCATGCTTGACCAAAAATTTGATTATGGCAAAATTGTTATCACAAAAAAAGCACATAAAGGTTCCTAAGACAGTTTCCCTGTATCTCCTTTGGACTACAATTTTTCCATACTTACCCACTTAAAGAAAACATTCTGTATGTATAAATATCTCAGCTTCTAGGTGGCATATCAAGATGTAACATGAACCAGATTTTAAGTTAGACCTCCAACAATACAACTGTGAAAACCTCATCCAATTTCATACAAAAGTTTTCATGTGATGCACATACAAACATAAGGACAAACAGACAAACTCCCATGGGGAGATGCCTGATAAGAAATAAAAATACATAGCTAAACAAAAACAAAGGTTTGTTACAACCACAGTAGAGACGTTTAGTAACAATGGAAAACTCTTCAATAAAAATAACACAGCTTCTCAGACACTAAATGAACACACAGTGAATAAACGTAGTTGGACATCAACATTATGCCACTGAAATCCCTACTGATGGAGGCTGAGTGTTCAGTGTAGGTGACTGCCAGGTAGGTTTCAGGGTATCGCTAGGAAGTCATAGGTCCCACTGATGTGGCTTCAAGCTGGGCTCTGATTGATTGGCTGCTAAGAGCTGGCATATGAATTGGCCCAGAGCTCCGGTGGAGCAAACTGTTGACATGTTGGCTTGCACTGCCGTATATAGCCAGGGTGCACAGGAATCTGTACCAGGCCAGTTCTGCACATATGATGCGGTGGAGGAAATAGGTCCCTGGCATGGAGAGCCTCTGATGGTATTCATCCTGCTGCCTGCCATCCTTGCTGTGATTGATGCAGTTTGGGGAGACAATTCTTCATACATATGCAAACCCTTGACACTTCATTGTCTGAGGGCTTGCCAAGCCCTTTAGGCAAACACCACAAACATTGCACAAACAAACAAACAAAAAGTCGAAAATAATTGTTTTGGCTTCTAGTGCTGTTGTAAAGACCCCTCATATTAAACTTTCTTAAATATGTCCTATGTACAGACATCAACCAGTGACAGTTTTCTTATATATACAGTTTACTAGAAGATTGCTAGCAACAAATTTATAAAGCAGAAGTGAAGATGGAAAATTCAGCTCTTTGATTAACATAGTCCGACATCACTTAATTAACAGACTTTGTCACAGGCATGAAACTAACCTCAGAATGGGGAAACATAATATCTAGAGATCCATAGGTATCTGTACTGAATTCACTCTTCTTTCTTGTCTGCATAAATCATCTTCCAGTGACTTTAAAAGGTGATCAAAATTGTAATGTTTGCTTATGGAGTAGGTATAGCAACCTTAGGTCTACAGATGTTAATATTTTGCTCACTGATGTTTGTGATTCCTCTGGTTGTTTGTTTTGGTTCTGACGTTATGTCCTTACATCTGCAGAAGCAGATCAGCTATTCCTAACAATCAGATATTTCTGTTTGGACTGCATGTGACATAGTTATACTTGCTAATATTAGTAATGATATTGTCAATAACTGTCTGACTTGAGAGGTCACTCACGATAGTGCAGACATTGCTGCCTCTATATTGTGTTGTATTAACAATTCTTCAAAATATTGTTTGGTTTTGATTCTTTTCCCATGTTCATAGTGAACTCTCCACATTCTCTTTGAGGTACTGGATGAATTAAACAAACGGTTTCAAATGCTAGGCATATTTTTTGATTTTACTAAGGTGTTTGATTGTGTTGATCACAAAATATTGCTCCAGAAGTTGGACCATTATGGAATATGGGGAGTAGCTCACAATTGGTTCACCTCTTACTTTAACAACAGACAGCAAGAGGTCATTATTCACAGTGTTGAGAATGGCTGTGATGTGGGGTCTGAGTGGGGTACATTCAAATTGGGGATGCCTCAGGGATCAGTGTTACTTTGCATCAGGGAGGGCTCTGCTCTCAACAAGGGAAGTGTCCAGGTACCTTGGAGTGAACCAAAGTGATTTTGTTCAGACATGGAGGAGATACAGAGTGACAGGATTGATCCATGACATGCCTTGCTCACGATGCCCAAGGGCAGCTACTGCAGTGGATGACTGCTACTTATGGATTATGGCTCAGAGGAATCCTGACAACAATGCCACCATGTTGAATAATTCTTTTTGTGCAGCCGCAGGATGCCATGTTATGACTCAAACTGTGGGCAGTAGTCTGCATGATGCACAACTTCACTCGCGACTGACATCCATGGTGATGTCCATGTTTGCAACCACAACACCATGCAGCTCAGTACAGATGGGCCCAACAAAATGTTGAATGGACCACTCAGGATTGGCATCATGTTCTTTCTACCTATGAGTGTTGCATATGCCTTCAACCAGACAATTGTCGGAGACATGTTTAGAGGAAACCCTGTCAGGCTGAATGCCTTACATACACTGTCCAGCGAGTGCAGCAAGGTGGAGGCTCCCTTCTGTTTTGGGGTGGCATTGTGTGGGTTTGACATACGCTGCTGGTGGCCATGGAAGGCGCCGTAAGGGCTGTGCAGTACATGAATGCCATCCTCCGAACAATAGTGCAACCATATCAGCAACATATTGGCAAGGCATTTGTCTTCATGGATGACAATCTGCGCCCCTGTCATGCACATCTTGTGAATGACATCCTTCAGGATAACGACATCGCTCGACTAGAGTGGCCAGCATGTTCTCCAGACATGAACCCTATCAAACAGGCCTGGGGTAGATTGAAAAGGGCTGTTTATGGATGATGTGTCAAACCAACCACTCTGAGGGATCTATGCTGAATCGCCATGGAGGAGTGGGACAATCTGGACCAACTGTGTCTTGATGAACTTGTGGATAGTATGCCATGATGAATACAGGACCAACTATGTCTTGATGAACTTGTGGATAGTATGCCATGATGAATACAGGACCAACTATGTCTTGATGAACTTGTGGATAGTATGCCATGATGAATACAGGACCAACTATGCCTTGATGAACTTGTGGATAGTATGCCATGACGAATACAGGCATGCATTAATGCAAGAGGATATGCTACTGGGTATTAGAAGTACCGGTGTGTACAGCAATCTGGACCACCACCTCTGAAGGTCTCGCTGTATGATGGTACAACATGCAATTTGTGGCTTTCATGAGCAATAAAAAGGGAAGAAATGATGTTTATGTTGATCTCTATTCCAATTTTCTGTACAGGTTCTGGAACTCTCGAAACCAAAGTGATGCAAAACTTCTTTTGATATGTGTATACAAATGATATGCCAACTAGTATTTTGGGTAATTCTAAAATATTTATATTTGCTGATGACATTAGCTTGGTAGTAAAGGATGTCGAGTGCAACATTGGCTCTGTTTCAAATAGTGAAGTTCATGACGTAAGTTCATGGCTTGTAGAAAATAAACTAATGCCAAATCACAGTTGTTGTTCTTGTTGTGGTCTTCAGTCCAGAGACTGGTTTCATGCAGCTCTCCAAACTATTCTGTCCTGTGCAAGCCTCTTCATATTCGAGTAACTACTGCAATCTACATACTTCTCAGTCTGCTTCATCTATGCATCTCATTGTCTCCCTGTACAATTTTTACCCTCCATGCTTTCCTCCAGTACTAATATGGTGATTCCTTGATGCCTCAGAACATGTCCTACCAACTGATCACCTCAACCAGTCAAGCTGTGACACAAATTCCATTTCTCCCCAACTCTATTCAGTACCTCCTCATTAGTTATGTGTTCTACCCATATAATCTTCAGCATTCTTCTGTAGCACTGTATTTTCAAAGTTTCTATTCTCTTACGGTCTAAACTATTTATCATCCACGTTTCACTTCCATATGTGGCTACACTCCACACAAGTACTTTCAGAGAAGATTTCTTGACAGTCGAATCTATACTCAATTTTAACAGATTTCTCTTCTTCAGAAATGCTTTCCTTGCCATTGCCAGTATACATTTTATATCCTCTCTACTTTGACCATTATTAGTTATTTTGCTCCCCAAATAGCAAAACTCATCTACTACTTTAAGTGTCTCATTTCCTAATATATTTCCCTCAGCATCATCTGATTTAACTCAACTACATTCCATTATCCTTGTTTTGCTTCCTTTCAAGACACTGTCCATTCCATTCAATTGCTCTTCCAGGCCGTTTGCTGTGTCTGCCAGAATTACAATGTCATCGGCAAACCTCAAAGTTTTTATTTCTTTTCCATGGATTTTAATCACTATTCCAAATTTTTCTCTTGTTTCCTTTACTGCCTGCTCAATATACAGATTGAATAACATTGGGGATAGGCTACAATCCTGTCTCACTCCCTTCCCAACCACTGGCTCCCTTTCATGCCCCTCAACTCTTATAACTACCATCTGGTATTTGCACAAATTGTAAATAGTCCTTTGTTCCCTATGTTTGATCCCTGCCACCGTCAGAATTTGAAAGAGAGTGTGCCAGTCAACACTGTCAAAAGCTTTCTCAAAGTCTACAAATGCTAAAAATGTAGGTTTGTCTTTCCTTAATCTATCTTATAAGATTAGTCATAGCAACAGTATTGCCTCACATGTTCTTCCGGATGCCATGAAGGGTACAGGGTGCAATCAACTGCAGATGGTGGCTCATGTCGGCACTAATGATGTATGTCGCTATTGACCGGAAGAGATTCTTTCTGTTTTCTGGCGGCTATCTGAGTTGATGAAGACTGCCAGTCTTGCTAGCAAGATGAAGGCATAGCTCACCGTCTGGAGCATTGTCGACAGGACCGATTGTGGACCTTTGGTACAGAGCCGAGTGGAGGGACTAAATCAGAGGCTCAGACGGTTCTGCAACCATGTAGGCTGCAGATTCCTCGACTTGCGCCATAGGGTGGTGGGGTTTCGGGTTCCGCTAAATAGGTCAGGTGTCACTATACACAGGAGGTGGCTACATGGGTAGCAGGGGCATTGTGGCATGGACTGGGTGGTTTTTTAGGTTAGACAGTCTTGGGAAAGATCAAAAAGGGCTCCAGTCTCAAAGGGTACAGGGCAAAGAAATGACAAGAATTGACCAAGCAACAGTCAGTACTGTAGTTTCAAATTGTTTTAGCTGTGTTAGAAAAGTACCAGAGTTTCAAGCGCTGATAGAAAGCACTGAAGCTGAAATCTTTATAGGAACAGAAAGCTGGCAAAAGGCAGAGATAAATTCTGCTGAAATTTTACAGACATGCAAACTGTGTTCAGAAAGGATAGATTAAATAAAGTAGGTGGTGGTGTCTTTGTGTCTGTTGGTAGTAGTATATCTTATAATGAAGTTGAAATAGATAGTTCCTGCAAGTTACTATGGGTTGAGGTTATACTCAACAGCCGTACCAAAATAATAATTGGCTCCTTCTACTGACCCTCCGACTCAGATGATATAATAGTTGAATGCTTCAAAGAAAACTTGAATCTCATTACAAACAAGTATCCCACTAATACAGTTATAATTGGTGGAGACTTCAATCTGCCCTTGATTTGTTTGCAAAAATACATGTTCAAAGATGGTGGTAGACAGAAAACATCTTCCAAAATTGTACTAAATGCTTTCTCTGAGAATTACATTGAACAATTAGTTCTTGAGCCCACACAAATTGTAAATGGTTGCAAAAACACAATTGACCTCTTAGCCATAAATAATCCTGATCTAACAGAGAGCGTCATGACGCTTACAGGGCTTAGTGAACACTAGGTCATTGTAACGAGGCTCAAAACCATATCAAACAAAACCACTACAAATAAATCCAGAATATATCGATTTAAAACAGCAGATAAAAATCCATGTGATGCCTTCCTAAGAGAGAGTCTCCTTCCTTCCAATCTAATTATGTAAGTGTAGACCAGATATGGCTAAAATTCAGAGAAACAGTATCAACAGCAATAGATAGATTCATACCGTATAAGTTAATAAGAGATGGGACTGATCCACTATGGTACATAAAATATGTCAGAACACTGTTGCAGAAGCAATGAAAAAAGCATGCCAAATTCAGAAGAACGCAAAATCCCCAAGACTGGCTAAGTTCCATGGAAGCTCAAAATTTAGTGCAGATGTCAACGGGAGGTGCTTCTAATAGTTTCCACAATGAAATATTGTCTCAAAATATGGTAGAAAACCCAAAGCGATCCTGGTTGTATGTAAAGTACACCATTGGCAAAAACAGTCAATACCATCACTGCGTGATAGCAATGGAAATGTTACCGATGATGCTGCCACTAAAGCAGAGTTACTAAATACAGTTTTCCGTAATTCCTTCATGAAAGAAGACAAAGTAAATAATCAAGAATTTGAAGCCAGAACAGCTGTTAACATGAGTGACATAAAAGTAGATATTTTAGGTGTTACGAAACAACTCAAATGACTTAAGAAAGGCAAGTCTTCTGGTCCAGGTGGTATACCAATCAGGCTCCTCTCACCGTATGCAGACACAATAGAATCTTTTTTAGCAATCATATACGCTCACTCACTTGACGAAAGTTCTGTTCCTAAAGACTGGAAAGTAGCACTGGTGACACCAATATCCAAGAAAGGAAATAGGAGTAACCCATTGAATTACAGGCCCATATCACTGACCTCAATTTGCAGTAGGATTTTGGAGCATATATTGTACTCGAACATTATGAATCACCTTGAAGAAAATGACTTATTGATGCATAACCAACGTCGATTCAGAAAATATCGTTCTTGTGCAACACAGCTAGCTCTTTATTCCCCTGATGTAATGAGTGCTGTCGACAAGGTATCTCAGATTGATTCCATATTCCTAGATTTCCAGAAGGCTTTTGATACCGTTCCTCACAAATGACTATTAATCAAATTGCATGCATATGGAGTATCATCTCAGTTGTGTGACCGGATTCGTGATTTCCTCTCAGAGAGGTCTCAGTTCATAGTGACAGACAGTAAATCATTGAGTAGAACAGAAGTGATATCTGGCATTCCACAAGGTAGTGTCATAGGTGCTCTGCTGTTCCTGATTTATATAAATGATCTAGGTGATAATCTGAGCAACCCCCTCAGATTGTTTGCAGATGATGCTGTAATTTACCATCTAGTAAAATAATCAGACATTCAATTCCCAATTACAAAATGATCTAGAGAGAATTTCTGTATGGTGTGAAAAGTGGTAATTAGCACTAAACAAAGGAAAGTGTGAGGTCATCCACATGGGTACTAAAAGAAAACTGAAAAATTTTGGGTATGTGATAAATTGCACAAATCTAAGGGCTGTCAATTTGACTAAATACCTAGGAATTACAATTACAAGCAACTTAAATTGGAAACACCACATAGATAATATTGTGGGGAAGGCAAAACAAAGACTGTGATTTTTTGGCAGAACACTTAGAAGATGTGACGAACCCACTAAAGAGACAGCCTACATTACACTTGTCTGCCCTCTGCTGGAATATTGCTGCGTACTATGGGATCCTTACCAGGTAGGATTGATGGATGACATTGAAAAACTGCAAAGAAGTACAGCTTGTTTCGTTCTATCATGCAATAGGGGTGAGAGTGTCACTGATATGATACGTGAGTTGGAGTGGCAGTCACTGAAACAAATGCAGTTTACTTTGCGGCGAGATCTATTTACAAAATTTCAATCACCAACTTTCTCTTCCGATTGTGAAAATATTTTGTTGACACCAATCTACGTAGGGAGAAATGATCATCATAATAAAATAAGAGAAATCAGAGTTCAAGCAGAAAGATTTAGTTGTTCCTTTTTCCCACGTGCCATTTGAGAGTGGAATGTTAGAGAAGTAGTATTAAAATGGTTCGATGAACCCTCTGCCAGGCACGTAAGTGTGAATTGCAGAGTAACCATCTAGATTTAGATTTCTTTCCCCCATTCCTGTCAATTGTTCCCTAATGCACTCTCTGAAACTCTCTACAAACTCATGTTCTTTCAGTTTATCCAGGTTCCATCCCCATATATTCCCTCCTTTTTGCAGTTTATTCAGTTTTAATCTACAGTTCATAACCAATAAATTGTGGTCAGTGTCCACATTTGCCCCTGGGAATATGTTACAATTTAAAACCTGGTTCCTAAGTCTCTGTCTTACCATTATATAATCTATCTGATACCTTTTAGTATCTCCAGGGTTCTTCCACGTATACAACCTTCTTTCATGATTCTTAAACTAAGTGTTAGCTATGATTAAGTTATGCTCTGTGCAAAATTCTACCAGGTGGCTGCCCCTTTCATTCCTTACCCCCATTCCATATTCACTTACTGCTTTTCCTTCTCCTCCTTTTCCTACTATCAAGTTCCGGTCCGCAGTGACTGTTAAATTTTCATCTCCCATCACTATCTGAATAATTTCTTTTATTGCATAGTCCATTTCTTCAATCTCTTCATCATCTATGGAGCTAGTTGGCATATAAGCTTGTACTACTGTGGTAGGTATGGGATTTGTGTCTATCTTGGCTACAGTAATGCGTTCACTATGCTATTCGTAGTAGCTTACCCATGCTCCTACTTTTTTATTCATTATTAAACCTACTCCTGTGTTATTCCTATTGTGTTTTGTATTTATAACCCTATATTCACTTGACCAGAAGTCTTGTTCCTCCTGCCACAAAAGTTCACTAATTCCTACTACATCTACCTCTAACCCATCCATTTCCATTTTTAAACTTTCTAACCTACCTGCTTGATTAAGGGATCTGACATTCCATACTCCGATCTCTAGAATGCCAGTTTTATTTCTTCTGATAACATCATTTTCAGGAGAAAGAAATCACTATGAGACTCAGTTTTTACAGTTTCTACCACACAATTCAACAATACCTAATATTTAATTTCACAGAATGGGCATACAATTATTGAAACAGAATAGTTCAAGTTTCTAATTGTTCAGATAGTAAACTGTCATGGATATCCCATGTTCAGGATCTTGTTCAAAGGCTTAATGCTGCCACTTTCACTATTTGAATGATATCTGAAGTAAGTGATCATTTGACATGAAAATTAGTATACTTTGCTTATTTTCATTCCCTTATGTCATACGGTATCATATTTTGGGGTAACTCTTCCCATTCTAAATGGATATTTTTGGCTCAGAATTGGACTGTTTAGGCATTAAGTGGTGAAAGTTCGCGTACCTCTTGTCGACCCCTGTTCACTAGTCTGAGTATTTTGACATTGCCCTCGCAATACACATATTCTTTGCTGTCATTTCTCGTTAACAATATCAGCTTATTCCCAAGAATTAGCAGCTTTCACTCAATTAATATCTGGCAGAAATGTGATCTGCAACTGAATCGCACTTCCCTAACTCTCATGCAGAAAGGTGTGCAGTGTACTGCTGCATCCATTTTCAATAGGCTACCATGAGAATCCCCCTCATGAACCATGGACCTTGCCGTTGGTGGGGAGGCTTGCGTGCCTCAGCGATACAGATGGCCGTACCGTAGGTGCAACCACAACGGAGGGGTATCTGTTGAGAGGCCAGACAAACGTGTGGTTCCTGAAAAGGGGCAGCAGCCTTTTCAGTAGTTGCAGGGGCAACAGTCTGGATGATTGACTGATCTGGCCTTGCAGCATTAACCAAAACGGCCTTGCTGTGTTGGTACTGCGAACGGCTGAAAGCAACGGGAAACTACAGCCGTAATTTTTCCCGAGGACATGCAGCTTTACTGTATGATTAAATGATGATGGCATCCTCTTGGGTAAAATATTCCGGAGGTAAAATAGTCCCCCATTCGGATCTCCGGGCGGGGACTACTCAGGAGGATGTCGTTATCAGGAGAAAGAAAACTGGCGTTCTACGGATCGGAGCGTGGAATGTCAGATCCCTTAATTGGGCAGGTAGGTTAGAAAATTTAAAAAGGGAAATGGATAGGTTAAAGTTGGATATAGTGGGAATTAGTGAAGTTCGGTGGCAGGAGGAACAAGACTTCTGGTCAGGTGACTACAGGGTTATAAACACACAATCAAATAGGGGTAATGCAGGAGTAGGTTTAATAATGAATAGGAAAATAGGAATGCGGGTAAGCTACTACAAACAGCATAGTGAACGCATTATTGTGGCCAAGATAGATACGAAGCCCACACCTACTACAGTAGTACAAGTTTATATGCCAACTAGCTCTGCAGATGATGAAGAAATTGAAGAAATGTACGATGAAATAAAAGAAATTATTCAGATAGTGAAGGGAGACGAAAATTTAATAGTAATGGGTGACTGGAATTCGAGTGTAGGAAAAGGGAGAGAAGGAAACATAGTAGGTGAATATGGATTGGGGCTAAGAAATGAAAGAGGAAGCCGCCTAGTAGAATTTTGCACAGAGCACAGCTTAATCATAGCTAACACTTGGTTTAAGAATCATGAAAGAAGGTTGTATACGTGGAAGAACCCTGGAGATACTAAAAGGTATCAGATAGATTATATAATGGTAAGACAGAGATTTAGGAACCAGGTTTTAAGTTGTAAGACATTTCCAGGGGCAGATGTGGACTCTGACCACAATCTATTGGTTATGACCTGTAGATTAAAACTGAAGAAACTGCAAAAATGTGGGAAATTAAGGAGATGGGACCTGGATAAACTGAAAGAACCAGAGGTTGTACAGAGTTTCAGGGAGAGCATAAGGGAACAATTGACAGGAATAGGGGAAAGAAATACAGTAGAAGAAGAATGGGTAGCTCTGAGGGATGTAGTAGTGAAGGCAGCAGAGGATAAAGTAGGTACAAAGACGAGGGCTGCTAGAAATCCTTGGGTAACAGAAGAAATATTGAATTTAATTGATGAAAGGAGAAAATATAAAAATGCAGTAAATGAAGCAGGCAAAAAGGAATACAAACGTCTCAAAAATGAGATCGACAGGAAGTGCAAAAGGGCTAAACAGGGATGGCTAGAGGACAAATGTAAGGATGTAGAAGCTTATCTCACTAGGGGTAAGATAGATACTGCCTACAGGAAAATCAAAGAGACCTTTGGAGAGAAGAGAACCAAGTGTATGAATATCAAGAGCTCAGATGGCAGCCAAGTTCTAAGCAAAGAAGGGAAGGCAGAAAGGTGGAAGGAGTATATAGAAGGTTTATACAAGGGTGATGTACTTGAGGACAATATTATGGAAATGGAAGAGGATGTAGATGAAGACGAAATGGGAGATACGATACTGCGTGAAGAGTTTGACAGAGCACTGAAAGACCTGAGTCGAAACAAGGCCCCCGGAGTAGACAACATTCCATTAGAACTACTGACGGCCTTGGGACAACCAGTCCTGAGAAAACTCTACCAGCTGGTGAGCAAGATGTATGAGACAGGTGAAATACCCTCAGACTTCAAGAAGAATATAATAATTCCAATCCCAAAGAAAGCAGGTGCTGACAGATGTGAAAATTACCGAACTATCAGTTTAATAAGCCACGGCTGCAAAATACTAACGCGAATTCTTTACAGACGAATGGAAAAGCTGGTAGATGCAGACCTCGGGGAGGATCAGTTTGGATTCCGTCGAAATGTTGGAACACGTGAGGCAATACTGACCTTACGACTTATCTTAGAAGAAAGATTAAGAAAAGGCAAACCTACGTTTCTAGCATTTGTAGACTTAGAGAAAGCTTTTGACAATGTTGACTGGAATACTCTTTTTCAAATTCTAAAGGGGGCAGGGGTAAAATACAGGGAGCGAAAGGCTATTTATAATTTGTACAGAAACCAGATGGCAGTCATAAGAGTCGAGGGTCATGAAAGGGAAGCAGTGGTTGGGAAAGGAGTGAGACAGGGTTGTAGCCTCTCCCCGATGTTATTCAATCTGTATATTGAGCAAGCAGTAAAGGAAACAAAAGAAAAATTTGGAGTAGGTATTAAAATTCATGGAGACGAAGTAAAAACTTTGAGGTTCGCCGATGACATTGTAATTCTGTCAGAGACGGCAAAGGACTTGGAAGAGCAGTTGAACGGAATGGACAGTGTCTTGAAAGGAGGATATAAGATGAACATTAACAAAAGCAAAACGAGGATAATGGAATGTAGTCAAATTAAATCGGGTGATGCTGAGGGAATTAGATTAGGAAATGAGACACTTAAAGTAGTAAAGGAGTTTTGCTATTTAGGAAGTAAAATAACTGATGATGGCCGAAGTAGAGAGGATATAAAATTTAGACTGGCAATGGCAAGGAAAGCGTTTCTGAAGAAGAGAAATTTGTTAACATCGAATATAGATTTATGTATCAGGAAGTCGTTTCTGAAAGTATTTGTTTGGAGTGTAGCCATGTATGGAAGTGAAACATGGACGATAACTAGTTTGGACAAGAAGAGAATAGAAGCTTTTGAAATGTGGTGCTACAGAAGAATACTGAAGATAAGGTGGATAGATCACGTAACTAATGAGGAGGTATTGAATAGGATTGGGGAGAAGAGAAGTTTGTGGCACAACTTGACTAGAAGAAGGGATCGGTTGGTAGGACATGTTTTGAGGCATCAAGGGATCACAAATTTAGCATTGGAGGGCAGCGTGGAGGGTAAAAATCGTAGAGGGAGACCGAGAGATGAGTACACTAAGCAGATTCAGAAGGATGTAGGTTGCAGTAGGTACTGGGAGATGAAGCAGCTTGCACAGGATAGAGTAGCATGGAGAGCTGCATCAAACCAGTCTCAGGACTGAAGACAACAACAACAACACCATGAGAATTCAAAAATCTTAGCAGTAATCCATATGCTTTAAAATTGAAACTGAAGAATTTTCTCATGGGTCACTCCTTTTTTTCTGTCGAGGAGTTCCTTGAAAAATTAAGCTGATTCTTATATTATGTTGTTTGATGTGTTTACTTAAACTTGTGGCTTGACCTTTTTTCTGGTTCATAAACTTTTAATTTTATCTGTTATTACTTTTATGTTGTAATTTCATGTACTGACTCATTCCATGACCTCGGAGATTTGCTCCTCAATTTGGTCCTATGAAACTAGACGTGCAAATAAATAAGTAAATAAATAAACATATAACCAAGCTTTACTTCATATTCATTCTTAGTAAGTTGACAATTCTTTTTAGGAAGATGCTAATCTTATGATTTGGTGATCTGCACACACACAAAACAGTCTAAAATCATCAGTCACTACACCAGTAATTTCAAAGTCTTTTTCTGTAGCTATGGGTAGTCTCACACATTTATTGTTTGTAGTCTTTAGGGCTTTCCTGTTTTAATATATACTGAAACTCCACCGCCTTTATGTTCAGGCCCATGGAAGTAATGGGATAAGATATAGTTCTTTATTGTCCAGTGATCTACCTGGCTTCCAGTTAGACCATGCTCACTGATACATAATATGAGGTTTGTTCAAAAAAATCTGGAACATTGTCCACAAAATTTTTCTATGCTTACCTTTTACTGTTGTGTGTGGTCTTCTTCAAAATACTCTCCTATGCAGTTGATACACCACTCCCAATGCTATTAGCACTGCTGGAAGCAGTCTTGGTACTGCTCTTGCTGGATTGTGTGAAGTGCTGTCTGCAAATTTTCTTTTACCATGTATATATTGCAAATCTTTGCCCTTTCAATACGATTTTCAACTTTGGAAATACAAAAAAGTCCACAGGAGTCATGTCTGGAGAATACAGAGGAAAAGGCAGCAAAGTGATTTCTTTACTTGTGCAATAGTCATGCATCAACAGGGATTAATATGTTGGTACATTATTGTGATGCAAGAGCCATGAATTGTCTCACCATGTTACAGACAGTTTCCTTCTCACATTTTCTGGCACGAGTTGCAACACTTCCTGATAGTACCACTGATTAATAGTTTGTCACTGTGCACAAAATCATGATGAGCTAATCCTGCAAACTCGAAGAAAACTGTCAACATGGCTTTGACATTTGAACTAACCTGTTGAGCATTTTATGGTCTTGTAGAACCTTTTCCAAACCATTTTGAAGGTTGAACCTTGGTGTCAACATCATAACCATAGACCCACATCCTATCATCAGCTGTGATTTTCTTAAAGAACATCTTGTTCTCATTTGTGTGATCCAGAAGCTCTTCACGGATTGCAAGGTTAAAATCTTTCTAGTCTTGAGTGATGAGCCATGGGATGAACTTGGCAGCAACACAAGGTATTTCAAGATCCTCTGTCAGGATTTGATGACAAGATCCAAATTAAATGTTACGTTCTTCTGCAATCTCATGGATAGTCAGTAATTGATTGGCATGCACACTTTTGTTGATGTTCCTCATGTGAGTGTCATTAGTAGATGTCCAATGGCATCATGAATGAGGGTTATCTTTAACTCCTGTCTGACTATTTTTAAGCCATGTGAACCATTCATAACACCATGTACAACTGAAGCACTTATCACTGTAGGCTTCCTGCTTTATTTGGTGTGTCTCTGTAAAGGTTTTCTTTAGTTTCATGTAAAATTTAATGCAAACATGTTGCTCCTCTACCCCTGCCATCTAAAAATTTGCAAACTATGTGACACAATGTTCCACTCAATACAACCTTGAAAAACAACTAACAGACATAATTAACAATGAAACACAGGTGTGTGCAGCGATTCCAACTGCATTTCGCCCCAACACTCCATTAGTGCAAAATTGTGAATGTAACAGAATTTTTTGAACTGGCCTGTGCACTTAGGACTACTTCTGCTTCAAGTTTTTTGTTTCCAATGTGTTGAATATTCTGATGTAGTACTTTTATATAACTTTTGTTTTGCTATGTTACATGGACTATGCCACCACTCAGGTAAAACATTAGTTATTTAGGAACTAACAGCTACTCTCACTGCTATACTAAACTCATGTTTTATTATTGTGAATTTTAGTATCTGTATGATCACCAATTGAGGGAACGTGTTTGCTGACTGTAATATATTTAAAGTTGAGATAAGACCTGTGTCAGGACACATCATTGTTCACATGGACCATTCCTAGTTTCTTATTTGATTTTTCATATTTGTGCTTTAAATTGCTCAATAGCCTAGATTGTTATCAAATTTATATAGGGCACAATGAAATAGCATACAACCAGCCCTAGACCAGTAATTGAGTCACTAAATGTATTAAATGGTATGTGCTTGTCCACTGGTAGTCATACAAGGGGCATTGCTGTTGGTTGGTCTCATCTGGGAGAAAACAGCAATAGCATGCCATGGGTTCAATACAGCCCGAAGTAATGATTTAACAACTTTTTCAGTGGTCCTACTTTCCACATAGGACTACTGGAAAAGTTACTAAACCATTACTTTATGCTGTATTGAATACTAGTCAGACATGACATATTAAGTTGAGGATTATAACCCTTCATCAAGAAGATAAAGGTATAGAGATGTCACCCATACCCTTTGTATGTAGTGCTCCTACAGGTCTGAGGCACAACTGATGATGGGAGTTTCTCATTCTAGGCCAACACAGTGAGTGCAAAACTTTGATGGGAGGGATTATCTTCAATGCTCATCATAGTGAAGAGGAAGTAAAATGACCCAAACATGAAGATTGTCCAGCACAACCATACAGATTACCACTGACAAGGTCTATATACAGGATGTTGTTGTTGGCTTCTAAAAACACTGGAAGGGGGAGCAATGCTACAAGCTGCATTGATTGCAATACATTGTGGCAATTAATTTCAGATCTGATCACTAGCAAATAATTGTCATTTAGTATTTATCATTTCTAGAAGCTTCTCAACATTTCTTATGTTTGGAATATTCTGGAATATTTTATGTTCATATAAACAGCAGCAATCTATGTCCAAGAGGAATTTCTGTTCTGTCTGTACATTGGTGTCCACATTAAATATATTTTCAGTGCTAAGTGTCGTATTTCACTGATGACGCTACTTTGAGGTTTGAACTTGATAGTAGTTATAAAGTGACAATACTGTATAAAGTAAATAACCACACATCTTACAGAAGACTTTTTTAGTATCTTGGAGCTCTTACACTCAGTTCTCAATCATTGACTACATAATCATTTTTTTCCTCTTTTTTTCTCATAATAAAAATCAGTTTTTGCCAAACTGTTATTTACACAGTCATAATACAAGACACAAAAATAATTTCTATGTAAACATTCTCATTGTCTTGCATTCAGAATGGAGTTATGTACTCTTGATATTCAGCAAGTTCTTGACTGACAGAAAACAGGAAATTGGGAAACCCGGCAAAATCAAAATAAAATTAAAAACATGCCTCACTAACCACTCATTCTACAAATTACCTGAGTATCTAAATTCAGGAGTCGAGAAGTTCTGTTAGCTACATGGCAAGTAGCAATCTTCATAATAAAGCTACAGGACAAAAAGCAATGGACTATAAATAAGGCTCAGTATTTACAGAAATAGGATGTATTTGCTTTGAAAAACAAGACATATCTGCATTGAAAAATACCTTCATAATCAAATAAATATTAAGCTGCTAACAACACAAAAACCTCAGTTCTATGGTACAACTGAAGAGACAGAAGCCTTTTTCCCAAAGTAGCAGTTTTCTTTCTAATGTACTCAGATATCACAAACATGTACAGAATTAAGCAGTATAGTGATAGTTTATTGTTAATACAGGATACAGTCTTTCTTCCTCACCCTGTCTGGTAAGTCTCCCATGCCCTGGGATTCTAGGTGACTTTTTGAATCTGTACCCCTTTTCCTAATCCTCTCCAGTTCCTCTCCATTCACCCCTCTTCATTCACCTTCAAACATTCTGCTGGAGGAAGCAGTCACTGGCTCCAAAAGCTTGCTTTTTTATATGTGCATTCTCCTACCACCACTTGGTGAGTAGATTTTGTATGTATCTAATTATATTGTCAAAAACAAAGATTCCAAGACTTACCAAGCGGGAAAGCGCCGGTAGATAGGCACAATAAATAAAACACACAAACACACACACAGAATTTCGAGCTTTCGCAACCGGCTGCTGCTTCGTCAGGAAAGAGGGAAGGAGAAGGAAAGATGAAAGGATGTGGGTTTTAAGAGAGAGGGTAAGTAGTCATTCCAATCCCGGGAGCGGAAAGACTTACCTTAGGGGCAAAAAAGGATAGGTATATACTCGCGCACACATACACACACATATCCATCCATACATACACAGACACAAGCAGACATATTTAAAGGCAAAGAGTATGGGCAGAGATGTAAGTCGAGGTGGAAGTGTGGAGGCAAAGATGATGTTGAATGACAGGTGAGGTATGAGTGGTGGCAACTTGAAATTAGCGGAGATTGAAGCCTGGTGGATAACGAGAAGAGAGGATATATGGAAGGGCAAGTTTTTTCTCTATCATCTTACTTTCTCTTTTTGGTTTCTTTCTATTTTATTTACATCATCATTAATTATATTGTCAAGTATTCATATTATGAGTGTTATCAGAGCAAGTGATGCTATTCAACCTCTCTACATTTGGTAGTAGTCATTCATTCAAATGGACACTTGGTTGGCAGTCATGCAACCATAAAATACTGTGCATATTTTACAGTATACCTCTGACAGGGTATGGTATGCTTGTGATGAGACTGGATTAGAATGGCTGGATGGGCACAAAGACCAGTCCTGGGTGCTGGAGTAACACTTCAGAATGCATGGTAAGGATTGATCTAATTCTGAGGGCAACAATAGGTACTGTAAAGCGAGTTGACTTAGAACATTTTAAATTCATTTTTGTAAATTAAACAGAATCTTCTGAAAGATATCAACATGAAACTTTTGGGAAGTTGCAAGAGGTGTTGCTGAATATGACAAAGCAGATTATACATTTTTATCCCCCAGGCTTAGCTATTTTTTTTTTAAATTTTTCACTGTTCAATTTCACCCCGTGGGTTGGGGTCACTTTGAACATGGAAACATGTGCCTATTCTGTGGGAATCATGTCAATTACTGTTAAATGACACCCCTATCATATGAAACAGCATGATATTTTGTATATAAATATGGTTTTGAAAGTAAATTATTTAGAAAAAATTGAGTATTTTTTATGATTTTTCTTTAATCACCTGAAACTGTTCATATGATACGGCTTGATTTTACTAATAATGGAAATGGGTGCTGAGCTAGTTATGAAATAAGAAAATTATTTAAAAACAGATTTTTTCAAAACAATCTGTATGACTTTAATAAAATAATTGAAAAAAAGTAATCACCTTTTAAAGAATTACATCTGTAAACACACTACAGAAAAGGAAGCTGCCACAAAAGGGTGTATACTCTGGCAGATGTCATAGACTTCAAATTTAAACTAAAATGAAGCCTTTCCCTTCTATCTACCTCAGAATCAGGTGGAATCCTACAAATGACATCTTTCTCAAAATCTGACACATTGGGAACATTAGGCCACAGAAAAAAACTTCATCTGATTCCACATTGGAATGCCATTTCCTCATAAGTGTAATTTCATCATCAGTGATAACATGTTCAACACTATTTTACACTTGTATTTGAAGGAAACTTCACTAAAACATGTTTTCCATGGAGCTGAGGGAAGGCACTGTTCAAAGTCATCCCTTGAAAGACAAGCCTTCATATTTTATTTTTTTTAATCACCAAAGAATAATTTTATCATTTAATGCTTTCTGTAAATGTTCATTCAAGTGTTAACCTTGCCCATAAAAACCCATTTCAAATTCTAAACTAAAAAATGCTTCTAATAATAGGCAAATGTTTTTGTGGTTGTGAAGGACCTTACATTTCCAGAAAATTATTTATTTTCTGGCATTGGTATACAATGTTATTTCATATCAACTGTCATATCATCTGAAAGTATCGATTATTGACAATATTTAACGACTCTGGACACAGTTCCATATTTACACACTAGAGTGCAGCATTTGTTTTAAAAATACGCTAAATTGCTGTTCAAAGCCGCCTTGCCGTTCGAAGTCACCCCACTTTATGGTAGTTAAAGTCCTGTAGAAAGATACTATTTTAATCTTTCTGAGATAGCATGTCTTGGAAATGATGCATTACCTCATGACAAGGTACACAGCTATATCAGGGAAACAGCCATTTAATGTTTTAAGTTAAAGATGTTATTTTGATGTTTCATTAACAAACATCATGATGAATTTCATTTTTGAAGTCCTTAATTGTATTCTTACTTTCCCTAGAACTAATGGCAACAACACAAAGCTGACTGAATATTTCTGGTGCTACTTGTCACATATATTGAGACATCACAATCACAGGAAGCAGTTCTGCAGTAACAAACCTGTTATTTTCTTTGTCATTGAGGAAGGCACTTCCTTGATATGTGTTGGAACAGGGATTTTGGTTAATGTATTGACTCTCTCTCATGAGCTGGTGTGGTGCTTCAATCGGTCCAGTAGAAATAATAGGCACTGTTCCATCAATGTGTGGTACCTCCACACGAATGTGCACCTTACTGTTGTTTTGCTTCTCATTACTGCTGGTGAATGTAGCTAAGAATGATGGAGCTTCATTGGAAGCTGGACACAGCTTTTTGGATCCAACTTTCACTGTTGCACTTCTCACAGGTAGACCTTCCACCTGAAAATGTAATAATCTAAGAAGGATGTTTTCAATATGACCATAAATGTACAGTGGCTATTGCAATATTCTGATTGTTGTATAAACTAATGACTAATTCTACAAATGTGATTTTCTATGTAGATGTGAAATCAGAGACTTAACCTGTGTCATGGATGTGACAAAATATTATCAGAGGGGAATATCAAGAGACTCAATGATTAATTTGCGTAACAGGTGTGATACAATGTTTACTGTTTATATGTAACTTAATTAATATAATCACACATCCTTCATTTCTATATTCTGCATGATAATGAACACGCCAAAATTAAATATTTACTTAATACAATATTGATTAGCATTCCTCCGATAACCCCTACAAAGTAGCAGTCTGGACTGTATGTTGATGTACATGAGAATCTATAGTACTGTCTACTGCCACCAGATGGTGTTGCTGCTTCCCACTGGTGGCACATTGCAGCAACACTTATTCTGGCTTATGAATACACTGGTGGACATCGATAAGACAAAATGGAAGCAGACAAGCATGGGACAATGTGGTTTCTGTAGAAGGAAGGAGTGACTGTTTCAAACATCCATGAGAGGTTAGCAGCCATATGTGCAGATAAGCATCAAGTTGCAGATCCATATTTTGTAGGGTATCAGAGTTCTTAGACAGCAGGAACTGTGCTGAAAAATGCAAAAGCACTCAGAATCAAGCAACTGCACACAAACCATCACTGCCCTATGTGTCAATTGATATGGGGTACAGGTGAATTACATTTGATGAACTTATAGAAGGCCATGGGTCTATCTTGGGGAACCCTCCACAACATTATCCATGAGGATCTGAAGAAAAAGGTGTGTGCACAATGAGGGCCCCATCCCCTGTCCATTGCATAGAAACAGAAGTATGTGGAGATACATCAACAGTTGGAGCAACAGTAAAGTGAAGATCAAGTAGAGTTCTTTAAGAGTCTGCTTACAATCATAGACTCATGGTTCTTCCACATGACTCCACAAAAGAAACATCAATCTGTGGAGTGGAAGTATACTGTGAGCCCTCGTCCTTGAAGTCACAGACAGGACTATTCATACAGAAACAAGTGAAGAATATGTTCTGGAATGAGGAAGGGATACTGCTGGTGGATTTGCTTGCTCCCAACATGACCCTCAACAGTGATCAGTACTATAGTTCACTGACACATCAACTACACTGCCACTGAAATAGGAATTGTGATGTTCCGCTCCAACACGACAATGTGCAGCCATATGGCAGTGGCCAGACCATTTCCACTGTGCGTGAAATGGCATTTAGTGTGCTCCACAACCTCCATATTCACTGGATCTGGGTCCTAGCAACTGTGCCCTATTAATAGCAATGAAAGAAGTTCACCACAAATTATGAACTTTATGCAATCGCCCACCAGTCATCCATGATACTCCCAACTAATGGTTTGTTACACACATACAGAAACTACCAGAATGATAGCAAAAGTGCATAGACATTGTCAGGAAATATCCATAATATAATCTGTATTCAGTTGCTCAGTAAATGGTTCCTGAGGACACAAAATAATTTTAGTGCCAATCATTTTTGAAAGCTCCAAGTAAAATAAGTCATATGCTTATGATTTTCATTATCTCGATGTGCAGTGACCTAAAGATATGCCACACCTCCCCCCTCTCTCTTCCTCTTTTGTCTAGGGCTGAAATGATTAAGTATCATACAGGATAACAAATGGGCATGAATATTTTTGTGTGGATATTGTCTGCATCTGGCTAAAGATGGCAACTATTTTCAACAAAACATGTAACACTTTCCAGAATGAATCTATCTCTCTGAAACTTCCTGGCAAATTGAAGTTGTGTGCTAGATCATGATTTGAACCTGAATTCAAGTGTTACATGGACTATTCTCTTACTGACTGAGCCATCTATGCACAACACACCCTTACATTCTACTTCCATTAGTACCTCAGCTCCTATCTTCCAAACTTCACAGAATTTCTCCTGCAACATGAGCACATCTTGAAGAAATGATATAGTTGAGAACTGGCTTATTCACAGCCTAGGGGACTGTTTCCAGAATGAACCTTTTGCCTAACAATATCCTTTTGTCTAGGGGTGTTAAAGAATACAAGAGAACTGTGTGGTTTTAAGATAGTGGAGAGCTACTGGCAGGAACTAAGCTGTATGGCAAGTTGTGAATTAACCCTAAATATCTTAGTCGATAGGAACACTGCACAAAAAAGCCAAGGTTCTCAGTTTGAGTCCCAGTTTGGTACACGGTTTCATCTACCAGGAAGTTTTGAAACAGTGCACATTCTGCTGCAGAGTGACCTGCTACACCTTTCTAACACAATATGGAAATTTCCTCACATAGTTGTACAAATCCACTGATAATTCTGCTGTCTTTTCTGCCTGAGTGAGATCTGGAAAATATTTATATGTTTTTTATTTCAATGTGTTTATGTTAGCTATTACTCAACATATTCATACAATTGTGTTTCATGTGGAGTTAACAGGATCCTTACAAAGTAGTATCCCCTTTCTCAAGTGAGACAGGACTTTCCACAACTTTGAACACCACGATGCATTAGCTGATGGCCAATAAAAACAAGAAATGGGAACCTCATTGTCAAGAGCGACATTGCACTTTATTCTAATAATTGAATGAAAAGCAATGAAAAAGAATTGTAGCTGTCCCAAATAACAAATGTTACAAAAATGTTCAGTTCTTGTCTTACACTCAAAGGTGGTTATTGTCTGTAACAGCACACAATCTGTTGTATGTTATTTTAAAAGTGTGCATTAGGTGTGTAGTCACTGTGTATAAGGTGATTAATAAACAGTAGGCAAAGAAGAAGTATTCAGAAGAAAAAACATTTGAAGTTTCATGTTTTTGTTATTCACAAATTTCATTTATTTTACATAAAGAAGGTTGAATGAATTAAACAAAAATTATGAAATCAAACAATAGAAAATCCAGAATGGAATGTAACAGTATTATGAAAAGGAAAGTTGCTCCTCACCATATAGCAGAGATGCTGAGTCACAGATAGGCAGAACAAAAAGATTGTCACAAATAAGCTTTTGGTCAGCAAGGCCTTTGTCAAAAATAGACCCCCCCCCCCCCCACCACACACACACACATACACACACACACACACACACACACACACACACACACACACACACACATGTGAATGCATGATTGCAGTCTCTGGTAACTGAAGCCACATTACAGCACGTGGATTCATTTGCCAGAGACTGCAGTCATGTGTGTGTGTGAGTTGTGTTTGTGTGAGTATGTGTGTTTGTCTGTCATCTATTTTTGATGAAGGCTTTGCTGGTCAAAATCTTATTTGTGACTCAGCATCTCCACTATATGGTGAGTAATATCTTTCCTTTCGATAATATTGTTACATTCCATCCTGGATCTCCCATTGTTTGATTTTTGCCAGTAGAAAGAGTACTATATATTTTACATGAAGCAGTGACTCTGAGAAGGCTAGGTCCAAGATGGGTGCCCGATATGTCATTCACTGACACAATAATATTGAAAAGTGAAATCATCATCAATGCTAAGGCCAAATAGGGAATGAATCATTTTCTAGATCAAATTGTTACTGCAGATGAGACGGGTTCAGTACTTCATATCAGAAATCAGACAGTGATCAAAGCAGTTGGTGGAAGCTGGTAATCCTGCACTAAAAAGGAAAAAGTCAGTTGTACCTCCTGAAATGTATGTGTTCAGTATCTTCTGGGAGAAAAGAGAGATTCTTGTTACTAATTATCTCGAAACAGTATTCTACAGGTTTTCTAGACCAACTGGATGAAAACAATATGTGGGAAGGATGCTGGATTGGAATATGTATGGAAAACTATCTTTCATCAGAAAGGTTCTTTGCCTAGATAAAGACTGAGGGATATGAAGCACAATTTTCTGGAGCATGCACTTCCATTCATAAAATTTGGCAACCTCTGACTTCTACCTGTTCTCACATCTAAAGCAGTTTCTGGCTGAAATATATTTTGAGTCTAGTGAAGATTTAGTGGCATTTTTAGACGAGTATTTTCAGGTGCTCACACTACTTAATTTCAACAATGGAGTCTACTCACTGAAAAATGCTGCACAAAATGTATAGACAGGTAAATGGCCAATATGAAAAAGTACTTTTTACCTAAAAATAAAGTGGAAAACTTAATAACAAAGACTGTCTACTGTTTTTTCAACAGAGTTTTTACTTTCACAATGTACATTTTGAAGTCACAGCTTCATTAGCAGGGCTTCAGCTGTTAAGAAAGGACCTACACTGTGATGTGAGCATGGCAGAAACATGTATCTATGGGACTTACAATCTATTCTCAATTGCAGTTTATGAAATTGTATACATTGATGTATGCATAGACCTGTAATTTTAGATAGTTATGTGTTCAATATCTCATAATAAATACTACGATGTGTAATGTATTGTATGTGATATATAATATTAGGGAAAGGCAACCACTCAATTATAGCAGACTGATATGTGGCTTATAGAAACATGTAACAGAAAACTTTTCACTAGCTTTCGAACTCTGGTGCTTTTTCTAGTAGAAAGTACACAAATTCACACACACAACTACACAGACACATAAATGCACACTGGTTAGACTGTTGCAAAAGTTTTATGGATAACACAGTTTTGTGAAAAGATTTAGCAGTTTGATTTGCTACATGTCAATTTTGAGATTACAACAATTATTTTAAAACATTGTCTGTGAAATCAGAATTATTTGATACAATATCACTAAACTAGTAAGTTTGCCATTAGATCTAATATGAATGCTTTGTACAAAAGTAATAAAATATTAAGAATGCTTACCTTTTTTCCCCATTCTTCATTCAGTGGGATAGCTGTGCAGCGTATTTTGAACCCAGAAGTAAAGAATATAGGATCTAGCACACGAGGAGCATGTCTTGTACTAAGCATATCAATAGGAGCTGTAGACACTGTCCTGTAAGGATGTCCAGTACCAGTGGAAACCTCCCAGTGTACCATGATGTCTGTGAGAGGATCAGAAATACCTGCTGCTGAACACAGTAAGTTAATAGTCTGTCCATAATCTGGATGCTGCACATCACACGGTGTCACACAAGTAACAGGGTATCCTGGCTGCACTTCCATGTTATTGTCAGGAAATTGTGTTCCATTGCTTCCCCATGACAAAATAACTGGGCGTGTTGGCAGAATACGACTTGCTGCAGACCTGGAGTTCCTTGATGAGTTGTTCAGCTGCAATTTTCAAAGCCATATGTCTACAGTATGATCAAAGGTAGAGTATGATGTAATTTTTAAGGCAGACCGGTAAACAATAAAATCACAATGTGAGAAGTTCCATGAAATTGCCTCCTCAAAAGCAAAATGATGGAAACAGCCTTAATTATAAACAGAATTACATATAGATACACAGAATAAGCTAAACATCAATAAATTCAAATCAATATTTGTGTGTTTCTCGACGAAGCAACTGTTGAAAAAGAGTATAATGAGAAATTTTCCTATAACATTTAATGGTCCTGGAAAGGTTATGGCTGAATGGAATGTTAAAGGCCAAGGCATTTCTGTGTACAAGATACAGAGGAAACAGGACAGAAGGTTGTATAGCTAACATCAGAGTTGTTCAACACATATTTTCACGTCATGCTTGTCATATGGGCTGTACTATGTTAGTTACACTGGTTGTTACCTGATACATTCAGTCTTATTCATTTCATACATTTATAAGTTTTTTTGCAGCCCATTCAATGTACTTTTCCATAAGCCTGGATCCAGTATACATGTCAGATTTCATTTAGCAAAAGAGAACTGCTTTGCTGCAGTTGTTGCTTTTGTAGTAAATACTGTAGTCAGCTTCATATTTTATTTCTGCAATGCATTATTCCCAAAATGTGCAACGATAAAACACTTTGACTATAAAAGGCAATTTACATTTAGTTGATTAAAAATGAGCAAGAAAAGCCCATGATTGATTGTACACTTGAATGACAGCTACCCTCTTCTTTGTCAAAGAAGGCTTCTCTGCTTCGAAAAATTGATGTTGATATCATCTTTTGTTCCCATGTACATTTGTCTCTTTGGGTAGAAGAGTCCTGCTGCATTGCAATAAACAGCGTTCACACTGGTTAGGTGCCATTTGTCTGGTGATTAAAAAAGGAGTATATTACCGTAATTCAGTATTAATACAAACCATCAAAGTCCACTGAAAGTCAATATTCAACATGTGTGGGCTTCTGGCAGATGGTCTTTATGATATTCGAACTTAATAAAAGTGAGAATGCAACAGTAAGCTCAACAAACTAGAATGGATTCAGTAAAAAGGATAATAATTATCTGGCACATATCACCTGAAACAAATTGCTGGAGTGCAACACATTTATCTGGCTTCCATAATGACATGCAATAAGTTCAATCAAATTCATAAGTACAGGATGTACAACTGGGCTTGTGAGAAGCATGATTAAGTTTACACCAGAATATTGGAATATTTGGTTCAATGCTTTGTTGAAGGTCATGCTGTAAGCCAACTTTACTGAAAATCGCAATCGGCTTAAACTGAAAGCCATCCCAGATGATACTAAAGATACAACATAAATAGCATTGGCCCTTTCTCTTTGTTAGTCATTATACTGGCTTTGATGATGTCATTTTGCAACTGTTTGATGCAGAGTCCTTTACCATTACACAGTTTCAGTGAATTCAGTTTCTGCAGTAAAATGACTGGGGAACAAACCTTTTATTTGAGGCAATGTAATGGAATTCCTGGAATATTCAAAGAATTTAAAAATTTTGCAGTTTATTTCCACATTATTAGGAAAACGAAAGTTGCTACTCACCATACCAGCGATGCTGAATTGCAGATAGGCACAACAAAAAGACTGTCACAAATAAACCTTTCATCCAGAAAGGCCTTTGTCAAAATTACATGACAGACACAAACATACAAAATCACACAAATGCAGATCACACACACATGCCTGCAGCCTGAGGCAACTGAGGCCACATTGCCAGGCATTTGCGACTCAGAGTTACATCTTTAAATTTTTTTGTGTAGCGGAACATGAATGTTTTGACCATTTTCCTAATGATGCACATTTGGATGTTCATTGTATTTTTTTGTGGAATCATGATGGAATTCCTCAAGTTCTAAATTGTGGTTTCTATGTATTGAAACTCCTAGATATTCAGGTAGAGTGGCCATTCTTTCTCCATTTTTTATTCATTTGATGTTGATTACCTGATTCATATTTTCTAATTGAACTTACTCTAATTCACATCTCTTTGTTAATGTTTGATTTTTGTTATTCACTTTGCCTTTCTCTTATTTGTTGAACTCCTTCTTGAAATTTCGTAAGTCACCTTTCTTTTTCTTCCTCTGGTTTGTTTCTACATGCTGCATTTCTTCTTCACAAATTCACATACAGTTGCATAAACACTGTCATATGTTTTTATATGCAACAACTATTTCACAAAATAAATCATTATACAGGGTGATACAATTGCCCCTACCGATGTTTTATGCAACCTGGAAAGTTATATTTGGTCTTCAAAGACCACATGCAAGGTGTTCATATTCTTTTGCTCACTATGCACAAACTGTTTGCAGGAAATTTAATGTAGTTAAATTTTATAATGGATTATGTTTCCACAGGAAGCTGTGTTTTCATAGTTATTCAAGAAAAACGTACAAAAGTGCTCTTCAAACACACCTCTACCCTCACCAGTGAGAATTTCTAGTATGTTATTCATGGAATTCCCTCCTACCACTGTACATAAATTTGCAACTACATGAATTATTCTCCATATTCAACCTTTTTTTTGTCTCTGTTGTTTGGAGTATTATAACGGCAACATAGTCAGCTGTTTCAGTGATGTTATTAGTGTGAGTGAGCCTGTGAGAGGGATGAAGAAAAAATCACTTTTGTAACTGTAATGCTAAAACTAATTATATTGACAGTACAATTCAGAGTTAACCATTACAGCCACTGGTTTTGCAGTCAGCAGGTCTGACAAATACAAAGATATAATCGTTTATTTAATGCTGTTAAAACTCACAGAACTGTTAGGCAAAATTCATACAATCACCAATTTTACAATTTTAGTGCTCAAATAAACTGGTGATATAATAAAGTCAGTTAATAAAGACCAAACAAGATCCAATGTGGGAAATAATTTGTGCAGTAACAAATTTTTGTACAGTGGTAGGAGGAGTGTCATGAACAACATACTAAAAATCCTGTCTGGTGGGGGGCTTAGTGTGGAGGTAGGCTTGTATTTGAAGGTCTCTTTTGTAGGTTTTTCTTCAATAACCTGAAAACTACAGCTTCTGGTGAAACCATACCACAGTACAAAATTTAACTACAATAATTTCCCTACAAAAAGCTATACTGTTCATTTTTTAATGCGGATTTAGGCTTATAATTATTGTAATTACTGATAATAACATTATTATAGTGTTAAGTTGCATATATCCTCAAAGGTTTTGGAAATTTCTGGGAAAATCTGGTTCAAAAGATACTTTCTAGAAAATTCTGATTATATCTCCATTCCTCACTCATACATGAAATGCCACTCACCATGACCAAACTCCCTTACTAAAAGCAGGAGACAAAAGGCTATCTACCACCACAACCACAATTAGGTGCCAGTATTTGGTCATGGAAGAAGTGTGTCTTAATGTACACACATTTTCCTTATATATATGTTGATTTTGGTTACCTTATGTGACTAGCTAGGAGAGAATATAACAAACATGAGTTAGAGATTAAGTTTAGTCTGATGACACAGTAAAAAAATTAATCATTCATGAAATCTGTTATGCAAGTTATTTTAACAGTAATTGTTATAAATATGTGTGATTAAGTACTGAGTATTTCTCCCACTCCCCCCCCCCCCCCCCCCTTCTCTCTCTCTCTCTCTCTCTCTCTCTCTCTCTCTCTCTCTCTCTCTCTCTCTCTCTCTCTCTCTCTCTATATATATATATATATATATATATATATATATATATATATATATATATATATATCCCTCTTCACTCCCCCCCCCCCCTCCCCCCTCTAGTCTCTCTTTTTGAAGAGACAGAATGTTATGTATACTTACCAGAACTGTAACTGTTGAAATTTCGCCCAGAATTGTGGGATGTTCAGCTTTCAGTGTTAATGAGAAACTGCGAGTGGTTGTTTTATAAAACTGCTTCAGTCTCACATGCACTGGCAAGCTTGTGACATATGGTGCAAACAGTAGCCTCTGTGAGTAAGATTCATAGTCTACAAGAGACTGTGCTGTCCCTTCTTCAGATAGAATGCTGACAACTGATTCCATATTCATACCTCCTGTCCGGAGTACCTTTAATATAAATAAACAGCTAGTTTTAAAAATGTAATGGAAAAAGGTATAGTCTTTCTGAATATAAACCATTATCCAATACAAGTTAAGAGAACATAATTTAACTCACAAACCACAAATTAATCAATAATTTTTATTGTATATTTTAGCATCAGGTCACGTAAACATATCATAATCACATGATTTGAATATGTTGCACACTGGGTGCAGCACTTAACTCTGGAGAAATTTCAATTTGAATTTCCTGCCATATCGCAGTTCCACTGGAGTTGTGATTGGTATTCTTGAAGGCCATATGCATTGAGTAAACATTCGGAATCTCAAAATGACCGAGATATTATGGACAAGTGTAGAGTACAACGAAAGAGCCATGATTGCCAAAAGTCTTCACACTGGGCTTTCACCCACTAAAATAGTTTGATTCTTCAGGTACCCAAGATCAATAATTACAATATTGTGGACAAGTATAATGCTTAAGAGAAGTCTGGGGTTCATATCCTAGCCATTGTGTTCAATGAGGGGGATATCAGGCCATTATATTTCTTTAAAAAGGGAAAAGCTGTCACAAAAAAAGTTTATCTGCAACTATTGACAAATGTTGTGAAACTGTGGATGGTAACTACAGCCTTGGGGAGACAAAATGTCTTTCAACAGGATGGTGCGCCAGCTCATACAAGCCATTGTGTTCAAAACTGACTCTTGGATAATATTGACATGTTTTGATCAAAACAGTTCTGGTCCCTGAATAGCCCAGGTTAGATCTCCCTCAACTACTATGTTTGGTGTGTACTTGAAAGTGTTACCATTAAGACGAGGCACGCTAATGTCACATCTCTATGCACCGCCATCAAAGATGCATTTGTGATTATGGACAGCTCTGTTTTAAAGAGTGCAAGTGATCCTTTCAGAACAAGATTGGAGGCAGTTATTGTGATTGAAGAGGATTACACTGAGTAAAGTTACTCTTGAAAGATACCACTACTTATATGTAAAAGGATTTTTATTTTGATTTGTATCTCATTTTAATACATTGGCTTTTAAACGAAAGTTTCATTCATCTGGATTTAAGCATCACACCCTGTAGTAATTCATCAAAGTAATTTCCAATAAATCCAAACTGGTACCTTTGTGAGACCCGAGGCTGAAATACATAACAAAATAAATTAGTTCACAAGACAGCCATAATGTTTCTGTACAGTATGATGCCTGGTTTGTGTACAAATTTGTCATTCTTAACTGCTCTGAGAAAGGTAACAAATCTTTAGTTATTGCTGAATTCATCATATTACCCTGATTTCAGCAAAGTAATGCTGATGATAATGAATATATAACAATGCAGTAAATGAAATAAAAAACTTTCTTCAAAAACTAATTTTCTGGTGTAAAGCACAATTCCAGATGGAACATATCCTGGGTAAAATACTAATTCTCTGATAAATAAATTAAAGTACATGTAGATGAATGGAAGTCACATATGTACAAGACAAATCTACCTTTAGCAATCTGCAATTAGTGAAGAAAAAATGGCTGTTTTGATAGTATAAGAGATTAAAAAAAAGATGAGATTCTCATAACACTACAGGAAAATTAAAAATTCGAAGGTATTTAGATCTACAGGTGCATTGTGTATAAAAGAACATCAGTTATTGTGATATAACACTATCTTCTTGGGATTGCAACTAAGGTAAATAAATATTAATTCTACAGGAGTATTTGTTAATTGTATGAGGGTCATTTTGACATGTGACCGCATAACCCCCCATCACCACTGCTGACTGACCACTGATATTGGCACTCATCTGCTTCAGTTTGGCAGCAGCTACAATCCAATATGGGTGATCACTGCTTAGATGTGTGGCTTTAAAATATGTGACAAAATTGGTGATCCCACCAGGTGTGATGTGCATAATGTTATTCGCTTTTTAAATACAGTGTTACCCACTTCTTAGATACAAAAAAAGTCCAACCCATTGAAATTTATAGACAGATAATTGAGGTTTACAGTAATGTGATGAACAAATTAGCAGTTTGGAAGTCGTGTATCATGTTTAATGGCAGATGGAGGAATGTTCACAATGAAGTGGTGACTGATGGATTCAAAGCAACAATTGAAACAAAAATCCAAGAAGACAGGTATCTCACAACTATTGGACTGCAGAGGCCTACTGTCAAGTGCTCAGTGACTTCCCTGCACCATTAAAAAAAGTAATATGGAATGCTAACCAGTGGAGTCATCCTCCTTCATGATAATGTGCATCCACATGCAGTAGAAGTGACACAGAACAAGCTTCAGTGGAAAATGCTTCAACATCTGCCATAAAGTCTGGTCTTATCCCCAAGTGATTATCACTCATTCCCCAAATTGAAATATTTTTTGAATGGACAAACCTATGGAATAGATGATAAACTTAAAGAATCTGTCAATCAGTGGCTCAACAACTTGGTGGCAACTGTGTCTACAGAAGGCATAGAAAAGCTGGTGAAATGGTATGACATATGCCTAAGCCTGAACAATGATGAGGTAGAAACGTAGCTTGGGTATCAAATTGTATGTAAAACACATATTCTTTTAATTATATCAATAAAAATTTCTGTAGAAAAAAATGTTCTTTACTTTCCAAATGATCCTTGTATTACATAAATTTTACAAGTAAACATTTTGCAGAAGTCCCTTCAGGGTCAGTGGGATTCTTACAGTAATGTGCCATTATATTTTCCCCCTAATGGTATTGTTGTTAACAATAAGTGCATATTTACTATGAACTCTGAAATTCCCAATTGCATTATTAGAAATAAAATAAGTTTCATGCAGATTGTGCACACCTGTCTAGAGCTCATAAGGGAGTTTTACATTCTGGTGCAAATATCTTTAAGAGACTGTTAGTAGACATAAGGCAGGAGATATCAAAATTTTTCAGGTGCACAAATCTCAAACTAAAGTGTACCTTATTAGGCACTCCTAGTATTATTTACTCAAGTAGTAAATTTTGGTTAATATTGGGTTGGTGCATAAGAGTGCTTTTGTTTTGCATATTGGTAATCTGGTTGCTATGAGTGCATTTATCAACTGTCATTCTTTTATTATAGCTCAATTTCGATATATTGTCATTTTGCCTTTTGGAGATAGTGAGTGGAACTGTGGACATTAGAAAATGGAGTGCCAGATAGAGAAACTGAAACATTTATGACATGTTCTGTTTGAATTCAACAGAGGGGTGACAGTAGTAGAGGCAGCTAGAAACATCTGTACCATGTATGGGGATAGTGCCATTGGACAGAGCACAGCAAGAAAATGGTTTTCTCATTTTAAGGAGGCTAGTTTTGACATTAATGACTCTCCATGTTCAGGAAGACCTTAGGCGTTTGATGAAGATTTTTTACACGCATTAATGCACAATGATCCACATCAGCATACTTGAGAACTGGCAAATGTGATGAACCACTATTATGTGACATTTGCATGCAATGGGGTGGGTTCAGAAATTGGATGTGTGGGTACCACATACTCTAAGGCACATTCACAAAAATGAACAGGTTCATCTCTCCTTGGTCATCATCAGTTGGCTCATGAACAGCACTAGTCATTCCCATCCTGTATCATTTCTAGTCATGAGAAATGTTAGCATAAAGAATGCTAGCATAGGGAAAAGAAAGGATTGGTTGAGCCTAGACAAAGCAGCAACTCTCCATATGAAGACCTGTGAGCATTCCCAAAACTTACTACAAATGTTTGATACTCAATTACCATTGTTTGTCAGTCGCTAATATCAATGATGGCCTAGCAGTGACAGACCATAACAATGTCTGTGCTACCCCATTCGGAGACTCACAGAGGACAATTTTTACAACACGTTATGAGACAGGGTAATTACATATTTAATAATAATATAACAGTAAATGTAGACAATACTTATACACATTTGGCAATGAAGTTATTTTGTTGAACTATGGGCTGTTTATTTCTCAAATGTCTTTAATACTGGATGGTGGAATGACAGACTAAGAACTGCTGTCCTTAACAAGAACAACATGTTTTGAAAATTCTTTCATAGTCTGTACAAACCATAATAATGAAACATATAGAATTGCTAAGAAAGAAGCAAGAGTGGCTGAACAAGTGGAGTGATGAAATGAGAGAGGCTGTTAATGTCATTAAGAGAAAGCTATATGGGATAATGAAGAACAGGAAAAGAGATAAGGGACATTCCAAGTACCTAACAGATGTTAATGGAAATCTCATCACAGATGATGATAAGATTAAAGAAATTTTGAGGACTTACTTTGATGAGCTGTTAAAAGTAAATTATATAAAGCATACACATCCATTTGACTCAGACAATGGAAGGTCCAGGAAGGAATAACAACAACACAAAAAGGATAGATTGCTACTCACCAGAGAGAGGAGACACTGGGTCACATACTGGTTCAATGAAAAAGACTACTAAATATTTGAATATTCAGACAAAAAAGTCCTTCTTCTAAAATAGAAAATATAAACACATTCACACAAGCACAACTCACACACATATGGCCCTGTCAATCTTGTCCAGAGATGGATCTCCAATGCTTTGTGAATTGTGGATTGTGGTTTATTTGGTTTATTTGTCTCATAACATACATAATCTAAATCATTTGATTCAGCTACAGGAGAAATGCAATAAGAGAAATGCTAATAGTATGGAAATCAGTTACATTGTACTCTGAAAATCATCACCCCAACAAAGCAGTGGTTACACAATTATAAATTTATTTGTCAATAATGCTGTGTCACATTTTTGCCAAGTGTTGAAGCAATGGTAGAAAAAAATGACTATAGATAGCTTCCTAGTAAAACAGAATTAGTATCATGAATAATAAAGTACATAATACTGTATGTGAAATTTTCTTCTTATAAATGGCATGAATAAGATAAAATTTTAGTACTTTTTCTGCCTGGAGCACAGTATTGTATTTTACATCAATTTATATGGAATAAATTGTTTTGTTTAATGAGTGTTTTGCACTATGAGTAAGATTTTGGAATGAATTATGCTCACTATATGAAGTTCCACTGCATGTGATGTATTAAATGCTCATGTAATAATTTATTATTTAACTGGGCCTGTTATGCATTACTTGTACACTACTTGTACAGTATGTTATCAACAGGACCAAATAAAAATCAAATCAAATCAGGAATGGAAGCTCAAAAATATGATTCTTCAATTTCTCCAGGCTTATTTTATAACAAAATAAATCTCGTGTGAACAGCCTGGTTTGAGTGTGCATAGGAAACAATATTACGGCAATTGACCACATTGCCATCATCAGGTGTGCTGATGTACTGACCGGCAGTGGGTCAGCACCATGTATATATAGGACAATCCCCCTCCCACTCCTCCCTCAGGCACATCCTATGAGTTGATGGGGCCCGCACCCCACGCGCGGTCCAGGTACAGCGTCCGTTCTCCCGCCATCTGGGTGCTGCATCCTAGGTCTTCTCATTCAGGAAGGTCTGCCAGCACCGCTCTCGTTATTCTTCCCTCCTCCCCCAAAGTCAGTACACTCTGGGAAATATCCTTTTTCTTCTTAATCATGGTGATTTGCAGGTTACCACGCTTTGCTAAGGATGTAACTGCTGTCACGATTTAGTTGTGGCTCCCTTACTCTGATCTCTATGGCTTCTTTGATTACACAGTCTCAGTGTTTGGAAGTCTGTGTCAGGACTTTGGTTTGGTCATAATCCATGCTAAGGACTTCCGAGAGGCAATGCTCAGTAATTGCCAACTTACTGGGCTGTTGCAGTCTAGTGTGCCGTTGATGTTCTCGGCATCGGTCCTCAATAGTACGAATGGTCTGCCCAATGTATACACTACTGCATTGGTTAAGCATCTGATAAACCCCTGATTTACGTAGACCAAGGTTGTCCTTGACACTACCAAGAAGGCTCTTGGTTTTCCTTGGAGCACGGAAGATGGTTTTCACTTGGTGTTTACGTAAAAAGCGTCCAATTTTTCCGGATAAGGCCCCACAAAATGGAATAATAGTGAAGGCCAAGCGTAAGGTCTGGCAGTCCAGCTGAAGGTGCACAAGGAATCGTTTCCTTTGCGTCACATTGTCAGCAGTATTGGTGTCCCAATGTACCTTCTCGCCAAGCACCTCAAACAACTGCTTAGCCCATATGTTGGGAGATGTACACACCATATCCGTAGCTCTGTGGATTTCCTAGGATGCATCAACAACCTTGCGCTTAAGGAATCTGACATACTGGTGAGCTTTGACGTGGTATCTCTATTCACTAAAGTTCTGTTACAAGAATCCTTGGAACTAATCAGCCATAAATTTGATGAAGAGACCACCAACCCTTTCAGACATGTGCTGACATCAACTTAATTCTTATTTGACAGTGAATACTATGAGCAGACAGAAGGAGTAGCCATGGGGAGTCCACTCTCACCCATTGTCACAAATATGTACATGTAGCATTTCGAGGAGGAAGCTCTTGAATCAGCACATCTAAAACCCACCTGTTTGTTTAGATATGTGGATGACACCTTCGTTATCTGGCTATATGGAAGAGATAAACTGGCAGACTTTCTCACACATCTCAACTCCCGACACAAGAATATTAAGTTCACCATGGAGATCAAAATGGATGGGATGCTCCCTTTCCTAGATGTTTGGATTAGAAGACGAGCTGATGGCACTTTGGGCCACAGCATGTATAGGAAGAAGACGCACACTGATTCGTACCTACATGCAGATAGCTGACTCCACCCGGCACAAATGAATGGTGTGCTCAAAACTCTTGTACACAGAGCTCACACCATCTCCAACAGGGACTGTCTCCAACAAGAATTCGACCATCTGAACACTGTGTTCCGGGGCAACAGTTACTAGGAAGGGCAAATTTGGAAGACACTACATCCAACACCTGCAGCACCGGCGGAAACTGAGGATGAACCTCAGTAGGAGGCAGCCTTCACTATTATTCTGTTTTGTGGGGTCTTATCCAGAAAAATTGGACGCATTTTATGTAAACACCAAGTGAAAACCATGTTCCGTCCTCCAAGCAAAACGAAGAGCCTTCTTGGTAGTGTCAAGAACAACTTTGGTCTATGTAAATCAGGGGTTTATCAGATACCTTGCCAATGTGGTAGTGTATACATAGGGCAGACCATTCATACCATTGAGGACCGATTCGAGAACATCAACAGCACATTAGACTGCAACAGCCCAGTAAGTCGCAATTGCTGAGCATCGCCTGTCAGAACTCCACAGCATGGATTATGACCAAACCAAAGTCCTGACGCAGACTTCCAAATACTGGGACTGTGCCATCAAAGGAGCCATAGAGCTCAGAGTAAGGAGGCCACAACTAAATTGTGACAGCAGTTACATCCTTAGCAAGGCGTGGGAACCCACAATCACCCGAATTAAGAAGAAAAGGAATATTTCCCAGAGTTACTGACTTTGGGGGAGGAGGGAAGAATAACAAGAGGCAGACCCTCCTGAATGCTTAGACCTAGGATGCAGCACCCAAATGGCTGGAGAACAGATGTTGTACCTGGACCGCACGTGGGGCGCGGACCACACCGACATATAGGAAGCACCTGAGGGAGGCTCAGAAGGGGATTGTCCTATATATACATGCACCGTCCGTACATCAGCGCACCTGATGATGGCAACATGGTAAATTGCCGAAATATTGTGTCCTATGCACACTCAAACCAGGCTGTTCACCCAAGATTTATTTTGTCAGCTCAACAATAGATTTCATTTTTGCCCACTGCCTACTAATGAAAAAATACTATGAACACAACAAAGAACAGTGGTTAACTTTTCCAGATATAAAGGAAGCATTTGATACTGCAAAGAGGGAAAAAGTGTGGAAACACTGTACACAGGATCAGGGATTTGCATGAAGATACCAACAGTAAAATCAAGACACCCTCAGGAATCACTGAAAATTTGATATGATATCTGTGTTAAGGCATGGTGGAGTTCTACATCCTCTTCTTTTCGTTATTGTACTTACTGTTGTTCACTGATGATGAATGTCTGTGGAGCAGCTCTAAAGGAGATTTTCAAGATCAAATGAACACCTGGGCAGCAGCTCCTAAAGTATGTCTCATCTCCAGATAGGATAAAAATGAGATGATGGTCATAAAAAATATGCACAATCAATGGGGAAGATTGAAATGGAAGCAAAACAGCTACAGATGACCCATCATTTCAAATAAGTTGGCAGTGTTGTCTCTGGTACTGGTTGTATGGACAAAAAAATCACTCACAGAACTCAAGAAGGTAGTAACTTGTATGAAACAGTTAAATACGTAATATGGATCAATGCAGTACTACTAAAATGTAAGAGCCATCTATGAGACCTATAACATGCTAATTTTTACATGTGGTTGTGAAACATGGAACCTGAGAAGTACAGGCATCAGCAGAATTCAGGCAACCAGGACGACTTTTGCTTGTAGAATGGCCAGGAATACACAAATGGATAGACTCTGAAATGAGGAAATCCAAAGACAGTCTCAAATTTTAAGCCAAAATAACCTCATAGCAGCTGAGATGATATGACTACCAAGACTAATGAATGATTTGAAATTCAAAGAGGAGGACCAAGACTGTGTTACAAGGATATACTGAAATGTGACACTGCGCAGCATCAGAAATGGAGAGAACTTAAAGGACCACAATTGGTGAAGTCTTGTTTGCCGACCTATCAAATAAGATGGAGAGACATGAGATATGATGATAAATAATGATTTGTAAATACAAAATTTTGAAAGAAGACAAAATTTTCCTTACATATAAGGAAAACAAGGCTTTAAAATGGAGTGTCAATTATGAAATGTACTTATTAGTGGGATCCAAATTTTAATGAATCTTACACATTCATTATTTCCTTAAGAACAATGTTTTTATACAGACTATTTATACCACTGTCATCAGCCAACTGTATGATGTGCTTTAAATAATAAGGATCAGAAAATTTCCATCTGTAAAAGATTTTTGACATTTCATTTACATACTGTTTTCAGATTAGGCAAGAAAAAAGAAGAAGAAAAATAACAGTATTTATGTTAGGAGAAATATCAGAACAAGTGGAGCTATACCACCTTGTTAAGATGAAAATCAGGAGATCAAAATATTTTCATGTTAAAAATTTTTTGTGTTAAATGATGCATGCAAAAAATGAGCAACACAGTATTTTTCATCTTGCCAAATATTATTACTTACAGTATATCAATTTCATACAACATTTAACTACTGCGAGTTCATGCTCTATATTGGAAGATTATATACAAAATGTTTTAGATAGTGTTCTTTTCCCCCCCCCCCCCCCCACAAATTGTTCAATGTCATCCATTGTTTTATCCGTTATGTAACTCAAATGCACAGCTAAATTGCTGCACCTACATTTCCAGATGTTCTGCATTTACGGTATAGTGGGGACAGGAACTGCATATTGATTTAAGGCTCAAATTCATTGTGATCATTGTCTACATCACAACAATCTTTTGATCTGCAATCTCAAAATGGTACTAACACTTTGGACAACGATTTAAGAGTGAAGTAACTTCCACTCCTCTTGTACAAGATGACTTAGTTGTTATCTGCAGCCAATCTTCTTCACTGGCTTCTGGAATCTCTTTAAACTTCTTCTCCAAAGAGTGAGCTAGGTATAGGAATATTGAAAATTCTCCCTCTGCTTGTGAAATAAGTAGATACTTGAAGGTTACTTTTCATCAACTAATGCTACATTAAAACTTCATACACAACATAATTTTCACTTCTCACATAAACACCTGACTTCTTGTAAGTCACTTATATCGCCTGATGTCAGAAACAAAGTTATTTACATTTGCAAATCAGTTGGCTTAATAACCATGGGTCTATCATAGGATACATAAAATATGTCTTGCCTCTAGCAAGGCTTGAGTAAGAGCTTTTTTTAAAGATTTCTTTCTCCACTGTTCTTTTTTCACTAAAAATAGCCACCGACACTATTATCACACAGTTAAGTAAATATTCCATGGTCCTCTTGTAAGCACTTTCAGTAAAACTTCCGTGGATTGCACACAGGTACTTGTCGGTGCAGTTTGACCTGTGCATCTACATTCTTCTTGTGACTGAATTTCGAACCTGCACATACAAACATCTGATGTGCATTAGGTAGGATTCTATCGTCCCACACTCACTTCTAAAATATCATGTTTTGAGACAGTAGAAGGCGAAGTGGTTCTAGAATTTACATAGAAATTCTTGAATCGCTACACAGCTTTTACAGTAATAATCTATACTGTACATATATCATCACTGACTCCCCATGAATCATAGACCTTGCCACTGGTGGGGAGGCTTTTGTGCCTCAGTGATACAATAGCTATACCATACGTGCAACCACAACAAAGGGCTATCTGTTGAGAGGCCAGACAAATGTGTGGTTCCTGAAGAGGAGCAGCAGCCTTTTCAGTAGTTGCAGGGGCAACAGTCTGGATGATTGACTGACCTGGCCTTGTAGCATTAACCAAAACTGCCTTGCTATGCTGGTACTGTGAACGGCTGAAAGCAAGGGGAAACTACAGCTGTAATTTTTCCCGAGGGCATGCAGCTTTACTGTATGGTTAAATGATGATGATGTCCTCTTGAGTAAAATATTCCAGAGGTAAAATAGTCCCCCATTTGTATCTCTGGGTGAGGACTACTCAGGGGGATGTCGTTATCAGGAGAAAGAAAACCGGTGTTCTACGGATAGGGGTGTGGAATGTCAGATCCCTTAATTGGGCAGGTAGGTTAGAAAATTTAAAAAGGGAAATGGATAGGTTTAAGTTAGATATAGTGGGAATTAGTGAAGTTCAGTGGCAGGAGGAACAAGACTTCTGGTAAGGTGAATACAGGGTTATAAATACAAAATCAAGTGGAGGTAATACTGGAGTAGGTTTAATAATGAATAAAAATTAAAAAATAAAAAAAAATAGGAGCACAGGTCAGCTACTATAAACAGCATAGTGAATGCATTATTGTAGCCAAGATAGACACAAAGCCCACACCTACCACAGTAGTACACGTTTTATGCCAACTAGCTCCGCAGATGATGAAGAGATTGAAGAAATGTATGATGAGATAAAAGAAATTATTCAGATAGTGAAGGGAGACGAAAATTTAATAGTCACTGGGGACCGGAATTCAATAGTAGGAAAAGAAGGAGAAGGAACAGCAGTAGGTGAATATGGAATGGGGGTATTGAATGGAAGGGGAAGCCACCTGGTAGAACTTTGCATAGAGCATAACCTGATCATAGCTAACAGTTGGTTTAAGAATCATGAAAGAAGGTTGCATACATGGAAGAGGCATGGAGACACTGGAAGGTTTCAGATAGATTATATAATGGTAAGACAGAGATGTAGGAACTAGGTTTTAAATTGTAAGACATTTCCAGGGGCAGATGTGGACTCTGACCACAATTTATTGGTTATGAACTGTACAGTAAAACTGAAGAAACTGCGAAGAGGTGGGAATTTATTTAGATTGGATCTGGATAAACTGAAAGAACCAGAGGTTGTAGAGAGTTTCAAAGAGAGCATTAGGGAATGATTGACAGGAACAGGGAAAAAAATACGATAGGACATTGGGTAGCTCTGAGAGATGAAATAGTGAAGGAAGCAGAGGATCAAGTAGGTAAAAAGCTGAGGGCTAGTAGAAATCCTTGGGTAATGGAAGAGATATTGAATTTAATTGCTGAAAAGAGAAAATATAAAAATGCAGTGAATGAAGCAGGCAAAAAGGAATACAAATGTCTCAAAAATGAGATCGATGGGAAGTGTAAAATAGCTAAGCAGGGTTGGCTAGAGGGCAAATGTAAGGATGCAGAGGCATATATCACTAGGGGTGAGATAGATACTGCCTACAGGAAAATTAAAAAGACCTTTGGAGAAAAGAGAACCACTTGTATGAATATTAAGAGCTCAGATGGAAACCCAATTCTAGGCAAAGAAGGGAAAGCAGGAAGTTGGAAGCAATGTATAGAGAATCTATAAAAGGGCGATGTACTTGAGAGCAATGTTATGGAAATGGAAGAGGACATAAGTGAAGATGAAATGGGAGATGTGATACTGTGTGCCGCAGGGGAGTGTCATAGGACCGTTGCTATTCACAATATACATAAATGACCTGGTGGATGACATCGGAAGTTCACTGAGGCTTTTTGCAGATGATGCTGTGGTGTATCGAGAGGTTGCAACAATGGAAAATTGTACTGAAATGCAGGAGGATCTGCAGCGAATTGACGCATGGTGCACGGAATGGCAATTGAATCTCAATGTAGACAAGTGTAATGTGATGCGAATACATAGAAAGATAGGTCCCTTATCATTTAGCTACAAAATAGCAGGTCAGCAACTGGAAGCAGTTAATTCCATAAATTATCTGGGAGTATGCATTAGGAGTGATTTAAAACGGAATGATCATATAAAGTTGATCGTCGGTAAAGCAGATGCCAGACTGAGATTCATTGGAAGAATCCTAAGGAAATGCAATCCGACAACAAAGGAAGCAGGTTACAGTACGTTTGTTCGCCCAATGCTTGAATACTGCTCAGCAGTGTGGGATCCGCACCAGGTAGGGTTGATAGAAGAGATAGAGAAGATCCAACGGAGAGCAGCGCGCTTCGTTACAGGATCATTTAGTAATTGCGAAAGCGTTATGGAGATGATAGATAAACTCCAGTGGAAGACTCTGCAGGAGAGACGCTCAGTAGCTCGGTATGGGCTTTTGTTAAAGTTTCAAGAACATACTTTCACCGAAGAGTCCCTCCTACGTATATCTCGTGAAGAGACCATGAGGATAAAATCAGAGAGATTAGAGCCCACACAGAAGCATACCGACAATCCTTCTTTCCACGTACAATACGAGACTGGAATAGAAGTGAGAACCGATAGAGGTACTCAGGGTACCCTCCGACACACACCGTCAGGTGGCTTGCGGAGTATGGATGTAGATGTAGATGTAGATGTAGAAGAATTTGACAGAGCACTGAAAGACCTAAGTTGAAACGAGGCCCCGGGTGTAGACAACATTCCATTAGACGTACTGGCAGCCTTGAGAGAGCCAGCTACAACAGAAGTCTACAGTCTGGTGAGCAAGATGTATGAGACAGGCGAAATACCTTCAGACTTCAAGGAGAATATAATAATTCCAATCCCAAAGTAAGCAGGTGTTGACAGGTGTGAAAATTACTGAACTATCAGTTTAATAAGTTATGGCTGCAAAATACTTACATTAATTCTTTACAGATGAAAGGAAAAACTGGTATAAGCTGACCCTGGAGAACATCAGTTTGGATTCCGTAGAAACATTGGTACAGGTGAGACAATACTGACCCTATGACTTACCTTTGTAGATAGATTAACGAAAGGCAAAACCTACATTTTTAGCATTTGCAGACTTAGAGAAAGCTTTTGTCAAATGTTGACTGGAATACCTCTTTCAAATTCTGAAGGTAGCAGGGGTCAAATACAGGGAGTGAAAGGCTATTTACAATTTTTACTAGAACCAGTTATAAGAATTGAGGGGCATGAAAGGGAAGCAGCAGGTGGGAAGGGAGTGAGACAGGGTTGTAGTCTACCCCAATGTTATTCAATGTGTATATTGAACAAGCAGTAAAGGAAACAAAAGAAAAATTTGGAGTAGGAATTAAAATCCATGGAGAAGAAATAAAAACTTTGAAATTTGCGAATGAATTTGTAATGCTGTCAGTGACAGCAAAGGGCCTGGTAGAGCAGTTGAACGGAATGGACAGTGTCTTGAAAAGCGTATGGTACCATGCGCTGCAGAATTTGAATCCGTGCCAGATGACATGAACCTCGAAGACCCCATTGTCATTGTTTTGATCTTGTTGTTGTTCATTAGGTCCTTCTTTGGTTGTGTCAGTCCTCTATTGTTGTGTTGCTGTTTGCGGGCCTCTCCGCGGGTCCTGCCGCCCTTTCCGTCACATCAACCCCATGACCGTTCCGGCTGCAGTTACAACAAGGTAGATGTAAGATGAACATCAACAAAAGCAAAACAAGGATAATGGAATGTAGTGTAATTAAATCAGGTGATGCTAAGGGAATTAGATTAGGAAATGATACACTTAAATTAGTAGATGAGTTCTGCTATTTGGGGGCAAAATAACTGATGATTGTCTAAGTAGAGAGGATATAGAATATAGACTGGCAATTGCAAGTAAAATGTTTCTGAAGAAGAGAAATTTGCTAACACTGAGTATAGATATAAGTGTCAGGAAGTCTTTTTCTAAAAGTATTTGTATAGAGTGTCACCAAGTCTGGATTTGAAACATGGACGATAAATAGTTTAGACAAGAAGAGAATTGAAACTTTAGAAATCTGGTGCTGTAGCAGAATACTGAAGATTAGATGGGTAGGTCATGTAACTAATGAGGAGGTACTGAATCGAATCAGGGAGAAGAAGCATTTGTGTCACAGCTTGACTAGAAGAAGGGATCAGTTAGTAGGAGAAATTCTGTGGCATCAAGGGATCATCAATTTAGTGATGTAGGGAAGCGTGGAGGGTAAAAATCATAGAGAGAGACCAAGAGATGAGTACACTAAGCAGGTTCAGAAGATGTAGGTTGAAGTAGTTGCTCAGAGATGAAGAAGCTTACACAGGATAGAATATCATGGAGAGTTGCATCAAACCAGGCTCTGGATGAAGACCACAACAACAACAACAACAACAAGATCATCACTGGCTGCAACACATTTATCCAGTCATACTGCAGGACAATATAACAATCTAGAAGCTTTCATTTCATGATTAAGTTTCTGTATGTGAGTCTGATTCCTTGGAAAATCCCAGAAGATCGAAAACAATTCCATACAGATGTGTAACACATCTAATAAATTTGGAACTGGCAGAATGTAATTTTAAGATTACTGGCTGAATAAGAGATGTACTGAGTCATCAAAAGGTACATAAACCTGGAACTTCACTTGATTTTGGACAAATCCTTTTTCAAAACTATACAGTACACATATACACACACATACAAAAACAAAAGTATGCACCTGTATAGCTACATTGTACCAGCTGAGTATGTTGTGGTAGCACTGTAGCCGAGGTGGGGTAAGGGGTTGTGTCAGGTGAAGTGAGCAGGGAAAGAAAGGAGGAGGAAAGTGGAAGGAACAGCTTGAGGAAGGATGGCATACAGCTGGGAGTGAGACAAAGTAAGTACACAGAATAGGATTATGACACCAGTGAAATCATTCTGGCTGCAGGCAGGGGATGCTGTGTGCAGTGCACAATGACATAGAGGAGTGGATTCGGAGGCTTCAAGGAAGAGGGCATTGGTGTATGGTGACTGACATTACATCCTGGAGTATTGTGGAGGTGCATGTGGGACAGTGGCTAGTCGAGATTCAGGCTAGGAGGACTATATCATTGAAGGATGAGCCTGAAGAACAACTCCCACCTTTATAATTAAGAGAAGCTCATGTTGGGTAGAAGGACTCAAATGTTATGGGTTGTGAAGCGGCCATTCTGTTTGAGCATGCTGAGGTCATCAGTGTTCTGCCACTAGGTAGTCAACTCTGCCATTGCCAAAGTTTGTTGTTCACTATTCATTTGGGTGGATGAGTGATTGATAGTCATGCCCACATAAAATTCTGCACAGAAATTACTGCACACCAGGTAAATGACATGTCTGCTTACACATGTGGCCCTGCCTCTGACAGGATAGGACAAGTGCATGACACCAGGTGTGGTGTGGTGGGTGGGTGTTTCAGACAAATCTCACACCTTTATATGACCTGCATGGTAAGAGGTTTGGGGTAGGTGTGGTTTAAGGATTGACTACAATATTGTGTAGACTGTGTGAGCAGTGGAGTACTACTTTGTTCTTTGAGAGGAGTGGGACAGATTGTGTGTAGGATGCTCCTCATTTCCAGTCACTACGATAAATAGTTGAAGCCCTGGAGAACGAAATGGTTCAGCTGTACCAGTCTGGGATGATACTGGGTGATGACGGATGTGCTCTTTTGCAGCTGGTTGCTGGGACTGGTTGAAGGATAAGATTCTGTGTGTAGGGGAAGGACGAGGAGGGGGGGGGGGGGAAGAGGGGATTAGACCTTCAGTATATTGAGTAAGGGATTTCCCATTCCCACAGATGCAATGTCTACAAGTGGCCAGACTATATGGAAGTAAGTTTTGGTGTGAAAGGCATTGCAGCTATCAACATGTAGGCACTGTTGATGGCTAGTGGGCCTGATATGGACAGCATTTTGGTTGAAACCATCAGAGTGGTGGAAGTGAAGATCCAAACAAGTGGCACACTTAGCTGAGGAGGACCAGGTGAAGTGGAAGAGAGAGAAGGTGTTGATGTGACTGGTGTTGTAGGAATGTGGATAGGTGTCTTGTCCCTGTTTCCTGATTAAGAATATATAAAAAATGAACCTGAACTAAACAAGAGGTTTGGGACTTTGGGTGGCTAGTAAGGCTTCCTCTAGATGGCTCATACACAGAATTGCACAGGAAAGTGCCATGATTAAGCCTATGGTAGTGCTGTAGATTTGTTTGTACATCCTTGATTCAAAAGAGAAGTATGAGTAACTAGTCCAATGTATAAGAAATGAGGTGGTGGGATTGGAGTCAGACGGGTGTTGGGAGAAATAGTGTTCAGTAGTGGTTTGGTCATGAGGATGGGGGATGTTGTAAACTGTGACATGCAGAAATCCAGGTGTCAATAATGTGAGGTCAGTGAAGGAAGTGGCTTGTTATTCAATACAACAGACTAGCCTGTAGGAATTCGTTGGAGGCACCTTCTGTCTGATGATCACTGTGTTTCACCACAACAGAGGAGAATTCTTTGTGTTCAGAGAGGATTATTAAACTTTTATCTGTCTTATGGTTCAAGATGGCTATTCTGTACTCCACTGAGAGATTTACATTCCCAGGAAAGTGCCTGGGATAGAAGTGTCAGGCAAAGTTGGAGATAATGAATTCCTAGAAGATAATCAGGCAGTGATTAGGTGGGAGTGGGGGGTGGTCATGGTTTGACAGCAGTTTGAAATGGGATGGGCCAGACTCAGTGTTCAATTTTGGTAGGCTTTTGTTAAAGGGACTGGTGGCAAACACATGTTCCTGCTGTAGAAATTAAAAAAAAAAATCCTCACTTGTTGGGTGTGTGCTTGGTGGTGGGAGGCCATTTAATTCTCACTTTTGTATTTTTCTTGACTAATTTGAAAACTGGGGCTTCTGTAGAAAATGTTTCTGAGTGCTAAGTTAAACTAAATTAAGTTTCTTACAGAAAAGGTCCTATAAAATTTTTTTCTAGGAGAAATAGTTTCCAAAATGTATTAATACTGAACCAATATCTATTATTTTGACAATGTTTTATTAGGCAATGTTCCAATCACATCATCTTCAGGCCTGTTTCACATCACAGAGGACAGAAAAATCACAGATTGCTGAAACTGATGTTTTAATGGTATAAAATATATTTTTACTGTTAAATGAAGTTGGTTAAGAAGAAGTATTAAATTTGCGTACCACATCTAGGCACAGTAGAGCCATATGGACAGATTCTACGCAAATCTCTGCACACTGTTCTGACATGTTGGGGAAAATTTACTCTTAGTCATTTTGTATGGTGACTGTAGCATTTTTCAGGAAAGACAATTTCCCCCACACTGAGCGCTGCTTGCTTCTCAGTTTACAGACAGACTATACCTCCCCAGGATTTTCTGTCCAGTTCTGTTATGAGAGCAGATAAAATAACTTCACTGAGCTATTGCTTATTTGCAGCCAGTTGGCTGTGTTAGCTCTCCATTGAAAATTATATATGGTTGCTGAAAGACAGCTATTTTCAAAACTGTTATATAATAGAGTTATTTTCAGTTTATTGACTACTTTTTTTCAGTTGTTAAGTTATACAAAAAAGCTCAGCAGATGGAGCTGTCAGCTGCCTACCACACTGAAAAGCCCATTCCAAGTGTAAAACACAGTCAATACATATTTCATTTCTCCATTATCAATGGGTGGAATACTTTTCACAGCATAAGGATTATCAAATGCATCACCCTATCCTCACCTCTCCCCAATACCTTCAGAAGACCAAGGCTTAAACAGTTGCCCTCTGCAATGGAAGTAGGTCACCTAGCTTCTATATAGTAGTAGTAGTAGTAGTAGTAGTTTTATTCATCCGTAGATCTCTTTTTACAAGGATATAGGACATGTCAAAGTATTTACAAGCTTAGATCAATTTACAATAAGCTAATTTGTATACACATATATTTACAGACTTCTAGTTAGAGACAATCATTAGATTTTACTCCTGGTATACAATAATTTATTTACAAATAACTCATTAAATAATGTACTGCCACACTATTCACTCATATTTCACTATCAGTCACTGCACACACTATACACACATTGTTTCATAACACTTCACTCACTACATACACACACACACACACACACACACACACACACACACACACACACACAGGTGATCCTTGGGCCATTTTCTGTAGTGCAAGTTCCCATTTGCTATCCTGAAAAACTGAGTCAGCATCCCTTCATAATGAGTGAGATGTTGAGCTCAGAAAGAGGAAGAGGTGTTAGTATTGTGCTATGCATAGCTTGAGGGGAGAGTGTCTCTAGAAAGGAAAAAAGAAGAAAAATAATAAAGTGAAGGTGTTATGTGGAATATTGGATGTTTTATAATCATCATTATTATTATTATTTGTTTGTATAACATTTTTTTTATCAAACCCCTACTCTGCTTTATCTAAGTAATCCTTCAATGTATAAAATGTATTGCATAACAGGTACTTTTTAGCTGCCTTCTTAAATAAGTGTATTTTTGAAATTTCTTTAATCTCTTTTGGTAATTTATTGTACAGTTTTATTCCTTGGTAGAAAATGCTGTTTTGAGTTTTATGTTTATTTTTTCTTGGTAAATGTAAGTTGAGTCTATCTCTTGTTGCATGGTCATGGACAGAGCTGTTTGTGCAGTAATTGCCAATGTTACTTTTGATGTGTACAACTGACTGGTAAATGTGTTCACATGGAGCAGTTAAAATTCCCAGTGTTTTGAACAGATCTTTACAATGTGCTCGACTACTATTTCTGGTTATTATTCTTATGGCTCTTTTCTGGAGTTTGAAAATTGTGTTCATATTTTGTGGATTTGTTCCCCCAAAAAGAATGCCATAGCTAAGAATTGAGTGTACATATGAATAATATGTAACTAAAAGACACTGCATGTTACACACAGATGATAGAATTCTAAGGGCATAACATGCTGATGACATTCTGTTTGCAAGTACCTTTGTGTGTTCGCACCACTTCAGCTGAGAGTCAATATTCATTCCTAGAAATTTTGCATTTGTTACACAGTCTATAGAGGTGCCATCTACATTTAATTTAACATTGTCATTTTTCCTCTTCAAACTGAAGTTCATGGCATTAGTTTTCTTTATGTTTAATGTCAATTTGTTGCTTATTGACCAATCGTAAACTTCCTTGAGAGTTTCATTTGCTTTCTCGGTAAGGAGTTCTCTTGTTCTCTCAGTGACTATAATATTGCTGTCATCAGCGAAGAGAATTTTCTCACCATGAGTAACACTACTGGGAAAGTCATTGATGTATATCAGGAATAGTATTGGTCCTAATATGCTACCTTGTGGAACCCCTATATTAATATGTTTTGGTTCTGATAAGTATTTTACTAAATGTTTAGATCTATTTGAAGTATGTGTTATCTCTACTCTTTGTACCCTATCTGTTAGGTATGATCGAAACCAGTCATTAGCTACCCCTCTTATTCCTAATGCTTCTAATTTATTTAATAGAATCTTGTGGTCGACTGTATCAAAAGCCTTAGAAAGATCCAAAAATATGCCTGTGACACACTCATCTTTATCAAGAGCATTAAGTACAACTTTTGTGAATTCTACTATGGCTGACTCCGTATTTTTGCCACTTCGAAAACCAAACTGTGATTTGCTTAAAAGATTGTATTTATTCAGATAATTCATTAATCTGTCTTTCATAATTGCTTCTATTATTTTTGAGAATGCTGACAGCAGGGAAATGGGCCGGTAATTTTCTATGTCTTCTGCATTACCTTTCTTAAGCAAAGGTACAACTCTTGCCTGTTTTAGCTGCTCTGGAAATGTCCCTGATGTGAAGGATTCATTTATTATATTTGTTAATGGGCCTTGTATAATCCCTATGCATTGTTTCAGTACACACATTGGTACATCATCTAAGCCTTCTGACTTTTTATTTTTTAGCTTTTGAACAGTTTTATTGACTTCATTCTCTGTGGTTGGAAGTAACATCATTGTATCTAGTGCAACAATTTTTGCAGGTGTTATATTTGTTTTGGGGAATTTTTGCTGTAACTTCTCTGCAATACTTGAAAAATGCTCGTTTACATAGTTTGCTAAGTGTTGTGGATCATTTATTACCTTATCCCCCTCCCTTAGCAGTATGTTATTCTGCGTTTGTTTGCCTCTCCCCGTTTCCTTTTTTATAACATCCCAGACTGCTTTGCTTTTATTCTCTGCATTATATATTATTTTGTCATTAAATGACTTTTTTGCAGCAATCAGCACCTTCCTATAAATCTTTTTGTATCTAAATTCAGATATTTAAAAACAAGTTAAGCAATACATTACAGCAGACTTGTGTTCTAGAACTGAATATGACCAGTCCTGTTTCATCAGACATATACACACCTATCTAGAAAGTGTGGCAAGTGGCTCCACTTAGTGCTGCCCACTCTACAAATGATAGTATTTCCTAAATGAAAGAGGTTCTGCAATCTACCAGAAACAGAGTTAAGAGTGAGAGAAGTACACTAATTCACCATCAAGTAGTTACACCACAGTGTTAATGACAGACAGTAGCCAGGTGCCAAATTTACCAATCCAACCCCTTTTTGACCAACACTCCACAGATCACCAAAAAAAATCATATTTACAAATTAAACACTTCTCAGCCATAATATAGAGGAATGAATTTTACACAAAAGTTCATTTAACAGCTGCAAATAAGTAGTCAATTAATAAACTGAAAATAACTTCTCTACACAAACCCAAGCTCAGTGAAGTTATTTTGCTACTCACATTAGGAAAAAAGTACAGAAAATGTTGGAGAGGAATAGCCAGTCCATTAACTGAAAAGCAAGTGTACTTGCGGTGGGTGAAATGGCCTTTCCTGGAAGAATGATGAAATTGATATACAGGATGATCAAGAAACAATTTCCTCCCTAGATGTGTAGAACGACGTGCAGAGATTTACATACATTCTGTTCACATATGTTTCTTGCATTAGTGTTGTAACTCATACCTGTACTCCATGTGTATTAATTAACTTTGTAAGAATAAACATCCCTCCCCACACCTTTCAGATATTTATGCAGCACTGTGTCACCAGTGAATCATAAGGAGAGCCTTGGAAAGACCCTGTTACAGCCTCAGAACAGAATTATCCATTAATACAGGTCTACAGGTATTGCATTTGTATATGGCAATGGATATTTAAAATTTGTTCTTAACACACTTCATCTGACAATAAACTTTAATTTTAAACCATTAAAATATAATTTTTAATGAATGTGGTTTTTCATCTCCTGCAAAACTGAAACTATTACTCTTAGAGAAGAAATGAAACGGATCTTTTTTGTAGGATGGTTTATGTAATTTAATTTTGTTCTGGGTAACATTTTTGTTGGGAGCCATGGGTTTTAAGTTATTTAAGAAGAACATAAAAAAGTAAAATATAAATGCTCCTCCATCCCCACACATCATCCCAACACTCTGGACTTTTAATATGTTGTTCATGGCACTCTGTCCTACCACTGTATAAAAACCTGCAACTAGATGTATTTTTTCTCCTGTTTCACCTACTTGGTCTTTGCTGTTTGGGTTAAAAGGAGAGTGGATCTTTGATAAGTCCTGCAAGATTAACCTTGGGTTTGGGGCTAAAGATGAGGTCTTTTGATGGGACTTAAACTTCTGTAGAATTAAGCTTTTTGGTGGATAGGTTGACAACATTGTTTTGGGTTGTTTAAGTTCTGGGTTGTGAAATGTTCTGAGCGAGTTTTGGGGGATGTTGCCAATGGAGAAAAGATCAGAAAGGCAGGTCATAGACTCTATGGGGAATTAATTGGGATTCACTGGGGTTTAGGAATATGGGGGTTCACTGGGGTTTAGGAAGTTAATGATGGGCAATGAGTGGTGTTATGAGGTGGAAATGGGATGTCAGTAAATTGGAAAATTTGTTGAGGTGGTGTCTCAATTGCTTTCTCATAATTCTTTCATAGGAACCAAGCTGTACCTTGCACACAGTTGTAAAACAGTGAGAAGTTCAGAGAGAAAAATTTAAGTGTCATAAATTTGCACAGGATAGAGTAGCTTGGAGAGCTGCAGCAAACCAGTCTCTGGACTGAAGACCACAACAACAACAATTTTGAATTTGATACTGGAGTGTTCTGGACAATTATCAACAGTAATTTGGAGTTAATGATTTCCTCATAAAAATTACTTATTCAAATTCAGACTCTGACTGATGATTAGGGTCTACATTTATTCAACTATGATATCGTTATCAGAAGAAAGAAAACTGGCATTCTATAGATCGGAGCGTGGAATGTCAGATCCCTTAATCGGGCAGGTAGGTTAAAAAATTTAAAAAGAGAAATGGATAGGTTAAAGTTAGATATAGTGGGAATTAGTGAAGTTCGGTGGCAGGAGGAACAAGACTTTTGCTCAGGTGAATACAGGGTAATAAATGAAAAATGAAAGAGGGGTAATGCAGGAGTAGGTTTAATAATGAATAAAAAAGAATAGGAGTACGGGTAAGCTACTACAAATAGCATAGTGAACGCATTATTGTGGCCAAGATAGACATGAAGCCCAAGCCTACTACAGTAATACAAGTTTATATGCCAACTAGCTCTGCAGATGATGAAGAAATTGATGAAATGTATGATGAGATAAAAGAAATTATTCAGGAAGTGAAGGGAGACAAAAATCTAATAGTCATGGGTGACTGGAATTCAATAGTAGGAAAAGGGAGAGAAGGAAACATAGTAGGTGAATATGGATTGGGGCTAAGAAATGAAAGAGGAAACCGCCTGGTAGAATTTTTCACAGAGCATAATCTCATCATAGCTAACAGTTGGTTTAAGAATCATGAAAGAAGGTTGTATACATGGAGACACAAGAAGGTTTCAGATAGATTATATAATGGTAAGACAGAGATTTAGGAACCAGGTTTTAAATTGTAAGACATTTCCAGTGGCAGATGTGGACTCTGACCATGATCTATTGGTTATGAACTGTAGATTAAAACTGAAGAAACTTCAAAAAGGTGGGAATTTAAGGAGATGGGACCTGGATAAACTGAAGGAACCTGAGGTTGTACAGAGTTTCAGGGAGAGCATAAGGGAACAATTGATAGGAATGGGGGAAGGAAATATAGTAGAAGAAGAATGGGTAGCTTTGAGGGATGAAAGAGTGAAGGCAACAGAGGATCAAATAGGTAAAAAGATGAGGGCTAGCAGAAACCCTTGGGTAACAGAAGAAATATTGAATTTAATTGATGAAAGGAGAAAATATAAAAATGCAGTAAATGAAGCAAGCAAAAATGAATACAAACTTCTCAAAAATGAGATCGACAGGAAGTGCAAAATGGTTAAGCAGGGATGGCCAGAGGACAAATGTAAGGAAGTAGAGGCTTATCTCACTAGGGGTAAGATAGATATTGCCTACAGCAAAATTAAAGAGACCTTTGGAGAAAGGAGAACCACTTGGTTGAATATCAAGAGCTTTGATGGAAACCCAGTTCTAAGCAAAGAAGGGAAAGCAGAAAGGTGGAGGGAGTACATAGAGGGTCTATACAAGGGCGATGTACTTGAGGACAATATTATGGAAAATGGAAGAGGATGTAGATGAAGATGAACTGGGAGATATGATACTGCGTGAAGAGTTTGACAGGGCACTGAAAGACCTAAGTCGAACCAAGACCCCGGAGTAGACAACATTCCATTAGAACTACTGACAGCCTTGGGAGAGCCAGTCCTGACAAAACTCTACCATCTGGTGAGCAAGATGTATGAGACAGGCAAAATACCCTCAGACTTCAATAAGAATATAATAATTCCAATCCCAAAGAAAGCAGGTGTTGACAGATGTGAGAATTACTGAACTATCAGTTTAATAAGTCACAGCTGCAAAATACTAACACAAATTCTTTACAGACGAATGGAAAAACTGATAGAAACTGACCTTGGGGAAGATCAATTTGGATTCCGTAGAAATGTTGGAACACGTGAGGCAATACTGACCCTACGACTCATCTTATGAGAAAGAATAAGGAAAGTCAAACCTACGTTTCTAGCATTTGTAGACTTAGAGAAAACTTTTGACAATGTTGATTGGAATACTCTCTTTCAAATTCTGAAGGTGGCAGGGGTAAAATACAGGGAGCGAAAGGCTATTTACAATTTGAACAGAAAGAAAATGGCAGTTATAAGAATTTAGGGGTATGAAAGGAAGCAGTGGTTGGGAAGGGAGTGAGACAGGGTTGTAGCCTACCCCAATGTTATTCAATGTGTATATTGAGCAAGCAGTAAAGGAAACAAAAGAAAAATTTGGAGTAGGAATTAAAATTCATGGAGAAGAAATAAAAACTTTGAGGTTCGCCGATGACATTGTAATTCTGTCAGAGACAGCAAAGGACTTGGAAGAGCAGTTGAACGGGATGGACAGTGTCTTGAAAGAAGGGTATAAGATGAACATCAACAAAAGCAAAATGAGGATAACGGAATGTAGTCGAATTAAGTCAGGTGATACTGAGGGAATTAGATTAGGAAATGAAACACTTAAAGCAAAATGACTGATGATGGTCAAAGTAGAGAGGATATAAAATGTAGACTGGCAATGGCAAGGAAAGCGTTTCTGAAGAAGAAAAATTTGTTAACATCGAGTATAGATTTAAATGTCAGGAAGTCATTTATGAAAGTATTTGTATGGAGTGTAGCCATGTATGGAAGTGAAACGTGGCCGATAAATAGTTTAGACAAGAAGAGAATAGAAGCTTTAGAAATGTGGTGCTACGGAAGAATGCTGAAGATTAGATGGGTAGATCACATAACTAATGAGGAGGTATTGAATAGAATTGGGGAGAAGAGGAGCTTGTGGACAACTTGATGAGAAGAAGGGATCGGTTGGTAGGACATGTTCTGAGACATCGAGGGATCACCAATTTAATATTAGAGGGCAGTGTGGAGGGTAAAAATCGTAGAGGGAGACCAAGAGATGAATACACTAAGCAGATTCAGAAGGATGTAGGCTGCAGTAGGTACTGGGAGATGAAGCAGCTTCCACAGGATAGAGTAGCATGGAGAGCTGCATCAAACCAGTCTTAGGACTGAAGACCACAACAACAACATGATATCGTTACATTTAAAATACTCTTTTTAATTGTTTCCCAATGACAAATAAGAATAACTTTTTCAGATCAGCCTGAATTACAGCTAACCAATACAATAAATCTTTTTTTAGAGATCCCCCACTCCCCTGGAAACACTAGTCTCCCTAAACAACAATGATTTATAAGCCTGTTTTCTCAACACTGAAGACATCTTTTATAACATATTGCTCAAGTACTGAAGCCAACATATACTGCAATGAATCTGTAGCTATAGTTGGTGAGCTTCTTTATTCCTTTTCTTTATACATTCCAAGCAAGCATGGATTTGCATGAAATTCAATACTTTTTTGCTGTGCTAATTCATCAACATTTTCCAGCTATAAATATTTGGATATAGGAGTGTTCTGGAACCAAGTTTGCCGGCCGCGGTTGTCTCGCGGTTCTAGGCGCGCAGTCCAGAACCGTGCGACTGCTACGGTCGCAGGTTCGAACCCTGCCTCGGGCATGGATGTGTGTGATGTCCTTAGGTTAGTTTAAAACAAAGCTTGAAATAAAGATATGTTGATTTTTTGGTGGGTGGGTGGGGGGAGGGGCAATATCTGGCTCTTCTCTTCTTGTACCTAACCATAAATCAGACTCAAATCCTTTTGTATTACTAATAAAAACTGTTTTATTTGCTCAAACCACAAGCATATTAGTCTATGGCTCAAATTCAACATGTCACGCACAGCCTTTATGGTAGATGAATGCATTTACAAATGGTTCACAGCAAACAGTTCAAGTCTTACCCACATTTCAGATAATTAAGAGTGACTTGCTGGCATCAGAAATAAATTTGAATGATAATAAGCTAAATTAAGTACTATGTTTAAATGTCTCCTGGGTATAAAAGTTCTTTTTCACAGTTATTTCATCTACGTATATCTATCTTCACATGTTCTACATCCCTGAAGGTTCTCCTTTGGATGGAATTTACAAAACATGATTAATGTATTAATTATTCAATAAAATAACATCTAGTTTGAAGGAATGAATGAGGATCTACGTGCAAGAGGATAGACCCTCCTCTCCCTCCCCCTCCCCCCCCCCCCAAAAAAAAAAAAAAAGACTTTAGGAAAGCGTTACAACAACTGCAAAGGTTTATTCACAAATGTTTTCAAAGAATAAGCAAAAGTGCAAAATCATAACATAGTACTACATACACACACTATACTCAGATGTATCCTACATTTTCTATCATTGTGAGAAGTACTGCAGGATGATTATATATAAGCAGCTAGAAACAAGTTATAGACTCACGTTAATAGTGACCATTCTGCTTGGTTGACTCACGTTGACAGCAACATGGCTTCTCTCAAATTGTACAACTGGTCTGTCCTCCACATCAACTATCTTCACATGAAGTTTAGAGACAATTCCTAACTCAGCTGCACCTGCAAAACTGTATTTGGTATGACTTCACGAATAGCACACCAAACAAAGTAATCACACAGTTTTGTTTTCAAAAGTAAAGTAGCTGTAACATGTATATTGATAATATTTCAATAACAAAATATGTACCAAACTTCTCTAGGTAATCTATAGTTCCCTCATAATCTGCTAAGAAATTAAAATTACAGCACTTTCCCTAAAATTAGTTTTGAAGGTTTGCTAAATCTATTGATCTACATTTTCCTCCCCTACATTTGTAGATGACATTAGATGTTTCAAATTAAATTATGGAAAAACTTAATATTTCTCGAACGATCAGCGGACTCTCCTGTGGAAATCTGTTTGTATGTGGCTGTACATACAATATTGATATGTAAGATGTGGAGGTTAGTCAGTGCTGGACTGAATCCTCATACTGGGTTAATAATTTCAGATCTGGTACACTGAATGTTATGTGTATATTAGCAGAATGTCTCCACAGATATTTAGACAGATGCTGTGAAGCGATTCAAGAATTTCTATGTAAATTCTAGAACCACTTAGCCTTCTACCGTCTCGAACACATGATATTCTAGAGTGTGGGATGGTAGAATCCTACCTACTGCATGCCACATGTTTGTGTGTGCAGGTTTAAAATCAGTCATGGGAAGAAAGTAGACGCAGTGGTCAGATGGCACTGACAAGTACATGTCGGGCAATCCATAGAGGTTTTAGTGAGTGTGTTTGGAAGAACTGTGGAGTTTATAGGCTGCTCTGTGCTTATTGTGTCATTGACTATTCTTATGTGAAACAAGTACAGTTGAAAAAGTTCTCTTGTATCCTCCTGACTCAGCCTTTGAAGAGGCAAGACGTATTTTCTGATTCATTTCAAGAAATTCATGGTAATCAAACCAACGTTCATTTAACTGTAGCTCCTTTTGTTTCTAATGTTTGACAATATGAAGTACTTACAGAAAGTTACATATGTATGTTGAAAGTGTGAATTATATTGTGCATGAAAGTCAAATACATCAGTAACTGACGAAAAGGAAAGTTTGTATGTCTACTTTCACACTTTCAAGCGTCACAACACGTTAGAGTACAGCTCAAGTGTTTGGGATCCCTATCAGGTCTGACAATAAAACCCCCACCATTCTGGTAATATAATCCTCTATTATGGTTTGCCCAGCTAGAAAGTCACAATACTTAAACTAACTTATGGTATGAACCACACTCACACACACCCATGCCTGAGGGAGGACTTGAATCTCCAGCAGGAGGGGTCTCACAATCCGTGACATGTCACCGCAAACCGCACACTCTGCGTGACAGTTCATCATTTCACAAATATCAACAGATGAGACTAGATGTGGTTGCAGTGCTCATGGAGGATCCATCAGCAGAAATCCAGTATATTGTAGCCACACTAGCAGATACCCTTGGTATTAATTCATTAAAAATGCACTGGTCACATGCTTGTTGCAGTCAGAAGCAAAACAGCTAGACAAGCTTTTGCACACATAGGAGCTCAGAGATTGGGCAATGTCACAACCTATAGAACATTTACACACATTGGCAAGTGGCACTGTAAGTGATGATGTGCTATGGAATATATGATTGTCTCGACTGCAATCAGACACCCAAAAATTCTCAGTGTGTGTGAGTGATTGACATTCACTGGCACAAATGGCTGACAGGATAGTTGAAATTTATCTGGCATCAAGTCTCTCAACATTGATGGTGCAACAAGAAAATGTGCCCATGGTGATGCTAGACTGCCTGAAATTGCAGCTGGTGGAGTTAGCCACACATTAGCTGCATTACAAATAATACACAACCATCAACAGCTATACTGCCAACAGTCATGAGGTCATAACTGATTTCAATCAGCACAGAACTTAAGTTGTTACCACAGGAAGTTTGGTAATGATGTACAAAAGTGTACACCACCTTGCAAGTGGAAGCATGAATCACACACTGTAACAGCACCAACTTTTACTGCAAACATGCACTGACGTTTTTTGATGGACCTTTACATGAAAGTGCAATACCAGGTCAAGTTGGGGCAGAAGTGTCAGTAAATCCAACAAATTGCTTATCATGCAAGAGCTATGATGACTGATGCCTGTTAACCACTACTGACTCCAAGACTACAATGTATGGTTGAGTAACATTACTCCTTAACCTGGGGCTATGTCGTGTGTTTGAATGGCAGTTTATAGTGACAGATATATCACACCCTATTATCAGAGCAGATTTTCTTGTCCTTCTACAAACTTACTGCCAAATTTGTGACAGCAGCAGCTAAACCAGGATGCCATTTGGACTATGCAATGTGACTCAGACCTTCCACTGCTTTATGGATGCAATGATAAAAGATTTACATTTTTACTATGTGGACATAAATGATATGTTGGTGGTGTCTACACAAAAAAATGGAGGTCATAAGCAAATACTCCCTACCTACCACAGACAAAGGACTATGATGGTTCCTAGGAGTAGTAAATTTCTATGGTTCATTCATTCATTCATTCACAATCACATAGTGATAACCACACTGTTGAATGAATTCCTTAAGGGAACACCAATGCCTAACTGCAGAGTGCCTTGAACCAGCAAGGCAGACACTGTGTTTCAGCCTGTGAAAACAGCTACAACAGAGGCTGCCCAGTCAGCAAACACAGCTGCACACATCCCACTTCTTGCTTATATTCGTTTTTGATGCTTTGTCCACTGCCATTGGTGCTGCACTTCAGCATTATGTTGATCATTATTGGCAGGGTATTGCATTCTGTAGTCATAAGTTGTTACCATCTAAGCAGCATTGGGCAACATGGGTTACCTGTATGCCGCTTATGCTTTTTCAAAAAATTCACATCCACATTAGAAGGGTGAGAGTTCACTATCTATATGAATCATAAGCTCCTTACCCATATGCCTTTAAAGTAAAGCTGCAACACTTAAATCGTATCAGCCAGTTCATGACCAGCATTGTGTAGATGGAAAGGAAGCTAAATATTCCAGCTGACACACTTTTGTGTGTGGAAACAGTGAATTTTGCACCAGATGACATTACATGTGTGGATGCAGTGACAAATGCTATTGATTATGAGATCCTCATGCACAGGCAGCAAAGTGATAGTGAGTTGTGTGATTTATTGCAACAATCAAAAGGATTGAGGTTCAGGTCATGACATCGCTTGAAGAAAATGTAAAGTTATATTGTGATGTAGAAAAAGGCAACAGCTTCAATGCACAATCTTGTACACTTGGGAGTAAGGAGTACTGTCAGATTAGTCAAACAGAACCTTATATGGCCAGATATGAACAGAGACTGCAGAAAATTTGTGAAGTGATGAACAGTGGCCAGAGGAATAAAATCACGTGGAACTTCAGAGCACCAATTGACCACATTTTATCAACTAAAACAGCATTTTGAACATGTGCATACTGACAATGTAGGCCCACTCACAGCATCAATGGCTACAGTATTGCCTCATGGTGGTAGACAGGTTCACCAATGAATATAATGAAGATTGGCATGGCTGAAACTGTAGTGCAAACATTTTTTCATGGCTGTATTGTCCAATTTGGAGTTCTGCTGACAATTACCACTTATCAGCAATGGGAATCTGAAGCCTACATATTCAGAGCATTGGCCGTATTATGAAGTATGAAGTATATATATGCACCACAGCATGTTCCACAATAGCTCATCTGTCGATTTCCCCTCATGCAATTGCCCTTTTGCTGTTCTAGTCGGTTTTTGACAATTCTTTTTGCAGTATCCATGTATAACTCCCCACAACTATAAAGAATGTACAAATTTCTGCTTTTTCCAGTGGTTAGTGAGCATCCTTAGCTGATTTGACGTGATCTTGTATCTTCCGGGTGGGTTTTTAGAGTACCATGATGTTCCACTTTTTCAAGAGTTTTTCTGTGCCGTCATTAAAGTCCTTAATCAAAGGCAAGAAAACTTCTGATTTCACTGATGCTTGAGCATTGATATGATTTCTATGTGGTGTTCGTAATGTTCTTTTTACCTCAGCAAATGAATAACCATTCTTGAGCAATGCATTGGTGAGATGTTTTAATTCTGTGTCAAGTAGCTGTTGTTTACAGATGCTGCCTGCTCTATCTGCCAACATTTTTATGATGCCCTTCCATTGTTGTGGGTGATGGTTCAAATCCTAGTGTAAGTAATGGTTGGGGTGTGTGGGTCTTTGGTAAAACGTGTGCCCCAAGCTACCACCCACAGCTGAAGATGAGGCATTCGTTTTTAATGTTAAATCCATTCAACCACTGCATAATAGCCTGGAACATTTTATTAACTGTAACTATGAGTTATTACCAAATATATATGGGAATCAATATCTTGTTTTCTCTGATACCCACATACTTACTGTATTTCTTCGATGCTAGGCAGTTGTTGATGTAGTTGAATCCAGACTCATATAAAATAATTGTCTGTTGATTGTCATTTGTACATTAAATGATATTATGTAAGCATAAAACTCCTTCATGATTTTAGTGAATATTTCTTACAGCTATTGGAGAGTTCTGGTGGATTTGTATGTAATGCTTGCATTGTTAACAAACTATTTTTTTCATGCTGTAGAAATGGGGAGTGGTTTATACAATTACAGACAGAAAAGAACTGTAAGGTGGAAAATTATTATTGTTATTATTATTATTAAAATAATCTCCACTGTGATAATGCAAATGTGTGATCAACTACTGGAACCCAAGTAAGAACAAATCTTCAGAATAACAGCTTAACAAGCCCTTCCACTTCATTCTCATTTGAAATGTCTTGCCACGTAATGGTTCCTTGAAGTATTGTAATGTTTTTGAGGGTATAGGTTTTTATTTTACAGAGTTTTGGTATTTTCACATATTGCTGAGTATGGCTTTGGTTTGTTTTGCAATAGATGTAAAATGAAGTATGAAATTCACTGCCACAATACTAGAGGTAATAATAATTCCTGTACAGATTACATATCTCTGCCTAGAGTTTAGAATGGTGTTTTATATTCTGGTGAAACTTCGGTAACAGGTGATCAGCAGATATTAAGTAGGAAATTGAAAATTCTCAGATACACAAAGTAAAAGACTAGCACATCACCCACTCATACAATTTTATCAGATCCAGACACAGGAAAATTGTATATATCTCCAGTGTCCATATACATCTTGTGTGGTAGTGGTGTATGGCAAGGGGGTTGGGGGAGGGCTGCTTTTGTATGTTCATGCATTTCTTCACTCTTTCCACATTGTCATGATGATGCAGGAATTTGTGAATCGTGAAGTGTGAATATGAATAAATTTGAGACTTTGTGGATTTTCTCTCTCTCTCTCTCTCTCTCTCTCTCTCTCTCTCTCTCTTCACACACACACACACACACACACACACACACACACACACTCGCTTTCTCTCCCCCCCTCCTCCCTCTCTTGTCACCTGTACATTGTCTTCAATAAAGTGGTATTTCTCTATGTACAGATCATGCATTCAATATTCTACACCTGTCTCTGCATCTCAAGTTTCCACAATAGTGATCCCAATGATTCATGATGACCATATACGAAGTAAAATGCACGTGATACAGTTATGACAGCGCGACCCACACATGTGGAAATTTGAACACAATGCTGATGGTTTCCATTCTTGACAGTGAAGTGCTTCTCATCCAACTCTTCCACTGTCTTTAGACATCAATTATGCAAGTTAAGTGCTTTAGTTCTGTGCTTCAACTTAAGATGCTGGTCCTGAACAACTGACAGCAACAAACAATCTACTATGGAACCTCTTTGCTGCACCCTACTTGCCAAACTCCTATGCAGCAATTGCACTGCAACACTCTGGTTGCAGAGATTTGTATTTGTTCAACATGGACAGCACATATTTGGCACCATGTGCAAATTCATTTGATCTGCCCTTGCTCCACCAGTTGTCCTATTTTTGAAAATGACCACAGAACAGACCTAGGTTCGTCCAGATCAATCTTAAACCTGACCAATGATTGTGGACAATTTATTTCTAAATATCTGTGTTGTAAGTGAACTTTCACATTTGCCACAGCAACAGCCTTGGCATCCTTCCTCTCATGGAGCAGCCAAGCCTGACAGGCTTTGCCCTGTCACCTCTGATTCTGACATCACCACACCCAGGTGGTGCATGTCAACAAAGCCTGGCCTCCCCACAATCCACTCCATGCCTGCGCATATGCAGAGCATCACCATCATTGTCCACCCAGGTCTTCAGAGAATTCTGCCAAGCATGCTGCTTCTGCTCCTACACAGAACAGCACCATCTGAATCACACTTAGGCCTGGGCAGAACGCTGCCAAGCATACTACGTTCTCACCTGTGCAGAGCATTGTCAACTGTGCTGTGCTACCACAGATGCCACACATGACCAACTCTACCACACCTGAGCAGAGTCACTTCCATGTGTATGATGTCCATGCCACAGCTCAGCACAGTGACCTGAAACCTGTCAAAATAAGTAACTTTGCAGTATGTGATCACACCCCACATGCTGTTACATCCATGTGTGACTGTTGCTTGCTTTATGACTGCTCAATAGTGCTCACAACAAGTCTATCTGTTTGAGAAGACTGTCCTGGTTGCCTCTACATACCACACAGCTGTAGTCACTCCACTGACAACATCTCCAATTGCACAAATGAATGTTATCTTTTCACCAACTTGGATTTTAATGAATGTTCAGTGGGACTTCCAATCTCAACCATGCCACTTCTGATAAACCACTTTCTGGCAGATGTCACCTCTGATATTAACTCAGTACCACTTGACGGCTCATTGGCAATGGACAAACCTACAGCTTTGCAACCACATGAAGCTGTCAGCTAATCAATCACAGTTCACAGGTCCATGACTCAGAATCTGAAGTTGTCATCATCTTGCCACTTCACATGGACATTTTCTCATAAGGTCATCGTGAAACCAGACCTATCAATGGACTTTTTATGCCAATTTTACCTCTCCTTGTTTATATCTCATGCTGTGGTCCTGCACTTCAATATGGACCGCTGCATCCCAGAACCTTTCACCCTAGCATTTCTTCCCCTACCTGATACACCAAAGATTCAGGGCAAAAAAAAAAAACAAAAAAAAACCAGTAAATCAGATGACACACTCAGGCAGTGTGCTTTTACAATGCTCCCACAATATAATGACACATCAGCTACCCTCACCACAGTGTATGAGCAACTCAGTGTCATGACCCACAACCATCACAATGGCAGGGCACTTGTGAATCTAGTCCTGATGACTGGTCATGCCTTCCCGATGTCTGACCATGCCCAACCGCTTCATCCTGCATCTGTGCTGTCACCAAACCCAGACATGAAACACAAGCATAACAGAACACCGTTTTTCTCTTTGCCACCTGGCTCCTTTGCTAATGGCATCTTCTGGCATGTCCCTCTGACTGGCCAGTGCACTGTCGCCATGTCTCTCTCCCATGACTTACCGGAATGCAGCTCAATCATCATCTTCACACATCACCAACTACACTGACTACATTCCCCTGGTTCCACATTCGATTACCACACAACTACCACAAGTTGAAGATTCTCTACAACACCACATTTGGAACATATCGGAGGAATTGAACAACACACACCAGTGCAACCACTGTCAGCTGCACCACTCATCTTCAACTGTCACTGACAATTTCAGTGCCTCTTCCCAACATGAATTCAACACAACAATGCTCGACTCTGTGACTGCATTTACACCTACATTGACTTCAACCAAGACCCAAAATGGATTGGTACCCAGCATTTCTGCCTCCTCTGGGTCTCCAGTGCTACATGGTCAGTCACCTTAAAGACCACACCCATCAAAGTTCGCACTTGCTAATAAATTAGTGATCCACATCAATTGCACTACCCTCTAAACATATCTCAACATACTCCATCACTTCAATCAGTACAGAGTCCCTTTGACATGCGCAGCCTGTGTAGAAAGCCTCACCACAGACACCCTACCCTCTCTGTTTGGTCTGACCACCTGTGTTCTGTGTGTACACATCAGACATTTCCCGTGTCAGCCACAGATATATCACTTGTCCAGCATTCATACAATGCCCAATGTGACTTCAAGATATGGCCCAGTGATGTCTCATGAAAGTGTCAGCCACAACACAACTGGTCATGTGCATCTGTGCCTCATTGCCTGTAAGAAACAGACTAACTGTGTCTGGTTCCTGCCCCCACAACACAGTTATTCAAAAGAGACTTACACCTGTGAGAAAGAGCCCAGCTGCATCCCCCTTCTGAGCCAACCATTAGACGGATGGTCAGGCAATCTTGCCATACATGATGCCAGATGCTAACTAACTGCCACGTCACCTTGTTGACCTCAGTGCTGCTTCTTCATTTCCTACCCTGTGCTCCACGCTGCTAGGCCTTTGTGGCAGCTATTGACCAGAACAACATCACTGGATGTCTTGTGTACATTGTCTTCAATAAAGTGGTATTACTCTATGTACATATCATGTATTCGATTTTCTACATATGTCTGTATCCCATGTTCCCACAAATTAATGAATCCAATAACTGTGTACTCTCACCTTTCTAAACAAAAAACTTATGAAAGCTATGTATTACTTATATGTCATGCCAGTAAAAACACTATCTGCTCTAAAATGGCGATTTTTTTAAAAGCATTTAAACATTTTCTTGGTTTGCCTGAGTTGACCTTAAATTAAATACAATGATGACCATCCTGCTTCTGAATCACTACTATGCTTTTTCTTCTGAATTCTCTCCACTAACTTGCTCTACGATTTCTAGGAAATGATCATCACAATTTTTGCATAGTGTAGGGTTACATATCATTTTCTTTATTCTACTTTTCTTGTAGACTCCAACATTTGCTTTTCAATGATCTCCATATTTTTCATTTATACTGACAAAGTTAACCTGTTTTTTTGCTTATGTATCTACTAGAAGGACTAAAAATAACATTTTAGATATATTTGATTGAGAAAATACTGCAGTTATTTTTTTATTTCTGTAAGCCTATTAGCCCGGGATATATCACATGACAAACATTTATAGGTACACATGAAGTAGAAGACATATAGCATTTAAAGTTGAATAATGATGACAAACCATTTGGGATTCTTTCCAGCTGGATAAAAAAGTTTTCTTCTCCTTCATACAATGAGTCATCAACAGGTTTTACTTCACAAACAGAAGATTTTGACCCTTTTTGGAATGTCACTACCTGCAGAGAAATGAAAACTGTATGAAATATTAACTTTGGGATGTTTAGAGGCCATTACTAAAAGATTTTGTTGATGGTTTCATATTGTGAAAAATATTCACAGAATTTTTTTAACAAATATTCTGACCATTTCACAGCTCAAGTAATTCATAAATGAAAAATTATGTCTTATAATTAATCAATTAATCATAAAGAAGCTAGCAGTTGTACTATTTATGTGCAAATGGTTGATGTGAATGGATCAATATCAGATGAAAGATGTACCCAAACCTTATTAAATTGCAAATGCTGATATACATATATCAAAAAAAGTTTTGCATCACCTCGATTCCCAGAACTCCTGAAGATAGATAGTGACTGTGGATACTGTATCACAGAGACAGTCCATTTGACTGTTCAGAGATGTCACTAATCCCACCCAGAGATGTAAACAACCATGCATGAGCAGCACCTTTTAGATGGAGGGGTCCGACAGCTGATCAGTTCCAGACATTCCACCGGGGAGGAGGAACAAGGCTCATGTTGTCTGTAGTTCAACTATGTCTAGACAGTTAATATTGTGGTTTGACTGCATCTGCATTGTTGTTTTGTATTGGGAAGGGCTCTCAACAAGGGAAATGTCCAGGTATCTAGGTGTGAAACAAAGCAATATTGTTCGGACATGGAAGAGATGCAGAGAGACAGGAACTGTTGATGACATGACTCGCTCAGGCCGCCCAAGGGCTACTACTGCAGTGGATGACCACTACCTACAGATTATGGCTCGGAGGAACCCTGACAGCAATGCCAACATGTTGAATAATGCTTTTTTTGCAGCCACAGGATGTTGTGTTAGGACTCAAACTATGGGCAATAGGCTGCATGATGGGCAACTTCACTCCTGACATCCATGGCTAGATCCATTTTTGCAACCATGACACCATGGAGCATGGTACAGATGGGCCCAACAACATGCCGAATCCACCGCTCAGATTTGGCATCATTTTCTCTTCACCGATGAGTGTCCCACATGCCTTCAACCAGACAATTGTTGGAGACATGTTTGGAGGCAACCTGGTCAAGCTGAATGCCTTAGACACACTGTCTACTGAGTGCAGCAGGGTAGAGGTTCCCTGCTGTTTTGTGGTGGCATTATGTGGGGCTGACGTATGCTGCTGGTGGTCGTGGAAAGTGCTGTAATGGCTGTATGATGCATGAATGCCATCCTCTGACAGATAGTGCAACCATATCAGGAGCATATGGGCAAGGCAATCATCTTCATGGATGACAATTCATGCCCCCATCATGAACATCTCATGAATGACTTCCTTCAGGATAATGACATCACTCAACTACAATGGCTAGCATGTTCTCCACACATGAACCCTATCAAACATGCCTGGGATAGATTGAAAAGGGCTGTTTATGGACAACGTGACCCACCAACCACTCTGAGAGATCTATGCTGAATCACCATTGAGGAGTGGGACAATCTTGTGGATAGTATGCCCTGACAAATACAGGCATGCTTCCGTGCAAGAGGATGTGCTACTGGTGTGTACCGGTGTGTACAGTAATCAGGACCACCACCTTTGGAGATCTCACTGTGTGGTGGTACACATGCAATGTGTGGTTTTTCTGAGCAATAAAAAGAGTGGAACTGATGTTTATGTTGATCTCTATTCCAATTTTCTGTACTTGTTCCAGAACGCTAAGAAACAAGGTGATGCAAAACTTTTTTTGATATGTGTATTACATAGAGGAGCTCAAAGCAACTGTTGCAGAGTAATGAATGAAACATCAAGTTACACACACATTTATGCCAGAGCTACAGAGTATTGAGTATGCTTATAGACTGTTTTCTTTGTTAGGAAATGAGGTATCAAATTCACAACACAAAGTAATCAACTTATTTAACTTACATCCATTCATTACTGCATAAAACTGGTTCAGTGATACCACAGAAAACATAAATTTATATCAGCAGATTGATATTTGAACATTCTTTTCTTAGTTTGTTTCACTTTTCTGTAACTTACATTTCTTTCTTTGAATGAGAACATGACAAAATATTATTTGCCACACTTAATGAATTATACAAACACACTTCATCAGACTGTTTGCATCCATTATTACACGAAAAACACCTGCTTCTTAATCCTCTCCTGTCCTCCCCTCCCCCCAAATCCTCTCTCTCTCTCTCTCTCTCTCTCTCTCTCTCTCTCTCTCTCTCTCTCTCTCTCGCTTTCTCTTTCAGGGGGTAATCTGTTCCATCATCTGAACACAGCAGAGAATATGGACTGAGAAACTGCAATATTGTTTTATATGCCATTGCCTGATTTGATTGCAATTCAGCATTTATTTGTTCACCCAAAAATCACAATTACAGCACAAGACAATTGCCTTCACAGAAATATCACTGTTTCATCACATCAAGTTATAAACACTGCAGACAAACAAAACATTAAATGTCAAAAGTTTAGAACTGAAAACACAAAAAAATTAAGCATGCAGTGAAGTTAACATACATAAAATTAAAGATGTCTCCAAAATGCATCTTTTAGTATGATTTGTTGTGATGAAGTGTGGGGAAATGTGATGTCACTGGATAAATATGCCTTCTATGGATCTTATCTTTGAATCAGTTTGTCATGTTATTTAGTACTTACATGTGAAACACAAAGAAGATACAATATCTAAACTTTTGGCTACAGTGATATTGCCCACTCTCAACCCTGTAATCATAGATGTGGTGGCAGACATGTTTAGCATAACTTGGGGTCTAAGTCAGTTCTGATCCATGAGTGTTTCAGACTTCCTTCCAAAGCCACACCTAACAATACATATATGTCTTCTAAGGGATGTGAGAAAATACAATGGAAATTTAATAAAGTAAACATCTGAAAACAATAGAAGTATGAAGAAAAGAAAACCAAAACTTGTTGAGTGGATACAAAATTTCATTAGTAACTAACAACAGTGAGAAAATTGTACAAACATTTCTTTAAATGTTTATGTATGCATCAGTTCATCAGAAGCACAGAAATTTGATCATTAAAGTAATGGCATTCCAAAGTAATGCCAGGAGTGATGTGAAAAAAATATTCCTTGTATGAAGAAAGAGAAGGTGGCAGAAAAGGAGAGTATTTCAACTGAAACCATTAAAGCTGTAGCAAAATGTTTGCAAAAGATGAAAACTGCCAAAACTGAAACAATTTTGTGTTTATTGTTCTTGCAAAGAAAAGAGATAGAGAAAGATAAAAAATATAGGCACATCAGCTTCCTAACTACAGTGTACTAGATATTTACTAAAACTGTCATTGGACGAAACATCAAATTTTAATTTGTCGAAGGAACAAGATGGCTTTAAAAATGGATGTAGCACAGTGGACCATTTACAAGTCACATAACTCATACTGCAATCTCAGTTTCTCAGCTAAGTAGTTTACCTGGATCTTGTTTGGAGATTTATCCGTGCAGCTCAAATAAGGTCCCTGATTTCTTCTTTTAACTTTCTACATATCCCTCTACACCTTATTAACATCTCAAATTCCCTAGGAAACACTCATCTGTGTGCTATGGTCTAAGAATATTAAAGTATACAACAAGCAAAACAACAGTACTGCAGGAATATTATGCACAGTTTCACTCACTGCTTCAATATGGGATCATTTTATGGGGACACTCAACACACAGCATAAAGGTTTTTAGAATGAAAAAAAAATGAAAAAAAAGCTCTAAGAATAATTTGTGGCCTTTAAAGATGGAGTCCTGTAAGTCTCATTTTAATGATCTTGGTGTTCTGAATGTCCAAGCTTGTACATTTATGAAATTATCTTGTTCACTAGAGACTACATCTTGAAAGCGGACAAACTAACCCCAAACAAAAATAAACACATCTATTGTACCAGAGGGAAATCAAACATTCACCAAAAATATCACAGAACTACAGGGTAGTGTCTTGACGTGTAGTAAAACCTATCCTCCTGGGGGAAAAATCACTGATAACAAATCCTGACAGCTCAGGAGCAGAAACGTGGAAGACACACTACTGGGCTACTCCTTCACTGCACCCATAATGTGGACAGGGGACACTTATCATTACCAAGAACCTTACAAGTGTGCCTCAGGTTAGGTTGTAACTGTACAAGATGAAAATGGCTAAACACATTGGTTTACAAGTCAGCATATGGAATGTTAGAAGTTTACATAGACCAGGAGCTGCCAAAATCATAGTGTCCAAGTTGGGGCAATATAGTTGATGTATGTATTACAAGAAACTAGATGGCAAGGGGAAGAGATTTTACATGACAATAAATCAGTAATCTTTTGTGGAGACTGTGAAGGCATGAACATCAAACAGTATTTGTGGTGAGTGATCATTTGCTACTGTAAGCAAGAGAATATCATATCTTACTATGTGGAATAAGTTTGAAGCTCACTTGTTCATACATAAGCACCAACAGACATAAGCAACAAAGTGAGTTTTATGAAGTACTAGAAAGAACAATGGAAAGCATAAGAATCTGAAATATTAAGATTATTTTGGGAGATTTAAATACCAAATTGGGACAAGAAGATGTGTGTAAGCTGACAATCTGTAGAGCTTCAAGAATTTCCGTGTAAATTCCAGAACCTCTCATCCTTCTACCTTCTCAAACACATGATATTTTAAAAATAAGTGTGAGACAATGTACATATTACATGACACGTGTTTGTGTGTGCAGGCTCAAAAGGAGTCACAAGCACAAGGTAGACATGACAGTCGAATGGCATCGACAACTGTTTGCTGCTCGTACCATGGAAGTTGTATTGTAAGAGCAAGAAGTAATCATGTAGTATTCCTTGTTGTTTTACAGTCTGTGATTATTGTTAAAGAAAATGAACAATTGATTACAGACATTTTAATTGTACTTCATGTGTTGGACTTGCTAGAAGCAAGACATGTCCATAAATTATGTGGATGTAAAAAGTATGCTACTGCAGAGGTATTTTATCAAGCACATCACAAGACAAATCGGTTGATTTATAAACAGTTGAGTATTGGTGTGAGATATTTTGAATTTGTTCTCTGTGGAAGTTGAAATGTACTATGTCTGAGTTTAAAGTATTCTTTGAGTACTAAATTATTTCAAAAATAGAGAGAGTGTCTTACAAATTCCCATAACCAGCATTATTCTTTGGAGAAGAAGGTTTTGGAGATCGACAGAGCCAGCAATCCAGAAAAGAAGATCGGCTGCACAGATCAAGTAAGCCAACCAATGTGAGAGAGGTGTGGATTTTGCTTGCAATCTGAAGTCACACCACTTTTTATCATCACACATCATTAGAAATCAGAAAACAGAGTAAACATGTGGAAACAGATGACTGTGGACTGTGCCTCATTAGTTTTACATTAAGCCAGAACTATGTGATGAGCTAAGTGTCCTTCCCCCACAAACAGATATACAAAGGTGCATGGACTTTCCCAGATGGTAACACCACCAATCAGATTGATAATATTCTTATACATGAGAGGTGCAAGAAGTATATGACAGATATTAGAGATTTCAGAAGGGCTAATGCAGATGCAGACCATTACTCAGTAATCAGAAAATTACAACTACAGCTGCACTATAAAAGAAAGAAGAATGGCATGGTTAAGAGACAGTATGATGTTGAGAAGCTAAAGATCCACAATTGTGCCACAAGTATGATATGAGAGTGCACAACAAAATTTGAAGTCCTGGTATCAAGCCACAATGATGAAAGAATTGTTAATGATTAATAGGAAGAAATAAAAATTGCTGTAACTGAAGTAGCAAGAGAAAATCTAGAAGAAAAATGCCAACAACCAGAAAGAACTAGTTCAACGATACGTGTGAACAAGCCATGAAGGTCAGAGCAAATGAAGCACACATGCTGGGTAGAAATTGTGCAGGAAAACAGGAAGCAGACAAGAACATAAAAAGAGAAACAAGCAAGATTCTAAGGACAGAGAAAGGAAAATTCACGACCAACATGGTCAATGAAATCGAGAGAGCACACAAAATATTTGACAGTAGAAAATATTTCAGATGATGAAATATGTGTGGAATGGTCAAAAAATGAGTTGTTAGTTATTACTTATAAATATGAAAATTTGCTAACAGACATGGAGACATTGAAAGGATACTGGAGAGACAGGAGCATGGGCAACCATATAATTTGTGGAGGGAGGGGGGGAGGGGCAAGACCTTGGGTAAGAAGTATTTTTAAGATTTTGGAAGACACATGGGGACTTGTTTGCAGGCATAAAATAAGTTAGAGTACCTGCGTTATACTGTCCTTTAAATAATTTTCTTGAGAAAAAACACCTAACTACACTATGGTTTTTCCTTTTCCTGACAACTAGGGGGAGGGGTTGGGTATTCTCCCCCCCCCCCTCCAACCCCCTTGACTCTTGGTATGAGCACTCTTGGATGGAAATAATGTTTTGAGAAGTTGCTGGATGCTGAATATTGAGTCTTCCCAGAAGGAAGAATTGCAGAGGATGTGGAGGAAGAAGAAATTGAAGTGACTCAGTAGGACATAGAAAGAGCAATTAAGAAACTGAAGAATAACAAGTCGCCAGGAGAAGATAGGATAGTGGCAGAGATGTTGAGGATGGGAGGTGAAGCACTTCAGAAAGAGGTACACAATCACATAAGCAAAGTGTGGCCAAAGAAAGAGATTCCAAAAGGGTAGAAGTCATCTACTAGACTGTGGATCAATATTCTCCATGAGACAAATCTGGCAGAGGTGCTGCAAATTTATCCATCGGTTTCTGGTGACATTTGATTCTTCAAAGAAGTATGATAATATACACAGATTAAATATGTAACACTTCCTGAGGGACTTGACCTATCAAAGGAGTTACTTAACTTGAAGGCAAGTATAGTGTAGACAAAAGCCAAGGTGAAATACATGAGGGAGCTGTCCAAGGAATTCAGGATCAGAACTGGTGTAAGACAAGGTGATGTAATTTCACCATTGATTATAATTTGCTCATCAAGAAAGTAATTCAGGAAACAGAAAGAAAAGGTAAAGGGGGAAACTAAATGGAAAAACTTGGTAATTGAGATTTGCAGATGACACTACAGCCACATTGGAATCAGAGAAAGAGATGGCACAAACTGTGGAGGACTTAGAAAATAAAACCAGTAAGACTGAGCTGTGGATTAATGTGGAGAAGACTGAAATGACAAAAGTATCCAGATAAGACCCTAACACTGCTCCATTACAGATAGGAATATGGAACAGAGCCAGAGTGGTGGATACTTTTAAATACTTTGGCAACTGGTTCAAAAGGTATAATAACTTAAAACAAGAAATTAAGAACCAGTCTGGGAACAGAACACATGGAGATGCAGAAAGAACCAGGAACTGTGCAACATGATGAAACAACCAAACATCGTGCAGAAAATGGAAGTGTGGGGAATTATCCTGGCAGGACACACTGCCATGAGACTAGACACTTGCCACACTAAAGCCATGCTAATGTGAGAACCTGATAACATCTAAAAAATTGAAAGACTAAGTAGGCTATGGGAGGATTAACTACAGAAAGACCCACACCAGCTGGGTGTCCATGAGAACTGTATGCAAAGACTTTGTATGGTCAGTGCATGTTTGAAGTGTGTGTGTGTGTGTGTGTGTGTGTGTGTGTGTGTGTGTGTATGAACTAATATCTTGTAATCACACATAAAAAATTTCTACATTTCCATGAGTCTTGTGAATGTACATATTTGATCATTCAGTAAAAACTTGCCAAGAGTCATTAGGAAATAAAAGTAATATTCTTACAGAATTAATTACATGAATGAATGACATATACTCATAGGACATGTAAGAGAAGACTGTTTATTGTTTGGATTTCTTGCTCTGGATCTTACCTTCTCAATGTGCTCATAATCTTGGTCTGGTGTTGCATTGCCTGGTGATGTTACACAAAGGACTTGTGACTCCTCGGATAAATCTGAACCAACTCGTAAAATTGGAATCTGAAGTGGGGGACCATTTTCCTCCATTGTGAACACAGTGTCCCCAGCACTGACAGCAAACTGTATTGTCACTGGTTTCTCAATTGTCAGATGAACACTGTTTATTGCCTCAGATATTCCATCTGTTGCCAGAACCTCAAAATGGTCTTTCCTGTGATGATATGAAGTATTATGGCTATATTGGATGGTACCATTCTTTAGATGCTGAAGTTTAAATTCATGTCCTGTTACAGAGTTACAGATCGATTAAAGTAAAACATATAAAAATTTCATAGACAAATGGTATATATATATGAAAAATAAAATGGATTTCAACACAAATCAAACTTAGTCATTTTCTCATAAGGTTTGACAAATGTCAGTGAGCTCATTTCTAAACTTAAGCACTTATTACATTTGTTTGGCACTTGCCTTTAATGCAGACAACATAAATGAAATCGAAGAAGTGAGTCATTAAATACACATTATCTTCAGTAGAGTGGTTTTTCCTCTATAGAACACTGTTTTTGATGGCAAGCATACACCAATTTAACAAGAATCAACTCTAATATATGTGATCCTACAGTAGTTTTGTTTAGGTATATTTAGTTAATGATATGTCACATACTACATACTTTGTTACATTTTGTCTGTGACATTGGTGATTGAAAATGAACATCTGCCAGCCTGCTAATGGCAATAATATTGCTGGACTTGATTTATTGTTGGTTGACGACCAATATTTCAGGAAGATAGCACTGATTTTCATTACTCCTACATATGAACTAATGACTTTCTGTTCCAACAGCAACAAAGACAGATGATTACAGCAGTGTTATTTCTGTAGATATGTTAGGCACATTGGCCACTTATGATTTTGTACTTAAAAAATAGAGAGATTAGAATCATAGTGTTCTAGCAATTTGTTGCTAATATGACATCTTTAACATCATGAGTTAACAAATTATGTCTTCCAGAAATTTTTAAGTATAAACACTGAAGCATCTGATATCACTATCAAAATATGTCTTCACATCTTCAGAACTGCAGTGTTCCTGAATTAAAGCATGGTACTATTTAGTTTGGCCTTCAGTAACAAAATTGGTGACATATTACTTCCAGTAATACTCTCAGAGTGACTGTGAATATCAATGGAATATATAAAATTGTGAAAATAATTAGGTAGGGAGATACTTACATGTTTGATCCATATGTAATGGATATTAACAATGTGGAACATGTAAAATTAGGAGACAGAATAGCTGTCCACTACTTATTATCAGGAGACAAGACACTTAAAAGTACACACAGAACCCTAGCTTTCAGAACTGACAGTTTCTTCCTCTGGGAGCAGAAAGGAATAGACTTTCACAAAAGTTACTTATCATCTTCTTCTTTTTCATCTCATAAAAACCATGACTTTTCTCTAAAACATGTCTTTACTTTGAGCTGTACTCCTCTTTTCTTAACCATCTTGATTCTTTGTTACTTTAAGAACAATCTACTATAATTGTCTGCCATTACCTACCCTTGACTTCCTTGTCCAAAACAATGGGTTAAGGATCAAAGAAAAAAATCAGTTTTTATCCTATGAGATGCTCCATTCAAATGGGCAGTGGAAAACGCATTTTTTACAATTTAGCATTTAAATGCCTTTGTCAGACTTTTAAATTTGGTGGACCATCAGTTCTTCCCCTTTTAAATATGTTGTTTGGCATGTATTTTCCTTTGCCTTCATTGATAGATATAATTATTGAGAAAAATTTTAAACTGTGCAAACTCCAGGTTGGACCATCAGAAATATTATGAAAATAATAGCTAGCTATTCACCATAAAGATGAGACATTGATTTTCAGACATGCACAATGAATACACTGTTAATATGAGCTTCCTTCAGAAAATAAAATGCACACACATTCACACAAGCAAGCACACACACATACACACACACACACACACACACACACACACACACACACACACACACACACACACACATGCTCATGACTGATACCTATGGCTGCTCCAGCCAACTGTAACTTCATCCATCGGTTTCTGCTAACCTTATGTACATTTCTCAAAGATGTATGATAGAATGCATATATTAACACATACCAGCTGAAGAAGCTGGATATAGCAGTCATGTCTGTGATGTGTGCTTGTTTGTGTAAATGAGAGTGTGTTTTTCTTCTCAGAAGAAGGTTTTGACCTAAAGCTTATAAGAAACAGTCTTTACATCGTGCCTGTCAGCAACTCAACATGTCATCTTTATGGTGAGTAACAATCTCTCCTTTTCGTAATATTGTTGAGTAAAATTTCAATTAGGAATTGGCATTACTGACTGTGCATAATCTTTGTGTGGAACTGGTTTCAATATATACTCTAGTTTGTGGATTTATGTGGGGATATAATTGTGGCCTTTGACAGCTCATTCAGTGGTGAAAACTTTCTTCTGTGAGTGGTGTTGTCACATACACTTCTCTGTGTAATGAAAAGGATATTGACTCTGAATGCATCACAAAACATTGCTGCAGTTGTAGGTACCATGACAAGTGTTTTGCTCAAAATTTTTCCAAGAATTCTGAGGGCTACAGTTCTAGAATGGAATGTGAAGGAGAGGTCAAACTTTTCTTGAAGTCTCAAACATTATTAGAGACATCAGTTGCCTTCGGGATGGAGATCCAAAAGGTTTTATAAAAGTAAAAGGACTTAAAGTGTTTGGAACAACAGAAATTTCAAAATTGGAATATTATGGAAGGCTGGTAAGACTCAGGAGGATAACAAAAGAATGAAACTGTCTGACGATAAGCCATTTACAGGCCATGAGAAAGCTTTTCTGCAGTGTAACTATAGTTTGGCAATCAGGAGAAATGCTGAATCCAGTAGAGAATATGAAAAGAATGGTGTGGGTGATATGTTTTTCATAAACTCTTATAGACAACACTGCACAATAAGCTCATTGGCCAAAAGTCGCTGGCTCATGATGTGGGTTTCAAAAAGCACTGATTAGTAGGGAAACGTACACACACAAGCACTTATTACCTTAAGCAGTGATGACAGTGATAAAACCTATTTTTCAAAACTTGAACAATTAAAGCCTTTTAGAAAATTGCCATCATGATTACACAGAAAACCCAAATGAAAGTTTGAACATTTAGGCCAAATAATATGGGAATGGGTACCAAAAACTGTATTTGCTGTATGTTGGAATAAGTACCTTGGGACTTAACTGCCTGATGTCAGACGCTCAGATCAGTACCTAACACGGTATGCCAATAGAGCATGAACCAGAACACCAATTTCATTCATCCTGTGTGCTGTCGTCATGTAGAACATGTATCACAAAAGCTACAGAGAACAGGAAAAGCATATATGTGAGTAATTGTATTGTAGATCTCAGGTGGATGAGAAGGTAGAGCAATCAAACCCCACTGATAATAATTTTTTTAACTGTTTACACATGAAACTGTTGTATGGGAAACCATTTTCCTGACTTTTAAAACAACTTTTCATCATTTGTATCAATGTTCTTTTGGCAGTCTGCTTTTGCTTTGTTATTTGAATGTTGTTGTTGTTGTGGTCTTCAGTCCTGAGTCTGGTTTGATGCAGCTCTCCATGCTACTCTATCCTGTGCAAGCTTCTTCATCTCCCAGTACCTACTGCAACCTACATCCTTCTGAATCTGCTTAGTGTATTCATCTCTTGGTCTCCCTCTACGATTTTTACCCTCCACACTGCCTTCCAATACTAAATTGGTGATCCCTTGATGCCTCAGAACATGTCCTACCAACTGATCCCTTCTTCTGGTTAAGTTGTGCCACAAACTTCTCTTCTCCCCAATCCTATTCAATACTTCCTCATTAGTTATGCGATCTACCCCTCTAATATTCAGCATTCTTCTGTAGCACCACATTTCGACAGCTTCTATTCTCTTCTTGTCCAAACTATTTATTGTCCATGTTTCACTTCGATACATGGCTACACTCCATACAAATACTTTCAGAAATGACTTCCTGACACTTAATCCTATACTCGATGTTAACAGATTTCTCTTCTTCAGAAACGCTTTCCTTGCCATTGCCACTCTACATTTTATATCCTCTCTACTTCGACCATCATCAGTTATTTTTCTCCCCAAATAGCAAAACTCCTTTACTACTTTAAGTGTCTCATTTCCTAATCTAATTCCCTCAGCATCACCCGACTTAATTCAACTACATTCCATTATCCTCGTTTTGGTCTTGTTGATGTTCATCTTATATTTACTTATTATTGATATTATTATTTTGTTTATTATTAATTATTATTATTTAGGTCTACTACTTTCAAAGAAATGAAGCAAAAGCAGACTGTCAGGAGAACATTGCCGTAAATTCCAAACTACCCTTTTTCATGTCATAAACACATTGTGCCATATAACACTTTAATGCATAATACAGGAACAAAAAGCTTTTCCTCATTGAGTTGGAACCCAAAACCCTTGGAACAAGGATCTAATGCTCTGCTAACCTCCCCATGGAAGCAACATCTGTTTTATACTCACAGTTATGTTTTGATGTGGTCCTTAGTTTCGGTGTTGATTTTAATTAATGTTTATGCCCGTTCTGTTGGATGACAGTACACAGCATGAACTAAATTGGAGTTTTGATTGATACTCTATTGACTTACAATGTTTGGTACTGATTTTAGTGTTTGACATCTGGAGGTTTTGGTGTTAGTATTCTGGATTCTGTAATATGTTTCAATGGTGCAGCAGTAAGTAGAATGAAAGTTTAGAAAGTGCTGGGAATATCAGCTGGAGAAATCATTGTTACTGTTCTTACTGATATCAACAAGGAATGTATTGCCAATGCAGAAGGTATGCTCTTCAACCAACAAAGGAAACTAGAACTCAGGGGGAAAAAAGACCATCATCCAAAGTATGAAAAACACTATTCTCTAATACTGTCCTGATGACATATGAGTGTATTTAGTGAATGGTTAGTTTATTTCAATTTCTCAGAAGTTAGTTTTTCACAGGAACTACTTGCAATAGGGGAGTGAAAACATTGCATGTCCTTTAATTTATTGACATTCTTCCAAATGAGCAAAATAATCTTCCTTATTTAAAAAAAAAAGAGTAAGAAATTTCAAAATGTAAGTCTTTTTTGAGCAGTTTTTAAAATATCATCTTCTTTTCTTTTATAACTGGTATTATGGATTCAAATTAAAAATTTTCTTCTTATGATTTTGTTTCTTATGTGTTTTTAACAGTTTGTGCAATTTTTTCTGTTCTGATCCAAAAACAATATGTCAAAACTGTACCAAATAAGACTACTGCATGTATAAAAATCTTTTTTTCCCTCACAATTACCAACATGTTATATTAAAACAAACTGTGCTATGTCAGTTGTTATTACTTCTACATAACTGAAACAATCTATTTAACATTATGTATCAAGCAGTTGCTTCTAAATTGTACAGAAACGGAGAAAATTTGATTTTTAAACACCTTCAAAATGGTCATCTTCATACCCTGTGCCCTTACATGAAAGTAAATGACCAAAAAGTCTCACTCACATCAGCTTGAGCCAATGCCACACACAGATCACCACATGAGCCATGACTTCAGCATTCCCTTCTCCCCTTACCTTCCCATCCTGAAACATCTATGATTTCTCAAGTTGCTTGGTGCATGTGGTTCAAAGTCCTGTGGATCTCAATAGTCGGTTTGGACACAGGGAGCAACTGCATTTGACTTCCTTCATTCTTGTTCAAGCATTCTATGCTTGAATGGCTCGACCATCCACTCTAAGGCTGTGCAAATGCTTGAAGTGAAGTCATAAGACTGAATCACCACACAGCTTAATACGACCTGAGTCATATGATTTGAGCTTGCACAATGCATACATATTCACCAGATTCTTGCATGTTTACAGTTGATGTTATGTGTTTCTACCTTTGTAATTTTTTTTTCTGACACAAAGGTCAAGATGGCAGAAGAGGAGGAAAAAATGGTTAAATGCTATGTTTCGGCATAAAAAGTCCAACTTCTTTTGAGAAACCATGTATCCACCTGAACATCTGATAAGAGAGGGAGCTTAAAGAATCAACATCTCCTAGAAGATTATCAGCAGTGATGCATATTTAAAAACAAATATTTGGGAAGTTTTGTGGAAGAGACATGACATAAAATATAGATATAGCTTTAAGTGTTACAATAAATGCTTTGTGTTGTTGTTATATTCCAGATCCTACATATAATTTCCAAATACACTGCATTGTAAAAGAATCTGTAATATGCTGCAGTGTGATAAAATGACTTTCAAAATAGTCCTGTTAATGATTCACCTTGTAAAGAGTACTGCAATTAAAAACAATTACTGGTTAGGTTCATTTCTGTGGAAAACTCCCACCACACATTTATTTGACTGTCGCAACAGTGGCAGTTTTCATCAATCTGGTCTCATAATGACCTGTTTTTTTTAAATTTTTCAGTATCCTTTGCACACAACAGGCAGGCCATACAGCTCTGCTTCTAAACCACTGAATTGCAAATCCATATCACTTATGTCAATCTGCATTACAGTTTTGGAACATACGCCGTGTTTGGACATTATGAATTATCTCAAAGAAAATGATCTATTGAAAGATATTCAGCTTGGATCTAGACAATATCATCCTTGTGAAATACAACTATCTGTCATTAAGGCACTAGCAAATACTTGTGACTTGTCAGAAGGGTGGCAAACTGCATATCTAGGTTTCTGTCTGTTTTTACAGTTTACTTCTTCAGTTAGTCATGCTAGGAAGGGTAGGATGTGTGCATGCCATAGCTCACAGCTGAATTCAATTTTGGCTATGGTGAGCTACCTTCAGGCTGCTGCCTAGGGGTGTAGTAGTGCCAGAGAATCTGGGGCACTGCTTTGGACACCTCTGGTGCCAGGGTGGTAGAGCATTTACGTTGTTCGAGGCAGAGGGCCAATGTGGAGGATGGCTATTGGGTCTCACCTGTTCACCCTGTGCATGAGCAGTAGCTGTTCCTTTGGCAGGGTCTCAGCAGCCACATGTGGGCAAGGATTTGCTATTTATGAGGCGCTCCAATGTTAGGTTTGTTAAGGAGACTTAAGCAGATAGTGTCCTGGGCTAGAAAGAATGACAATATGCACTCCATTATTCAGCTGGTGGCCTTATCCAAGGTATGGAAATGACCTTGCCTGTGGCTATCAAGTATGCAAGTTGTGGTTCATAGCTTCACATGTGAGATGCCAACAGAGCTCATAATGTGTAACATTGTTCCCAGAGTTGATGAGTGTCCTTTGGTTTGGAGCCAAGTGGAGGGTGTTAGAGAAAAGCTTTGTTGACTTTATGAGAGCCTTGGTTGCAGACTTCTGGACCTGCATTATTGAATCGGCAATTATAGGACTCCCCTTGTTAGGTCAGGGGTGTACTGTACAATTAAAGCAGCTACTTGGGTAGCAGAGTACTTGTGAAGTGCACATTGGGTTTTTCTAGGATATGTTAATGGTAAAAACACTTCAACTGTCAACATTTTATCAGTAAATTGTGAAAGTATTCATAACAAACTTCCCCAATTTAGTGCCCTGTAGGAAAGTTCTCACACTTAAATTATGCTTGGGACTGAGAGCTGGCTGAAACCTGAAGGAGAAAGCCCTGAAATAATTAGCAAGTCATGGAACATATATCGGAAAGACAGATTAGATGCCACAGTAGGGGCAGTGTTCATTAAAGTTGACAAAACTTTTGTCTCTATTGATGCCAAAAATGAGTGTGACAGTGAAGTTATCTGGTCATGTGCAACAGTGTACATGTAACCAAGTTAATTGTTGTATGTTTTCTCTAGACACCTGATTTTACAGTGACAGTTTTAGAGGCTCCAATCAATAGTGTATAAATACCCAGATCAAGCAGTACTAGTTGGAGGCAACTTTAACCTACTGAGTATAGACTGGAATGTTTCTGGATTTATTGCAGGAAGTACAGACTGACAGTCTTGAGCAGCTAATATGGCATCCCACATGCATTGGAAATATCCACAAACAGGCTGGTCCTTATTGATTGCATCAGTATAGAGATTTTTTTATTTTTATTTTTATTTTTTATTTTTTGAATGATTTCTTGAAGCCTTCAGCTGCCATTTTCTTTATTTCCTGTGCAGTTGTTGAATTTCGGCCTTAGGCCATTTTAAGTATTTTACCGATGATTTTTTGGTAACAGGTCATGTCATATACATTGTTGTTCCTATGACATCATGTTATGCTTGTAAATTAGTTCAAGGTGTTCACGTTATTTTAGGAGCTTGTATCTACAAGGAATGGTGTTCCCTTCTGAAAAGGAGAGCTCCCCAGTGGTGGGATCAACTTCTTGAAAGCATCTTACATGGTGATGTAGGTTTAAGTCCCACATCCTGCACCCATTCACCTTGTGGGCCCTCATTTACAAGTAACTGACAAAAAAATTTCAGAATATCATGTGATGCTCTACAGCTTTAAAAAAGATATTTTTAATAAACTGGTTGTGCAGTGTAATGGCTAAGGTACAAACCTCACATGAGTTGAATCTAGTCAGTCTTTGTCAAAATGACTTTGTTAATTATTATTATTATTTTAATTGAGTTAAATGTATTTTTTATTTGTACATCATTTTAATCACCATATTAACTTTTTCAGTTTTTTTTCTTCCTATCGTTCATTTTCCACTTGGATTCTTTGTTAATGTGAATTTAATTCCTTTTATTTACCTATAATAATATTTAAACATTTGAAACTGCCAGTGTATCAGTTAAAAAACAAAACATGAAACAATCTACTTACATTGATGTGTCAAAATGTGTTTTTCAATACAAGATGTAGGTACACTTTTTGGATAGTTATTGTCAAACAAACATTTATTGTACTATAGACAAAATAATGCAGATGAAGTTTTAAACAAAAGGCAGGATTATAAATAAAATGAAATTCAAGCTAAATGAGGGCTGAAAATAATGAATGCAATAAGATTTACAGAAATATAGGATGATAAAACTGAAGAAATTTTACTGAAGTTAATATACAAAAATAATCAAAATCACATCAATAAAGATTCTGTGTGGAAAAAAATGATACAAAGAAAAATGAGATCAGATGAAAAAATTAATATGATGATTAAAATGACTCAACTAAGCAACAGAAATAAAAAAAATACATTTAAAAAAATTAACTGATTAAAAATAAAGATCAAAGTTATTTCATTAAGATTTAAAAATAAAAATTTTCAAAGAGTGTCATGAGATTCAAACCCACAACCTTTTGTATGTGAGGCCTGTACCTTAACCATTACACTGCACAACCAATCTGTTACATACCCTGTTTTCAAAGCTATAGAGCAGCATACTAAAGTCTGAAATTTTGTTCCTTTAGTCATTTGCAAATGAGGTTCACTAGGGTGAATGGCTGCATAATGTGATACCTGGGACATTAATCAACATCACCATACATATGGTTTCAAAAAGTCTGTCCAACCACTGAGGACCTCTTCTTGTGAGCCATGTAACTTGGCGTAAGAACACTGATTATAAAAAGACCCTAACTGACAGGAACTGGAGATGAGCATGTCCAATCAATGGCAGTTGGTCTCAAACTCAACAGGAATTGCTGCTGTCAGTGAATGCAGGTCCATCTCAACCAGTTTCTGAGCAAACACTGAAAAGTGGTATTGCAGTCAGATGCCTTACAAAAGGACATCACTCACAACATCACGTAGAACTGCACAACTTCAATGGACCAACAAACAGAAACTTGACAATTACTGGCAGGAGCCACATAGTGAAGTCAGTCATGGCATACTATCCACAAGTTCATCAAGGCACAGTTGGTCCAGATTTCCGACTCCTCAATGTTGATTTGGCATAGATCCCTCAGAGTGGTTGGTGGGTAATGTCATCCATAAACAGACCTTTCCAATCTATCCCTGGCATGTTCAATACGGTTTAGGTCTGGAGAACATGCTGGCCACTCTAGTCAAGTGATGCCATTATCCTGAAGGAAGTCATTCACAAGATGTGCACAATGGGGGCACAAATTGTAATCCATGAAGACAAATGCCTAGCCAATACGCTGCTGATATGGTTGCACTGTTGGTCGGAGGATGGCATTCACGTATTGTACAGCCATTATGGTGTCTTCCATGACCACCAGTGGCATACGTCGGACCGATAAATGCCACCCCAAAACATCAGGCAACACCCACCTTGCTGCACTTGCTGGACAGTGTGTCTAAGGCATTCAGCCTGACTGGGTTGCCTCCAAACATGTCTCCGACCATTGTCTGGTTGAAGGCATATGCGACACTCATTGGTGAAGAGAACGTGATGCCAATCCTGAGCATTCCATTCGGCATGATGTTGGTTCGATCTGTACTGTGCTGCATGGTGTCACTGTTGCAAAGATGCACCTTTCCATGGATGTTGGGAGTGAAGCTGTGCATCATGCAGTGTATTGTGCACAGTTTTAGTCATAACATGATGTCATCTGGCTGCACCAAAAGCATTATTTAAAATGGTGGTGTTGCTGTCAGGTTTCCTCTGAGACATAATCTGTAGGAAGTGGTCGTCCGCTGTAGTAGTAGCCCTTGGGTGACCTGAGTGAGACATGTCATTGACAGTTCCTGTTCTCTGTATCTCCTCCATGTCTGAACAACAATGCTTTGGTTCACTCTGAGACGACTAAACACTTATCTTGTTGAGAGCCCTTCCTGGCACAAAGTAACAATGCAGACGTGATCAAACTGTGGTATTGACCATCGGGGCATGGTTGAACTACCGACAACATGAGCCATGTACCTCCTTCCTGGCTGAATGATTGGAACTGATCAGCTGTTGGATCCCCTCTGTCTAATAGGTGCTGCTCATTTATGGTAGTTTACATCTTTGGGTGGGCTTAGTGACATCTCTGTATATTCAGAGGGACTGTGTCTATGATACAATATTCACAGTCAATGTCTGTCTTCAGGAGTTCGGGGAATCGGGGTGATGCAAAACTTTTTTTGATGTGTGTATTAGAACGATGTTTCCTGGGTATAAGTGTGTGTGTGTGTGTGTGTGTGTGTGTGTGTGTGTGTGTGTGTGTGTGTGTGTGTAGGTAGGTGTGTGTGTGTGTGTGTGTGTGTGTGTGTGTGTGTGTGTGTGTGTGTGTGTGTGTGTGTGTGTAGGTAGGTGGGTGGGTGTGTGTGTATGCTTAAGATACACGTCCTTTTTGCAATAAATGCCAAAATAATTTCACAATCTTCATTTTTAGACATAAAAGAAAATAAACATTTCTTAGATGTTATACATACCCATTCCAAGTCTTATAACTGTTCCATTAGCAAATAGTAGAGACAGAACTCCTCTTCTTGGTATATCCGTTATTACATATCGTATATCATGAAGTCTGTTCTTGATGTCATCAAGCTCAAAAACATGTGTAACATTTATTGTTTGCCCCTGTAACAAAATTTTAAAAGAAGTAAAAGAATAATTTGTTAGTTGTAGTAGGTGCTGAGAAGTGATTTGTAAAAGTGGGATCATGTACAGGGACATGGAAACTACAAAAAATGAGGGAAACATATTTTGAACTATGCTAAAATTATATGAAAATGGAAAGGAATGTTACATATTGGCATGACCTGTTGTTATTTCTGGGCTTTATATTTCTGTTTCACTTCAGTAAATAATATGACAATGAATTTTTATTGAAGAGCCAGCTAGATAGCGAACTGTCCTGATTGGGGTTTCATGTGGTTTCCCTTAATCACACTAAGTGAATCTTGAGAGGATACCTTTAATAACATCAAAGTTCAATCACTTATCATCCTTGACAAAGTGAGCTATTGCTATTCCCACACCACTCATTACTGCCTTATGTTTCCCTCCTAACCTCCTTGATATTCTTTTCAAACCATATGACATTAACTGACCATAATCTTCATTCCAAGGGTCTTACTCCTATCATTGTTCCCACTGTAAAACCTGTCTCATGCAGCCATCCACAACCTTCTACAACATTTAAAGACATAGCAACCTGAGAAACCACATATATTTTTTAGCAACTACCACCTATCCACTGCACAGCTTTTTATACAGGAATGACTACCACTAAACCAGCTGAATGTGTGAATGGACACAGAAGAAGCATTCACTTTGAAGAGACCATACCCAATTGCTGAGCAGGATTTACAGCATGACAAGTAACACGACTGCTTGCTACACAACGTCGACCATTTAGATCATCCTAATCAGCCATAGTTCCCCTAAATTCCATTGACAGGAACCTGCTCACCAACATATCATCAAATCTTCCTGGACTAAATTACCATTAATTAATCCCCTCTCCCATTTATTGATATGGTTTTTTGCCAGCAGCTTCTTTTTTTTAAAAAAAGATTACTCTACTCTTTCTCTATTTTCCTCTTTTTCCTTTTTGTCTTTTCTTTATTTATCTTCTGTTTTACTTTTTTGTCCGTATCTTTCTCTCTTTTTCTTGTCCCCCCCCCCCCCCCCCCGCCCCCCTCCCCAAATCTCCTTTTCTGCTTTGCTCTCAGTTCTTAATTGTGATATTTGTTTCCACTACTCATTTAACTTCTTTGCAATTCATCTTCACTTTTACTCTCTCCTATCTTCTCTGGACTGGTTCAGTGATTTCAACATTTATTATTTGGCTCCTTCTCTCTCTCTGACATCTTTCTCTTCACCTTTTTCTTCCCTATGTCTGATAACAGCTGAGTCCCCCCTCCAACCTGGAGTGACCAGCCTCTCAATCACGATCTTCCCAGATCTGTCCCTCTTTTATCCATATACTTTTCACATGTCAGTTGATGGTATTGAAATTTACAATGCAAGGAAAAGATAGATTGCTACTCACTATAAAGATGACACATTAAGTTGCAGACAGACACAATTAAAAGATATCTACATGTGAACTTTTGGCCACAGTGTTCCTCAGAAAACAAAAGAGAATCACACACACAATTATTCACACCATCAAGCTCACCCCACACATATGTGACTACCATCTCTGACAGCTCAGACTACAATGTAACTGTGATATCAAACAGGAGCAGCAATCTGGAGGTGATGGGGAAGGGGAAGGCGTAGCAATGTATGGGTGAGGAGAGACAAGACTGCTGTCTGGCAGTCTGTGCAGGGACTAGGCTGCCAACATGTGCAGCATCAGGAGACTGTGGGGCAGCCCCACAAACTCCATCTCCAGATTCCTGCTCCACAGCCTCCTGTCACTGCACCTGTTGGCAGTGTAATCCCTGCACATGCTGCTAGACAGCACTCTTCTCTCCCCTCACCCATACGTTGCTATCCCTTCCCCATCCCCACCATCTCCAGATCATGCTCCTGTTCCACGTGACACTAGCATTCTGGTCTGAGCTGGTGGAGATGGTGGTCATACGTGTGTTGGGCATACTTGCTTTTGTGAATGAATGTGTGTGTGTTTCTCTTCCTTTTTTTTGATGAAGTCTGTGGCCAAAAGCTAATGTGTAATTGTCTCTTAGTTGTGCCTGTCTGCAACTTAATGTGTCATCTTTACAGTAAGTAGCAATCTATCTTTCCTTGCATTATTGATATTCCAATATGGAGTTTCCATTGTTTGATTTAGTATTGAAAGTTAGCTTCATTAAGGGGACATTGTACGTGAAATTCATTGAAATTTGACATTTTCTATTTTCTACTCCATAATGTACTGAACAATTTGGTATATTTATTATACATTAAAACCTATTTACAGAGATTTGGCAAATCCTGAGCTACTAAAGAAGTGTTTACATGGGAAGACCCAGAATGTGAATGAGTCTTTCAATAATGTTGTGTGGTGCTGTGCGCCTAAAAATTTATTTGTTGGCCTTGTGACTGTGAGGTTAGCAATGTCTGATGCTGTAATAACTTTTAATGGTGGGAAATATGAAAGATTCAAAGTTCTAGAGAAGTTAGGGGTAAGATTTGAACAGAACACAGCTAAAGGACTGCAGGAACTGGATGAGCTTCGTGTATGTCAATCACAGTTAGCTGCTCAGCAAATGACAAAAGAAGCAAAAAAGAAAAGGAGGCAGCAAGAACTGGGCTGTTGTTGTGACACTGAAGAAGACATAGGCTATGTGACAGGGCAATTTTAGTGTACAAAAGTCGCAGAAATGTAAGTCTGTATAAGGATTTGTAATAATAAAGTTTTAAGCGTCAATATCTCTGAACTACATTTTTTGCAATAAATGACGCATTTTCTAAAAACGTACTGATGGTAGAGACATGAAATTTTCAGAGTATGCCAAGTGTGAGATTTAACACATAACACATATGGAAATAGAATAATTGAAATATCCTGAGTTGTATTGTTTCTATGTTCATTGATTTACAAAGTACTGTCAAAAAATTTAGTGTATGTAAAAAAAAACCAGATAACATGCCCAGCAGTACAATTTTAGTAATGATTCTAGTTCAGTGTATCTAGAAAGGTGCATTCAACAATTATGGAAAATTGTAAGTTGGTGTCTTAAAAAGTTTCGAAGATAATGGGTCACAAAATCCGATAATTTAACATTGGCGGCATAGGACATGCAATGTCCCCTTAAGGTAAGTACTGGCTCTCTCTCCCCTCAGTCATCTCTAACAAATGTTAAATGGTAACAATAAGAGGTCTTACCCCCCCCCCCCCCCCCCCATGAACCATGGACCTTGCCGGTGGTGGGGAGGCTTGCGTGCCTCAGCGATACAGATAACCGTCTGTAAGTGCAACCACAGCAGAGGGGTATCTGTTGAGAGGCCAGACAAATGTGCAGTTCTTAAAGAGCGGCTGCAGCCTTTTCAATAGTTGCAGGGGCAACAGTCTGGATGATTGACTGATCTGGCCTTGTAACAATAACCGAAATGGCCTTGCTGTGCTGGTACTGCGAACGGCTGAAAGCAAGGGGAAACTATGGCCATAATTTTTCCCGAGGGCGTGCAGCTTTACTATATGATTAAATGATGATGGCATCCTCTTGGGTAAAATATTTCGGAGGTAAAATAGTCCCCCATTCGGATCTCTGGGTGGGGACTACTCAGGATGTCGTTATCTGGAAAAAGAAAACTGGCGTTCTACGGATCGGAGCGTGGAATGTCAGATCGCTTAATCGGGCAGGTAAGTTAGAAAATTTAAAAAGGGAAATGGATAGGTTAAAGTTAGATATAGTAGGAATTAGTGAAATTCTGTGGCAGGAGGAACAAGGCTTTTGGTCAGGTGAACACAGGGTTATAAACACAAAATCAAATAGGGGTAATGCAGGAGTAGGTTTAATAATGAATAGGAAAATAGGAATGCGGTAAGCTACTACAAACAGCATAGTGAACGCATTATTGTGGCCAAGATAGATACGAAGCCCACACCTACTACAGTAGTACAAGTTTATATGCCAACTAGCTCTGCAGATGACAAAGAAATTGAAGAAATGTATGATGAAATAAAAGAAATTATTCAGATAGTGAAGGGTGACAAAAATTTAATAGTCATGGGTGACTGGAATTCGGTAGTAGGAAAAGGGAGAGAAGGAAACATAGTAGGTGAATATGGACTGAGGCAAAGAAATGAAAGAGGAAGCCACCTGGTAGAGTTTTGCACAGAGCACAACTTAATACTAGCTAACACTTGGTTCAAGAATCATAAAAGAAGGCTGTATACATGGAAGAAGCCTGGAGATACTGACAGTTTTCAGACAGATTATATAATGGTAAGACAGAGATTTAGGAACCAGGTTTAAAATTGTAAGACATTTCCAGGGGCAGATGTGGACTCTGACCACAATCTATTGGTTATGACCTGTAAATTAAAACTGAAGAAACTGCAAAAAGGTGGGAATTTAAGGAGATGGGACCTGGATAAACTAAAAGAACCAGAGGTTGTACTCAGTTTCAGGGAGAGCATAAGGGAGCAATTGACAGGAATGGGGGAAGAAGAAGAATGGGTAGCTTTGAGGGATGAAGTAGCGAAGGCAGCAGAGGATCAAGTAGGTAAAAAGACGAGGGCTAGTAGAAATCCTTGGGTAACAGAAGAAATATTGAATTTAATTGATGAAAGGAGAAAATATAAAAATGCAGTAAATGAAGCAGGCAAAAAGGAATACAGACACCTCAAAAATGAGATCGACAGGAAGTGCAAAATGGCTAAGCAGGCATGGCTAGAGGACAAATGTAAGGATGTAGAGGTTTATCTCACTAGGGGTAAGATAGATACTGCCTACAGGAAAATTAAAGAGACCTTTGGAGATAAGAGAACCACTTGTATGAACATCAAGAGCTCAGATGGAAACCCAGTTCTAAGCAAAGAAGGGAAAGCAGAAAGGTGGAAGGAGTATTTAGAGGGTCTATACAAGGGTGATGTACTTGAGGACAATATTATGGAAATGAAAGAGGATGTAGATGAAGATGAAATGGGAGATACGATACTGAGTGAAGAGTTTGACAGAGCACTGAAAGACCTAAGTTGAATCAAGGCCCCCGGAGTAGACAACATTCCATTGGAACTACTGACAGCCTTGGGAGAGCCAGTCCTGACAAAACTCTACCATCTGGTGAGCAAGATGTATGAGACAGGCGAGATACCCTCAGACTTCAAGAAGAATATAATAATTCCAATCCCAAAGAAAGCAGGTGTTGACAGATGTGAAAATTACTGAACTATCAGTTTAATAAGTCACAGCTGCAAAATACTAAAGCGAATTCTTTACAGATGAATGGAGAAACTAGTAGAAGCCGACCTCGGGAAAGATCAGTTTGGATTCCGTAGAAATGTTGGAAGACGTGAGGCAATACTGACCCTACAACTTATCTTAGAAGCTAGATTAAGGAAGGGCAAACCTACGTTTCTAGCATTTGTAGACTTAGAGAAAGCTTTTGACAATGTTGACTGGAATACTCTCTTTCAAATTCTGAAGGTGGCAGGGGTAAAATACAGGGAGCGAAAGGCTATTTACAATTTGTATAGAAACCAGATGGCAGTTATTAGAGTCGAGGGACATGAAAGGGAGGCAGTGGTTGGGAAGGGAGTGAGACAGGGTTGTAGCCTCTCCCCGATGTTATTCAATCTGTATATTGAGCAAGCAGTGAAGAAAACAAAAGAAAAATTTGGAGTAGGTATTAAAATCCATGGAGAAGAAATAAAAACTTTGAGGTTCGCCGATGACATCATAATTCTGTCAGAGACAGCAAAGGACTTGGAAGAGCAGTTGAACGGAATGGATAGTTTCTTGAAAGGAGGATATAAGACGAACATCAACAAAAGCAAAACGAGGATAATGGAATGTAGTTGAATTAAGTTGGTTGATGCTGAGAGAATTAGATTAGGAAATGAGACACTTAAATTAGTAAAGGAGTTTTGCTATTTGGGGAGAAAAATAACTGATGATGGTCAAAGTAGAGAGGATATAAAATGTAGACTGGCAATGGCAAGGAAAGCGTTTCTGAAGAAGAGAAATTTGTTAACATCGAGTATAGATTTAAGTGTCAGGAAGTCATTTCAGAAAGTATTTGTATGGCGTGTAGCCATGTATGGAAGCGAAACATGGACGATAAATAGTTTGGACAAGAAGAGAATAGAAGCTTTAGAAATGTGGTGCTACAGAAGGATGCTGAAGATTAGATGGGTAGATCACATAACTAATGAGGAAGTATTGAATAGGATTGGGGAGAAGAGAAGTTTGTGGTACAACTTAACTAGAAGAAGGGATCGGTTTGTAGGACATGTTCTGAGGCATCAAGGGATCACCAATTTAGTATTGGAGGGCAGAGTGGAGGGTAAAAATCATAGAGGGAGTCCAAGAGATGATTACACTAAGCAGATTCAGAAGGATGTAGGTTGCAGTAGGTACTGGGAGATGAAGAAACTTGCACAAGATAGAGTAGCATGGAGAGCTGCATCAAACCAGTCTCAGGACTGAAGACCACAACAACAAGAAGAGGTCTTACTAAAAATTTAATGTATGATTTAAAGCTTGATTATTAACATCATTCTCAGTGGATTCTAACTTCAGTACTGTGTAACACTTGGTTCCTGTGTGTGAGGAGGTTGCCTAGGGAAGTGCAGCAAAATAACCTGTTACTCAATGTATATAGATTCCTTAGAACTACATGAATTATCCAGTTGAGCATGATTCTGGTTGGAAGACAAGATCAAATAAGTGGCAATAGAATACAAATCTTTCTAGTTAAAGTTTTTAGGTGATGAAACATTCTGAGGTACCACTATTGCATCTAATTCTTTCCATTTCACAATTTTCATTCATAAAAGGCACTGAAATTATCAGGCTTCTTCCTCATGTTTGTACCCAGTCATAAACTTGATATTTTGTTTTTCAGTTTGTATCTGATGAACTCTATATCAATGAGATAAAAAAAGCAGGAGAATAAAATGAATCTGAAATTCATGTATCAATTTTTTGACTTTTCCCAATGCTCTGCTCCAGTGTTGATGGACATAATCCTATAAGCTGGGAGAAAAAACACATTCTATGCTTATAATTCACACAGTATCAAAAATTGCTAATACACCAAATTGCATAAGAGGTTTACTCTTTCCATTGTATAGATTATGTTTACATTTAATGCCTAAAATTAATTTAAATAATTGAGTTAGTAAATAAAAATGTGTCATGCGGCTCCCAGCCTTGTGGAGTCATTTTGATTTGATGTCATTTTGACTGCTTGCATATCAATGTTGCTACATGTTAATTCAAGCAGCTCCTCATTTGGCCTTATGATGGTGAGTGGGTTACCTTGCAGATTTTTCCATCTCAGGAATGAAAACCAGTTCCTATATATTAATATGTAGAAACACTAATTATTCGACTACAAAGGTAGGCAATAGGTTCAGCCATCTTTTGACATTTTTTATTGTTTCAAGACACAGATTTAGTACATTTCTTTTTCAAGTGTCCTATTACTCTTCTTCATAAATTATTGTTTTAAAGATAAGTAAATATTTTGTGGTATATAAAGGAGAACACTTTAATATATCATTCACTTATGTATAGCACTGTAGCATGCTTGGATAAGAAAACAACTGAGTGACACAGAGTAACTATTTCAGCATTATTGCATGGAACATGGAACATATATAAAAACACCTTGCACTACATATTACAAGACACAGAAAATAATTAATGCTTAACACTCCTCCTTAATTATTTTTCTTCTTAATTCTTGAAACACTTTTACAGTCTGTGGCTTAGTGAGCATATTAGCAAGTTGACTTGAACTGTCCACATTTTTCAGTTTGATGGTCGTCCCCATGTGTTGTGAATAAACTTTCATTAAATTTCAATGTGTTTCTTACCTCTTGTTATTTTTCCTTCATAAGTATTCTTCAACTTATGTATTGCAGCTTGATTATCAACAATGAGTTCTGTTGGTTTATTCAAACCTGAAATTCTAACTTCTTGTGTGAGGTGTCATATCCAACATATAACATTGATTGAGGAGACAGCAGATCGGCATTCTGCTTCAGCAGTTGAAGTTGCCACAAGATGCAGTTTTCGAGCATACCAGACAATGAGCCCTCCTCACATAATAAGAACTCTGCTGGTGGAGCATCTGTTTGCAATGTCACCATCATAATCAGAATCTGTATAAGGAAGCAATGTTGAGCCTCCACCAAATAATATGCCATACTTCATAGTTCCTTTTAGGCACTGAAAAATTCATTTTAGCATTTTCTAGTGACTAAACATTGGTTTATTACTGAATCTGCTTAAGTAATCAACAACAAAACTAATATCAGATGTGATATTGTTGCAAGATACAGTAGACAGCCTATAGCTTCTCTATAAGGTTCAGTCCTTTCCAATGGTTCATTGTTGACAAAATTTACTTCATCTGTCATCATTACATGCTCCATAGGTGTGGCAACTGAATTTAAATCATCAAGCTTAAATTGCCTTAAGATTTTCTTTGTATATGTAGATTGATGTAAAAAGATTCCTTGTGAACTTATTTTAATTTCCATTCCAAGATATGTCATTTGATTTCAGATGTTCCAATCAAATTTTATTTCAAATATCTGATAAAGTTTGTTCAAAACTTCAGTGATGTTGTCTTTCATCCTTGCAATAACTAGTCCATCATCAACAAACAATGCTATAATGCTGCTTCAGTCTTCATTGTAATAGATACAAGGATCATTGTGTTTTCAAATCCTAATGTCATCAGATAATTTGAGAATTTCTCATTCCAGTTCTTTGGAGTTTGTTTTAGGCCATATAAACTCTTCTTGAGCTTACAAACTCTATTTGTACCATTCTTGAATCCATCAGGTTGATTCATGTAGATTTACTCTTGCATATCACTGTATAGAAATGCTGTCTTCACATCAAATGTTGTTATTGTCATTTTATTTTTAGCCACAATACTAAGCAATAGTCATATTGTGCTACAGGACTAAAAGTTTCTGAATAATCCAGTCCTTCTTCTTGCTCAAAACCTCTTGCAACTAATCTGACTTTATAATGCTCATCTTGCTTTTTATGCAATACAAAGCAACAGGTTAAAGGTTTTGCATTCTTTGGAAGTTCTACAAGATGCCAAGTTTTTAATTTTATCTGCGATTTGTATTCTTCAGACATTGCTTTACACCAGTTCTTATTTTTCAAGGCATTTGAAACAGAAACGTTTTCAACTTCACCAATAATGCCAAAGTTTGCATTATTATTGTGTTGCATGTGATCCATTGCGTAATCTGTAAATCTAACAGGATGACTAAGGATAAAGGTTTCTGGGGGCTCCAGCTGGATGACAGCATTGATATGACGTTTCGGGAAGTGTCATACTACCCATCTTCTGACTTCGCCAGAAGATTACCTTATGACACTTCCTGAAACGTCATATCAACACTATCACCCGGCTGGAGACCCAAGAAACCTTCATCAGTAGTTTATGCCGGGAAAGCCTACAGTCACATAGGATGCCTAAGGTTTTGTCGGTCATATCATTTTGGTGGTGAGACTTCATTTTGTTTTGTGTTATAAGATGACATACTACAATCTTCAGAGACATCAGAGAAACAATAATCAGATATCTGTGTTTCTTCTGGATATATTAATTCATTCTTTCCACCTGTGAAAGATTTAATTACACTAGCTCCTTATCTACCTTGTATTCTTTCATCAAATATGACATTATCAGAGGTAACTATGTTCTTTCCATCAGGTAGATAGATTCTGGAGCAGGGTGAATCCAAATCATACCTGACAAAGGTTCCTTTCTTTGATTTCTTTTCAGTTTTTCATTGTTTGTGATCTTCAGTCAGAACATAACAGTCACATCCAAAATTTCTCAACTTATCAAAATCAATTTTTTTCCAAACCACATTTCAGCAGGACTTCTTCCTTTTACTGAACTTCTACCAGTTTGATTTAGCATAAAGATGGCATAATTTATTGCTTCAGCACAAAGATTCTCATTCAGGTTTTGTGTGTGTATTGCCAATTGTGCTGATTCGACAACTGTGCACATTTCTCTTTCAATTCTGCCATTTTGCGGAGGTGTGTATGTGTTTGTCGTGATGTGAAAAACACCAAGTTCATCTAGCAACCTTTTAGTGAGTTCATTCTTGATTTTGGTCCTTTTGTCTGACTTTAAACATTTTTCTTTCTTCCCAAACTTATTTTCTACTATTTTCATGAAAGTCTCAAATTTGGAAACAGCTTCATCTTTTGTCTTGAGAAAATAAACAATTCAGAAATGAGAAAAATCATCTTTAGACAACAAGAAATATCTTGCTCCTCCTAATGACATGAGATTCATTTCACACAAGTCAACATGAATTACATCCAAAGTATTTTCAGCAACTTTCGTATTTGTCAGATGAGACTTGTGATGTTGCTTGCCATGGGACATTTTGATGTGCTAACTTTTCATGCCACATATTAATTGAGACTGCTGTCATACATTTGTTAAATTCTTTTGTATGAAACAACATCTTGTACAGCTATTGTTCAAGTCAACCTATTGCTACAGTTTCCAGATTGTCAACAGTTTTGAAAACTGAGAGATCTGCATTTGCAGTCTGAACATAGCCTTTGTCTAAGACTTGAGAAACAGAAAGTAAATTAAAGTTTATGTTCTGTACGTACATTCTGCAGAAATACTTCATACCAATGTTCTCCATCAGAAGCCTTTAACTCAACATCTCCCACTCCAATTCCTTCTAATCTGGTTGCATCACCAATTAAAACTTTTGTACAGTGATTTAATGTTACATAATTTATCGATCAGTCCATTCTAAATGTCATATGTTACGTGGCACCACAGTCTTGGTACCAAATGTTCTCATGACCTGATTGCAAATTTATTTCATTTATATTGGCAATAGATAATCCAACAGTGACCAGTGCTTTATGTATGTAACCTTTTAATTCTTTACTGTCAAGTTTATTGCTTGTCTTGTTCCTGTATAACTTTGGACTTGGACATTCCCTGGCAAAATAACCCTCTTGTTTGCAGTTGTTACATGAATAATTCTCTCTATAGTATACTAAATATTTGGCACATGGTCTATTTCTGCAGTGTTTCTTTACATGCCCATTTTTGCTGCATTTTAAACATTGAACTGTAGACATTTCCTGCTGACCTGCTTTGACAAATGGTTTACTTTGTTTTGAGATAAAAGCAACAGTGTGCAACATGCTTAATGGTTCTGTCTCATTTAACCTATCTCCCTCCAGACACAAACGTTCAAACAATGTGTTAAGATTTTTGTCAGCTACTGCTACATTATCGCACACAGTACAGAAGTGGTGAAGTTTCAGTGGTAACATCCCAAGAATTTGCAACATAATCCAGATCTCTTTCATGGCTTTGCCTTCTGGTGTTAAATCTTCTGCATATTCTTGAATATGCATGCAGTTTTGAATAGCAGAGTTACTTGTATCGTATTTGTAAATGAAGAAATTTCTCTGCAAACCTTTGTCAAATACAATTTCTTGTCATATACATTTCTAATTTTTTAAGCATTTGACTAGCAGACTTGCAATTTCCCATTTTCCTGCCTATGTCGCTACTGACATTTAAACCTATAAAAATTTGTGCCTCAAGATCTTTCTCAATCCAAGCTTTTACATGTTGATCAGTTTCTCCTCCCGTTGGTTTAATTTCCTGGCTGGTTGCTACTGAATACAATTTCATTGACTTTAATGTGAAATCAAGTTTAAATTGCCAAGAAATGTAGTTAACATTTCCGTGATGATCCTCTGACAAAACTTCCAATTGTGACTTAATAGAATCTGTTGGTAACAGATAAAAACTCTACTGTCTGTGAAGTTAATACATGTAGTTGACTTTTCTGACTGTACTTTGACGATTAACAAAGTTTCATGACTTTAATTTTTGTATAACTAATTTGCCAATTGATGCCACTTCTGACTATTTACTGATATGCAGTGCATCACTGAACTGTTGGTGCTCTCATTTAAAAATAACAGATGAATAGTTACATATCCAATTTATCTGGGCAAGCTTATAGATTCATTCTGGGCCCATAACCTCATGATAAATTCTTCTTTTAAAGATAATTAACTATTTTGTGATATATAAAGGAAAACACTTTAATATATCATTGAATTATGCACAGCACTGCAGCATGCTTGGATAAGAAAACAACTGACTGACACAGAGTAAACATTTCAGCATTATTGCATGGAACATGGAAGATATATAAAAACACCTTGCATAACATATTACAATACACAGAACATGCTTAAAAATTCTTCATTTACCAATTAAGGAGAATCTGTCCACTGACTTATAATGAATTCCATGGTTTCTTATCCTTTCCTGCACAGTTCACAAGTTTTTAGTATTAGCTCATTGACTGCAACCTGAAAGAGCCCTATACATCTTCCCTAATCTACAAATACTGCTTGGAGTTTCTAATGAGTTCTATTTCAAGTCTTGTATCATGGCAGTTACACAAAACAGTGCTTAAAATTACTTTGGGTACCTCTTGTTGCTCTTCTACATCTTCAGGGTAAAAAATTTGGATATGGGTTTTGTGGGTCCCACATAATACAGCTACATTTAGCAGTATGCCTCTTGCTTTATCTGCCTTGAGAAGTTCTTCAAAAGTATCATTACTTGGAAGACCTCATTTGCCTTGTACACTGCATATCTCATATGAAGATCTCAACACTGTATACTATTCGAGGTCACTCTTAGATATTTCTCTGAATTACACTCAAATATTGTTTTGGTCTTATGGAGCAGAAACTTACCAATTTGTTCTTGCTTGCAGTAGTACTCATTCCATTTTTGTTAACCTTGTTATGAGGGTTACTCTGAAATTAATGATTTCCTTTTTCTTGAGCACCCAAGCTAGATTATGCTGGTGTGTCTGAATTTTTTAATCTTCCCACTAATGTTCTATTAAATTTGTGGTGCCGATAGGTCATATTGACCATAGACAACATTACTCTTTGGGACTGAGGTTGCTCATTAGAGCTGCCTTGTTAATTCAGTCTGTTCTTATCCCTTGTACTGTGTGCACATTTTGTTTTATGTTATCAGATGACATACTACAATCTTCAGAGGCATCAGAGAAATAATATTCAGATATTGTCAAAACATATGTATGTGCAGATATTAGTGGGGACAGTTTATTCCATATACCACTATTCGTATCCTGTTCCCATACTGGTGACCCCAAAGTTTCTACGACTTCCACACCGGATGTTGTAAATCAACAGATTATGTGCACGCCGCCATGGCCATCTCACGCAGTGCTTTGTTCGAAGACTTGGAAGCCCAACTATGACTGCCGGGCCTCTTCAATCCTTCAGCATTGGCCGGCTCTTCATTACTCCATAGTGATTCGCAATCTCCAACCACGTTAAACTGAAACTTTGTTGTTCTACACTGGTCGAGTGCTACACTGTTAACTCAAACAATGGACTCAGGTTTCGTGTTGCTGGACTGTGCTCGCCAACATGTGAAGTGTGAAGTGGATAATATTCAGAACTGTGTACCTATCAATCGATCCTATAATGTTCAAAGCGATCTACATTCGCACACGTACTTTGACTCTCAACAGGCTGCAACATCAGTTAGTGTCATGCCATGTTCAATGCTGCCATTTGCGCAAGACACATCCGGCAATTATCAATCTTAAGCTGTTGTTTGGCGACTAACAATGGACATTTTTGTGCCAACATTCTCCTTGCTCACACCCCAGACCTCTTACTCAACTTTTCTACCACATAGGTTTGAGTACATATTTTGGCATTTCGCCTTCCAGGGGCATTTTACCACACTGCAGTGATCTTCTGCGAGTTGCCCCACTCACAGGGAGCCCCAGTTCTGACCGCTCAGCCACTCAACTCGCCTCTCCCGCAGCTCCGCCTGTGTCTGCCATGCTGGCCTTCTGTGTTATTTCCGAGACAGTCAATATCAAATCAATACCTGTAACCCATGGTCCAGTTTACGGGAGCCCTACATGTATCGTGCAACTGCTCGTTCCCACGGTGCCAACCGTGCCAACTGCGTCGTGTTTTAGTGGCACATCAAAGACAATGCAACCTGCCGTTGCCACAGACATTCTTGCCAGGAACACGCCAATGACTATTGTGCTGGCCTGCTGTGCAGCCTCTCCTGCCAAGGACCAGCCAGTTTTCCAGGGGACACTGAAGCTGCCTTCATCCCCTCTTCCAGGTCATCTGCTGAAGCTGCCACCTTTACACAAAGACAACCCTGTATCATGGTTTGCACTTGTCGAGCATCTTTTTGATTTGCATCACGTGTCTCGTCATGCATCTCCGTGATCACTTGGACTTAATTTGTGATCTATTCCTCTCGCCACCACCTCCACCGAAGTATGAGTTCACGAAGAAAATGATCATGGAATGACTCGCCTGCTCACCACAAGAATTAATTATCATGATCTTGCACAAGGAACACCTGAGAGGCTGAACTCCCTCACAACTCTTGCACCACCTTTGGTTACTTATGAGTGAGCATATCATGCTGTACATCATTCTGTGGGCAGTGTGGTCTGCCAAATTTCTTACCAACCTACAGATCCACCTGCTACCACACTCCTTCGCATCAATTGTCTCCGCATCACACACCAACTGTATTCATTGCTACAACAACACCAACTAGCTCACCACTCACTGCTAGTTGGCACAACTGCTACTGCTTACCAGATGTCTGCTGGCAGAGGCAGGGTTTGCTCCTCCTCCACGGTTTCTACATCGCCTGGCAGTATCTGCTTGTTCTCTGGACTGTATGAGCACTCCATACCATACGTGCCGGTATACATGCTAGAACAAATCAATGAGGACAAGCCTCCTCTGCTGCTGCAGTCACTACCACCACTACACCCACTCATCTGTACTGCTGGTAACACAATATTTTCGGCGAAAATACCAAGAAGTGCTGATTACCTTGCCAGCACCCAAACGCCAACCACAGGACCTACAAGACGCTGAGTCCTGCAGGGAACCTCACAGATGTCCTCATACATTGCACACTATCCACTCATCTGCCCAGCTGAACAGTCATTTGTACGTGACTGACATTTCATCATGGCTAGTTTTCCTAGTCAACACTGGTGCTGATGTATCTATCATATCTACATCGATGGCTTTCCCCATCTCTTCACTGACAAAGTCACTTCTACAAGTTGTCAACGCATCAACATTACAAACTTCAGCCTCTGTCAAAGTTATGGTGCACCTATCTCCTCTGTGTTTTCCGTGTACTTTCTACATTGCTGACATTGATGAACCAATTCTCAGTAAGGATCTTTTGTCCCATTACAAACCCTCTCTGAACGTAGTTCAGGGCTCAGTGCCACACCATCCCACTAACACTCAGATACTGTGCTCCTGCACCTATGTTCCACGTCCTGTTTCTATTGTGACATGCAAACCTACTGCCAGAATATGACTTGGCGGCACAAAACTGCCGGGAAAACAACAAGCTGAAACAATGAATAGCACACATTTACAATGAGCTTGTCGCAGCTTGTACCTCGCTGCTGAAACTGCAGTCCACAATCCTGCCACCTAATCGTGTTTCTCCAGCAGACACCAGCTCGGACACTCATCAGGTTAGTTCAAATACATTTATTGTGTGAGATGATTTGCATCTGGTAGACTCCGCATCCTCAACCTGCTCGCCACATTCACTGCCATATGTGTCAGATAGTGCTTCTAATAACAGTTGTGTGTGCAATATAACCACACACACCATGCAGACAGCCACCCTGCGGGTTGATAAACATTCCCACTCTCTCGCGCGCCAGACATATGCGACGCCAATGCCGCTCTCCTCCGCACCAGATACCAAGTGCAAGGTTGACAGCAGACAGTCACCATGCATTCCGACCCACTCCACACTGTGCACACGGCTGCCCTCTCCAAACAATCGCATGCCACACTCACGTACTAGACATGTGCTGCCTTTTCCCACTCCCATTAATGGCTACACCTCTTTGCACCCTACCCATCCAAAAACTTCACGTCAGGACACTGATCAATCTCATGTGCAGTTCTCTGTTTCTTCCATCACTGACGGAATGACACACAAGATAGTTACCATTGCTGGTCCTCCTATTACGCACAAGGTTAGACACCTCAACCCTATTAAGTTGAGCACAGCCTGGCAGCAAATTAACGAACTTTTGGAGGCAGGTATCCTGCAACCATCAGACAGCAACTGGTCTTCACCGATCCACCTCGTCCTCAAACATGATGGTTCTTTCTGAATGTGCAGTGACTACAGATGTTTAAATGCTCATCCTGTCATGGACTATTACCCTTTGCCTAACATAAATGATTTCACTCTTATGTTATTTGGGGCTACAACCTTCAGTGTTATTGACTATAAACACGCCTACCACCAGATTCCCGTAGCGCCGGATGACATACAGCTATTATCATGCCTTTTGGTTTGCTCCAATACAACTTCATACCATTCGGTCTAAAAAACGTGGTGCAAATGTGGTAGCATTTCATTGACTCCCTCTTACAACAATTCGAGTTTTGCTTTGCATACCTGGACGACATACTCATTTTCAGCAAGTTAGCAGAGGAACATGAAAATCATTTATCCATGGCCCTCCAGACCTTGAACTCCAATGGCATCGAGGTCAACTAAGCAAAATTACAGTTGCGTCAGCCTTCCATCTCTTTCTTGGTTTCCACAAACAGAATACAGCCTCCCAAATCTCGCATGCACACCATCACTTCACTGCTGTCCCCAGCTACTTAAAAGCCACTGTGCAGGCCCTACTGACAGATTCACTGTTGGGTAAACAGACTTCAGGACTCAAACCCGTTCGCTGGACTGCACCTATGCTGGAGGCTTTCAATGCATTAAAGACTTCTTCAGCTCATGCTGTAACACTCGTCCACCACACCCACTGGGTAGAGGCAGTCTCCTTACCTAACATCACTGCCAAAACCATGGCCAAGTGTTTTATCTCCTCGTGGATTGCTAGGTTTGGTTGTCCGACCACCATCACCACCGACCAGGGACAGCAGTTGGAATATTCCCTGTTCACCATTTTATTAACGTCTGTGGCACAAAGAAAATTCACACCACAGCCTACCACTCGCAAAACAATGGGTTAGTGGAACGGTGACACCCCACTCTAAAAACGGCACTCAGGTGCCACGACTGCCACTGGTCCGAAGCACTTCCATGGGTACTGTTCAACTTTCAAGCCCGACTTACAGAAAACTATCTCAGAATTCATTTATGGGGAGAACCCTTTCCTACCAGAGGAACTCATTCAGCCTCAGATACCTAAAGACTCCCCCCCCTCCAGGGATTTCAGAAGTTGCATGCACATCCACTTCAAACATGCACAACTGCACTCACCTATCAGCCACTCTCCGCCGGACACTTACAGGCCACCTGCTCTCAACACTGGCTTCCATGTAATGCTGAGAGGTGATTCGGTCCAACAACCTCTGCAACCACTTTATCTCGGCCCCTTTGAAGTCCTCTGGTGGGGCGATACAACTTTCGACATGAAACTTCCTTGCAGACCAAAACCAAGACTTGAACTCGGGACCTTATCCTGTCAGGAGTGCTAGTTCTGTATGGTTCGCAGGCGAGCTTCTGTGAAGTTTGGAAGGTAGGAGATGAGGTACTGGTGGAAGTAAAACTGTGAGGACAGAGCGTGAGTCGTGCTTGGGTAGCTCAGTTGGTAGAGCACTTGCTCGTGAAAGGCAAAGGTCCTGTGTTCGAGTCTCGGTCCAGCACACAGTTTTAATCTGCCAGGAAGTTTCGTATCAGTGCACACTCCACTGTAGAGTGAAAATTTCATTCTAGAAGCACCCCCCAGGCTGTGGCTAAGCCATGTATCCGCAATATCCATTTTTCAGGAGTACTAGTTCTGTAAGGTTCACAGGAGAGCTTCTGTGAAGTTTGGAAGGTAGGAGACGAGGTACTGGCGAAATTAAAACTGTGATGATGGGGCGTGAGTCATGCTTGGGTAGCTCAGTTGGTAGAGAACTTGCCCGTGAAAGGCAAAGGTCATGAGTTCAAGTCTCGGTCCAGCACACAGTTTTAATCTGCCAGAAAGTTTCATATCAGCGCACACTCTGCTGTAGAGTGAAAATTTTATTCTAGTAACTTTTGACATCATAATCAATGATAGTCCACAAACTGTTTTGTTACACTGACTTAAGCCAGCATTCATGAACCCTGACATCCCTCTGCTGGGGCAGTCTGATTCTCCTAACGACTCTCCCAACAGTCTCCCTCCCGCTGTGGAGTCTGACAATGTTTCTCCTCAGGCCACCACACCATTTTGTTCACCTGATGCCTCCACATCATCTTTTGTGGGTTTATCAGACATGTCACTCTCCATCCAGTGTGTGAGTTTTGCTGCTACCTCATTGAGTAGGAGACACCCTCTCCCATAGTCACCCTGCTCTGCCATGTACCCCCACCTTGCGTGGACAACATTTCAATCATCAATATCAATGACTAAGTTCTTATTCAACTCACAGACACCATGGCCTCACCACCCAATGACCAGTTAAACATCAGTGTTGTGCATAGTGTCACCCTCCCTCATGAGTGTCACTCGCCGACAATTCGTGCCTTCATCTCGCCGGACGGCTCGATTAGCATCCGGGCTAGCCACACCTATGCCCCGCCATCTGCCATTCAACCCACCTGTTCTCAGGCTGGGCACTGCATTGTCCATCCTCGCTTGTTCGATGACTTTGAGGTGGACCTGCCTCCCATCACTCTGCCTCTGCACCCCGCCCCGGTCGGGGTGGAGGTCCTGGTGGTACATCTACCAGCTCGTATGACCACCAACAGCATCAATGCCTACATGGTCTTCCCTCAAGACTCACATGTGGTACTCCGTACTGGAAGAGGGGGTGGTAGGGGGCTGGGGGGCTGTGTGGGGTCGATAGGTCATAAAGACCATAGACAACATTAATCTTTGGGATTGAGGCCGCTCATCAGAGCTGCCATGTTCTTATACCTTGTATTGTGTGCAAGTGCATGATAATTGTCAAAATATATGTATGTGCAGATATTCGTGGGGACAGTTTATTCCGTATGCCGCTATTTGAATCATATTCCCATAGTTTCATTGTTCTGCAGTGGACTATATCAGGGGAGCATTCCTAAATGGTGTCTGATGTCAAGTTGTGTACAAAACAGAAATGTGGCTTTGAATTCCTCACTGTTGAACAAATTGGACCAACTAAAATATTTTGATGTTGCTAAACGAGTATAGATAGAGATGCTACAATTGACATGAGCAATGTTAGGTTGTGTGCTTCAATAGTGATGAAAAGGGTACTGCAAGAAGTCACATCGAGATCGACTCTGCTCAGCTATCATCATGAACAGTGTCTTGATCAACTCACTCATGATGATCAGTGGATTTTGTCCAAGGAATTGAACAACACTGTGCACAGCTGAATGTTGGCTGTAATGTCTCAGACAAGGTTTTATGAGGCCATGGTTATAACAAAATGTGTGCAAGATGGGTGCAGAGGTTGCTTACATGAGACCAAAATGTCGCTCAATGGAAATTTTTTTATGGTCTGCTAGACCAATATGAGGCAGATGGTGACAATTTTCTGAACATTCTCATCACCAGAGATGAGATGTGGTGTCAGTCACTGCAAGTTGGAATCCAGAAGACAAACCATGGATTGCTGACACAGGAATTCTCCAATAAAGGAGATGTTCAAGACACATGTGCTTGCAGGTAAAGTAATCTACACAGTCTTCTCAGGCAGGCAGTGTGTCGTTATCTTGAATGTCTTGTAGGATCAAGTAACTGTCAGTTCAGAATGTGTCAACATGAAACTCTTTAGGATGCAAGCCTGAATTCCAGGGCCAGGTCAGGAAATAACATGAAGTTCCACGCTGCAACATGATAACACCAGGCCCAAAAACAGGCTTGAATTTTCCAGGGCCAAGTCAGGAAATAAGACAAACTTCCACTTGCAACATGATAACACCAGCTGCTTAACAATATTGTGACACCAAAACTCTTGTCAAATTTGGCTGTACAGTCCTACCATATCCACACACAGTCCTGATTTAGCACTCTCAGACTCTATATCTTTGGCTTATAACAAGTGGAATATGTTTTCATCATTTTCTAGACTTAGATGACATCAATGCTGCAGGAAAGTGGCTATCCTCATATGGTAAAGGTTATTACAATTTGGCACGCAGACCATTGTTCATCTTTGAGAAAATAGCATAAAAATGATGGTGAGTATGTAGAAAAATGACCATATGTAGCTGACGTATTCCGCTATTTAATTTTGTTGCAGTGTTTTCTGTAGTAGCTATTACAGTTTACTTTCAATGAAAATAATGTGAGGCATTAATTTCATAATGACCTTCTTATTGTGTATGGCTCATATACTGCAGAATACTGTAGAAAAATGTAAGTTAGAGTAGAAGAGTAGGAAAAACAATCATGTAATTTTTAAATGTAGCATAGGTGGTGCGCTGCTTTATACAACTGCACCAATTAAGTATCTAGGCACAAAGTTGCGTAACTATAAGGAATGGGATGAGCACATCAGGTTGGTAGTAGGGAAGGCAAATGGTCAACTTCATGTTATTATGAGCATTTTAGAGAAGTGTAGCTTATCTATAAAGAAGATGGCATATAGGACACTAGTGCAATCCAATCTTGAATATTGCTTGAGTGTTTGGGATCTCTACCAGGTCAGATTAATGGAAGGCATAAAAGCAGTTCCCTGGTGTGCTGCTAGATTTGCTACTGGTAGCTTTGATCAGCATGCACGTATTATGGGGATGCTTTGTGAATTCGAATGGGAATCCTTGATGAAAGATGACATTATTAAAGCATTATTGTGGAAATTTAGAGAACTGGCATTTGAGGCTGACTGCAGAACGATTCTACTGCCACCAAAATATGCTTTGTCAGAGGACCATGACGATAAGCTGAGAGGAATTAGGGCTCATGTAGGCACTTATAGACACCTGTTTCTCTCTCACTCTGTTTATGACTTGAATAGGCACAGAAATGAATCATAGTGGTACGTGGTACACTCCACCATGATCTGTATGATGGTTCTGGAATATGTATGTAGATGTATTACTATTATTATTATTATTATTATTATTATTATTATTATTATTATTAATGCTTACTGTAATGTTTACTCACTAAGAATGCCATGCTGGATGTAAATTTTTCATGTGAGGTAAAAGCATACATAAATAAACTATTATTATTGATCAAAACAACAATTACAAAAAGGGGACACAACAAGCACAATTATCACTGTTTGCAAATACATTAAGACTGGAACATTAACCTAATTTATACTTTATGCCACCTGTCAGTGTGTTAAGTATTTGAATTTTGTACAATGTGGGGTATTTCCCAAGCGTTTTCTCTCTCCCTACTTTTATACTACCTTAAAAATATAATGTCTACTATGCATGCTTTAGCTTTAACCTTCAAGTTCACAGTTTGAAGATATGTTTACTTTCATAATATAATACCAGTGAATACTTCTCAACATACATTGAACATTTATCAGCACTGACTTGGTGGAAGTAGAATAAATAATGATGACAGGGAAATGCTACAAATGAGACTGTTAAGAGTGACCTAATACACCAGAAGAAAGAGATAAATATGATGAAACTAGCTATACAGATATGTTGTGAAATGTATTGAAAAGGGGGAAACTTTTATGTAGTTATAACCATGTACTCTGCAGGCAGCATAACAGACATTTGAAAAATTATGAGTAAGATACTTACTTTGAGCAGTGCAGTTGAAAAAGAACTGGAAAAATAAAATACAACAGTAACCACCACTGCATAGAATTATATGTGCACATCACAAAGTTATGATAAAAACAAATATATTAAATACTTGAGAAAGCTAATGTATGGATGAAATACCACATATTATCATCAAAGCAAGTGTAACATCTATTGTAGAACCATTAACGGATATTTTCAATTCGTCATTCGTGAGTGGTATATTCCTGAAAAATCTGAAAATGGCAAAAGTAGCACCACTGTACAAGAAAGGGGACAAACATGAAGCCGCAAACTATAGACCTGTATCAGTATTGTCAGGCTTTGGTAAAATTCTTGAAAAACTATTTCTTAGAAGGCTGACAGCCTTTCTAAATAAAGAAAACATAATAAGTAATACACAGCACGGATTCAGAACTGGCAGACCAACACAGTCAGCTATTTATACCTTCTTAAATGAAATTATAACTGCAGTAGATAATAAACAACATGTGTCTGGCATATTTATTGACCTTAGTAAAGCCTTCGATGTAACTGATCATAATACTCTGTTGCAGAAGCTAGGTAATTATGGAATACGAGGCCTGACAATCAAGTGGATACATTCCTACCTTCATGACCATCAACTCAAATAAAATACAAAAACATAAAGGCACGAAAAAATTGTAATTTTTACAGTAATGCACAAAACATTACATATGGAGTTCCCCAAAGGTCAGTCCTTGGGCAATTCTTTTCATTCTTTATGTTAATGATATGCCAGAAAAAATAACTAAAGGGACAACAGTACTTTTTGCAGATGACACAAATATCCTAATCAAATCACGTGATGAGGAAAGCTTACAAAAAACACCTACAGGTATAATACAAAATTTGACACAATGGCTCAGAACAAATAAGCTAATAATAAATAATGGAAAAACAGTGACAGTCAATTTCCACAATTCATAGAAACTACATCCTGCAAGACCAATTTTTAAAATTCATGGAAAAACTGTCTCATCTGTGAGCAACACAAAATTTTTAGGTATACATATTAAGCAAAACCTAAAATGGGAGACACATCTTAACCATGTAAATAAAAAGCTAAACACACTTACATATGCAGTAAAAGTACTCGCACAAAATACAAGCTGTGCGCCTGTGATAACAATGTACCACAGCAGTATTCAGTCACTGCTGATGTATGGCCTTATCTTTTGGGGGAACTCCTTAGGTACAAACAAAACATTTAGGCTACAGTAAAAGATTGTTAGAATAATAAATCATGCTAAATACAGAGCCTCCTGTAGACCAATATTTAAAAATCTCAGTATACTACCTCTTCCTTGCTTATATGTGTATGAAATATTAAATTTCGCAAAAGGAAGTATTTTAAAAGATGGAAATATCTTCAAATATAACTGTGATTACCACCCTCATGATACTAGGCAGAAGCATTACTTGCATGTCAATACAGTAAGTACAAACATTTGTAAGAGAGGAGTGTGTCATACTGGCATAATACTGTACAATCACATGCCATCCTATTTGAAATAGATGCAAAATTTACAAAAGTTTAAAGTGAAACTGAAAGAGTACTTGCTTGACCACGGCTTATATTCTGTTTCCGAGTTTTCAGTGTACCAGAAAAGTGTAGCGTAACTACTCAAATATTCTTAATAAGTCTATCATTTTAATCATTTTATTGTATTATATTAAATTTTTCATGAATATTCAACATGTACTGAATAATTTTTAATTATTTATCCTTTCAAAATAACAATGTGTATGATGTTGTATATACTGTACCAACCTGACTTGTCCTACATCGTTTGTGCAAAATATATACCTAAACACAATTTACAGGACCAATAAAGAAATACAAATACAAAATGTATGAATGTGGGTAAAAAAAACAATAGTCAATGGAGAGTAAAATGTGAGAACGAAAGAGATAAAATAATTGCTGTAAAAAAGGAGTGAGAGAGCAGTAGAGCTTCTGCAGTTTTAGTAAAACATAATATAAAAAGCATTTTTTTTGGCTACTTAGGACATAGTACACTATTACAACCACAAATTAAATGATTTCTTCAGTACAAATTTGTATTCTGGCCTCACTGAATCATTGCAGTGAATGGTGAAGTTGAAGTTATGTTGGGGGAAGAGGAGGAAACTACATCTACATCTACATCCACATACATACTCTGCAATCCACCATACGGTGCGTGTTGGAGGGTACCTCATACCACAACTAGCATCATCTCTCCCTGTTCCACTCCCAAACATAATGAGGGAAAAATAATTGCCTATATGCCTCTGTACGAGCCGTAATCTCTCTTATCTTCTCTTTGTGGTCTTTCTGTGAAATGTAAGTTGGTGGCAGTAAAATTGTACTGCAGTCAGCCTCAAATGCTGGTTCTCTAAATTTCTTCAGTAGAAATTCATGAAAAGAACGCCTCCTTTCCTCTAGAGACTTCCACCCGAGTTTCTGAAGCATTTCCGTAAGACTCGCATGATGATCAAACCTACCAGTAACAAATCTAGCAGCCTGCCTCTTCTATGTCCTCCCTCAATCCAACCTGATAGTGATCCCAAACGCTCGAGCAGTACTCAATAATAGGTCTTCTTAGTGTTTTATAAGCGGTCTCCTTTACAGATGAACCACATCTTTCCAAAATTCTACCACTGAACCAAAGACAACTATCCACCTTCCCCACAACTGCCATTACATGCTTGCCCCACTTCATATTGCTCTGCAATGTTACACCTAAATATTTAATCGATGTGACTGTGTCAAGCGCTACACTACTAATGGAGTATTCAGACATTACAGGATTCTTTTTCCTATTCATCTGCATTAATTTACATTTATCTATATCTAGAGTTAGCTGCCATTCTTTACACCAATCACAAATCCTGTCCAAGTCATCTTGTATCCTCCTACAGTCACTCAACGATGAAACCTTCCCGTGCGCCATGGCATCATCAGCAAACAGCTGCACATTGCTATCCACCCTATCCAAGAGACCATTTATGTAGATAGAAAACAACAGTGGAACTACTGCACTTCCCTGGGGCACTCCAGATGGTACCCTCATCTCCAATGAACACTCACCATCGAGGACAACGTACTGGGTTCTATTACCTAAGAAGTCAATACTTGAAATAATGAATATATAATTTTGATCTGAGTAGGTATTCCAACTGGAACTGGCAACAAAAGTTATAGAACAAGCATGATACATGACATTTGAAAATAGTATTTTTGAATATAATGTATCTGAATGAAAAATGTATAGTAACCACTAAAAAGAATTTTTAAATTTATAACTGTTTTTTCTACAGCTGTGATATGTCTTGCACCAATATCTGTTTAACCATTACAGATGTAATGTCATTAGCACAACAGTGACGATAATAAAGAGTGTGTTATTTTGGGCATTTATGATGGCTTACATTATGCGAAGAAATCAATGAAGTTGCAATACAGATGGACTGAACACTATGAAGACGGTCAAATTAAATAAAAATGTTGACATAAATTATAAAGATCACCTACTTTAATAAAAGATTTTAATATTTCATTCACTTTTTTCATGTTTGACATGTTTTGGATAAAATTATTTTAAAAATTATGAAGAGGAAACATTACAGAAGACAGAAAGAATCTACTTTTTAAATGAAGCATGCTTCTAGAAGTAAGTAAGTAAGTAAGACAGAAGGGATTAAAATATGATGTCTTAAAAACATACTACTCATGAGAATTAGAGATGTCACTGAAACATTTTATACCTAGAAATTGTAAATGAAATACATTTTTTGTAACAAATTAAGGATCTGTTAATACATGACTAATAAGCACATTAGTCAATGGGCTATGAAAGGGCACTTGCGTGCATACCCTTGAATTTCAAATATTACTCACAGATTTCAGCTGTAGATGAGGACTCTTCTGCCTGAATATCAGTTGCATAGCTGAATATGAATGCACTCTAAACCTGAGTTCAAAGTTGTAAGCTGGACCACCTTGCCGCATTGTCACTAATAAAGCTATTGTAAACACACTTTCACTAGACTCTTGTACTTGTTGTGGTGGGAGATAGACTATTTTCAGGGCATCCACATCTGCCTGAGTGAATGTGTTCACCTGGAAAACAAAATGTCTTCTGGGATTCATTAAATTAGTGATATAAAATGTCAAATTCAATTTCTTTTCACATAAAAATTGTCTTTTTGTGGAGTGTACAGTCAAAAAACTACAAGGAGATACAATGGCTGTCTAATATTTATCTTCAAGGTGAAATTACAAGTATTGCTGATAAATTTAAAAGTAGAACTGCATACATTCACATACAGATATAAAATAACAAATGAACATATCTCATTTGGTACTTTCCCTTAGAATGTGGACACATGTGATTTATCTTTAAAGGAACTATTTAAATCACAATTTTGAAAAATAAAACAGATAAAATATATCATCTTTCAAGGAATTAAATATAAAAATGCTGATGAGATTAGCAGCAGATTTTCAGACAAAGCTACTTACACTGCAAGGAGAAAAAATCAATGAAATCTTTAAACAAAGTAAGAACAAGATTAAGGGAATGTAAATAATTAGGAGAATGTAAATAACCACAAAAAGAAAGAAGTTGTTTACGTTGTTGCTAGAGCCCCACATGAAACCAAGATATTGGTGAACCCTATCAGTTCAAAAGAAAATTAAAAACTTATATCATTAGCCAGTCTTTTTACAAATTATCTGAATATCTACATTCAGAGATTGAAAAGTTCTGTTAACTACATGGTTAGTAACCCTGTCTCCCTGACTGTTATAAAGATGCATGACAAGCAGTAATGTACTGTAAACAAGATTCAGAATTTAGTGATGTTAAGATAAGTTAAGCTCTGCCTTTCTGACCTCACATGGGCTACTAGGGACTGACCAACTTCCATGTTATCTTTAGCCAATGGCATCATTTGGATGCGGTATGGAGGTGCATGGAGTCAGAACACCACTCTCCTGGCTGCTGTCAGCTTTGCAGATCTTGGAGCCACTACTTGACGTCACAGTGCTGGGTGGGCCCCAGTCCTGTTCTCCAAACAAGGAAAAATCCCTGGCTGTACAAGGACTGGAATCTGGAGTCACCTCATGGCAGTCAGTCACTTTGACCATTCAGTTACGGAGGTGGACCAAATTTACAGATCTATGAAATATTATCTTTCAAAAGTACTATTGTGGTCAAATAAATATCAAGATACTAATAGCAGGTACAGACCAGGTATAAAGTAAAAGTGAGGACACAGCATCTTTCTGCAAAGTAATACCCTCCTTGATTAAATATACATAAAGATACAAACAATCAAAAATCCAGATTTAATAATGACAGTATTATGAAAATGATAGATTGCTACTCAGAGATTGTGGAGACATTGAGTTGCAGACAGGTACAACAAAATGACTGCTAAACAAGTAAACTTTCAGACAAAGGCCTTCCTCTGAAATAGACAATACACACACACATGTTCACGCAAACACAACGCACACACACATGACCACTGTCTCTCACCACTGAGGCCAGACTGTGAGCAACTGTACATGATGGTAGAAGCAATCTGTGTGGTGGGGGTAAGAAGGAGACTGGAGGAGGGGGAGAGATAGCAGTGGAAGGGTGGGGGACAGTAACGTGCTGTTTGTCAAAGTATACAGGGACACGGTAAGGACAGGGTAGGGCAGCCTGGTGCAGTTGGGATGCTGGATGGAGGGCCGGGTGGTGGAAGGTAGAGGAAAGGGCCACTGGGACTGCAAAAGGAGAAAAGTAAAAAAAAAACTGAGGATGCCTTGGTGGAATAAAGGGCTATGTAGTGATGGATGGTGCAAATGCCTCTGAGCACTATGGGACTCAACTGCAATGGTCATCAGTCCCCTAGAACTTAGAACTACTTAAACCTAACTAACCTAAGGACATCACACACATCCATGCCCGAGGCAGGGTTTGAACCTGCAACTGTAGCGGTCACGCAGTTCCAGTCTGTAGCACCTAGAACTGCTCGGCCACCACAGCTGGCGTAGTGCTGGAGTGGGAACAGGGAAGGAGATAGGTAAGTGATGCACAGTGACCACTCAAGGCTGAGGCTGGGGGTGTTATGGGAACATTGGATGAAACTTCCTGGTAAATTATATGTGTGCCACCACGAGACTTGGGACCTTTGCCTTTCACGGGCAAGTACTTTACAATCTGAGCCACCGAAGCATGAACCACGACCCATCCTCAAAGCTTTAATTCTGCAGTACCTCATCTCTTACCTTCCAAACTTCTTTTCTGCAAACCTTGCAGAATTAGTACTCCTGGAAGAAAGGATATTGCAGAGACATGGCTTAGCCACAGCCTGGGCGATGTTCCCAAATGAACTTTTCACTGTGCAGTGGAGTGTGTGCTGATATGGAACTTAATGGCAGATTAAAACTGTGTGCCAGACTGAGAAACTGGTGTTGGCAGGAAGGGTCCAAATGGTACAGGCTGTGAGGCAGTCATTGAAGTGAAGAACATTGTTTCAGGGGGTTGGGCATTGTGCTCAGCAATTGGGTGATCCAGTTGTTTCTTGGTATCAGTTTGTCAGTGGGCATTCATGTGGGCAGAAAGCTTGCTTGTAGTCATGTCACATAGAATGCAGCACAGTGGTTGTGGCTCAGCTTGTAGATGACAAGACTGCTTTGATGGGATAGGTGATGCTTTTGACAGGACTGGAGTAGATGGAGATGAAGGGATGTATGGGATAGGTCTTGCGTCTAGGTCTATTACAGGGATATGAGTCATGAGGCCAGTGATTGGGAGCAGGGGTGGAGTAGGGATGGGAGAGGCTATTGTGTATTTTCAGTGGGTGGCAGAATACCACTGTGAGGGGGTGAGAAATATAGTGTCCAATAGCAGCAAGGCCATTGACAGTTGGGATGTTAATATAAAGAAAGATGGCATCAATAGTGATGAGCAGGACGCCATGCAGTAAATGAACAGGAACTGTGGGGAGACAGAAGAGAAAATGGCTGGTGTCTTTTACACAGGAGGGTCAGTTGTGGGTAATAGGCTTAAGATGTTGCTCTACAAAAGCAGAGATTCTCTCAGTAGGGGCACAATAGAGCATCATGGGTGGCTGGGTTTATGGACTTCAGGAAGCAGGTAGAGGGTAACAGTGCAGGAAGTGGTAGGCGTTAGGAGAGAGAGAGAGAGAGACTCAGGGAGAGATTCTGGGATAGGTCTAAGGATCTGAGGAGAGACTGGAGATAATGCTGTATTTCTGGAATGGGGTCACTGTGGCAGGATTTGTAGGCAGATGTCTCTGATAGCTGGTACAGTCCTCCTGCCAGGCAATCCTTGCAGTTCAAAACACAATGGTGGAGCCTTTGTCAGCAGGTAGCACTGTAAGGTTGCAATCAGCTTTTATGTTGTGGGTTGCAGTTCTTTCTGTGAATGTAAGGTTAGCTTGCATGTGAGGGATTTGGGCGGGCTGATAATGAGGCATGGTTTGAGATTAACATCTTCTGGAAAGTTAACAGGGTGTCATTTGGGGGGGGGGGGGGGGCAATTAGGATGGACCAAAGTTGGATAAGAGGAATGAACTGAGTCAAGCAGGGTTTAACATTGGGTTTGGTTGAGTCTGGTTGTTAGGTTGGTGGTGAAAAAGCGTTTCCATTGTAGGGCTGGGAGAAGGTCGTTTACAAGTCCAGCATGTTTGAATTTGGCAGAGGAGCAAAAGGTAAGGCCTTTGGAAAGGTACTGTAACTGACCACAGTGAGTTTTCCTGTGTGATTGGTTTTATGGACTTTAGGAAGCATGTAGAAAGTAGGAGTGTGGGGAATGGTAGAGGTGAGGAGACAGATGGACTCCTATGCCAGCCTTTCCATGACACGTCCAGAGGAATCCTTCCTGAACACCCATAATCCCAAACAGCTCACCTGGTTCAGATTCACTGATGACATCTTCATAATCTTGATCAAGGATGAGGACACTGTACCCACATTCCTCCAGAACCTCGACATCTTCTCCCCCATTTGCTTCACCTTGTCCTCCTCATCCCAACAAGCCACTTTCCTTGATGTTGGCCTCCACCTAACAGGTGGCTATCCCTGTACCTCCATCCATATCAAAATTACCAACCACCAGCAATAACTCCACTTTGACAGCTGCCACCCATTCCATACCAGGAAGTCCTTTCCATACAGCCTAGCCACCCACAGCTGCCACCTCTGTAGTGATGAGCTGTCCTCTTCAGAATATACCAAGGGTCCCTCTAAGGTCTTCATAGACTGAAATTACCCTTCTGATCTAGTACAGAAACAGATCTTCTGTGCCTCATCTCTCCAGTCACTCACCACCTGCCAAAGTCCCACCACCTGGCCAAAAAGGAACAGTCACCTCATGCCTCAGTACCATGTAGGATTGTAGCAACTGGATCACATTCTCCATCAGGGAATTGACTGCTTCTCATCATGCCCTGAAATGTAGAATATCCTACTCACTATCCTTCCCATCCATCCCAGTATTCTGCTGCCCACCAAACGTACACAATATCCTCATCCATCCCTATTCCAACCCCTGTCCTCATGGTTCATATCCCTGTAATGGACCTAGATACAAGACCTGTCACACACACCCTCCCACAATCACCTATACTAGGCCAGTCACAAGCATCACCAATCCCATCAAACGAATGGCTATCTGTGAAAGCAATCAAGTGGTCTACAAGCTTAGCTGCAACCACTGTGCTGCGTTCTATGTGGGCTTGACTACCAACAAGCTGTATGTTCATATGAATGGCCACTGACAAACTGTGGCCAAGAAACAGCTGCTGAGCATACTGTCCAATTCATTGTTTTTCACATCATTGACTGCTTCACAACCTGTGCTTTTTGGACCCTTCCTATCAGCACCAGCTTTCTTGAATAATTGTACAGATAGGAACTCTCTCTGCAACACAACCTTTGTTATTCACTATTCTTCACCCACCTATCCACTTGACCCACCTATCACCTTCCACCAACACACCTGCAGTCTTTTTACTTCTCTCCTTTTCCTCTCCCTACACTGCACACCCTACCCAAGTAGCAGTGTTTGTTATCAAGCTGTATGACAATCAGTAATGTACTGTAAATAAGACTCAGGGTTGACCAGAAGTAAAAAAAAAGGTTCTTTGAAAATACCACTGTAATCAAGTAAATATTAAGCCACTAACAGCAGATAACCAGCAGCTATATATATATAGTAAAAATGAGGAAGAAGCAGGGTGTTTTTAATTATTATTCAAAAGTAGCTACTTCGCTTATTTACTTGATTAGGGTGCACAGCATTAAACAGTACTGTGATAATGTATTGTTAATATAATATAAATGCTAAGTCTGGAAGTTTCTTTCTTGGTGAGATTAGGGAACACAATGAATAAACAAATTTAAGAGGCCTACTGACAACAGCCGACCCATACATCTACTCCCTTAGGAATTTCTGTACCAATACATTAAAAAATCATGTAAACAAATGGTCAGTATGTTGCCACATTATTTGCTGAAAAAGTGTGGTATAATTGTAAAACTGATTGTTTACAAGTCATAGGGGGCACAACGATGATTCATGGAGCATACAAATTAATCTTAACAATAAAATGCAATTATAGCTCAATTCTTCTGGGTGGTCAACACAGTCTTGATGAATTAAAAAAAGACATAATTATTATCAACAGGCTGTTTGGTTAAAATAAGTGCAAGTGCTTTGTTTTGCACTGTTGGCGGGTTTCAAGTATTAGCTCATTTTCAAGTATGCAAATTGATATGAATGCATCCTTGCAGTAAGTATACACCAATTATCACATGCTATGTTCATTTACATATGGTGTCAACAGACAAAAACTTGGAATGAATGACCAAGAGCAGAAGTAACTTCTCAATGGTTTATGGAGGTGATTGGTGTCTTGATTTGTCCCCAGGCAGTTTTGAGGCGAGCAACCAATCTAACCCATGCACAGGTGAGAGTTTTTGCCTCACTTTCACTTTACTCATGCAGGAACAACACAAAAAGAAAAGCACATCTATGTTAAGAGCTGCCAGAGAAATATTGCAAAGCCAAGAAGGAGTAATGTGGCATAAACGAAAATTGGTAGGCAGGTTTGTACACCTGAAAGATGACGTCTATTCATATTTCATACCAGTCACATAAGAGTGGCACTAGTAGCGCAAATTAGGTTTGCTTCAAATACACTCATAAATGGTTGTGAGCTTTAGGTACCTATGAGAGTGGATGTGGTGACTTGATGTTCGTCAAGAATACCTTGAAAGCTACAAATACACCATTATCAACACCTCATTGAGTTTGAACAAGGTAATGTAATGGGGCTACGAGAAGTTGGATGTTCCTCATGTGATACTGCAAAATGATTTGGCAGGAATGTAGCCACTGTACACAATTGTTGGCAGCAGTGGTCAAGCAAATACATGTTGCAAGAAGACCGGACTTTGGATGGCCAAGAGGGAAGACCATAATGTTTGGTGACGGCTCTGGCACATTGCACTGCATCTGCAGTACCAATTGGAGCAGCAGTTGGCACCACAGTGACACAACGAACTGTTACAAGTTGGTAACTTCAAGGACTGCTCCGAGACAGGTGCCCTGTAGCGTGTATTCCACTGTCCACAAACCACCACCGTTTGCGACTTCAGTGGTGTCAAGCGAGGACTTACTGGAGGACAGCGTGGTTGTCTGTTGTTTTTTCTGATGGAAGTTGGTTCTGCCTCAATACCAGTGATGGCTGTGTGTTAATTGGAAGGAGGCCGGCTGAGGGCATGAACCCAACCTGTCTGCATGCTAGACACTTTGGACCTACACTGGAGTTATGGTCTGTGGTGCGATGTCGTACGACAGCAAGAACGTTCCCTTGGTTATCCCACACACCCTGACTACAAAATTGTATGTCAGTCTGGCGATTCACCTGTTGTGTTGCCATTCATTAACAGCATTCCAGGGGATGTTTTCTAACAGGATAACTCTCGCCCACGTACCGCTACTGTAACCCAACATGCTCTACAGTGTCGACATGTTGGTTTGGTCTACTCGATAACCAGATCTGTCCCCAGTCGTCCGCAGCTCGTGGTCGTGCGGTAGCGTTCTCACTTCCCACGCCCGGGTTCCTGGGTTCGATTCCCGGCGGGGTCAGGGATTTTCTCTGCCTAGTGATGACTGGGTGTTGTGTGCTATCCTTAGGTTAGTTAGGTTTAAGTAGTTCTAAGTTCTAGGGGACTGATGACCATAGATGTTTTTTGTCTCCAGTCGAGCACATGTCAGACATCATCGGACGACTTCAGCGTCATCCTCAAACAACCTTAACCATCCCTGTATTGGCCGACCAAGTGCAACAGGCATGGGAATCCACCGCACAAACTGATATCCGGCACCTGTAAAACACAATGCACACATGACTGTATTCAACATTCTGGCGGCTACACATATTATTAATGTACCAGCATTTCACATCTGTAATGCTTTATCTCGCACTTACTTTTGACTGTGGAATGTTAATCACTAATACCTAGAGGAATGTGTTCCCGGAATTTCATTACTCTACATTAATTATTTTTTGTGTTGAGGATTTTTCCCCTCAGTGTACACAGATAAATGTAAATAGTCATATAACGACCTGTATATTGAACCAACAGTCCTTCAACTCAGCCAAAACATACGCAGGACATTTATACGAAAAATACGAATATCTCAGGTATGTATCTACTGAGTTTTGTGTCATCTTTCGCAGCGGTACCACTTGCTGCCGCCGCTCTCCCAAACCTCTTCCTGAAATTAACCCTTAAAACCACAAAACTGCGTATTCAGTTACCTGCCTCGTCGTTTGTATGACAATGGATGTTAAGTGAAAATCTACTAAGTGAACTGAATTATCACTGACCTTTATTAATAGTTGCATTCCGCTTGTTACAATGTTTCGCTTGATGACCTATTTCGTTTGGAGCGGGGAACATACGTAAGCAAACGGTTTTTAAGCAAGAATTTGTTAGCATTGTAAAGCAAACAATCTCTGTCTGTAATATTGTGGCGCAAGTTAGTAATAATGCAATGAAGACCAGAGTGGAACAAAACACGTTAATTCAACTCTTGCACCAATTTGTAATACGTAAAATGTGGATAAATGCAAGAGAATTGCAAGGAATGAATTCTTAAAAGTTTGAAAAGACATGAAATTTTAGGTCAAGAGGGACCGCACCGAGAGGGTGACGAGATAGACCACCACCAAAAGCATAGGCACAGACGGGCGTACTAACTGGCAGAAGAAAACAGCCAAAAAAAAGGCGGTTTATAAAATAGATGGGAGACCTAGGCGAGCTTTATCCCTTGTGTTCTTTTCGTGCGCCTAGGAGAAGAAGCCTTTCACTTTACCAGCGACTGTAAAAGGACGCAGTTGTCACAGTCTCCTTTCGTTCGTGTAGCACCATGTAGAAACAGAAACGACTACCGAACAAACGTTCATCGCACTTGTTTTATGTGAGTGTATTCCTTTGTTTCGCGCAGCATGTGCCTCCCCAGCTCGCTCACGTTGTTGTTGCGGCTTTGTTATGGTACTGTTTGATCTAAAAGGTCTACGAGGAGGCTTTAAAGCAAATTTGCTATTTGTGCGAACGTTTTCGATTTCCGCCGATTTCTGTGGAATGGGGATTAGAGCAAGACACGACGGCGGAGGAAGAAAGAAGGAAGAGAGGAAGAATGGATTTGACAACGAGGTCGAGTCGAAGCACAAGCTCGAATTGTTTCAAGGAGGAAATCAGCCTGGATCGATCAAGGGAAATCACGGAAATCTTAAATCTAGATAGCCCTCGGAGATCGAGCCGTCATCCTCCGGAATGCGAGTCCAGTGTGCTAACCAATGCACCACCTCGTTTGGTACGATGGTATAGGACGCAAGTAGAAAAGGTGAATATATAATTTACTTGCTCCTGCAGCCAGTACATTAGCTGCTCCCAGTTTAGGTTCATGCGATCTGTTGTGTAAATAAAAAAAAAACCATTAAAGAAGAAGCGTGCATAATATAACGAGTGTCGTTAATCGTTGCTCCTATAGACAGCAGTACTCAGTTTATCTACGTTGAAAGAAGTGCAAGGAGATTGTCGAATTTAGCTATCTACCATAGAATACAACACAGTAACTACACTTAATGTCAGTGACATAATCAATGAGTATGTTTCGCTCAAAATAAGGCAGTGTAAAGTGAAATTAGAGTGAAACACACTTCCGGGGACCGCATCTCGTGGTCGTGCGGTAGCGTTCTCGCTTCCCACGCCCGGGCTCCCGGATTCGATTCCTGGCGGGGTCAGGGATTTTATCTGCCTCGTAATGGCTGGGTGTTGTGTGATGTCCTTAGGTTAGTTAGGTTTAAGTAGTTCTAAGTTCTAGGGGACTGATGACCATAGATGTTAAGTCCCATACTGCTCAGAGCCATTTTTGAACACTTCCGGGAAACAAATATTTTCCAATGGTTGTAGCCCTTTTTCTTTTGTTTCTAACACAGTTTATGGATCATTATTAATTTATAAGGAGCAAATAAAATCTTTTCTTTACTTACATAGCGTTCACATGAAACATCCTTGATTTGTAAATGTAATTAAAAAAATTAGCGACACCGATACTTGCGGTTGTCGGAATCATGTACAGCCACTCAGAAAGCTTTGTGTATATTGTTTTCTAAGCGATGCAGTTAAGGCTTGATATGACTAGGGCGCCACTGAGAGTGTAATCAAACAATCGGGTAGTGGCAGAAAATCACGGAAATCAGGAAAGAGTAGAGGAGATCAGAGAGACATTCGAAAGGAGTCAGGCAAGTCGATTCGCTGAGCATCACGAGGGCTAAATCACTCTCCAGTTTACAAGGTGCTGCATAAACAACTTCGCTTGCGCTCTTACAAAGTTGCAATTGTGCAAGCGTTGAAGCGAAACGATCTGCAGCTTCGCCACAAATTTGCTATTGCGATGGTGGACCGGAACGAGCAAAACCCTGACTGTATAATAGCTGTCGTTTTCTCTGACGAAGCAACCTTTCTCACCAATGGGAAAGTTAATCGGCACAACGTCCACATTTGGGGTTCGAAAAACTCTCAGAGTTTTCGGGGACGTGTCAGAGACGACGAGAAGATGAATGTGTGGTGTGCTTTGGTGACAGCATAACTGGAACATTTTTCTTCAGTGAGGAAAAAGTAACACGAACCCTCAGCTTCTTCCCTTCCAGACAAATGCGATCTTCCCAGCAGGACGGTGCATAACCGCATTGGAGTTCATGACTACATAGACTGAACTTTTACACAGCAATGGATAGGCTGCGATGAACCAACCACGTGTTCACTGCCATCTCCGGACGTAACCACTTTGGATATCTTCCTGTGGGTTTATGTAGAAGACATTGTGTATGACTCACCTGTACATGATTTTGGCTATCTTCACAGAAGGATTGTGGATGTACTAGACTCCTCACCCCGGCGTGCTTTCACGTACATGTGTTGATATAGAGCTTGGGTTCATGAAGCTTTTCCGTCTGCTCCCCTTCTGAAACATGAATTATTTTTCTACCTCCTCCCCTCCCTCGAAACATGAATTATTTTCCTCCCCCCTCCCCTCCCCCGAAACATAAATTATTTTCTTTCCCCTCCCCCCCTTTCTCCCCTTTTTCAGCACTTGTTATACTTGGCACTAAAACGGCCCACGATATCCATATTTTTTGTGTAATTGTTGCAAATATTAGTTACAGCGATGGCAATAAATACACTCCTGGAAATGGAAAAAAGAACACATTGACACCGGTGTGTCAGACCCACCATACTTGCTCCGGACACTGCGAGAGGGCTGTACAAGCAATGATCACACGCACGGCACAGCGGACACACCAGGAACCGCGGTGTTGGCCGTCGAATGGCGCTAGCTGCGCAGCATTTGTGCACCGCCGCCGTCAGTGTCAGCATACGGAGCTCCATCGCAGTCTTTAACACTGGTAGCATGCCGCGACAGCGTGGACGTGAACCGTATGTGCAGTTGACGGACTTTGAGCGAGGGCGTATAGTGGGCATGCGGGAGGCCGGGTGGACGTACCGCCGAATTGCTCAACACGTGGGGCGTGAGGTCTCCACAGTACATCGATGTTGTCGCCAGTAGTCGGCGGAAGGTGCACGTGCCCGTCGACCTGGGACCGGACCACAGCGACGCTCGGATGCACGCCAAGACCGTAGGATCCTACGCAGTGCCGTAGGGGACCGCACCGCCACTTCCCAGCAAATTAGGGACACTGTTGCTCCTGGGGTATCGGCGAGGACCCTTCGCAACCGTCTCCATGAAGCTGGGCTACGGTCCCGCACACCGTTAGGCCGTCTTGCGCTCACGCCCCAACATCGTGCAGCCCGCCTCCAGTGGTGTCGCGACAGGCGTGAATGGAGGGACGAATGGAGACGTGTGGTCTTCAGCGATGAGAGTCGCTTCTGCCTTGGTGCCAATGATGGCCGTATGCGTGTTTGGCGCCGTGCAGGTGAGCGCCACAATCAGGACTGCATACGACCGAGGCACACAGGGCCAACACCCGGCATCATGGTGTGGGGAGCGATCTCCTACACTGGCCGTACACCTCTGGTGATCGTCAAGGGGACACTGAATAGTGCACGGTACATCCAAACCGTCATCGAACCCATCGTTCTACCATTCCTAGACCGGCAAGGGAACTTGCTGTTCAACAGGACAATGCACGTCCGCATGTATCCCGTGCCACCCAACGTGCTCTAGAAGGTGTAAGTCAACTACCCTGGCCAGCAAGATCTCCGGATCTGTCCCCCATTGAGCATGTTTGGGACTGGATGAAGCGTTGTCTCACGTGGTCTGCACTTCCAGCACGAACGCTGGTCCAACTGAGGCGCCAGGTGGAAATGGCATGGCAAGCCGTTCCACAGGACTACATCCAGCATCTCTACGATCGTCTCCATGGGAGAATAGCAGCCTGCATTGCTGCGAAAGGTGGATATACACTGTACTAGTGCCGACATTGTGCATGCCCTGTTGCCTGTGTCTATGTGCCTGTGGTTCTGTCAGTGTGATCATGTGATGTATCTGACCCCAGGAATGTGTCAATAAAGTTTCCCCTTCCTGGGACAATGAATTCACGGTGTTCTTATTTCAATTTCCAGGAGTGTAGAGTGTTCTTCGATCACATCACGACTAATGTTTTTAAATTATCATAGATTTCCATTATTCGAAGGTGGTGAAAGTCAACAATTACGACTAGTTTATTAATAACTACAGCTGCATGTGCATTTATTGTAGCCGAGCAAATATGTGTATTTCACTACATATTTTTTAACAAATTAGTTCACAAATTATTTCCATCTATGTTGCTTTTAATTCAATTATAAATTTTTAATATGTGAAAGAGCACGACTTACAAATGACGGCAGAAAAATAGTCATTTAGTAACAGTAGTCAGTTCAAAAACTGTCGTTTGCACGCTAATCATCCGAAGAGAAATTAAACAAGAATAAAAATGCACAGGGTTCAAAATTTGAAAATTTTCTGACATTTGCTCATTTTCTGTCATGTGTGTGCTTGAATTTGTGGAAAAAGCAGACCCAGTGTTGGTTTTATCTTTGAAACGGTAACTCGTTGATCCCTTTCCACCTGCAGTCAAGACCGATGTTTCATCTTGATTAATGCCACTGCGCACAATGTTATTTTAATGTCAGTAATGGTTGGTAAGTAGCTAACACTGCGAGTGAGCGGTGGCAGGAGCTGTGTGATGAAATATTTCTCGCGACTTTTCTCAGTACCCCTGTTAACAGGATCTACTGAACAGTTCTTGTGAAATACGGCATCAAACTATGGGGGAGCTTCGTAACTTGATTCGTAGAAATGAGAATCTGACGCTAGCAATTTGTTCACAGTAAATCTTTTTCTTACAATGAAAGCCGGCGCTCGGCGCCCCCCCCCTCCCCCCCCCCCCTCGCCCACCGCAACCCAACTACGCCCTATCAGTACCCACATCCAGCGGCACAACAATGCAAATCTCCTATTATACTTTTAATCGTGAAATTAAGCTGGACAGCCGTCATCATTGCCTGAGGGTGTCTTCAATTTTAATGCTTTGTCCGCAATTGCTTTCAAACTGATTGAGGACAACGATTTCTTCCCTCAATTTTTTATTTTTTTGTCCTCAGTTTTTGAAATTTCCCAAAATAATTGAAATAGAAAGACTGTGATGAACATTTTAAACTAGAACTCAACTGAATATACCAGTGCGTCCAAATTTGGCATCAATTGCTTATTTTATTTAATTGCAAGGAAAAGGACATGTAAAGGCGTGGAAGTTTTTTCTGGTACGAATGATTTTTTCCTTGAATTTAGAAATTGTGCTGTACTGATGGGAAACATTGCGAAGCGTCAGACTAGGTCATCTGGATAATCGTAGTGTTATTTCGTCTCTGTTTTAATTGAAATATTTTTAGAATGAGCAAAAGAACTTTTCTTTTTCAGCATCCGCTTTCTTACAATTAAATAAATAAACGACGACTTGTTTGCATTTTCTGTTGAGAGGTTTAAACTTTTATTAGCCGCAGTGATTCAAGCGATTGGCTTCTCGTAAGTTGTCCGGGATGGGTCCTGGTCTGACCCCTGTGAGGGATAGATTTTGTGCTTTAGACAAGGCAGTGGTTATCTTCGTTGTTTCCATTTCGTACCCAGAAGCGGCTGTTTTAGTTTGGAGATAGGTAGAGGCAGCATGTTTACTTTCGTCAAAGTAAGTATGGACTTATTAAGTAACTGTTCCGTATGCTTCTGAAAACATTCGGTGTTTTAATTTTTCCTCTTTTCCATTTTTTCTTCTCATTAGCTCAATTTTTCCGATGTTTGATTTTAAATTAATTTTTTCCGCTCTTTGTCGCCCCTAAAATTTTGCTGCCCTAGGAGACAGAATAGTCTTGCCTAATGGTAGAAACGGCCCTGGAGCCGTCACATTTATAGTGTGGTAAGCGGGTCATTGTTGGTAGGCTGTGACACCGACGTCATCTGACTTGCGTATACTGTACTTTGTTCATCCAAAGAATAAACCTGACGCAAACAAATACAAACGTGATGCTTGGTGCGCTGGTATTGTTAGGCTCTTGGAAGCAGGTTCCACTTACGCATCAAATATCTTATTACTATGTTAAGGTAAAGGAAACTTTAAAACATTCTAATTTATGACAACCATCAATGATTTTCTTACTCATATTTCAGCAATTTAGTTTTTATTTCAAAAATCATGTACAGTCGCAATCTCTGTACTGTTGTGCTATGATTGTCGTTCTGTTAATACATAGTATGAAAATGTCTGCGGCTGCTTCGTGCTCCGCACTGAAACACACGCGTGGAACATCGTCAAAAAGTGGGTAGCGCCAAGTCGTTCTTAGTGTTTTCACAAGTTTTTAGAAAAAAATCACCCTTGAACTTTCCTGAGGAACTGTATGTATTGAAGTTAATGAATTTTTGAATACGGAATGCATAGCTGAATCGGTGGCGTTAAAGAATCATCGCTTAGGCTGCTCTTTTCTTTTTGTTAACTTTGGAATGCGTACATCATTTAAATGTAAAACTCATCAAACATATGTTAACAACCACATATCTAATGATCATTTTAATTAGAACTGCACGTCTTCTTCTTTCGACTTACATATCGCAAGCAAGATTCCAGTTTTCATCTCAAATATAAATGTTTAATTATCGATATTTTATAAAAGATTGTTATTAAAAATTATTTATCTTGAGAAAACATTAGAAATTGAATTTTTAGGACAAAAATGAAAGTCAGATTCTCTTTATTCGGACTATGTCCAGCGTCTTGTAGATCAGATGTGGTCTCGCACGAGCCCGAGTGATTAGCGTCGTGGAAACATGGAGAACAATCATTTCACAACATTGAGCACACCATTCAAATGCTGCATTTTTGCGGTTGCCACCTTACTACTGCAACATGGACCCAAAAGAACTGATCTGGAGCCAAGTTTTAGGGATTTGTCGCGAGAAATAACAAGTAACAGAATAACGCACTGGAACTAATGCACATTGTTTAAGCATACGTCACTGTCGAACGCTGAGTGGTCACAGAACGGCACGTCATAAAAGAAGAGGAGAAAATGCAGCGCTTGTTTGGCTTCTTTGATTCTGTTGTTGACAGACTCGTTATCAATGTAGCAGATGACAGTTCCAGTACTGAAATGTTTTTCTCCGATCGGATAAGAGAAAAAAAAAAAGGTTCTAGGCGCTTCAGTCCGGTACCGCGGTGCTGCTACGGTCGCAGGTTCGCGTCCTGCCTCGGGCATGGATGTGTGTGATGTCCTAAAGTTAGTTAGGTTTAAGTAGTTCTAAGTCTAGGGGACTGATGACCTCGGATTATAAGTCCCATAGTGCTTAGAGCCATTTGAACCATTTGAAATCCCTGCAGTACGCTTTTGCGTCACACATATCTCGCGGAGACGTTCTACATCTGCTTTTAAGCTAGGAATTTTCATCATCTTTGTTTTTAATTACAATACTGCAATAGCTAAGAACAAGAGCATGGAATGCTGTCTGTCTGATTCTCTAAGAAGCATGCGGCATTATTGGAGTTTTTCGAATATTGTTTCTTTCTCTCTAAAAATTAAATTACATTCGAAGCTATGTTGTTTCTCCGCACGTCTCTTTTTACGTCGTAACTGCAACTGCTCATATCCCTGCAGCTTAGCTAGACCAGCTGGGCAGCCACTGCTGTCCAAGTTAAATGGGCGGTAGAACTGTTGTCCGAAATTATCCGCTATCGATCTGCGCATAACGCACAGCGTGAAACGAATCCGTATAACCGTACTTGACTGAACCGAGACGTCATGGCTTCCGCTCCACGTGAAACGAAATCCAATAACATGCCAGTAAACGCGGTAGAATACATGGCGTAATGTTTACGTCAGGTTTATTGTTATGATGATCAAACACTGACGAGCTAAAAAAAAACTGGTGCACCTGCTTAATATCGCGTAGGGCCCCGCGATCAAGCAGAAGTTGCGAAAAATGACGTGGCATGGACTCGGCTAATGTCTGAAGTAGTACTGGAGGGAATTGACACCACGAATCCTGCTAGGCTGCCCATAAATCCGAAAGAGTACGAGGGGATGGAGATATCTTCTGAACAACACGTTGCAAGGCATTCCAGATATGCTCAATAATGATTATGTATGGGGGAGTTTGGTGGCCAGTGGAAGTGTATAAATTCAGAAGAGTGTTCCTGGGGCCATCTGTAGCAATTCTGGATGTGTGGGGTGTCGCATTGTCGTGCTGCGTCTGCAGCTCGTGGTCTAGTGTTGCCACCTGTGGATTACGGGGTCCCAGGTCCGATTCCCAGACGGGTTGGGAATTTTCTCTGTCCGGAGATTGGGTGTTTGTGTTGTCCTCATCATTTCATCATCATCATCCTCCTCATCATTCGTGACAGTGTCTAGGCCGGCCGGAGTGGCCGTGCGGTCCTAGGCGCTGCAGTCTGGAACCGAGAGACCGCTCCGGTCGCAGGTTCGAATCCTACCTCGGGCATGGATGTGTGTAATGTCCTTAGGTTAGTTAGGTTTAATTAGTTCTAAGTTCTAGGCGACTGATGACCTCAGAAGTTAAGTCGCATAGTGCTCAGAGAAATTTAGCCACACTGTCTAGATTGGACTATCAAAAAAATTGGACTATGAAAAAATTGGGACTTTGTATGGACGCTGATGACCGTGCAGTTGAGCGCTCCACAAACCAAATACCATCATCATCATTGTCGTGCTGGAATCGCCCAAATCCGACGGAATGCACAATGGACATGAATGGATGTAGGTGATCAAACAGGATGCTTATGTACTTGTCACCTGCCAGAGTTGTATCTAGACGTATCAGGGGTCTCCTATCACTCCAACTGCACATGCTCTAGACCACTACAGAGCATCCACCTACTTGGACAGTCCCATTCTGACATACAGTGTCTATGGAGTCATGAGGTTGTCTTCAAACTCGTACACATCCATCCGCTCGATACAATCTGATACGAGATTCGTCCGACCAGGCAACATGTTTCCAGTCATCAACACTCCAATGTCGGTGTTGACAGGACCAGGCGAGCCGTAAAACTTGGTGTCGTGCAGTCATGAGTGGGCCTTCGGGTCCGAAAGCCCATATCGATGATGTTTCTTTGAATGGTTCGCACACTGACGCTTGTTGATGGCCCAACATTGAAATCTGGGGCAATTTGCGGAAGCGTTGCACTTTTGTCACGTTGAAGCATTCTCTTCAGTTGTCGTTGGTCCATTCTTGCAGGATCTTTTTCCGGCCTCAACGAAGTCGGAGATTTGATGTTTTACCGTACTCCTGATATTCATGGTACACTCGTGAAATGGTCGTGCGGGAAAATCCCCTCTTCATCGCTGCTTCGGAGATGCTGTGACCCATCGCTCGTGCGCCGATTATAACACCACGTTCAAATTCAGTTATATCTCGATAACATGCCATTGTAGTAGCAGTAACCGATCTAACAACTGCGCCAGACAATTTCTGTCTTACATAGGCGTTGCCGACTGCAGCGCCTTGTTCTGCCTGTTTACGTATCTCTGTGTTTGAATACGCGTGCCTGTACCAGTTTCTTTGGTTGACAGTCTTAAATTCCTGGGATTACAAGTTGATAAATTTAGTTGGGAGGAGCACACCACAGAACTACAGAAACGCCTTAACAAATGTGTATTTGCAATTCGAGTGTTAGGCGACACAAAAATGAAAAGGCTTGCATACTTTGCCTACTTTCATTCCATAATTTCATATGGTATAATATTTTGGGGAAACTCTTTAAGTCAAACAAAAGGTTTCAGCGTCCAAAAGCGTGTAATACGTATTATTTGTGGAGTAAATTCACGAACGACCTGTAGAAACCTCTTCAAAGAACTGGGTGTACTAACTACTGCCTCTCAGTATATTTACTCCTTAATGAAATTTGTCCTAAGCGATATATTTCTTTTTCCAACAAACAGCTCAGTTCATACATACAATACCAGGAACAAAAATGATCTGCACAAGGAATTAAAAGCACTTACTTTAGTTGAAAAAGGGGTCTACTACTCAGGAACACTCATCTTCAATCATTTGCCAGCAAACATAAAAAATTTAGTTACAAATAAAGATCACTGTAAAAGGAGCCTGAAAGACTTACTAGTGGCCAACTCCTTATACTGCACAGACGAATTTTTTAATCGAAACAAATGGTGTATTGTATATATTCATATTATTAGTATCGTTATTTCAGCTTTTTTTTCTTTAAATGACATGTTCTACATCCACGAGGATCAATGGAACGAAAAACTAATCTAATCTACATTGCCGTACGTCACCCATTCGCGACGTGGTTGGGTCCTGAGTTGCACTCAGGCGTGTAACGCGCACCCACCACGGGCAGTCGATTATGAGGAGAGAGTCGCTGCTGTGGAGCGTAACCTCGGGGGCAGGTAAAACTTACCGGGGCGAGCGGCCGGTCGGCGTGCAGCAGGCGCCCCTCGCCGGCCGCCAGCGGCCTCTGCACGTGGAACACCACGTCCTGCGACGCGGCGCCGGCGGCAGCCAGCTGCACGTGGTGCTGAGACAGCGCCGTCGCCTGGCCCGCCGGCACCTGCCAACACCACCAACAGCTGTACTCACAGCCCTGCTTCCACGACTGTGTAGTACGCGCTTTTGTATACCCACACCACTTTCTCACCTCAAGTTACCGTGCAAACCGTTTGTTGCGGACTCAAAGAACATACTAGGTGCGACCAATAAGAAATGGCAAAATTTTAATTTCGTGGCGTTTATTCATCCGATTCTTATTTTTTTTCATTTTATTGGTACACGTGTTACTGACGTATGCTTGCGTTTTCAGCTATTTGAATATTTAGTTTATTGTTGACAGTCGAAAAGGTTACACGTATTCCATAAAATTTCGGGCGTGAAGCCTAAATTTCAGAAGGGCGTTTGAGAGAGTACCGCTTTGCCGATCCAGGAAATGATCACATGGAGTAGTTTCAAGAATAAAATGAGTTTATAATTTACCTGGACGTGAATGTTCAACATGACGAAGGTAACATATGGTGTAACATAAGGAAGCGTTATGAAACTGTAAATGATAAACAATACACGAGTTCGTTGGCGGCAATGCTGTGCACAGAAAAGTATCGTTTCTGGACGGTCTTAAGGAAATTCAGAAAGACTTGGACAGTATTCCCAGTTAGTGTATGGAATGACAGCTCTCTTACATGTAGTAACCAATTACAAAATGTTCTGGCGTAACCACAAGCGTTAGAACGAAAAGGAGGAACGCTAGATTATAGAAGGCGGTGAGGCGACAACAAGGACCGCTCCACGACAGAAGCGACCTCTACCAGTAGTAAACACAAGCGCAGACTATTAGAACGGCCTAGCAGAGAGTGCTGCAAGAACAGCTATTAGTGACCCACAAACTGTGTGTCAAAAACTGACTGTAGCAAGGATTCTGATTTATGTTGCATGTCGCCCATAGCTTGCGACACCGTTGTCATTTCGAGGTTAAGTATTGCCAATCTGCTTTATCGAAATAACTGTTAATGTTATTTGCTTGAATTGTTGTATAGCGTTCCGAGAACACAGCATCCTTTTAGGCGCCCTAACGAGACGAGTGCGCAAGACCCCACATTTGGCGACGAGGACTCAACACAAAAATAGTGGCTAACTTTTGAAGCCTTTCACACTGATTTGGCAGGACCTATTTAGAGGTGATATTAAAAGCAATCACAATGGACAAGATCTTCTCTGCTAGCTCTGAAATTGGAACAATTTTTGTATTTAATCTATCACGCTGGAGTACAATAAAAAGAATACGTCCGTCATTTGCCCTTCTTCTTGCGTGGCCGAATTCTAGCGATGCCAGTTTCTTCCATCAATACGGTTGAAATCAAAATAGTCACTTTGTAGACTAAACCGGAATACATCCCAGTAGAGAATATTCCTACAGTGATTCTCAGTCGGAAGAACTGACTTAACATCGATGTCAAGGTGAATAAGCACAGATACAACCAGATCGAATTGAGCAAGGCACAGAATCCTTCTCAGTATATCCCTGCTGTTTTCCTTCTGTCCAACAGTGAATCACTACCTCTGTCACACTGTCAACAGCATCCACGCTTTTCACGTCTCTCACTATTTCTGTTTTTTTACTTTCATTTCCTCTGCTAAGGTCATCCCATTAATTCCCGCTCTTCGTCTGGCAAGTCAATTTCTTCTCCACATTCATTCTGTGCTGCTGCCATACATTTCTGTCAAATGTCGCTACTCACATTCAACAAGAACATAATTAGGAAATCACTTAACACAATATTAATAAGGTATTAATTTCTGAAATTCAGTATAGTCATCACTACATCTACTACTATCATTATCCTGCTCATGTATTAAGCATATTGCAGAGTTTTCTCACAGAGGAAGTGGGAATGGATGAACGAGAGAAAATAAGTGCATAAACATATAAATAAAACAAAATCGGGGTTGACGTTTTAGAATAACGCATCTCAGCGTTCATCCGAAATGATTCAGAAAAACTGCGAAAAACTTAGATCAGGATATCTGAAAGTATATTTCAACCATGTTTCGTCCAAAATAAAACTTCACTATTTCAATTAGTGTGTTTTACTCGGCTGTACAGGAGAGATTTGGGCTGCGACCCAATTTTACACTTACTGTGCTACAGCCTTTGCAGTAATTACGATATCTTACCAACGAAACAGGACACTTAAAACAGTGAATTATGGCTAGTACTTACCGAGACCACAAGATTGGCATCCGATCTGAGGGTGCCGAGAGGTGTCTGCAGCTCTAGACATCCTGTGGGCACAATAAAAATGTTTTTTTGTATGAGACATCATCATTAAAAGTCACAGATGAAAAAATAAACATGAAATTTTCTAGAAGAATGTAAAAATGTGATGATAATGGTGCAGCTGATAGTTTCTACATTGTGAGTTGCCGGTGCTGAAACGATTTGACGCCGCCATGTAGGCGGGTGCTGTGGATTGTGTGTCGTTCGTTAAGTGCTGGCTTGATGTGATAGTTATAGTGTTTATTTTATACTCGGTGTCCCAGAAATGTTCAATATGCAGGGATACGACAGAAACGCTCATTTGGGGCAAAAACTTCACATTCTGAATGGTTTCCGAGATAGAAAGCATGTTATGTACATTTGGTTTTGGCTAGTGGTGTGCTAGCTTATGAGTCCCAATCTCTTAGATGTTTTATTCTAGTCCAGTTAATCTCGTTGATTTCAATCTCTTTGCTCGGGATGTATTTCTGCTTGAAGCTAGCCCACTGAACGTGCCTTTGTCTGTGGTGTGTTGTGAGTGAAGTAGTTTGAGCAATTGAGAGTGTATCAGGGAGAAGCATCCGTTAAATGGGTTTGTTCATGCGCTGTCTGAAATGTTTCACATCTACGCCAGTGAAGAATACACAGACATGGTATATTTTTGAGGTTTCTGTGATGGTAGTGCTTCTGCTGCACTAGAGGAATATCGTTGGTGTTTTCAGACACGTCAAATTCCTGATTGTAGAGTACTTACCAGAGTTTTCAGAACATCAATACTTTGTAAAACGCATGTTGTAATGTTTAGTAACTGTTGTAAATGTGTAAACCTGACAATGTATTGATTAATATAGGAAATTAGTAGCAATGTACACTGAATTTGTCTTATCTCGGAAACCTTTCTGAGTAGGGCATGTGCTCAAATGAAGCTTTTTGCTTAAAATGCTTCAGATGATAGTTCCCATGGTAACCCTGAATATTGACCATGCCTTCTGGGACGCTCTGTTTAGTTATGATGAGAGTAAAATGCCATAGGAGTTTACATACAGTATATTGCAGAAATGTAGCCCAAGAAAGACAGTCCATATAACGTAGGCTGTACGTCAAATTATGAATAGACGTGGGACTGGATCTTGTGATTAGAATGTGGAAGCTCAATCGAGTTACCAGAAATGACAGGGTTAAGGGCCCACGGGTGCATGCTGTGGAATACATAACAAGGAAAGTGCTGGCTGTTTTGTGAGGCAACCTGTCTTAAAGCTGTGCTAGATCAGTACTCTTTCAGCATTAATGTTCGAACGTAACTCTAAAAATATGGTATTAGGCATATAGTCTGCTGTATCGAAGGCAGACTGTTTCGCCAAAAACTAGCACTAGTCTACAGTACGTTCTATACCATAATAATATTGACGAAATATTGCGTGTTTATGTCCTTTTAATGTGGTATGTTCAACTTTTATTTTTAATTATATGTTAAAGTAAACGGCTGAAAGCAAGGGGAAACCACAACCGTAATTTTTCCCGAGGGCATGCAGCTTTACTGCATGGAGAGCTGCATCAAACCAGTCTCAGGACTGAAGACCACAACAACAACATGTTAAAGTAAGTGCTTTAGTCGTATAAAACTACATCTCATTTGTTTTCTATCTGATAGATTACTGATGATGACTTTGGTCGAAACGCATTAAAGTTGTGTAGTCAGTGAAAATAAACTGTGATAAAGACGGAACATTACATTAATGATAGTCACACAGTAGCCGTGATTTAGGAATTTAAACTCCGTCCTGCAGATGCGGATGTACATATTTGTACACGCCATATACCTGATAATAACTTGATTTGTTCTGGTGTAGGTTATATATGCCGGATGATGGGAAAGGCGTTTAAGTCATTGGGTTGTTGGCTTTCTAGAAACTCTACGAAGATAAGAAAAATTTAAATTGCTGGATCCAAATAGCTGTTGTATTAGGTCCCACCTCACCACAACATCAGTTATATGTCCTGTCATCTGATTTTCGGTGTTCTTTCCTGCGATTGGCTGACAGAATAAAAACGTGCACCTGTCATGTTAGTTTCAGTGTCTGCGAAGGTAACATGCCATACTTTGTGGCTTTGGTATTTATACTTGTGTACTGCGAAAATATACAGTTTCAGCGATGCATAGTATCAAAGATCGCTCAAACTGCGTCACTTTCAGTAAGGTTTGTTTTGCTAACGCGCTACCAAATACTATGTCGAAGTATGATACCTTTTATGAAACTGTTATAAAAGGCTATCAGTGTGAACAGATGAAGTGTGTACTATCCTGTCGAACTGCGTCGTCTTAACGAAAAAACTACGTAAGAATATCGCGAAAAAATTTAACAAAGTCCCCATAATTGAACTTTGAAATGGTCCGAAGAGCTTAAAAACTTCATCTTTAACTGAGCACAAACAATTAAAGGTACTAACGACAACAGGCAGGGCGGATTTCAGGCAACAGTCTTGAATAGAGACAAGATCAAGTGAAAAGACAAATCTCATTCAGTTCTGTTCAAAAAAGTTCAAATGTGTGTGAAATCTTATGGGACTTAACTGCTAACGTCATCAGTCCCTAAGCTTACACACTACTTAACCTAAATTATCCTAACGACAAACACACACACCCATGCCAGAGAGAGGACTCGAACCGCCGCCGCAACCAGCCGCACAGTCCATGACTGCAGCGCTTTAAGAACGCTCGGCTAATCCCGCGCGGCTCCGTTCTGTTCATATCGCTGTGTTCACCTTCATTCACACACGCAGTCGTACAGCACATACAGATAATTGGACATTGGTAAAAGCAAAGAGTCAGTGCTGGACAACTTCCAGTACATGAACAAAAGAAAAAATGAATTTAAATACAGACAGTTATTATTATCAAGATATTAATTTTATTTGGTCGTGCAAGATCTCAGTTATGACCGGTAATAATTAGGAACACTATCATGAGAAGAAGAATGACTTCTCCGTAGACACATGTTACTCTCACTGAAAATCAGCAATTTCCTTTTGAACGCAACGTCGCAAGAAAGTCACGAGTTAGACGTATGAAATTTAAGCTGGTAACTGAAATGAAGCACAGTCGTGCTTCTGGTACCACCTTCCTGATAATTAGCACATCTGTCGTTCCTTCCCTTGCACTTCAAAGGTAGATTGATGGGCAGCGTATTATATGCACCTTGGTATGCCCACTGTCGACGCACTTCACTGTTGTTGGACAGGCACCACGGAAGGGGATCACGACTCCTCAATGATTCAGTATCGCTCTTCCTGTGAAGCTGCCTGCGACACACTTACATACACACTGAGGTGACAGAGATCATGGGATATCTCAAATGGTTCAAATGGCTCTGAGCACTATGGGACTTAACATCTATGGTCATCAGTCCCCTAGAACTTAGAACTACTTAAACCTAACTAACATAAGGACAGCACACAACACCCAGTCATCATGGGATATCTCTTAATACCGTGTCGGATCTCCTTTTTCCCTGTGTAATGCAGCAACTCGGCGTGGCGTGCAGTCAACAAGTAGCTGAAAGTCCCTTCAGAAGTATTGAGTCGTTCTTCCTCTGTAGCCATCAATAAATGCGAAAGTGTTGCGTCGCAGGACTTTGTGCACGATCTGACGTCTCTATTATGTCCAATAAATGTCCGGTGGGATTCATGTCGTTCGAACGGGGAGGCCAAATCATTCGCTCGAATTGTGCGGAATGTTCTTCAAACCAATAGCGAACAGTTGTCGCCCTGTGACAATTCAATGGTTGTTTGAGAACATGAAGTCCTTCAATGGGTGCAAATGTCTCCAAATAGCCGAACATGACCATTTCCAGTCAATGATAGGTTCAGTTGAACCAAGGGACCCAGTCCATTGCATGTAAACACAGCCACACCATTATGGAGCTACTACTATCTTGCATACCACCTTGTTGACAAATTGGATCCATGGCTTTACGGAGTCTGCGCCACGCATGAACCCTTCCATCAGCCCTTACCAACTGAAATCGGGGCTCATCTGACCAGGCCACAGTTTTCCAATCGTCCAGGGCCAAAAAGATATAGTCACGAGCCCAAGAGAGGCGTTGCAGGCGACGTCGTGCTGTTAGCAAAGATTATTTCACACAGTGTTGCTTGTCTGTAAGCACTGACAACTCTACGCTAACGCCGCTGCTCTCGGACGTTGAGTGAAGGCCATTGGCCACGGCGTTGTCTGTAATGAGAGGTAATGCCTGAAATTTGATATTCTCGGCGCATTCTTTACACCGTGCATCTCGGAATATTGAATTCCCTAGTTCCAAGTACCATTTCGCGTTCCAAGTCTGTTAATTCCCCTCGTGCCGCCATAATCACGTCGGAAACCTTTTCACCTGAATCACTTGAGTACAAATGACAGCTCCGCCAATGCACTGCCCTTTTATCCGTTGTGTACGTGATACTACCGCCACCTGTATATTTGCACAGCGCTGTCCCATGACTTTTGTCACTTCAGTGTAGACAGGCTATGCTGTCTCAGTATATACACACTATGCTTCGTATGTAGCGTCAACCTCCTCCCTCCCCAATAATAGTAATTACATTCACACTACGTCAAATGGTTCAAATGGCTGTAAGCACTATAGGACTTAACAGCTGAGGTCATCAGTCCCCTAGACTTAGAACTACTTAAACTTAACTAACCTAAAGACATCACACACATCCATGCCAGAGGCAGGATTCGAGCCTGCGACCGTAGCACGGTTCCGGACAGAAGCGCCTAGACCCGCTCGGTTACAGCGGCCGGCACACTACGTCATCACGTTAATACAATGCGAAATTTAAAATCATAAGATAGCAATTAGATACATATTTACTAGAGACACTAAATTTTCTGGTTTTCCCCAGTGTAAGACAAGGCTATTAGGTCCACAATTAGTAACTGAAAATTAATTGGGTATGAAAAATAGATATTCAACGCTTTGAGGCCACTAACCTCAGCAATGAGCATCCCAGAAAAAAACTGAAATGGCTTATGAACATCTCACATAAAACAAATAAAAATTTGCCTGATCGATTCTCATTAGCCGGCCGGAGTGGCCGAGCGGTTCTAGGCGCTACAGTCTGGAACCGCGCGACCGCTACGGTCGCAGGTTCGAATCCTGCTTCGGGCATGGATGTGTTGATGTCCTTAGGTTAGTTAGGTTTAAGTAGTTCTAAGTTCTAGGGGACTGATGACCTCAGCAGTTAAGTCCCATAGTGCTCAGATCTATTTTTTGATTCTCATTATTTTCGGATCATCAAGAAAACTGTAGTAAACGGCTAATATTTCATTATTCTCTGCATTCTTCCGACGTGCAAACAGCTTCACAACAGATTGTTCAGTATCACAGGTATTCGCTTTAGCCATGTATAAAATATAAATCTAGAAGTGTTGACTTAGTGTCACTTCGAGGATCGATATCCTGTTATAGCCGATAGCCCACTGCATTTCACTTTGCTACGCTACCTAATTGTACATCTCGTGTGGTCTGGAACAAACAAGACGACCATCTGACGATTCGCCACTCTATATACAAACTCTGTAGTGTAATATAAGGCATTAAAGTAAAATGGTAAAAAAACCCTCTAATCTATACTTATCAAGCCACGTACAATACATAGTTAAGGTACCTGACGTCAAACTTGAATCGAGGGTATTAAGCATTAAGCTTTTCCGATACAATGTTTTTGAGTTACGCGCCGCTGAGCTGTACGTGGAGCGCGAGTAAGGATGTTTTCTCAGTTTCCCTCTGCAGGCTGGTTGTATGCATTTTTTTATTTTTTCGCTTAAGGGGGGAGTAGAATTTGTGGTCACAAATCCTATTCGTCCCCTAAGTATAAAAATAAATCAAGTAAAATAAAATATTTAAAAAACCAAACATGGACATACAGTCAGAAAAAATTAATGAAATGAATAAGCGGGAAAATGGGCACACTTACAAAAACTAATGACACTCTAAACATGGCTATTGAAATGTTATGATACAAATGCACAGTGACTACACGGAAAAGTAAAGGCTTTAAACCAGTTTTCTGTAGAGAAAACTCCGCATGGCTTTCAAACAGCTTTATTAAGTACCTTCTCATTTTTTATAAAAAAACTCCCATGGACTGTATTTAAATCCGTAACCAATGAGTGATAACGAAAAAAGTCATGGAATTTTCCAGGACGCCCACTGAAGAAGCATTGTTAAAAATGAGAAATGCATATCGCTTTACAAACAAAGTAAAAAATTACTGTGTAGCGTGCAAAAATAGGTTTTTCTTGAAAACTACTGCTATTTATATACAAGTGCTTCGTTGTGGTATTCAACTGAAAACTCTTGTGTCCCAAAACGTGCCTATAAGACAACTGTTGTAGTGGTACCAAACTTCAGGACAGTGACTATTTAGTTTAAACTGACTGCTTTTCCCATGATGAGGAAATAGACATTTTAGTTTAAATCTGGAGGAAATCCGTTCTACACCAACCAGAAAATTTGTCTAAGTCGTCTTGTGTCTTCCTACAGTCACTTAAATTCGACACTTTACCGTACACCAGACAACCGCACATTGTTGCCCACCCTGTCAGCCAAAATCTTTTGTGTGTGTAGAGAACAACAGCGGTCCTATCACACTCCCCGGGGCACACCTGACAAAACCGTTGGCTCTGATGAACACTTGCAGTTGAGGACAGCATGCTGGGTTCTATTACTTAAGAAGTCTTCGAGCCATATCTGTGAACTTATTCCAGATGCTCCAACCTTCGTAAACACCCTGAAGTGGGGCGTCGTACCAAATGATTTCCGGAAATCTAGAAATATGGAATCTGCCTGTTGCTCTTCATCCTCGGTATATCATGTGAGAAAAGGACAAGCTCAGTTTCGCTCCTGCCATGCTATTTGATTCGTGGACATAAGCTTCTCAGTCTCAAGAAAGTTTGTTGTATTCCAACTGAGAATATGTGCAAGTATTCTGCAGCAGACCGAAGTTAGCGATACTGGTGTGTAATTTTGCGGATCCATTACTTTATTCTTCTTATATACTGGAGTCACCTGCACTTTTTTCCAGTCTCTTGGGACTTTGATCTGGGCGAGAGATTCACGATAAATGCAAACCAGGTAAGGGCCAATGACGTGGAGTACTCTTTTAAAATCGAACTGCGATTCCACCCGGACCGGGTGATTTATTTGCTTTCATATTTTCCCGTTGTTTCTCTGTGCCAGGTATGCTTATTACTACTCGTATGTCGTGCATACGGGAGTTTGTTAAATGACTGTATGTTTGCCGGCCGGAGTGGCCGAGTGGTTCTAGGCGCTACAGTACGGAAAAGCGCGACCGCTGCGTCGCAGATTCGAATCCTGGCTCGGGTATGGGTATGTGTGATGTCCTTAGGTTAGTTAGGTTTAAGTAGTTCTAAGTTCTAGGGGACCGATGAACTCAGCAGTTGAGTCCCATAGTGCTCAGAGCCATTTGAATCTTTTGACTGTATGTTTTTTCGATTCTTCAGTGAGAACATACTGAAGCGCGAGCATTAAAGACTTTCTCAATCGAATAAAACTGTGAGTGGATGTAGAACCCATACCAGATATACCAAATATGATTAACAGTAGATATTGGACGTATATAAAGAACGGAAACACGAATGCTTACACGGAGTGTAACAAAAATGTATGGCCAGGCTTTCAGGAAACATTCCTCACACATGAGCAATAAAATGTGTTATTATGACATGACTCTGGAAACGCTTTATTTGATTTTCTACTTTCCTTCATAATCACATTAATCATGGGAAACATAGCTGTTTTGAATCATTTCGGAAACATAAAGCAAAAACATTGTGCCGACTAATTCAAACAATGTTGGAATGACAAAAATTTTAATGTTAACGGAGAAATAACAAAGTGAGTCCCACAAGGTTAAATTTTTGATCCACTCCGATTCCCTGTAATAGGCTGATCAGAATCCTCACAGAATTGTGCAGTCAAGTCATCGACAAAGATTTTATGTCAGCGTTTTGGCCCGCATTGTTGGTGACTTTGCTAAGATCTCACATTCTTCCACCCACACTCAATGGGGCTTTCTCAGAGAATGCTCTGCCCGTTCTGCTACAACATGAGCCATTACTAATGTGACAAAACATAATACTTCATGCACAAAGGAGCGTGTGACTGGTCAAAAGGAAATAGGCATTTGAAGAGTCGTCGCGGTAGTCCTGTTTCGTCTAACATATCGTTGCAGTGGACAGATTGTAAATAAGATGTGCTGAGTTTAAAATTGTATGTTGTTTATATGTGTTCTTGGAACAGTATGTTATAGTGACATAGGCTGATGAGTGGCCGAAGTACAATTTTTAGGGGATAAGATGCTATTTATCGCGAGCAGACGGAGTGAGCGCGTCGAGCAGCAAAGACTATGTTGATAGCCATGGAAAGAAGAGCTGAAGTCCTTCTAAAAACTGAATTAATCATTAAAAGTAATGATATCACTCTACACTTGTTCGGTAAATGGTTCCTGAACAGTTTCGAACGGGATTAAGTCAGTCGTGAGCTTGGCTGAACTTCGTAATTTCAGTGCATTGGACGAGACTATATTGGTATTAGCCGGAGTGGAACAGAAGCACTCGCATTGTGGAATGAATTAGGTTTTTATCGACGTAGCTAAAATATGGATACTACTAGTTTCGTCTATGAATTTATAGTCAATGGTTAACGTGATATGTAGTGAAGATAACGAGGGAGACCTGGCTTTTCAAAAAATGGTTCGAATGGCTCTGGGCACTATGGGACTTAACATCTATGGTCATCAGTTCCCTAGAACTTAGAACTACTTAAACCTAACTAACCTAAGGACAACACACAACACCCAGCCATCACGAGGCAGAGAAAATCCCTGACCCCGCCGGGAATCGAACCCGGAAACCCGGGCGCGGGAAGCGAGAACGCTACCGCGCGACCACGAGATGACCTGGCTTTTGATAGTGCGGAGTGGGAGAAGATAAAACGTTAGAATACTTCGTTGGAAGCGAGAATTCAGTAGCTAGACTGTGCAGAGATCAGACCCTGGTTAATGAGTTGTGATTGCAAAGAGCGATCGTTTACTGATCGGAATAGTTACTTAAATTCGTTTTTGTGTGCTCGTTTTGTAGACTCATTGATGGTTGAGTGTTGTAACTGTTGCTTGGCGTGGAAATTTGGTACTCTCTGAGTCAGTGTTCGACGTAGGAAACTGTGTAATTACGCACATACTGAGGTAACACTGTGGTGGTTCATAATTGTAGAAGTTCGTTCATTTTTGCTTCAGGTAATAGTAACTCGGAAGTGAAGAGTATTATTTTTCTGGCACTAACGAATTTAGGAACGCTTCGAAAGTTGAATAACAATTAATTGGAACCATTTACATAAACAAGTCAAGGCTGTACCATTACTTTTTTTTTTTTTAAGTTGACTTTAAAGCAGGAACAGATAGTGGGTCGCAGGATTTTTGTTTATATTTTTTTGAATATCGGACCGACTGATTGGCGTTTAGTTTTCTGTGGTCATTAGTTCACTATCATCGACTGCTTCTGTATGTGGAAACAAAATAAAGTTACGGTGCGTTAAATTGAAATTAAACTCCGACACGTAATTTACTTTATAATAGAAAAGAAAGGAAGTGTAAGATATTTTCCTCTTAAAGAAAGCAAAATAATCATTTGAATGAAAATTACAAAAAGTTGAATTAAAGTAACTATTAGTCAATGATCTGTCAGAGACTTTCTTTGACGTTAACATTTAGCTGTGCGAAGTCACACAACGTCAGAGACGATGTAGTTAATCAGCAAGCCTGAAATAATATTAACAAACAGTTCTTGTGTCAGAAAAATACAATACATTCTAATTAGCCCTCCTAACTTAAAGATACGAGATAAATAAAATACTGAACGGTTACTTGAAAGAGAAATAAGCAGGTAGCAAAGATTCTGATATCAATATGAGAAGGAAAGAAAGAAGAGATAATTGCAGTGAGAAAATTTAACCGCTGACTGAGCGATCTGGTACATCTACGGATTTTCAATTTCTTGACGTATACAACTGATACATACTCATGTCTTCAAATACAACTGTATCGTAAGTAATTAGTTGTTATATCAGGTAATAACGTAGCATTGCAGCTACAGGGCAATTTCTAATTGTCAAATTAACTGTAATATACAGGGTGAATCACCTAAAGCTTGCACCACAAATTTTGCGGATATGGGAAGTGCTATTGATACGCAGTTTTCATAGAATGGTTTTGTAGTCAAGGGCTCGTATTGTTAGCCATAAACATATTGTAATAATACTCAGAAAGTGTATTTTCCGCAAACATACTTTTTAAATGGAACAATGTCTATTAATACTAACAAACTAAAAGTAACAAAATTAGAAAGTCAGTGGTGCTTGTTGCTGGATTCTAGTACGAGCCGTTTACGAGAAATTGTATTTCGAAAAGTTTCCACACTGACACTTGTTTGTGTCATTCGGCTTGCGCAGTTGCTAGATACGATGTTGATATGTTTGCTTACAGTGTGCTTGTGTGTTCCTTAAGTGTATTACGACTTGGTGGTCAGTCAGTGTGTGAGAGTTCAAGCAATAAGTCGTGAGCGAACGATGAGTTTTACAAATGCAGAAAAAGCTGATTTGCCCATGGTGTATGGGGAGTGTAGGAAGAATGCAGTTTGTTCTTGTATGGTATATGCTCAAAGATATCCCAACATACGACAATCATCTGCTGGCCGGAGTGGCCGTGCGGTTCTAGGCGCTACAGTCTGGAGCCGAGCGACTGCTACGATCGCAGGTTCGAATCCTGCCTCGGGCATGGATGTGTGTGATGTCCTTAGGTTAGTTAGGTTTAATTAGTTCTAAGTTCTAGGCGACTGATGACCTCAGAAGTTAAGTCGCATAGTGCTCAGAGCCATTTGAACCATTGGACGATCATCTCTTACCTACCTCTTCAACCGGGTACGTAGAAGTGGTAGTGTAACACCTAGAAAACTAGCAGAAGAAAACTAGTGACGACAGAAGAGGAAAATTTAATGTTCTTGCTGCTGTTGCAGCTGAACCGCACGGTTTCACAGAATCGTCATATGAGTTGTGAAACTGAACAGTTCAATTTTTTAGGTGTTCAGATAAATAGTAAACTGTCGTGGAAAGCCCTCGTTCAGGATCTTGTTCAAAGACTTAATGCTGACCATTTTACTATTCGAACGGTATTTGAAGTGAGTGATCGTTCGACACGAAAATTAGTGTACTTTGTGCTTATTTTCATTCGCTTGTGTCATGTGGTATTATATTTTAGGGTAACTCATCCCATTCTAAAAGGATATTCTTGGCTCAGAAACGGCTGTTTCGGCAGTAAGTGGTGGAAGTTCACGAAACTCTTGTCGACCCCTGTTGACGAGTCTGGGTATTTTGATATTGTAAAATGTAAACTTTCACGGCCGGAACTGTCATGATTAATAAAATTCTTTTCCGGGCTATTATGCCGTGGTCTGATGGATTTCGCATTGTAACCCGACGTTTCGTCCCCATCTGCGGAGGACATCTTCAAGGGGGTTCGTGGCTTCTGTTAACTTCCGAAACACACACTGTCTCACTACTGACTGCAGCAAATTTTTTTTTCGCGTGCTCCCTCGCATAGGCGTGACGTCACATGTTTTGAATACGCGAGCGCAATTGGCCGTTGTCGGTTGCCGCCGTCCGCTGTTGCTATCATCCCATGGCGGAAGACTGGTACACATCATCTTCAGCACCGGCATCCAGATGTCATTCAATTTCACGCCCTCCTCCTTCCTATTAAAATTCCTGGGGTGTTTCATAATCTCTATAGCCTCTCTGTAAAGCCTTTCATGATATCCGCTTGTGGCTGCCAGTACTTGAGTTCTATCAAAATAAATGTGGTGGTCTCCTAACTGCAAAGCGTGTTCCGCAACAGCTGATCTATCAATCTCTCCCCTTCTGCAATTGCCCTTGTGCTCTTCTAGTCGTTTTTTGACCGTTCTTTTTGTGGTACCCACATATACCTCCCCACAACTACACGGGATCCTGTAAATTCCTGCTTTTTCCAGCGGTTTACGAGCATCCTTAGCCAATCTCAGGTGTTCTTGTATCTTCCGGGTAGGTTTGTAAATCACCGCGATATTCCGTTTTTTCGATATTTTCCCTATGCGGTCAGTGACGTCCTTAATAAAAGGCAGGAAAACTTTCGATTTTGCAAGCGCTTGTGCATTGCTATGATTTTCACGCGGCGGTCTTAACGCTCTTTTTATCTCAGCAGCCGAGTAACCATTCCTCAGTAATGCATCAGTGAGGTGTTCCAGTTCCGTATCCAGTAGCCCAGGTTCACAGATGTTCCTCGCTTTATCCGCCAACGTTTTTTATTATGCCTCGCTTTTGCTGTGGGTGGTGGTTCGAATCCCGGTGTAGATAACGATCCGTGTGCGTGGGTTTTCGGTAAACTGTATGGCCTAAGCTACCATCCTGTTTCTTGTAAACTAGCACATCCAGAAAATTTAGTCTCCCTTCTGCCTCCTCCTCCATGGTAAACTGAATCTTCGGATTAATACCGTTTAGATATTGGCCTCTTAATATATATATATATTCCTTACTGTCATTTCTTGTTAAAAATGTTAGCTTATTCCCAAGAATAAGCAGCTTTCACTCAGTTAATACTCGGCAGAAATCAAACCTGCACGGGCATGGATGTGTGTGATGTCCTTAAGATAGTTAGGTTTAAGTAGTTCTAAGTTCTAGGCGACTGTTGACCTCAGAAGTTAAGTCCCATAATGCTCAGAGCCATTTGAACCATTAGAGCCAAACCTGCAGTTGGCTCGGACTTCCTTAACTCTTGTGCAGTAAGGTGTACAGTATAGTGCTGTATCCATTTTCAATAAACTACCGCTCGAATTCAAAAATCTTAGCAATAACCCACGCGCATTCAAATCGATGCTGAAGAGTTTCCTCATGGGTCACTCCTATTCTGTCGAGGAGTTCCTTGAAAAATTAATCTAATTCTTGTTACATTGTTGATCGCGTTTACTTAAACTCATGGATTGACTTCCGGGTTCATAAACATTTAATTTTTATTTGTTATTTTATGTTACAATTTCATGTACTGACAAGGTCCATGACCTTGGAGATTTGATCCCCAATTTGGTCCTACAGAATTGACGTGTAAACACATAAAATAAATGGCACCAGGAAGTGGTATGAGTCACGCATTCTCCATCGACATAGATTCTATCCCTATCATATCTCTCTCCATCAAGAGCTGCACGGAAAGGATTATGTGAATCGTGTTTACTTCTGTAGATGGGCGTTAAGACAGTATACTTCAGATTTATCGTGCATCTTGTTTAATGGTGAAGCCACATTTGCCAATCATGGCCAGAAACATGCACCACTGGTCTGATGACAATTCCCATCGGCTTCGTCGGGTGGAACATTAACTTCTATGAAGCGTAAACGTGTGGTGTGGGATAGTGACGCGTCACCTCATCGGCCTGTTCTTCATAGACGGAAAATTCAACGCGCACAGGTATCGCAGTATTCGAACAGTACATCTTCCGTGGATGTTAGAAGACGTTCCACTGCAGAAGAGAAACGTGTGATACCAATTTGATGGCTACCCAGCCCGTAGAGCACGAAGTGCTACAGTATGCCTTCACTAATTGTTTCCAGATCACTAGATTGCAGTTAGGGGACATGTACCGTGGCTGGTCCACTCTCCGGTTTTGCTGTCTGTAAACATTTTTCGTTGGGAAAAGCCGAAATACACTTTGCACAAGGACATACTTTAGCGATGCCTCTTCTTTTAGTCTTCTTGTTGTTTCTTCTTGTTTGTCCCGGCTTCCTGAGATCTCTTAATGAAGAAACTCGATATAACAAATTCCGTAGTGATACAGTGAAGTTGCGCAACAGTTGGTGATTTAACTTTTGTAACTGCCGTTTTATTGGCATTTATGGAACGAAAAATACTCTCTTACTCTCATGCGGTCAACTGTAACATTTTGTGTATGTAATGTGACTTACTGCATCGCAAATCGTTCTGATAAATTAATTAAGCTGCCTTAAAGTGTTTTTAGGCAATGTAATCAACACAGTGATACGTGTCTCAACTAAAACTGAGCCTCGATATTTTAGATAAACTTTCGATTCATTTTTTCAACATCAGTACTTGTTTCAAAATTAACTTCCAACTTAGGGCATTAACTCCAAGCGCATTTGCCACTATTGTATGTGATTTACAGGACAGTTCGATCACGCACTGGCATGTAACGCATATCAAATCGAGCGCGGAAGTTTCAGTTTTCCGTAATAGGCTAAACAACTGTTTTGTAATAATGTGATCGCACGTAAAGTCTAACTGGAACTGGATTTGTCTCCATCCGAGACAAAATCACAAAAATAAAATTCACCGCACAGGTCAGCAAACTGTACACGCGTACTTTTGTGCTCAAAGTGATAACTCGTCTCAGAGTAAAAGACATAAATTCATACTTTTTTATGCATACAAAAGTCAAAACACGTTTATATTGAACAGATAAATTATGGTATGCAATTACTAGTTAAACATTTCCGATTCTGAATAAACTTCAAGAACTTGTATTTCATAATCAATAAAATTTACAGCCTGAGAGAAACTATTAGTTTGCTAAAACGGATTCAGATTACAGTAAACTCGTGTCTGGACAATGACGTAACAAATCGATACTTGCTTGGAATGAACGAAATACCTGTACTGAAAAATACTGTCCGTTGAGTGATTTACTGGCTTTTACGACAAATTTGGTACTCCTCCCTTGCATCGCAACAATAGCGACTGCACCATATGATACAGAACGCCGTATTACTGTAGCCCGCTCGGGATCTGAAATGTTAGCACGTATACAGAAGTCGTTCCGTACCGAATTGGAAGCGTGTATTGCCACTGCCAGTGGCCGCGTTGAACACAACATGTGATGGTCAGTTGTCTCGTTACTGGTCAGAATCCACACAACTAGTGTATGCACTTCTTTTGCTCTTTACTGTGTGCTACCACAGGTACTGTATAGGTGTCAGTGTGGGAACTTTTCAAAATACGATAACTCGTTTTTGAGTCGCACTATAATTGTCCAACAAACACCAGTGACATCCTGATTTACCCTACTTTTAGTCTGTTAATGTCAATAGGCGTTGTTCCATTTAAAAATTGTACGTTTGCACGAAAAAATACGCTTTTTAAGTATCATCACAAACTGTTGATTGGCTGCCAATAAGAGCCAATCATTACCAATACTGTCAGTAAAACCGCACAGCAATAGCACTTTCCATTTTCTCAATATTTTCTTTGCATATTTTGGGTGATTCAGCGTTGGATTTCATCAAACGTTAAAGTAGAGCGGAAGGATATAGATGAATCTGTGTATGTTTAAGTATCTTCTGATTGGCATTTCTGTAAGAAGATTTATTTGTTATTCACATAGCTGATGTGAAGGAGTTACACTGAGAATCTGAATTAATTATTTGACTACGGTAATCACTTACGGTAAATTTAGGTTGTATCAATGCTAAATGTGTGGAGTGTACATTGTCAATCATTATTCGCAGAAGTTGTTGGTTCAATTAAATACCTTTCGAAAGCTGACTATTCGCTAGTAAGGAGATAGGCCTATTATATGGCTAGACTCTGTTTTGCTGTATATTGTTACAATGCTAGGCTTTATAATAAACTCACGATTTCACGCATACAAACAACGTGTGCCAGAACATTGATTTCTTATCACTATCAGTTCATATGCGTAGACATAAATTTTTTTGTATGATGTTAATTACTTATTAATTATATAGTATTCAGCTGGAACGGAGTAACATTCGACGAATCATTAGGGCATTAGCACACATTTACAATTTCGTCATGTGTCGAAACTATTAGCCCCTGGTATAGCACTAAAGTGGATCTTATACCGATATTTATCTTGCGTGATTGGCTAAGATATGAAGCACATTGGTACCTTGTTTCCCCTTACGTAAGACAATGTAAGAAACACCAACCGTCGTTAGATCGCACTTCTTACAAATCAGCACAAGGACGCGTCGCTAGTCACTTGCGCAGGTACAGAAGGGTTGCTCCGTCACAGTGCAAGCTCCTACTATCAGTGTGAATGTTCGTAGACTTCTAATTAACAGATTGCGTGAGAGACGGATAGGCAGAAGTCGACCAGTTCCTTGGCGTCCTTGTTCTCTGCACCTAAACCTACTAGACTTATCTCTGGGAGAATTTGAAAGCTCTTGCGTACGGAACCCTGGTACAGGATGATGTGTCGTTGTGCCCATTCTCCGTAAGGGTGTGAAACAATATGCAATTCCCCAGTGAGACATCAGTGCAACATCGATTTAGTATGTTGGCGGGTTGGTGCGTGTATCTTTGCCAACGGAGGGCATTCTCAACATTGCATTTAAGAAATACTGTGCTTATACGTTCTTTTCCTGTGTGTTATTGTGTTGGAGTTGTAGAAACGGAGCTACAACATGGAAATAAAGCGTTTTCGGTCCCACGACCATATAGAGTATTTTCTCCCTCTACGTGCGAGGACTGTTTCCTGAAAGTTTGGCCATACCCTTCTGTTACATTCCATATTTGTTGGATCAGCTGGAGACCGTCACGGAAGTTCTGAAAAGTCTAAACTGGGAGCTGTTTGAAAATAAGGCTACAATTGTTCCTCAAAAACCTGCTTGTCATCTTGCAAGAGCCAGTATTAAGTGAGAAATCTAGAATATTCTAGCCTACCACGTATTGTTGTGATAGGAAACTCGAAAATAAGCGTATACTATTTACTGCAAGTACTTAGACATTTAAGGAGTCACCACTGCGCGTATTTCATAAGGGAATGCAGCGGGAAGATACCATAATAGGTGGTAATGGAAGGTACTGTCGGCGAAGCACTTCACAGTGGTTTTCAGGGTATAACCTGATGAGCGAAGACGTTATGAACATAAGCTTCACAGCGCCGTGGTCCACCTTTCGAACACATTAAGGCAGCGATTGGTTGGTTGCTTGGTTGATTTGAGGGAGGGAACCAAACTGCGAGGTCATCGGTCCCATCGGGTTAGGGGAGGATGGGGAAGGAAGTCGGCCGTGCCCTGTCACAGGAACCATCCCAGAATTTGCCCGAAGTGATTTAGGGAAATCACGGAAAACCTAAATCAGGATGGACGGACGCGTGTTTCAACCGTCGTCCTCCCGAATGCGAGTAAAGTGTGCAAACCACTGTGGCACCTCGATCGGTTGCCATACATTCGACAAGTGCTTGGTAGGTCGAGTAATGGACACCGTATGCCCACTCTCAACTCACGCAGTTCCCGTAATTTACGGGCTGGCGACTTGTGAGCGTGAAACTGACGCAAAATAGTGTAGCAGATGTGTTTCATCAGGCAAATTTAGTGTTCAAGACATCGACGTGAATTTGGTGTTATCCTCCTCAAAGCACTTTAGAACGATTCTGGCCTTGTGACATGGACTATTATCCTGTTGGAAGATGCCATCGCCGTCGGGGAAGGCGTCAGACATGAGAGGAAGGATGCAAATGGTCCGCAATAATGTTCACTTAGTCCGCAGCTATGGTGGTGCCTTCGATTGCAAAGGGAAACTCCAGTGAATGTCCCCACTGACCTGCGACGGTGACACGCTGCATGTTTCGAGAAGCCATTCGCCTGGATGACGGCATATGCGGGTAGTAAATAACGATATGGTGAAACAAGAAACCAGGCGACAGGTTTCCATCGACCCACGGCCAAATATCACTGATCCCTTGCCTACTGAAATTGTAACAGACGATGCTGCTGGGTGAACATATGTACGCACAGGGATCGTCCGTTGCGGAGCCTCGTCTTCAACAATGTGCTCTGAACTGCGCTCTGAAACACTTGTCAGCGCCAGCATGGTGCGCTCTCGACAGATCTTCCGTAGATCACCGCCTATCGTGCTTGACAGAGCAGGCAAGTCCCCTGCCTCCACGTCCTGGCTCCAGACTAGAGACACTATAAAAGTATCGATACTTCTTGGCATCGAGTATGTTCATGTAGATACTCATACTTTTTATTTGCTGCTTTGAAGTGAAACTTTCACTCATATCAGTACTTTATAGTATATATCGTACTGGATGATCTCACTGAATGATCGTTGCAATCGTTTGTTACATTTTCGTTATTTACCCATAATTTTGCCTGAATGACTCAGTTCAAATACTTCCAACAATTAAACGTGCGAGCGTCAACGGACCAACAAATGAACGAGCGGTGTGCGTTGATAGCGATAAAGTGGTGTACGAAAACATGCGACACTTCCCCAACCTTGGCAAAGTTTCGTTCGCAGTTCGTTCACTGCCAAACGTTTAAAAATTGTAATCTGTATTTAAAATAAATTAACGCTTTTATGATTTTATTTAAAACTTTTGAAAACCGGCTGTCTCTCTCTTTCTATTATAGATAGATTTTAGAAATAGAAGGGCGAGATTGGAGACGATACACAGTAATCTTTTTATCAAAGATATCAGTACATCAAGATATCTATATATTTATGAGTACGACACAATTTGTCGCCGGCCGGGGTGGCCAAGCGGTTAAAGGCGCTACAGTCTGGAACCGTGCGACCGCTACGGTCGCAGTTTCGAATCCTGCCTTGAGCATGGATGTCCTTAGGTTTAAGTAGTTCTAAGTTCTAGTGGACTGATGACCTTAGAAGTTAAGTCCCATAGTGCTCAGAGCCATTTAAACCATTTTTTGAACAATTTGTCAGTGAATTATTAATACTATCACGTCCGTCCCTCCAACACCTTGTAGCCTATTTGTAGTGGCACCGAGGTTGACTTCTTTCCATACAGGGTGGTCAGAAACAATCTGAAAAAATTGTAAGGGTGTTGCAAGGTAGGTTCTGCTGAGAAACAATTACTAAGAAAAAAAGATACGCGGAGCCGTTTCCGAGTTAATTAACATTGAAGTTAGCCATTTCACGCGAATTCAGAGCCCACCAGATACGGTGTCGCCAAATGTGTTCTTTATTTGGTTTCCTCAGTTCGAACAAGAAAACGATCCAAAAATTGGACATGGGACAGTAGTAAAGGTAGTAAGGTTCGAATCCAAGTTAAAAAGGCTAGTTCATGCGGCCAAAATGATTCGTAAATAATGAAAGTGTAATAAAAGATTTCTACGATCATTCAATACGAATCTTTACTACTGCGATGTAGTTCAACACGGCACGAATAGTGAAAATTCTAGATGCCTCGAGCTAGTGATGAATGCTTGCGTCAGATACGTGTGCAATATTCGGTTGTATGATCATATCAGTCCTTCATACTCCCAGCTAGGTTGGATACGCCCACATAAGGCACGCGATCTCCACACGATGTGCTTACTTCATCGATTTCTTAGCCACTGGTGCCCTCAATACTTATCTTCTCACATTAAACATCTATCATCATTCCACAATCGCAATACCAGATCGGATACGTCTATCATCTTGGCTGTACCTTTACATAACACAAAATCTTTCTCCGTGTCATTCTCCATCTCAGCCATACGACTATGGAACGCACTCCCCTGTGATCTGCGTCTTATCCAGAACTACTCAACATTCAAGAGGGAACTCAAAACTTACATATTAGGGACGGTATAGCCACCATTGTTGTGCCCCTAACATCTCTTTCTTTCTTCTCTCCATCACAGCTTCGAATTTTACCATTCTTTTTCTCTTCCTCAAACCTATCTACCTCTTATATATCTCTTTCACCCCATTCTATCGTCTTATGTCTCTGCTCGATGAGAATAACTCACAAGCTGCAAGAATATAACGAGAAAATTCCCAACTAACTGACATTCACAAAAGAAATGTATGTTTACTTTCATATACTTAGTCACTATTATTATTATTATTATTACTATTATCATTATTATTATCATTATTATCGTTGATTGTTATAATTATTTTTATTGTTATAACTATCATTGTACTACTGTTATAATCTCAAATTTTTTTCGTTTGACATCAATACTGCATAATACGTTAAATGTTCTTAATGTTATTTAGTAACTGTAACTCGTTCAATCTGAGTATGCCTGGTTAGGTGTAAGAGAGGGCCTGAAGGCCCTAATCTTGCCAGGTAAAATAAATGCATAAATAAATAAATAAATAAATGAGTAAAAGCTTCACTTCAAAGTAGTAAGTACATGAATGTACTCGATACTAAGAAGTATCGATTTGATGATCAACCAGGAATTATTACAGCATATCACCTAATCTAGTACAATTTTAAAAAATATATATAAAAAAACATTAAAAAAAGAAATTGTGTAATTCAATAAAGAAAAATCACCAAAACTGGCAACAAAATTATTATATTAAAAACAAGGGAAAAGTAATAAAAGCAAGTAATTTGCTATAATAAGCGCTATGAGAACAGCTGAGACTAATTGTATCTGATGGGCCGCTTGAATTTGCGACTAACTTCAATGTTAATTAACTCGGAAACGGAACAAGTATTCGATTTTTTTCTCGACAATTATTTCTCAGAAAAACCCTCCCTGATACATCTTTACAAACTATGTACTCTGTATCTGACCACCCTATAGACGCTCACGACGGTAGTACGCGATCAGCTGACCAGTTTCGCCGTTCACAGGCACCGGACTATAACAATATGCTCTTTGTAAATGCTGATTATCTCGGTGAATTGTCCCATTTGTGGCCCACATCATCGTCAGAGTTACGTGCTCGAAACACCACCAAGAGCCATTCAGTCTCGCGTTGGGTAGTGGTCATAATGTTTATGGCTCACCAGTGTAGATGTAGATATAAATGTGAAAATGATTATATCACGAGGCAGGTGCTTGCAAAAGTTGGAGCAGAGTTCTGTGTTATCCATATAGAGGGGGAAGGCGAGTTGTGGTAATATTTGCTTCATGGAATTTCGCATTCTCGTTGTGTGGAAAGCCAGCACACTGTGCAATCATTTTACTGACTCTTCCTCTCCAGTTCAGTACTTTAGATATTCAGATCAGAGTGGAAATTCAGTGTCAGATGGAAAACATGTGTACAGCAGTCGGGAAGGTATCACAGTGCTTTTATGCGGCGGGACACAAAAAACATGGAAAACGGCAGTGTGTTTCGCTGTCGTAAAACTGTCTCCTGTTGTAAATCAGTTGTTCTCTGACACCCCTCGGGGGCCCGTAAAAAGTGAGCTCCAACCCTTCCATTTCTTTTGACAGTATCCATAAATATTGTGGAGCCGAATGGTGATACCTAAAGAGCTCCAAATGTCCAAGTAGTGTTTTATTTTCTATGCTCTTTACACGGAACATTTAATACCTGCGACTGAAAGTGGCTTCGAAATTTCACATAATACTTGCCAGAAATTGGGATGTAAACTATAGCGAAGGAAAGGCACACAGCATTCAGCCGCAAACCCACTACTTTTTATTACTTTTGCATTTCTACATTTCGGCTTTAGTGCAATTGAGACAGCTTTCTTTTGCCTATACACCATTATGGTGGTATAGTGACATGAACTCCCACTAGTTTGTTGGATTCTAAGGGAAATGCACTGAAGATGGCAACTTATAGCCGAAATCTAGATATGCAAGAGTAATAAAACTAATGGGATTGCGATTGACAGTTGTGTGCCTCTCCTTTCTTTATAGGCTACGGTCGTTGTGCACAACAGTTCCTTGTCGAATCAAAGTTGGTAAGCTATAGAATCTAACAACGGCTGCAAAAATAAAATAAAAAAGGGACACAGCGTGGGATGAAATGGTTCGCTACTCTATAATGTTAACCACGATATAAAATTTTAGTAAAAAAATGGAGCCAAAATATAGAGAACAATGGTACTATTCGTGAGGTCGTACAAGATTTAAGACTGGAAACCAATTTTCTGGTGGGGTAGAATTCACATCTCCATCGGGCCAGCTTGTTTCAGATTTGCTGTGGTCTCTCCTAACTGCTTTATGGGACTTTAGACATTATCTCTTCAATAAGATCTCGTGATACCTGTCCCTCTCCCGTCAGCGCACCAACCCTTGATCGGTCTCCTACAACGTCACCTGAATGTGTTATTCAGCTTCTCTGTATTCATATGCCAACGAGACGGACACTTCTTCCCTACATTGTTTAATGTTTACAATAAGCTGTTAGCTGGGAGTGATATGACAGTTCCTTAACCCGATCAGTTTGTGCAACAGTTTTATCAAGTAGCTGTGTAGGAATTTCAAACCACCATGCGTTACGCTGGTTTCCACATATAAAACATACATCTGCTTAAACGGCACTGTCGTTTATTGTGCCTCTGACTGCCTCCCCATGTCGATGATGGTGCAAACAATGGTTCAGCCTGGGATCCGACCAATGGTGCAAATTTCACGTTAAATATTCGTCGGCAGAAGTAATAGAAAAAAATCCTAGGGCTGCAGGAAGACAGGTGGAACATCAGATATTTGGGTATATAATTAGTGACTTGTTAGTCATTGGCCGGCCGGGGTGGCCGAGCGGTTCTAGGCGCTACAGTCTGGAACCGCGCGACCGCTACGGTCGCAGGTTCGATCCTGTCTCGGGCATAGATGTGTATGATGCCCTTGGTTTAGTTAGGTTTAAGTAGTTCTGAGTTCTAGGGGACTGATGACCGCAGAAGTTAAGTCCCATAGTGCTCAGAGTCATTTGAACCATTTTTTTTATCAGCCATTGAATCAATTCTCAGACATAAAAAGTACGTAAAAAGGTCAAATAAATTTCGTATGGCTCAGCGGCGTGGTGCAAGTCTTGCAACTGGACGCTACTTCGGCGACTTGCGTGTCGCTAACCTATCTCAGTTATCCAGCCGATCAACTGAGAAAAGGGAAACTGCAGTTTAACGTGAAATCCGAACCAAGCATAGTTTCTTTTGAATCTTTCCATCACTGAGAGTTCAAAGTTAGGTTAAAGGAAGACAGAAAAACATTAGTGGTCCGACTGGATTCGATCCCGCAATTTTCCAGGCAAGCATTTTACCCCCGACATCTAAAAATATGAACGCCATGTATTGTGTTAGAAGAGAGCCATAGGGACTGCAGTGTTTAGGCTTATATTCTAACACTTTCCCTCGACCGTGAGGTCATGGCTATAATTTATGACAATTGCAAGGTGTACTTCCATGCGGAGGACGCTAACATGTTTGTGCGAATCAACACTGCGGTAGGCTGTACGATCCTGGTGATAGAATTTTCATCACAGACCTACAATGGAGGGAGAAGTGGTTGCGTACAGTTTCTAATGTTCAGACTGCGGGCCAGTGTTATTAGCTGTACCCCTGATGTTACCACTAAACTCAACGGCCGCTTTCGTATTGTTTTCAGGAGAAAAGAGGGTGAAGGTTTAACAGCAGTTAGCCTAGCGTCATCAACGAGTACTTGTCCGACTAATATCGGCCGTTTTCCTTGATTTTCACACGTTGCACCCTTCGCCATATCCCTACCGATAAGGATGCCTGAAAAACGCATTGGTAAGTCATACGTTTACATTACTTTATTGGAAGCGCTCCACATGTTCCATAGTTTCACTTATATACCCGTCCCGATGCGTGTTAGGGTATCTCACATGCACAGTATTGTTTTCAGATAGTATGTCACAGAGTTATCCTTACTATCATCTGTCACACTCTTCTCATCTCAACTTCCACCCTTCCACTTTTGCTTACGGTAAGTCAGACATGTACCAAGTTGTTTGAAATTGGTTCAGGTGTTCCAGAGTTCCCATCTCCAACGTCACCTCAGGGATGTCTTATCCAACAGATTTTTCTTCTTTCTATTTAGTAGGTTAGATTGAGATTGCCCCACGTATTCCAAGATAATGTTGGAACATATACACCTACATCTGGGCACTTACATTCATTTACGTTTATGCATTATCATCTGTCACACTCTTCTCATTTCAACTTCCACCCTTCCACTTTTGCTTACGGTAAGTCAGACATGTACCACGTTGTTTGAAATTGGTTCAGGTGTTCCAGAGTTCCCATCTCCAACGTCACCTCAGGGATGTCTTATACAACAGATTTTTCTTCTTTCTATTTAGTAGGTTAGATTGAGATTGCCCCACGTATTCCAAGATAATGTTGGAACATATACACCTACATCTGGGCACTTACATTCATTTACGTTTATGCATTATCATCTGTCACACTCTTCTCATTTCAACTTCCACCCTTCCACTTTTGCTTACGGTAAGTCAGACATGTACCACGTTGTTTGAAATTGGTTCAGGTGTTCCAGAGTTCCCATCTCCGTCACCTCAGGGATGTCTTATACAACAGATTTTTCTTCTTTCTATTTAGTAGGTTAGATTGAGATTGCCCCACGTATTCCAAGATAATGTTGGAACATATACACCTACATCTGGGCACTTACATTCATTTACGTTTATGCATTATCATCTGTCACACTCTTCTCATTTCAACTTCCACCCTTCCACTTTTGCTTACGGTAAGTCAGACATGTACCACGTTGTTTGAAATTGGTTCAGGTGTTCCAGAGTTCCCATCTCCGTCACCTCAGGGATGTCTTATACAACAGATTTTTCTTCTTTCTATTTAGTAGGTTAGATTGAGATTGCCCCACGTATTCCAAGATAATGTTGGAACATATACACCTACATCTGGGCACTTACATTCATTTACATTTAGGCACAGTTGAGTTTAATATCTATACGTATGTCAATATTATAATGAAACGAAATGATTATATAGCGTTGATGGCCGAGAGTCCCCACCTGGGGAAGTTCGGCCGCTGAGGTACAAGTCTTTTTCATTTGATGCCACATAGACGACGTTCGTATCGATGATGATGAATTGATGACGAGGAGAGCACAACAGCCTGTAGCTGAGTGGGGAAAATCTCCGACCCGATTGGGAATCGAATCCAGGCCCACTGAACTGACCACTCAGCTATGGGGATGGACTACTATTATAATACGATGCACATATACAACTGAGACAGTAAATGATAGCTATTTATTTTGTTGTCTACTTTTCTTCTACAAAACCAAGAAAGTGACATCGTCAACGACTAACGATACTTGCAAAATAATTACTCTTGAGTGTGAGACAGAAACATAAATGAAGAAGAGTATAAGTGAGCGGAATGCGAGGCATGGAAGATCTGTTTGCCGATCCAGATAATGGCACTCCGCTTGGAAGCGAAAGGTAAAGCAACTGGATAGCGAGTATTTGTTGTCCTTGATGCAATGAATAGATGAGCATTACTGATGGCAGCCTAGTCCCAGCGTTTCGTACCTAATCATACAGTAACGTGATCGTTGCTTGTTTAACAGCTGCTCTGTTGCATATCTGTAGAATTACGATTTGCCTGCTTATGTCAGTACCGTACACCTTAATGCTGGTCTGATTTTTTTTAGACGCCGTGTACCTGCTTGTTCAGTTTTTTCGTAACGATTGTACGCGAGCGCTTTTAACGTGTAACACACATGTCCTGCGGGAGAAGGAATAGAGATGCTCTTTTTCTAATGAGCTCAATGTCGCCCGGACTAAAATACGTCCCCTAAATCCCTGCCAACAACGCCGGCGTAAGCTGCTCGCTTTGGTACAAGAGGACGCATAAGAACGGTCGTGTTGTAGTCCGGAGGCTGGAGATAATCCCCGAGAGAATACACTCGAGAATCGGGCTCCGCCTGAGAAGCAACAAGTAGAGCTACCAAACGGGAGCTTCGTCGGGAATGCACAGTCCGCTGTTGGTGGCAGGGCGGGAATTAGCATTATAAAAGAGAGGAATGGGGCCTGTCAGGCGGGAAACCGCCGGCTGACGAGTGAGACAAACTCTGTTTTTGTTCGCCGCGTTTTACGAGCCCGCCGTCGACCGCGCGGGTCTAAATCAGCCCCACGCCCGCTCCAGCGGCGCCAACACACAACACAGGCGCCCAACAAAAGGCGCAGACGCGGTCCCGCGGCTCCTGTTGCACACGTCACAGTCACCGCCCCACCGGCTTCGCCCCTCCACGTCACTGCTACTGCAGCTCTGCAGCGGACAACGGACATTTCGAGCGTTGGCAGCTTTACCGATAAATCACCCTTCTGAGTTGCGCTTTTGCTTCTGCTACCAGAGTTTCTGATTTCCCTCCGATTACGTTATTATTGTTGAGAATGCTGAGGCACTCGAACACAGAGAGCTGTAATCCGTAATTTGAGGCTCCACGAATGATGAATAAATATTTCACGGAGTTCTTGCCGCGTGAGATTTCAATTCAGTCTCAAGCTTCTGACACACGTACTTCCTCCATCGTCATTGACAGGTTTCTGTAGGTCGTTACATACGTTATTTAGGTGACTGAAATATGTCACGGAGACATTACGAATTCGCGGAACTTCCACATACTATCAGAGATTATGTCGATTTATACGACTGGAGAAAACTGGTAGCGACGTTGATTTCGTTGAATTGATCGTCATCATCATCATTTAAGACTGATTATGCCTTTCAGCGTTCAGTCTGGAGCATAGTCCCCTTTATAAAATTCCTCCATGATCCCCTATTCAGTGCTAACATTGGTGCCTCTTGTGATGTTAAGCCTATTACTTCAAAATCATTCTTAACCGAATCCAGGTATCTTCTCCTTGGTCTACCCCGACTCCTCCTATCCTCTATTGCTGAACCCATGAGTCTCTTTGGTAACCTTGCTTCTCCCATGCGTGTAACATGACCCCACCATCTAAGCCTGCACGCCCTGACTGCTACATCTGTAGAGTTCATTCCACGTTTTTCTTTGATTTCTCCATTGAACTGATGACTTAGCTAATTTCTCTGGTGTCTTTTAACATCAAGCGCCCATTTTCATGCAGCACTAAGGACGTAACCACTGTCCAGGCTAAAGCTGTTGATGGCAGAACGCCAGTAGGTAAATGCATGGGCAGTAGATGCAACGGCCAGTCAAATGAAAACGACACAGATGGAAATAAGATAGTTAACTTTCTTTTATAGAGGGGTGTTCAATAAGAAATGCAACACTTTTTTTAAAGCATATTGGATTAATTCAGGATTCCAGACACCATATTATTCCCCACTCTTGTGCCTTCAATAATCTGTTTTTCAACATAATCTCCGTTCAATGTAACGCCCTTATGCCGCCTTCTGCGAGAGACTGTATGCCCACATGGTACCACTTTAGTATCGATGTCCGAACCAATGTCTTGATGAATCAATAACCTCTCATCAGCCAAGTACTGCTTCCCTTCATTGGGCCAAGCAGATGGAAGTCGGAACGTGCGAGATAAGGGCTATACGACTGATAGGGAACAACAGTCCAAAGAAGTTTTGTGAGCTCCTTTCGGTTGAGCACACTTGTGTGAGGCCTTGTGTTATGGAGAAGAAGTGCGTTTGCATTTTTGTGGATCGGCCGCTGTGGCCGAGCGGTTCTAGGAACTTCAGTCTGGAACCGCACGACTGCTACGATCGCAGGTACGAATCCTCCCTCGGGCATGGACGTGTGTGATGTCCTTAGGTTAGTTAGTTTAAGTAGTTCTAAGTTCTAGGGGACTGGTGACCGCAGATAAGTCCCATAGTGCTCAGGGCCATTTCAACAATTTCTGTGGCAACGAACACGCTGAAGTCGTTTCTTAGATTTCCTGAGGGTAGCACTATACTTGTTGTACCATGAGGGAAGACATGAAACAGAATAACCCCTTCAGAGTCCCAGAAGACCCCCGCCATACCTTACCGGTTGAGGGTGCGGCTTCGAAGTTTTCCTTCGCAGGAGACGTGATGTGCCACCAATCCATGGATTGCTGTTTTGTTTCCTATTCGAAGTGACGAACCCGTGTTTCAATGCCTGTAATGCTGTTTGACAAAAAAACTGCCACGGTCCGCCTCGTAACACTCAAGCAATTCTGCGCAAAAGGTTGTTTATTGCTCTTCATGGCCTTCTGTCAGGCGGCGAGAAACACAGTGGGCGAGTGTGCACGAGTGTGGCAGCACTACCAACAGTGACGTCCGGTTGTTCAGCGAGGTGTTTGGTTCTGATCCGTCGATCACCTCATTGAGTGTCCGCACGTTCCAACAACGTAGGAGTCACATCTGTGAGCGGCCGCCCGGCGCCTGGGAGATTGGACGGGCATATGTGATTTTGTAGCGATGATTGCAGACGCCTCGCCCAACGATTCACTACGCTTATGATCACTGCCAGGTCTCCATAGACATTCTATAAGCGTTTATGAGTATCTGCGATGCTCTGGTTTCCCACTAAAGGCAACACAATGACAGTCTCAGCTTTGAACACACCTCCGTTACAGATGCTGTTTTGAAAGCTACGTAAAGTGCAGCCACCAATCGGAATTCCATGAATCTATTGGGGACGAAGCGGGAACATTGCTCGATATCCCACAAAAAATTCCACATTTTTCAAAGTGGCCGAGAAAAACAAGTATTACATTACTTATTGAACGTCCCGTGTATTTCAGTTGTAATCGCTAACTGTTACCATAGTTGCCGCACTGTGAGTCAAGACAGTCAATGCCTCCATGAAAAAAAAAAAAAGGCTGCGGTTGTCTACGTAACCATGAATGTATCCAGGCGTGGACCTCTTTGTCCAAAGAAAATTGACGGCTACGAATGTCTTTCTTGAGGGCCCCAGTAATACGCACAGCGCATGGGGAGGGATCGGAACTGTTTGGAGGACGCATAAGCACTTTCTAGGAAAACTTCTGCAACCTAGTCAAAACAGAGACTGGGCAACATGTGGGCGGGCAGAAGTTCCGCAGCGAAGTCCTTCACATTCTCCGTACAATCTCGATCTCTCTCCACGCGATTTCCATAGTTTTGGAGACCTGCAAAAAGACATTCGGGGTCGTCGATTTGCTTCGGAAGAAGAGATGCACGCCTGGGTACAATCCCGGTTCCGTAGCAACTGAAAACATTTTTCCATGAAGGCACTGACCGTACAGTGGGATAAATGAATTAACAATTATGGCGATTAGTTTTGAAAGTTTGGTCACTCTGTCTCATTTTCCCTTATAGGGAAACAACGGAAAATATAAATCAAAGTGCCCGGATGAGGACTGGAGACTCCACTCTCCCGAATACGAAACCAGACTGATGAAACAGTGCTACCTCATTCGGTTGCGAGCGGTCACAATACTTTACTAATACGTAGCACTTGTGCTGACGGTGAGCACCAAATAACGGCTGAAATTTGAGTCGGAGAAAAGAACCACTGCTTGTAGCGACAAGTACTAGATTATTTTCATTTCCTATCCTTTCCTACAGCTTCTCAACCTACTGTATTTTTAAGTTACAGAGCTCGTTAGTCGAAACATTGAAATGTTATATAAAATTAATGTCTTTGGAAATCTCATTCAGTATCTCACCAGACTGTCTGGCGGTATGTTAACCAGAATCGCGAAGATAAGTTACGTTAATACTTCAAAAAAATATAATATCTCATGATAAAGGCGCAGTCATTACACCGAACCAGAAATTTGTGGCACGGACTCATAACTGCCACTACCGCTATCATCATTTATTTTCATCCACTTATGGGGGGAAGCCCCTCTACACTTTTTCGTGCACCACGATATTCGGCTACGCATATCAGTGTTGCTCCTGTATGAGTTTGTCATGGACTCACCTTCCAGTAGGCCGCCGTGTCTCTTTTTTGTTGCCTCTTGAAAACCAGCAAAATACCTCCTGAGTCGATCTACGAGGGCTATTCAAAATGTACCCGACTTTTATTTATAAAATCAATTTTTATTCATATTGATCTGTTGTTTGAGATTGGTCAGTTTTAAAGTAATCCAGCTTCTACACACCTTTCCCAACACTGCTGCCACTTCTGGAAGCATCGCTGGGAAGCCTTCTTTGATATGGTGCGCAATTTCTCCGTTGAATATTGCGTAATGCCTTTCCTGTTCTGAAGTCTGACCACTTTCAGTGTCTTTTTCAGTTTAGGAAAAAAACAGAAGTCACTCGGCGGAAGGTCAGGGGAATAGGTGGGTGACAAACCACAGCCCTCTTGTCTTTAGCCAAAAAACTCTGAATTAATTGCGAATGATGAACGAGTGCGTTATCGTGGTGAAGATATCAACTGGTCTCTCCGAACAAGTTCTGCCGTTTGCAACTCACTGCTTCACGAAGGCGGCGCAGAACCTTTTGGCAGTACTCCTTATTGCCACAAGTACCTTCTGAGGCGAACTCGTGATAGACCACGCCATCAGAGTGAGAAAAAATAGCTCTTTCAAATTTTTGAGGACTTTCCTCGCTTTTTTGCTTCTCGGAGATGTTGGATCCTTCCGTTGCGATGACTGGAACTTTGTTTTTGGCTCATACCCATAAACCCAGGACACAATGAATGATCACTGTGTTAAGAAAGCGGGATTACTGTTCACAATATCTATCACGTCCTGTGCGATCTCCGAACAAATTGCTCTGCTCATCTGTTAGTAAATGAAGCACAAATTTTGCTCAGATTCTCCGGATGTCTAAATGTTCCGTTAAAACAGAATGAATGGATCTAATGCTAATTTTAATCTCATCTGCAAGGTCTCTGATCATGAGTCGTCCATCCTGCATCGCTAGCATCGTTAAGTGATCAATAGCTATCTCATTTGCCGATGCTGACAGCCGAATTGAACGTGCGTCCCTCATCACTGACGAGCATGCATCTTTGAAGCGGTTATACCACTCTTTTATCTCTGTGGTGTCCATTGCTTCATCCCCAAACACTTGTCGATTCTTGCTGATTCTTTCAACTTGAGAAAAAAACAAAATTTGATGTGATAACATTGTTCCACTTTTTCGGTTATTTTGCCCACAACACAAAATCCGACGACTACCATTTACATGTGTTCACTTGTCAACGGCGAGCCAGCGACTGGCTGTTTTTGCAGCCGTGAGAAAATCAGGTATGCGTACTATGTATGCCGCAAAACATAAAGAGAGTGCGCGCGCCCCAATACCACTGTTGGTTTCAAGAATAAAAAAATACGGCAGGATACGTTTCGAACAGCCCTCGTACAATCCATACACGTGGCTGCATGTCTTATCTACCTTTATTTCATTCTCATTGCTTTTCACTCATTACATCTTCCAGTCGAGTCTGTTTGCTGAACCTTTTGTTCTTCTTCCTTTAACTTTCGTGTTTCCATTGCTCACAAAGTAAGCTTCAGATTCTAATGACTTGCCCCATTTAAAGCCCATATATAACTGTCATAAGCAAAAAGTGGTACTATTGTACGGTTTTCTTCACATCAGAAGCTCAGACACCCATATTTAGTGCACGCCAGGCCATTTTTACTCTTTATTCTGTTCACCTGCTCGTTGTTTTCAAATTCCTTAAATATAAAAATGCGTTATATGGTTCTGTGGCGTGAATGGTAATTTGTGCTGTTTTCTGTACGATGCATTTGTTACATCTTACTGTAACTCCTTATCAGGGCTACTTTCAAACTTGCCCCATCAAGTTCTTCCATTAGGTTGTTGACCGTTATCTGCACCATAGGTAAACAGTACAATGTCGTCAGCAAAACGAAGATGGTTCAGATTCTCTCTCTTAAGACGCATTCCTTCTCCATTTTTTCGGATTAAGAGTCCGAGCTTTTCTATTTGGATTGCTACGAATGGTTTTCGTGAAATGCCATATCCGAGCTTGATTTCTCTTTTAATTATAAATTTCCTACAATCCTGATGGAGTCCCACTGAAGTTGTAGCACTGTTATTTTTGTTCTTCTGTTTACAAACATAGTTTGAGTCAAAGCCTTACCTTGAAGGCTGTTAGTACAGATAAACTGAGTTCTGAGCTTTTTCAAAAGAGGTGGCTCATATTCATTACCTTGTTCTATGGGGGCTGGTATTTTTTTTCCCAAGGTCCGATAAAAAAATGGCCAGGAGCACTGTGGGACTTAACTTCTGAGGTCATCAGTCCCCTAGAACTTAGAACTACTTAAACCTAACTAACCTAAGGACATCACACACATCCATGCCCGAGGCAGGATTCGAACCTGCGAACGTAGCGGTCGCGCAGTTCCAGACTGTAACGCCTAGAACCGCTCGGCCACTCCGGCCGGCCAAGGTCCGATCGATCGCGAAATGGAATCCACAGTGAAATTCAAAAAGTTTTATTTGCAACATTTAACTACACATTAGACTTCGAAATTTGGTGTAGCGTTGTCCCAGCTTTCCAATACGCTCATCATGAAGTCAGTGCCTTATGCCAATTCTCTAGGCTGGTCTGCAACTTGTTGTCTGTGCGAAAATGCTGGTCTCATAGCCACTGGTTCATTTGAGCAAAGAGATGAAAATCAGACGAAGGCAAAACAGGGTTGAATGATCGATGATAGAATACATCCCATCGAAAACGCTGCAGGAGCGTCTCTGTTGCAGCTGCTGCGTGTATCCGAGCATTGTCATGAAGAAGGACTTTGCTGTCACGCATGACAGTTACGTTATGTGGGTTGCATGAAATCAGGCGGAACTCCCCAGCATGAAAACATCGAATGACAGCACGCACATCACACTTGGGAAGAGACTAGGCATCTTTACGTGCTCACAGTGCGCTAAGAACTTAAAAGTGTAATGTTGTGTGATCGACGGGCATACTAGACACATTGCACAAAGCTTCATCGGATTTTCACTGCTTTGTTAAGTATGCGACCGATCAGATCTTGGGAAAAAAAGCCCTCGTACGAGGTGAATCTGAAAAGTTTCGTGAAAAGGCTCAGGGAATAAAGGAAACAAGAGTTACGAACAAAATACCTTTACTGACCCTCAAAGTAATCACAATCAGCTACAACACACTTCTGACATCGGTTGTGAGGTGGTTGGCAAATGCCAGAAAATACTTTTCGTGGAGTCGCTCGAAGCACAGTGGTCACACGTTTTTGGATATCCGAAACTTCTGCGAATGGTCGTGAGGAATACTGCTTATACTGTCTTTGGTTATCTTCTGCTCTCATTCTCAAAGGCAGTCATCGATCATCCTCAAACATCCGTCACACTCGTGTCATTGCAAAATGGAGCAATGCCTTAACGTGAAATTTTGGTTAAAATTAGGGAACAGGGAGATGGAGACTCTTGGAATATTAGTGCACGGCCTTAAAGCAGCGAGTGGAAAGTTTGTGTCTGGGTGGTTTAAACGCTTTAGAGAGGGAAAGAACAGTGTCGTTGGCGAGCCGCATTCGTGTCAACGCGCACAATCCCAGGCACTGTTGAAAGTGTATGGAGTGAGGGAAGAATGAGTCCTTAAGTGCATGTGTGCTTGCTGTGATTAGTCTCGTGTTAGCGGTTACTACCGGACTCAGAAATACAAGGCTGTAGTATATTCCTAGATTTCTCACTTAATACTGATTCTTGAAACTTTCCAAGTAGTCTTCAAACCTATACTGTGCAGAAATCTACGGTTACCGGTAGCCTTTGCGACTTGCTCATTTCTCAAAATTCTAATTTGCATTGTTTATAAATACGTGTTCGTTGCCCCGTTTCATATTTTGTGAAGACACTGATTTTACCCTCTCTCGTTACTGTGTGTTCTTCACTACTGTATGACCCATGCACTAATGTCTTTCATCATCATCATCTACTTTATCACAGCGTGGTCATGCATCAAGTTTATTAGTGTTCGTACTTTTGCTCTTTAAGGGTTTCAATGTGAGTTAGCGTCCTTTAAGTTTTATTGTAAGTTAACGTCCTTGCAATCTTATAAGGGTTTTAATGATAAGTTGGCGTCCTTTAACATTCTTTATTTCTCTCTGTTCTCTCACTTCCTCGCTTCCCCTCCATTCCTCGACGCATTTCCACTTATTTCCTGTTTATGCCACAACCGTACTTCGATTTCGGCGAACGTATCGCCTGCCTTGTTTTCCTGGTGTTCACGCTCTCCGTTTCCTGTCAGTCGGTGTGTAGCAAATAACATGACCTGACATTTTATTTGATTCGCTATATTTGTGAATTTTAATTATTATTACTGGACCAGTCCTGATCACAAGGGCCGGCATATTTAATAATGTACATTACGATGTGCTCGGACAGCAAATTTTCGTTGGAAAAAGTCAGATTGCTTCATTATTTTGTGTTTTTCCAATGTGAAACGTTTTTAACTAATAAGTTTTATTCTTTTAGTTATGTTTTATGATATATGTGATATTCCCAGCCCTTTGTGGGAATCTAGACTCTGTGTGACGCATAATTTTGACGTTTATGTTTCCGGGTTTGTACTTATTGCTGTTACATTGTCTTCAAGTTACATATATTTGTGAAGAAGACGGATTTACATCCGTCGAAACCATGGTCAAAAGTTGAATAAAACCGCCATTTCTTGCAACTGACTGATTGCTTTAGATTGATTTACTTTGTAAGCAGGCTTTTGCGACATAGTTTGCAGAGACTCTCTTCAAGCGGCTGCGTCAGATCTTCAGTGACACTCTTGTTAGTCAAACAAACCTGTCACCTTTTGCGCTGCCCTTCTTTGTAAGTGTTCGACATTCCTTGTTAATCCTATATGGTCGTGGATCCCACACAGTTTTACTCATATGCTAAGATGCAACGCACAAATGATTTCTAAAGTCCTCTTGTGAGACTAATGGCATTTTCCCAGGATTCTACCAATGACCCAAAATCTGACACTTGCCCTATCCACTACTATGTGACCGTTTCATTTCATACCTTCTACATGCTATTACACCCAAGTAATTGTAAGAGTTGATTGATTCTAACTGTGAATCACTGATGCCCTGCGTAAGTTTTTCTTGACACTCTTATTCTTTTCAATATCTTCCTTCACCAGATTTTCACTGTATCTTCCACAACTGCATTTACAAGCTTCCTCTGCAATTCATAATCAGTTGCCAGAAAGAGGGTTCTTCGAGAACTTTCAAGCTATTTCTCCACCGATACACTCTCGAACGGCATGCAGGAAAAAAGAGCACTCAAATCGTCCCTTGCGAGCTCTGATTTCTTTTATTTCGGCGATCATTCTCCAGTGTAGATGGGAGTCCACAAGATAATTTCACACTCTGAAGAGGAAGTTTGTGACTGAAATTTAATGAGAAGTTCCTATCTTAACGAGAAAGGTCTTTGTTTTAGCAACTGCTACCCCACCTCGCTTATCATATCCGTGGCACTCTCTCCTATAAAGTATTAAACGAGCTATCCTTCTTTAGACTTTTTCGATGTTCTCCGTCAATCCTAACCCACACCGCAACATTGTACTTTAGAAGAGGGCGAACAGTCTCTTTAGCAGACGTGTTGCTTTTCTAAGTATTCTGCCAATAAATGGTAGTCTCTGGTCTGCGTTTCCCACAACATTGTCTATGTGATCGTTCCAGTTTAAATTATTCGTAATTGTAATCCGTAAATATTAAGCTGAATTTACAACCTTTAGATTTGTTTTATGTATAGTGTAACAGAAATTTATCGAATTCCTTGTAGTACTCACGTGGATGACTTCACACTTTCCATTATTTAGAACCAGTTGCCAATTTTTACAACACACGGGTATATTCTCTAACTCATTTTTCAATTAGTGCCTTAACAAGAAGGTAAATTACAGCATCATCTGCAAACAATCTGAGAGGGCTGCTCAGATTGTCCCCTAAATCGTTTATGTAGATCAGGAACAGTAGAGGTCCTATAACACTCCCTAGGGGAACGCCAGATATTACCTCTGTTTTACTCCATGACTTTGCGTCTGTTAGTACGAACTGTGACGTTTCTGACAGGCTACCACGAATCCAGTCGCACAAGTGAAGCGATACTTCATAGGACGCAATTTTATTAGAAGTCTCTTGTGAGGAACGGTGTCAAAAGCCTTTTGGAAATCTAAAAATATGGAATCAGTTTTATATCCTTTGTCGATAGCACACATTACTTCGCTAGGATACTGGTGTTTTACAAGAGCGATATGTTCTGAATTCGTGTGGGCTGTATGTCAATCAATCGTTTTCTTCAGGTAATTCATAATATTCGAATATATAGTACTGCAAGTCGACGTTAGTGATATGGGTCTGTAATTCAACAGGTTACTCCTACTTCCCTTGTTTTGTATTGGTGTGACTTGTGCAACTTTCCGATCTTTAGGTACGGGTATTTCCACAAGCGAGCAGTTTTATATGATTGGTAAGTATGGAGCTATTGTGTCAGTATACTCTTACGGGAACCTTGCTGGTTTAAAAATTGAACCGGAGGCCTTGCCTTTATTGAGTGATAGAAGTTGCCTTGCTGCTTCTAAGTTACTAAATTGGCAGCTGTTCTTGATCCGAATTCTGGAATATTTACTTAGCCATCTTTGGAGAAGGAATTTCCGAAAATTCCGCTTTAATGGCAGTACCATCAGTGACATCACCATTGTTATCGTGCAGTAAAGGTACTGATTGCCCTCGTCGCTGGTATAATTGACGTACGACTAGAATCTCTTTGGATTTGTTGGCAGATTTCGAGACAGAGGTTCGTTGTGGAAACTACTAAAAGACTTCGGACTCAAGTTCACTCTAAAATTCGAGCTTCTGTAAAACTTCGCCAATTTTGCGGGTTTTGCGTCCTTTTAAATTTGGCATGGTATTAACATTGCTTCTGCAACAATGTTCTTAACAGTTTTGTATACCGCGGGGGACGAGTAACACGTCTTATTAATTTATTTGGTGCACATCCGATATCTACTAGAAGACATTTTCCAGTGGTTTAGTTAAAAAATGGTTCAAATAGCTCTGAGCACTATGGGACTTAACTTCTGAGGTCATCAGTCCCCTAGAACTAAGAACTACTTAAACCTAACTAACCTAAGGACATCACACACATCCATGCCCGAGGCAGGATTCGAAACTGCGACCGTAGCGGTCTCGCGGTTCCAGACTGAAGCACTTAGAACCGCTCGGCCACTCTGGCCGGCGGTTTAGTTAAATCAGTACACTGAGATGAAAAAAGTCCTGGGGTAGCGATATGAGGTAGTATCGGGTAGACAAGGTATAAAAGAGCAGCAGCACATTGGCAGAGCTGTCATTTGGACTCATTCATTCGTTTGAAAGAGCCGGCCGCGGTGGTCTCGCGGTTCTAGGCGCTCAGTCCGGAACCGCAGGACTGCTAAGGTCGCAGGTTCGAATCCTGCCTCGGGCATGGATGTGTGTGATGTCCTTAGGTTAGTTAGGTTAATTAGTTCTAAGTTCTAGGGGATTGATGACCACAGATGTTAAATCCCATAGTGCTCAGAGCCATTTGAACCATTTTTTTTCGTTTGAAAGGTTACCAACGTGATTACGGCTACACGACGTGAGTTAACAGACTCTGAACACAGAATGGTAGTTAGAGCTAGACGCATCGGACATTACGTTTCGGAAATCGTTAGGGAATTCAATATTCCGAGATCCACTGTGTCAAGAGAGTGCCGAGAATACGAAACTTCAGGCATTGCCTCCCCCTATGGACAATGCAGGACTTAGCGACCAAGAGCAGCAACGTTCACGTAGAGTTGTCAGTGCAAACAGACAAGCAATACTGTGTGAAATAACCGCAGAAATCATTGTGGGACGTACGACTGGCGTATCCATTAGGACAGTGCGGCGTAATTCGGCGTTAATGTGCTATGACAGCAGACAACCGACGCGGGTGTCTTTGCTAACAGTAGCTTGCAGCTCTTCTCCTGGGCTCGTGACCATACCGGCTGGACTCTAGACGACTACAGAACCATGGCGTAGTCAGATAAATCCAGATTTCAGATGGTATGAGCTGATGGGACGGTTCGAGCCATGAACCCAAGTAGTCAACAAGGCACTGAGCAAGCTGGTGACGGCTCCATATGGTGTGCACTTTATTTGCGTGGAATGGACTGGGTCCTCTGCTCCATTTGAAGCGATCGTTGACTGGAAATCGTTACGTTCAGCTACTTGGAGACCATTTGCAGCCATTCATGGACTTCATGTTCCCAACAAAGATACAATGTTTATGGATCAAAATGCGTCCTGTCACCGGGCTACAGTTGTTCGCGATTGATTTGAAGAACCTTCTGGACAATTCGAGCGTCCACAGCTCGTGGTCGTGCGGTAGTGTTCTCGCTTCCAGCGCCCAGGTTCCCGGGTTCGATTCCTGGCAGGTCAGGGATGACTGGGTGTTGTGTGAACGTCTTAGGTTAGTTAGGTTTAAGTAGTTCTAAGTTCTAGGGGAATGATGACAATAGATGTTAAGTCCCATAGTGTTCAGAGCCATTTGAACTATTTTTTTGACAATTCGAGCGAATCATTTGGCAACCCAGATATCCCGATATGAATTCCATCGAACATTTTGGCAAATAATCAGGTGCTCAGTTCGTTCACAAAATACTGCACTTGCAACACTTACTTAATTATGGACGTCTATAGAGACAGCATTGCTCAAAAATTCTGCAGGCGTCTTCCAACGACTTGTTGAGTCATGCCACGTCGAGCTTCTGCACTACGCCACGCAAAAGAAGGTCCGAACGATGTCAGGAGGTGCCCCATGGCATTTGTCACCTCAGTACATATCAATACCGCCTCTGTTGTGACGGTATTCTTAACTTTCACTGTGTGTATCTCATAGCGTGTACCTACGGGAGTACTGGCAGACAAGACGAGGCTGGCAGTGGGCCCGCCTGGCGAGACGTGTCGCTTTGGCTGCCAGGACACGCGGCGGTGCGAGCGCAGCGCCACATCCCTGCTCAGCATGCCTGCCGCCGTGTTGAGTAGCCTCCGCGGAACTCATTAATCTCTGCTTGGCGGATCCAACAGGCGCGCGCAGGCATTCCTCCTCACGTACGCGCTAACTGCGAGGCGCAGATCGTCTGGTCTGGCTGTAAGTGGGCGTGATCCAGTGTTCTGCACAGGACGCATTTCTCGTCTCACAAAGACACGAGCTACAGAAATAGTACTCACCTGGTGAGCTATTCTCAAATACACTCCTGGAAATTGAAATAAGAACACCGTGAATTCATTGTCCCAGGAAGGGGAAACTTTATTGACACATTCCTGGGGTCAGATACATCACATGATCACACTGACAGAACCACAGGCACATAGACACAGGCAACAGAGCATGCACAATGTCGGCATTAGTACAGTGTATGTCCAACTTTCGCAGCAATGCAGGCTGCTATTCTCCTATGGAGACGATCGTAGAGATGCTGGATGTAGTCCTGTGGAACGGCTTGCCATGCCATTTCCACCTGGCGCCTCAGTTGGACCAGCGTTCGTGCTGGACGTGCAGACCGCGTGAGACGACGCTTCATCCAGTCCCAAACATGCTCAATTGGAGACAGATCCGGAGATCTTGCTGGCCAGGGTAGTTTACACCTTCTAGAGCACGTTGGGTGGCACGGGATACATGCGGACGTGCATTGTCCTGTTGGAACAGCAAGTTCCCTTGACGGTCTAGGAATGGTAGAACGATGGGTTCGATGACGGTTTGGATGTACCGTGCACTATTCAGTGTCCCCTCGACGATCACCAGAGGTGTACGGCCAGTGTAGGAGATCGCTCCCCACACCATGATGCCGGGTGTTGGCCCTGTGTGCCTCGGTCGTATGCAATCCTGATGTAGCGCTCACCTGCACGGCACCAAACACGTATACGACCATCATTGGCACCAAGGCAGAAGCGACTCTCATCGCTGAAGACCACACGTCTCCATTCGTCCCTCCATTTACGCCTGTCGCGACACCACTGGAGGCGGGCTGCACGATGTTGGGGCGTGAGCGGAAGACGGCCTAACGGTGTGCGGGACCGTAGCCCAGCTTCATGGAGACGGTTGCGAATGGTCCTTGCCGATACCCCAGGAGCAAGTGTCCCTAATTTGCTGGGAAGTGGCGGTGCGGTCCCCTACGGCACTGCGTAGGATCCTACGGTCTTGGCGTGCATCCGAGCGTCGCTGCGGTCCGGTCCCAGGTCGACGGGCACGTGCACCTTCCGCCGACCACTGGCGACTACATCGATGTACTGTGGAGACCTCACGCCCCACGTGTTGAGCAATTCGGCGGTACGTCCACCCGGCCTCCCGCATGCCCATTATACGCCCTCGCTCAAAGTCCGTCAACTGCACATACGGTTCACGTCCACGCTGTCGCGGCATGCTACCAGTGTTAAAGACTGCGATGGAGCTCCGTATGCCACGGCAAACTGGCTGACACTGACGGCGGCGGTGCACAAATGCTGCGCAACTAGCGCCATTCGACGGCCAACACCGCGGTTCCTGGTGTGTCCGCTGTGCCGTGCGTGTGATCATTGCTTGTACAGCCCTCTCGCAGTGTCCGGAGCAAGTATGGTGGGTCTGACACACCGGTGTCAATGTGTTCTTTTTTCCATTTCCAGGAGTGTATATTCCATCTTCCACAGATAAGTAATTGGTCTACTAGCTAACGTTACTTTGCTGCTACGTGACCCATGACACGGATAAACATTGCATTTGTTTATTTGCTGTTGTATTTATTGCAATTGTTGCCATGTTATCTAAAACGGGTTCATTCTACACAAGTGTTTCAAGAATTTGCATAGTACAAGCAGTTTCATGATCTAAATAAATTTAATCCTAATAGTACTTCTTGTTGTTGCTGTCGTCTTCTGTCCGAATACTGGTTTGATGCAGCTCTCCATGCTACTCCGTCCTGTACAAGCCTCCTCATTTACGAATAACTACTGTGGTTTACATCCTTCCGACCTGGCTTACTGTGTTTATTTCTTCGTAGCCCTATACAATTTTACCTCACACACTTCCCTCCATCACTAAATTGGTGATCACATGATGTCTCAGAACGTGTCCTGTCAACTGCTCCCTTATTCTAGTCAAATTATGTTTCAAATTTCTCTTCTCCTCACTTCTATTCAGCACCTCATCAGCGTCTACATGATCTGCCCATCCAATCTGTGAACAGTTACGCAATTCAACATCTAACAAGCATTCTTGAAATGTTCTACATATACATCTACATCTACATACATATTCCGCAATCCACCATACGGTGCGTGGTGGAGGGTACCTCGAATCACAACTAGCATCTTCTCTCCCTGTTCCACTCCCAAACAGAACGAGGGAAAAATGACTGCCTATATTTCTCTGTACGGGCCCTAAATTCTCTTATCTTATCTTTGTGGTCTTTCCGCGAAATGTAAGTTGAAGGCAGTAAAATTGTACGCAGTCAGCCTGAAATGCTGGTTCCCTAAATTTTCTCAGTAGCGATTCACGAAAAGAACGCCTCCTTTCCTCTAGAGACTCCCATCCGAGTTCCTGAGCTTTACCATAACACCCGCGTGATGATCAAACCTATCAGTATCAAATCTAGCAGCCCGCCTCTGAGTTGCTTCTATGTTCTCCCTCAATCCGACTTGATAGGGATCCCAAACGCCCGAGCAGTACTCAAGAATAGGTCGTATTAGTGTTTTATAAGCGGTCTCCTTTACAGATGAACCACATCTTCCCAAAATTCTACCAATGAGCCGAAGACGACTATACGCCTTTCCCACAGCTGCCATTACATGCTTGTCCCACTTCATATCGCTATGTTATGTGTGTGGGGAGCCCTAGTTACGGAAGGCGCTTTTTAACTGTATTGCTTTTACTCGTGACAGACCATGTTTTATTTTCATTTTTAACAAACATGTGTGGAATTCTCTAGATAATATCCACTAGAATGTCAACATAATGTGTATGATACTGTCTAATGGAAAAGGACGTATAACAACAAGTTTTTTAAAGGTCATAAGATGGCAGTCTTAACTGTTGAAACGGGTAGTCAGCAGTAAATAGTACTCAGTGTAATATTGGTTATTAAATTTTCTCTTCAGGGATGATTTTCTCGAAATGGTTCAAATGGCTCTGAGCACTACGGGACTCAACATCTGAGGTCATCAGTCCCCCAGATTTATAACTACTTAAACCTAACTAACCTAAGGACATCACACACATCCATGCCCGAGGCAGGATTCGAACCTGCGACGGTAGCGGTCACGCGGTTCCAGATTGAAGCGCCTAGAATCGATCGCCCATAGCGGCCGGCTGATTTCTGGTCATTGGAAGTCTACATTTTATATCTTCTCTAATTCGGCCATCATCAGTTATTTTACTGCACAAACGGCAAAACTAGTCTACTGGTTTACGTATCTCCTTTTCTAATCTAATTCCCTCGGCATCACCTGATTTCATTCGGCTACATTCCACTATCCTGGTTTTGCTTTCGATGATATTCATTTTGCATCCTCCTTTCAAGACACTGCCCATTCCGTTCAGATGCTCTTCGAAGTCGCTTGTCTCATACATCTTGCATGCCAGATGGGAGAATTTTATCATGACTGCCTCTCCCAAGCTTATCAGTAGCTCTGGCGGTATGTCGTCTATTACCGGAGCCCAGTTTCGATTTAGGCCTTTCAGTGCTCTGTCAAATTCTTCTCGCTTTATCATATCTCCTATATCTTCTTCATGTAAGTCCTCTTCCACTTCGATAACACTGCCTTCAAGTTCACCTCCCTTGGACAGGCCCTCTATATATTCCTTCCACCTTTCCGCTTTCCCTTCTTTGCTGAGGACTGGTTTTTCATCTGAGCTCTCATTATTCATACAGCTGCTTCTCTTTTCTCCAAAGGCCTATTTAACTTTCCTGCATGCTGTATCTATCTTTCCCCTAGTGATATATGTTTCTAAATCCCTACGTTCCTCCTCTAGCCATTCCTCTTAGCTATTTTGCATTTCCTGTCAATCTCATTTTTTAGACGTTTGTGTTCCCTTTCACCTGCTTCATTTGCTGCAATTTTTTATTTCCTCCTTTCATAATTTAAATCCTGTATCTCCTGTGTAACGCAAGGATTCCTACTAGGCCTTGTCTCTTTACCTATTTGATCCTCTGTCGCCTTCACTATTTCGTTTCTGAAAGCTATCCATTAAAATTCTGCTGTACTCCTTTTTACTGTTCTGGTTAACCATTGGCTAATGCTCACTCGAAACTCTCAACAAACTCTGGCTCTTTAAATTTATCCTGGTCCCATCCCTTTAATTTTCTACCATTTTGCAATTTCTTCAATTTTATTCTACAGTTCATAATCATAAATGGTGGTCAGAGTCCATATCTGCCTCTGGAAATATCTTACAATTTAAATTTTCGTTACAAAATCTCTGTCTCACCATTGTATAATCAATCTGGAACCTTCCGTTGTCTCCAGATCTCTTCCACGTATGCAACTTTGTTTCGTGGTCGTTAAATCAACTGTTAGCGATGATTAAATTACGCTCTGTGTATAATTCTACAAGGTGGCTTCCTCTTTCATCCTTTTCCCCCGCTCCACATTCACCTACTATTTATCCTTCCCTTTTTTTCCTATTATGGGATTCCAGACCCCCATCACAGTTAAATTTTCATCTCCCTTAGCTGTCTGAATAATGCCTTTTTATTTCACAATGCGTTTCTTCAATCTCAATCATCTGTGGAACTAGTTGGCACATAAACTGGTACTACGGTGGTGAATGTGGGCTTCGTGTCTATCTTGGTTACGATAACGCGTTTACTATGATGTTAATAGTATCTTACCCGCATTCCTATTTTTTTATTCATTATTAAACCTACTTCGGCAATACCCCCACTTGATTTTGTATTTATAACCCTGTATTCACCTGACCTGAATTCTTGCTCCTCCTGCCACCGTACTCCACTAATTCCCACTACACCTATCTTTAATCTATCCATTTCCGTTCTTAAATTTTCTAGCCTACCTGCCCGTGGTCTAACATTCCGTGCTACTATCCGTAGAACGCCAGTTTCGCTTCTCCTGATTCGGACATCCTCCTGGTTAGTTGTTGCAGGAGTTCCGATTGGGGAACTATTTTACCTTTGGAGTATTTTATCCAAGAGGATGCCATCATTATTTAACCATACAGTAGGGCTGCATGCCCTCGGGAAATATTACGGCTTTAGTTTCCCTCTGCTTTCAGCCGTTCTCAGTACCAGCACAGCAAGGCCGTATTGTTGGTGTTACAAGGCCAGATCAGTCAATCATTCTGTTGCCCTGCAACTATTAAAAGGCTGCTGCCCCTCTTCAGGTTCAGGAACCACACGTTTGCCTGGCCTCTCAACAGATACCCCTCCGCTGTAGTCTCACCTACGGTTCGACTATCTGTTTCGCTGAGGTACATAAGCCACCGCACCCAGGGCAAGGTCTATGGTTTTGTGCCATATATTTCTAGACATGCATATTGATGATCTGGTTTCCTTATGTGCACGTAAAGTGAGTATAATTAGAAAAGTGAATCTAAAGTTATAGTGAAACGGAATAGGAAAGAGGGGAAAAATGCAGCTCATGAAATTAGAGAATACATACTTTCACAATCATTGTTTCAGAAACAGATCAAAAGTAATTGCAATGCTTTGTCCAAACAAAGTTTTCAGGAGGTTTGCTTTGGTTATTAGGCGAATGCAGGAACTGAAGATCCTCTTCCACAGGCTTTTAAATTGCGACTCCTTCACCACACTCATTGTTTGCTAGAATTTGGCTGATGAGGACGTAGTTCCACCACAGATCGCAGTACTCTCATGGGTATGGAATGAAAAATGAAAAGAAAAGCAAAGGTAGCGGCAGTTGTATACAGAGAGGAAGCGTATGGAAGTAAATATAACCTGCTTGCGACGTTGCCTCCCGTAAGAATGTACCCTTGAATCCTTTTTCTCTATTAAGAGCTTGTCTTATTCCGTCAGCGTTTGGCGAAGTATTGGCAAATGGGGCTGGTCCCGCAACACGAGTCACTTGAAAGAATGGGAAAAGACGATGTGTGTCAATCAGCGAGCAGCTCCAGTGCACGGTGGCGGTATTCTTAATTACAGCATGGCCGGAAGACTACATCTGGATGACTTCAAACAGGACCGAGCAAGGTGGCGCAGTGGCTAACACACTGGACTCGCCTTCGGAAGGACGGCGGTTCAATCCCGCGTCCGGCCATCCCGATTTAGGTATTCCGTGATTTCCCTAAATCCCTCCAGGGATGGTTCCTTTGAAAGGGCATGGCCGACTTCCTACCCCGTCCTTTCCTAATCCGATGAGACCGATGACCTCGCTGTCTGGTCTCCTTCCCCAAACAACCCAACCCAACTTCAAACGGGAAAGAGTGATCTGGAAACTGGAAGAACGACTAAGAGTGACGAGTGTAGCCTAGGAGTTTGATACAGTTCACAGCATTGTTTCACGTGCATGGGGAGCGTTTCGAATCAGAGGCACTGCTACCCGAAGGAGGTGGTCGATCACGGTCAACGTGTCAGATGAATGCTGCAGTGTGCAACTGTCAGAAGGGGCCCCACGTCAAACGGCAGGTACAATCATAATCATAAAGCTCGCAATCTGGCACTCCCCAACGGCCGGGTGACTGCATGGGGTTGGTCTCTTTGCTCGATAACCAGTGCGTCGTGTTCTGTTGACATCCGCACATCGACGGCATCGTTTGCGATGGGGCAAAGAGCATGGAGAAGATAGCAACGGAGTGGGGAGGGGGGACCGCCTTCTCTTCTCATATGAGAACAGATTGAGTCTGAGGAGGAGTGATTATGGACATCTCTGATACAGCGACAGGCGGGAACATGTAATGCACTAAAACATGGTTCAATATGATCGTTTTGGTGGTCTAGGTGTTACGGTGTGGCGAGAGATCATATCACTTGGGAGTACTGACCTCCAAATCTTACAACACGAACCTGACGTGCGTATTTTCAGGCATACATTCGCCTCTGAACTCATTTTTAGGGGTCGTGCCTCAATCTGTATAAACGAAACACTTACACAGTCGCTTTGTTGTCCGTCTGCTGTTCAGAGCATTCACACAAGGTTGGCGCCGGTGGCGACACCTACAACGTGCTGACATGAGGAATGTTTCCAACCGATTTCTCATACACAAACAGCAGTTGACAGGCGTTGCCTGGTGAAACGTTGTTTTGATGCCTCGTGTAAGGAGAAACGCGTACCATCACGTTTCCGACTTTGATAAAGATCGGATTGTAGCCTATCGCGATTGCGGTTTATCGTATCACGGCATTGTTGCTCGCGTTGGTCGAGATCCAATGAATGTTAGCAGAATATGCAATCGGTGGGTTCACGAGGGTAATACGGAACGCCGTGCTGGATCCCAAGGCCTCGTATCACTAGCAGTCGAGATGACAGGCATCATATCCGCATGGTTGTAACGGATCGTGCAGCCACGTCTCGATCCCTGAGTCAACAGATGGGGACCTTTGCAAGACAACAGCCATCTGCACGATCATTTCGACGACGTTTGCAGCAGCATGGACTATCAGCTCGGAAATCGTGGCTGCGGTTACCCTAGACGCTGCATCACAGACAGGAGCGCCTGCGATGGTGTACCCAACGGCGAACCTGGGTGCACGAATGGCAAAACTTCATTTTTTCGGATGAATCCAGGTTCTGTTTACAGCATCATGATGGTCGCATCCGTGTTTGGCGACATCGCGGTGAACGCACATTGGAAGCGTGTGTTCGTCATCGCCATACTGGCGTATCACCCAGCGTGATTGTATGGGGTACCATTGGTTACACGTCTCGGTCACCTCTTGTTCTCATTGACGGCACATTGAACAGTGGACGTTTCATTTCAGATGTGTTATGACTCTGAGTGGCTCTACGCTCTACGCTTCATCAGCTCCAAGCTGCACAAACCTACTCTGTCGAGCACACAGGCAGGGCCAGGAAGTGCTGTGTTACAGTATGGATTAAGTATACATGGTGGTTAAAAACAGTCTGAGGAAAAATGGTTCAAATGGCTCTGAGCACTATGGAACTTAACATCTGTGGCCATCAGTCCCCTAGAACTTAGAACTACTTAAACCTAACTAACCTAAGGACATCACAAACATCCATGCCCGAGGCAGGATTGGAACCTGCGACCGTAGCACAGTCTGAGGAGCTTTAGGGGTTTTGTAAGATAGATTGTGGTGAGAAATAAACAAGAAAAAATCGATACGCGGGGCCTTTTCCGAGTTAATTAGCCTTGAAGTTAGCCAGTGATGCGCAATTTCAAGTGGCCCACCAGATCCACTTAGTTTCCGTTATTCCCGTAGCTAGCTGATAGTGCAGGAGACTGCTCAGCCTTTGGCTCGGGTTCGATCGTTACTAATGGCCTGTGTCAAGTTTTTGTATCGCCCTTTTGTTCGGTTTTAGAAACGAAACGAGAACGTTTATGGCAACAATGTCTTTGGCGGGCCACTTGAATTTGTGCGCGCAAAACAAAGTTCTGATTGGCTAACTAACGTCAACGCTAATAAACTCGGAAACGTTGTAACGTATCGAATTTATTTCTTTAACAATTATTTCTCATAAGAACCTACCCTGCAACAGTCGGCCGCTGTGGCCAAGCGGTTTTAGCGCTTTAGTCCGGAACCGTGCTGCTGCTGCTCTCGCAGGTTCGAAGCCTCCCTCGTGCATGGATGTGTGATGTTCTTTGGTTAGTTAGGTGTAATTAGTTCTAAGTCTAATGGACTGATGACCTCACATGTTAAGTCCCATAGTGCTTAGAGCCATTTTTTTCTACTCTGCAACACGCTTTCAAGCTTTTCAGACTGTTTCTGATCAGTCCGGATATCTCCATATTATTATAAGGGTCGATACAAAAGTTTCAGAGAGAAGTCCGTGCAGTTCAGAATCGGTATGCCAATCAGGTAAAATCGCCGAGAGGTTTCAGGCCATCATCCACTACGCACCAGGTTGAAGATACGTATCTGCCGAAACAACGCATCCTGAGGCGTGAAGAAGCCCGTAACTGTCTCCTGCACATACTTGCCGGACAGGAATCGTCAACCATTCAAGGTATTTTTTAATTGAGCAAAGGGGTGATAATCGCAAGGGGAGAGATCGAGATTGTAGGGCGATTGCTAGAGTGCCTTCCAATTGAGATGGCGCAACTTCTGCGTTACGACATCTGCAATACGGGGACGCTCGTTATCATGAACCGCCAACAGCCCCTGTCACACGGTGGCTTTCGACAGGGATGCTACCCCATACCGGCTCTTCACTCTCCGGTGGATGTCTGTCGGGTTTTGTCCTACGGCAGCCAAGAAAAGAACAACAGCCCGTTGGTCCTGTAAGTAATAATGTCACCATAGTTCACGTCTCCGTATTTACCGCACGCATGTCGGAAAGACACGAATGTCATACTAATCCCTTGCCTAAATGTCGATGCTTACATACCCGCATCGAAGTCGCGCCGCGTTGCATGTACGCTCCAGCAACGTCATCAAAAGCGAACTTTTTAACCGTCCCAATGCCTTTGCCGCTATGGTAATACTGGTTGGTGTCAGATCACTGAAGTTAATCGGTGTCGGTCATGGCTAGGACTTGGAGGGGTGACCGTCAGGTCTGACGAACGCTGTTGGCAAGCGGGGTGAACTCAGCCCTTGTGAGGCCAATTGAGGAGCTACTGGACTGAGAAGTAGCGGCTCCCGTCACAAAAACTGACAACGGCCGGTAGATCGATATTCTTGCCACATACCCGCCATATCTACATCCAGTGACGCCTGCCGGCTGAGGATGACGCGGCGGTCAGTCGATGCCGTTTGGTCTTGAGAGACCTGTTCGGACGGACTTTTATACACTCCTGGAAATGGAAAAAAGAACACATTGACACCGGTGTGTCAGACCCACCATACTTGCTCCGGACACTACGAGAGGGCTGTACAAGCAATGATCACACGCACGGCACAGCGGACACACCAGGAACCGCGGTGTTGGCCGTCGAATGGCGCTAGCTGCGCAGCATTTGTGCACCGCCGCCGTCAGTGTCAGCCAGTTTGCCGTGGCATACGGAGCTCCATCGCAGTCTTTAACACTGGTAGCACGCCGCGACAGCGTGGACGTGAACCGTATGTGCAGTTGACGGACTTTGAGCGAGGGCGTATAGTGGGCATGCGGGAGGCCGGGTGGACGTACCGCCGAATTGCTCAACACGTGGGGCGTGAGGTCTCCACAGTACATCGATGTTGTCGTCAGTGGTCGGCGGAAGGTGCACGTGCCCGTCGACCTGGGACCGGACCGCAGCGACGCACGGATGGACGCCAAGACCGTAGGATCCTACGCAGTGCCGTAGGGGACCGCACCGCCACTTCCCAGCAAATTAGGGACACTGTTGCTCCTGGGGTATCGGCGATGACCATTCGCAACCGTCTCCATGAAGCTGGGCTACGGTCCCGCATACCGTTAGGCCGTCTTCCGCTCACGCCCCAAAATCGTGCAGCCCGCCTCCAGTGGTGTCGCGACAGCCGTTAATGGAGGGGCGAATGGAGACATGTCGTCCTCAGCGATGAGAGTCGCTTTTGCCTTGGTGCCAATGATGGTCGTATACATGTTTGCCGCCGTGCAGGTGAGCGCCACAATCAGGACTGCATACGACCGAGGCACACAGGGCCAACACCCGGCATCATGGTGTGGGGAGCGATCTACTACACTGGCCGTACACCTCTGGTGATCGTCGAGGGGACACTGAATAGTGCACGGTACATCCAAACCGTCATCGAACCCATCGTTCTACCATTCCTAGACCGGCAAGGGAACTTGCTGTTCCAACAGGACAATGCACGACCGCATGTATCCCGTGCCACCCAACGTGCTCTAGAAGGTGTAAGTCAACTACCCTGGCCAGCAAGATCTCCAGATCTGTCCCCCATTGAGCATGTTTGGGACTGGATGAAGCGTCGTCTCACGCGGTCTGCACGTCCAGCACGAACGCTGGTCCAACTGAGGCGACAGGTGGAAATGGCATGGCAAGCCGTTCCACAGGACTACATCCAGCATCTCTACGATCGTCTCCATGGGAGAATAGCAGCCTGCATTGCTGCGAAAGGTGGATATACACTATACTAGTGCCGACATTGTGCATGCCCTGTTGCCTGTGTCTACGTGCCTGTAGTTCTGTCAGTGTGATAATGTGATGTATCTGACCCCAGGAATGTGTCAATAAAGTTTCCCCTTCCTGGGACAATGAATTCACGGTGTTCTTATTTCAATTTCCAGGAGTGTAGTATGAATGTGAAAATCACGATCTGAAATTACATTATTTTTATTATTTATTCCGGCATTTTCGATAAATTATCCACAAGATATATTTACATTAATACATCAATTATATTATATTGTCACTGAAAACTGAGAAAAGTGAAATAGAAACGATGAAGAAAATAGTTTTGAAATTCAACAAAAATTATCAGGAAACAATGCCAAAGCAATATTTCTCGAAGTGGAAAACCGGAAATAAACTTAAAAAAGGAAAAGAAAACAGACTATTTCCTGTTTGAGCATTGCTAAATTTGCTATTTAATAGGACGATCAATCATGGCTAAAACAGCGTGAGAATTTTGTAGTAAGCGTGAAGTCTCTGGCAGCAGATTCGAAGAGAACGACTGTGCGGGCACCTATGCATATAACCACTCGGTGCAGCGTCTTGAGGGGCGAGCTTTTCACGGTGGGCGGTCGGTGCACGAGCCGTAGCGGCGTGCGTCACGGGCGCTGCCTCTGCAGCTCAGCTCGGGCTCAGGTTACTAAGCGGACCCTCAGCCGACTGCACTGGCAGCAGTGCCTAGCAAGCACGCCTTACCTTCGTAACAGTAACTGTACAGCGTGTTAATAAAATGACTGTAAAAGTGAGAAGTCTGGGGAAGTGGGTCGTAACAAGCAAGTTTTATATGTCCGCATCCGCATCCCTTAGCGTTCGGCGTTATGCGTCATTTAACAGCATCCCACGGCACCGGGAAGTTAGGCATACAGCCAGCCATCCAAGTCGACATGGTACCAGATCAACAGGGGAACGTTTTCAATATATTTGTGACACAGGGTAGGAGTGGTGGAGTTGATATTTCATGACCTTTATTTGCAAACAGTTACTCCTGCTTGAATGTAACAACGTCTGAGCGACTGTCGCACTCTTTCAAACAACACGGAGAGTGCATCAGAGGCTGCTGTAGCTCACGCTATCAGCTCTTCATCTATCTGGAAAAGTGTTTCGTAAATAGCAGATTTCAAGTATCCCCAGACAAGAAGTCAAGGGGCATCAAGTTGGGGCAATGTGTAGACCATAACACTGGCCCGCTGCACTCTATCCAGTTCTCGCTAAAGGTCTCATCGAAATTATTTGACACGACATGAAAAAAGATGAAGCACGCTGTTGGTACCATATGCCCTCTCGCACGTTGAGTGGGACATGTATCAGTAACTTTGACAGGGTTTCCCTTAAGAAGATTAAGCTGCTGTTTGCGTTCAGTCGTCGGGGGAGCATGAACCATTCAGATTATCTCCTAACAAACCAGTCCAGCGGCGAAGCGTTCTTCACGAAAAAAGGCAGTGAGCAGATTTTTCACTGTCCAGAAGTGTTCCTGTAGAACACACGTTCCCTTGTAAGGGATGCATCATCCGTAAATAATACTAAGTGTGAGAATTCAGGTTCAATGGCATACTTCTGTAAAAACGATTGGCAGACGCGGAAATTTTTTTAGGTTAAGTTCTAAAACTTTCTGAAGGCGGTAAGAGTGCAAATGATCTTCATTCTCACAAGCAGTACTGTGAAATGGATTATACCCATTTCTAGAGCAACAGTCCACGAGCTTGTTGAAAGCATGTTTTGCAGCAGGCATACGCCTCTTCCAACTCTGGTGTACGCACTATGCTGTGACAACCGTGTCCATCCGAGCTTTCGCCCCTGTATCACAAAATGAATGCATCGGCCTCCATTGTAAGCCTTATATACACATGCACCATTACAGTACCTAGTCAGCCGATAACTCACTCTAAATGCACCCGTTCCTCTTAGCGACTTGTCGATGGCGTTGAATGTGTGTGGATCTGGCACTCGACGATTCAGAAACCGCTGAACGTATGACCATTGAGCAGCAAGAGCATTCTGCCTGCCGCCACGCAAGCGCAGTTCGTTTGCCCTTTTCCCCCAGGAAAATCGCTCCATTTTCCATCCACTTCGTACAGTACCAAACACAAGGGTGTCCCCGTTTGTTGACACGCTGACGCAGTGCGAACCAGACTCTAGCCGGCCAGTGTGTCCGAGCTGTTCTAGGCGCTACAGTCTGGAACCACGAGACCGCTACGGTCACAGCTTCGAATCCTGCCTGGGGCATGGATGTGTGTGATGTCCTTAGGTTAGTTAGGTTTAAGTAGTAAGTTCTAGGGGACTGATGACCTCAGATGTTAAGTCCCATGTGCTCAGAGCCATTTGAACCATTTTTGAACCAGACTGTGCAGTGTGCACAGCTGCCGTCCTCTGTGGGACATCGTATCAAACACATCTTCACTTCCAAAAGCAATCCCTTCGTGTCCCAACAACTGCTGGAAGAAACTTTTCAGTGTTCTCCCTCCCGAAATACCCACTACCATTTCGACTTGGATGACGAGCTGTACGCCTACCTCCCCGGCGGCACGTGACGCTGTTAAATGACGAGCTTAGAGGTTCTAGGCGTTTCAGTCCGGAACTACGCGGCTGCTACGGTCGCAGGTTCGAATCCTGCCTCGGGCATGGATGTGTGTGATGTCCTTAGGTTAGTTAGGTTTAAGTAGTTTCTAAGTCTAGGGGTCTGATGACCTAAGATGTTAAGTCCCATAGTGCTTAGTCATTTGAAGCATTTTTGTTAAATGACGCCTAGCATCAAACGCTAAGGGGTGCAGACATGGGTTGCTGTATGAAAATTTCTTACCAGCCCTCTCATTTTCTACAGTGATTTTAGAAACACCCATTATACTGAATTTCAGAGGTTGAGAGGGTATTTGATCGTTTTAGTGATAACAAAATCGAGTCAAATTTACAATGAATTTGGCGGTTTGAGCCCATCCTGTCTACCCTGGACGCATACATTGGTTTCCTTAGGAAGGCCTTCAAAAGATGTATCCTTTCCAGAACCAACCTCCCTCACAGCTGTTGTACCTGGTCCTTGATCTCATAGACACTGGCACAGGGACGGATGTGACGTCTGGGATGGTCCCAAGCTTGTCCTATCAGGGACTATCTTGAGGTCTTGCTGGCCCCGCGAATACCTCAACATCACGCTGTCATTTCATAGAGACACGTGCCATACGTGTACGAGCATTGTCGTGTTAAAATTGGTATAACGTTGAAGATGCAGATGTTCGCGGCTTACCGTTGTACCGTGAGAGTAACCTCAATCACTGCCAGCCGTAACCCGGTCGCTCCCCACACCATAAGGTCAGCAGTAACACTGTTGCGCCTCTCTAAAACATTGGAAGAATGGGACGTCTCTCCAGGTCGCCGCCATTCTCGCCAACGATAGTCATCTGGGATAGCGCAAACTGCGATTCATCTATGAACACAGACGCCATTCATCATCAAGCCATTCCAAACGTTGTCGTTCGTGTTGTGGTGCCAATGGCAGCCACACATGGGGCGATTATTGTTGCTGTTGCTAGTCTGCGATTGATGGTGCGAGATGACACAGAATGTTGTAGTGACTACATTACTTGTTCTAGAATGGTAGGCGCAGATGTGAAGAGTTTACGATGTGCTTGCTGCACAATAGTGCGATCATGTTTTGTGGTGGTCAGACGTGGTCGATAGGAACCGTGACAACAAGTATGGCTGCCGTCAGGTTCCCGTGCTGTCCAACATCGGGCTTGTCACATCCGAATACCCCAGAAATATGAGCATTGATGGATTCGACTAGCCATACCCGTTCAACCATCCAGATTTAGGTTTTCCGTAACTTCCCTAAATCGCGCCAGGAAAATGCGAGGATCGTTCCTCTAGAAAGGGTACGGCCGATTTCTTTCCCTATCCGTGAATCATTCCGAGTTATGCTCCGTCTGTAATCACGGCGCTATCGACGTCACGTTAACCTCTAATCATACTTCCTTTTCTTTTGACAAGCTGCCTAAATGGAGACTCACAACGTGGTCCCTTTCAAACTTTCAAGTGCTGAAACGCAGTCTCACCCGATAACGCATTCTCACCCGATATGGGAAAGTGTTTATTGACACTTGTTTCTCCTATATTGCTAGTCTGTTATACCATTCTGAATTTTATCCCTCTATAAGATTTTTTCTGTAAAGGAGCAGCGTTCGTTGTCTGTGTCGAGACGGATCTAAGAGCTTATTTTTAAAAATCCTACGTATAATGCTCCATTATGAAAATTTTATCCACTTTTTTACACCAAGTATCATTTTTAGGTAGACGGTGATAAATAACATTATTTGTGAAGGCAATGTTGTAGCAATGACCAATACGCCGCATCTTATTTATTTCACCAGAAAGTCAGCTTTTCCTGGAAAAGCAGCAATGAAACCACAGCACCACTAGCACACGAAATGAACAGCAGCTGTAGCCTGGAGTCAGCGACAGTGCTGTGTTTGCCGAGATTTCTGTCCAGTAACGTCACATTGGGTAGTAATTGCTAACCGAATCTCACCCACGTAGACGTAATACACCCTCTTGGTTCCTAGCACAAAATTAAGCTTACACTTCTGAAAACGCTTACTGGTTTTTGTCGATAGATATATTTGTAGCTTCATTGTCAGTGATGGCATTTTATCTATACTCTATATACGCTACAATTTCCAAAAATATTTATTTTGTAGCTCAAGTATGTTGCCGCGGAAGACCGTAGTTTCCATGTCAGTTTACAAGTTGCATTTTGTTTGCACGCTACTCGATTTGTTCTTGAAATGGCATTGCAAGGTATTTCGTCAATGTTTCCTTGAGTAGAGTACTAGACCCATCAAATATATGAGAAATGCAACATTTCTGAGCGTTACCGCGGAATATGTGTAACTGCAAACTATGTGAGCTTTGCGTATGAGGACGCCGGTTCAAATCCATGTCAGGTAATCCAGATTTAGGTTTCGTATGACCTCCTTAAATCGTTAACATAAATTTCGGTATGGTCCCTCTGAAGAAGAATCAGTTCCGCCATCCTTTCCCAGTTCCGTCTCTAATGACCTTGACGTTGACGAGATGAGAGAGATCTTCCCTCCTTCCTACGTTTCTAAGCGTTGGAGTGAAAAAGACAGATAATCATCCCCGTTTCGGACCAAGTTTATGTCTCCTTTTCTATTGACACGCTTTTTCGTACTTCCATCACAAAACCTATCGTTTTACGGGAAGAGTCCAGTATTCTGGTAGGAGACCTGCTGCGTGACGCAAATCATAAATGGTGAACAAAGAGCTTACGAGATCCGAATATTCTGTCTGCGAATACCACAAGCAAAAACTGTGGCTGTAGCCGATCAGTTTCTGTACCACAGCTCCACCGAGGTCGCGATGCGATGTTTCGGTCCTCGCTTCAGTTCGCTGGTCCGATTATCTTGACAGCGCTAACGAGATCAGTCTTGAGAAGGCAGACAGCCAGGTGGGCCGCCCTCCGATGAAAGGTGCCGCTCAGGGAAGGACGGGAAGATTGATCCAGACGGAACGTCGTGGGGAGCCGCTGGCCGCGTCTTTATTACTTGTACCTCGCAGCCAGAAACCCGAGTCACTCGTCGCCGTTCACACAGGGCGGGTAATTGGACGCAGAGCGTGACCTAGGCAGAGCGGCCGCGTCACGGCACGGCCTCTGCCCGAGACAAATTAATGGCGACAGGAGGCGGTATTTCGGTTCTGACAAGACAGCTTCCTCCCTGAGTGTCCGACATTCCTGACGAAAGAAAAGAACAGAAAATATCGCCATCGGTCTATTAGCTACACCCAAATTTACTTGCTGGCTCTGAGTAACTTCATACAGTAATTCATTTCTTCTCAAGACATTACAGCCCTGTATCGATCTTAGCTGCTTCCACAATTTCCTTTATTCTGTTTTCTGTAACACCGTTGTTCGTCTTCCTCCAATTGTGAGATTTTGTATATCTTCTCTCACATCAACTATGGGCCAGTTTCGTGATTCTTACTCTATGTCTGCTTTCAGCTGACTTTCAATTACAAATCTGTTTTTTCGATCTTCCGACATTCACCCGAAGGACATGTGCAAGCACAGCTGCTCTCCTACTAACCTCTGCGGCGAAGTGCTCGGTTTCGCATCAATCGCATTCCTAGGATGTGTACTAGGGTTATGACTTTTTAACTTTTTTGAAAAGATTAACTTTCCTGAAGTTGCATTTGATGAAATTTTGCCTATATGTTACATCTTTGTATTGTTTTGATCTGGTCAAATAAAAACCTCCCGCGCCCAGTATACACTACTGGCCATTAAAATTGCTACACCGAGAAAAAATGCAGATGATAAACGAGTATTCATTGGACAAATATATTATACTAGAACTGACATGTGATTACATTTTCACGCAAATTGGCCGCATAGATCCTGAGAAATCAGTACCCAGAACAACCACGTCTGGCCGTAATGACGGCCTTGATATGCCTGGGCATTGAGTCAAACAGAGTTTGGAAAGCGTGTACAGGTACAGCTGCCCATGCAGCTTCAACGCGATACCACAGCTCATCAAGAGTAGTGACTGACATATTGTGACGAGCCAGTTGCTCGGCCACCATTGACCAGACGTTTTCAGTTGGTGAGAGATCTGGAGAATGTGCTGCCCAGGGCAGCAGTCGAACATTTTCCTGCTGAAATGTAGGGTTTTGCAGGAATCGAGTGAAGGGTAGAGCCACGGCTCGTAACACATCTGAAATGTAACGTCCACTGTTCAAAGTGCCGTCAGTGCGAACAAGAGGTGACCGAGACGTGTAACCAATGGCACCCCATACTATCACGACGAATACACGCTTGCAATGTGCGTTCACCGCGATGTCGCCAAACACGGATGCGACCATCATGATGCTGTAAACAGAACCTGGATTCATCCCAAAAAATGACATTTTGCCATTCGTGCACCCAGGTTCGTCGTTGAGAACACCATCGTAGGCGCTCCTGTCTGTGATGCAGCGTCAAGTGTAACCGCAGCCATGGTCTCCATGCTGCTGCAAACGTCTTCGAACTGTTCGTGCAGATGGTTGTTGTCTTGCAAACGTCACCATCTATTGACTCAAGGATGGAGACGTGGCTGGCTGCAGCGATCGGTTACAGCCTTGCGTTTAAGATGCCTGTCATCTCGACTGCTAGTGACACGAGGCCTTTAAGGATCCAGCACAGCGTTCCGTATTACCCTCGTGAACCCATCGATTCCATATTCTGCTAACAGTCATTGGATATCGACCAACGCGAGCAGCAATGTTGCAATACGATAAACCGCAATCGCGGTAGGCTACAATCCGACCTTTATTAAAGTTGGAAACGTGATGGTACGCATTTCTCCTCCTTACACGAGGCATCACAACAACGTTTCACCAGGCAACGCCGGTCTACTGCTGTTTGTGTATGAGAAGTCGGTTGGAAACTTTCCTCATGTCAGCACGTTGCCTGTGTCGCCACCGGCGCCAAACTTGTATGAATGCTCTGAAAAGCTAATCATTTGCATATCACAACATTTTCTTCCTGTCGGTTAAATTTCGCGTCTGTAACTCTTCATCTTTGTTGTGTAGCAATTTCAATGGCCGGAAGTATAATTTCATTTACATGGTATGGGAAAATAATACATTACATTTGTTTGGAACAGTGCTTCCTCAATAATCATTTGTAATAGCATTTATTTTATCTTCAGGTATAAACATGTCGTCTAAAATTAAACTACTCATATCAGCAGTGGAGTTGGGTGGAAAGATATGGACGAGAAATCTGACAACTACAAAGCGCCGTCCCAAGATACTAGAAAAGAAAAAAGGGCATGAATGAGATTCCGCGCAAAATGTCTTTGAACAGAGACATCGTTAGTAGATTTTTGGTGTTGTACGACGTACTCAAAGCGCGAGCTGACGCTATAAAGAAGATAGCAGAAGAATTACTGAAGCTCTGGGAAAAGGTGAGCTTCCCTTTTTTTTCTACACAGGAAATTCACGCAAAAGTTGAAAAACTTATAAAAGTGTTGGAAAGTTACAGGAAGTGGAGGAATGAAGTGTTTGGAAAATATCTTACTTATATTTCCGATATACAAAACCGAGTCGAAACTGACTTTGCAGTGAAGACGAAGAACTACAGAAAAGAGGTTGAAACAGGATGCCGAGTGGCATACACTGCTGTGAAAGTGGCTACTATGACGACAATCAAAACGTCGAAGGAACTTATCAGATCAGTCAGCAAGCCAAGTGCAAGGGTTCAGTAATACCAATAATAGCGGTACTGTAGAAGACAAGAGTAGCGGCAGCAGCTTTGATAGTGATATTGCGGAAAACTGTCCTGCTATGAAACTTAAGCATCAACCTACAAAGCCTGCAGCCAAGTTCGTAACAAAAGGGTCCATGTCAACAAGAAAAGCACCAAAACCTGGCTGAAGACAGAGACTATCACCATCGGGGATTTGGCGGCGATTGATCCAGAATGCAGAAGAAGTCAAGAACTGGTTCAAAGAACTTATTGGTGAAGAGGAATTGTGCTTGAATTTAGGTGGGAAGAGAACTGATAATAGAGAATATCAACTCGTCTGTCTGAGGAATTCTACAAGAACTCTACACCTCGTAATTTTGGATTGTGAAAGCGGATATGTTGAAGATTTCAGTACCGAATTGCAGGCCCTCTCGGATGAATACAATGCATGGAGGAGTGTCAACATGATTATTTCGGACACAAAAACAGTCAATAAAGTGGTGTAATTGTTAGACTCCAGAGGCAGTTCAGGCACAAAGGTCTAGAAGACCCTCGGTCTACAGATTGTCAACATCATATTCTCGACCGGGTTCTACACACTTGATGGATTCTTCGTTCCCGACAAAATCACGATCACCCAGCATCAACCACGATATCACTGAAGATGTTTGGCAGTATATGAAAACTTTCAAGGAAGGTATTCTGGCTCAGATAGACACCGGCACATGAAAACCCGGGATGGAGAGACGACTTCAGGTTTCCTTTTTTCACTCTGTGAAGGATATAATTTCTATCAGGAGGAGAAAAAATGACCTCTAATCAAATGCAGAAGCTATCTTCCCTTCGTACTGCCAGGTGGAATTCACGGGCAATCTTTGCATCACTTACTTATTTTCTCCTTACGCAATGGAGACATCAGCTCAAACCTATTTCTGACCATCGCAGCTCTATGGACAAAGGCATGGTTTTGAAATCGGAACAATCTAGTGGAAACATAATTCACAAATTTCAAACCTTTTTGTAGTTTATTGTATGATATATTGCATCTGCAAATGAAGACTGTGTAAACTTGTTTTAGATACTTTATTGTAATGCAACATATTATCAGCTGCGGGAGTATTTTTAAAATTTGATAAAATCGACATTTTTGAGAGACCGAGGCAAAAGTTCATCGTTTGCAACCACAGGCTTTTACATTTGAAAAAGGTCATAATTCTAATGTATAAGCGTTATGGATTTTAGAAATCTAATGCGTATGGCAATACGAAATAGTAACTGATTGCAATAGCCTTTTTTAAACTAATAAACGTCGTTGTTCGGTGGCTATCGGAAGTGTCTGACAGCATGAAGTGTTTTATCGAAATGTAACGAGGGAAATGTTTTATCGTCGTCTTCGTTTCCCCTTTACCCAGCAACAGGCTAGGTTTGGGCGTTTATAATACTTCTCCACTTCAGTCTGTCTTCCAGCATTCTTCTTCTATAACTCTTTTGTTCCAGTCATATTCCTTCTTCTTAAACTCGTCTTTGTTGAGTCCATCCATCGTGTTCTAGGTCTCCCTTTTGCTCTCAAAATTGACCTCCATCGTTCGCACTGGCATTCTTCTGTCTTCTAGCCTCTTTACAAAGCCAAACCATTTCAACCTGTTCTTCTCAGTTCTCTCATTCTACCTCAAATCTTCATTTCTCTCTGTCTCTCCTCCTTTTTTCGAATATACTTCTTACGAATTTCATTTCACTGGCTTGGATTCTTGTCTTCTCTCTTGTTGTCATTGTCCAGATCTCAGATGCATATGTCAGCATGGGTGTGAAGTACGTCTTGTACAGCGCTTCGTTACACTTTATTGGCACCTCCCTTCCACACACTAAACCCCTCAGACGTTAGTAAAATACGTTGCTCTGTTGTGCCCTTTTGCTAACTTCTGACTTCTGCCTCCAATCTTCATTTTCCATTATCACATTTCCTAGATATTAAGTTATCCACGAATTCAATATCCTGTCCTTTAATATTAATTAGTTCCTTGCCTTATCTGTCTTCTCTTCTTACCTCCAGTGTCTTACTTCTCTGCGCACATAATTTCATTCCATGTTCCTCGATTTTTTTAATTTAAAATTTCTGTTTTTCTTGTATCTTCTTGCTGTTTGTTCCCCGTACCAAAATATCACCGGCAAATAGCAACAACTTCATCTCTCTTCGTCTATGAGCTTCTTTTGTCTCTTTCACAATTTCATTCATCATCATTATAAATAATAATGATTACACCATACTTTTTTTGTCTCAACCCCATAACATTCCTAATCAATCAGTTCTTCCAACTTGGATCTGGACCCAGCTGAAGCTTTCGTCATACGTTGCTTGAAAGAGTTGTTTGTTTTCCAGCCCCCTTTGTCTCCAAGATTTCTCATATTTTTTCTCTGGGGACACTGTTATAAGACTTTATACTAAGTCAAGAGATGTCGTCACCAGATCTTTCCCATACTCCCAATGCCTTTCCATCAACTATCTCATATTAAAAATTGAGTACGCTGTTGTCATTCCTGTTTTTATTCCTCTCAGTGCTGGTTTTACTTCTAACATTATAATGTCTTTCTCTTCCTCAAGACCCATGTCCCTGTCCTACACGTCTATTCCCTTTTCATTACTGTTATTCACGTATTGTAGTTTGTCAAAGTACCCTTTCCATCTTTTCTTGTCTTCTCTGGTTGCGTTATTAGCTCTCCATCTTCCCCTTTCACCAGCTGTTTGTAAGTGCTTTTCTTCATTTTACTCTTTGTAATTCCGTACAGTATCCTTTTACCCCTAGCAACATCCTTTTCCAACTCGTGCGTGAATTTCTCCCAAGTTTTTCTCTTTTCTTCCGCTAACACTTTCTCACACTTCTTTCAGGTTTCCTGGTATTTCCTTTTTCATGCTTTCTTCTTTTATTTTATTGCTTTCTTCACCTTCCTGTTCCACCGTGGTGTCTCCTTATCCTTTGTTCTTCCAGACATGCTCCCACAGGTGTTCTCTGCAGAGCTTCCAAATGCCTCTTTGAACTTACCCAATTCCTCTTTCACTCTCCCATGTTCAGTGCTTGGGTAACTTCGTGAACTTTTCTTATACCTACAATCTTTTAGTTTCCACACTTTAATTTTCTTCTCGATTTCTGTATTTATTGCTTCCGTTTTACCCATCCTCATCTTTTCTACTACTGGTCGATGTTAAATGCTTCCCTTGGAGCGCAGCTACATCCATCAACTATTAACGATTTTTTTCCCACCAGAAAGTAGTCAATGACTGTCTTCGTCCTTCTCTCTATCCACCCATATCTTGTTATCTTTTGGCTATTTTTTCCTGAAACACGTGGTGCCCACAGTGAAAAATTTCTTTCGCATAACTCAATAAATTTCTCTCCTTCGTCATTTTTTTCCATATCCTTATGAACCAACGATCTGCTTTTTCCCTAGCCTTTCATTTTCAACCTGTGCGTTTAATTCATCCATTACTATCGCTTCCACATCAGTAATTTCATTCTATAATTTCTCTAGGAGTTCCTCGAAGTTCTCCTCCTTACTTCCTGTATGTGGTGCGTATACTTGTGCGTATACTTGGATGAAGTCCTTCACTCCGTTACTTGTTCTCAGCCGAATCATCATTATGCTGTCACTTGTTTATTCTACTGCTTCAATGTATTGTCCTAGAGTTGGTTTTTCTGTTATATTCACTTTGTTTTCGGTCTCTTGTCCGCCACTCCACGAAGTATGTATGCTTTCCTCATTTTCCTCCTTTCTTTTCTCTTCCCCCTGACCTCACCAAGCCCCAAACTTCCTCCATTCTCCGTCTTCATGAAGCATATCAGCTCTTCTGCCTTCCCAGGCAGCGTCATCACGTTAGTGATGCCCACCTTCAATGCGTCGGCGACTGTTCACCCACTTCTACAAGTTACCCAAGCACGCCAAGAACTGCGCGTCGTCTTCAAGGTACGCCATAACCTTTTCCGGAGCTGGTTTTGAAGTGCCATTCCATATAAAGGCTACTGTTAAGATGAGGTTGCGACTTCCAAAGATGTTTTGTAGCCATTACCAGCATAGGTTTAGGCTGCTCCTAACGATGCATTTTGCAGGCGCTCCTCTAGAGAACAGACGCTGCAGGTAATATGACACGAAGACAGTTCTTTCGCTTTTTCCACCGTTGATGCTTTTATATTCACTGCCACTTTCAAAGCCGATGACTGTCGTTACCTCTTACCTTGACAAGCGGTACTTGCAGGGAATTACTATCCGGAGCCAAATGGACGCAGGTTTTTTTAAAGAGGGGTAACACGTTGCCCCCCTCCTTTCTCACCACTTGCAAGAAGAGACCCGGACGTCGGACAAGCACTGGTGGAGGAAAGTGCTATGTGTAAACCAGAAATGGATAGGTAAGGAGTTTATGACAACATGTAATCGTAAAGTGTGTGTGTGTGTGTGTGTGTGTGTGTGTGTGTGTGTGTGTGTGTGTGTGTGGTGTGTGGTGTATGTATGCGAGAGACAGAGAGAGAGAGAGAGAGAGAGAGAGAGAGAGAGAGAGAGAGAGAGAGAGAGAGAGAGAGAGAAAGAGAAAGAGAAAGTGGATGGTGGAGTGAGAAACGAGTGCCGAAAATATTTCTGATTCGCTGTCTAAACACTAACTGCAGCAGTGCTACGCAATGTCCACACTAGTAATAACTGTCATCCTCTGGATTTTACGTTATTTGGTCTTGCCATCCTGCTACACGTGCCAGCTACCTCGAGATCTGTCAAGAACAAACTGGCGATAATGGGACCGGTATCTCCAGAGAGGATCACCTTCAGCAGCCAGTCTGCAGCCACGCCCAACCCACCACCGACTGTATCCACGAGGGTGCATGGACGACGCGGTAGCCATCCGCGCTGTCTTGTGCCTACGATGTCGACATTGGTTTAAAGTGCCAAAACTGGCGCGAAGTTGCTCCATTTTACGTTATGAACGTATTCGCGGGTGCAGGTACATGGCCTCAGGTCAGCCGTTAGCTGTCTCTAACTTCCAACCGTTTTGCTACTTGTGAGCGTGTTAGTATCTTGAATTTTCATAGCGCCTAGAGAGTGTAATTTGCTACAGAATTTCTACGTAATGAGCAATTATACTGAAACTCGAATTTATTTTGTGTACTCAGTGAGGCAATGCAGATGTAATGAACACGTTTCGAGCTAGTGATTTACGCAGGTATATCTATGCGCTGTGTGGCAAGCTATGAGTGACGTAGGTTTCAAATTAGACACACTTTTGCAAATGTGGCATGTGCGTACTACACTCCACACCACATCGGAGTCTGAGTAAAACCAAATCATTTGTGCCGCTACTTGAAGAAAAGTTACTATGTTTCCTAACACTGTCTTAAGCCGTCGGCACACGGACCGTGCATCCAAGCGTCGAGCGTTGAGCGTGCCGAGTTTCTGACGTCTTAGCGTGGAATAGCACGCTAGGGAGTCTTTCCGAACGTGCAGAGCAATATCTGGCATGTCAGATATTCTGAGCGTGCGTCTGAGCGTTGACCAATGAGATGGCACAACGCCACCTACGTCACAAGCACGCTGTCTCCCTTCAGTACAGAGGTGTGAGGCGCCATATTGGCATTCATTTCAAGCCGATATATATATATATATATATCGGCTTGAAATGAATATATATGAGCACCAGCAAATTGAGAATCACTGGAAAACCCGTTGTTAACTGTGTGATTCGTTCCAATAAAATAATGAGAAACATATTCGTGGCAAAAGAATTATTGTAACTTGCGTATTATGAGAGTAGGCTATTTGAGGGCAGCGGCACACTGAAGGTCCACCCAAAACGTATTGTTCTTGGTACAATTTGTTATAATTGAATCTCAAGTAGTAACATATCTACCATTAAGGTTTTCAACAAGAGGTAACATAATATGATTAGAGGCGCGGAGTGTGATGTCGATTTAGTGTAATGAGTAGCCTCACCGTCCAGTATTGAGTTGTTTGTTGGAGGTAGTGGTTCGCATCTTGAAACTTCCAAGTTTTTTTCCTAACATTCGCGTTTTTATTAGGTCCTGATACTTTATTATTAGTTTAATATAAGTATATAATATATCTGATGTTATGTAAATATAAGTTCCCCTTATTTTTGAGGGGTGACTTTGTTAGATTGGCTTAATCTACAGGACAGCTTGCGCTACTTGCATAAAGATATTTTGCTCCTTTTTCTGTTACGCTTCGTAATTCACATATTGCAAAGATTCTGCTGGGTAGGAACTGTGATCAAGTAAGTCTGACCTTGGGCTTTTTCTAAAATGTGGGAATGATGAAATAACGTTTATCTTATGGGGGTAAGTATTCCAAATTTGTAACACACTGTTTGTAATGCAACTTTTATAAGCCTGTGTCCTTATTGACTGGAGATGGTACTTTCCTTTTCGTGGAAGATGGAGGAAATGTGTGTTTTAATACAGCCTACGTGGGAATTTTACGAGCGCCTGTTGAGTAAACAGTGTGATTTACGAACTAGAAACATCCATCAACTGCCGCTGGAGTGCGTTGCGATCACGTATAGCATGTTGGGGCCGACGTACCGTATGTCTAAGAGACGATATTTCGACTCTTAGACAGTGTGTCTAACAGTGTATTTTAAATACGACAGTATGACATCTTAGGCACTGTATATCACTGTAACTGTAAATGTAATATTGTAAATAAACAACAGTGTAATGGCGGTACTGACTTTGTTGTATATATATATATATATATATATATATATATATATATATAAAATCTCCCACAGATGAATGTCACTGTAGACAGGTTACCGTCCGGTTTAGGTCTCGGCGAGGTGGCTGATGGAATTAGCTGAATCGATATAAATCGAAATACGTTAACTGATATTGAATGTTTTCGGATTTCTACCAGTCCAAACTACCACCGTTCAACTCCTCTAACTCGTCAATAACAAAATTATTTTAAACTCAGTTACAAATAAAATTTAAGCGATCATCAACTAAATATGTCATTTCTGCTTTTGTAGACAGAGAAGTACTAAACGCAGCGCAGTCTGCCAGCCAATGCTGGCGGCGATCTAAAATCAACCAACTTCGGAAATGTCCTTTGATTTTTTTTTCATATGACGAAATTTGACGCTGAAATACATGCAGTCCAACCAGCACTTAACAACCTTATGTGCAAAATAACTTACGTACATAAGCAGTAATACTGGTTGATTCTAGAGCAGCTACACCAGCTCTGTCAACAAACCACTCCACAGAACGAACAACCGAAGCTAAGACGCGCCTTAAGGTCAATAATGGACTAAAATAAAGGAAAAACATGGTTCAAATGGCTCTGAGCACTATGGGACTCAACTGCTGTGGTCATTAGTCCCCTAGAACTTAGAACTACTTAAACCTAACTAACCTAAAGACATCACACACATCCATGCCCGAGGCAGGATTCGAACCTGCGACCGTAGAAAATAAAGGAAAAAAGTGTTTCATTGGATACCTACATATTTAGGAATGCCGGAAATAAGACTGGAGACACAATGGGCCAATGGGCAAAGAAGGAACACCTATATAAGCTAAAAAAAAATTCCCATTCCACGTGACACGCTTAATGAACTTACTTACAAGACAGTTGTGGAATGTCAATAACAGACTTAATAAGGAAAGCTAACAAAAGCTCATTCAACCTTAAGGCGCGTCTTAGCTTCGGTTGTTCGTTCTGTGGAGTGGTTTGTTGACAGAGCTGGTGTAGCTGCTCTAGAATCAAGCAATAAAACGAGGAATGTAGCAGTAGCCAATTGTCGACTAACAGTGGGATATGAGTGCCTCGCCCAATACAGGAGGAGCACTTCCCACAGTTGAATGTTTTGTTTGCAAAACTGCAGTGATGAATTTAGATCATCTACTGATATGCTCAGCTTTGAATGCAGAAGCACGAAAGGAAACTAACACCTGCAAATTATACTGGGACACCAGAAATTAAATGCTTAACTTTTTGCAACTTCTCCATTATTGCTTTTGCATTTCTAAGCTACCACGTTGATCTGCAAATTTTACTGGGACAGTAGAAACTGCATGTTGTAAGGTTTCTGTTACTTGTGTTTTTTATTATTACTTTCAAAGTAATCATGTGTGAAGCTGTAAATAATATCACACCTGTAACCCATGACCTAGTGGTTAGTATCGCTGTTTGTAGACCATGGCGTCATGGGTTTGATTCTCGGGCGGGTCGGAGACTTCATTCACTCCGGGACTGCGTGTTGGTGAGATCCTAATCGTTTCATTTCATCTTCTTCTAAATACCGCGCAAGTCGGCGCTGTGGCATCAAATACACTATCCAGTAACGTTAATGTCACTGCCTGCCAGTAGACTGTATAACCATCTTTTTCCAGTGCGGATGTGCAGGAAGAGAGTCTGTGATGTTCTGGAAGAAACCGACAGGGGTGTGGAGTCGTGCCTATAGCTTTCACGGCTGAAAAACCATGGTGCGAACAGCCAGATCGAGGTGGTCCCACAGATTCTCGATTGGGTTTAAATCTGGGGAATCTGGTGGCCAGGGAAGTACGGTAAACTCATCCTGGTGCTCTTCGAACCGCGTACGTACACTGTGAACTGTGTCACACTTTGCATTGTCCTTCTGGTAGGTGCCATTATGCCGAGGAGGAACAAATTCATGAAGCCAGAATGATATTTTCACTCTGCAGCGGAGTGTGCGCTAATATGAAACTTCCTGGCAGATTAAAACTGTGTGCCGGACCGAGACTCGAACTCGGGACCAAACGGGGGTTGGGTTGGGGGGCAAAGGTCCCGAGTTCGAGTCTCGGTCCGGCACACAGTTTTAATCTGCCAGGAGGTTTCAAATGCATGAAGGCTTGGACAAGGTCTCCAAGAATACTTGTGTTGGTTCATTGTGCCTTCCAGAATGATGAGATCAGCCAGGGAACGCCACGAAAAAATTCCTCAGACCATACCGCACTCTCCTCCGGTGTGGACCCATTCTACAATCGATTCAGGGCGGTACACGTCAAAGCCCACCTGTCCAATTGACCGTAAAACGAGACTTCTCTGAAAAGGCCACCTTTCTCCACTCAGCGCGCGTTGCGGTATTGGAGAGCAGTCAGCATGGGTGCACGAACCAGACGCCAGCTGCATGGATCAATACGGAGCAACGTACAGTGGACTGTTGTTGAGGAAACACTGTTGATAGTTCGGTGATTCATCTGGGCGGTCAGTTGTTCAACAGTTGCACGTCTATTCGCCCGTGCACATCTCTGCAGCCGTCGTTCATCTCGATCACCGATGGCTTTTGGACCACCACAGTTACCTCGGCGACGATTTTAGAGAGCGCCATATTGCCATACTCAGCGGCGGCGCGCGAATAGTTTGCGGACACAAGGTGAAGGCCTCAGACACGGCCAACCGATTCGGCTCAAATTTGGCAGGTCGCCTGTGTACAACCTAAAACGAAGGAATCTAAGATATTTTGGGTCCCCCGCAATTTTGAGAAAATCGCCCCTAAAGGTTATAATGAGCAATCGACTCAAAATTGGCGGGATCGATGGATAATGGTAAACAGAGCATCTTCCATCATCAGGTGTGGGGTCCGAAAACGCACACTTTTCCATAAATCGAGGTAAGAAACTTTTACAAGTATCGAATCTGTACCCACATGGTAAACGCTTTTCGCCAACAGCACCGATAGCGCAACGGCAAGGTAAATGGCTGGGAATCAATCTCGAAGAAACCTAGCGGATATTCTTCTTTTCGTTTGTATTTTTCCATATCTCAATTGATAGGAGTAAGAGGGTTAATAAGGTAAGTAAATCAATAGGGAATTATGATAATAAGGCAGGCAATTTAATTTCCCAAACGGCGTGACTTAGTAAAGTGTAAACTTTTAATCCTAGTCACATGAAAACAATTCCGAGTAAGAGTGCTGCGAATTCCTCACGAGAGATCACATATAGCCAACCTCGCGAGCGAGGCACGGGATAGAATGCACGCGGGGAGAGTTATGTTGTCCTGGTTGCCACTTCGTCATATTATAGTTGTGGACCTGGACGAGTCAAAGTGACCAGCACGAGCCTTATAGAAGTAAATCCGAAAGAGTTTTTTTCCGTCATTAGGCTGCCTGAACCTCGCGGATACATATAGTGATTTTTTCATCGTTAATGCGCCGAAGTAAAATATGACGAGTACTGCATGTAGTTTGTAGTAATTAGCTCGTCTGTTTATGCCGTAGTAACTAGTTATTGTTTGTGTCATATCTTTTAGATGCATAATCTGAATAATGGAGGACGTACATCCTTCGACTAGCGCTGTAATATATATTTGGGAGCCTGACACAATATTACCGACGCTGTGTTTTGTTTTGTGAAAGTGTTGCAAGACAGATGCATTATGAATGCATTACTGGAAGCAAGCAGTTCTGTTTCTCGGCGTTCCAGATTGATATGAGCGGCTATCGCCGAGCGATTTTTGGAGCTGACGAACGAAATGACTTTACTTGATACTGAAGTACTATACCATGAAGGTTTCTAGGAAGTTCGAACCCGAGTTTACCGATTACCAGCGAGTTACCTTATCCGTTGCGCTATCGGCGCTGTCGCCAAAAAGCATTTACCATGTGGGTACAGAAGCGGCAGTTGTAAAAGTTTCTTTCCTTGATTTCTGGAAAAGTTTTCATTTGCGGACCCCATGCCTGATGATGAATTATAAACTTTAGGGGTGATTTTCTCAAAATTGCGGGGGTGTTGACCCAAAATATCTTAGATTCCTTCGTTTTAGGTTGTACTCAAGCGACCTGCCAAATTTGAGCCGAATCGGTTGGCCATGTCTGAGGCCTTCCCCTTGTTAGCCGTTTCGGAAATGCTTCCGCCCTCGGCCCGACAGCCAATGATCATGCCATTTTGGAGGTCAGGTAAACCGCTGTTTCCTATGTAAGAGAACAAATGCACTGTCTTCACTGTTTTCCGCATCCCCCGACACGGTTTATGTTCCGTCTACTGCTAGAGCTTCCGCATGCCGTTTGTTAGTGGTTATTAAAAATAGTATTAATGTAACTCAACTGTGTAGAAAGTCTTGTACCAGGCAGCCAAAGAGCCCCAGACGTCTCTCAACGAATAATGCCAACGATCATTTCAGCACTTTCATACTGATATGCACTGAGATGTTGAATGTACATACACTCCTGGAAATGGAAAAAAGAACACATTGACACCGGTGTGTCAGACCCACCATATTTGCTCCGGACACTGCGAGAAGGCTGTACAAGCAATGATCACACGCACGGCACAGCGGACACACCAGGAACCGCGGTGTTGGCCGTCGAATGGCGCTAGCTGCGCAGCATTTGTGCACCGCCGCCGTCAGTGTCAGCCAGTTTGCCGTGGCATACGGAGCTCCATCGCAGTCTTTAACACTGGTAGCATGCCGCGACAGCGTGGACGTGAACCGTATGTGCAGTTGACGGACTTTGAGCGAGGGCGTATAGTGGGCATGCGGGAGGCCGGGTGGACGTACCGCCGAATTGCTCAACACGTGGGGCGTGAGGTCTCCACAGTACATCGATGTAGTCGCCAGTGGTCGGCGGAAGGTGCACGTGCCCGTCGACCTGGGACCGGACCGCAGCGACGCACGGATGCACGCCAAGACCGTAGGATCCTACGCAGTGCCGTAGGGGACCGCACCGCCACTTCCCAGCAAATTAGGGACACTGTTGCTCCTGGGGTATCGGCGAGGACCATTCGCAACCGTCTCCATGAATCTGTGCTACGGTCCCTCACACCGTTAGGCCGTCTTCCGCTCAAGCCCCAACATCGTGCAGCCCGCCTCCAGTGGTGTCGCGACAGGCGTGAATGGAGGGACGAATGGAGACGTGTCGTCTTCAGCGATGAGAGTCGCTTCTGCCTTGGTGCTAATGATGGTCGTATGTGTGTTTGGCGCCGTGCAGGTGAGCGCCACAATCAGGACTGCATACGACCGAGGCACACAGGGCCAACACCCGGCATCGTGGTGTGGGGAGCGATCTCCTACACTGGCCGTACACCTCTGGTGATCGTCGAGGGGACACTGAATAGTGCACGGTACATCCAAACCGTCATCGAACACATCGTTCTACCATTCCTAGACCGGCAAGGGAACTTGCTGTTCCAACAGGACAATGCACGTCCGCATGTATCCCATGCCACCCAACGTGCTCTAGAAGGTGTAAGTCAACTACCCTGGCCAGCAAGATGTCCGGATCTGTCCCCCATTGAGCATGTTTGGGACTGGATGAAGCGTCGTATCACGCGGTCTGCACGTCCAGCACGAACGCTGGTCCAACTGAGGCGCCATGTGGAAATGGCATGGCAAGCCGTTCCACAGGACTACATCCAGCATCTCTACGATCGTCTCCATGGGAGAATAGCAGCCTGCATTGCTGCGAAAGGTGGATATACACTGTACGAGTGCCGACATTGTGCATGCTCTGTTGCCTGTGTCTATGTGCCTGTGGTTCTGTCAGTGTGATCATGTGATGTATCTGACCCCAGGAATGTGTCAATAAAGTTTCCCCTTCCTGGGACAATGAATTCACGGTGTTCTTATTTCAATTTCCAGGAGTGTATAATGAATTAATTTCATCTACATGTACATCTATATGATTACTCTGCAATTCACATGTAAGTGCTTGGCAGAGGGTTCATCGAACCACAATCATACTATCTCTCTACCATTCCACTCCCGAACAGCGCGCGGGAAAAACCAACACCTAAACCTTTCTGTTCGAGCTCTGATTTCTCTTATTTTATTTTGATGATCATTCCTACCTGTGTAGGTTGGGCTCAACAAAATATTTTCGCATTCGGAAGAGAATGTTGGTGACTGAAATTTCGTAAGTAGATCTCGCCGCGACGAAAAACATCTTTGCTTTAATGACTTCCATCCCAACTCGCGTATCGTATCTGCCACACTCTCTCCCCTATTACGTGATAATACAAAACGAACTGCCGTTTTTTGCACCCTTTCGATGTCCTCCGTCAATCCCACCTGGTAAGGATCCCACACCGCGCAGCAATATTCTAACAGAGGACGAACGAGTGTAGTGTAAGCTATCTCTTTAGTGGACTTGTTTGCATCTTCTAAGTGTCCTGCCAATGAAACGCAACCTTTGGCTCGCCTTCCCCACAATATTATCTATGTCTTTGCAACTGAAGTTGTTCGTAATTTTAACACCCAGGTACTTAGTTGAATTGACAGCCTTGAGAATTGTACTATTTATCGAGTAATCGAATTCCAACGGATTTCTTTTGGAACTCATGTGGATCACCTCACACTTTTCGTTATTTAGCGTCAACTGCCACCTGCCACACCATACAGCAATCTTTTCTAAATCGCTTTGCAACTGATACTGGTCTTCGGATGACCTTACTAGACGGTAAATTACAGCATCATCTGCGAACAACGTAAGAGAACTTCTCAGATTGTCACCCAGGTCGTTTATATAGATCAGGAACAGCAGAGGTCCCAGGACGCTTCCCTGGGGAACACCTGATATCACTTCAGTTTTACTCGATGATTTGCCGTCTATTACTACGAACTGTAACCTTCCTGACAGGAAATCACGAATCCAGTCGCACAACTGAGACGATAACCCATAGGCCCGCAACTTGATTAGAAGTCGCTTGTGAGGAACGGTGTCAAAAGCTTTCCGGAAATCTATAAATACGGAATCAACTTGAGATCCCCTGTCTATAGCGGCCATTACTTCGTGCGAATAAAGAGCTAGCTGCGATGCACAAGAACGATGTTTTCTGAAACCATGCTGATTACGTATCAATAGATTGTTCCCTTCGAGGTGATTCATGTTTGAATACAGTATATGCTCCAAAACCCTACTGCAAACCGACGTCAATGATATACGTCTATAGTTGGACGGATTACTCTTACTACCCTTTTTCCAGTAAAACCATAGCTAACAGCAACTTTTATCAGCCATGTCATACAGAGTGCGCGTGTAGTGCCTGAACGGACGCAGGGAAACACATGGAGTGGTGAAGACGTACAGCTTTTCGAGCAGCTGATGCCTGACGGTTACGGGACGTGTCTGGACAGGCCCGCGTGGAGCCCATAACAAACGCCCCGTCCCGCTCCTAACAACCTGCCACGGGATTCCACAGCACGGCAGAGGCCCGCGCCCAGCCAGCCATTCTGGACGCCGGACAAGGCGGCGCCGCCCCTCGCCTGCGCCCTAATGGATGGGCCTTTCATTAATTTATACGCGGCACGAGAATAGAGTAATGTCTCAATAAGGCGCCGCGCGCATATTTATGCGCGGGCCGGCTGCTACATATTCAGATCACAGCCTGTAACGGCCGCCGCGGCCCACGGAGCAATCGCCTCGGTTCCGCCCCCTGTGCACCAATTCACGGCACGCATGTTTCATGTGCTTTTTTTCTTTTTTTAGAATTTATGTCCCATCGCTCTTCGCCGATACGCCGTTTATCAAGCGTTGTATCACGGTTATTAAAGCTGTAGCCTGTCAGGGAGGACATTGGTTCGTTTCTTAAACGAATTAGTCCAGTTTCACAAATGATCGATGGCTTTCCAGAGTGAATCTTTGAGTCCGCAGCGGAGTGGCCGCTGTTTTGAAACTTCCCGGTAGACTGAAACTGAGTACCATGCCAGGACTAAGCTGGAACCTTGCATTTCGCTGGCAACGGTCTTATCAACTGAACTATCCAGGCACGACTAATGATTCGTCGTCACAGCTTCTAACCTGCACGGAAGGTCTCCTGCACATCTTGGTAGACTAGCACACCTTCAAGAAAGGCTGCTGGGCAGAAAAACATAGCGTGGCAAAAAATGAAAGAAAACAAGAAACACAATGAACTTCACGGGATGGAGGGTAGATGATGTTATTCCAACCGATTCAAATTTATAAAGAACTTGACAGTATGAGACCATTTATCTTGCACTCCATCTGACCTCAATGCTTGCACTGATTCACTTGGGAAGGGTTTCATGAAGTCATTGTACCCGCTCCTGAGGCATCCTGACCACTACTGTTGTAACTGGTACTTGATATCGTACACACTAGGTTGGCAGTGCGGTCTAACGCACGGCTTTCCGGGCGGGAAGGAGAGCCTGGTCCCCGGCACGAATCCGCCCGGCGGACTTGTGTCGAGGTCCGGTGAGTCGGCCAGTCTGTGGATGGTTTTTAGGCAGTTTTCCATCTGCCTCGGCGAATGCGGGCTGGTTCCCCTTATTCCACCTCAGTTACACTATGTCGGCGATTGCTGCGCAAACAAGTTCTCCACGTACGCGTACACCACCATTACTCTACCACGCAAACATAGGGGTTACACTCGTCTGGTGTGAGACGTTCCCTGGGGGGTCCACCGGGGGCCGAACCGCACAATAACCCTGGGTTCGGTGTGGGCCGGCGGACTGGTGAAGTGGACTGCGGTAGTCGTCGTGGTGTTGTGGACCACTGTGGCTGCGGCGGGGACGGAGCCTCTCCGTCGTTTCTAGGTCCCCGGTTAACGTACAACATACATACAATTCAGTACCACTGTGACTGAGTTGACATCCTAAACGGTCCCATACATGATCTGTCAGGGGCCAATTCTGGGTATCTGGATGATCACGGGAGTGTCTGCTCCCTTAGATAAGTGGTTACCGCGTGTGACTGCCATGCAATGGGCCCGGGTTTGTTCTCTGAGTCGGAGATTTTGTCTCCTCCGGGACTGGGTGTTGTTTGGCCTCACCATCATCTCATCGTCATCGACATGCAGGTCGCCCAATGTAGCGTCAACTGAAAAGACTTGCAGCTCGGCATCCGAACTTCCACAGGTGGTACTTCTGGCTATCAGCGCCATGCGATCATTCATGGGAGTACCGCAACTAAACGCCGACAAATCATAGAGACACTCGCCATATGTGGACGAGCATTGTCCTGCAAAAATAAAAGGCACAACGATATTATCGCAGGAGAGGTAACGCATGAGGACACAGGATACCCATTGTGCTGTCAGTTTCCTCAGTCACTACCAGCCATGATATACCCAGTGACTCCTCACAACATGGCTCTCCAAATCATTCCAAGAATCGGACCTCTCTCCAGGCCCCTCCACAGTTGCTCATGATGGCCATCTGGGGTAGAGCAGAACCGCAATTCATCGCTAAAGACAATGCAACGCCATTCGTCAGCAGTTGATCACCAATAGTGGCAGCAGCAGCCTACTAATGGAACGGTAATTCCATAATCCGGCTGCTGCCAATCTCCGACCATTGATGCGGGGTGACACAGAACGTTGCAGGAATTCTATTACATGTCCTCATATGACAGGAACAGGTGTGAAGGGGCTATCGTGGCTATCGTCCCCTGTGGTGGTGAGGTATGGTCAGCCGTAACTTTGACGACGAGTATGCTAGCCCATACGTTCTCATGCAGTCCAGTACAGGGCCTCTGACATCTCGCAGTGCCCCACAACTATGGACACTGCAGGATCCGACCAACAGGAAAAATGGAGTCCCACTGTGAGGTATCTTTAAATCTCTGTCAAATGCTGATATCGCTTTTTCACACATGTACATGACATCACCATGACCTTCACGGTGCTCACTCAACGACTGACGCTCTTCACACTCCTTATGTACCCTCCTAGACGTGGTTACAGAAATAAACACGACTAACACTAGCCATACTAACTTCTCACAGAGATTCGCAGTTCTAGTCATTTGGTGGGTACGTGTACACGTCCGAAATTACACTGAGATTCTACGATGTCTGTTGCCTGCTTCACTTCTTTAGCCGTAACCTACGAGATGGTTTCCGGAATGACTTTTCGCTCTGCAGCGGAGTGTGCGCCGATTTGAAACTTTTTGGCAGATTAAAACTGTGTGCCAGACCGGAACTCGAAACCAGCAAAGTATGCAAGACTGTAGGAAGGTCCGTAAGCAGGAGAGAGTTACTGGAAGATTTAATGTAAGGGCAGATCGTGAGTCGTATGTGATATCTTAGTCGGTATGAGCGTTTCCCGTCATTGTATTTCAATTCTATCCAATTCGATGTTACAACGGTTTGATTGCAGTGCTTGATGTGCCTGATGTAGCATCAGATACTGAATTTTGACAAGTGGTATTGATTTACAATATGTACAAGGCGACTTCAGAAAGTAAGATACACAGCCAGAATGAAATTTTCGCTCTACAGTGGAGTGTTCGCTGATATGAACCTTCCTGGCAGCTTAAAACTGTGTGCCGGACAGAGACTCGAAGTCGGGACCTTTGTGTTCCGCAAGCAAGTGCTCAACCAACTTTTTTTATTATTTTTTATTTAAACTAAACGAGAAAAAAACGGACTCGGGCGAGACTTGAACAAGCGAACCATTTACTGGAATAATATATTAAGCTGCTGCGCTACTGATTTTTTGAAACCTCCTGGCTGATTAAAACGTTATGTCGGACCGAGATTCAGAAACACTATCCTCTGTACCAACTGCACAGCATACGAACTGAGCTTCCAATGCACGACACAGGATCCGTCCTCATAGCTTTACTTCCACCAGTACCTCGTCTCCTACCTTCCAGACTTCTTCTGTAAAGTCTGCGAAACTTGCAACATTAGCACTCCTGGAGGAGAGGATAATGAGGAGACATGGCTTAGCCACAGCCTGGGGGATGTTTCCAGAATGAAATTTTCACTCTGCAGTGTAGTGTGCGCTTCTGTGAAGCTTGAAAGGTAGGAAGTAGGAGAAGTAGTATTGGAGGATGTAAAGTTACGAGGATCGGTCGTGAGCCCGTGCTTGGATAGATCGGTTGGTAGAGCATTTGCCTGCGAGAGGCAAAGCTCCCAGTTCGAGTCACGGTCCGCATGCAGTATTAATCTGTCACGAAGTTTTAATATCACGACAGGCAAAGTAGCTTTTATTGAATGCTGCGTTAAAGTGACAGAGATACTCGTCAATATCTCTCAATACAGTTACCAAACCTCTGTAAACTGAGGTCGGGACTTTTCTATCAGTCGTTCACTTCCTCAAAGATAGAAATTCGCTCCGTGGTTAGGGAGCCATTCGAGAACCGTTGTATCAACATCTTCATCGTTGGAAAATACCTCTCTCTCTCTCTTGCCCCCCTCCTCCAGATGTCGTTCCTCGATTGCCTGGACATTGCCGTTCGTGGTCGATTTCGGTGGCCTCCCTTCCCGATCAGTATCATCCACTTCCGTGCCGCATTCGTCAAATTGTTGGCACCATTTCACCACGGCTCGAGGCGTCATTGTATTTGGTCCATATACACCAAGAATTTCACGGTGAATCTGTAATTTAGACGTTTTGCCCACAATAATGATACCGCACCGCGTACTTCAACTCTGGAATACCTTTCCAGCTGCGCTCCATGTCCCTTGTACACTGTGTTGCACCTGTTATCCGTACCACAGCAGAAACGTGTATGAAGGGAATCCCGGAACACACACTCTCTCGTGATAATGCGGCGCTCATGCTGCGCAATGGTCGTTGCGTGGGACGACATGAGTAACTTACTTTCCGAAGCCCCTACGCACATTTAATCGAATCATTGTATTACCGATTACATTTAACTACCACACCCGCTTCGTTCGCGTAGGCTATGCGATCTGTACAGATCACCTTTTTTTGTTTTTCTTTAATCCAACTCCTATGTTGTTCACAAACTGCAATGTTTGTCTAAACTCTTCACGCTAATTAAGACCGTAGAATGCACTTGTGACCAAAAAGCAATTCTGGCAGCTGGAGACTGAGGTCTTTGTTAATCTTGCGTTTTGAGTTCTTGTGGTGATATTTCCATGGAGACTTCCACCCCAAACACATATTTCTTTAAAACACCAATACCGTTTTCCACAGCTATACATTTAAAAATATTTTAAAATAACGACATATTTTCATAAAAATTTTCATCCCGTATTTCATCCCCTTAGAGGCTGAATTTCAAAACATGTTGAAGCACACTTTTTTTTAATTTCTGACCAAGAAACCAAATACTAATTTTCGCATTTCTGTCTTCAAAGTTGCCTTAATAATGACATTTTCAAAAAAACAAGCTGTTCATCCAGTACTTCAACCTCTGAGGGGTGGAATTTCGAACAATCCTTTACTAAACGAAGCTTACAGTATAATATCAACAAGCTTTCCAAATCTCAAGATTCTATCCTTAGCGGTTTGGCCTGGGCGAGGATGAGTCAGTGAATCAGTCAGGCCCTCTTTCACTCCACTTAGGGGCTGAATTTCTACAAACACTGAAACATGCAATTTTTTATTTGCAGCAGAGAAGGCAAATATACATTTTAATAGGTGTAGGTTAAAAATGTTTTATCATGAAATATTTTTATAAAACATTTCGTCCTCAATTTCATCTCCTTAGGGGTTGATTTCCAAAATCACTGAAAAATGTATTTTTTTTAAATTTCCAACCGAAAAGTCTAATACCAATTTTCATAGATTTATCTTTAAAATGCTTTAGTAGTACTTAAGTAATTAATTTAAAAAAAAAGTTCATCCACTATTTCACTCACGCAGCGGGGGGCATACAGGTAAGCGTGTGAATCACTATGGTGCCCTTACCCTGGATTGTTAACTGTCGGCGTGGATTAGTATTGCTGACCTCTTTCAAACAGAGTCCATATGTTTGTTTTAGTATCAGCTGCATCCTTGGGGAATGGTCTAAGACTCAATACAATCGAACAGTCTTCTGGCTGACAACGAACGCATTCGGCTTTTTCTGTAACGGTGTCCGAGCTGCGTTAAGGATATTCCTGCTCGTTTACTGCTGAACTGATCATGATTTCCTCTGAGTTTTTATGAGTCCTACAGCCTTCCTTTTCTTTTCGTTGACGTTACAGAGAAGTTGCGTGTACACGGAGTCTGAATTTACATGTTGGTCTCACTATGCCTCTAAAGAAACAGAAAGTAGAGATTTTTCTGTCGTACAAATTACCATTTTAATCTAACAGTGCTTCTTACAAAACAGTAGTAATAATCTCAGAACGCTTGGTCAGCGTTCAGTAAACGTCTCAATAGCTTCCGAGCACAGATTTTCTGTAGTATTGTGTGTATTATACACCGCGGAAGAGCAACTAATAACTCTCGTGTCAAATGGCCATGAATAATGCAGATGCACATAAGTGGTTTAAATTGATCCCGAGATTGAATAGCGTGTACTGAAATCAAGTTACTCGTGATTCGTGATCGGCCGGTAGATTTAATGTGGTGCAATACGGAAGATCAACCAGCGACAACAAGGGACAGAGATGCGGCACTGATGACTAATTATGTGGATGTGGAGGATTATGGTAATTCCAAGGCTGTCTGGCTGAGGTAACGCGGAACTTAGCTCAGCGGACAGCTCCTTGCATACGGACAGCGCTTGCAGTACGAGAACTGATTGAATGATCCGGCCTGTGCTGACGTTGAATAATTCAGTGCTTGCTGAGGAATGTGGACAGCACGTCAGTCCGGTTACGAACCACGCCCCCATCAATACTTTTCACATACTGAGAAGTCTCAAACTGGCAAATAATGATAGTGGAAGTTGTTTAGTCATCTATCTAACGGCACTGCCTTTCAGAAAATTTAATCTAGCTCATGTTATATATTTTATGTCGCAATGGTAGGTGCGGAAAATCTCAGGGTATATCATCCCACAATAAAATAACAGTTTACGTACGAACATTGAAACATTTATGCAACTGCATGGAAGATTGTAATCTGCGAGGAGACAACTTTCTGCCATCTCGGAGCACAGAATCTTATTCATGGAGTCGCAGTACAATCTAGGTATTTGCTTCCAAGATCTCTACTTGTCCCCCGCAAAACTATTACAAATTACCTCCTGCCTACATCCTCCAGCTTCACGTGTCCAGAAAAAGACTTAAAATCAAGTTGACGCTGCGCCCCGTAAGTTGGCTTCCGGAGTATAGATGTAGATGTTGACTTGGTGATAGCGACACCAGATGAAGTACGTAAAGGTCACGTGAAGAATAACTAAAAATGTCGTATCGTTCAGGGGAGTATCAGCTTTATCTCTAATAACAAATGAAAATCTCATCCTCCTCCACAAAGAACGCAAAATGGGCAAGAGTTGTTTGCGAGAATAGCAAATGAATAATAGATGATTTGTTTGGCTAGTCTCTTACAGATTTATCAGAAAAACTGAAATGCCTCGGGATTGTCTGGAATGGCTGCACTTAGGGCCGGTGAGAGGATTAGGTGTAATCCAGTTGTTTGTCTCACGTCATCTAATTTCTCCTCTTATGTAACGTAGTGTATCACCGGCATATGGACAATAATTTTACAGAACAGCTGACATCCAAAACCTCTGTTATTTCTTATACACATGTTTCCACAACGTACTGTAATACCTGATCCGAACTACAATTTCTCAAAGCAATGGATTTATGAATATTTCTTTCCGGCAGCCATACTTTCTGAAAAGTCTGCGAAACTGCTGTCTAAAGTGCAACAAACAATGGCTGATGACGTTATTAGTAATTGAAGAAGGAAGGCCATATGTCACGCCTCTAACATATCAAGAGAAGATTTTAACGACTCGTCGAGATAACAGGAGGTGGATGAATGTTTAAGTTCAGCAAAGACAGGTAATAAAATTGGCCAAGAGATTACTGCAGTAATCACAGAAACATTTCTGATGTATATGGACTGAAGCGGGGAGTGAAAATTTGTGCCAAGGCCGGGAAACCAAACCGGGTCTCCTGCTTATGAGGCTTGAGCGTTAGCCGCTAAGCCATTCACAGGACTGCACGGATTACCCTGGCATGCCTGCCTCCTCGACCCAAATACTCACTGCCGTCCCCGTCTACTGTAAATTCCCTCTTACACACGAACAGTATTGCCGAGACTCTCCATGGTCTGGGACAGCACTTCAGCATGGAACGTAAATGGTAGATTCAGCCTGAAACCCAGGTGCAAGTTAATTTATATAAGTACCTGCACCTGTGTTTCGCGCTGGACTTCCATTTACGTTCGATGCTGAGAAGCTATTCCAGAACATGGAGAGCCTCGGTAATTCTGTTAATGGACGTCAATCTTACTGCACGGACAAGAGAGTTCAGCTGACGAAGTATCAGAGAAATAGTACAACCACAGCTGTAGCTTGGGAATGTCTTTATTCTATCACTCAACTAGTCTCGCCGGCATTGTCATTGGCATTGCAGACAACACGGTGTCGAGTATAAACTATTTATGAAAGCTAACTCACGTGTGTTAGCAATAAGGATACCGCAGTAAAAGCTCGATGGATATCAAATACTCTTTTGGCAATGGTGAGGACTGAGGATGAAGGTAATGTGCCGTCGAAACCAGTCACGTGCTAGAATAAAGACACTCCCAAGCTACAGCTGTGGAGGTACTTTTTCTACACTTTGTAAGACTGCTCGTGTGCAAGGGAGAATTTAAAGTAAACTGTGGCGGCAGTGAGAATTTAGATCGAGGAGTAAGGCGTGCCAGGGTAATCCGTGCAGTTGTGTGAACCGCTGTAGCAAGATAGCTTAGTATCTGACGCACCTGCCTGCTACGCTGGAGACCCGGGTTCCATTCCCGACCTTGGTACAGATTTTTCACTCTCTATTTCAGTCTACATATATAAAATCATATCTGTATGAGACCAGTAAAGTCCCTGAAATTCTGTCATTTTGTATATCTACAGGTACATTTGACACAAACAAACGTCAGGATGGGCAGCCTGGGGCTTGAACACAGATCTTTTCTAATAATAAAACCAGTCCGCTCGAAAATGACACTAGAGTTAGGAAGTGTTCCACCCACGACCTATAAACGTACAATTTACGTTTACCCGAAGTTCATATTTCATTTGTCACTTATGAACTGAAATTACTTTGACAACGGACTTGGACGTAAGGAATATGCAAACTGTGACGATTTGGAGTACTACAGTGCCAATGCAAGTGCAATGGGCGTTGGTCAAAGCAGCCTCTTACCCGCGAGGTGAAGAGAGACCATCCATAATACAGCGAAGCACCCAGCCGCGCGTCGAATCATCATCGCTGTGCACCTGCAGCATAAAACACAGTGAATCAGTGAGAATTACAGCAAAAACGAATAAGAGCGTCTTATAATTTACACTCGGCGTCCAGATGAATGCCGTGTTCCTTGCCTTCAAATGGCTCTGAGCACTATGGGACTTAACATCTGAGGTCATCAATCCCCTAGAACTTAGAACTACTTAAACCTAACTAACCTAAGGACATCACACACATCCATACCCGAGGCAGGATTCGAACCTGCGACCGTAGCGGTTGCGCGGCTCCAGACTGTAGCGCCTAGAACCGCTCGGCCACGCCGGCCGGCTCCTTGCCTTCCTCAAGGCATTCGATACAATTACGCCCTGTCGCTTAGAGAACAAAATACGAGTATGCAGATTCTCGGATCAGATCTGTGATTGAATTCTGGACTACTTTGCATAAGGGTCCCAACACCTCGTTCTTAAAGCAGCAGAATCGACAGATGTGAAGGTAATTTCTGGAGTACCCCAAGAGAGTGTTACAGGGCAGCTAAAGTTAACAGTCTGCATCAGCGATCTAGTGGATAACCTTTGGAGGCTGTTGTCATTGTGAAGGCTGCAACGCCATAAGGCTGTAGCGAAACGCGAGAGGCCTGTAGTGAATCGACGATTGGTGCAGGGAGTGGCAGCTGACCCTGAGCGTCAATAAATGTGACGAACTGCGCGTACAAAGGTGAGGAGATCCGCTTCTGTTCTATTACACTGTTGGCGACACATCACAGGAAACAGTAGCTCACGTAAAATACCGAGGAGTAACAACACAAAGGTGACAAAAGTCACGGGATACCTCCTAATATCATGTCGGACCTCCTACTGCCAGCCGTAGTGCAACTACTTCAGGTGGCATGGACTCAACAAGTCGTTGCAAAGTACCCTGCAGGCGTATAGCCGTCCACAATTGCGAAAGTGTTACCGATGCAAGAGTTAGTGCACGAACTGACCTCTCCATTATGTCACATAACTGTGTGATAGGATTTGCGACGGGCGATCTGGGTGGCTAAATTATTCGCTCGAATTGTTCAGAATGTTCTTCAAACCAATCGTGAACAACTGTGGCCCAGAGGTATGGCCCATTGTTACTCATAAAAATTCCATTGTTGTTTAGGAAAATTAAGTCCATGAATGGCAGCAAATGCTCTCTGAAAGGTTGAGTTGGACTAGAGAACCCAGCCCATTCTAGGAAAATACAATCCACACCATTATGGAGCCGTCACCAAAATGCATAGTGTTTTGTTGACAAATTGGATCCATAGCTTCATGAGGTCTACGCCACACTCGTACCCTACCATCTGAAATCTGCACTCATCTGACTACCGCGGTTTTCCAGTCGTCTAGCGTTAAACCGAATAATCGTGAGACCAGGAGAGGCGGTGCAGGCAATGTCGTCCTGTTAGCAAAGACACTCGTGACGGTCGTCTGCTCCAATAGCTCCCATAGCCATTAATGCTAAATTTCGCAGCACTGCCCTGTGCCCGTTAATGCTAAATTTAGCAGGACTGCCCAAACGTATACTGTTGTCGTACGTCTCATTCATTTTTCGGTTATTTCGTACAGTGTTGCTTACTTGTCAGTACTGACAACTCTAAGCAAAAGTCGCTGTTCTCGGTCGATAAGTGAAAGCCGTCGACCACTGCGTTGTACCTGGTGAGAGGTAATGACTGAAATGTGGTATTCTCTGCACTCTCTTGACACTGTGATTCTCGGAATATTGAATTCCCCAATGATTTCCGAAACAGTGTCCTATGCGTGTTCTTCCAACTATCATTCCGCAATCAAAGTTCGTTAATTGCCGCCATGCAGCCGTAATCACGTCGAAGACCATTTCACATGAATCACCTGAGTACGTGTTCGCCAGCATTATGAATAAGGCCAAGCGCACAGGCATCGATTTTTATCGTACGTAAAAATATTGTACGATTAAGTTCTTTTAGAGGAACAAAGGAGAGCATAGGAACTTCTTTGTTCCACTAAAAGAATTTGATCGTACGATATAAATCGATGCGTGTGCGCTAGGCCTAAATGTCGGTTTGGCGAATGACACGTGCTACCTAGTTAAACTTCTCAGTCTAGTCGATCAAAAAAGGATCTTCGAGTCGTTGCTTTTGGTGCGTTTTCTTCAAATAACTATCTATCGAATAGTGAAAGACTATCACCGGTAGACACCTGGCGGGGATAACTGATTATACCCTGTGTACCCGAAACGACTTCCATCTCTATATGTGAGTATCGCTATCCCATGACTTTTGTCACCTCATTGTACGCCGAGCGCCCTAAAGCGTAATAACCACATGAAACAAATACAAGATTCCGAGCTAGAGAAATGCCCGAAACAAACCCATATAGCGAGAGAACTCGACATTTCACGTTGTTGGGCAAATACGCAATCAATAGAGGCACTGTCCAAGATGTCAAATGGTTCAAATGGCTCTAAGCACTATGGGACTTAAAGCCGAGGTCATCAGTCCCCTAAACTTAGAACTACATAAACCTAACTAACCTAAGGACAGCACACACATCCATGCCCGAAGCAGGATTCGAACCTGCGACCGTAGCAGCCGTGTGGTTCCGGACTGAAGTGCCTAGAACCGCTCGGCCACAGCGTCCGGCTCCAAGATGTCATCCTCACCATTTCATGTTATGCGCTGAGTCGCAAGGCACATGCGCGCAGAGAGAGAGGACACTGCTACATCGACATATCGGCGAGCTATGCAGTTGTAAGGTGTCTCCCGACGTAATTTTCCATCAGGATGATGCCACACTCCACTATCATGGGGACGTTACCACATTCCTTCATGAGGCGTTTCGTTTTACCGGAAGGGAGTTCCTATTGCCTGGCCCCCTCGGTCATCCGATCTGAATCCTCTGGATTTCAGTTCATGGAAGTTCGGGTGGCCCTTGTTTTACAACTTTCTAAATGTGTAACTCCCACCCTTCTGTTTTGTTCCGATCACTGAAAAAAGTATGTGCATAATTTGAGCTCAATCGGACAACGACAAGACGACCCTCATCGACCATGAAGTTTCAAATTTTTGCTGTAGGAATTTTGTTACAGTTTCTCATTATCATCAATATTAAATAAAGCCTTATCGTTGGAAACACTTTAATAAACTTGTTTTAAAATTTTAGTCCTAATATATAATCATATGTAACATATATACAATAAATATCATTTAACATCAAGAAGTAGGTGATAGTAGTAACAACGAAAATTTCTCTGTTGTCATTCAGCAAACATTATCGGGAGTAAGAATCGTAGCAGCAACAAAAACTCGACATACACCTGTCAAATAAGAAGAAACAGCTAGTAGGTTGTGATTTCAGTGCAGATTTATTAAAAGGTTCTGACAAGAAGAATCAACTGGATTCATTCTTTTGCCCTTTCAATTTGATTTCAGTTGTTAATTTTCCAGCACATGTGGAGGGATATGGCAGGAACCTGATTGATAACATTTTTATAGACATTTCTCAGGCTGAAACCGTTAATGTGTAATCAATCGTTAACAGACTATCTGATCATATGCACAATTGATGGAAATAAACATTGAAACACGTTATGGCTCTGAGGCATGTTCCTACAATACCTTAGTCATGATACCTCGATGCAATGTCTTAAGAATAAGTTAAAGAGGTCGTACAGTATGAGGTATATTTGGAAAGAGATAGTAATGTGAAATACAATGTCTTCAACAGTAAGTTTGTGCCAACAATAGAGAACACCTTTCCATTAACGAAACGAGTTAACAGCGGATAACTAAAGTAATTAAAATGTAATGTAAGAGAAAAAGGCAAATTTATGCAAAGGCCAGATGAAGACAATAGCCAACGTGATTTCCAATTTAGAAATGATACTGAAATATTTTGAAGTCCGAAACATGCACATCAAGACATAATTTAATAACGCAGATAATAATATTAAAACTCTGTGGGACACTGTGTAACGGGAGTCAGTCAGCCAGTCAGTGCACAAAATATCACAATTAAATTGAACGCCAAAGTTGTTACTGACAATTCACAACTTACAAACAGTTTTAACAAGCGCTTTGTAAATGTTACAGAAAAAATAGGATTAATGACTCAACAGAAGAAACAAGAGAATGTATTAAAAATATTATTCCATTAAACTTCAGGCGACTAGAAGTAGTACGAACATTCTTCACTGCAACCAAAAAAATTATAAAAGTTATCGAGAACAAAATATTTTATAGTGTTGATTCAAACAGAATGCTTAAGATTTGTTCTATATATGTAATGTATGATTGGCACAAGAAATTTTCCCAGAGAGATTAAAATAGCCATTGTTAAATAGCTTTATAAGAAAAGTGAGAAGAAAAACTTAAATAATTATCGCCCACTTTCCTTAAAAACGTTTTGGAGTTGGCTTTACAAACAACGAGCTATAATCATATTTAATAAATGGACTGCAAAAATTTGTGCTGACTTGTCAATGTTGGAAGGAGAGAAAATTTTAGTGACTAGTAAGTAATAACTAAAGGAGTTCCAAAAAGTCCAGTTTTGGCCCTGCTGCTATTCACAAAGAAAAGTGAAGCACAACGAAAGGGGAGACGGAAACGAAATCAAATTTCACTGTTACGGGCGGTATGTAATATAAACTGAGTCGAAAGTTACGAAGGAAAAGGATTCTGATATCTCTGACAGTGAAATACACCCATATTCAGAAAAAACAGAACTCCTTGGATGATTAGAGATAGGACGTTCGTATTTACAGAACGTGTACGTTAGTATGTCCTGCAGAAATGATTACCGTTTCAGTCATCTAGGGTCAGGATGTGTCCTTTGTCTAGTAGGCAGAGAGTGCGCCATGGGCCTGATAGCTAGTTCCTTGCGTGATGGCATCGATGCGTATAAGGCGCGAATGGCGTCCTGTGGTGTAGACATCCATGCTGCATTCACCAGTTCCAAAGTTTATTTGTGATGGTCGACATTAGGTCACGGCGCTGCGCCCGTCGTTTCACCATATTCCACGCATTTTCGATTTGTGAGAAGTCTGCTTACGTGGCGGGCTGGAGTAAAAGGCTGACATCCCGTGACAGCACGAAGGCGAATGCTTGCACTGCAACGTGTGGTCGTACATTGTCTTGCGGAAGAATGCCGTCTGGGTTGTTGTGCAGGAAGGGTGTGATTCTGGTCGCAGGATGTCATTTACGTAGGCCACACTGGTCACAGTGCCCTACACACGCACGACTGAGATTTGTGATCGTACCCAATAGCTTCCTACACCAAAGGCATAAAGCGGGCTCTGTGTGTCTTAAGCCGTCGGCACACGGACCGTGCATCCGAACGTTGAGCGTGCCGAGTTTCTGACGTCATAGCGTGGAATAGCACGTTCAGGAGTCTTACCGAACGTGCAGAACAATATCTGGCATGTCAGATATTCTGAGCGTGCATCTCAGTGTTGACCAATGAGATGGCACAACGCCACCTACGTCACATGCACGCCGCCTCCCTTCAGTACAGAGTTGTGAGGCGCCATATTGGGATCCATTTCAAGTCTGTACATATATATGCTGTTTGTGAGCACCAGCAAATTGAGAATCACTGGAAAACCCGTTGTTAACTGTGTGATTCGTTCCAATAAAATAATGAGAAACATCATATTCGTGGCAAAAGAATTATTATAACTTGCCTGTTATGAGAGTAGGCTATTTGAAGGCAGCGACACACTGAAGATACATCAAAATCACATTGTTCTTGGTACAATTTGATATAATTAAATTTCAGTTAATAACATAATTATCTGTATTAACGTTTTTAGCAAGGCGTAATACATATGGTTACGTATACGGAATGTATTGTTGGTTTAGTCGCCGGCACGGCTCAGCGTGTTCGGTCAGAGGGCTGTGTGCACTCTGTAATAATAAAAAAAAAACTGAGTCAAGGATTCAACGATCAACTTGAATAGATGTCTTGTCACGTCCGCCCACACCACACGCAACGAACTATATCGAACAAAATAAAAAAAAAGAAAAAAAAGCGTGATGAGTTACGATCAACTTGAATAGATGTCTTGTCACGTCCGCCCAGACCACACGCAACGAACTATAACGAACAAAATGAAAAAAGAAAAAAAAAGCGTGATGAGTAGCGTCTGTGTGCACGGATGACATTTTGTTGGGGCTGGTTCGCGTCCTAAAACTTCCAATTTTTTTCTAACATTCACGTTTTTATTAGTTTCCGATACTTTATTAATAGTTTAATATAAGTATATGCATAATATTTGTTGTTATGTAAATATAAGTTCGCCTTTTTTGAGGGGCGACTTTGTTCGATTGGCTTAATCAACAGGACAGGTTGCGCTACTTGTATAAAGATATTTTGCTCCTTTTTCTTTTACGCTTCGTAATTCACTTGTTGCAAAGATTCTGCTACTGGCTAGGAACAGTGATCAAGTAAGACTGACCTTGGGACTTTACTAAAATATGGGAATGATGAAATGCTGGTAATGTTTTATGCAGAGAAGTATTCCAAATTTGTACCGCGCTGTTTGTAATGGAACTTTTATAAGCCTGTGTCCTTATTGATTGGACATGGTACTTTCATTTTCGTGGACGATGAAGGAAATGTGCGTTTTAATAGAGCTAACGTGGAAACTTTACGCGCGTCCGTGGAGTAAACAGTGTGACTTACGAGCTAGAAACATCCCTGAACGGCCGCTGGAGTGCGTTGCGATCGCGTATACCACGTTGGGGCCGACGTACCGTATGCACGAGTCGCATCGTTCCTGAGCGTTCAGCAGCACGTTGAATTTGGCACGCCCAACGTTAACGTTCGACAGCACGGTCAGTGTGCCGACGGCTTTACGTGAATGCAGTCACTATCATGCCGCTTCTCCTGTCTGCGGCGAACCAAAATCTAACCATCATTTACAAACAAACAGAACCTGTTCGTCAGAAAACACTACCAGATGCCATTCCTGTACCCGGTGACGTCGTCCGTACATCATTGCCATCTAATATGTTTCTACACAATCGTCAAAGGTAGACGGAGAAGTGGACGACGCGCACGTAACGCATGCCGTGTCAGCCCTGATAGTGTACGATGTGTTACATTGTTCCATTGTTGCACCAGGCCATCTCGTCCTGTTACGTGAACCATTCTGCACACACCCGTTACACTGGCGAAACACTTCGACCCACACGAGCACCAGTTTCCCAGATGGGTGCATCGCATTCTCTCATGCCATTAATGCGACCTCCTACAAACTCATTGATGTGACGGTACGGCTCGCGCTTACGTCTGCGAGACATCCTGCACGTCTGCTGAAGTCACACTGATCCATTACCTTCGGTTTATAGCGACGACGAGGGCCACATGCATATTTTACCGGTAGTGTTGCGCTGCGATATCGAAGTTGATCTTGAACCTGCAGCGCCGACTTGTTTCCAATGCTAATCATTTCTGCAGAACATACTAATGTATATGTCCTGTGAATATGAACGTCCTGTCTCTAGTTGTTGAAGGTGTTCTGTTGTTTTTTCTGAATATGCGTGTACATGTACCGGCTGTACCGCTACTGTTGTTACTAAGACCATAGGATACAACATTTAGAGGTGGTAGCATGGACCAAAAAAAGAAAATCAAATGTGTAGTAAACAAGAGCTTTAAAATGCATACCTGAGGAGCTATGGGGACTCGTTCATCTTCGCTAGTGTGAACCAAAACTCCGCTATTGAACAAGTACTCATAGCTCTTAAAATGTTCGTTGTAGAGCCCAATGTCCACTAAACATTTGTTCTTGTTTTGGTCCATACTAGTTGCCTACCCTACAATCTCAGCTACAACAGTACCGGTAGACGTATTGCACTGTCAGAGGTTTTAGAACGGTTTTCGCCTTTAACTTTCGACTCGTTCGTTTCCGGTAAAGGGAACCTTACCTCAAATTGACATATTTACCACTCTCTATCATCCTTGAAAATTTGTAACGTCATCTCGGAATCACCCTGTATAGATTTACAGATACCGGTGCTTATGACTTTGACACTCCGTAGCGTCGTTCGATTACATTTACGAAAACGGGTTCCTATGTAAAAATTGGTCTACTACGTCCCCTCTAGAAGTTCGTAGCATGAATCGTGAAACATCTGTATGTAAATGACTTGCCACTTAATATTCATCGAGAAGGATTGGTACTTTCTACATATAATATTATCCCATTAGAAAGAAGGCAACAGACGGAATTGTTATTGATATTTGTCAAAGAACTATTAAACTGTTCTCTGAAAAAGGAGTCTCCTTAAATTTTCGGAAAATACTGCCTATCCATTTCTGTACAATAAGCAGAGTCATACGAACAATTGATGTAACACATGAAAAGATTATGGTATAGAAGGTTAAATGCTCTAAATTTTTGCGTGTGCATATTGATGAAAAATTTAATTGGATGAAACATATTACTGAGTTGCTCAAATAACTAAGTTCAGCTACTTTCGTTCGTCGTATAATTGCTAGACTTGGCAATGAACGAATAACCCATTAAATTTATTCTGTATATTTCTACATCTACATTTACATCTACATACATACTCCGCAATCCACCATACGGTGCGTGGCGGAGGGTACCTCGAATCACAACTAGCATCTTCTCTCCCTGTTCCACTCCCAAACAGAACGAGGGAAAAATGATTGCCTATATGCCTCTGTACGAGCCCTAAATTCTCTTATCTTATCTTTGTGGTCTTTCCGCGAAATGTAAGTTGACGGCAGTAAAATTGTACGCAGTCAGCCTCAAATGCTGGTTCTCTAAATTTTCTCAGTAGCGATTCACGAAAAGAACGCCTCCTTTCCTCTAGACACTCCCACCCGAGTTCCTGAATCTTCACCGTAACACTCGCGTGATGATCAAACCTACCAGTAACAAATCTAGCAGACCGCCTCTGAATTGCTTCTATGTCCTCCCTCAATCCGACCTGATAGGGATCCCAAACGCTCGAGTAGTACTCAAGAATAGGACGTACTAGTGTTTTATAAGCGGTCTCCTTTACAGATGAACCACATATTCCCAAAATTCTACCAATGAACCGAAGACGACTATCCGCCTTCCCCACAACTGCCATTACATGCATGTCCCACTTCGTATCGCTCTGCAATGTTACACCCAAATATTTAATCGACGTGACTGCGTCAAGTGCTACACTACTAATGGAGTATTCAAACATTACGGGATTCTTTTCCGTATTTATGTGCATTAATTTACATTCATTTATATTTTGAGTTAGCTGCCATTCTTTACACCAATCACAAATCCTGTCCAAGTCATCTTGTATCCTCCTACAGTCACTCAACGACGACACCTTCCCGTACACCACAGCACCATCAGCAAACAGCCGCACATTGCTATCCACCGTATCCAAAAGATCATTTATGTAGATAGAAAACAACAGCGGACCTACCACACTTCCCTGGGCACTCCAGATGATACCCTCACCTCCGATGAACACTCACCATCGAGGACAACGTACTGGGTTCTATTACTTAAGAAGACTTCGAGCCACTCACATATTTGGGAACCAATCCCATATGCTCGTACCTTAGTTAGGAGTCTGCAGTGGGGCACCGAGTCACACGCTTTCCGGAAGTCAAGGAATATGGCATCCGTATGATACCCTTCATCCATGGTTCGCAAGATATATGTAAAAAGGGCGTGTTGCGTTTTGCAGGAGCGATGCTTTCTAAAGCCGTGCTGATGCATGGACAGCAACTTCTCTGTCTCAAGAAAATTCATTATATTCGAACTGAGAATATGTTCGAGAATCCTGCAACAAACCGATGTTGAGGATATTGGTCTGTAATTTTGAGGATCCGTCCTTCTACCCTTCTTATATACAGGCGTCACCCGCGCTTTTTCCAGTCGCTCGGGACTTTACGTTGGGCAAGAGATTCGCGATAAATGCAAGCTAAGTAAGGAGCCAATGCAGCAGAGTACTTGCTGTAACACCGAATTGGAATCCCATTAGGACCTGACGATTTATATATTTTCAACCCATTCAGCTGCTTCACAACTCCATGGATGTCTATCACTATGTCCTCCATACGGGAATCTGTACGAGACTCAAACGGCGGTATATTTGTACGATCCTCCTGCTTGAAAGATTTCTCAAATGCTTATTTCAGCTTTCGTTTTGCTGTCTTCCGTTGCCAGGCCAGACTGATCAGTGAGTGACTGTATGGAAGCCTTCGACCCGCTTACCGATTTTACGTAAGACCAGAATTTCCTTGGGTTTTCAGCAAGATCATTTTGCTAAGGTATGACGGTGGTAGTTGTTTTGTGCTTCGCGGATCGCTCTTTTTACAGCAGCACGAATCTCTACTAACGTTTGCCTGTCCTCATTCTCCCGATCTTTTTTGTACTGCGAGTGCAACTGTCTTTGCTTCCTGAGCATTCTCCGAATTGCGCTGTTATACCACATTGGGTCTTTTCCGTCCGTAAACCACTTTTTCGGCACATACTTGTCCAATGCGTGATTTACAATGTGTTTAAAATTTGCCCATAATTCTTCCACGTCCATCGTAGCGGAAGTAAGTGAAGTCGATTCATTTACTAAGTGGGACGCTAACAACTGCTTATCTGCTCTTTCTAGTAAGAATACTCTCCTAGCCTTCTTGACCGACTTTTTAACTTCCGTAACCATAGTCGTAATGACAACATCATGATCATTAATCACTGTATCAACACTGACACCGTCGATGTGGTCTGGTCTGTTCGTGGCTACCAGATCTAAAATATCTCCATTACGCGTTGGCTGTTGATTTAGCTGCTCAAGACAGTTTTCGGATAATGTGTTCAAAATTCACACGACGTCTTGTCTGTACCACCTGTAATGAATCCATAGACATTCCAGTCCATACTAGGTAGATGGAAGTCGCCTCCGACTAATATAGCATGATCCTGGTACTTCTGCGATACAGAGTGTAGACTCCCTTCGAAGGATTCTAAAACTGTCACGGTGGAACCTGGTGGCCGGTAATAACACCCCATAATTAACTTTATTTCCCGTAGCCCTGTTAAACGTGTCCAGATAACTTCGCAATCACACTCTACTTCGATCTCAGTAGACACAATATTTTTGTCAACTGCAATGAAGACACCACCTCCTACGGTGTCTAATCTGTCTTTCCGACACACATTCCAACCCTCACTAAATATTTTAGAATTTCCTGTCTCAGGGTTCAGCCAGGTCTCAGTCCCGAGAATAATTTGCGCGCCACGCCCTTACTGGAGGGCAGTAAATTCAGGAACTTTATTCCCAACACACTGAAAATTTACTGCTAATGTCTCTATAGCTGGAGTGTCTTTACACCGAGCGCGTCCTGACTCCCCTGCCTGCACGTCGACTGATGAGTGTTCATCAGGACACCTCGCACTACTGCCTAGCCTAAAAAAACCCATGTGCACGCCACAAGTATCTGCTACCCGAGTAGCCGCTTCCTTTGTATAGTTCACCCCTGACCTATCTAGGGGCGTCCGACAATTCCCCACCCAATAGCGCAAGTCTAGAAATCTGCAGCCAAGTCCGTCACAGAGTCGACGAAGCCTCTGGTTGAGACCCTTCAATCGGCTTCAAACCAAAGGACCCCGATCCACTCTGGGAACGATGCTACAAATAGAGAGCTCTGCTTGCACCCCGCGGGCGAGACCAGCGGTCTTCACCAAATCCGCCAGCCACCTGTACGAACTGAGTATCGCCTCAGAACCCAAGCGACAGGCATCATTGGTGCCGACGTGAGCAACTACTTGCGGACGACTGCACCCCGTACGCTCGATAGCCTGAGGCAAGGCCGCCCCCATTCTTATGGAATATTTTTCTGGGGTAACTCATCACTTAGACACTTAGGAAGAACTGACTGTATGCCTAATACGGGTAGGAAACCCGTTAGCATCCAAAGTATCTTCCAGTCGTTACGGAATGGATAAATGTAAGTACAGTATGGTTATTAAGGGAGTCTTATACCATTCTTCCTGCAAAATAATGGCAAGACAGATAACGATCACGAAGTTGGCTAGCGATCACGCACCCTTCTCTCCAAAATCAGGCAGCAAAGGCTCCGTAATATTGGGATCTGGTGACTGTGTCGGCCAGGGGAAATGCGACAATTCATCCTCGTACTCATGAAACCATTGTGTGAGTAGAGGCCCTATCGACTAGGAATAAGGCACCACCATTTGGGAAAAAAACATTGTTCCATGGGATGTACCTGCTCAGCCAAAATGGCCACATAACCCTTGGGGGTAATGAGACCCCGAAGAGTAAACATGGCGCCGGCAGCAGTGACCGAGCGGTTCTAGGCGCTAGTCTGGAACCGCGCAACCGCTACGGTCGTAGGTTCGAATGCTGCCTTGGGCATGGATGTGTGTGATGTCCTTAGGCTAGTTAGGTTTAAGTAGTTAAGTTCTAGGGGACTGATGACCTCAGATGTTAAGTCCCATAGTGCTCAGAGCCATTTGAACCATTTGAACTGGACCAACGAGGAGGGAGGTCACGTGCTCTTCTCGTAGGAAAGCAGATTCAGTGTGAGTAGTGATTCTGGACGTGCTCTCACATGGTGAGGGATGGGAACACGTAATGCGCCCAGGAACTTGTCCAACACGATCGGTCCAATCGCTATGGTGTAGGATGGCATACTCGTAGTGTTGCACTGGCGTAATGGCCTCCTGATCTTATAACACAGCACATTCACTGGTCAGCGTTATTTTGACACTGTACCCCTCCTTCATGTGCGTCTTTTTAGGATTGCATTCGGCCCTGGCTTCATTTTTATGTATGGCAGTTCGCGATCGCAACGTACAGCGCAGGTGGAGGAACTCTTGGAAAGAAAGGATATTTGGGGAATGGAAGGGCCTGCTCGTTCTCCTTTCTTAAACCGACTTCAATCGCATCGAGCACGTGTGGGATGCGTTGGGGAGACGTACTGCAGAGTTTCAAATAACTTCCGGGAATTCAGCCAGGTAACACTTTCAGCGACCGCCGATATTTCGGAGGGAGAGCACCCCGCCATTTTCAAGGGAAACTGCAGCGGACAGGCGACGTACATGCAAATTTGAAACCTCGGGTCTCGGACTGATGCAGAAAAGATAACACACACAGTGAACACTAGTGCCACCAATGATAACCAGAGTCAGAGCTATCGATAGTGAGACTTCTAACTCGCAGGGGAGGTAGCATTGACTCTGTGCCTCTGTTTTTTGACAAGGGAGAGAGCCGGGTTCCAAACAGATTTTTTTAAAAAAAACCTCCATCCCTGTTAACGACATTAGTCGCTAATTTAGTCTCAGCTGTCTCCTTAATAACACTATCCCAATAACTGGACGTGCATGCCAATATCTCGATTATATAACATGGGGTGACCAGTATCCAAGCAATGTTCGGCAATAGCAGACCTACTTGGCTGCTCTAATAGTGTATGCCGTTTAAGCTCAGTACATCGGTCCTCCATGGTCCTGATAGTTTGACCAATATATGCCATGTCGCAGCTACAAGGAATGCGATATACACCCGCCTTACGCAGACCAAGATCATCCTTAGCAGAACTCAAAAGCGCTCTAATTTTAGATGGAGGTCGGAAAACACATTTCACATCGTATTTCCGTAAAATACGACTTACCTTGTTAGAAATTCGATGTGAAGTGTATTTTACGACCTCCATCTAAAATTAGACCGCTGTTAAGTTCCGTTAAGGACGATCTGCGTAAGGCGGGTGTATACCGCATTCCTTGTAGCTGCGGCATGGCAGATATTGGTCAAACCATCAGGACCGTGGAGGACCGATGTACTGAGCATAAACGGCATACACGATTACAGCAGCCAAGTAGATCTGCTATTGCCGAACATTGCTTGGATACTGGTCACCCCATGTTATATAATAACACCGAGATATTGGCATACACGTCCAGCTATTGGAACAGTGTTATTAAGGAGGCAGTTGAGATTAAATTAGCGAGCAACCTCGTTAACAGGGATGGAGGTTCCTGTTTAAACTCTGTTTGGAATCCGGCTCTCTCCCTTGTCAAGAAACAGAGGCACAGAGTCCATGCTACCTCCCCTGCGAGTTAGAAGTCTCACTATCCATAGCTCTGACTCTGGTTATCATTGGTGGCACTAGTGTTCAGTGTGTGTTCTTTCCTGCATCATTCCGAGAACCGAGGTTTTAAATTTGCATGTACGTCGCCTGTCCGTTGCAGTTTGCCTTGAAAATGGCGGGGTGTTCTCCCGCCGAAATATTGGCGGTCGATGAAAGTGTTACCTGGCTGAATTCCCGGAAGTTATTTGAAAATTGCATACGCAAGGAGAAACTCAGGTCTCGTACTGCAGAGTGTTTACACGCACCATCGACCATCCAGCAGTTGTCATCCCTGCTGGTGGAGGAATGGAACTCCGTAGCACAACAAGTCGTTACCAGCCTTGTGGCCAGCATGAGAGCACATTGCAGAGCACGTTTTGCCAACCGTGGTGATCACAAACCCTGTTAAGAAACATGTCCCGCCTTTTGTAATGTCTAAGGTACCATTATGAACAGCGGTGACTTCAATGTAATTATTGTCTTTGAGTGAAAGTGTCATTTCTGTTCGTCTCAGTGCGTATCTCTTTCAATTATCTTCTGTGTAACACGGTAGCTACACTACTGGCCATTAAAATTGCTACACCACGAAGATGACGTGCTACAGACGCGAAATTTAACCGACAAGAAGAAGATGCTGTGATATGCAAATGATTAGCTTTTCAGACCATTCACACATGGTTGGCGCCGGCAACACCTACAACGTGCCGACAAGAGGAAAGTTTCCAACTGATTTCTCATACACAAACAGCAGTTGACCGGTGTTGCGTACCATCACGTTTTCGACTTTGATAAAGGTCGGATTGTAGCCTATCGCGATTGTGGTTTATCGTATTGCAACATTGGTGCTCGCGTTGATCGAGATCGAATGACTGTTAGCAGAATATGGAGTCGGTGGGTTCAGGAGGGTAATACGGAACGCCGTGCTGGATCCCAACGGCCTCATATCTCCAGCAGTCGAGATGACAGGCATCTTACCCGCATAGCTGTAACTTATCGTGCAGCCACGTCTCGATCCCTGAGTCAACAGATGGGGACGTTTGCAAAACAGCTATCTGCACGAACCCTTGACGTTGCATCACAGACAGGAGCGCCTGTGATGGTGTACTCAACGACGAACCTGGGTGCACCAATGGAAAAACATCTTTCGGATGAATCCACGTTCTGTTTACAGCATCATGATGGTCGCATCCGTGTTTGGCAACATCGCGATGAACGCACATTGGAAGCGTGTATTCGTCATCGCCAGACTAGCGTATGACCCGGCGTGATGGTATGAGGTGCCATTGGTTACACGTCTCGGTAACCTCTTGTTCGCATTGACGGCACTTTGAACAGTGGACGTTAAATTTCAGATGTGTTACGACCCGTGGCTCTACCCTTCATTCGATCCCTTCGAAACACTACATTTCAGCAGGATAATGCACTACCGCATGTTGCAGGTCCTGCACGGGCCTTTCTGGATACAGAAAATGCCCGACTGCTGCCCTGACCAGCACATTTTCCAGATCTCTCACCAATTGAAAACGTCTGGTCAGTGGTGGCCGAGCAACTGGTTCGTCACAATACGCCAGTCGCTACTCTTGATGATCTGTAGTATCGTGTTGTAGCTGCATGGGCAGCTGTACGGGTACACGCCATCCAAGCTCTGTTTGAAAATGCCCAGTCGTATCAAGGCCGTTATTACGGCCAGAGGTGGTTGTTCTGGGTACTGATTTCTGAGGATCTATGCACCAAAACTTCGGGAAAATGCAATCACATGTCAGTTGTAGTATAATATATTTGTTCAATGAATACCCGTTTATCATCTGCGTTTCTTCTTGGTGTAGCAATTTTAATGGCCAGTAGTGTATCATTTCTATGCCAGCTCCAAGTTTCATCGAGCTACCGTCCTCGTCCGTCATGACTCGTCACGCGAAAGTTACTTCCGTCATTCAGTTTTTCACGTTGGTGTACTTCTTGAACGGCGGTGGGGACTGCTTTTGGAAGGCGCATGCAAAGAATGCTTCCAGTGTTACCAGTGAAGAACGTTACAGCCCTTTGCGCCATTCACTACCGAAGCTTATGCTATAAATATACTAGTGTACATGTGTGTGAAGGATGGCCCAACACTTCACTGGGTCCACAAAGGGCAAGTACGTGATAAATATCGCCTCTGTCCGTGGTGAACGTCCCTGCTTCCTTGTCATCCGGCACACTCACATTTGTTGCATGATAAACGTGACGTTGCCCAGCGACACGTGAGAGGAAAGCGTGAAGCACAGAAGTTACCTCATACGTGCCCAACGTTTGCAATGCTGGAGATATTCCACAGCCACATGTCATATACAAGGCCGAATTAGAACTGATTTCCTGTTTCTGAATGTAATGAATGTTTCATTTTTACGGTAACAAAGAGCTGTTGGAACGAATAATAGTGGTTCAATGTTAAATCGGATCTCACGTGCCCACAGCTATAAAGGAACAACTTCGATGACTGATATAAGGTAAAGGGTCGTCCGTCGTAGCACCTTGCTCATTAACTTGAGAAGAGTAGTAAAGCAGTCATCCATGTATAGATAACACGAGCATCGAAAACTACATAATTCGTCTCCGTCTGTTCATCAGATAAATAAATACTGTTGTGCAAGAGTTTTAGGCTTTCAGATCTGTCAGAATGAAAAGCGACGTGCGTTAATTGTGGTCTAATTACATGCTTGCTGACGTCGCTAACCTATATTCAACACAGCTTGAGTTACAACAGACAAAACAGGGGAGAGCTAACATCGCTCGCGTACGCGTACGGGAGAGAAAGTTAAGTGCCATCAAAGATCACGGAAAAGGAAGGATGATAAAGGTTTAACGTTTCATTGATTACGAAGCCATAACACACGGAGTTTAAGGTTGAATTGGAGAAGAATGGGAAAGAAATCGGCTGGGTTCCTTCCAATGAAGCTACCCCAGCGTTCACACTAAATGGTTCAGGGAAATCAAGGGAATACGTAACTTGTCATGACTCCTCACGGATGTGAACTAAACACCGACGTTGACTCAGATTTACGCAATAGTTCCTAAACATCGGCAGCCGATAATAGTCGAACCTAGAGCGTCGATGTGTTGCTATAGAGGTCGAATATTTAAATTCCTTCAATGTAGCTTCGTCTGGGTTGTACCAATGACTTGGTTTCTGGTCTCTAATGTATCTTTTTCAATGTCTATGAGGACATGTGGCTTGTAGTTGAAGAAGTGTGATGATGATCTCTCCATTGGCAAAAGATTCCAGAATAGTCCCCCATTCGGATGTCCGGGAGGGGACTGCCAAGGGTGAGGTTACCATGAGAAAAAGATTGAATAATCAACGAAAGGATAATGTTCTACGAGTCGGGGCGTGGAATGTCAGAAGCTTGAACGTGGTAGGGAAACTAGAAAATCTGAAAAGGGAAATGCAAAGGCTCAAGCTAGATATAGTAGGGGTCAGTGAAGTGAAGTGAAGTGGAAGGAAGAAAAGGATTTCTGGTCAGACGAGTACCGGGTAATATCAACAGCAGCAGAAAATGGTATAACAGCTGTAGGATTCGTTATGAATAGGAAGGTAGGGCAGAGGGTATGTTACTGTGAACAGTTCAGTGACCGGGTTGTTCTAATCAGAATCGACAGCAGACCAACACCGACAACGATAGTTCAGGTATACATGCCGACGTCGCAAGCTGAAGATGAACAGATAGAGAAAGTGTTTGAGGATATTGAAAGGGTAATGCAGTATGTAAAGGGGGACGATAATCTAATAGTCATGGGCGATTGGAATGCAGTTGTAGGGGAAGGAGTAGAAGAAAAGGTTACAGGAGAATATGGGCTTGCGACAAGGAATGAAAGAGGAGAAAGACTATTTGAGTTCTGCAACAAGTTTCAGCTAGTAATAGCGAATACTCTGTTCAAGAATCACAAGAGGAGGAGGTATACTTGGAAAAGGCCGGGAGATACGGGAAGATTTCAATTAGATTACATCATGGTCAGACAGAGATTGCGAAATCAGATACTGCATTGTAAGGCGTACCCAGGAGAAGATATAGACTCAGATCACAATATAGTAGTGATGAAGAGTAGGCTGAAGTTCAAGACATTAGTCAGGAAGAATCAATACGCAAAGAAGTGGGATACGGAAGTTTAAGGAATGACGAGATACGTTTGAAGTTCCTCTAACGCTATAGATACAGCAATAAGGAATAGCGCAGTAGGCAGCACAATTGAAGAGGAATGGGCATCTCTAAAAAGGGCCATCACAGAAGTTGGGAAGGAAAACATAGGTACAAAGAAGGTAGCTGCGAAGAAACCATGGGTAACAGAGGAAATACTTCAGTTGATTGATGAAAGGAGGAAGTACAAACATGTTCCGCGGAAAATCAGGATTACAGAAATACAGGTCGCTGAGAAATGAAATAAATAGGAAGTGCAGGGAAGCTAAGACGAAATGGCTGCAGGAAAAATGTGAAGACATCGAAAAAGATATGATTGTCGGAAGGACAGACTCAGCATAAAGGAAAGTCAAAACAACCTTTGGAGACATTAAAAGCAACGGTGGTAACATTAAGAGTGCAACGGGAATTCCACTGTTAAATGCTGAGGAGAGAGCAGATAGGTGGAAAGAATACATTGAAAGCCTCTATGAGGGTGAAGATTTGTCTGATGTGATAGAAGAAGAAACAGGAGTCGATTTAGAAGAGATAGGAGATCCAGTATTAGAATCGGAATTTAAAAGAGCTTTGGAGGACTTACGGTTAAATAAGGCAGAAGGGATAGGTAACATTCCATCAGAATTTCTAAAATCATTAGGGGAAGTGGCAACAAAACGACTATTCACGTTGGTGTGTAGAATATGAGTCTGGCGACATACCATCTGACTTTCGGAAAAGCATCATCCACACAATTCCGAAGACGGCAAGAGCTGACAAGTGCGAGAATTATCGAACAATCAGCTTAACAGCTCATGCATCGAAGCTGCTTACAAGAACAATATACAGAAGAATGGAAAAGAAAATTGAGAATGCGCTAGGTGACGATCAGTTTGGCTTTAGGAAAAGTAAAGACACGAGAGAGGCAATTCTGACGTTACGGCTAATAATGGAAGCAAGGCTAAAGAAAAATCAAGACACGTTCATAGGATTTGTCGACCTGGAAAAAGCGTTCGACAATATAAAATAGTGCAAGCTGTTCGAGATTCTGAAAAAGTAGGGGTAAGCTATAGGGAGAGACGGGTCATATACAATATGCACAACAACCAAGAGGGAATAATAAGAGTGGACGATCAAGAACGAAGTGCTCATATTAAGAAGAGTGTAAGACAAGGCTGTAGCCTTTCGCCCCTACTCTTCAATCTGTACATCGAGGAAGCAATGATGGAAATAAAAGAAAGGTTCAGGAGTGGAATTAAAATACAAGGTGAAAGGATATCAATGATACGATTCGCTGATGACATTGCTATCCTGAGTGAATGTGAAGAAGAATTAAATGATCTGCTGAACGGAATAAACAGTCTAATGAGTACACAGTATGGTTTGAGAGTAAATCGGAGAAAGACGAAGGTAATGAGAAGTAGTAGAAATGAGAACAGCGAGAAACTTAACATCAGGATTGATGGTCACGAAGTCAGTGAAGTTAAGGAATTCTGCTACCTAGGCAGTAAAATAACCAATGACGGACGGAGCAAGGAGGACATCAAAAGCAGACTCGGTATGGCAAAAAAGGCATTTCTGGCCAAGAGAAGTCTACTAATATCAAACACCGGCCTTAATTTGAGGAAGAAATTTCTGAGGTTGTGCGTCTGGAGTACAGCATTGTATGGTAGTGAAACATGGACTGTGGGAAAACCGGAACAGAAGAGAATCAAAGCATTTGAGATGTAGTGCTATAGACGAATGTTGAAAATTAGGTGGACTGATAAGGTAAGGAATGAGGAGATTCTATGCAGAATCGGAGAGGAAAGGAATATGTGGAAAACACTGATAAGGAGAAGGGACAGGATGATATGACATCTGCTAAGACATGAGGGGATGACTTCCATGGTACTTGATGGAGCTGTAGAGGGCAAAAACTGTAGAGGAAGACAGAGATTGGAACACATCAAGCAAATAATTGAGGACGTATGTTGCAAGTGCTGCTCTGAGATGAAGAGCTTAGCACAGGAAAGGAATTCGTGGCGGGCCGCATCAAACCAGTCAGCAGACTGATGAAAAAAAAAAACTGAATTAGTGATAGGTCCGTATCTGTTCCAGTTGGCAAATTGCTTTTACCTGTTTTATTAACACTGTCTGTTCCATAAACTACATTTGTTTTCATTATTTTCCTGTAATACAGTACGAACGTGATGTCTGCCCCTGATTACAAAATCTTATCACGAGAAACTATGCTAGATGTGGTGATCAGGTTCGTTACAAATGGTAGGTGTGGTTTTTCTTCTTTTTCAAATAGTAACTGCACTTATGAAATTTGTACTGATACTCTTGTCCATGTGCTCTGAAAGCATCTGATTTCTTTTCTCGCTCTCTTCTTACAGCTAGTGTACAAGGGCGTCTATGCAGGAGAAAGCGCAATCCCGTAATCATTATTTAGCATACAACACACAAATGTGAGAAACGTAAACCTCTGCTACGCGTTTCAAAACTCAATCTCCACCATCTGGCTATCGACGTTTAATCCTTGAAAAGCAAGTACCTTAAAAGCACGAAGTACTCGTAAATAGAAAAACATAATCAAAATATACAGACAGGCTTCTTACTTTAAAATAGGCAACACTTGATTCTCTGGTGAATGGTCGGTGACGTAGAGAAGCGGAGCAGAGTATCAGGTGTTGTCGAGTTTAAAGTAAGACGTGGACTTTGTATATTTTTATCATAATTTTACATTTACGACTACTTCGTGCTTTTTAGGTGCGTGTTCGTCAAATGATTGAACGTAGATGGCCAGGTGATGGGAACGTGCCTCCGCAAACGCGTAGTTGTGGATCACATTCCTCGCTTTCGTGTGTTGTATGCTAAATAAAGATACCCGTTACCTTCAAAATCGCTGCTGCAATCCTTTAGATGGATAATTCTAGAAAGTGCATTGTGCTTTACCGTTTCATGAAGCATTGTCACCTTCAGCGATAGTTCCGAAGTGCCTATGGTAGAGATCGGCCAGATGTGAAGAGCATCAAACGACGGCGTGAACAGTTTAAAGAAACTGGCACTGTTGGTGACCAGGCAAGAAACAGTAGCTTACAGTGGGTAAAGACACTCTTGATACCATGCGTACTTCGTTTCAACAGTATGCAGAAATCGACTCGTTGTGTTCCCAGAGGAGGAGGCATGCCTCAGAAGATTTTACTAAAACGGCTGTGGTCACATGGAAACAAAGTGTTACTCCTGCAAACTTTGCAGTAAGATTATACAACCAGACATGCCGAATTTCCTAGGAACAGGCTGGAAAGAATCAATGCAAACTACTTTAATAAAGTTTATTTCTTCGATGAAGCGATGTTTCACATCTCTAGAATAGAAAAAGCCATTATGTCCGGATCTAGGGTCAGACATCCGTCATGTAGAGGTATAGCTGATAAGAGGCAGACCAAAAGTGAATTTGTGGTGTGCCTTAATACAGAATATCACTTGCACCAGTTAACAAGTTACTCTGTTTTGGTGTAAAGTTCAATGTTAAGAACACAGTTCATCTGAGACTTTAGCTGTTCGTTTGCCCTAGACGCTGTTGACCGCCGTAGCTGGGGCAGAGTGCTTGCAGCCTCGACACTATATTGACGTCAGTACGATAGCGCTGCAGTGCTGAGGAAAAGGCGTGGTCTTTACTAGCGCCTCCCACACGTCACGTTGCTGGCATTGGCTTGGCATTGGGATCTCTGGACGATACCACAACAATCTTTCATAACGATGATGCACTGCCGAACTGGGAGCTATCTGATCGCCAGTTTTTAGATGTCACCTTTCTGGACAGTTGGATCGTTAGTCACCACGTTCATCTGACATAGCCCCTCTTGACTTTTTTGTGTGGTTACGTTAAGGAAAGGATTTAGCGTTCAGTTCATGGGTTCCTGATGCGCAGACTCTTACGGCACAAATACGAGATGCTGTTGAGGCGGTGATAGAAGAGATATTGGCAGAGACAGTGCGAGAAACTGAGAACCTCTCAGACATTCTACGGGCACGAGACGCAGCACATCTGAAAGTGCATCCATGAAAGAACTTCATGAGTTAAACTATCACTTGCACTGGACGTCCACGTGTCGTTTTAAAACGTAGCGGTCGGAGATTCCTCCACTGTGTAATCCAGGGCAGGCAGCGATCTGTGGTACATCAGACGACAGAGCACAGTGCTGGTGCAGGCACATGTGACCGGAGCACACCGATCAAAGGCCATTGTTGAACCTGGAGCTCAACGTCACACAACCTTTAAGCGTTTCTGTGTTGATCCATTGACATCGTCAGTTAGGATTCCAGTGGGCACAACATCACTGAATTTTCACCGTGCATCAATAGAAACGTGTCGTCAGTCGAATGAATCGAATTTCTTGTTACACCAGGTCGACGGATAGGTCCTTACAAGCGTATCGAATGGCTGCACGGAACATGCGCCACACCACAGATGCAGTCTGGTGAGAGCAGATTGTGCTACAGGGTACTCTGAGTTGGGTTTCTATGGGACCTATGGTAGTACCAGTAATTTGCGGGAATTTACTGACCTGTGAGTAGGCATTTGGTGCCACATATTTCTGGAAACCTATTAACTCGTAGAATCCCTGCCAAGAAGAATCGCTGCTGTACTGTGTTTGAAAAGTGGACCAACGCGCTATTAAACAGGTGGTCATAATGTCTTGGCTCAGTGGTGTAGTTGCACTGGGTAACCAGAGGTGAAGGTCTTGCCTTCCGTTGACTAAGATTCTATGTTCTGTCTGTGCCGCAGTTATGTGAAGGGAAATGCGCTGCTCAGAGTCCTACCTAAGGGCCGCCTTAATGAGTCGAATTCAGGGAAGGCGGAAGCAGCTAGCTGCAGGTAGAATGGCAGAGAGTGCGTGCGGGCTCGTAGCTGCTTCCACGTTACGGGAGTTAGCGTAAGGGACGGCAGCCGTGGCCGAGTGGTTCTAGGCGCTTCAGTTCGGAACTGCGCGACTGCTACGGTCGCAGGTTCGAATCCTAGCGGTTCTAGGCGCTTCAGTCCGGAACCGCGCGACTGCTACAGTCGCAGGTTCGAATCCTGCCTCGGGCACGGATGTGTGTGATGTCCTTAGGTTAGTTAGCTTCAAGTAGTTCTAAGTTCTAGGGGACGGATGACCTCAGATGTTAAGTCCCATAGTGCTCAGAGCCATTTCGAACCAAGTTAGCGTAAGGGCTTTGGGGGAGGGGGGGGGGGGGGCAGTTGCCAAGCGACCAGCAGTGGCCTGCTGGTTATAACACAGCCCGCAATATCTTCGCAGATGCTGGCCGAAGTAGTTTACGGCTTTCTGGCCTTATGGCATGACGTGCCGGTGGCATCAAAATTTTCACAGTCGGAAGAATAATTGTTTTGGAATCTGCAGGTATCTGTGAGCCGGATGGCCAACGGCCGAGAGAAGCGAATCCGCTAACATAGTAAAGTGCTCTCCTCTGAATCTGAGGTAATCTCTCTCTGCTCGATGCCTGGTAGTCTGTAGCGATCCTGCCAGTGCATTATTATTTTTTTATTTCTTTTATTTATTTATTTATTTATTTATTTTTTGAAGTTGTGTTCCCACACCAAATGATTTCTCGCGCGCGCTAAAAATTAGCGCCATGATTGGCAATCCTCCCCTTGAACCATGGACCTTGCCGTTGGTGGGGAGGCTTACGTAGTAAAGTAGTAAAGGAGTTTTGCTATTTGGGGAGCAAAATAACTGATGATGGTCGAAGTAGAGAGGATATAAAACGTAGACTGGCAATGGCAAGGAAAGCGTTTCTGAAGAAGAGAAATTTGTTAACATCGAGTATAGATTTAAGTGTCAGGAAGTCATTTCTGAAAGTATTTGTATGGAGTGTATCCATGTATGGAAGTGAAACATGGACGATAAATAGTTTGGACAAGAAGAGAATAGAAGCTTTCGAAATGTGGTGCTACAGAAGAATGCTGAAGATTAGATGGGTAGATCACATAACTAATGAGGAAGTGTTGAATAGGATTGAGGAGAAGAGAAGTTTGTGGCACAACTTGACGAGAAGAAGGGATCGGTTGGTAGGACATGTTCTGAGGCATCAAGGGATCACCAATTTAGTATTGGAGGGCAGCATGGAGGGTAAAAATCGTAGAGGGAGACCAAGAGACGACTACACTACGCAGATTCAGAAGGATGTAGGTTGCAATGGGTGCTGGGAGATGAAGAGGCTTGCACAGGATAGAGTAGCATGGAGAGCTGCATCAAACCAGTCTCAGGACTGAAGGCCACGACAACAACAACAACGATTTGGCAATCAGACTGTGACGTGAAAGACGTACTGGTGCCGTTAGTAACTTTTGGTGGCAAGCCCTTCTTTTGGGACCAAGAGATGAGGCGCAGTGGTTAGCAAGCTGGACTCGCATCCGGAGGATGCCATCCTGATTTAGGTTTTCCCTGATCTCCCTAGATCGCTCTAGGCAAACACCAGGATGGTTCCCCGTCCTTCCCTAATCCGAGCTTGCGCTCCGTCTCTAATAACCTCGATGTAGACGGGACGTTAAACATTAATCTCTCTGTTATTTACGATTGGGCCATTTGTACCACCTATTTTAATACTCGCAAAACCTCTCACAAAAACCTATAGGACATTTCCCGTTGAAACAGAATCATGAAATTTGGTAATAAGCGAGTTTTTGCGGTGCAACCAAAGGAAAAAAAATCTGAAAAGTGTACATTCGCATAATACAAAAAATTTTCTTAATCATGTATTGTTCGACTGTTGTCTGTCCGTTCGTCTGTTAGGACCCCTATTTCCTAGGGACGGGTAGATATATCAAAATATATGTCTCATACTAAGGTCTACTGTCCCTTGACGATGTCACATATTTTGATACTCGCAAACTTACAAGTGAAAAGCTGTAGGGTACTTCCCACTGACCTGGAATAATGAAATATGTCAGGGAGCAAGGTTTCACAGTAGAAATAAACGAAAAAAATTTAAAGTTTGTCAATGTATAAATATCTCACACGGCAAAAAAAATTCTCATTTGTTATCCAACTGTCTGTCTGTCTGTCTTAGATACAGGGAAACGTATCAAGTTCGAGTTTATGTCATATACTAAGGTCTACTCTCCCTTGGCGGCGTTTCAAATTTAAGTTTAAAAGTCAATAAACTCATAAGATACGGCCATTTAGGTCACATATTTTGATGCTATAAAACTCACTCATCAAAAAGCAGAAGGTACTTCCTGTAGACATAGAATCTTGATATTTGCCAAGAAACAAAATCAGAGAATTGTTAATCTGTAAATATATCACGCGAACTACATATTTTCTTGTCTTTTCCGAAAGTTTTGGAACTCCTGGTGGCGATATTTTGCCAGTGTCGTTATCGATAACAGGCAAAAGTCCTCGAGATTCTCGATTCACGGGACGGATGAACTGTCTGCATTCATTCGATGCGCGAGTCCTGTTCGCACGTGTCCAGATTTTTGCAAAGAGACTGTGTGATGTGATTTGCGCTACAGCTGCAGCCGAGAACTGCCGGCGGAGAGCGCTGAGGTCGTATACCACGACGTGGAGCACGTTCCCTGAAAAGTAGCAGGCAGTTCCAGAGCGTGCGGAAACCACGACAGACACCACGTCTGACGTGCTTCGTCATGAGAAACACGTGGCGTGTGACGACGGCTTAAGCGACAGTGCAGCGTCGAATGCCTTCCGGATCATCGTCATTCGTGTTGCACTTACATGCAGTAATGTAAAGAACGTCATTGAATAAAACAAAAATAAATTGACTAAATATAAATATCTAGATTTTAATCCATACTACCGCTGTGACATTGGCATTCATAAGATCATTACATGTGGCCTTACAGCGCCGTAGGACTTACTCCTCTCTTACATGTTTGACAGTGTTTCAGTACACCACAGGCACATCTCGGAGGCTCCACAGTACCACATTTCGATGGTAGACAATGAAAACCTCGTAACTCCATATTTTACATTTTTTTAACGAGAAGCAAGAAACGGTCCCTTACAAAACAATGTACAGTGATACAAATAAAGTTCCTACATGTGTAACTACGAGGGTAATCTCAAAAGTAAGGTCTGTTATTTTTTTTTATAAGTACAGAACTCTGTTTGTGTGGCAGTTGATCACATTGTTGTGAAGAGTGCTTCACGCGCTTTGTGTGTAAACATGCGCACGCCGCGTTGAGGCGCTCAGTCTTGGTTTGGCAGCTGTTGGGAATGGAGCTCCCGTTGGATGTTACCGCCAAGTGCGAATTCGGTTTCTGAACGCAAAGGGCACTACGCCGATTGAAATCCATCACCAATTGACGGAAGTCAATGGTCAGTCGTGCATGGATGTCAATATGTTCGTAAGTGGTGTAGAGTGTTTGCAGCTGGTCGGACCGAAATTCACGACGAACAAAGGCGCGGGAGACGATCAGTTTCTGAGGAGACAGTGTTGAAGATTGGGCAACGCATGCGTGAAGATCGGTGGATCACCCTGGATGATCTCTGCACGTTGGCTCCTGAGGTTTCGCGAAGCACCGCTCACAGAATTTTAACGGAAACATTGAACTACCGGAATGTGTGCGCAAGATGGGTGCCACGCATGCTGACTGAGGACCACATGCGGCAACGAGTTGATGCTTCCCGCGCATTTCTTCACCTCCTTGCAGCCGAATAGGACAACTTTCTGAACTCAATTGTCACGGGTGACGAAACCTGAGCATACCACTTTACACCTGAGACCAAGCAACAACCACACCAGTGGCGGCATCCTTCTTCGCCAAAGTCGCGGAGCTGGCGGCGAGCTGGTATGACATGGGCATGCAAAAACTGCCACGACGTCTACAAAAATGCATCGACAGCAATGGTGATTATGTCGAAAAATAGCTAGATGTTCAAGCTGTAAACTGATGTAAACCATTGTAGAAATAAACAGGTCTATGTACTTATAAAAAAAATAGGAGACCTTACTTTTGGGATTAGAAGCCTAACTGACCAATTAGAGAAATCTTTGCACTGTCAAATCTTTCTTTGTTAATAGAATTACTGGTTACTGACATTATGAGATTTTCACAGGCAGGCGGAATTACGAGCGTTTAATTGCATACCATCGATTCATAGAGTTAGTTAGAACATCGACCACATCCAGCGCCGATTCTATTTCATTTGTGCCAGAGTTTCCGGTCAAGTTCGACACAGTTATATTTCCTGAACCGTTCTCATTCTTAGTAATTTCCGATGTGGTGCCAGTTCTTGTTCCAGAATCTCCCCACTTCTGTGTTACTTGTCGCCAGCTGTTCATCGTACAGTAGTAGCGGGTGACTCCAACGAAACTTTGTGAGTTGTTTTACCCTGAGCCTTGTTTGCGTCTGGAACAAGGGACTGATGACCCTGTAGTTTGGTCCCTTTATCCCACACACCAACCATCTCCAACGAAGCCTGTTTCTTCGTTAACGGGTAGCGCGGATAAAAGTAGCCCGTGTTAAGTATGAAGGAAATGGAATGAATTTACAGAAACGATGGGCTGAAACAGACGTACTATTTATTTAGAGTGAAAAACACAGTGAAAAATACAATTATAGAAGATATTGAAAGTGAACCCTGCAACATCAGTACACAGCTGTGCCCGTCTAAGCATATTCAGATACACCCTGCGTAAAGGTCGGATATCGATGGCGGTAGCTTCACGGCTGATGTATGTGAGTTCCTATCTTGTGTATGGATTTGTTTCACAGATCTTGCTCTTCAAGTGACCCAACAGGAAAAAATAACATGCTGTTAGATCCGGCGAACGTGCTTGCTGACAATCCGTTCCTCAGTGAAGCTATCATGGACTCGTTCCAGGGACACGACAGACGTATGACATGCTGCCCCTATCTTGTTGCAAGAAGCAGCGTTCTCTTTCATATTCAGTGAGTTCAGCACAAAATGTATCGAAAATTTCCATGTATGTAACCGTGTTGGGGGTAACGTCAAAAAATATCGGCCCAATGACGCGCGTTCCTGTTACACCGCAACCAACGACGATTTTTTCTTCGTGGAGAGGTTCAAAATGGCTCTGAGCACTATGGGACTTAACTGCTTTGGTCATCAGTCCCCTAGAACTTAGAACTACTTAAACCTAACTAACCTAAGGACGTCACACACATCCATGCCCGAGGCAGGATTCGAACCTGCGACCGTAGCGATCGCGCGGTTCCAGACTGCAGCGCCTAGAACCGCTCGGTCACTCTGACCGGCCGTGGAGAGGTTTCTGAGACGCAATGTTAGGGACGTTTCTGACTGTCATCCTCCCGTAACTGCTGCACCACCGTCATACGATATGTCTTCAAATTAAGACTTTTCAATACCCGGTGGCAACTTCTACTTATACGCGCCTTTTGAACCAATTTAAGTGTAGCCTTCTTTCGGCTCTAAATAATTCTGCGGCGAATGTCTGCAGTAACTTCTGATGTGTGAACTGAAGGAATTTCTTGTTGTTTTACATTTTTCACAGATCCTTAGATGCCCCTGTTTTTATGCAGACTCTGTATATGCTCTTTTTGCTTATAGTCCTCTCTCCGGAAAACGTCGAAACTTTCGCGAGTTTCTTTAATCGAACCTGTTTTCGCACATGCTTCCTCAATTTCAATTCTTTCTTCTATCGCGAAAGTAATTTTGCAGGCCGCAAATTTCACTGGTGAAATAAACAGAAATGCTAACAGAAGAATGCTAACAATTGATTATTGCGTAAAACTGTTCATTGTTGTAGTCGTTTATTGTACTTCAGGACTTGAAATATTGCGCTCTCATTCAAAGGGGAGACGGGTTTCTTTTAGCTGCACCACCGTGGTAATCTCTAAGCAGGGTTTGAGTTCTGCAGATCTGCGCTGGATAGACATTGCTTATCAATGGAAACCAGTACAGTAGGTCTGACTGTACTAGTAATCATGCGCTTCGTGTTGCTGAGTTGCGCATCGATGAGGCTGGAATGACTGACATTACTCCACACTCAAGTACAATACCGTACTCCGCGGAAAAAAAGTGCAAGTGTCCAATAGTCGACGGACGAAAAGTCTCCATTAAAAATTACTTTCCCCTCCCTCCCCTCCTTTCCCCCCCCCCCACCTCCAAAGAAAGTACGCAAAGTCTCCATTAAAAACCCCCAGATTGTGCAACGCAGCCTCTGAATGATGTTGGGAGTTTTTATCTTGGCTGAAGTATATTCCAGATGTTTTTTTATATAAGATAGAGTGCCTTCCGAACGTCAAGGAACACACGTATTTGAGGGACATTTCATAAGTAATGCGCCTAATTTTTTACTAACACGTGTAAATTTTTTTTTCAAATTCTGTTTACATTCGTTCAGTATAAACTCCCTTCTTCTCTATGACTGAATCCCAACGTCTCAGAATCTCTATTATTCCACCCAGTACAACATTTCTGTTCATCTGTCGAATGGCTCAGGTAACGGTGATAGAAAGCTCTTCCAGAGAAAGATAACTGACGTTCACGCATAGGTTATTTCAACTTGAGGAACAAGTGGAAGTCTAGTGGTCTCATGGCCTGGCTGTACGGAGGGTGCGGCAACTCTTCCCATCCGAATTCGCGCAGTTTATTGGCTACAACATTGCCGATATGGGGGCGAGCATTGTTGCGGGGAACGAGTGACACAGCCTCGAGCAGATGAGGTCGGGTTTTGCGTATTTTTCTGCGTTGGTTTTGCGTGAAGCTACGATAATACGCTGCTGTGACACTTGTTCCACATGGGACTCTCTATCTGTACTGTTGATTCCTTGATGAGCGCAAGCAAAAATCATCATTTACTTGAGCTTTTATTGAGCGCCTCGAAATTTTTCTTTGGTCGTGGAGAACGTGAAGCTCTCTACTCGCTGGACTGTTATTTCAACTCCTGTTCAAAGTTTCTAATCCGCATTTCATCAATAGCGACAACTCGACGCAAGAAGTCTTGGCCTTCAAGGGCGAACAGGGTTGCAATGTCCAGGAGTTTCTGCTTCTCTTCAGCAGTCAAACAGCGTGGGATCCATCTCGTAGAAATGTTTTTCTTTTTCAAATAATATGTCTGAATACGGAATACTGATAGTGGAAGAATTCCTGTGGCTTTAGAGAGTTCCTCACAAGTCCCTCTGCGATTTTCTTCGTTCGTCTGTTGACGTTTATGGCCCCGAGGCTCTCAATTTATCATCTACGCTCAAACGACCACCTTGAGGACTATTAATCCAACGTGAAACTGTACTACCACTGTAAACTCACCTCAAACTTCACTTAACGTACTGTCGATTTCTGTCAGATTTTGCCGCGTAAAGTTTCGATCTTGATGTACGACATCTGGTCTTCACCTGTCATAGTACCTGAGACGCCTGCAAGTCCGTTCTACCTCTCGCCAGTTTAATGTTAAGAGCACACAGCGTAAAAATAAAAACACGCGCTTCTTCCTCAAGCTCCCAACTACATCTGACGTAATTTGAATTGTTGTTGCATCAAACAAGCCACAGTAATACCAACCTGTGCATTATTTATGAAGTATGCAATTAATGTAGACAGTAAAAAAAGCCCCATGTAGTTGCTTTTGAAGTCAGTTGACCACAGAGTCCCAGCGTGGCCGTTCGTTAAGGCAGCGGGCAGGCGCGGAGGGAGGCGAAGAGTCCACACGTGCTGCGGGTGCCACTCGAGCAGAGCCCGGACTTCGCTAATGAGGCCGGCTGCGACCTCTCGCGGAAAAGACCGCCACCGAGGACGACTCGGCGAGTGTCTCGCGCCTTGCGGCTGCTTAGGGCTGCGCCACAGCACACCTCGTGCGGCCACCTTCCGGCGTTCACGGTTCACCGTCTCCACAAGAGAGCACTACCGTCGCACTGCCGAAGGAAGCACGTGCTCGTAAGTATGCGAGCTCTCGGACGTTCAGTGTTTTCACCATAAAAGACACTGAGGTGAGAAAAACTCGTGGGATAGAGATATGCACATATACAAAAGGCGGTAGTGTCGCGTACACAAAGTATAAAGAGGCAGTGCATTGGCGGAACTGTCATTTCTACTCAGGTGGTTCATGTGGAAAGTCTCTGACTTGATTATGGCCTCACCACGGCAGGAATTAACTGCCTTTGAATACACAATAGTACAATACTGGCCATTATAATTGCTACACCACGAAGATGACGTGCTACAGACACGAAATTTAACCGACTAGAAGAAGATGCTGTGATATCCAAATGATTAGCCTTTTAGAACACAAGGTTGGCGCGCCGGTGGCGACACCTACAACGTGCTGACATGAGGAAAGTTTCCAACCGATTTCTCATACACAAACAGCAGTTGACCGGCGTTACCTGGTGAAACGTTGTTGTGAAGCCTCGTTTAAGGGGGAGAAATGCGTACCATCACGTTTCCGGCTTTGATAAAGGTCGGATTGTAGCCTATCGCGATTCCGATTTATCGTATCGGGACATTGCTGCTCGCGTAGGTCGAGATCCAATGACTGTTAGCAGGACATGGAATCGGTGGGTCAGGATGGTAATACGGTGCGCCGTGCTGGATCCCAACGGCCTCGTATCACTAGCAGTCGAGATGACAGGCATCTTATCCGCATGGCTGTAACGGATCGTGTAGCCACGTCACGATCCCTGAGTCAACAGATGGGGCCGTTCGCAAGACAACAACCATTTGCACGAACATTTCGACGACGTTTGCAAAAATCAAATGTGTATGAAATCTCATGCGACTTAACTACTAAGGTCATCAATCCCTAAGCTTACACACTAATTACCCTAAATCATCCTAAGGAGAAACGCACACACCCATGCCCGAGGGAGGACTCGAACCTTCGCCGGGACCAGCTGCACAGTCCATGACTGCAGCAAATTAGAACGACGTTTACAGCAGCATGGACTATCAGCTCGGAGACCGTGGCTGCGGTTACCCATGTCGCTGCATCACAGACAAGAGCGCATGCGACGGTGTACTCAACGACGAACCTGGGTGCACGAATGGCAAAACGTCATTTCTTTGGATCAATCCAGGTTCTGTTTGCAGCATCATGATGGTCGCATCCGTGTTTGGCGACATCGCGGTGAACGCACATTGGAAGCGTCTATTCGTCATCACCATACTGGCGTATCACCCGGCGTGATGGTATGGGCTGCCATTGGCTACACTTTCCGGTCACCTCTTGTTCCGATTGACAGAACTTTGAACAGTGGACTTTACATTTCAGATGTGTTACGACCTGTGGCTCTGCCCTTCATTCCATCCCTGCGAAACCCTACATTTCAGAAGGATAATGCACGATCGAATGTTGCAGCTCCTGTACGGGCTTTTCTGGGTACCGAAAACGTTCCACTGCTGCCCTGGGCAGCATATTCTCCAGATCTTTCACCAATTGAAAACATCTGGTCAATGGTGGCCGAGCAACTGGCTCGTCACAATACGCCAGACACTACTCTTGATGAAGTCTGGTATGGTGTTGAAGCTGCACGGTCAGCTGTACCTGTACACGCCATCCAAGCTCTGTTTGACACAATGCCCAGGCGTATCAAGGCCGTTATTACGGCCAGAGGTGGTAGTTCTGGGTACTGATTTCTGAGGATCTATGCACCCAAACTGCGTGAAAATGTAATCACATGTCTGTTCATCAACATGTCTGAACATCAACAAAAGCAAAACGAGAATAATGGAATGTAGTCGAATTAAGTCGGGTGATGCTGAGGAAATTATATTAGGAAATGAGACACTTAAAGTAGTAAAGGAATTTTGATATTTGGGGAGGAAAATAACTGATGATGGTCGAAGTAGAGAGGATATAAAATGTAGACTGGCAATGGCAAGGAAAGCGTTTCTGAAGAAGAGAAATTTGTTAACATCGAGTATAGATTTTAGTGTCAGGAAGTCATTTCTGAAAGTATTTGTATGGAGTGTAGCCATGTATGGAAGTGAAACATGGACGATAAATAGTTTGGGCAAGAAGAGAATAGAAACTTTCGAAATGTGGTGCTCCAGATGAATGCTGAAGATTAGATGGGTAGATCACATAACTAATGAGGAAGTATTTAATAGGTTTGGGGAGAAGAGAGGTTTGTGGCACAACTTGACTAGAAGAAGGGATCGGTTGGTAGGACATGTGTTGAGGTATCAAGGGATCACCAATTTAGTATTGGAGGGCAGCGTGGAGGGAGACCAAGAGATGAATACACTAATCAGATTCATAAGGATGTAGGTTGCCGTAGGTACTGGGAGATGAAGAAGCTTGCACAGGATAGAGTAGCATGGAGAGCTGCATCAAACCAGTCTCAGGTCTGAAGAGAACAACAACAACAACAACAACAACAACATTCTGTTCTAATGTAATATATTTGTCCAATGAATACCCGTTTATCATCTGCATTTCTTCTTCGTGTAGCAATTTTAATGGCCTGTAGTGTAGTTGGAGATAGATGCATGGGACATTCCATTTCGGGAATGCTTAGAGAATTCAATATTCCGAGATCCACGTGTCAAGAGTGTGCTGAGAGTACCAAATATCAGTCGTCACCTGTCACCGTGGACATCAGAACGGCCGACGGCCTTCACCTAACGACCGAGAGCAGCGGCGTTTGCTGAGAGTTGTCAGTGCTAACAGACTAGCAACACAGCGTGAAATATCTTCAGAAGTCACTGTGCGACGTACGACGAACGTATTTTTTTTACGACGGTGCGGCGATATTTACCGTTAATGGGTTATCACCGCAGACAACCCATGCGACTGTCTTTGCTGACAGTACGTCATCGCCTTCAGAGCCTCTTCTGGGCTCGTGACCATGTCGGTTTGACCGCAGACGACTGCTCAGATGAGTCACGATTGCAATTGATGTGGGACGATGCCATAGTTCGAGTGTGACGCAGGCGCCACGAAGCCACGGACCCAGGTTGTCAAGAAGGCACTGTGGAAGGTGGTGATGGATTCACAATGGCGTGGGCTGTGTTTACATGGAACAGACCGCGGCCTAGGTTAGAGACTTCCCTCCCTAGGTCCGACAAGACGCCTCCTGAGACGCGGCAAGGTAGGAGCAGGCAAAATGCAACAGGGAATAACAATATTAATGTGCTAATAGTAAACTGCAGGAGCGTCTATAGAAAGGTCCCAGAACTGCTCTTATTAATAAACGGTCACAACGCCCATATAGTACTAGGGACAGAAAGTTGGCTGAAACCAGACGTAAACAGTAATGAAATCCTAAACTCAGATTGGAATGTATACTGCAGAGACAGGCTGGACAGTGAAGGGGGAGGCGTGTTTATAGCGATAAGAAGTGCAATAGTATCGAAGGAAATTCACGGAGATCCGAATTGTGAAATGATTTGGGTGAAGGTCGCGGTTAAAGCAGGCTCAGACATGGTAATTGGATGTCTCTATAGGCCCCCGGGCTCAGCAGCTGTTGTGGCTGAGCACCTGAAGAATAATTTGGAAAATATTTCGAGTAGATTTTCCCACCATGTTATAGTTCTGGGTGGAGATTTTAATTTGCCGAATATAGACTGGGAAACTCAAACGTTCATAACGGGTGGCAGGGAAAAAGAATCCAGTGAAATTTTTTTAAGTGCTTTGTCTGAAAACTACCTTGAGCAGTTAAACAGAGAACCGACTCGTGGCGATAACATATTAGACCTTCTGGTGACAAACAGACCCGAACTATTTGAATCAGTTAATGCAGAACAGGGATCAGCGATCATAAAGCGGTTACTGCATCGATGATTTTAGCCGTAAATAGAAATATTAAAAAAGGTAGGAAGATTTTTCTGTTTAGCAAAAGTAACAAACAGCAGATTTCAGAGTACTTGATGGCTCAACACAAAAGTTTTGTCTCAAGTACAGATATATGCGTTAGATGAGTATGTGCCAAGCAAGATCGTAAGAGATGGAAAGGAGCCACCGTGGTACAACAACCGAGTTAGAAAACTGCTGCGGAAGCAAAGGGAACTTCACAGCAAACATAAACATAGCCAAAGCCTTACAGACAAACAAAAATTACGCGAAGCGAAATGTAGTGTGAGGAGGGCTATGCGAGAGGCGTTCAATGAATTCGAAAGTAAAGTTCTGTGTACTGACTTGGCAGAAAATTCTAAGAAATTTTGGTCTTATGTCAAAGCGGTAGGTGGATCAAAACAAAATGTCCAGACACTCTGTGACCAAAATTGTACTGAAACAGAGGATGACAGACTAAAGGCCGAAATACTAAATGTCTTCTTCCAAAGCTGTTTCACAGAGGAAGACTGCACTGTAGTTCCTTCTCTAGATTGTCGCACAGATGGCAAAATGGTAGATATCGAAATAGATGACAGAGGGATAGAGAAACAATTAAAATCGCTCAAAAGAGGAAAGGCCGCTGGACCTGATGGGACACCAGTTCGATTTTACACAGAGTACGCGAAGGAACTTGGCCCTCTTCATGCAGTGGTGTACTGTAGGTCTCTAGAAGAGCGAAGCGTTCCAAAGGATTGGAAAGGGTCACAAGTCGTCCTTGTTTTCAAGAAGGGACGTCGAACAGATGTGCAGAACTATAGACCTATATCTCTAATTTCGATCAGTTGTAGAGTTTTGGAACACGTATTATGTTCGAGTATAATGACTTTTCTGGAGACTAGAAATCTACTCTGTAGGAATCAGCATGGGTTTCGAAAAAGACGGTCGTGTGAAACCCAGCTCACGCTATTCGTCCACGAGACTCAGAGGGCCATAGACACGGGTTCACAGATAGATGCCTTGTTTCTTGACTTCCGCAAGGCGTTTCACACAGTTCCCTACAGTCGTTTAATGAACAAAGTAAGAGCATACGGACTATCAGACCAATTGTGTGATAGGATTGAGGAGTTTCTAGATAACAGAACGCAGCATGTCATTCTCAATGGAGAGAAGTCTTCCGAAGTAAGAGTGATTTCAGGTATGCCGCAGGAGAGTGTCATAGGACCGTTGCTATTCACAATATACATAAATGACCTGGTGGATGACTTCGGAAGTTCACTGAGGCTTTTTGCAGATGATGCTGTGGTGTATCGAGAGGTTGCAACAATGGAAAATTGTACTGAAATGTAGGAGGATCTGCAGCGAATTACGGAATGGCAATTGAATCTCAATGTAGACAAGTGTAATGTGCTGCGGATACATAGAAAGATAGATCCCTTATCATTTAGCTACAAAATAGCAGGTCAGCAACTGGAAGCAGTTAATTCCATAAATTATCTGGGAGTATGCATTAGGAGTGATTTAAAATGGAATGATCATATGAAGTTGATCGTCGGTAAAGCAGATGCCAGACTGAGATTCATTGGAAGAATCCTAAGGAAATGCAATCCGAAAATAAAGGAAGTAGGTTACAGTACACTTGTTCGCCCACTGCTTGAATACTGCTCAACAGTGTGGGATCCGTACCAGATAGGGTTGATAGAAGAGATAGAGAAGATCCAACGTTACAGGATCATTTAGCAATCGCGAAAGCGTTACGGAGATGACAGATAAACTCCAGTGGAAGACTCTGCAGGAGAGACGCTCAGTAACTCGGTACGGGCTTTTGTTAAAGTTTCGAGAACATACCTTCACCGAGGATATCAGGGAATAATTTCTATGGTAGTAGAGGAAGGTTTAATGTGCAAAAACTGTAGGGTAAGACAGAGATTGGAATACACCCAACAAAAATCTGAGGATAGAGGGTGCAAGTGCAAGTGCTGCTCTGGGATGGAGTGAGAATACTCATCTCACATACACAAACACATACACGAAAAACAGCAGAATTGAATTACGAAACCGTTTCGTGTATTTGACATTGTCTATTGTCGAATGTTAGTATGTACGTCTGGTTCAAACATAGTGAAGTATCTTAAACTGAATGCCAACCAGCATGGATTCCGGAAGCGTGGGTCATGCGAAATCCAAATAACGGTGCGGTTACCTCATCCAAAACGCCTGTGGGTTAAGACAGTGAGATTGATGCTGTATTTCTTGGCTTTCAGAACAAAACATTTTCGTCAGTACAACACATACGCTTATTACTTTAAGTACGATCATATGAGGAATCACGTGAAATTTGTGGCTAGGCTGAAGATTTTTTGTTAAGGAGGACGCAACATGTTATTTGGATGCGAAAGACATCAACAGATGTAGAAGTAAACAGATGCGTACCCCATGGAAGTCTGTTTGGGCAGTTGCTGTTCATATTAAAGACCATGCAGACAGTATTAATAGTAATGTTAGATCTTTCCCAGATGACGCAGTAGTCTGTAATGAAGTACTGTCTGAATAAGCTGCACAAATATTCAGCCACATCTTGTTAAGATTTCAAAATGGAGCAAAGAATGGCAGCTTGCGTGAAATGAACAGAAATATAAAATTATGCACTTTACAAAACGAAAAAAGAAAAACTTCGTATTCTGTTATTTCAACGTCGATGAGAGACAGTCGGAATCAGTCAGATCATGCAAAAATCTGGCCGTAACAATTTCTACGTATACGTAATGGAACGATCGCACAGGTTCACTCGTAGGTGAAACAGATGGCAGACTTCGTTTTATTGCTTGGATATTAGGAAAATGAAATGAGGTTACAAAGGATATTGCTCACAAAACGATCTAGGGTGGCGGAGGGTACTCCATGTAAAACTAGCTGGTCCCTCTTTCCCTGTTCCACTCACGAATTCCGCTTAGGGAGAATGGTTGTCGGTAAACTTCTGTATTGGCTCTAATTTTTCGAATTTTCTTGTCGCGGTCATTTTGCGAGATATGTGTGGGAGGAAGTAAAGCGTTGTCCTACTCTTTCTCGAAAGTTCTCTCTCGAAATTTGAATAGCAAATGTCTCCCTGATACACAACGGCTCTCTTGTAACATCTACCACTGGTGTTTGTCGAGCATCTCCGTAACGCTCTCACGCCGACTAAACCATCCCGTGACAAAAGCACCGCTCTTTGCTGGACCTTCTATATCTCTAGTATCAGTCCTACCTAATAAGAATCCCAGATTTCTGACCAATACTCAAGAATCGATCGCACAAGCGCCTTGTATGCCATTTCCTTCGTCGATGACCTATATTTCCTTATGATTATCCCTATGAATATCACTCTGGCATCTGCTTCTCCTACTATTTGTTTTATGTGGTAATTCCACTTAAGGTCGCTCAAGGTAGTTATCATAGGTATTTTACACCAGATACTGTTTCCAACAATTTGTCATCGATAGCGTAGTTTTACTGTAGTGGATTTGTTTTCCTGTGTATCCAGTATATATTACGTTTGTTTGAGTTCCGGGTCAACTGCCAGAGCCTGTACCATTCATCAGTCCTCTGCAGTTTTGTTCCGTTAAGAACGACTTGTGGACTTCCGTCTGCAAGAAAGTGTTGCATCCAGTCGCAAATCTGGTCCAATACTCGGTGAGCACATATTTTTTCACTTATCGGCAGTGCGGGACGGTGTCAAATGCCTTCTTGAAGTCAAGGAAAGTGGCATCAATATAAGCGCCGTTGTCTACAGCGCTACGGATCACATGGAGGAACAGAGAGAGCTGAGCTTCGCAAGATCTCTGTTTGCGGAATACATGTTAATTTTTATAGAGAGATTTTCGTTCTTCAAAAACGTCGTAATTCTTGAGCATAAGACATGTCCTATAATTCTACACCAGGCTGACGTCAACGATATAGACCTATAATTATGTGCATTTGTCTTACGACCTTTCTTGAAAACGGTAATGACCTGAGCTTTTTGCCAGTCACTAGGTACCCTTCCTTGCTCCAGCGATGTACGATAAACTGCTGCTAGAATGGGAGCAAGTTATTTCGCGTAATCTATGTAGAATCTGTCACCCATCCTAGACTGTTGCTCAACTACGTAGGACCCTACCAAATAGGACTAAAAAAGAGCACTGAATGTATGCAAATAAGAGCAACTCGAATGGATGCAAGTTCTTTGACCTATTGGAGAGCGTTACGGTAATGCTGTAAAGCTGAACTGGTAAATGCTTTAAGACAGTTGCCAACTATCCCGGGAAATAATTATGAAAAATCCGCCTCGACTGCACAAAGTACCTGGTGGTTACCTAGGTTTCAGCGTGGATAACCACGCCTTCTGCAGAACAATTATAAAACAGCTTGCCTAAATTGGCACAGTCAAAGGCTAAAATCAACACCTATAACGGCAAGACCCCATAATTTTTTTTTACTAATACACAGTACATATGTACCAAGTCAATGTTACCTATCTCAACCATGTGTGTGCTGCCTCGCCCCAGCCAACGTACGATGGTCACAGGCTCTCCACCGAGTTCGTGAAGGGCAGACTAGGCTCGCTGCAGCGAGCAAAGAGCCGTTTAAGCAACCATTCATACACCCCAAACGTGAATGGGGCGGGAACAAGCCTTAAAACTGGAACAACGGGAAATACCCTCTGCCACGCACTTCACAGTGATTTGCAGAGTACCACTGTTTCAAACTTACATACAGCTGCCTAGAATAATAAAGACTCTGTCAAGAAAAAATACAACACCCTCAAGGATTGTGTTCAGAGCACCAGGGTATAATATGTGCATACTGTGGGATTGTAGTGGTAGTAGCTCATTTGTCATGGTCATCGGCAATCAGATAACACTCAGAAGGCCTGTCTGTGCATCCTCTGTTTTTGTAAGCAGCAGCTCTGCTGAGTTTAGAGGTGAAAAGTGTTTGTAACATTCAGTCTAGTAATTCATTCTCACTAATTCTAGCAATATATTCCAGTGACATAATTCTGACTGGGGAGAAATCATGTGTGGAGTTCCTCACGGTTCAGTCTGAACTCCAATACTTTTCTTCACATATGTGAACGATCTACCATTTAATATATTTTAACAAGCAGAATTAGTTCCTTTTGCAGATGACAATAGCATTGTAATCAATCCAGGCGCACGTACAGAAACAAAAGAAAATGTAAACAACGTTCTTAAAGGTATAATTGAGTAGTTATCTGCGGATAACCTCATCCTCAATTTTAAAAAGGCACAACATATTCAGTTGTGCACATCTAGGGGTACTACACCAATGTAAGTGTAGCACATGGTGAGGAAATAATAAATATGGTGGAAACATCACAATTCTTAGTGGTCCATATTAATGAGGATTTAAATGGGAAAAAACACATTTTCGGATCGCTAAAGCAACTTAGTTCAGTCACAATTGTGCTTAGAATAGTTCGCAAATCTTGAAGAGAGAAAAGTCAGTAAGTTGACACATTTTGAATATTTTCATTCAATAATGCCATATCGAATTATATTCTGAGGTAACTTATCTTTAAGAAAGAAGGTGTTCATTGCGCAGAAAACATGCTGTAAGAATAATATGTGACGGCTCCCCACGACCACCTTGTAGACATCTGATTGAGGAGTTGGGCATTCCGACTACTGCTTCACCGTACATTCGATCTCTCATGAAGTTTGTTGTAAACAATCCACTACAGCTCAAAAAGAACAATGATGTACATAATGACAACATCAGAAGGAAACATAACATTCATTACTCCACATTAAGGTTGTCTTCAGCACAAAAAGGGGTTCACTCTGCTGCAACAAAAATTTTTGATCACTTACAAAGAGATATAAATTGTCTGACTGACACCAAAGTAAATTTTGAACACAAACTGAGCAAGTTTCTCCTCGACAACTCCTTCTGTTACGTAGAAGAATTTCTATTACTGTAATGTGTAAAAGGTAGAGGATAGGAATTACTAACTCACATCTGTATATATATATATATATATATATATATATATATTTTGTAATCAAAAAATAAAAATATAAAAAACTTAGAAATGTTCAGAATGCAAGTGTATGTACAAATTAATTTGCAATGTGAATGTAAAATGACCTGTTCAACATCATTAGGATCTATCGAGTAAAATGATCCATGGAGCATGCGTCTAACTAACTAGGGTACAACCACTCCTCACCGACGAGCACGCCGATGAGCTTCAGCTGTTTCTGCGAGGTCGCATTGTTGGCCAGTGCGAACGTTGAGGGACATAAAGACGGATTTATGGCCGTGTCGGGCACAATGTATGTGTGGTCTGCCGCTGATTTCAACAGTAGTTTGTGGAACATCCCCACATCTGTAAACCAGATTCTGGACGTCTACGTAGTACAAACACACGTCAAGATCGATGCATTCTGCGAGCAGCAATGCCCGACTGAACAATATCCAGGCACATGCTGCACCTGTTGTGCCATCATACACCATTGGGAACCGTCCGCTTGCAATAGGATTAAAATCATTTGTGCTTCTTGGTCATTCTATCACACACATCTCGACACCACCAAGAACGGCTACTCTGGTGTCGTGAATCAGCTGCCTCGATGAAACTTCCTGGCAGATTAAAACTGTATGCCGGACCGAGACTCGAACTCGGGACGTTTGCCTTTCGCGGGCAAGTGCTCTACCATCTGTGTTACCCAAGCACGACTCATGTCCCGTCCTCACAGCTTTAATCCCGTCTCCTACCTTCCAAACTTCACAGAAGCTCTCCTTTCTTCCAGGGGTGCTAGTTCTGCAAGGTTCGCTGGAGAGCTTCTGTGAAGCTAGGAAGTTAGGAGACGAGATACTGGTGGGATTAAAGCTGTGAGGACGGGACATGAGTCGTGCTTGTGTAGATCAGATGATAGAGCACTTGCCCGCGAAAGGCAAAGGTCCGGCACACAGTTTTAATCTGCTAGGAAGTTTCATATCAGCGCACACTCTAATGCAGAGTGAAAATTTCATTCTGCACTTGCCTAGATACTGAAACGGCGCTATGTTGTCTTCAGCGGCGAGAGTAAGTTCTGTCTGTAAACAACTGATGGCCGTACACCCGTATATTGTTGACCCGGTAAGCTGCCTATTACAGGGTGCCTTCGATCCAAGGATTAATGGCGAGGGGGAGGGCATCAATTACTATTCGCGCTCATACTTGGTGGTTCTGCAGCTTGAAGTAACCAGTGCCTGCTGCTTCGCATAGGCTGTTATCCCCGTGCTGCTGCCATTTCTTCGATTGGAAGGTGATGTGATTTTTCAGGAGAACAATGCACGTCCACATAACGGCTGCTGCGACGCAAAGTGCTGTTCGTGATGTACAACAACTGCCCTGGCCATCCAGATCGCCAGATCTCTCACCAATTGGACATGTATGGGACATGATGAAATAGGAACATACTCATTCTCCAGGCCCTGAAAGAGCCATTGCCGAATTGCAACAAAAGGCGCAATGTGCTTGGGGCAATCTGTTGCAGGATGCCAGTTGGCACGTTCACGATCGTTTCCACGCAAGACTAGAACCATTCGTTGCCGCCAGAGAGGATTACACTGTGCGTTGATGCGCCAGTTTGCGCCTTTTACTGTGGCGTATTTTATGTGGTCTGAATTTGTTTTCATATACACCTACAGTCACCTCACTTGTCAATAAAACGACCTTCTCCTTGAGGGTGTCGCACTTTTTTCTGGCACTGTAGAAGAATGCGTGCCCAAGGAGAAAGTTTCACATCCTGGCACGAGGATGGCGTCAATATCAATGAAAACTGGTTTTTGGTATGTTAGTAAATGTGAGCTATAAAGCCTCCCACACATATTCCGATACCAGCACAGGCAAACGAGAGCGTGTGTCTCTGCAACACTGTGCAAAAGAACACGGCTGTACAGATGACCAGAGAAGGTAGATGTCAAGATCGGAGCTTGTGTTAAAATAATCTATTGCACAAGTTTTAGTCTGCTTCTATTACTTCACCGTATAAATGATAATTAATTGAAACCGTCAGCTGCCGACAGGTGTGGTTGATATACCTCGATGGGTACAGCCGAAAATGTGTGCCCCGACCAGGACTCCAACCTGGGATCTCCTGCTTACATGGCAGACGCTCTATCCATCTGAGCCACCGACACCACAGATGAATAGCGCGATTTCAGGTTGCACGCCTCCTGTGAGACCTACATTTCCAACTGTCCAAAATCTACATAGGTAATGTTCTTAATAGATATTTGCCCATCCACTCATTACTCGCGCCAACTAAGGTGATGATTCCCGTAACAGTGCGAACAATCTGTGCGCATTCGCACAGACAAAGGCCAATGGCTGGGTAGTCTTTAACTACGTATGAAGATAGTAATTGTTCTCGAAAGAACGGATACTATTGATGACCGTGCAGCTTCTCTAGAATAAATATATAGTTAAAGGCTACCCAGCCATTGACCTTTGTGTGTGCGAATGCGCACAGGTTGCCCGAACTCTTACGGGAATCGTCACCTTAGTTGGCGCATGTAATGAGTGGATGGGCAAATATCTAGTAGTAACATTACGAATGTAGATAGTGGACAGTTGGGAATGTGGGACTCACGGGAGGCGTGCAAGGGATAAGTCCCTGCAGTCGCGCTATTCATCTGTGTCGTTGGTGGCTCAGATGGGTAGAGCGTCTGTCATATAAGCAGGAGATCCCAGGTTCGAGTCCCGGTCGGGGCACCCATTTTCGGCTGTCCCCATCGAGGTATATCAACAACACCTGTCGACAGCTGAGGGTTTCAATTAGTTATCATTTATTCTAGAGAAGCTGCACGGTGATCAATGGCATCTGTTCTTTCGAGAACAGTTACTATTTTCATACTTTACTGTATGTCTTCCAATGAGCACATAAAAAATCAGTAGTGAATTCTGTTGATATTCTCGTTGCGGTAATTTCTAGTGTAATCAGTAGTGTTGTATATCTTTCAAATAGTGTGTTCCTTTGCCAAAAACATTTTGAGCCATGCTGACTTAACTTCTTGTAATATAGTTCCACAGCCCGTATGTTTAAAAGGTGTCATTTTCCCCTTAAGAGTGTCGAAGTTTTTATTCTACTATGGCAGCTGTGGTATTGCGCCAGTGTCAAGTATTTATATTCCATGTCATGTCACGGCACATATATAAGTAATAGTATTCTTGTAGGGTGTATTCTACTTTAGAGCCAGTTAACAAGTCATAGGTATGTAGTTACATACAGTGCTACTGCAGTTTGAAATGTAGCGTTATATGTAACTACAGTATATTTGCTGAAGTATCTGGACACCTGTTAGTGGACATTAACGTGGAGGCCACCTCTTAGTGGACATTATGACCGTTTGAACTCTGCCGGGGACACTCTCAGTGGTGTGAATTTCTGTAGAAGTAATGGCAGCCCATTTTTACTCAAGAGCCGAAACGAGAGAAACTAGTGAAATTGGGCGCTGGGGTCGGGAGCGGAGACAAAATTATAACTCATCCCAAAGCTGTCCCATTGGATTGAGGTGGCGACTCTTATTGTCCACAAACCACTGTCCCACTGGATTCACGTCGGGACTATTATCGTCCACAAACCACTGACTCACAGATTCCATTTTATGACTGGATGTAATGCCACGCTGATTCAACAACCGTCTCAGAACTGTTCCTGTAAGGTACGCAGTAGTGAATGCCGTAAAATGTGTTCGTATCTGTCCGCGTTCGGCGTTTTCTTAACCGCAACAAGGAGACAACATCTCAACCACGAAAAACACCCCCATACCGTAACACCATCCCCTCCATACTTCACTGATAGCAAGTAATGTTCTCCAGGCATCCGGCAAACCCAAATCCATCCGTCGGATTGCCACAGGGTGCAGCGTGATTCATCAATGCAAATCACTCGTTTTCAGACATCCGCTGCCCAGTGGCGTCGCTCTTCCGCCACCACAAACATGGCTTACCGCTGACTGCAGAAATGTGCGGCTCTGGAGGGACCAGTGTACCCCATTCTTATTAACTCCCTACGCACAGTTATTGTGCTGGCTGGACTGATGGTAGTGTATTGGAACTCATGAGTGATTCCTTCCATTGAATTCATGCAATCTTTTACAACCATCCTTCTCAATGCTTGATGGCTTGTGTACGTCAATACATGAGGTATGTCTGCTCTCAGTTAAGCTGTGGTTAGTCCTTCGCGTTTCCACAATCGATTGAGTCAGCTTCAGAAGGGTTAAAAATGTCGTTGATTGATTTGTTACTAATGTGATATACAATGACTACTCCACGTTCGAAGTCACTGAGCTCTCTTGATCGACCAATAATTCTGCTGTTACTGCTTCTATGCTCACAACGCAAATCTCTCCACCTCTTTTGATAACGGAGAGGCCAGCTCTCGTGACATTCTAGTTTTTTTTTTTTTTCATTTTGAGTCATCAGTCTTCTCACTGGTATGGAGTGACCCCTCACGAATCCCTGTCCTGTGCCAACCTTTTCATCTCAGCGTAGCGATTACACCCCACGTCCTCATTTGCTGGATGTAATCAAATCTCTATCTTCCCCTGCAGTTTTTACCCTCTAAAACTCCCTCTAGTATCATGGAAGTGATCCCCTGACACCTTAACAGGTGCCCTATCATCCTGTCCCTTCTTGTCAGTGTCTTCCACACGTTCCTGTCTGCGCCGATTTTGCCCAAAACGCCCTCATTCCTTACCTTATCAGTCCACCTAATTTTCAGCATTCTTCTGTAGCACCACATCTCAAAGGCTTCGAATCTCTTGTATTCTGGTTTTCCCTCATTCCATGTCTCACTGCCGTACAATGCTGTGCTCCAAACGTACATCCTCAGAAGTTTCTTCCTCGGGTTAGTACGTATGTCTGATACTAGCAGATTTCTCTCGGCCAGGAACGCCGTTTATGGCAATGCAAACAACATACCTCTCCACCAGAAAAAATCAGCCAGTACCTGAAGCACACAACCCAACATGATAACACCCTCCTATATCAGGATGAAAAATCTTACCCGAAAATGAAGAAAAATACCGTCCACTGGTTAAAAGAACATACGATATTTTACTCATTATGAAAAGGGATCGGACTAAAGATTTCTTGTAATACGCGGCTATGCAACATCACAAACTGCAACAAATTAACAATAGTTAAGAGAAATAAGCATTCTTCCTTTAAAGAACTGTATAGTGAATTCTACGCAAGGTTCTCCAAGAAATTATTCAGTTCACAATTTCTTTCAGATTTCCTTACTGAAGACGTAAATGTGAATGTGTTGTGTAGTGTTTTGTTTCCTGTTACTTTCTGGCATGTGATGTATCAATGAGAAAGCGTTAAACGTTGAAACAAGTTTGAAGGAGAAGAAGGAAAAAAGTGATGATTTCTAATTACTTGCGTGTGTATAGATATTTCTGAACTATTGCTGTATATCTCTATGCTACGAATCCCAGCTACTGCAGCATGTAAGTCTTACTCTAAGGTTTGTTAACAGGCCACAAAGGGAATAACCGTACAAGGATATCGTTACTTATATCTGTGCCGTTACATGGCGTCGAATATTTATGTCTGACAATGCCATTACACCGAAATTGAATAAAAAGTCGTGCAGCCATAAGCGGAATCCGACGTCGTTTAAATACTGATTCTCGTTTGTTCGCGACTGTCAGGAGTATGTAGCTACGACGGTCAGTCAAATAGTAAGCTTCCTTTTTTATGTGGCATGGATGTGTAGCGATGACCTAATAATCGCCCTGTGGTAAGTCGATCTACGTCGTCGTGATATTATGCCGCCAGAGATCGTGTTGACATCTGTGATGCTAGTAACACCCATTGGAACGTAAAAAAATCCTTGAATTTCTCTCTGAAGTCTTTAAATGCCGGAAGCCACTTCAACGAATCACAAAGATTGTATTCGCTCTCCCGTTTAATGGTTTTGTTGCAGATTCTCTTCTCTGATCTAGTGCTGAACGTCAAGAAAACGAAAATTATAGCACTGCACCTATCACTTCGTGCCACATAAGAGAAGAAATTCTGGACGTAGTTGCTGTGGTCAGTTATCTCGGCTCCCAGATTTCCGCTGATGATGACTGCGACCACGAAATCGAGAGAAGCTTGGCAGAAAGCTAATGTCCATCCTTGACAATGTTTCAAGGAGTAGAAACATAACTTTAACAACAAAGATCCGTATTGTAAGGGCTATGACCTTTCCAGCTGTGAAGTACAAATGTGACAGTGGGCCCATAAAAAAGGCTGAGAAGCGTAAGAATACACATCGAAGCACTTCAGAGGCAGGATGCTATATTTGTTACAGGTAGGTTCGAATAACATGCAGGAGTTACGGACATAGCTACGGGAACTGAAATGGGAGTCCCTGGAGGGAAGGCTACTTTATTTTCGAGGAGCGTTACTGAGAAACTTTACAGAACCGGGATTTGACGCTGACTGCAGAATGATTCTGTTGCCTCCAAAATCCATTGCGCCTAAGGACCACGAAGATAACAGACGAGAAATTTGGGCTCATGAGAAGGCATACAGATAGTCGTTTTTCCCCTGTTCTATTTGCGAGTGGAACAGGAAAGGAAGTGAATACTCGTAGCATTCGTACGGGGCACCCTCTGTCCCCACGCCGTAAGGTAGATTGCGGTGTATCGATATAGATGTTGATGCAGATGTAGACCTTTGCATTGTGGTGTTGGAGGGAACATTTTGGAGTTCCATGGACGACAAAGAGAACGACTAGGTCTGTGTTACATCAAATAAAACCAGCTCGCTCTTTGCAAGGCCTGACACTGAAAGAAAAAATTACCTGCTTTCGACTCATTATGAGAAGACATGGCTCGCTGACACAAGGGAAAGAGGGCGACAAAGGATGAGGTGGAACGATAGAATCGCAGAAGTAATGGATTGTAACTTGGATAGTCTGCTGGAGACAGTGCAGAGCAGAAGAAAATGGCGTACCTTATTTCATGGGTTCCCTGAGAGTCGGAATCGTCTAATGAATAGTGTGTGTGTGTGTGTGTGTGTGTGTGTGTGTGTGTGTAACAGAGAGAGAGGGAGACAGAGACAGACACACACACACACACACACACACACACACACACACACACACACACACACACAGAGAGAGAGAGAGAGAGAGAGAGAGAGAGAGAGGTAATCATGATAACAAAACCGAATTACTCATAACTGCGTTATTACTCTGTAACGGGCCATCTGAGACTATTTCCTTATACCAAAATAGTCAGAAAATATCCCTGAACAACCCCTGAAAGTTTGTCGGTTATTGATAATGAATGAATTGAAATTGTAGGAAACTGAATGCGGAGGTGGTTATCTGCTGCTTGCAAATCTTGTGACTGATATTTTCGCAGTGGCTGGCACGTGCATTTCGAAATCTGACCGGCACGTGACGTACAGGGTGGAATTGTTAAATTGGTGCGTAAGTTCGAAGCGTTTTTCCATAAGTTAAAAAACCGCAACAGATACACGAAACAGAGACTTTAGTCATCAATAATATACCACTTTTTCACTAAATACAACCGTCTGCCAATGCTGGGGTGACTTTTCAATTCCGCGACTGTATAAATCACGTGGTTTTGAGGCTAAGAACTCGTTGACCTACGTTCGGAGCGCAGTTTCATCCGGAAGGGACGTTCCATGAAGGTTGTTCAACAGAGAACGGAAAAGGTGAAAATCTGAGGGCGCAGGATCAGATGAGTAAGGTGGGTGAAGAATGGCTTCTATACCCAACATCTGTATAGTGTTTTTTGTCAGCCCAGTAGAATGCGGGCGTATGTTGTCGTGGAGCAGCAGCAGTCAGTCTTCCTGATCGTATCGTCTGCAAGACGCCTCACTTATTGATAAATTTCTTCGCGTAATAAATTCGTAGAACACCACACTACCGTTGCTGTTCCACCAGATGCATAACATTATCTTTTGTGGATGCATGCCGGTCTTTGTACGCGGAGTTGCTGCTTTATTTGAGCTCAACCATTCCTTTCTTTTCATTATGTTAGCATAAAGAAAATATTTCTCGTCACCAGTAACGATCCAAGATAGGAACTGTCGGTATTGTTCACGAGCCAATTGATGAGGAGCAAGCAGAGACGCACAAATGGCCGCCCGCTGATTTTCGTGATTTTGGCTTAGAGCATGTGGTACCTACACATCCGAATTCTGAACCTTACCCATTGGATGCAAATGTCGCACAACGGTGGAATGATCTCAGTTCTCCAGTATGCTCGCGTGGATAATTGTGGTTTAATCCATTTAAACGATCTTCATCAAATCCAAAGGTCTTCCTGAATGTGGAGAGTCACTAATGTCAAAACAATCCTCCTTATAATGAGAAATCCATTTCTTTGCCGTGCTCTGTGCAATGGAATTATCCCCGTACACAGCATAAATGGTTTTCGTTGCCTACGGTGCTGTCACCACTCTTTTGAACAAGAATAGAGGAATATGTCTCAACTGTTCCGATTTCTTCACTTAGCACTACTTTTTCTAGCATCCACAGCTCCACTCGCTATTTCAAAATGACAATCTTTAAACTCAAACAGCAACAGTGAACTACCAATAACAGATGATAATCGATGGATAAACCCATACCAACCGGAATACCAACGTACAAAACGAACACGCTACGAACTTAGGCACAAACCTAATACACTACTGGCCATTAAAATTGCTACACCAAGAAGAAATGCAGATGATAAACGGGTATTCGTTGGACAAATATATTATACTGGAACTGACATGTGATTACATTTTCAAGCAATTTCGGTGCATAGATCTTGAGAAATCAGTACCCAGAACAACCACCTCTGGCCGTAATAACAGCCCTGATACGCCTGGGCGTTGAGTCAGCAGAGCTTGGATGGCGTGTACAGGTACAGCTGCCCATGCAGTGGCGTATTGTCACGAGCCAGTTGCTCAGCCATCATTGACCAGACGTTTTCAGTTGGTGAGAGATCTGGAGAATGTGCTGGCCAGGGCAGCAGTCGAACATTTTCTGTATCCAGAAAGGCCCGTACAGGACCTGCAACGTGCGGTCGTGCATTTCCTGCTGAAACGTAGGGTTTCGCAGGAATCGAATGAAGGGTAGAGCCACGGGTCGTAACACATCTGAAAGGTAACGTCCACTGTTCAAAGTGCCGTCAATGCTAACAAGAGGTGACTGAGATGTGTAACCAATGACACCCCATACCATCACACCGGGTGATACGCCAGTATGTCAATGACGAATACACGCGGTGTCGCCAAACACGTATACGACCATCATGATGCTGTAAACAGAACCTGGAATCATCCGAAAAAAATGACGTTTCGTCATTCGTGCACCCAGGTTCGTCGTTGAATACACCATCGCAGGCGCTCCTGCCTGTGATGTAGCGTCAAGGGTAACTGCAGCCATGGTCTCCGAGCTGACAGTCCATGCTGCTGCAAACGTCGTCGAACTGTTCGTGCAAGATGGTTGTCGTCTTGCAAACGTCTCCATCTGTTGACTCAGGGATCGAGGCTGCACGATCCGTTACAGCCATACGGATAAGATGTCTGTCATCTCGACTGCTAGTGATACCAGGCCTTTGGGATCCAGCACGGCGCACCGTATTACCCTCCTTAACCTACCGATTCCATATTCTGCTATCAGTCATTGGATCTCGACCAACGCGACCATCAATATCTCGATACGATAAACCGAAATCGTGTTAGGCTACAATCCGACCTTTATCGAAGCCGGAAACGTGATGGTACGCATTTCTCCTCCTTACACGAGGCATCACAACAACGTTTGATCAGGCAATGATGGTCAACTGCTGTTTGTGTATGAGAAATCGGTTGGAAACGTTCCCCATGTCAGCAAGTTGTCGGTGTCGTCACCGGCGCCAGCCTTGTGTGAATGCTATGAAAAGCTTATCATTTGCATATCACAGCATCTTCTTCCTGTCGGTTAAATTTCGCGTCTGTAGCACGTCATCTTCGTGGTGTAGCAATTTTAATGGCCAGTAGTGTATGTAGCACGTCTCTGAATATCGAGCAGGAAGCGGCCCAGTCGTCACCTACGGACTATAACGATGTAAATGACACACCGAATGATTTTATGATCGAATATGTCCCAAACATATAGAACCATTAGACAGGGTACGCTCAAACTAACTGGGTAGAAATAAGGAACCGAATGCATTAACCTGGGAAAAAGCAGTTAAACAATAAAACTCGTTGAAAGGTTAGTATGTTCTTTGAGATTGGGTAACTACAATCTAGTTTTTGCAAAAATGCGTCTGCTTTTCATGCTGACACGATTTAGTATGCACATTACCACCAGGACGCGAGGTGCTCACTCGAAGGAACGAAGGCGGCAAACTTTAAACGCGAGCCGAGTGACCTCCTGGATGTCAACAAAAAATGGGATGCCTGTCGAGCCCTGGGGCGAGAAGAGGAAGATATTAAGTTCTCAGGCGTTAAAAAACCCAGGGAGAACGGCTGTCAGGCTGGGCTGGATGTAATTAACACAAATCTTACAACTAAAAGCATCATACCTTGTCTTAATCGAACTGTTAATGGAAGGAAATGCAGAACTCTTACTAGCCACGGTTCACCTACCCTCTACTTCACACCACGTGTTTAATATTACCTGTTAAATTTCAGATATTTTTTAAGGCAATAAAATAAAAGACACAGGTTCACACAACAGCAAAAATGTTGCAGGTTGGAAAGAGATGTAGACTATAGTTTCTGTATGCGATCTAAAGACTGGTAACGGGACATACGTTTGAACTGCAGAAGAGCTAAGAGGAGAGCTACGATATTTTTTGAAGGTTGCGGTTACGACTTGAAACTGCAGTTTGATTACGATTAATCTTGTCCACATCGGTCTGGAAGCTCTAATTCGCGCTCTACCAGTTTCTGGACAGAATGTTTCCAAAGGTTTTTCGGTATATTTTAAATGTCAGATGGAGATTGCCGATCGCGTGAATACGATGATAACGTCAGTAGAAAGATGCGCATTACGTTGTCAAATTTTTCATTAACTTCCAATGTCTCTGCTTACGGTATACTTCAATGGAATATTGCCTCAGAACTACAAACATTTGATTCCTCTTAATGAGAAAGAGGAGTACGTCTGCGTACTTATTCGTTAGACGACGCCGACAAACTATCAGTCTTTCTTTCTTTTTTTAATTTGTGATCTGAAGAGTTTCTCTGAAAGGGAAAGAGAAATCGTGTTCCTTCACCAGGATAACAAGCCCTAGTATAGCTTCTACGTTGCTTCAAATGTATCTAAGGAAGCGTCAGTCTAGTCTCCTAAATTATTTTGATCTACTATCAACAGCGTTACAAAAACGGAACTGGTATCTGAAATAATATTGGGTTATAGCATAAGTTCGTAGCGTTTTCCCCGTAAGTTTAGTAAACAAACCAGATACTAGAGGCGTTTGAAAAGTCCGTGCAAAAATAGAAACTACTTACGTGTTTGGGGTAAACCTTTTTTATTATTCGACGTAGTCTCCTTTTAGACTTATACATTTCGTCCAATGTTGTTCTGATTTGTTGATCCCTTCCAAATAATAGGAGTTGTCCAAGTCTGCAACACAGTTATTAGTTGGTGCACTCACCTCCTCGTATGAATAAAAACTTTGTCCCGCCAACCATTTCTTCAAATTGGGGAACAAATAGTAGTCTGAGGGAGCCAAGTCTGGAGAATAGGGGGGATGTGAAACTAGATGAAATTGTATTTCCATTAATTTTGCGACCACAACTGGTGAGCTGTGTGCTGGTGCATTGTCATGATGGAAAAGGACTTTTTTGCGGTCCAATCGCCAGCGTTTTTCTTGCAGCTCGGTTTTCAAACGGTCCAATAACGATGAATAATATGTACCTTTAATAGTTTTACCTTTTTCCAGATAGTCGATGAGGATCCCAAAAGACGGTCGCCATAACCTTTCCGGCCGAAGGAATGGTCTTCGGTTTTTCTTTGGTGCAGATTCTACCTTGGTAACCCATTGTTTAGATTGGTCTCAGGAGTATAGTAATGTATCCATGTTTCATCGACAGTGACGAAGCGACGCTTAAAGTCCTGCGGATTCTTCCTGAGCAGCTGCAAACCATCTTTGCAACACTATACACGATTTCGTTTTAGGTCAAGCGTGAGCAATCGCGGACCCCATCTTGCGAATAGCTTTCTCATGTCCAAATTTTTATGCAAATCATTATGTACCCCTTCATTCGAGATGCCCACAGCACTAGCAATCTCACGCACCTTAACTCTTATGCGGGCCAGTGTGGCCGTGCGGTTCTAGGCGCTTCAGTCTGGAACCGCGTGACCACTATGGTCGCAGGTTCGAATCCTGCCTCGGACATGGATGTGTGTGATGTCCTTAGGTTGGTCAGGTTTAAGTAGTTCTAAGTTCTAGGGGACTGATGACCACAGATGTTAAGTCCCATAGTGCTCAGAGTCATTTGAACCATTTTTTAAAACTCTTCTGTCATCCTTCACCATATCATGGATGTTATCAATGATTTCTGGAGTCGTAACCTCCACAGTTAGTCCAGAACGTTCAGCATCAGTTGTGCTCATATGGTCACACCGAAAATTTTGAAACGACTTATAAACTGTTCTAATCGAAGGTGCAGAATCACTGTAATGTTTATCAAGCTCCTCTTTAGTCTCATGAGGCGTTTTACCTTTCATAAAGTTATGTTTAATCCCCACACGAAATTCTTTTTTGTCAATTTCTTGACAATCACTCGACTTCCTTGATTCACAAGAAAGCCAAACACAAAGAAATAGACCAATATGGCTGAAACTTGGTGTGAGTTCTTTCCAAAGATGCTACTAATTATCATACGCGCCAGTGGTGCCATCTCTCGGACTTTGCAAGTACTTTTCAAACGCCCCTCGTACACATAACACAGACTTGGTCATCGATAATATATTCTTTTTTTACTCTGTACAACAGTCTGCCAACGCTGGGATAACTTTTCTACTCCGTGGCTGTAGAAATCACGTGGTTTTGAGGGGAAGGACTCGTCGCGCCATGTTCAGAGCGCATTTTCATCTGGAAAAGAAGTTCCTTGAAGGTTGTTAGATAGAGAACGAAATAGGTGAAAATCTGAGTGTGCAAGATGACGTGGACAAGGTGGTGAGGAATGACTTCCAAACCCAACTTATATATAGTGTTTTTTGTCAGTGTAGTATAATGCATGTTGGCGTTATTGTGGAGTAGCGTAACTTAACGCAGTCTTCCTGGTCGTTGTTCTTGGACTGCGTCTGCAAAATGTCTCAGTTGTTGACAATAAATGTCAGCAGTGATGGTTACAACTCAGGGAAGCAATTCGTAGTAAGCTCCTGCTAACGGAAGAGCTGCTCGTCGCCTTTATCAAGATCGGTCTCTACAACGTCCGACTCCAACGCATACCCTTTTCGCCACAATTACGCATCGGCTTCGATAAGGATATACCTCCACCATCAACAGGCGTGACTGTTGTGCTCCAAGGAGATGCCGGATACCCAGACTGGAAGTGGCCATACTGCATCACGTTCAAGAGAACCCGTCAACAGGTACACGATCAATTTCTCTGGATATTAATTAGTAGAATTATAATACAAGTGATGTACTGGGTCACGCCCAATCAATTATTTGGAAAACTGGTCACTTATCAACATGTTTTCAAATGATTGTAGGGCGGGAACGGTACGTTTGCGGACATGGGTTCCAATTAAGAATACTATCTACTCATTCCCTTCCACATGTCCTAGAAGTTTGCAACGGGAATTTTCGAACACCCTGTAGCCGAAGAGATATGACGTAATAAAAATACACATCAGTGAAAAAAATGCCACATCATGCATGAAGTTTTAATATATTTATTCTTTGTTTCAAAGACACTCTTGCAGTCGATTCAAGTCAAGGAAACCCCTGACACATGGCAGCGCGTTTGACAGCTTTCAAATACGAAGTGCAGACAGCTATAGGCGAAAACAATAGCCGTCTATAAAGCTGTGAAGCGGTGTTTTGCCGTAGAGACGTTTACAAAATCGCCTCAGTGTAGTCCCTCTTCGTAGCTGCGCGGCCACCGCGGCGCATTGCTAACCGAAGGGGCCTGGATTCGGCTCCCACCGGAGCGAAGATTTTCTCTGCTTACAGACTGGTTGCTGCGTTGTCCTCACGTTCGTAGCGTCATAACGCACATTCCACTACTGAGATGGCTGAGTGGGCACTTCGCAAAAGCCAATAAATAAATAATAACGGCATACTAGATACGCAAAGCAACTGCACACAGAAACCGTTTCATAATTTCAAATTGGTTCTCTCGATTAGATAGAAACGATTTTTTTCTGTATTACACTACAAAAATAGTTGATTTTGTGTTCGTTTTTAATGGAAAACTGACAAAATTAATACCTGGGCAACGCTGGGTTTTTGAGCTAGAAGAATATATAAACAGTCACATACATATTAAAAGTGTTATTAAAAGTACTTTTTATTGTTTCTCATTTCTAAGTCTTTCTTTTATTTTTATCTCACAACGTGTTCCGTTCCTGCATTTAGTCTCTTGGTCCCAAAGGAAAGATGCCAGACTCGCGTTGGAATGGACATGGCGTTCATTTCCTTAGCTGATCTTCCAGATTTACGTTTTCCTTTGGTTTTCTAATACCGAGTGAGGCAAATGGTTTTTACGGAGGTGACGCGAACGATTTTATTCCGCAAAGCTCGCCTCCCGACGGGACTTTTATCATCCTTTTCCTGAATACTTATACCTCAGTAATAATTACATGATTAATTTTATTGTGGTTAGTGCCAAAGGCTGATAGGTTACCATCTCTCATTCCCAAGTCCATCGTTTAAATTTATCTGATTTCAGTGATTTGTTTCTGCAAGTTTGAAAGTTAACTGCATGCTGCGACGTACAACAGTACCACCGCTAAGTGAACACTGAGTACGATTACCGAACTTTCGCTAAAATGTTCTCGGCCTGAATGGCTATAATTGAGTTGGCTAAGTTGATCCCTGACAGCTGCAATGGGCTGGGCACGGCAGCTTCGCGACAACGCTTCAAGCAACTAAGTAACGCGATTTTGTAAAAGTCGCTATGGAGGCGCCTCTTTGTTGTCGCAGCTCTGTAGACGGCCACCGTCTTCGGTTTTCGCCTGCAGCAGTCAGCGCTTCAGAGCTGAAATCAGGCAACAGCACAGCAGCGAGCCGTCAGGGATCTTTTTACTCCGTTTGGACTATAGTAGTGGTATTGTTGTTGCGGTCTGGAGCCCGAAAACTGGTTCGATGCAGGCTTTCCATTCTAATCTACCCTGTGGAAGCGTCTTCGTCTCCACATAACTACTGCGTCCTGGATCTATTTGAACACACTTATTATGTTCAAGCCTTGATCTCCCTCGCCAGTTTTCACGTGCACACTTCCATCCATTACCAAACTGACGATGAATTGAAACCTCAGGATGTGTCTTATCAACTGATCCCTTCTTTAATTCGAGTTGTTCTATAAAATTCTTTTCTCCACAGTCCGATTCAGTGCTTCTTCATTAGCTATCTAATCTACTGATCTAGTCTTCAGCATTCTTCTATAACGCCACATTTCAAAAGCTCTTGTACTCTTCTAATCTGAACTGCTTATTGCCCACATTTCACTTCTGCACAAGACTACATTCCAGGCAAATACCGGGTGATTACATTGAGGTGACAGAAGTCACCTTCTAATATCGTGTCGGACCTCCTTTTGCCCATCATAGTGCAGCAATTCGATGTTGGATGGACTCAGAAAGTTATTGGAAGTCCCCTGCAGAAAGATTTACCTATGCTGCCCTTATAGCTGTTCATAATTGCGGATGTGTTGGTGGTGTAGGATTTTGTGCACGAAACGACCTCTCTGTTATGTCCCACAAACGATTGATGGTGTTCAAGTCAGGCGATCTGGGTGACCAACTCATTCGCTCGAGTTGTTCAGACGGTCCTTCAAATTAGTTGCGAACACTGTGGCCCGCTGATATGTCATCCATAAAGAAGTCCACCATTGTTTTGGAACATGAAGTCCAAGAATGGCTGCAAATAGTCTCCGAGTGTGCAAACATAACCATTTACAGTCAGTGATAGATTTAGATGGATCTTTCCATTTAAACACAGTGCACACTATTATGAAGCCATCACCAGCTAACACAGTGCTTTGTTGACAACTAGTGTCCACAGCTTCGTGGAGCTGCGCAACACTCGACAACTGATAAGGTCATGAGCCTAGGAGAGGCGCTGCAGGCGATGTCGTGCAAAGGCTCTTGCATCAGTCGTCTGCTACCATAGCCCCTTAACGCCCAATTTCCGCAGCACTGTCCTAGCAGATACGATCGTCATACGTCCCATGTTGACTTCTGCTGCTTTTCACGCAGTGTTACTAGTCTGTTAGCACTGACAACTCTACACAGACGCAGCTTTACTCGGTCGTTAAGTGAAAGCCGTTCAGTGGTGGGAAGTAATGCTTGAAATTTGGTATTCCCGCTTCACTCTTGACACTGGATCACAGAATATTGAGTTCCCTAACGATTTACAAAAAAGAATGTCCAAACAACTATTCCGTGTTCAAAGTTTCTTGATTCCCGCTGTGCAGCCATAATCACGTTGAAAACCTTTTCACATGAATTACCTGAGCATATATTTTCCAGAAATACTTTTCTTCCTAAAGCAAGGTTCCATTTTATATCCTCTATACTTACCACCATCTGTTATTTTGCTGCGCAAAACAAAATTATTTACAATTTTAGAGTTCCATTTCCTAATCCAATTAACCTTATAACCGCTTTCCAAGACACAATCAATTTCCTTCAACTGATCTTTTGCCATCTCTGACAAAATTACAATGTATGAGTTTTCATTTCTTCTCCCTAAACATTATTTTCCTTTTCAGATTTCTCCTTGTTTTTATTTATTGTTTGCTCAATGTGCAGCTTGAATAACTTCAGCGATAGGATACAACCCTGTCTCACTCCCTTCTCGTCTACTCCTTCCCTTTCATATCCTTTGACTATTAGAATTGCAATCTGTTTCCCATACGTGTTGCAGACAACATTTGATTTCCTATATTTTATCCTTGCTCTCTTTAGAATTTCAGTGAATATAGGAGGGGTGGTCAATAACTAATGCTACACTTTTTTTTCAGCCAGGTTCGACTGAAAAAAATGCGGAATTTGTTATGGAACATCATGGAATATTCCCACTTTAGCCTCTATTGTTTCATGAAGTTCCGAGGTGGCGGCACTATATGTAGCCTTCAAAATGGTGTCTGTAATGGAGGTGCGTTCCATACAGAGAGCTACGAAGGCTGTAACAAAAGTAGGGTTCCCAGTAACTTACAGCCTCGGGGAAAAGTTCTAGGCTAAATCCGACAACAGTGCCGTGTGCAGTGGTTCCCCCACTCTCGAGCTCGCCCATCCGCGATTTGCTACCCATACGTCGCTCAGTGCTGGCTTGGCAGCCGTGAGAGATGGAAGTGTTGATCGCCGTTCCCGCCGAGTACGAGGTTCAAGCAGTAATCTGGTTTGTCCACGCCAGGAACTTGCCGCCTGTGGAGATTACTGGCAAATGACTGAGGTTTATGGTGAAGAGTGCATGTCCGTTCAGCACATCCGCAAATGGTGCAGGGCTTTCGCTGAGGGACACACGGAAGTTCACGATGGAGAATGAAGTGGAAGGACGTCGGTTTCGGATGCGATTGTCCACAAGATCAACAGTGAGCTGCTCAAAGATCGGAGGGTCACTGTCCATGAACTTGTTGAATGCATTCCTGAAGCTTCCCACGGCAAATTTGAAACAACTTTAACAGAAACGTTGGATTACTTCAAGGTGTGCGCTCGGTGGGTCCCCGGGAAGCTGACCGACGGACATAAGGAGCAATGCCTTCACTGTGCTCGCAAGTTTCTTCAACAATGTGAGGGGGGAGGCAACAAGGAGAAGTTGTTGGACTCTATCGTCATGGGATATGAAACGTGGGTCATTCATTACACAGACGGCAGGAAAGGTTATGGCGACTGTGTTTTGGGATTGGAATGGGATACTCCTCATTGATTTCATGCAGGCCGGCCAAAGTGGCCGAGCGGTTCTAGGCGCTACGGTCTGGAACCGCGCGACCGGTGCCTCGGGCATGGATGTGTGTGATGTCCTTAGGTTAATTAGGTTTAAGTAGTTCTAAGTCTAGGGAACTGATGACTTCAGAAGATAAGTCCCATAGTGCTCAGAGCCATTTGAACCATTTGATTTCATGCAACCTGGGACGACAATAAACTGAGACAGATATTGTGAAACGTTGACCATACTCCGGCGAGCAATCCAGAATCGCCGGAAAGGACGACTGAAGGATGAAGTAGTGCTACTTCACGAAAACACTCGATCCCACGTTGCTCGTAAAACACAGGAGCTTTTGAAGACATTTGGGTGGACTGTTATGCCCCATCCCCCGTACAGCCCAGACGTAGAACCCAGCTAAAGGAACACTTAGGTGGCAAACGCTTCAAGATCGATAATGAAGTCCGAGCAGAGGTCACACGCTTCCTTAACGGGCTGGTGGGAGACCTCTTCAACTGAGGAATACAAAAGCTGGAGCATCGTCTTCAAAAGTGTGTTAAAAAATTCAGACTATGTTGAAAAATAGACTAAAGTGAAAGCCTTTCAACAATGTATAACTTCATAATAATAAAAAATGTTTTCTATTTGTAAAAAATTATAGGAACCTTACTTTTGGTACAACCCTCGTATCATTGAGTTTCTTTTGTCAGGAAACCAGAGCATCGTAGATAGTCAAAGGCGCTTGCAGAATGTTTTTGCGGAGACCTGCCACTTAACGTAAAGCACAGTGAGCCATTGGGCGAGGCATCTGTCACCATCGCAACGAAGTCGCACAAGCCTCTCCAATCTCCAGTGTTCCAGCTGGCCGCACACAGCTGTGGCTCCTGTGTGGACATTTTCACTCCAGCTGATCGACGGATCATAATGAAACACCTCGCTGCTCCACTGGACGCCTCTGTTGGTAGTGATGACACAGTGGTCCACCAGTTGGGGTATGACAAAAGTGTGTGCCCGCTGGGTTCATAGCCACCTAGCAGAAGACCGTAAAGAGCAACAAAGGACCACGCGTGTGGAATTACTGGCAGGTAAACTTTGTCCAAGCGGTGAAATATGGGTTCGTCACTTCGAACCGGAAACAAAGTGGCAATCTAAAAATAAAACTGGCGCGAAGACCACTGCAGTATTATACTGTACCCGAAGGTTAGCATTTCCATTCTTGTTTCCTGAATTCCCATAATTCTGAAACATTGTTACTTTCTTATTGCTGTCGTGCTTCTTTTATTTTTTTTATTTTTGATCACTAAATGTCGGAAACTGATTCCAAACATCACAGATGTTATACAATATAATTTAGATTATTTTGTGGCAAAGAGAAAAAAAAACGGAATGATAACCTTACTCACCAACCGAGCGAGGGGGCGAAGTGGTTAGCACGCTGGACTGGCATTCATCTGCATCTGCATCCATACTCCGCAAGCCACCTGACGGAGAGTGGTGGAGGGGAGGACGACGGTTCAAACCTCCGTCCGGCCATCCTGACTTAGGTTTTCCCCGATTTCCCTAAGTCGCTTCAGGCAAATTACGGGGTGGCTCCTTTGAAAGGACACGGCCGACTTCCTTTCCCATCTTTTCCTAATCTGATGGGACTGATGACCTTGCTGTTTGGTCACCTACTCCAAATCGACCAACTTACCGTACTCGCCAGCTTAATGAGCAGTTATTATAGCCTTCTACTTGAGTATTAAAATTTCTTATGAAGGGTTCCTGATTTAAACGAATGATTCGCGAACTGTCACCTCAACCATTCAGGATCACTTGCACTGTCGCAGAACTGCAATAGTTGTTGTGTGCTCAACACTTTGTTTATAAACAGCAACGAGCAAGTGAATCACAGTCCCATTCTTTAAAGGACGCGATTATGCGAGCTTGATACGCAAGTAAACAGCGGGTGCAGTATACGTAGCAGCAGGCTCCTTCTTCAAGTCAGCTGGAGCCTCGAAATGTTTTTGAAAATGCCTGTAATTGTATGTCAGCGTCGCGTCTGGAAAACTACTGTGCAGTCTACTCTTATCTTGACAGAACTAGTTACTGGTTTACTTCATGTCACTTGGAACGCAGGGAAGGAATAGCCTCTCCATATAAAATTGTGTGTCAACTTTCGTGTTCTCAAAGAGGGGTAACCAATATTTTTTGATCAATTCCTAAAAACTCTCTACACGTTAAATTTTAATTATATCGTTGAGCCACAAATATTGAATGTAATACGGAAAGAAAGTTAACTGGCCGTCCGATTGGGGAACTATTTATGTTTTTTTATGTTGTAGAGAATGAGTACAGAGTGGGAACAAGTCACACTGCACTATTACCAACTGTATATTCATGCTTAACAGAGGTGCTGGGGAGAGGGCTGCACTACTACCAACTACAAGTGTAATCCCAAAAGTAAGGTCTCCTATTTGTTGATAAGTACAGAACTCCGTTTGTCTGGCAGTTGATCACACTGTTAGGCTAGGCGCAAATTGAGACGCGTATAGCGCATGTGGCGCGACGCGGCGCAGCGCGCGTTTTTGTAACATCACAGGTTCAAATGGGACCGCGCAAATTGCTACGCGACGCGACTGGGACGCGACACGCGTCTGCGCCAGGTCGCGCGGCGTTGTGGTGGCGGCACAGTTTCTCGCGCAGCGCGTCGCGCTTGCCTCCCTAGCACCGTGGGAAATTTGAGAAGGTGAGCGGAAAAGTAGCCCAGCCATATGCTCACATCGGAATGGCGCATATCAGCAATGGTAGTATTGCCAATACGATAAATTTTGCCTTACTGTGTACTGAATTTTATTGCCTTTGGGTAGTGTTTCGTTTCTAGCCATTTAAACGCTCCAGCTTTCTTCGTTAGCACGTTATACTTTTCTGGTATTTATATCTGCATAGTTTTGTTTTGTTTTTCTTCTGTCAAGGAAAATGAATACTTCAGTCACTGATGAGTCTTTGGCCGCTGGTTCAAATGGCTCTGAGCACTATGGGACTCAATATCTGAGGTCATCAGTCTCCTAGAACTTAGAACTACTTAAACCTAACTAACCTAAGGACATCACACACATCCATGCTCGAGGCAGGATTCGAATCGTAGCAGTTACGCGGTTCCGGACTGAAGTGCCTAGAACCGCACGGCCACCACGGCCGGCTGGCCGCTGGAATTGCACCATATGCCTCCGTGATGTTTTCAGATCTCAAGAAGGGACAGAGGGTAGTGAATAAGGAAGCAAGGAATATTATAAAATCATGTGATTTAGAATCAAGGCACGAAAGCAAGGTTATATTCTCGCTGCCCAGTAAGCTAGCGTATCTGTACGATCTGTTCAAAAATTTAGAAAGGGTTAATCTCCACAGGTGTGATCCCTTTGTTCTTGTGGTAAAAAGCGTCCAAGATCTGAAGTATAGAAGTTTCACTGTGATTACTCTGATATGTATGTAATAATGTAATACGACACAATGTACTACATGCATGTGAACAACATATTTCCACTGCAAGCTAGAAACAGTTGAAAAGCTGTCACAAATAACAATGTTTTAATTGGTTCGCCGTGATGAGAAAAAGCATTTCAATTGTTGCATGGACATTATTCAGCATTAATAAACTAAGTATGCAACAACAGGCTACACAAATGAAGAAAATGGTCGGTATCATTACGAAAGTAGGAATATCCTAAAAGAGTGTTATGATTAGATATATTTAATTTGTTGAAATCTGCTACTGACAAAGGCAGTCTACTTTCATGACAATGTTTTTCGAACTCCATCTCACAAGGCACACGTGGCTAACTTGTGCATTCCTGTCGCGCGCATTATCTTCGCTGCTGACAATACACTGACCATTGTGTTGTGCGACAGATCAATTGTTTATTTTTCTCAATAACAACTATTTTATTCGCGATCACACATTGTCAGTTTGGCAAGCCCTAGGTGAGTAAACAGTATCTGGCATGTGCCTATCATTCCGCCTAAAGGAACGCTCATCATTATTTTAATACTGCTCAGATCAAGAGAAGTAATAAAATCCTTTGGTAAGTTTCCATTTCCGTAGCTCAGTGTTAAAAATACGATGGGTTACGGGGATTCCACCAAAATTCCAACAGAATTGCTAATCTGTTTTTGTGTGAGTTGTTAACCTTTTCTCATTCGAAGAAGCATCACCATTTATGAGTAAAGACCACATTTCTCTTGGTGACTGGTTTAATTGTACTTCCTTTGTCACAATGTAATTTGCCAAACTCATCTCACAGCAGCTATTGAGACAGAATTCCGAAACGCAGGGCCTCATTAAACAAGTAATTGGCAATTACAGAGCTCAATAGCTTACGAAAAACCTCATAGTATCGGTTTGCAGTAACATAAAAGAAGAAATTTCATGTTTATTTTCATACTAGGAAGCTCTTGTTTCGCTAGCTGTCGACAACTCTTAAAAAATTACAGTCACTGGAGTGAAATAAATAAAAAAAGAAGTATAAGTAGTGATATATCGCCATAGATAAAAAAGTTCCGTGTGTTTAATAATTGGCAAAACACTCTCCTCCTTGTGTGCTATCATTCGCCAAACTTTCGTTTCGATGTCTCTAGCGGTTTAGAGATACGAGAGATGTTGCGAGTATTCCATTCTCGCGGGCGTCATATCGGAAGTGAGCGCGCTACATGGGATCCATTTTCTCGAGATCGGAAGCAGATAGACATCTCCTCCCAAGTCTAAACAAAAATTCAGCATGTTAGCTAAATTTCATACGCAGCAACATATGGTGTAATACGCACCAAACGCAAAATCGTTTTCGGTGCAAACTTTTTGAGTTTTGTGTAGGGTCTTACTAAAATGTGTACATCACAATAAGAATGGTCATTAGCGAGGTGATGGGCACGAAGCTGACATATAACGCTACAAGTAAGGCAAAAATCATATATTTTGACAGAATAGTTTCTGTAAAATCGTTTGAGAAAGATAAGAGGTTGCGCGCGCTTCGGTTCAGTCAGTGCAGAGCTTTGCCAGTCCGCGCGTGCGAAGTATGGTGTACGCGTCGCAATATGCGCTGCACCCGCGTGACCCGTGCGGCACGTGCGTGTCGCGCTGTAGTGTCGTGCCACGTCACACGTGCTGTACGCGTCTCAATTTGCGCTTACCCTTATGAAGACTACTTCACGTGCTACGTGTAAACGTATGCACGCCGCGCTGAGGCGCTGTCTTGGCTTAGCAGCCGTTGAGAATGGAGCTCCCGTTGGATGTTGTCGCCAAGTGCGAATTGTGCGCAGTTATTCGGTTTCTGGACGCAAAGGGCACTGCGCGGATTGAAATCCATCGCCAATTGTCGGAAGTGTATGGTGAGTCGTGCATGGATGTCAAAAATGTTCGTAAGTGGTGTAGAGAGTTTGCATCTGGTCGGACCGAAATTCACGGCGAACATAGGAGCGGGAGACCGTCAATTTCTTAGGAGACAGTGTTGAAGGTTGAGCAAAGCATGCGTGAAGATCGGCGGATCACCCAGGATGATCTCTGCACGTTGGTCCCTAGGTTAAAAGAACATTTGGCCAGAAAGCGATTCATCTCCGACGACGAGGTGAAAGAAGAGGTTCATAACTTCCTGAACAGCATGGCGGCGAGCTGGTATGATATGGGTATACAAAAACTGCCACAGAGTATCCAAAAATGCGTCGACAGAAATGGTGATTATGTCGAAAAATAGGTAAATGTTCAAGCTGATGTTAACCATTGTAGAAATAAACAGGTCTATGTACTTATAAAAAAAAATAGGAGACCTTACTTTTGGGATTACCCTCGTATTTACTCATGCTGAACAATTTTACCAGTCTACCATTACCAGAATTTTACATTGGTATCTGAGAGAACATGAAAATGATATTAAGAAGGAAATACTTTCATGACGTTGCACAGCATTTCTGCATTTTTTAAATTATTTTTCTTTCGATAATAATAATATTCAGTAGAACGTTGATAATTGTGTTTAGTGCAGAATTATCAGGAAACTATATGAAGAAAATACTTTCGAAATCACAGTGAACTGAATCAATTGAAAGAAAACCCAGAAGGTGAGGAGTACAATGCCAGGAGGAAGAACTACCAACGTCAAGATTTGTGAATGATATTGCCGTCGTGATTCAAATTAGGGATGATTTGATATACTTAGGATGTAATAGACTGGAAGGATTAACTCATTATAATTCTGGAAACAAAAGAAGGACCAGAGGACGAGTGTGAGAAGCGAAAATAAAAACATGATAGAAACAAAAGTGGTTTTAGTGTATAAGATGTGAAGGAATGTTCTAGCTTAAAAAATATACTTACATAAGATCACAAAACAAGGAAAAAAGCACCAGGAAAGAACCGTCTTCAACAAAATAAATCTGCCAGTATCAAACGCTGAATTCCTGAACCTGTTTACTTGAGGTATCAATCAACATGGAAGTGACACCTGTTTCACCGAAAAATCAGTACAGAGTAGACTGGATGCATTTAGAAACTTCCTATTACAAATGAAATGGACAAATAAAGTTGTAATCGAGTAGGTCTTATCTGGAATGGAGGAAAAACATTGGAACAAAAGACCATACCAGGAAAAGAAATGAAAACCAGTTGGTGAGGCGTGCTCCGAAGCATCAAGGATTAGTAGACTGGAGAAACAGTGGATGAGAAAAATTGTAAGGAATGATAAAGAAAAAAGCGATACAAAAGCAGGGAACTGTTGGTATTGTTGCAATAACGGGTCACACATGAGCTGAGTGGCGCAGTGTAAGGAAGAAAAGGAGGACAGAATTAAAACAATGCTAAAGACGGATAACACAATACAGAGAAACCCAATTCGTGGTAAAATGTTTTGAGTATACTCTTGTGGTACAAAGAAAGGTACAAACCCTAAAGCATAGTAACTGAAAATTATTAAGGGCTGATTGTTTTTGTAGAAAGTAACACCATGGCAGGAAGGACTACAACACGCAGAAGCACATGTCAGCTTGTTACAAGAGAGAGGCATTTGGGCTGCATTCCGATGCAAGAGGCCGCGTCTTTCTGATTTATTACAAGGATTTTTTCTTTCAAATGGCCCATTAGAGCGTCCCATAACATGTATCTTCTTAAACACGCAACATCATATTTTGACTTCGACACTGTCGCCGTTACTTTAATATTCGCCTCCCTAAGACTACCATGCATAATAAACATCGACAGGACGACAGAGATCTGAACTACTTTATACTGGAATGCACTAAATATGTATCGCACCAAAATCAAAACTGTGGGAAAAACTAACAAAACCGCGGGCTGCTCTGCCAACAATGATTGAAGCTGTAATGAGTCATATGAATGACGAATTTAACATCGTGATACCGCTTTTCCGGATAGAAGCCGACATAAAGATGTGACGAATGAAATACTGAGTTCGTAGATATATACCAACGGTCAAAAGTTTTCGATCACTCATGATAAAAACTACGTACATTATTGCAATGTGCAAACACATCGCGCAAACCAAATAGCCCAACAAAATAAATATTTTCTCTCTCTATAAGTAAACACAGTACAATATCATTTAAATTTTAGCCTCTTCAAAGTCTTCTTTGCTCTCAGAAACTCTGCACAAAGTCTTGGCATTCTGGAGGCAAGATTTTGTAGCGTTTTTGCAGGGCCTGGCGTCCAATGCGTGTGTAAATTGTTGCACAGATCTTCAACATTAGATGATCTCAGTTTCTTGACCTCCTTGTCAAGTTCATCCCATAAGAGTTCAGTGGGATTTAAGACAGGTGACTGACGTGGCCAAATCGTTTTCTTCGGGTCCCCACACTTCTTTTTTCTATTGACGTACCTTCTGCACAATTTAGAAGCATGTTTGGGACAATTTCCTGGTTGACGTGTGGAGGCTCGACTCGGCGGAGTGAGTTGTGAACCGCACGTGACGGAAGGAGGGTTGGATCAGCAGTGCCTGGCGGCGGGGTTAGGTTGGGCAGATTTGGGATGGACGATGCTTGTACCCTGCCGGGTCGCCGAGCGACTTCTTTAATGTCGAGCAAACGCTGAAGAAGCTGACAAAGGTCGTGCTCTGAAGCTCTGGTGACGAGGATCTCCTCCTGTTATTTGAAGAGGAGTTAAAAGGATAATTCACGGCCGGCCGCTGGTGGCCGAGCGTTTCTAGGCGCTACATTCTGGAACCGCGCGACCGCTACGGTCGCAAGTTCGAATCCTGCCATGGGCATGGATGTGTGTGTTGTCCTTAGGTTAGTTAGATTTAAGTAGTTCTAAGTTCTAGGGGACTTATGATCTCAGCAGTTGAATCCCACAGTGCTCAGAGCCATTTGAACCATTTGATAATTCACATGTGCCTTGGCTTGAGACCGAACAATGGTTGTTAGTGCGTCTTCTTCGAAGCCACGTGATTCTGTTAATTGGTAACTCGCTTGTGTGCACCTGCTTGGAGTGCGACCTTATGAGTTGAAGTGGTAACACCGATGAGTGGCACTGCACCAAGTCGCAATGTCGTGGTACTGTATCAGGTAGTGGGTATGAATTTGAAACCTAACTGTGATTTAGTAAAGTGTATTTGTTCTAACCTACGTTAAGTGTTTTAGTCGTAATTGAATTACGTAGGGCTACTACTGAGAGAAATTTTCTTCCTTGCTTAAGGGTTTAACTGCAACTGCTCTGTTTGTACCTGCACGTCAGTTACGTGTACTTGCTCATCATCTTACCTAGACAAAGACGTATGTATTTGTGTACGACAATAACCTTTCTAATTATCTCTGTCAGTCTTAGCGAGTTTTCCCTGATCTGATTAAAAGCATTGTATTTATTTCAGTTTGGTTCAAATGGCTCCAAGCACTATGGGACCTAACATCTGAGGTCATCAGACCCCTAGTCTTAGAACTACTAACCTAAGGACATCACACACATCCATGTCCTTGGCGGGATTCGAACCTGCGACCGTAGCAGCAGAGCGGTTCCGGACTGAAGCGCCTAGAACCGCTCGGCACAGAGGATTTTAAGTTTGGCTTTAATTCTTTGTTTGATCTAGGGTTAGGGGTTGTATTTACCTTGCTAAAGCGAGTCTCATCATTTGTGAATGTATATTCTGTTACTGTATGAGAGTGCTGCCTCGAGTGTGATTTAAGTTCACAGTTTACTGCAAAGCGCGAGTCTACCTTGGTGTTTGCACACGTGACTTCCGGGCCGCTACCTTCGCGGCACCCTGCCCAACGCTCTAGGTGTACGTCACTGCCGCGGGAGCGCTGTGGTGCGTCGCCTGTCATACCTACCAAGAGTTGAGTAACTGTCTTGTTCCTTGGATCAATACCTGGGTTGAGCGACTGCCGCCAGGGTTGGAGGCTGTGGAGTTTGGCGGGGTTAACTCGTGAATTTCGTAAATTACGATTCAAATTTCATTCTTACTATTATAAACTCAGATGCTTTGTGTTTGTTGAATAATGTTTTCCTTTGCTTATATTGGTAAATTTCAGTAGTTTGTCACTTTATATGTCACTGTAATTCTGATGGTTTTCATGATTGTTATTAATCTGGAATTTAATTGATCAGTATGTTTTTCTTAAATAAATGTTAATTTGGTTTAATTTGTTGATGTTTGATCCTTTCCTATCTTGGACCTGTTACCTGGGTTTAAAGTGTGGAGAGCCATTTCTTCTCATAGCAAGACGGACTTCTTTGATTGTCATCTACGTCACCCTTACAGCACAGCGGGACACAGACGACACTCTAGGCCCCTTTTGGTTGCCTATACGGCAAGACGTCCTGGGTTACATTTCAGGAAGATAATGCCCACCCGCAAACAGCGAGAGTTTCTACTCTTTGTCTTCGTGTTTGCCAAATAATACTTTGGCTAGCAGGATCATTAGACCTCGCCACGACTGAGAACCTTTAGAGCATTATGCGCAGGGTCCTCCAACTACCTCGAGATTTTGACACTTTAACACGCCAATTGGACAGAATTTGGGACTATATCCCTTAAGAGGACATCCAACAACTCTGTCAGTCAGTGCCGTGCCGAATTACAGCCTGCATAATGGCGAAAGGAGAACCACCGCGTTATTTACGTGCTCAGTTTCTGAAGTTATTTCTCTTGAATGAACCATTCAATCTTTCCGTCCCATTTAGGTAATCCCTTCTTGGTGCGTCGGTTGTTTTTCGTATTAGGGTGTATCTCACTGCCTTGAACTTTGTGTTTAGCTAGCTTCCTTTGTATAGTGTCATGTGAGCTTCATTCCTGTCTACGTCGTTGATGACGGAACATTAATCCCTGATCCACTCCCCTCTTCGAGTGATGCAAAATACTGGGTGATCAAAAAGTCAGTATAAATTTGAAAATTGAATAAGTCACAGAATAATGTAGATAGAGGTACAAATCGACACACATGCTTGGAATGACATGAGGTTTTATTAGAACCAAAAAAATACAAACGTACAAAAATGTCCGACAGATGGCGCTTCATCTGATCAGAATCGCAATTGGCCGTTCGGTGTGGCCGAGCGGTTCTAGGCGCTTCAGTCCAGAACTACGCAGCTGCTATGGTGGCAGGTCCGAGTCCTGCCTCAGGCGTGGATGTGTGTGATGTCCTTAGGTTAGTTAGGTTTAAGTAGTTCTACGTTTAGGGGACTGATGACCTCTGAATTTAAGTCCCATAGTGCTCAGTGCCATTTGAACCAGGAATAGCAATTATTAGCATAACAAAGTAACACAAAGCAAATATGATGTTCTTTACAGGAAATGCTCAATATGTCCCCCATCATTCATCAACAATAGCTGTAGTAGAGGAATAAAGTTGTGAACAGCACTGTAAAGCATGTCCGGAGTTATGGCGAGGCATTGGCGTCGTATGTTGTCTTTCAGCATTCCTAGAGATGTCGGTCGATCACGATACACTTGCGACTTCAGGTAACCCCAAAGCCAATAATCGCGTGGACTGAGGTCTGGGGACCTGGGAGGCCAAGGATGACGAAAGTGGCGGCTGAGCACACGATCGTCACCAAACGACGAGCGCAAGAGATCTTTCACGCGTCCAGCAATATGGGGTGGAGCGTCATCCTGCATAAACATCGTACGTTCCAGCAGGTGTTTATGATGCGATTCTGTAACATATCGGCGTACCTCTCACCCGTCACGGTAGCAGTTTTGCTGTCCAGCGCCATCCGTCGGACAATTTATGAACTTTTTTTTTTTTGTTCTAATAAACCCCATGTCATTCCAAGCATGTGTGTCAATTTTTACCTCTGTATCTACATTATTCCGTGGTTTATTAAGTTTTCAAATTTATACTGACTGTTTGATCACCCTGTATATCTTGTCCTGCAACAGTAGATGTAAGAGGGCGTGCTGTCTGCACCTTACCAATCTGACGCTCTACAACGGCCGCTCGTGAAACCAAAAGTAGAGACCGATTTGCATTTGAGTGAAGGTACCGCAACGCAGTGAGATACTGGTCATCTTTCGGCTAAGAGGCGTTGTCTCCTTAACGCGTTCTGCTGGAGCGATCTGCTGGAGCGGCTGGCGCTGAGCCGGCCCGTAAATCTCTTGGCCGGGGGGGGGGGGGGGGGGGGCGGGGGGAAGGGGGCGTGATGCTAATGCCAGACCCTCCGGCGAGAGAGGGTGCGCCCGCAGCTGCCATCGAAATACGTTGACCGCAGCGAGCGCAGTTGTACTCCATGGCTCGCGTAGCGTTCGCAATCGCTTGAGGATGTGTGACGTTCTGTCAGGGTCCTTTGTTCCTACACACCTGGTGCATACCCAAATAATCAATCGTGTGTGATCTGAGTAATGAACATCGCGAAACTTACGCTCAGAAATGCCACTAGCACGATATTGACAGGCTGTGGCGTTTGTTTGTCATGGGGCGGCGATCTCATTTACATCTACGAAACCGTTGCTAGTAACACTTGAGCGCCTGGCAGATGGTTCATCGAACCACCTTTGGATCATTTCTCTACCGTGACTCTCCAGAACAGGGCGTGGCAAAAACGGACGCTAATCTTTCCGTGCGAGCACTTATTTCTCTTGCTTTTATTACGATGATCATTTCTCCGTATGTAGGAGGATGTCAGTAAAAAATTTTCGCATTTAAGGAAGAAAGTCGGTCATCGAAATTTCGTGAAAACATCTCGCGCGATGAAATACGCTTTTGTTGTAATGATAGCTACTTCAGCTCGTGCGTCAGACTCTTTCCCCTATTTCGAGATAATACAAAACGAGCTGCTCTTCTTTGAATTGTTTCGATGTCCAATACCATGCCGCAGTACCTCAAAAGAAGACGGACAAGGGCAGTGTAGACAGTCTCTATAGTAGTTCTGTTGCATCTTCTAAGTGTTCTGCCAATAAAACGCAGTCTTTGATTTGCCTTTCCAACATTTTCTGTGTGTTCTTTCCAATTAAAATTGTTCGTTATTGTAATTACTAGGTGTTAAGTTGAATTTATGGTCTTTAGATTTGGTACTTAATGATACTTCCATGTTCTGCCTTTGATGCAGTAGGCGTTAATAACGTCAGAAGCATATACACTCACAACAACTAACGTGTTTACATAGGAAAACGTGGATAAAATTCATTCGGTGTATCCCTTTCAATACTCATATGGATGACCTGACACTTTTCATTATTAAGTCATTGCCATTTTTCGCGCAATGAAGATGTCTTGTGTTAATCATTTTGCATTTAGTATTGATCTTCTGATGACTTTACGACAAGGTAAGTGGTAGCAGCACCTGTAAACAGTTTGAGAGGGCTGCTCAAATTGTCTCGTTAATACAGATTAGGAACAGCAGAGGGCCAGTGTCTCTTCCTGGGGAATCGTCACATATCACTCCTGTTTTACTCAGTGACTTTCCATCAGTTACAGTGTTACCTTTCTGACAGGAAATGACAAATCTGTTCGCACAATTGAGACGATACTCCGTAGACACACAGTATAAGAAGTTGCTTGTGAGAAATGATGTTAAAAGCCTTCTAGAACAAGTCATGTGCGGAAAAACGGGCTAACCGTCAAATGCAAAAACTTGTTTTGCCATCAGTTATTGGGTAAGGAACTACGAAAATTTTAATAGTTACCGTACCCAGCAACACATGGCAACACTTATCGCTAAGCTTTTACGTTTGTGGGTCAGCCCTTTTTTCCGCGAATGTCCTTAATTTTAAAAATATGGAATCCATTTGAGGCCCCTTGTCAATAGTCATCAGCACTTCGTGTGAGTAAGGTGCACTTAATTAAATAGCAGACAGAAACAAATAGAAGTAGGGACTAAAGATAATAATTAATAGCAAAAAATTTACGAAAATCCAAATATTAATTATATTTATGTTACCAAGGCTACAGAGAGACGGCGATAACGAAACATTGTTTCTCAGTTACAGTTATGTTTCTTCCTCATTTTTGTGGCCCAACAAGTAATATGAGCGGCCTAAGGCGCTGCCGTCTTGGACTGTGCGGCTGGTTCTGGCGGAGGTTCGAGTCCTCCCTCGGGCATGGGTGTGTGTGTGTGTTTGTCCTTAGGATAGTTTAGATTAAGTAGTATGTAAGCTTTGGGACTGATGACCTTATCAGTTAAGTCCCATAAGATTTCAAAAAATAAGTAATGACATTAATCTGTTGCATTAATCTGTTAATGGTACTCATTAAATGGAAGCAGCAACCCCCCCCTCCCCACCCCCCACAAAAAAACACAATCCTTGTCACCTTTAGAGAATTATAGATCTAGTCCTCCACATCTCCTTCCTCAAACGAATATTTGCTGACGGATGTCTGCGACCACGTTTTCCATAGTCTCTCGGCTTTGTGCGACGTGTACTAGTAAATTTGTCCCTCCCGTTACTTAATGTTTCACGGTCCCTTCCTTCCAGGTTCTCTCCTACCTACAATTACCAGTTGCAAGAAACAGGGTTTTAAGATGCGCATCGCAAGTACTAAATCGCTTTTTGTCTCTTCTTAACTACACTAAATAGTTCTCGGTTTCTGCTGACTCACTTACGGACTTTCTCATTTGTCATTTCCGCCGTACAGGATATCTTACGTAATCCGTGAGATATCTATAACTTGAAAGCTTTTCTACTCTTAATGTTCAACACCGAGCGAAGAAGACCAGTGGTTAACACACTGGACTCGCATTCGGAAGAATGACGGTTCAAAAAAAAAAAAAAAAAAAAAAAAATGGCTCTGAGCACTATGGGACTTAACATCTGAGGTCATCAGTCCCCTAGAACTTAGAACTACTTAAACCTAAGTAACCTAAGGACAACACACACATCCATGCCCGTGTCAGGATTCGAACCTGCGACCGTAGCGGTCGCACGGTTCCAGACTGAAGCGCCTAGAACCGCTCGGCCACGACGGCCGGCAGTGACGGTTGAAACCAGCGTCCAGGTATCCTGATTTAGGTTTTCTGTGAATTCCCTAAATCGCTTCAGGCAAAATCGGGGTTGGTTCCTTTACAAGGGCGCGGCCGATTCCCTTCCCCATCCTTTCCTAATCCGAGCTTGTGCTCCGTCTCTAATCACCTCGTTGTCGACGGGACATTAAACGCTAATCTCCTCTTCCTCCTTTTAATGCCCAACATTTTACACCTGAAGAAGTACTGATAAGACGCAACATTTCACATGCCTCACTGTTAAATCAAGGTCGAAATACGAATGTATGAGCACGTTTCTAAATTGTAAGAACGACTCTCAAGTTCATTCAGTGCGGCATTTTACTTCGTTGTCAGGTGTTGATTCTTTTGAAAGCCATGTGCAGAGATATCTTAACTTGGAGACTTCCGCTAGAACGAAGCTTTTGTGAATAGCAAGGCGGCTTCATGCGCAGAGTATATCTGCAAGTTGAAATGGAAGAGAAAAAATCGCCAGAGTATGACAATATAGTACCACAGAGTGGTTCCTTCAGAACTTGCTGCAAAAAGACCTAGTTAGATTGGTCACAAAAAGTAGTTTCACTTTCGTGAGTCAACTTTTTTTTGGGATGGTCTAATTCTACACTCCTGGAAATTGAAATAAGAACACAGTGAATTCATTGTCCCAGGAAGGGGAAACTTTATTGACACATTCCTGGGGTCAGATACATCACATGATCACACTGACAGAACCACAGGCACATAGACACAGGCAACAGAGCATGCACAATGTCGGCACTAGTACAGTGTATATCCACCTTTCGCAGCAATGCAGGCTGCTATCGTAGAGATCGTAGAGATGCTGGATGTAGTCCTGTGGAACGGCTTGCCATGCCATTTCCACCTGGCGCCTCAGTTGGACCAGCGTTCGTGCTGGACGTGCAGACCGCGTGAGACGACGCTTCATCCAGTCCCAAACATGCTCAATGGGGGACAGATCCGGAGATCTTGCTGGCCAGGGTAGTTGACTTACACCTTCTAGAGCACGTTGGGTGGCACGGGATACATGCGGACGTGCATTGTCCTGTTGGAACAGCAAGTTCCCTTGCCGGTCTAGGAATGGTAGAACGATGGGTTCGATGACGGTTTGGATTTACCGTGCACTATTCAGTGTCCCCTCGACGATCACCAGAGGTGTACGGCCAGTGTAGGAGATCGCTCCCCACACCATGATGCCGGGTGTTGGCCCTGTGTGCCTCGGTCGTATGCAGTCCTGATTGTGGCGCTCACCTGCACGGCGCCAAACACGTCGCTGCGGTCCGGTCCCAGGTCGACGGGCACGTGCACCTTCCGCCGACCACTGGCGACAACATCGATGTACTGTGGAGACCTCACGCCCCACGTGTTGAGCAATTCGGCGGTACGTCCACCCGGCCTCTCGCATGCCCACTATACGCCCTCGCTTAAAGTCCGTCAACTGCACATACGGTTCACGTCCACGCTGTCGCGGCATGCTACCAGTGTTAAAGACTGCGATGGAGCTCCGTATGCCACGGCAAACTGGCTGACATTGACGGCGGCGGTGCACAAATGCTATTCAGCTAGCGCCATTCGACGGCCAACACCGCGGTTCCTGGTGTGTCCGCTGTGCCGTGCTTGTGATCATTGCTTGTACAGCCCTCTCGCAGTGTCCGGAGCAAGTATGGTGGGTCTGACACACCGGTGTCAATGTGTTCTTTTTTCCATTTCCAGGAGTGTATCTGTGATTTGGGCACGTGTTGGTATAAGTATTAGTGAGGGCTGAAGCCCAACATAACAGGAAATGCATCTATTTCGAAGAGCAATAATTTCTTCCGATTTATTATTTGCAAGTCACGGTAACATGTTGATTATTTTAACAATGGTGTTACGAATGTACGATCATCAGCTAGGCTCATGATCAGCTGTGCTGCCGTTCATGTAACGCCAAAATGCTCTATTTTCCTGTATATCATTACTCGTCTCTATCTCTCTATCGCTTGCCTTGTTATCTAATGCTTTTTACTCACTTATCCAAGGAATGTCTGCCGAAATATTTCTTATACAGATTAATTCATAACACCACCATTGTTTCAGAAGACAACTGCGCGAAAACTGAAAAAGAAACCGTATAAAGACGCACATCGGTGAACAAAGCATCTCTCCAAGTTTTCATTAGTAAGATGCTCCGTGGCATAGTTGCAGACGTGTCAGAACATGTACCAGGTGTAGAAGTATGAAACCGGAATTTGGTTGCAATAATTGCACGCCTGTTGTTTGAAACTGGTAAACAATATTTTATTCAAAATAATCTCCATTGCTGTTTATACATTTCTCCCACCTCACCAGCCGGCTATGAATGCCACGCCCAAAAAAAAAAGGACTTCTTCTTTTGAAGCGAACAAATCAGCGAGTCATTTTCGTACATTTTCATACGAATTGATGCGTTGTTGAGCGAGAGCATGTCCCAGTGAAGCAAACAGATGATAATTGGAAGGAGGCAAGTCTGGACAATAAGCTGCATGCACTAATATTTAACAACTGAACGCCTCGATCGTTTCCCTAAGCCGTTTTGCTGTGTGATTAGGCGTTATTATGGAGCAATATGACTTTATGTGGCCTTTCTCCATATTCTGGTCTTTTTCAGGTAATGGTCGATTAAAATCGATCATTTGTTGTTGGTAGCGATCAGTGCTAACGCTTTCACCAAGTTTTAGCAGCTCATAATAGACGAGACCCATCTGATCCAACCAAACACAGAGCATTGTCTTCTTTCCAAAGCGATTTGGTCTTGCAGTGAATGTCGATGATTTTCCTGGATTCGCCCATGATTTATGACGCTTAGGATTCTCATAATAGCCGTTCGGGGTGGCCGAGCGGTTCTAGGCGCTACAGTCTGGAACTGCGCAACCGCTACGGTCGCAGGTTCGATGTCCTTAGGTTAGTAATGTGTAAGTACTTCTACGTTCTAGGGGACTGATAACCTCAGAAAAGTCCCATAGCGCTCAGAGCCATTTGAACCATTTTGAATCCATAGTGCTCAGCGTCATTTGAACCATTTTCAAAATATATCAATTTTTCATCACCTGCCACTATTTGGAGAAACTAATTTCTGTTATATTTGGCGAGCAGCATTTCATAAGTGGTCTTTGGATTTGATTGCTGCCTTTGATTGAGTTCATGCGGAACCCATTTCCTACATTCTGCACCTTTCCCGTAGCTTTCAACCGAAGAGAAACGGCTTTCTGCACATTCAATTGTTCTGCGAGTTCTTGTTGCGTTTGAGTATCATCTTTATCCAATAATTCGTTGTCTTCGAACTTTTTCGGTGGTTTCCCTGGTCAAAATCACCATTTTTGAATTTTTTTGAACCACTCAAAACACTGTGTTTTCCCAAGAACAGGTTCACCGAAAGCTTTGACAAGCATTCGATGCGATTCTGCAGCAGTTTTCTTCAAATGATAACAGAATACCAATGCTGTCCGCAAATCGTAGTTCGTAGGCACAAAACTCCACCTGTTTACAGGTTTGAAACAGGTACCGATGTGTGGAACTTGGGTTACTAAGTGTTGACATTCGTTGTCAGCCGCTACTGGAAGCAGATGGCGCTGCATACGTGGTCTCACAGGCCCTACACTAGAGAGCCTGTGTACAGAGAGGGTGGCCATAGGTGAAGTTGCCCGTGATTGGTTCAGTAGCTTTGGCGCCATTTTTCTGCCAAACGTCTCTCGCGCTCCCTATGTTCGCCGTGCTTTTGAGTTGAATTGAAGTTCAGAGGACCAAATAACAGACAGTTCTTGCTGGCAACGGAAAGTTCCTGTAATTGTTGTGCCCTGCTCATTCGACTTTATAGCGTCAAACTTTATTTCGTTCCGAATAAGAACACTAGGCATTATTTTGGTTTCAGTATTATTGCCTGACTGTTGACGCAGGCAAGTTGTAAGCACGTTTTCCACAGTTGTCGTGGTGGCTGAAACATTATTCGTAGTAAATAATTGTAGGTACTCTTGAAGACAGTTTTTAATAGGCCTACTTACTGTGGGGTAGAAGGGAAACGGTTATATTTGGTAGTTATTACAGTAGCCTACATTTAACATTACCTGATTTTTGTAATCTTTTTCGTTCGTTATATATTTAACATTACCTGATTTTTGTAATCTTTTTCGTTTGTTATATATATATATATATATATATATATATATATATATATATATATATATATATATATATGAAAGAAAGTCGTAAGCAGTTGTTTACTTGTGACATGCAAAAAGTTTGAAGACGTGACAAGAAGTACTAGTACGCCTCACACTTTTTGCATGTCACAAGTAAACAACTGCTTACGGCTTTCATTCATCTGACTTAATACAGGTACGTTAAATCTTTAGCGTTATGCACTTCCGGTACAAAACAAATGCTATACACTATTTTTTTATTTACGTTATTATCAATGCAATATGTCTAGTAAACGAACTTTAAAGGAGATAACTGCAAGTAACGAATAATTTTTACAGCCACTGTATCAAATTTTCCTGTGCTGTACGTAGTAGGCTACTATGAGTATATTATAGCTGTAAAGAAAGGCATTTAACGAATGATTTCACCGTATTGTCTTGTGCTTTTGATTCAGTGAGTGTGTACTCCACTACTCCACTACTGGCCATTCAAAAGTCCCTCCTGCAGTTTGGCAGAAAAATGGTCGCCGTATCGTCCGGTTGGCCACTCTCTCCCTATACAGGCTCTCTACCCTACACTCGGCTAACACCATATATAGGGAAATTCCTGTTTCATACTTCTACACCTGGTACACCAGGCCTGGCCAAGATTTGCGCTCCCAGAGCGCAGCTCCACCTTCCCCCACCACTGTTCTGTCCAAAGCTTGTGCGCGAGTGAGACGGCTAATGGCTAAGATCGTACACACGGGAAAGTTAGGAAGACATGTTTGCAACATAATGCGACTACTTCAAAGAGACGACTATGGCAGCATACTTTTATAAGATAGATTTTATCGGTAGTGTTTATTTTCAACTTTTTATTTTCCGCCGAATCAATAATTTTACTACTTATTAAGTTACATTAATCAATTCTTGTACTTTGAAAAGCCTTACGGTCTGATGCTTATAAATTTATACCCATTTCGATTTTAGAATAAGCAACATATTTGGAACTATGGTTCGTGATACAAATAAATGGTGTTACGCAGGTTAAAATCTGTTGAACCCAAATGTTCGTGGGGCATTTTCAGTTTCATTGCAGGGAGAAAATCCGTTTGCTCACATTCGTTGGACCAAATATCGAAATAACTTCAAAGCTTTGCTGTGTAGTCAAGTATATAGCTCTTGGGGTAACATTTAATAACAGATTTGTAAAGGCTTGAATGGGACAAACAGATCATTGAGCTGGGTGGTATTCTGTACGTCTGTAAGCTCAAGTTGGAGGCAGAGAGCAGCACATCTAAATCAGTCCTTAATGTACAAATTCTTGTAATCGTTTTGAGAACTCATTGTTTGAAACGTAGTCAGTTAAGTCTGGTCAGCATATGACTACGTTGAGAAATGGGGAATGTTTCACAGCATGAACCGAGCGGGCATTGATTGAAATCAATGGGGAGAGTTGAAAAGTTGTGTTCGACCAGAATTCGAACCCACGTCTCCTGCTTGCTAGGCAGATGCTCGGAAAAGTCACCTAACGTTCCCGCTGGATATATTTCGTAAACAACATCAAATACTGACGAACCGATTCCACAGACCGAACGTGAGGAGAGGCGCTAGTGTATTTGTTTAATACAAACCATACAAAAAGCACGGAAATATGTTTTTTTAACACAAACCTACGTTTTTTTAAAAAAAATGGAACCACGTTAATTTTGTTAGCACATCTGAACATATAAACAAATACGTAATCAGTGCCGTTTGTTGAAATTGTAAAATGTTAATTATATCCGGAGATATTGTAACCTAAAGTTGACGCTTGAAACCTCCGACGTTCAGTTGCGTGTTGTAACAAACACGGGCCACGTTCGGCGAGCAGCATCTGCAGCGACATGTTTACGATGACGACCGTGTTTACGAGTGAGGCTGTAGTGCACTGTTGTGGTTTGGTCTAGCTGTCGCAGTGTCCGCATGTAGCGCTTGCTGCTATTGTTAGTCTGCATTCGTCACGGCACGCTGACCAACTGTAGTACACCGTGTTACCAGACGTCTGTGATAGTGTTGTGTTGCAGGAACTGTGACCATGGTGTATTCGAATTCTGAAAAGGCGGAGATGATACTCATCTATGGTGAGTGTCGACGAAATGCAGCTGAAGCCTGCAGGTTGTATGCAGAACGGTACCCGGACAGAGAGCATTCGACGTGCCGCACATTGCAAAACATCTACCGCCAACTGTATGCAACAGGTATGGTCGTAGCACGCAAACGGGTTCGTAACAGGCCCGTCACAGGAGAAGCGGGCGCAGTTGGTGTGTTAGCTGCTGTTGCCATGAACCCACAAATGAGTACACGGGACATTGCGAGAGCCGGTGTACTGAGTCAAAGTAGCGTCATGCGCATACTGCATCGTCACCGCTTTCACCCGTTTCATGTGTCGCTACATCAACAATTACATGGTGATGACTTTAATCATCGAGTGCAATTCTGTCAATGGGCATTAACAGAGAATGCGTTGCAGTTCTACCTGTTTACCGATGAAGCGGGTTTCACAAACCACGGGGCAGTGAATCTACGAAACATGCATTACTGGTCCGTGGACAATCCTCGGTGGCTCAGACAAGTAGAGCGACAGCGACCGTGGACTGTAAATGTATGGTGCGAAATCATTGGCGACCACCTCATTGGTCCTCGCTTCATTGCAGGGGCCCAAACAGCTGCAACATACATCGCGTTTCTACAGAATGATCTGCCAACGTTGCTCGAAAATGTTCCACTGGAAACGCGTCGACGTATGTGGTATCAGCATGATGGTGCACCTGCACATTCCGCAATTAACACTAGGCTGACCCTTGACAGGATGTTCGACGGGCGTTTCAAAAATGGTTCAAATGGCTCTGAGCACTATGGGACTTAACATCTGAGGTCATCAGCCCCCAGAACTTAGAACTACTTAAACCTAACTAACCTAAGGACATCACGCACGCGCCCGCCCTATACAGGATTCGAACCTGCGACTGTAGCAGTCACGCGGTTCCGGATTGAAGTGCTTAGAACCGCTCGGCCACGTGGCCTTCGATTTCCGTGTCTAGTATCGCTCCGTCGCCCGAGTTTGCGTTATGTGTGTGAAGAAGACTTAAATTCTTCTTGTTGCGACAGGCTAATAGGGTGTGGTAGTTAGCACAGGAGCCATGTAAACTTATTCAAAACATGGACATTGGGCCCGACGGGGAACGCGGTTACGCGGCCTCCCTTAGCCGGTAGCCGTATGCCATTCAACAGACCGGCAGCCAGTACACTCAGTGGTCACGGCGTCCATGGGAGTTCTTAGTGATTATACCAGCTATGACACTGTAACCTCATCTGGCACCGGTGCTTCGGGTGCCGTACAGAAGCGAACCTTGGAGCATGGGGGAGAACACAAGAGCGACAAACGAGCAGCCGTGGTGCAGTGCAAAAACCAAACAAGGGAGGTAGCCAGCTTATCTCAATAGTGCGTAGATAAGGATTTGCCATTAGAGAGAGAGAGAGAGAGAGAGAGAGAGAGAGAGAGAGAGAGAGAGAGAGTGTGTGTGTGTGTCTGTGTGTGTGTTTCTTATCAATAGGACGGCACAGAATCGAAACTGAACTTAATTCTCCCAGAGCAGCTAACTTACTGTAGACTCCCCGGTATTTTCAGCTCACCAACTGGAGGCCGTTTCAAAGTTTTACTGACCTTCCAAGTGGTCACCAGCTTTGTGTATAACCCGTTGCCAGCGATGTGGAAGTCGTAGGATACTCTTAGCAGTGACCGTTGCGTTTACAGTTCGAGCGGTGCGGTCTATTTCCCGACGGATTTATACGAGTTCTGAAGCGAATGCCGTGAAGTGTTTCCTTCAGTTTATAAATCGAGTTGAACTTACGAGGGCTTAAGTCAAGGAAGTGCAGTAGATGGTGTAGCACTTAGCAGCCCCATCAGTCAAACAAATCAGTAACAGCTTGCTCTGTAACGTGCTTGAGCGTTGTCCTGCAAAATGATGGTCAGGTCCTGCAGAAAGTGTCATCACTTCTGTCTCTAAGCTGTTCATTTTTGGAACATAATCTACGACCAGCTTAGAGGCAGAAGTGATGACACTTTCTGCAGGACCTGACCATCATTTTGCAGGTCAGTGCTCAAGCACGTACAGCGCAAGCTGTTACTGATTTGTTTGACTGATGCGGTTTATAAATGCTATACCACCTACTGCACTCCGCTGACTTAAGCTCTCGTAAGTTCAATTCGATTTCTAAACTGAAGGGAACACTTCACAGCATTCGCCTCAGAACTGCTACAAATTTGTCGGGCAATAGAGCGCGCCGCTCGAACTGTCAACACAACTGGCATTGCTAAGAGTATGCTACGACTTCCTCATCGCTGGAAACGGGTTATGCAGAATGCTGGTGAATACTTTGAAGGTTAATATAACTTTGAAACACGTTCCTGTTTTGTACGAGCTGTAAATAAACAGTTGCCACTATTAAAGTTGCAACCCTCGTATATTAAGAAAGTCGCGGAAACCGAGACGGCGATCTCAAACACGCCGTTTGCCGAGGTGGTGCAGCCTCTTCCACACCTATAGGATGAAGGAGTGTTCGCAGCGCAGCTGGCTCAGCCGCACAGATATAAGACACAAAGCAGCAACGCCAGGCCGCCCGCCGAGCGCCCACACTTAGACGGACGTCACCTCCACCTTTGTACACGAACACCCTGCCACTGCGACCGATCCGCAGCAATCAGTACTCACAGCAACAACACGCCTCCATGTCGCTGAACAACTCTTGTAGCGGAAGTTCCGCTCCGGGGATGGGAACAGAAAGCCCGATTCCTCCGGGATCACTCAAATTACAAGACAAACTTTTTAATCTGATCATGCAGATCATTCACGAAACCCAAATGGCATCACACGAACAATTCCACAGCGATTCGCCCAGATCTTACTAGAAACTCTGACTCAGCAAAACTGCGATTAAAATTCTACAAAGGAACGCCAGTTCAGTGATTTCCTACACAGAAACCCTGCAAAGAGAATTACTTCCAGAGACATACACATTGCTGCTATCTCAGAAACTTGGTTCAAATCACATTCATCGTTATCGCTCCCAGGCTTCCACATTTTTCGCGAAGACGGATACGAAGGAAAAGGGGAAATTGTGCTGTTCGTTAGATCCTCAGTTCCTGCTACTGCTAGATACGTCGACCACACACACACATAAGAGGCTTTAAGGCTGTAGAGATATGCACTCACTTCGGGACTTAAGACCTCTCCATAGTGGCACTGTACTGTCCTCCAAGAACTAAAACTGAAACTGACGAGTGGCATACATTGGGTAATCAGCTCGACCCCCCCCCCCCCTTTCCTGTTCTGTGGAGACTTTAGTACGCGCCGTACGAGCTGGGGATGTGAGATGAACGACAGATATGGATCAGCTGTTTTGGATATCACAGATGAATTTAGTTTATTTATTCTGAACAACGGTTGCCCAACTCTCAGCCCTGCTCATGGAAGACACTCATCTGCAATAGACATCACCTTGTGTACTCCGGAAATATCCCAAGAATTGAAATGGAAGGTCTGCTCCTACCCTCCAGGAGCTGAGCATTTCGCCATTCGAATATTAATTATAAATAAGAATGACCCAGATCGATACATGCCGTCATCAAGATGGAATACGTCAAAGCAGACTGAGAGGCGTATAAACATCTATGCAGGTTTTTTGCGAGGGCCCGCAAATAAATTCATTTCTCTAATAAATGAGGAGATCGTATTCTGCAACTGCCAGAATGTCAAACTGATCCAGAGGGCGTAAGGTCTTTCAGTTCCATGTTGTAATCAGGACTGCTCAAGAGAAGTTGCTAAACGGAAGCTAATTTACAGCAACTATGAAAGAAAGCGCACTTGCACGAATTTTCTCAAATACGTACATGTGGTCGCCGCCACCAAATTTTCCTTTGAAGCAGCCAAAGAAACAGTCTTGGAAACAGTTTTGTGAGTCGCTCACCAGAGAAACTCATCGGTTTGGTCTACATAAGTACATTTTGAAACATGATCCCATTAGGTAAGGGTTTACATGGCTGGCTGGATGATTTCGCACAAAACGTCTCGCCCTCATCGGTCATCTCTTAATCACTGAAAACGTCATTTTCTACTTCTCCTTCGTCCCTGCGATCGACGCACTGCTGTGCTCTGTCTGCTAGAAACTCCTCACTGTCACACAGCAGATTTGATGTTCCATACGCTCTTATTTTGTTCACTGGTCGGTTGTGCTGAACTGTGTCCAATGCCTTCCGCATAGCAAGGAACGCGGTTTCATCCTGGTCGCCAGAATTACTGCTTCCTTGGTCTCGTGGACGAACAGGGCGAGTTGGGTTTCACACGGTCCTTGTCTTCGGAACACATATTAATTCATACAGGAGATCCCCAAAAATGCCATAACATACTAGCATACAACGTATGCCGTGCGGGATTAGCCGAGCGGTCGAGGGCGCTGCAGTCCCGGACTGTGCGGCTGGTCTCGGCGGAGGTTCGAGTCCTCCCTAGGGTATGGGTGTGTGTGTGTTTGTCCTTTGGATAATTTAGGTTAATTAGTGTGTAAGCTTAGGGACTGATGACCTTAGCAGTAAAGTCCCATAAGATTTCACACACATTTGAACATTTTGAACATACAACACATACCAAAATAAATTCTTCAACAAACCGACATCAAGATAAAGGATTTTAGTTTTGTGCGTCTGTTCTGAAACCTTTCAGTAAAAAGGGAATGACCTGTAATTTTTTCCTATAATTAGAAATGCTTCATGTAGTGTCACCGCCAGACACCACACTTGCTAGGTGGTAGCCTTTAAATCGGCCGCGGTCCGTTAGTATACGTCCGACCCGCGTGTCGCCACTATTAGTGGTTGCAGACAGAGCGCCGCCACACGGCAGGTCTAGTCTAGAGAGACTCCCTAGCACTCGACCCAGTTGTACAGCCGACTTTGAAGCGATGGTTCATTGTCTACATACGCTCTCATTTGCACAGACGACAGTTTAGCATAGCCTTCAGCTATGTCATTTGCTACGACCTAGCAAGGCGCCATATTCTTCAAGAATGTCCTCTGAACAGATAATATTGTGAATCATGTACCGTCAAGAGCGACGTTCATCATTAATGGATTAAAGTTAAGTATCAAACTAATTACGTCCACTTTCTGAATTTAATTCCTTGTCATGTTCCAGACCTCACGTCAGTATAGTTCTTCCCTCCTCACGCCAGCCTGCGTGAGCTAAAACAGATGCATTTCGGCCTCCATTCGTAACACGGTGTTGGCTCTTCTGCCAACACAACACTTCACTTCTCCATCGACCTACGATACACTGTTCCTAGAAGAGGAGCAAGTGCTTTCGTATACTCTATGTAGAAACGTACACCAGGTTCAGTCGCCCTGCCTTTCCTTTGTTAGGCGATGTAAATTGTTTTTCTGTTCCATGGTCATTTATTTCGACATCTGTCATTCTGAAGTTTGTGCCGTGATTTAAAGGCTGTAATACAGTGTGATCTTCCTCACTGAGACTGTTTTCGAAAAAGAAGTGTCGTATTTCGGCCTTCTCTGTGTAATATCCGTTTCGATGCTATTTTGATCTGAAAGTGTCTCGACAGATGGCTTCGATAATTCTACTGATTTAACATCAGACCAAAATATCATAGGATTTTCTGTCAAGTCAGTAGATAGAATTATACTTTCGAATTCGTTGAACGCTTCATGCATGGCTCTCGTTGATCTAATTTCGGCACCGTTCAGTTTTTGTCTGTGAGGTTTCAACTACATTTAAATTTGCGGTGAAGCTCTCCTTGCTTTCGTAGCAGCTTTCTAAAATGGCTGTTTAACGACGGGGGGTCTTTTCCATCGCTTACAACTCCTTCGCCATATTGAACAACCCTGTGTAATGCGGAATTGCCCGCTAGAAGTCACGAGAGGCTGACAGCCAGGATAAAAAGAGCTGAAGAGTTTCGTGGTGTCGGTAGGAAAGCATGAACGACAGAATGGGTCGATCAGGAGCGGTCCCTGACTACGAACGCGGAGGGTGTTGAGTGATGTCCTTAGGTTAGTTAGGTTTAAGTAGTTCTAAGTTCTAGGGGACTCATGACCACAAATGTTAAGTCCCATAGTGCTCAGAGCCACTTGAACCAGACCTCACGTACTGACGCTTAGGGACGAAGAGCACTGCGGAGTGTGGCTGTAAAAGATCCCATGAGATCAGGAGGAGGAATCACTCGTGAGCTCCACAATGCTACTAGCAGTCCAGCCAGCACAATGACTGCGCAGAGGGAGTTAATGACGATGTGTAAACAGCGAGGACATTGGACAGTGAAGGAAACCAGTGATTTGAAGTGATGAACCACGTTATACCACGTGACAAGCCGACGGAAGGATTTGGGTTTGGAGAACGTACCTACCGCCATGTGTAGTAACACCAGTGTGGTACAGAGGAGGTTGTGTTCCGATATAGGAGTATTTTTCGTCGTTGGGGTATGGTTTCTTATTGCACTTAAGTAAATGCTACACGCGGAAAGATATAAACACATTCTACACCACTGTACACTGTGTACAGTAGAGAAATATTCGCGAGACGATGAGTGTTTGTATCAGCACCATGTCATAACGCTGCAGCTGTGAAGCAATAGCTTGTGGACAGATGCATTCCTGAAATGGACTGACTTGGGGGCTGAATTGGAACGTCGATATCGGTACAACGTTACTACCTTCTCGGTTTCGGATTTTGAGGTAGACTGGTCTGCTATTCCTCCATAGACATTCAGACAACCGAGCGCTATCTGTCGTTACTGCAGCAGCACATCAGAGTACACAGCTTCGCTTAAGAAGCAACTTGTTTTAAATTTTTTCTTTAGTTTAAACTCGTTAATTTTGTGCGTGTTTGTTTATGAGGCACAGTTCCGCGTTCATTAACAGTCGAGAGTACATTTTCGCCGTCTTTGGTACGGATAGGAACTGTGTCTGCTGTGTTCAGATGCGAGCTGAGTTGGTGACTCTTTGCTCACATCTCCACGTGGTGTTGGCTTCAGTCACATAGGTTGAAGCTACTGCCAATGGGAATGGACGTCCAGCACATATAATTTTTCCCATGATACGTCCACTACTGTGATAGCCCCGGGAACAGCCTCCACTGATGTTCACCCTCACCTGTGGCTGAGTGGAAGGTCGTTCCAAGATGTGCAGGCAGCGAAAGGCCTTCTAAGGGGCCGATCCGAGGGCCTCCTCGGTTCGTCTGACCGACAGATTTCAGACTCTATCTATGGCTGACGAATTCCCTGAGCTAGATGCAGTCACTCGCACTGTTCCAGAGGAAGCCTCTTTACCTCCAAGGTCTCGTCATTCACAGAGCGAGGAATTTTTGGTAGCTGGGAGCTCCAAAGTTAGGCGCATATTGGGACCCCTTATGGGTATGGTTGTCAAGGAGGGGAAGGAGCCCAGTGTGCACTGTGTGTGCATAGTGGGAGGCATCACTTCAGATGTGACGGGTTCTTTCAGATGTCATGATGAGCACAGGGTGCAGCCAGTTGCTGGAGGTGCCTCATGTTGCCACCACTGATGTCTCTCTTTTTGGATTGGAAGACGTTCTCTCTGGTTTTGGGTAGCTGGCTGAACCGCGAGTGTTGCTTGCGGTATGAAGGCAGAGCACACCGCCGGCTGCTGTGGCCGAGCTGTTCTAGGCACTTCAGTCCGGAACCGCGCTGCTGCTACGGTCACAGGTTCGAATCCTGCATTGGGCATGTATGTGTGTGATGTCCTTAGGTTAGTTAGGTTTAAGTAGTTCTAAGTTCTAGGGGACTGATGACCTCAGACGTTAAGTCCTATAGTGCTCAGAACCATTTGAACCAGAGTACACCATCTGACACAGCCGACTATGGTGCTATGGGACAGCCAGGTGGAGAGTCTCAATCAGAGGCTCTGGCATTTCTGTAGATTCTTTGACTTGTGCCATCGGGTGGTTGGTTTCCCGGTTCTGTGTAACAGGAGTCCGCTACATACAGAAAGCAGTTACACAAGTAGCAGGGGCTGTGTGGAGGGGACTGGACAGATTTTTAGCTTAAAGGGTCCCAGGAAAACATAGAAAGGTTGTCACAACTCCTCCAGTGCATTGCCGTTTTATACCTTGTGAACGCGATACTACCTCCATCTGTATAGCTACATATCGCTATTCCATCACTTTCGTCACCTCAATGTACGAAACCTCTGCTTCACACAATTTTCTTTAGTTTCCTTTCTTGTAGGCTTGTTGGCTAGTGGCCTGTAACGTTACAGGAAATGGTCTAGATCTCGCCCCAAATAATTTAGAAAACTATGTAATGTTTTTTGATTCAGGGCGTTGGTAAGATACTGGACTCGTATTCGCGAGGATCAGACTTCATATCCCCCCCCCCCCCCCCCCCCCCCGGTCTCCTACCCGACTATTCAAATTTACGTATGTCACGGTCACCTTAAATCGTCCTGCTTGGACGTTGGGATAATTTCTCTGGATGGTTACTGCCAGTTTCAAGCTATGGGCTTGTTCATTCGATCTTACAGACCGTTTGCAATCGACTCGTCGCCGACGAGATGTTAATCCATTATCTTCTTTCATCCGGACGATACATTCCATTTGTTTGGACTTTTGTGTGGCATACTTAGATAGACTCCTCTTGTTCTCTTGGAATTTTGTGTTCTTGCGTCGTGCGGAATAATGTGGCTGCCTGTCTTCCTCCTTACTCCTTGCCTTATCTGTCCACCTAATTTTCAACATTCGTCTGCAGCACCATTTCTCAAATGCTACGATTCCCTTCTGTCCCGGTTTTCCCACAGTCCATGTTTCATGACCACAGAATGCTGTGTTCTAAACGTACATTCTCAGAAATTTCGTCCTCAAATTAAGGCCTATGTTTGAGACCAGCAGAGTTCTCTTGGCCAGGAATGCCCTTTTTCACAGTGCTAGTTTGCTTTTAATGTCCTCCTTGCTCCGTCCATCATGGGTTATTTGTAGCAAAATACTTCGTCTACTTCGTGATCACCAATTTTCATGTTAAGTTTCTCGCTATTCTCTTTCTGCTACTCCTCATTACTCTCGTCTTTCTTCTGTTTACTAGCAATCTATATTCTATAAATGTCATCAGCGAATCTTTTCATTGATATCATTTCACCTTTAATTTTAATTTCACTCTTGAATGTATCCTTTATTTCCTTCATTGCTTCTTCGTTGTATAGATTGAACAGTAGGGGCGAAAGACTATATCCCTGTCTCACACCCTTCTTAACCCAAGCAATTCGTCCTTCGACTTCCAGTCTTGTTGTTCCCTCTTGTTTCTTGTACATATTGTACATCACCCGCTTTTCCCTAAAGCTAACCTCCACTTTCGTCAGAACTTCTAACTTGTTGCACCATTTTACATTGCCCAACGTTCTTTCCAGTGAATAGATCCTACGAAAGTACCTTGATTTTTCTTCAGTCTTTATTCCATTATCAACCGCATCGTCAGAACTGCCTCTCTGGTCCCTTTACCTTTCCTAATGCCAAACTGATCGTCATCTAAGAGGTCCTCAGTTATCTTTTCTATGCTTCTGTATACTATTCTTGTCAGCAGCTTGGATACGTGACTGTTAAGCCGATCGCGCGATAATTCTCGCACTTATCATCTCTTGCAGTCTTCGGAATTGTGAGGATGATGTTTTTTTCCGAAAGTCTGACGCTACATTGCCCATCTCATACATTTGTCGTACATTCTCCCTACCAACATGAACAGTCACTTTGTTGCCACTTCCTCCAATGATTTTAGATATTCTAATGGAATGTTATCTAACCCCCCTGTCTTATTTGATCCTAAGTTTTCCAAAGCTCTTTTAAATTCTGATTCTAGTACTGGATTACCGATCTCTTCCCTATCGACTCTTGTTTCTTCTTCTATCACTTCATCAGACAAGTCATCCCCTCGTAGAGGCTTCCAGTGTACTCTTTCTGACTATTCGCTCTCTCCTCTGCATTTAGTAGCAGGATTCCCATAGCACTCTCAATGTTCAAGCTCTTGCTTTTAGCTTCACGTAAGGTTGTTTTCACTTTTCTATATGCTGAGTCAGTCCTTCCGACGATCATTTCTTTTTCGATTTCTTTACATTTCTCATGCAGCGATTTCGCCTTAGGTTCCCCCTACTTCTTATTTCTTTCATTCGTAAATGACTTGTATTTCTACCTAAATTTCCCTGAACATTTTTGTATTTACCTCTTTCGTCGGTAAACTGAAGTATTTCTTCCGTTAACCATAGTTTCTTTACAGTTACCTTCCTTGTACCTGTGTTTTCCTTTCCAACTCCTGTGATTGCCCTTACAAGACAAGTCCATTCCTCTTTAAGTGGACCGACTACTGAGCTGTTCTTCAAGTTTCTTGGTAAGTCATGTAAATTCTCTTCATGGCTAAGATGGCGAAGTTCTAAGATATCTTGGGGTGCTAAATACATGAGCGAGTGTAGAGTCCTTAGTGCCCATTGAAAGTTTATCTGCTTGTTAATTTTCGCTTTTTTAGCGCAACCAGTTTGTATTTGATCGTAGAAAACCACATGCCAATTTCTACATTTCGGTGAGTCTAGCTCTCTCGAAAAGTACTTCAGACCCTATGTCGTGTACTTTTTCTCGATTTTTTTGTGCAAAGGAATTTGTTCATATCGTGTTAGCACATAATTATGAAACACCCGTTTACCTAAGAGAAGTGTCACACACACACACACACACACACACACAAAGGAATCCACAGGCGGTCAGCAACATCTCTAAAGCAATATTCAAGCCACGAAACGTCTCCTAGCGGGAAGACAGTTCAGTTCTGAAATTTTTGTGACATAAAAAAACATTTTTTCGTCGCCTTTAAACATTCTTAAATTTTGTACTTGTAGTTTCGTTACTCTCTCTCTCTCTCAATCTATCTCTCCCCCCCCCCCCCCTCTCTCTCTCTCTCTCTCTCTCTCTCTCTCTCTCTCTCTCTCTCTCTCTCTCTGCCGGACGGAGTGGTCCAGCTGTTCTATGAGCTACAGTCTGGAACCGCGCGACCGCTACGGTCGCAGGTTCCAATCCTGCCTCGGGCATGGATGTCTGTGATTTCCTTAGGTTAGGTTTAAGTAGTTCTAAGTTCTAGGGGACTGATGACCTCAGACGTTAAGTCCCACAGTGCTCAGAGCCATTTGAATCTCTCTCTCTCTCTCTCTCTCTCTCTCTCTCTGTGTGTGTGTGTGTGTGTGTGTGTGTGTGTGTGTGTTTCATAGACGGTTAACCAAAAAGTAAGATCCGACGGGTCGCAAAATAGAAAGCACTATGAATATCAAAAATGTTTTATTTGAAACAGTTAGCAACGTTTTCCAGTTACATCTCTCCATAGGCGCCGATCCGACTAGTAGCGTTGTACCAACCTTAAACTTTCAGTACCCTCGTTGTAGAAGGCAGCCGCTTGTGCTTTCCGCCAAATTTGTGCGATGGCCTACAGCTCATTGTCTGTGCCAAAATGTTGTCTTCAAAGCTAGACGCTAATTTTAGCAGAGATAAAATAAATGTCGTGTGGCTATGGCCTCTCATCCAGTAGACCGTTCGCCGGGTGTAAGTCTTTCGATTTGACGCCACTTCGGCAACCCAGCCAGGAATCGAGACCAGGCCCTTAGGATTGACATTCTGTCGTGGTGACCACTCAGCTACCGGGGGCGGACGTTAGCAGAGCTAAAACTCAGGGAGAGCCGATTACAGTCTATATTGTACGTGGTCAAACACTTCCCCTCGGAACATGTTCATTGCCCCTATAGAGTGCAGCTGAGAATTGTCTTGAAGAAGAAAACACATGACAGTCATGTTATGTGGGTTGCATGACATCAGGCGAAATCTCTCACCAGGTCTTCATACTTGGCAGGAGACATTATTTGTGTGCTAACTGTGCGCTCAGCACTGAAAGGAGCGACGTGATGCAATCTACGGGCATACTAGAGAGTAGAGACACTGCCCAATATGTCTGTGTAAAGATTCATCGGGTTTTCACTGTAGTTTCCATTTCACGCCCAGTCGGACCTTACTTTCTGAACAGCCCTCGTATGTATGAAAGCAAACACTATTTCACAAAGTTTTTTTTGGGAGTAGAACATCCACAAAGCTTTTATTACTTGTTGTTCAAATTATTCCGGTAATACCGTCGATTTTTTCCTACAGCTTCACTACACAATTTGTTTAGATGTTCAGTTAGTCCACAGTACATTTCAAATCAATACTGTTTCATCATCAGATACCATACGTGGATGAAAACAAATTTAGCACGACGTAATTTCCACATGCTTAATTTGACAATGGCTAATTTCACCATGGCGCCTTCCCGTTCTGTAATTACTGTCGTGGTACTTAGGGCTCTCGATTTCCGGTACATATTTGGATCCATATTAATTTAGGAAATAAATTTCTTGAATGAGTCTGCGATCATTGTGGTTATTTTGTGAAGGAAACAGTCTATATCAGTTAATAAATTACTTGATTTATAACTTCCTTTCGGCTCCTGCCATTATGAGAGGTAACTATCACCAAAGGAATATGAGAACGATGGATGTTCGTTGTCCATTATTGGGATACAAAGGATGAAAACTTAAAAGATTGAAAAAATTTTAAAAGTTCGCTCACCAAGACTTTGAACCTATTGTTTTACAACGCTCCATGTCGAGCAGATGAACATAAGCCTAAGTGGGGTGGCAACTGTCAACTGAACTTTTTTTTACTGTGATACTAATGCTGCTAGAGAGATGGTGTTACCAGAAAGGTGGCGATAGTGTGGGGACTTTATTTCTTTTCATTTTGTTAAATTGTTGCTTATAAAATGACAGTCACTCTTTAAAATTAGAATCATTCAACTTCAAATTGTAAGACACGGTTTAAATGAGTTTATATTAAATAAATTTTGTCTTAACAAGTTGTTGTGATTATAGAAGTTGTATTTGCTCTGTTGGGGTTTAAGTTTTCGTCCTTTGTAGACTGATAAGGTCGAGCAAAATTCACTGACGGGTGAAAGTCAGGGGACATCTCCAAATATCGTGTCGGCCCTCCTTTTGCCCGAAGTAGTGCAGCAACTCGATGTGGCATGGACTCAACAACTCGGTCAAAGTCCCCTGTAGAAATATTGAGCCAGGCTGTCTTTATAGCCATCCATAGTTGCGAAAATGGTGCCAGTGCAGGATTTTTTGCACGAACTGATCTCTCGATTATGTTTCATAAATGTTGGTTGGGATTCATATCGGGCAATCTGGGTGGCCAAACCATTTGCTCGAACTGCTCAGAATGTTCTTCAAAGTAGTCGCTAACAGTTGTTGCCCGGTGACATGGCGCGTTGTCATCCATAAAAGTTCCGTTGTTGTTTGGGAACACGAAGTGCATAAATGACTGCGAATGGTCTCCAGCTAGCTGAACATAACCATTTCCAGTCAATGTTTGGTTGAGCTAGACCAGAGAACGCAGTCCATTCCGCGTAAACACAGCGCACACCATCGTGGAGCCACCAACAGCTTTCACAGTGCCTTGTTGACATCTTGGGTCCATTGCTTCGTATGGTGTGCGCCACACTCGAACCCCACCACCAGCTCTTACCAACTAAAATCCGGACTCATCTAACCAGGCCACGGTTTTTGATTCGTCTAGGGTCCAACCGATAAGATCACGAGGTCAGGTGAGGCGCAACAGGCAAACATACTTGCGTCTGTCGCCTGCTGACATAGCCCATTAACGCCAAATTTCGCTGCACTGTCTTAACAATACGTTCGTCGTACGTCCCACATTGATTTCTGGTTATTTCATGTAGTATTGCTTGTCTGTTAGCACTAACAACTCTATGGCGCTGCTCTCCGTCGTTAAGTGAAGGCCTTCGATCGCTGCGTTGTCGGTGGAGAGAAGTAATGTCTGAAATTTGGCATTCTCGGCAAACTCTTGAATTCCCTAAAGATTTTCGAACTGGAACGTTCCATGCGTCTAACTTCAACTACCATTTCGCGTTCGAAGTCTGTTAATGCCCCTCGTGCGGTCATAGTCACGGTGGAAACCTTTTCACATGAATCACCTGCGTTCAAAAGACAGCTCCGCCAGTGTCCTGCTTTTTTATACCTCGTGTACGCGATGCTTCTGCCACCTGTATATGTGCACTTTCGTCACCTCCGTGAAAAACTGGCCCTGAAAATACTTCAAATGCCTTAATATAAGCAACCCAACTTACACCTACTGCACCTGAGGCGTATGGTGCATGAAATGTTTTGTGTGTCAGAATTGTTTTGTCCACCCTGTATAATAAACAGCTATCACCCTTACGTTCCTCTACTCTTAATTATAGATCTGATGGAGCAGTAGCTGAACGACATAAAAAAATAAAATGCATTACACGATCTGCACGTTTTTATTCAAAAAATTGTTAGCATCTGATGATGCATGGACTGAACCAACTAAGCGAATGTTATTCTGTGAAAACGTCGCCAAAAATCGATAATCATCCTTCTAATCTCCCATGCTGTCTCCGAATCATTAAATTCTATCTCCTGAAATCGTTTAACTGAAGAAGATCGCACAGTTCCGTCTTTTAGGTCGTTTCAGATACACAAGAAGAACAGATAAAGACATTAGCCAGGGCAGGCCCAAAAAAAAGGCACACGAGTGCCAGTGTTTCCAATCCATCAAGTCCCTCCATCCCCTCATTACCCTAAAAACCTAAAATCTCTGCAAACCGAACTCGCACTCTGTCACTCCAAACAGGCAGACGAAATAATTTAGTTGCAGCCTGAAGTAAGCATTGTCTGCCACCTCAAAAGTATTTCGTAATTCATCAGAAAGCTAAGAAGACATTCCACGCCCCCCCCCTCCCCCCCTCCCTCTCCCGCCCTTCCCCCTCACGCCTTTCCTCGCTTGGTCAAGTTCTGTTCCTGGTTTAGCTTAAGACCCTTGTAAAATCGAAAAGGAACTTAAGACCGATGTGAACGATATTATATCTCTTCTACCAGTGGTCTGTCACAGATTTATGATGAAACAGTTCGTCCCATATAATTGGCAAACGATGCACCTCATTCCAGTTTTTAACAAGAGATAAATGCAGATAATAACATACCTACATTACTAACATCATTTTTAAGAAAGACAGCAATCACCCCATCAGTTCCAAAATTCGAAATGAGCTTTTCGTTTAGAAGACAGAGAAGACTCTTGACAGCAGGGCTTATATTTCATGCCACGTTTCGTCACTCCGGAGATGCGATACAAAACCCCACAAAAAACTAGATGAGGGCCAACACTATATCAAGCGATGTAGACGACGGTTCTGGAGACTATTCGACAAACAGAGTTCCCTACATTATTCTGCGCTGGAAAAGTCCCTGAGCTTCAAGCGCTAATAGAAAGCACAGAAGCTGATATCGTTATAGGTACAGAAAGCTGGCTAAAGCCTGAAATAAGTTCTGCAGAAATTTTTACGAAGTCTCAGACGGTGTTCAGGAAAGATAGATTAGGCAGAATCGGTGGTGGAGTGTTGGTGTCTGTCAGTAGTGGTTTATCTTGTAGTGAAGTCGAAGTAGATACTCTGTGCGAATTGGTGTGGGTGGAGGTTATACTTAACAGCCGAATTAAGTTAATAATTGGCTCCTTCTACCGACCCCCAGACTCCGATGATACAGTTGCGGAACAGTTCAGAGAAAGTTTGAGTCTCGTAACAAATAAATACCCCACTCATACGGTTATAGTTGGTGGGGACTTCAACCTACCCTCGGTATGTTGGCAAAAATACTTGTTCAAAACCGGTGGTAGGCACAAAACGTCTTCCGAGATTGTCCTAAATGCATTCTCCGAAAATTATTTAGAGCAGTTAGTCCACGAACCCACGCGAATTGTAAATGGTTGCGAAAACACACTTGACCTCTTGGCCACAAACAATCCAGAGCTGATAGAGAGCATCATGACTGATACAGGGATTAGTGATCACAAGGTCATTGTAGCTAGGCTCAATACCATTTCTTCCAAATCCATCAGAAACAAACGCAAAATAATTTTATTTAAAAAAGCTGATAAAGTACCACTAGAAGCCTTCCTAAAAGACAATTTCCATTCCTTCCGAACTGACTATGCGAATGTAGACGAGATGTGGCTCAAATTCAAAGATATAGTAGCAACAGCAATTGAGATATTCATACCTCATAAATTGGTAAGAGATGGAACGGATCCCCCGTGGTACACAAAAAAGGTCCGAACGCTGTTGCAGAGGCAACGGAAAAAGCATGCGAAGTTCAGAAGAACGCGAAATCCTGAAGATGGGCTAAAATTTACAGACGCGCGAAATTTGGCACGTACTTCGATGCGAGATGCCTTTAATAGGTTCCACAACGAAACATTGTCTCGAAATTTGGTAGAAAATCCGAAGAAATTCTGGTCGTATGTAAAGTACACAAGCGGCAAGACGCAGTCAATACCTTCGCTGCGCAGTGCCGATGGTACTGTTATCGACGACTGCGCCGCTAAAGCGGAGTTATTGAACGCAGTTTTCCGAAATTCCTTCACCAGGGAAGACGAATGGAATATTCCAGAATTTGAAACACGAACATCGGCTAGCATGAGTTTCTTGGAAGTAGATACCTTAGGGGTTGCGAAGCAACTCAAATCGCTTGATACGGGCAAGTCTTCAGGTCCAGATTGTATACCGATTAGGTTCCTTTCAGATTACGCTGATACTATAGCTCCCTACTTAGCACTCATATACAACCGCTCGCTCACCGATAGATCTGTACCTACAGATTGGAAAATTGCGCAGGTCGCACCAGTGTTCAAGAAGGGTAGTAGGAGTAATCCATTTAACTACAGACCTGTATCATTGACGTCGGTTTGCAGTAGGGTTTTGGAGCATATACTGTATTCAAACATTATGAATCACCTCGAAGGGAACGATCTGTTGACACGTAATCAGCATGGCTTCAGAAAACATCGCTCTTGTGCAACGCAGCTAGCTCTTTATTCGCACGAAGTAATGGCCGCTATCGACAGGGGATCTCAAGTTGATTCCGTATTTCTAGATTTCCGGAAAGCTTTTGACACCGTTCCTCACAAGCGACTTCTAATCAAGCTGCGGAGCTATGGGGTATCGTCTCAGTTGTGCGACTGGATTCGTGATTTCCTGTCAGGAAGGTCGCAGTTCGTAGTAATAGACGGCAAATCATCGAGTAAAACTGAAGTGATATCAGGTGTTCCCCAGGGAAGCGTCCTGGGACCTCTACTGTTCCTGATCTATATAAATGACCTGGGTGACAATCTGAGCAGTTCTCTTAGGTTGTTCGCAGATGATGCTGTAATTTACCGTCTAGTAAGGTCATCCGAAGACCAGTATCAGCTGCAAAGCGATTTAGAAAAGATTGCTGTATGGTGTGTCAGGTGGCAGTTGACGCTAAATAACGAAAAGTGTGAGATGATCCACATGAGTTCCAAAAGAAATCCGTTGGAATTCGATTACTCGATAAATAGTACAATTCTCAAGGCTGTCAATTCAACTAAGTACCTGGGTGTTAAAATTACAAACAACTTCAGTTGGAAGGACCACATAGATAATATTGTCGGGAAGGCGAGCCAAAGGTTGCGTTTCATTGGCAGGACACTTAGAAGATGCAACAAGTCCACTAAAGAGACAGCTTACACTACACTCGTTCGTCCTCTGTTAGAATATTGCTGCGCGGTGTGGGATCCTTACCAGGTGGGATTGACGGAGGACATCGAGAGGGTGCAAAGAAGGGCAGCTCGTTTTGTATTTTCGCGTTATAGGGGAGAGAGTGTGGCAGATATGATACACGAGTTGGGATGGAAGTCATTACAGCATAGACGTTTTTCGTCGCGGCGAGACCTTTTTACGAAATTTCAGTCACCAACTTTCTCTTCCGAATGCGAAAATATTTTGTTGAGCCCAACCTACATAGGTAGGAATGATCATCAAAATAAAATAAGAGAAATCAGAGCTCGAACAGAAAGGTTTAGGTGTTCGTTTTTCCCGCTCGCTGTTCGGGAGTGGAATAGTAGAGAGATAGTATGATTGTGGTTCGATGAACCCTCTGCCAAGCACTTAAATGTGAATTGCAGAGTAGTCATGTAGATGTAGATGTAGATGTAGATGATGAAGTACTTCCAGAAACGAAAGGGTCATCAGGTAAACCTCAAAGAAGAGTATATATCGGATGGCTCTGCTGAGAGCCTTGACTTTCCGTTTCTGTGGTGTTTCGGAAGAAATATTCTATTCGGTTTTGTGATGTATTGGGGGTGACAAAAAATAGACTCAAGAAGTGCTATGTATCAATATTCTTCGCTTCGTTTGTCAATAAAATAGCGAGGAAATTTCGTATAAAGACACCTGGATGTCAAAAATAGTTCAAATGGTTCTGAGCACTATGGGACTTAACATTTGAGGCCATCAGTCCCCTAGAACTAAGAACTACTTAAACATAACTAACCTAAGGACATCACACACATCCATACCCGAGGCAGTATTCGAACCTGCGACCGTAGCGGTCGCGCGGTTGTAGACTGAAGCGCTTCTCGGCCACATCGGCCGGCACATGGACGCCGCAGTTAACAAAATGGTTATTTGCATGTATATTGTAGTTGTCTCCAATATTATATAGGATTCCTACGAGTCGCTTTGTCATGCCACAGTATAACACAAAAACGAAAAAATCCTATTTTATGAACGCTAATAACCAACTCCATAGCCGAAGATGCTATGATCAGGAATTGGAGTGGTGGCGTAGAAGATCAGGTACTACGCCATATGTTGCGGATTCAGCAGAAGTTATCCAACAGCGCCACTTGGAGTAGCCGCAGTAACAAAGTTGTCCATTGTACTTTGTGGAAGTAACCAATACCAAGTTTTAAGCCGTTCTTAGTGCTTCTAATTACTTGACTTGTTTTTGTCTTTGCATGAACAAGGTTTACGTATAACAACCACCAGTAAATATGGCTAGGGATTGTGGTCGTTGAGAGATCTTAATGAACGAGTTGGCTGTTGTTCACGATCAGCTAAAAACTGCCTTGGCAGCTATCGACCGACTTTGTGGGGCACTGCGGACTGCGCGTGTGGTGAAATGTCAGGACGGTTTTCTGACGTCTTAAACGCTTCATGGAGCTGGAAAAAGTTTCCCCCGATACCGTCATGACTCGCAGAAAATCCCGACCTAATACAATGTGGTCATCTAGTAGTGCCAAGATCTGAAGCTGTTCCACGGATAAAGCTGTGACTTGCTAATGGCCGTACTTATAACCCTAGATGTGAGCCAGTGCCTTCCGCTGATAATGGGATAGCGTCAGCGGGCCTTGTCTCTCCTGGTGAAGCGGCACTCTCACCTCCTTTGTTGAGGTCCTGGCAACAACAGCGTGGAAAAACGGGTTGTACGCCCCTGTTGCAGAAACTGTGTCACGGGAGGCCTGCCACGGTGACGTTACTATATAAAGACGAGTAAACTGGGTGCCAGCCACAGGATTCGCCCCCTCATAATCGTCATCAACAGCAACCAGTGAAACCAGAAACTATGTGCACTCATCGCAGTCATCCACACAAGGCATTGACATTTAGTCACTTATCATTCAAGCTGCAAAAATGATGTAAACTAGAGAGTCTTGTACCGGGCCGTTAGCCACAAGAATAAGTAAATAGAAAAATGATGGAAGTCGGTAAACTATATTTCCCCGACTAATGCATCTGACCCATGCAGAGAAGGGAAGTGTGACGCTAAAATAAGTTGGACCTCTCCAGTCGTCAAATCGTCAAGGACTTAGAACATTCAAGTTGTGTTATCGCAAGTTTTTTTTCCGGCAGTTGAATGAACGCTCAAACAATTAAATCTGAGCTGAACAAGAGAGAGAAATTGTGTATGTCCTCTTAAACAGTGATTATTTTCATTATAATAGTCATCATCAGACGTGCAAAATAAACGACGGCAGCAGATGAATGCTTGGAATTTAAGAAATGCCTACACGATCTACCTTACAACGACGTCCATAGAAAGGAAAGAAAGGTTCCCTTACTTTCCGAAACAGGTAAATGATATTGAGCGACGTAAAGAAGATTTATTTAGATTTCGGTATTAGCCTACTGGTACAATGATACGTACAAACGACTCGGTGCTAACAGGCAAACTGGGCGAGGTGGCACACTGGTTATGGCAACGCTATCAGACGCCGGGGAGGCGGTTCAAATTCTCGTCCGAAGATTCTGAATGAGGTTTGCGTATCCTCCGAAAACCAGTCTGTGTGTTCAGACCCTAATGACTTCATTGTCGACGGGACGTTAAGTCCTAATCTTCGTTCCTGACTGAGCTGAAATTATTAGGCGCAAGTATTACTATCTGGCGATCGCTCTGCACCAGCTAGATTGAATCTGGAATGTACAAATACCAGGAAGACATCTGCTACTTACATAGGTCCACTGGAATCAGAATTGATTCAGGTGCATAAGGAGTTTGATGATACCCTACTTGGATGAATAACAACTTTGTACTAAGTGAGCGGAATAATTCTGTACGGAAATAGTGGGCTCAATTTCAATTGACAACTTGCACAACCTGATTCACTCAGTACCGAGGAGCATCTTCCATGTGATTAAGCACAGTGAAGGTTCAACTGAATGGTGGAACCCAAATGTGAAAGATATATTTATTGTTTTTATTTTACTTTATTCTTTGCAGTACAGTGATGCACTTATACCAATTTACTTTCGAGAAACATTTTTCGTTCATTTTCACGTCTTGTCGCGTACACCGGCCTTCACACGATCAATATTCATTGCGCAATTCTGAGTATTGCACAGTAATATTAACCGTCCGAGAGCGTCATTGACGATTTGCACAATATATTTAAATGTTGCTGCATCAATCCAAAATAAAGTGGAGCAATGGATTCTGGTGAGCTTTAAAAATATTGGCGCTCCCTCAGTATCTAGTACCGTGTAAGGGTGGTACAGCGCAAAAAACGGCAGTTCCTGCGGAGACCGGGTGAAATTCAGTTCACTCCGAAAGAATTTCCGCAAAGAACATGTAAAAGTAAATGACAAAAGATCAGGGAGTGTGCTGGAGAATTAGAGCACCACGCAGCACTTTGAGAACTGACTGTTTAGGAGACGCCAGATACCTCCTCGTCCACAACAGCATAGGAAATGGAAGATCCTGATGTTATGACAATAAGCAGCAATGCTTATTTTACTTGTAGCAGTTTTCAGAGTTGACAAATAAGATCTGGTCAGATTTTTAGTACGCATATATGTTTCTTTTTCCATGCAAGTGTTATCTGACCACCAACAAGAGAGCAGGTAAGTTTTCAATCAGTCGTCACTAAATAATGGTTTTCTTTGGTTTGCAACGTTATGAGAGTAGAAACATGCGTAGGAAACAGCACATGTACACGATAAATCACGCAGTTCAGTTGTTTAATTAGTAATTAGTTGTCGTTCTGGTTTACGAATCTGTGCTGCAGTGAATGAGCGTGTGGTCCATTGAAATATTTACTTGAAGGTTTTCGCACTTACTTCGTCCGTTATACGTAATTTCTACTTGTGTTGCGTAAGACGAACAAGTCAGTCGTAGTGCAAACGAATTCCAAGTCTTCAACTACAGACGTGTTCGCTACGAAGGCAGAGTTCCAACAGCCGCGTCCCCGAGCATAAATATTGCGCCGTTCTTGGGCTCGCACCCATGCGCAATAGTTTGACACAATATTATTGTGCAATAAGTATTGAGCGTATGAGGGCCCCTTAAGAGATGTGTATTGAATTATATTCCTAGCGACCATATAACGAGTCAGAGGAAAGAACCAGGTAAGTCACTTTCCCCCAAAACTGAGTTATTGCTACAGCTCAATTCAGACTGATCACACGCAGATGTTCGCAGGCTAAAATTGGGAAAACACAAAGCGAGAGCTACTAGCGTCCAATGTTTTGCTGTAAGGAGAAAGAACCAGGTAAGCCATTTTCTCAGGGGAAAGAAGCAAGCAAGTCAGTGGAGACTTGTCCGGCCACGAGAAGGCAGCGCAAACAGAATTATTTTGCATTCTTCCCCCCACCCCCGCACCCCAGTAAACTGGAGGCAAGGGAAAATAGAAATAAGGGGAGTATCTGCACAGAGTTTGCAAAAATGTATGCCTGCGTAATGTAGCAACCAGAGACTTTTACTTTAAGCGACAACTTTACAAATTTCGTTCAGTATCCATGTCCTTGTGACAGGTGAATCCTTTTTTTTTATGTTTGTGCTGAATGCACCAAGAGGGAGGGCGCAAATGAAGTGACGTCATTCCGTTTTCACTTCATCACTCGTGCCTTGAATGGGGACATTGGAAAGCTCTGTAAAGGATGTCCCGCGAGGAACGGTCAATGTTCAGGGATCAGACAGGAGCGATCATTCGAGGCAAATGAGGCTAGTGGGCGTGGCCTTTAAAGCGCAGACCTTAAGGCTCGATAACTGTGAGTATTTCTTCACCTTCGAAATTGTGAAACAAATATCTTCTACTGCAAGCTCTCTGCTTTCCATGTTTTGGGATTAAGTAATATGGACCAAAACAAGAAAAAATATCGTTTCATCCGTTTTCCATCGTTCCTTAGTTGCTTCAAAATTCTTGGAAGTGTATTTACTTGCAACGGCCACTTCAAATGGTTGAAATGGCTCTGAGCACTATGGGACTTTACATCTACGGTCATCAGCCCCTAGAACTTAGAACTACTTAAACCTAACTAACCTAAGGACAACACACAACACCCAGCCATCACGAGGCAGAGAAAATCCTTGACCCCGCCGGGAATCGAACCCGGGAACCCGGGCGCGGGAAGCGAGAACGCTACCGCACGACCACGAGATGCGGGCAACGGCCACTTACATGAAGAAAATATTGTCCAGCAAAGATGGGCTAAATGCACATCTTAAGAGCTATCAAGACATATTCGGTAGAATAGGTGTTTTTCACAGTTGCGAAGTTGGAAAAATGCCCCTAGCTCTAATGGTATACAGTTTAGACCCAACGTTTATTGGATTTTTTTTGCTAAGAATGACCGCTCCTATTATACCCCCGAATACTGCCTGTTCCTCCTGGGACGTACTGTAAGTATATTTTGTGATTCCGCTGGTGGTCAAAATAAAAACTTCTCCGTCATCCTCTTCCTTCGTTACGTAACTCTCAAATTACTAGCCTGAAGAAGATGAAAATAACGTTCCCTGTGCGTGGTCATGGAAACACTTGAAGATTTCAAAGAAACGATAGAAGCATCCAGGTGTGGGCCACCTTCTTACACTGTGAACAGTGTTAATCAAGACACGGAAAACGCTCTTTGACTCAAAGTACGCTGCAAAATGCCCTTTCAAAACACAGGAAATTAAGATAATATAATCTGAATCCAGCTACTACGGAATGCTATAATACTAAACATTTATGACAAGGAATGCAGAATGGCAATATAAGGACACCCTAACGATATTAACCTTATGGATGGGCTGTTTGAACTGTCCACATCTGCATGCAATTGTATTTTTAGGTTCATGATTCCTTACTTGCCAAGTGTACAATAGCTTGGCAGTTACGTTTGCTGCAATATAACTCAAACAATTCTATTCTTTATTCTAGATCTCCTTCCAATTTCCAGGCAAAAATATAAAGAACTGCAAAGCCTGATTAAGTTTTTGCCGTCCTGGAACTGTGAATTTTTTCAGTCCGATGCCTCACAGCTAAATATACGTGAATATGAGTATTGCCGCTGTATTATCACAACCAGAAATTCGTTTAGTCGCGATTATTACGAAATTATTCCGTCTTTATTGCTTAACTGTTTCTTTCCTCTTACAGAGTGACGTTTGAGAGCATTTTGGGGAATGATTTCATTCTAGGAACACACCTGGTGGAAATAACGCTATTTCCACATTCGTTGCACCCTAAGATGTGTAATTTATGAAATAAAAAGTATTGTATGTTGCTATGTATTGATGTAATCACAGTTCAAACATTAAATCGCTTTTTCTCGAGTTTCGTAAAAAATGACTTACCTGGAGATTCTTTCCTCTGGCTCCTCATATGCAATAATTGACAGAAATACGATACATCAACAGGGAACCCAAGTGTTTCCACAAAAATCTCTCCCACTCTTTATTGGCGAACAATGGAAGTAATTAAGATTTTTTGCCTGTTACTGGTGAACATAAATCTGCTCAGACGATAGTCTATCTACCTGTTAAGGTAGTGGATCCATGTAGTGTACACAGGGTATAAACGAAAGGGGAGAGTAGAACACAACGGGACGAGAAAATAGTCCCGCTGCACATAGGTCCGGAAACCAAGTTTTTTCCCGATAGGGCGTATAACGACTGAGTACATGAACATCTTATAACTACAGACGTTAAAGTAATCTCTGGCGTGCCACAGGGGAGTGTTATGGGACCATTGCTTTTCACAATATATATAAATGACCTAGTAGATAGTATCGGAGGTTCCATGCGGCTTTTCGCAGATGATGCTGTAGTATACATAGAAGTTGCAGCATTAGAAAATTGCAGCGAAATGCAGGAAGATCTACAGCGTAAGGCACTTGGTGCAGGGAGTGACAACTGACCCTTAACATAGACAAATGTAATGTATTGCGAATACATAGAAAGAAGGATCCTTTATTGTATGATTATATGATAGCGGAACAAACACTGGTAGCAGTTACTTCTGTAAAATATCTGGGAGTATGCGTACGGAAGTGGAATGATCATATAAAATTAATTGTTGGTAAGGCGGGTACTAGGTTGAGATTCATTGGGAGAGTCCTTAGAAAATGTAGTCCACCAACATAGGAGATGGCTTACAAAACACTCTTTCGACCTATACTTGAGTACTGCTCATCAGTGTGGGATCCGTACCAGGTCGGATTGACAGAGGAGATAGAGAAGATCCAAAGAAGAGCGGCGCGTTTCGTCACAGGGTTATTTGGTAAGCATGATAGCGTTACGGAGATGTTTAGCAAACTCAAGTGGCAGACTCTGCAAGAGAGGCGCTCTGCAACGCGGTGTAGCTTGCTGTCCATGTTTCGAGAGGGTGCGTTTCTGGATGAGGTATCGAATATATTGCTTCCCACTTCTTATACCTGCCGAGGAGATCACGAATGCAAAATTACAGAGAGTCGAGCGCGCACGGAGGCTTTCCGGCGACTGGAAAAGGAAAGGGAGGTAATGACAGTGGCACGTAAAGTGCCCTCCGCCACACACCGTTGGGTGGCTTGCGGAGTATAAATGTAGACGTAGATGTAGAATACCCGCGGATTCAAACCGCAGGTACGCACTTGAGATAAACACATTACAACAAGTGTTCATGTGAAGATAGGCTTCGGCACATCTCAGTCATGCTAGTATACGTTCAAAAGTCCCAGGCGTGTACCGAAAGCTCTGACAACTACCTACAACGCGCTCTCGGAGTTCACAGGCATTACTAACAACAGTCGAATACACCAAAGCCCTTTAGATATCCGCAAACAAACAAAAAATCCAACTGGTTCACGATTCCGGACCTATGTTTATTATTTGTTTGTTGCAGTGTCGTCTACTCGTCCATTTCGTGTGAACCGAATAGTAAACACCCAGCATAGTCCCTCTACGAGAAACCACCGATAAGCAGTCCCAGGGAAGTCACGTGGAACGCAACCATTGCTGTCGGAGCGAAATTTGCAAACTCACATAAATACATTGCAGAGGCACGACAGTGTTGAAAGAATAAGAGATGAGCGAACTGCAGAGCTACTGGTTGCTGCGAACGCGGCACGCAGAGGCGGCGGCCGGGATGAACTCACCTGCCCGGTGCTGTGCGGGAAGACGACGAAGGACTGCCCATGCGGCCGGCCGCCTCTCCCTTAAGAAGGAGCCGCTGCCCCCACCACCCGAACCCCAAGCAAGCGCGCCTGTTCCACACCCACATCTGCATCTGCTCTTACCGTAGCACGCTTCATTGCGTGCCAGCAACTCCGCAAGTATATGCGACCACGCGACTTTTCATTTGAAATATTTTTACTCTGGAGCAGTGTCAGTATAAGGAAAGGATGGGAAAAACCGACCAGTTAAAACCGATACCTGTATTTTAGTTCTGAATTTTTCTGTATTTGTTTGCTCTCGGCTATAATAGCTGTTCTTTATGTTGTACTAACAGCCGGGTATGAAAACTGAAGCGTCAATTAGCCATCACGGCAATGTTAAAAATTTTATTTTTTAAATAACCTTAAAAAAAGAGTAAACATTATTTGTAAAATTTCCATTGCTTTGAAACATTTCAGTTTTGAAGAAAATGAGAAAAGCGGCCTGTGCTGTTTTAATAATAATGACGACAGTAGAGACCAATACACATATGGCGTAAAACTGGTACAGCACTGCTGAGACAGTAACCTACCTGTTACCAAGTGGCGTGGCCTGTTACCTGGTACGCGTGTACTTGAAGCGTGCAAAACTTGTCGTACATGGTGTATTTGGTAGTTTCCCACTGTTGTCGTTGGACATCATTTGCATTACAAACTGATGTACACTACTGACCATTAAAATTGCTACACCAAGAAGAAATGCAGATGATAAACGGGTATTCATTGGACAAATATATTATACTAGAACTGACATGTGATTACATTTTCACGCAATTCGGGTGCATAGAACCTGAGAAATCAGAACCCAGAACAACCACCTCTGGCCGTAATAAAGGCCTTGGTACGCCTGGGCATTGAGTCAAACAGAGCTTGGACGATACAGCTGCCCATGCAGCTTCGACACGATACCACAGTTCATCAAGAGTAGTGACTGGCCTATTGTTACGAGCCAGTTGCTCGGTCACCACTGACCAGACGTTTTCAATTGGTCAGACATCTGGAGAATGTGCTGGCCAGGGCAGCAATCGAACATTTTCTGTATCCAAAAAGGCCCATACAGGATCTGCAACATGCGGTAATGCATTATCCTGCAGAAATGTAGGGTTTCGCAGGGCTCGAATAAAGGGTAGAGTCACGGGTCGTAACACACCTGAAATGTAACATCCGCTGTTCAGAATGCCGTCAATGCGAACAAGAGGTGACCGAGACGTGTAACCAGTGGCACCCCATACCATCACGCCGGGTTATACGCCAGTATGGCGATGACGAATACGCGCTTCCAATGTGCGATCATAGCGATGTTGCCAAACACGGATGCGTCCATCATGATGCTGTAAACAGAACCTGGATTCATCCGAAAAAATGACGTTTTGCCATTCGTACACCCAGGTTCGTCATTGAGTACACTATCGCAGGCGCTCCTATCTGTGATCAAGCGTTAAGGGTACCGGCAGCCATGGTCTCCGAGCTGATAGTCCATGCTGCTGCAAACGTCGTCGAACTGTTCGTGCAAATGGTTGTTGTCTTGCGAACGGCCCCATCTGTTGACTCAGGGATCGTGACGTGGCTACACTATCCGTTACAGCCATGCGGATAAGATGCCTGTCACCTCGACTGCTAGTGATTCGAGGCCGTTGGGATCGAGCACGGCGTTCCGTATTACCCTCCTGAACCCACCGATTCCACATTCTGCTAACAGTCATTGGATCTCGACCAACGCGAGCAGCAATGTCGCGAATGATAAACCACAATCGTGATAGGCCACAATCCGATCTTTATCAAAGTCGGAAACGTGATGGTACGCATTTCTCCTCCTTAGACGAGGCATCACAACAACGTTTCACCAGGCAACGCTGGTCAACTGCTGTTTCTGTATGAGAAATCGGTTGGAAACTTTCCTTATGTCAGCACGTTATAGGTGTCGCCACCGGCGCCAACCTTGTGTGAATGCTCTGAAAAGCTAATCATTTGCGTATGACAGCATTCTCTTCCCGTCAGTTAAATTTCGCGCCTGTAGCAAATCATCTTCGTGGTGTAACAATTTTAATGAACGGTAGTGTAATAGGCTACTTTTGGCCCTGCAGCCATCATATTCGGCTACAAGAAACTTTTTTAGAACACGTAAGAAGGCAGTACGGTTCGCCTAGATTGTGGTCCTTCTCCGTGACTGGCTGCTGCGTTCGGAAGTTGTGCGCCAAAATAGTAATCTTCTATTATTAGTTTTTGAAAAAATAAACAGTGTATTTACTTGAATTTCAAATTAAAGCATCTCTCAATAGCGTGCTATCATTCCATCATGTCACAAGTATTGATAACCTGCAGAATAATAAACTGCGAAACGAAAAGGCACTTCGGCGATCTTCGGATCGCACCTAACTAGGATGGCGGGCGGTTTGGTTGTAAGATCAGAGCAGTTTCGACAGTCTCGAAGGACGGACATGTTGTCCGCCGCGGTATCAGTTAAGACTTAGCAATATCTAGTGTGTAAATCAGAGTGGTTCGGCAGTGTCGGAAGACAGACATGTAGTCTGCCGTGGTCAGTACTAGTTATGACTTTATTAGTTATATATGATTAACTGGACGTATAGTTGAGAATAGTGTAATAGTAATTGCGGAAATATGCAGTTCATTAATTTGTTCAAGAATAAAAATAGCTTGTGACTCTAAAAAGGAACTTAATCGTGTTCTGCCAATAAAAAGCTAGTGGCATCCTGTACAAACAAACAGATTGGGAATGTAATCATTTCTGAAACAACAGTTTCTCGCTAAGACTTTCTTACAACCTCAAGATTACGGATTCACGACCTAGGTGCTGTTTTCTGCGCAGGGTATAACAACTATAGAAGACTGCAGATTGGTGAACATTTGGTAGAACTTGTGCATTCCACTCAGGGCGGTGGAGGCAAATAAGCACCTCGCGTGCACTGCAATTTTAGCACCAATGATATCAGTTACAAGTCATCTGGGGTAACACAGAGGAGGTATGAAGAAGAGAAATATTTTTGAGGGAAGAAGTTGATCATATACTCCTAAATATCACCCTCACTTCTTCCTCACTCTCTCTTTTTCAACTTGCCGTAATGGCACCATCCCCTGTCTGGAAGTATTTTATGAGGTGCTGTTATCAGTAAAGTACAATGCCCTATTTGCTTTAAAAGACAAAGATGGGCATGAGTCACAACAAACTTGTGACATCATATAACTTAAAACTTAACATTTCATACATAGTATACTATAAAAACAGAAATTACCCGATCTAATGCCTGTGTCTACATTAACATGCCTGTATCTGTCTGCAGCTTTTCAAAATCGACAAGCAACAAGAAAATTATAATTCTTGAACCTTAGTTTTTATTCTTTCGCACTGATTACTCGTTTTGTTGAAATTAGTGCTATGGTCCTCGATTACATTATTTTTGGGCAGAGTTTCAAAACATTAGAATCAGTAGGAGAAAACTGGTAATTTTTTGATGGTATTCAACCACTTATCACTCTACAAAAAGGTAGCCAGTGGTGGACGGACTAAATTTTCTTTTATTTGCCTGTTTAATTTAACGTTTTGGTTCTGTTTGTCTTGAAACTGAGGGAGACAAAATTTTTCAGTCGTTCTTGATTTCTAAATTTATTACAGGAAATAATAGGGATAAAACCCGGTTATTTCAGAAACCGGTTATTTTGAATGTTTTTAATACAGGTTGAACGTATTACTGAAAATCTGTTGTTTCAGCGATAATAGCCTTCGCTAGTATAATGACGCATCGTGCGCCTGTCCGGTACTAAATAATTTTAATTTTTTTAAGCCCTTAACTGACATGCAACGCTCTCGTGAACCGGCACCATTTTCTTATTGCTTCCTTTTTGAAGTACTCAAGCTAAAACTTCTGTCTCCTACCCCGTTTGAGTGTGGAGACCGTGCACTGAAGGGCTTGTGTTTCTTCATTCGCAAATTTCTTCATTTTTGTCTGATATTTCCAACAATGGCCGGTGAGACCGCGGCATAGTATTTACGTAACTTTTTGTTGGTGGTTTTGTGTTCTATACATACTGATAGAAAAAAAAATCGCCACACCAAGAATATGTTGTGTGACATAACCGAAAGTTGATACTAGTGTTTGTGTTACTACTTCTGAAAGATAATGTCTTTTCAGAATTCGTCCCAGTCGCAGAAGTATCGCCACTATGAAGATGAAAATCAGGTTTGCTTCCAATACACGCTGTGACGCTCCTGAGCATTAGTTACTTTTCAGATTGGATGTGATGTGTTGATGCTAGCCAGGAATACCTTTAAGGTGACAAAGGCGCCATTATCAGCACCTCACTTTGAACGAAGTCGTACAATAGGGCTACGAGAAGCTGGCTGGTCCTTCTGCGATACTGGGGAAAGACTTGGCATGGACGTAGCCACTGTACATGACATCTGGCAGCAGTCATCACAAGAATGTACAGTCACATGAAGACTGGACTCCAGATGGCCATGTGGCACTTCCAACAGGGAAGTCTATAGCTCGGGTCATCATGCTGCATCCGCAGCAACAGTTTAGCAGCAGGTGACACCACAGTGACATAACGAACTGATACAAATTGGTTACTCCAAGGAGAACTCCGAGCCAGGTGTCCTGTAGTGTACATTCTATCAATCCCAATCCAAGTGCGACTTCAGTGGTATCGAGTAAGAGCTCTTTGTGTTCCGGCGAAACATCAAGTGCCAGCATGTCGACTTGGAATGATACAGCAGAGAAGGCTGTGAGACGACGTCAGCCACCACGACAGGAGTGGCCCATATACAAAGACAATATAAGCGCCACTCTAGCTAGCTACGGCCACATTAGAAGGTCCTCATTAGAAGACAAGCCGTGACTTGTCAACAGCATTATTCGCTTGCACAGAAGTTGTATATATTGAAGTTTTTGTGTAATAAATTCAATTAATACTGCCTGAAGTGTTGTCTAGACATCTGAGAAAACAGCTTCCCAGCACCTTATATTAGACAAGTGGGCTGGACACTACACTTTGGGTGGCAGGGTGGAGGCCTGTTGTGTTTTCAAATAAAAGCGGTTTCTGCCTCAGTGCCATTGATGGTCATTTGTTGGCTAGAAGAAGGCCAGTTTAGGGCCTCCAGCCAACCTGTATGCATGCCAAACAGTCTAGACGTATACCTGGAGTTATGGTCTTGGGTGCGATTTCATAAGACTGCATAAGCCTGACTACAAATCTGATGATTTGGACAGCTGTGTTTCCATTTATAAACAGCATTCCAGAGGGTGTTTGCCAACAGGATAACTCTTGCCCACATACCACTATTGTAACCTAACATGCTCTACAGTGTGTCAACATGTTGTCTTGGCCTTGATCACCATATCTGTCTCCAATCAAACACATGAGAGACATCATCAGGCAACAAGTCCAGCATGAGATTTTCACTCTGCAGCAGAATGTGTGCTGATATGAAACTTGCTGGCAGATTAAAACTGTGCCAGACTGAGACTTGAACTTGGGACCTTTGCCTTTTGCGGGCAAGTGCTCTACCATCTGAGCTACCCAAGCATGATTCACACCCTGTTCTTACAGCTTCACTTCTGCCAGTACCTAGCCTCCTACCTTCCATACTTTACAGAAGCTTTCCTGTGAGGAGTGCATTGCACTAGTTGCCTAATTTAGACACCATTCAGTATACAATCTGTCAACTAACCTGAAACCTCCTGAAAGTAATGTCTGTAATAAGGTAGGCCTACATTGTCCAAGGTATTTGAAGAATTATTTTCATATAATTTTGAGGTACCAGATTTTTCAATGATTTGGATAGTCTATGAAGTTATTTATTAATTTAGGCAAGACTGAAGGTATTTGCTTTGTTCTGTTTCTCTGCTTTGGAGTTTACTATCTTCTAGTGTGCATTTGTTTTGAGATATTTCAATTAAGATATTATTGGCTCTCCTCTTTGCTACTTGCATTTTCAGCACATATACAGAAAGGTCAGAAACAATCTGAAAGGCTCACAAGGCTGTTGCAGGAGAGGCTGTACTGAGATATAACTGTTATGAAAAACGATTGATACAGTGTACCATTTATGAATTATTTAGCACTATAGTTAGCCAATCAGGTCAATGCACCCATAAATTCAAGCAACCTGCCACAGACAGTGTTGCCATAGTTGTTCTTCATTTGGTCATCCAGACTGAACAAACATACCTTTTGCTCACCTGTCTTAAATTTATCATTTCTGAAAAAGGTACATTTTAAATAGTAATGAGCTCCTGAACAGGTGTTAACTTGTGGACACATGGGTGTTTGAATTTTTGTGCACAATGAACTGACTGGCTCACTTCAACACTAAATAACTTCAGAAATGTTGCTATGTACTGATTTTTTCCCTGCACAATTATCTCTCAGCACAACTTCCCCTACGACATGCTTAGAAGCATTTCACATTATTTCTGACCACTAAGAACAACCAATTTTATTCAATTTGCCTCTCTGGTGTTGTGTGCAAGTACTAGACTACCAACAGCATCAGGAGGTTCTGGGGTAGGGAGGTAACTACCCTTTTAGTTACATGTAGACATTAAGTTAGAGTATTAATAAAGATATCAAAAGCATTGGCAACTTTGTCACAGTTACCCAGACTTTACCACTCAGCTTTGGATACATTGTGCCTTAAATGTGTGTGATCTACTTTTAACACTCTGAGCTTCTTAACATAGATGGATTGCTGTACACTATAACTAACAATTTTAGTAGTCATCCACAAGTCCAGAAAATTTTTTAGCATTGGATTTATCAGAGCATAATCTAATTCATTTTCATCTAGAGTGGTATTTATATCACCCACGGATGCATCTCATCTTGGATGTTCATTAATACAACACATATTGGCAGTTTGTAAACAATTCAAAACACAAGTGACAGTTTGTTTTACATCTAATGTCTACATTGATGTTATCAATAAACATAAGTTTGAAGTTGTCGTACTTCATTTTCAGATAATTAGTGAGATTCCAGATCAAAAAATTTTCAGTAAATGGAATAGTGTCAGATTGTGGATTACAGAAGATATAAGCAAGTATTAGATTAATACTACAGAAAGATACAGCTGCAATTTCAAAACTTTTCTCTTGAGAAAACATTTCAACATTTAGTGTGTCATAGGTAATGCTAAGCAATTTATTTATGAAGACAGATAATCCTTCATGGAAAATTTTAGTCCTAATGAAAGTACTTACTGAAGAAATGCACCATGGATCTGGATTGATGATAAAGAGTGAGAATGATTTTAATGTAATAAAAGAGGCTCTAATAAATTCCAATATTCTGCATCCATCATTCTGATTTGAATAAAATGTTCCTGTTTAGTTACAAGCACATAATAAGTACAAAAGAAAATAAGAAAAATGAGTTTGTAGTAGCTAGTTGCACCTTACCTGAGTACAAACGCTCCTACTCTGCTACTGAACTAAAAACTTTAGCAGTAGTTTGGGCACATAGAAAATTCATCTATTACATGGAAAGAAAATTATAATCTATTTTGCCCATCATGCAAGTTACTACACTCATATATAGCATGCTCATCCTTACTTCTTCAAGAGCACAATTTTTAGATCATTTACATATCTAGAAGAGACATTGTAGCAGCTACACAGTCACAGTTACTACAAAGTTTGTCCAAATACTGAGCTAAATGAACAAACAACTGATTAGTAAGCACTGCCAATGAAACATTTATCATCATCAGTATTGCTTAGATATGTGAACTCCAGGTAGTTAGATCAACAATGTAGGAAAAGATAGTTTGCCACTTACTGTAATGAAGACAAACCAAGTTGCAGGTAGCCACAATTAAAAGGCAATCACATATAGCTTTCGCCCACAGCCTTCATCAGTAAAAGTCATGCACAAATGACCTCCAACTCCAGCACCACACGTCAGAATGCAACAAACATAGGATGATAGGATGCAAGCAGAAAGCCGGATGGGGTGGGGAAGGGGAAGGAGAAGGAATAGTAGTGTATGGGTGGTGAGAGAGACAAATACTGTCTGGTGAGATGTGGAGGTTCTAGACTGCCAACAGCGGCAGCATCAGAAGGCTGTGGGGTATGAAGGTGGGGAAAAAAGGAGCAGAAAAGGGGAGGAGCAGGGAAAGATGGATGGTTGCATTGGCAGAGGGGTACAAATAAATGGTGTGAGATGATAATGTGAAGGAGATGATACGACGGACGGGGTGGAAACTGTTGTGTGGAGGGTATGGGGACAATATGTTACTGTAGATTGATGCTGGGATAATTATGGGAGCGGAGAATGTATTGAAAGGATAACTCACATCTGCACAGTTCAGAAAAGCTGGTGATGGAGGAAAGGGTCCAGATGGCTTGGGAAGTGAAGCAGCCATTGAAATCAAGTGTGTTACGTTCAGCTGCATGTTGTGCTACAGGGTGGTCCGCTTTGCTCTAGGCCACAGTTTGGAAGTGGCTGTTCATCCTGCCAGACAGCTGGTTGAAAGTCATACGAATATAAAAAGCTGTGGAATCATTGCAACAGGGCTGGCAAATGACATGGCTGCTTTCACAAGTGGCATGGCCTTTGATGATGGGATAGGATAAGCCTGTGACAGGACTGGAATAGAAATTACTGGGTGGGTGAATTGGGCAGGTTTTGCACCTGGCTCTTACACAGGAATATGGTACTTGTGGCAATGGTCTGCAACAGAGAGTGGCATAGGGATGACCTAGGATGTTGCGTAGGTTGTGTGGGCAATGAAACACCACTTTAGGAGGGGTGGGAAGTATTTGGGTAGGACATCCATCATTTTAGGGCACAATAATAGGCAATTAAAGCCTCATAGGTATTGTTGGTGATTGGTGGGTTTAATGTGGACAGAGGTGTGGATGGAACCATCTAAGAGGAGGAGGTCCACATCTGCGAAAGTGGAACACTGGTTTGAGGAAGACTACGTGAAGCAGATGGGAGAGAAGGTATTGAGATTGTGAAGGAATGAAGATCAGGTGTCTTGGCCTGAGTCCAGATCATAAAGATATCATCAATGAGCCTGAACACCCAAATTTATCCATGTTGGACTAGTTAAAGATCTACTTTCCTTACCCCAATCCCTGCTATGGAGCACATCTTTGCCACCAATCCCTCAAACCAAAGCCACCCTAATTCCAACATCGAACACTGCCTCTTCCAGTTCATACCACCATCCGACCATTAATCTGCCCCCCTTGCATCCAGCCAGCCACTGGCAACCTTTGAGGAATTCCTTACCTCTAACGTAGCCCAGGTCTCTTCCTCAGAATGCCAACCTTTCTTCAGAACATCAACCTTTCAGTAGAAGAAAGAACAGCCATACAAAACCTCAAAACAAAACTTCACCTAATCATCCCACCTGCAGACAAAGGTTCCACCACTGTTGTTATGAATTACAGTAACTACCTGGCAGAAAGATTCGGTCAATTATTTGACTCACTCATCTACAAATTCTACCAGAGTAATCCCATCCCAGAAGTCCAACACAAACTCTAATCCTTGCTTAAAGCCTTAGGCCCTTCCCAGAACATCTGCCCTGAATCTATTTCCCTCCTCACTCTTATAACACCCAGCACACTCATCTTCTACATACTCCCAAAATCCACAAAACTGACAATGCTGGACCCCCCTTTGTGGCTGGTTATTGTGCCCCACTGAAAGAATTTTGGTCCTCATTCACCAACACCTCCAAGCAATTGCCTGTAATCTTGCCTCGCATGTCAAAGACAAGAACCTCTTCCTTCACCAACTCTCCTCTGTCACCACCCTTTTACCTACTTGTCACTGTTGATGCCACATTCCCCTACACCAACATCTTTCATGCTCATGGTCTCACCACTATTGAACACTACCTTTTCCAATGTCCATCACTCCAGACCCACTACCTCATACCTCTTACACCTTATTAACTTTATCCTAACCCATAGATACTTCTCGTTTGGAAAGAAGGCATATAAACAAATCTGTGGCACAGTCATGGGTACCTGCATGGTACCTCCCTATGCTAACCTTTGAATGGGCCACGTAGAAGAAACGTTCTTAGCCTCCAAAAACACTAAAACCAAGTTTGGTCCAGGTTCATTGATGATATCTTCACGATCTGGACTCAAGGCCAATACACGTAATCTTCATTCCTTCACAACTTCAACATCTTCTCTGCCATCTGCTTCACATAGTCTTTCTCAACCCAGTGTGCCTCCTTCCTAGATGTTGACTCCTCCCCTCTGATAGCTCCATTTGCACCTCTGTCCACATTAAAGCCACCATCTACCAACAGTACCTGCATTTTAACAGGTGTTATCCCCTTCACACCAAAAGTCCCTCCTCCCGATACAGCCTTGCTACCTGGGGATGGTAGATGTGCAGTGACAAAACTCCCTTGCTCAGTATGCTGAGGGTCTCACCAAGGCTTTCACAGATGGGCACTATCCACCGACCTAGTTAGCGAATAGATTTTCCGTGCCATTTCCCCTCACACTCCCAATCCTCCCACCACACCAAGAACCAGCTACAAAGGAGAGTCCCCTTCACCATCCAGTACTACCTTGGACTGGAACAACTGAACCACATCCCTCACCAGGGCTTTGATTACCTATCATCATGTCCTGAAATGAGGAACATCCTACCTGAGATACTTCCCACTCCTCCTAAAGTGGTGTTCCATTGCTTACCCAACCTCCACAACATCGTAGTCCATCCCTATGCCACTCCCAGTCCCAGTCCCTTGCAACTAGGACCAGGCCAGAAAAACATGTCCAATCCACCCATCCAGCAAGTCCTATTCCAGTACTGCCACAGGTTTAGCCTACCCTATTAGGGGGAAGGCCACCTGTGAAAGCAGCCATGTCATTTAAGAGCTCTGCTGCAATTATTGCATAGTTTCTATATTGGTATGACTGAAAACCAGCTGTCCACCATGATGAATGGCCACTTCCAAACTATGGCCAAGAGCAAAGTAAACCACTCTGTGGCACAACATGCAGCTGAACATAAAACACTTGATTTCAATGGCTGCTTCAGACCCAAGCCATCTGGATCCTTTCCTCCATCACCAGCTTTTCTTGACTGTCCTTATAACACATTCTCCACTCCCATATTTATCCCAAACTCAACCTATGCTAACATACTGTCCCCACACACTCTGCCCAACAGTTTCCATCCTACCTGTCCTATCATCTTCTCCCCATTATCATCTCCCATTCTGTTTATTTGCAATCCTCTACCAACACATCCGTCCAACTTTCCCCATTCCTCTCCTTTTCTGCTTCTTTTTTCCCCAGCTTTGTGCCCCACAACCCCATGACACTGCACCTGTTGACAGTCTAGTCCCTGCACACTCCACTAGACAGTGTTTGTTTCTCTCCCACGCATACACTACTGTCCCCTTCCACTTCCCCATCCCCACCCCATCAAGACTGTTGCTTGCATCCCACATGATGTTGCATTCCAGCCTGAGATGCTGTATATGTGATCATCTTTTAATTATGCCTGTCTGCAACTTGACTGGTCTTCTTTACAGTAAGTAGCTATCTGTCTTTTTTTTTACATTGTTATTTACTTAGGTATGTGGAAGAACATGGCTGACTTACAGAATGCAGATGATTAATGGCAGAAGATAAAACAGTAATTTCATAGAATCAATTAGACAGGCTGAACCAGTAGTACATGATATGTAATGATTTCCTACTCTATAAGTGAAACCCTAATTACGATACTTCATCTTTTCACATTCCTAGTGCTTAAGAATATACATTAATCTTCTGTGCACATTATGATTGGTGTCATTGTGGAGCATCTAAATGTGCACAGTAAATTAACTTATAATTTGCAAACATGAAACAGTGAATACAACAACTACTGAAAGCCTGTCTTGTGTGAAAAAATTGTAATGCACCAATAAATCTCATCATACAGAGTAGCATCCCATTGTACAAACACAACCAATTCCAACAGTCTGCATAAATGTTGTTTGTCCTCTTCACTCTGTGATGGGTGAAATTAAATATGTCATTGCCATATATGATACATTCATCAAGTATGTTAAGTTATATGCTACAATATCAATGGATGCACCAACAAACATCAAGAAAATAAAACCCATTACATCTAAGCAGTCCGCAAACCTGCCACACAGCTATCTTTACTTGTCACACTTGAGAACCATTTCATCATGAACATGGCATTAAACAGAAATTAATCTCAATGTTTCATCCAGAAGGAAAGCCATACGAAGGTGTCTTTAGGAAGTTCAATAAATTCTTTTGCACATATGCACACAATCATGGAACAAAATGGATTGAGTACATAGAGCTTTTTGAGCAGGTGGTAAAGAATCTTCCTAATATATTCCAGATGATCTGATAATTAAATCCAGATAGAGGAATGAATGGAAAGATCCACTGCTGCCAAGAATTTACAGACAAGAGTGTTCCTGGGACGAAAAGATAAGGAAACTGTTAGCTACACAGCCACACTTACATGAATTACATAATGGTTGGAAGCTACAACAAGTAGAAACTTACTAAGTAGGAGAGTACACATTTTTAAGAACACACCCGAATTCATCACTTCTGCACAAGAAGAACTGTAAGTGGTGAGTTTTGTATACTGATCCTTATACGATTCTCAGAATACCCTATTATGGAAGCTGTTTTCTGGTTTGTCCTTAAAGCGATAAAATAAATGAATCATACTCCCATCAGGATTTAAAGAAATATTTTCATAAGTAATGACTCTTAATTTTTGTACATATGAATTTATGTTTAAATGTCTGTCTGCTTATCTGGGTGGTAATGTGCTACCCTTGCATGCAAGTAGACCCGGCATCAATTCTCAGCTGGGTTGGAGATTTTCTGCACACGAGGACTGGGAGTTGAGTTGTCCCCATCCTCATTTCTTCCTCATCAAGTCGCCCAGTGTGGTTTTGACTGAAATAAGACTTCCACTTGGTGGCTGAACTTTCCCGGATTTGGTCTCCCAGCCAATGATGCCATACACTCATTTCATTTTATTTTTTTTATGTTAAATGTAACTTTGAAGAGGGTTTGTACACAATTAAGCCATGATATTTACAGATGCTATGAAACGAACAGAAAGGAGATGCCTTAATGAAGTTAATGAAGGATACTATTATGTTAATGAGACTAATATTTAGGTCCTCACACTAAGAGGAGGCCTAAGGATAGATATTTAGGTGAGCATATAATTATCATTTCCTGACATTAGCCTGGAGAATAAACACTTTACTGGGAATATTGCTGCCTTAACTAATGGAATAATTGCCAATATGTATGTAAGTATGTAAAGAGTAGTAATAAGAATAACCACTTATTATATCACTCTCTTTGACTCATAATAAAGAGAGAGAGAGATAGTCTGACTACAGTATTTTGTATGTATGTAAAATATCAATGGCACTACACATGTTGAAGCTGTATTAGGATAAGAAATTAAGCAAGCCTTGAATGGGTACTTTGCTTTCATTTCTTGTGAACTTTATGTGTGAGTGTAGATTACACTCAGCTTTGAGCATTTGTTTTATTATATTCCTTGTTTTATCTGTATTCTGTTTTTGTATTTAACTGACACTCTATATAGAGGCTGAGTTTCAACCTGCGATAGACAATGTTGTACTGTCCTAAGCAGAGGAATCAGACCAGGATCACACATAAGAATCTGAGAAACAACTGTAATTGGTAATATGTAATAGACAGTAAACAATATTCCCATGAGAAGATATGCATGTATATATAATCATTTGTGAATAGATTACTTGGCTCTATTAGATTACAAATTTTGGAAAATTATGAGAACATGAACTACAAAAGATATAATGATACACTGTGTTACAATGGAGTACAACTTCAAAGAATTATTGTGATACTCAATATGATACGTCATAGAACAGTGATAGACACATGCTAATATGGATGACAAACAGAAATGTTGGCATATGCTCTGGGCTTGTTCTGTACCTATCTTGTGATATACTTAGTGACACATTATTTACTTCTGGTGTTGTACAGAAATGATAGCGGTTGGGCTCCATAAGGGTTGCAACTCATTTCAACAAAGTCACAAACATGCTACAGCATTCTCCACAGCCATGATGCGTAAGGCACCTGTATGCTGGCACGAGTTAATTTCTGTACTAAGTGTGACTCCAGTTCTGATAGTTGGTGTCTTTACTTGGTGTTCCATTGTTTCTGATGTGAAAAGTGAATCAAATCATATAACAATATTTATCAAAGATGAACACATTGTGTACACTAAATCACTACTAAAATTCTAATTGAGACGAAATGAATTCATACATAACCAGTGTAATAATATAAACCAGCAAAGTAATTCTCTGATCATAGTAAATTCAGGCATCCCCCACACTTTATATGGCTCTGTTACATATATAGAAAATGTATGTATAAATAAAGTATACCCTTTCTATTTTGTGTGAAATGTTATCTGCATATTTGGACTAACCCTTTCTTACTATGTCCTGTACAGGCCATGCTCTACATGATAGTTATTTTGTGAAGCACCTGATTCATGCATACCAAAACTGATGAACTGACAGAGATGGCTTTGAGAAGCTGGATGAAATGAATTGGTAATTGCTCTCTATTGTTCTGGCCAATGACTTTCGGAGCAGAGCCTGGCTACCAATATGCTCCATAATACAACTGAGTGACATCACATGTGCCATTTCTTTTCCATCAACTCTTGTGGTCATCATCTACTGCAGTATGTGTCTGATCCTGACGTCCTCCACCTCAGTCAGAACATTTATTAGCCATACCACATGAAAATGTAATCACCAAAGATGCACATTGAACATTCTGATCTGAGGAGCAGTGTCAGTAAATAACTTCTGTTATCTGCATATTTTGCATTCTTTCATTCACACCTGAGTTATGGAATACTATTATGGGGCAATTCCTTAGGCTCAAAATTAGTGTTTAAATGGCAAAAGAAAGCCATAAGGTGCATAGCAGAACTTAGCCCATATGAATCATGTCAAGATTATTTTAAGAAACTAAATATAATGACAGTGCCTGGCCTGTATATTTAGAACTGCATTGTCTTTGTTAAGGAGAATCTGAGTAGATTTGACTTAAGGAGAACAGTTCATAACCATAACATAAGAATTAGACATACAATTAATATGCCATATGCTAGACTTGCAAAGACACATAACAGCTACAAATATCTTGATCCTGTCTACTTCAACAAATTACCTGAAAATGCCTATGCAGTGCCAGTATATAAATTAAAAACCTGTCTTTTCAAGGTGGAGCAAAAGTAAAGTAACTTACTCTGCTCAAGAGTTCCTTGAGTATGTAACAAATCACCCATTTTCCTTACAAGAATGGACTACAAATTAACTGTAAACTATGCATATGCCAGACTGTGCAACTATTTTATTACTGTTTCATGTACTTTTCATTAATTGTCTGTTTGACTTTTTTATTTGTCATACACTGAGCTATGTTGTTCATATATCTTGTAATTGATCTATTAGGAAACTTCTTGTTGTTATTGACATTTGCACAAATATGTATTGTATCCTTCTTGGATTATTATATTGCAGTTAATAACATTTGTCATGAAACTTCCTGATAGATTAAAACTGTGTGCTGGACCGAGACTCAAACTCATGACCTTTGCCTTTCGCGGGCAAGTGATCTACCAGGAGAGCTTCTGTTAAGTTTGGAAGGTAAGAGACAAGGTACTGGCAGAAGTGAAGCTGTGAGGACAGGGCGTGTGTTGTGCTTGGGTAGCTCAGTTGGTAGAGCACTTGCCCGCAAATGGCAAAGGTCCCGAGTTCAAGTCTCGGTCCAGCACACAGTTTTAATCTGCCAGGAAGTTTCATATCAGTGCACACTCCACTGCAGAGTGAAAATCTCATTCTGGAAACATTTGTCATGTAAAATTTTATATTATTATTATTGTTATTATTATTATTATTATTATTATTATTATCTTTGATCTTGAAGTAGTAATAGCAAAGTCACATTTTTGTTCTTTTTTTATAAAACAAATGAGTTCAATTGAGTCCTTCAGACTTCTCTTTCTCACATTCTTTTCTTAAAAGTGAGGCATACATATTGTACTCTTATGCTAATTGCAGATAATAATCATACTTTGAGATGCACCAAGTTAATATTCATTAAAAATACCCATCATGTGTCATTAATTATCTGTAAAGTGCATTCTATGTTTCAGATATCTATTTCCACTGAGAAACATAAGTTCAGTGATGTGATGATTGCGTACCACACACACTACTAAATGTTTATTTATATCATTTATTTTGGAACCTGCTGTCTGATTTGTTTGAAATAAAAAGTCCAGTTTTGTTGTTGTGCACTGTGATATATTTCACTGCACTGTACTCCATTTTCACACCGTCATGCATCACCTAATTTATTATTATCCGATAGCAATATCTGCACCTTATTTCATACAAAAAGTACCACAAATTGGTAACATGAGCAGAATCAGTTTCACTGGGAATTTTATTCAAAACATTTCAGTTCAAAATCAATCAGACTCATTTCCACTTCTACTGCAGTTCTTGTAATATATCCCACCGCAGAATAATTAACATTCTACCAAAATTTTGTTTAGATTGACATGGGCTATGTTACACTAATAACCATCACATTCAAATTCCTAGTCTACTATAATATTCTCAACTTGTCTGTACGTCTGAGATTTCCTCATTAATATTGTTAAACTCCTTCTCTGTAAGTCATTTCATTTGTTTCAAGTCATTAGTTAAGTAATAAAATTGATCACTCATCTCACTTCATACTAGATCACATTGACTGTTTCTCTCTATATGTAACTCCCCTTTTAAAGTATTTATAGTTATCTGCAATTCTGAAATTTTAGTATGACTATTATCTATCTGGCTGCATAATTCATTTTTAAGTCATCACTAGATGTTTTAAAGTCATTTCTTAATTCATTTTTAGCTCTGTATTAGGCTTCCCAATTAATTCTAATTTTTTAAATTTTTCCTGTAAATTGACCTCCATTCTATGAGTCAGCACAGGCTTACAGTAAGTTCGACTTTATATTCCTAATAAGAGTTAGTCCAAATCACTAACTTGTACTACTAATTAAAAAAAAATTACATCATTAAATTGTTTGGTGTTGAACTCTGATCACACAACCACACCCAAAACAATCGAAAAATAAATTGTTTGTCGAAGGTACAGCTCACCCACTTTGTGTAGGTGTGGGGTTTTTTGTGGCTAGCTTTTCTTGGGCAGGTAATCCATTGCTTCTCACACTTGGTAGTCTGACCCAAATGTGTTGCTGCAACTGTAATGGTGGTGGGTTGTGACAAGGTGGCACAGCAGGGCACTACTAATGCAGCATAGTGAGGTTGTCATAGTGGCTGGAGATCTTAAAAACTGCCATTGTTGCTCTTCTGACTTGTGGACTGATCAGACCTTTTCGAAGTTGGAATCCTTCATTGTGGTCAAAAATAATTATTAATTGATTGACTACATATAATTTTTGTTATTTATTCATGGGCAGTTTTTTAATAGCACTTACACTGTGGATTATTGATGGCTGTTGAAATTTGTTGTCCTGGCCAACAGTGTATTGCTCTAATTTGTTCTTGATAAATTTCTTAAAATTCTTAGTGTTATTCTCCAGCACCACTATATTTGTATCCTGTCTTGGTCATAAAAATGAAATCTAAATTTGTTTAGTCAGTCCTGTTGCAGAACTGAGCCAAAATGGACTGTTTATTTTGATTCCATTCCATGTCATTGCTAATGTATTCTCTGTGGTCACCTATTTCATTAAATTAATGAATATCTGCATCAGCTATTACGATAACCACGCTTCTTTTCTTGCTAATGGACTTATTATCCTTCATGATGTCTTCAGTGCTAGAGGCTGGAAAAATACTCAGTTTTTATGTATTGGCCAACAATATCTTTCTTCTTTCAACATCAATCTATTTAAGCATTTTTATACATTGAGTTAACTGTCTTCTAATATTTATATTACAGTTGTATCACCATGATTTAGATACAAATCTCTTACACAAAAGAGGTTACATTCTGACAAGCAAAATGTGTGAGAACATAAGACAGAATGACAGTTTTACAACTAGATTTGTTCTTTTTCTATGACCACTATTGTTATTGTGACTGCCAAGATTCCACTTAGATTCACTGCACCCCAATTACTTTTCTATAGCAAAATCTTCAGACTGATCTACATGTAGAAATGTGCATATGTTTTAAAAAATGAATGTAATGGTAGGCTATCAGTTGGAATAAGCATTATTGTAATATACACAGACTGAAAAGTTAGGAAACATATCATTTTCATTAAGTTAACAGAGAAAGCAATCAAAATATATAGCCATATGTGACATTGTCACATAGACTAAACTCATAATAAACCTACTATTTTCATGAAGTTAACAGAGAAAGCAATCAAAGTACATAGCCATATGTGACACATAGATTCCATAATGACAGGTTGTTGGTCACATGTTATACTTAAAACACCAGTGCAAAAAGCTGAGGGGATATGGCTGCTAGATGTTATTTGCGAACTACAGTTTTCAATGGTGTAATACAAAATTATAAATGTAGTCTTAGACTACATCTGCATACAACTAAATTCAATACATTAAAATGCACAGAAACATATTACACCTAACATAGATGATAATATGCAGGTTGTACGCACTGCCACTAAAGGATGTCTATTAAATCTTAATAAACGGAGTAAATTTACGCAAAATGCCAATTTTTGCTATGCGATAGGCTGTTATAGGTCTTATATCCTGACGAAGCTCTGCTCCTTCCCCTGTTGCCCTGTTTTTCTTGCTTCAGTTTCAACAAACTTGTTGTGTCCACAGCCTTTGTATAGTGATTTGATATGCTGCTTTCTCTTCACTTGTTTATATATCGTACATGTCACAGACCCCTTCCAACTGCAACCTTTTATGATTTTAATGATAGATCACTATCACAGTTTTAACACATTAAATACTATGTCTGTATGCCATATGGGCATGCATGTTTCAACCCTGAGGATGGTGCCAGTATCCCTTACAGGTGCTGCTTTTGTGTTTGCTGAAAAGTATTTTTCACCATTCTGTGTGGCTGATGACTGTAATATAACCACAGTAATTCATCTTTTGTCCACTAGATGCAGCAGCAGTCGATGAGTTCTGTGTAACAGTTGTATGAGCAGAATATCTGTGAGTATAGCAATTGGTTCTTAGACGACATTTTCACTTGGCGGGCAACCATAAATTTGTGATTGTGTACAAGTGTTTTCAGTGAAAATGACAGTATAGGTCTCTGTGAAAGTGAAGGTCTGAACATTTTATTAAGAGAAAATGATGCTGATATTTATGTCAGTGATGTTGACAGTAATTACAAGCAAGAAAGTGCTTCAGTTGATGAATCAGGTTATAGAGTTTAATTTCTTGTCAAATTTGTTGCTAACATATTCAGAGAATTTGTAAAGAAAAAAACACCATTTTTTTCTTTTCATCTAATTTGAATTGTGGTTTTCCATTAGATGAGGAGCTGCAATGATCAACAAATGTTCCAGCAACAAATGCGATGGCCAATACAATGCTGAGACTGGCAGGAGCGCGGTACACAGCCTCAGCTTCCCATATTTCAAATAGTGTCTGGAGCCACATGCTTGTGAACAGGAACTGATTTTTATGACTGTTTTTTGAACTTTTTTAGTGACGGTGTTATCCAAAACATAAATACCATGACATACAAATATGCAGGTTCAAAAACTGCCACAATGAAATGGCAAAATGAAATAAAAAAGAACTCTATGTGGCACAAATGGGAGTCAGTAAAACTACACGAAATGCTTTTTTTTCATATGTGTCATGAAGTTACCAAATCTTAGTGACTATTGGTCAACTGATCCCTTTTTACAAACAGGCTTTGCAAGTTGATTGTTGGGGTGTGATAGGTTTTCCAGTATGTTCATGCTGCATGCCAATGACATTTCAATGTACATAAAAAAGGAGAGGAAAACCACAATATTCTTCATAAAATTAGACCTGTGTTCAACTTTTTTGTCAACAAATGTAGATCCAGTCTCATGTCATACAAAAATTTGACTATAGATGAAGTTATTCGTCCATTTCATGGACGTGTCAGCTTTAGGTTTTATATGAAAAATAAATCCAATAAATATGGCATGAAGTTCTATGCACTTTGTGATACTGCAACTGGCTACATCCTGAACTGTGATGTTTACACGGGATCAGCAGAGAGGGCTGATAACCATATTCCAGTGTTAGTAGACAGACTCTGTTTGTTCTCCATATTGTGGTAAAGGCCACTCTATTTATATGGACAGATATTACAGTAGTGTTCCTCTACTGAAGATATGGGAGAAAAATACATTAGCTATTAGAACTATAATAAAAAACAGAAAAGGCTTACCAACAAACTTCAAAACAAAGAAACTGAAGCAAAATGAAATGATATTTTTGAGGAATGGGCCCATTCCAATACTGAAGTGGAAAAATAAGCGTGATGTCTACTGTCTATCCACAAAACATGAAGCTACCACCAAAGTCGTTTCAGTACATTCAAAAGGTGGTACTACAACAGTAATGAAACCAGACATTGTAATTGACTACAATATGAACAAGACTGGTGTGGATCAGCTATGCAGTTACTACCCATTCACATAAAAATCAATGAGGTGGTGGAAAAACTTCCTTCATGTTTTTTTTATGTCTGGCATGAACAGTTTTATTTTGTAGAAAGACCTCAATAAACAGAAAAGCTCTCTTGTGTACTTCATTAAAAAAGTTAGCTTGAAATTTGTAGCAACAAGAACAGACAGAAAGCTTTGTCATCAATTTTCAGAAAAAGTACCTCCCCCTGCCAGCAAAGTAAATACTATGCGCTATTGCAAAGATTGATTTGACAAAGGGAAGAAAGAGACCGGCAAGCAGATAAGAAAAGAAATCAGATGGTGGTGCAAAGACTGCAACATAGGACGCTGTATACCTCAATGCTTTCAGGATACCACTTGAGAGTGAAATGTATAAAATATATATAGTTGCTTGAAAATCACCAGTACCGATGCACAGTCAAGGTGCATACATAGCAGTGTGGAATTTGTTAATTTAGCCTTGAGCTTTTATTAATTTTATTTCTTGTTCTGTCCATTTCTATCATGTCTTGGCCCCATGCCACAAGGGGTTCCTTAGATTTCTTTTTTGGGATGCCCACTTTGCCCTTGGCTTTATCATTTGACTAGCTGCTGTCAATTAAGATTTTGTAATGCATGTGGTACATACAGTTATTTGCAGCAACCATTTAGAATTTAAACTACAATGTTCCCTTTTGACTCATGCTATAAACCTGGTTCCATTTTAATTGTATTTTAATATATTCAATTTATTTATGTACAGATATAGTCTAAAATCACATATCAAATTATGTACTATGCCATTGCAAACTGTAGTCAGCCAATGGCATCTAGCAGCAATGCTGCCTCAGTTGTTTGCAGTAGTATTGCAAACACAGTATGCAAGTGGTGACCCCCCATTACGTGACATGTGGTTGCCATTTTATCATGATCTTAGTCTATGTGACAATGATACTTATGGACCTATACTTTAATTGCTTTCTCTATTAACTTCATGATGACATATGTTTAAACACAGTATGCAAGAGATAACCCACAATAATGTGACATGTGTGATTATCATTTTACCATGATTTTACTCTATGTGACAATGCCATTTATGACCATATATTTTAATTGCTTTCTCTGTTAACTTCATGATGACAGATATGTTTGCTAACTTCCCAGTGTATGTGTATTACTATACTGCTTATTTCAATTGATAGCCCATCATTATTTACATTTTATGAAACATATGCAAATTTCTGTATTTAGATCAGTCTGAAGATGATCAAAATAATAGAAACTGATAACTGAAAAAACAAATATTTGCAATCAGCAGCTGTTGTGACATTTACAAATTTGATTATATTGTTTTTATCCATATCAATATGTGACCTCTTCAAGGTAGACGTAAAGGTCTATGATAGTATGTTCTCCTTGGCTACAATATAGCTACTGCAGGACAATAATCACACTTGGTATCATGGCAATATGTACAAAAAAAAACCTTCACTTCCATTATTCAGTCACAGATTTCAAGAAAATAAACTCAAAGTTACACTCAAAAAATTTGTGTGTGATAAAGTGAAACAATACCAAGTCATGAGGAGCTTGTTTTTATAGAAGAAATTTCTATGTCACTACAGAAAACATTTACGAATGTAATGGCTTAATACTGCTGTTAGATGTTATTGAGCACCTGCACCAGGCAATGCTGAACGAAATCGTCATGAGGCTTCAGCCATGAGCTGCTGCAGAACTTTGGCTCTATAGCTTACCAAAGGTTCATAAACAGAATGTTCCTCTACATCCTACTGTACACAACATAGGCACATCAGTGTACCAGCTGGCCAAACATCTGATGGCAGTACTAAGTCCCTACATCAGTAAATATCAGTACTATATCAAGAACTCTGTACATTTTCATTCAACAGGTGCAAGAACTATGCCTAGAATAGAATAGAACAGAATATTTTTATTAGACTTTCAGTATTTTTCATACAATTGGCTTTGTCAAAGTTTACAGAGGGTTTTAGTTTCAGTACGATATTCAAATAGTTACAGAATGGGGGAGAAAAGGAACTAAAGACTTTTCTTCAGCATTATGTAAAACAATGTTTTATACAATAATTTAAATACACACATATGTAAAGAATCACAGTAAATAACTAGCTTATATAATATCAAAAAATTTTCTTCATAACTTAGGTAAAACATATATTTTGATGATTAGTTTCTAAGAATTCTTCAGTTGTATAGATTTCGTTGTTTTTTTAGACAGGTTTGCAATGTATTCATATATTTATTTAGTGGTACTGTATGAGCTCAGCATGGTAACTTACTGAAAAATTTTATGCTTAAGTACTTATAGTTATTATGGACTACAGCAAGTCTTGTGGAAGGCAAGTCCAGCAGGTGACTGTTTCTTTTACTGTGTGCATGCACATCACATCTCACGTTCAATTTTTTCAGATTTTCTCTGGCAAATATTAAACAGTTATATATGTACATGCTTGGCACTGTCATTAAACCTACATGTCCAGGACCTTATGGTGAGCTTTGAAGTGGCACCCCTTTCACCAGAGTGCCACTTGCTGATTCCCTCAAGTTGATCAGGAAAAAATTCGATCTGACAGTGACTAATCTCTTCAAATTTGTCTTCACATCAACATTCTTTCTCTTCAATGGTGACTATAAACAAATGGATGGCATTCCCATGGGGTGCTCTCTGCCATCAGCTGTGGCAAACTTATTTATGGACGACTTTGAAGAGAAAACTCTGCAAACAGCTGCACTGAAACCTACAAGCTTTTTCAGATATGTTCATGACACACATGTGGTGTGGCCACATGGGAGTGAAAGACTTCAGTAGTTCTTCCAGCATCTGGACTCTTGCAGTTTAGTATCAAATTCACCATAAAGGTTGGAAAAGAATGATGAACTCTCCTTTTTGGACATAATAGTCAAATGCAGAACAAACAACACTATAGGATATAGTGTGTACAGGAAAGCCACCCACACTGTTTTGTATCTCCACACTGCCAGATGCTACATTCTTCATAGCATGAGGATGCTGTGTACATTGGTACACAGAGTTCATGCAATACTGAATGAAGAAAGCCTAGCAAGGGAGCTTAATCAACTTAAGCATGTTTTCAAGAAGAATGGATATGACAAAAAGTATGAGCCCAGCAGACAGAAAACAATGAGAACGAGAAGGCAATGGCTTATCTGCGGTAAACCAGCAAAGAATTAAACATAATCATCAAAATCCTGGCTCAATGTAAAATTAAATGCATTTTCCATCCACCTCTGAGAATGCACATGCCCTATTAGGTACAGTGAAAGATGACTTGGGGCTCCATAAACCAGATGGTTACTGCACTACATGTAAATGTGGCAAGGTTCAAATCAGAGAGACTTTACAGACAATTGCAGAAAAATGCAAGAAACACAAAACACACACCAAACTTCAGCAGTCAATAAAATCTGTAGTTACAGAGCACTGTGTGGCTACAGGGGAATCCATGAAGTACAAAGAAATGGACATGCTAAGATACATCTCATCATTTTGGGACTATGTTCTGGAGGAGGCCACTGAAATACAAGTGGCTAAATGGATGATCAACAGAGATACTGGGTTCACTTCCAGAAAAACTTGGAAACCAGCACTCAGCCAACTAAAATCACAGCATCAGTCGATAGTGACTTCCATGCCTGACAAAGGCCACAGCAATGCTGAGGGGCCATAGCTCACACTCAGCATCTTGCTGCCTCATCCCCCCCCTTTCTCCCCACCACCTGCAGAGTATGCGACTGGCTGTGGAGGAAGGGGATGTGCCAGAGATGCTCATCTACAGGTATTACCTGAAGATGACGGCAAGTTACGCAGTTGAAATATTGTGTTATGAAAATGACTGCACCTGACTGGTCACCTGACAACAATACAAACAGCTGATTTGTTGAGAAAGCCTAAGATCAAATATTCTAATATCATTGGTTTTCTACTATTTCAAGAGCTATAAATGTCATTTGGCTGGCAGCCTCTCAATTTGATGCACTTTTGCAGCCTGTGTGTCAGGTTTGCTACTTATTTGAAGCAAGTAACTACTCGGTTTCCCATGAGGCTAAATACACCCTATTACAGTGCTACCACCAAGGAAAAATTCCTAGTGGTACCAGGAATCGAACTCGGATTCCCATCATTTCTATGAGATATGCTGACCACTGAACTATGGAAGCAGACTACTGTATCAATGAAAAGGCTATCAGGTATAAAAAAAAATAAATAAATAAAAAAAAAATTGTAATTATTAATGTATACAGAAACTGTCTCAGAAAACTTTGGGAGTACCATAGTGTGTAAAATTATGGCTTAAAATTGAAAACTCATTTTTCAATTTCACAGAAAGATGATTGGTAGAATTCTTTCTGAGACTAAAAAAAAATTGAGAAATCAGTTAAAAGTTATGTACTGGTTTTTTAAACTGCATAGTGATAAAACAATAGTTACATGTTTCTCTGTTTTCTTGGTTGATATTAAACACAAGTCATAGGAGAAGATATGTCCAGCAGACACTCAAAGAGACACACTAATGTTTCTCATAAAGTGCATCGTTAACACAAATGGTACTCTCAGCAACTAGACAAACTTTCAGTACTGCTAATTATACTGAATGTGTCTCACAAAGGAAATAAGATCAAGTGAGAACTGTCCCCATATCCTCCACCCACCAGTTTCTGCCTCCTTATTCTATCACCTCATACCTTTTCATGTTCCCTCACCCTCTTTGTGTGCCATCCTCTGCCAATGCACCTGCCTGTCCTTTCCCCTTTCCTGTTCGTCTCCTTTTCTGCTTCTTTCCTTCTCTGCTCCCCAGAATTTCCTCCCACACCCCACCTCCCAACAGTGTGCCCAGCAGTCTACAGTCTCTGCATGCCCTGCCAGAAAAGTCCTCTTCTCTCCCCACACCCATATCTGCTATTCATCCTCCTTGCCTGCCCCACTCCAGATTGCTATTCACATGAAAGTCACATTCTGGTCAGAGCTGATTGTGATAGCAGTCATGTGTGCATGAGACGTGCTTGCTTGTGTGAATGTGTGTGTGAGTGTTTTCTTTGCTGAACAAGGCTTTGGCTGAAAGCTATAACATGTAAAAGTCTTTTTGTTGTGCCTGCCTGCAACTCAAATAGTAATCTTTACACTGAGTAGCAATCTATTATTTTCCTAGTATTGCTGAGTATAAAGCTAGATGTATAAATATGAGGAAACTTTACAGGTCTACAGTTAAAAATTTCTAAATAAATGAATATATTGTAAACTATGAAAATAATTGCAGAGCATTCTGTAATCCAACTAAAGGAGTCAATAACATAGAGTCCCTGTTGATTTTAATCTCAGTGAATCACTGGTCAAGTGTACTAATCTTAGTATTGGTGATTGATATCGCACTAATAACTGCATTCTGCATGGATCTGTCATCATGAGCTGGAGGCTTGAAATATGGGGAAAAAGACCTCACAAAGACACAAACAGGACACAAAGTTTGTAAACAAACAAAAGAAAAAACTTCTTCCTGATGATGAATGTAAATTTACAAATAAGTCAGCAATTGGTTATGTTAACTTTTCAATATATGAAAATTTCAAAAAACTGTTGCCTTTCTAACTGACATTAACAAATTAAAGTTGCACCTTTGGCATGGTTTTTCACAGGCATTTTATTTTGAACAATAAAAAACTTACATCAGAAACTCAAGTTCACAAAATAATCACATTGACCCAGAGAGATGCTAAGAGATTGCATGTTTATTTTTATTAAGTCACTTAATTTGCTGGACAGTGTTTTAGGCCACTGAAAAGAAACTGAAATGTGATGATTTCATGGAAACACTTGCTTTTCTTCAGTATTCAAATTAGTTCTGTTATAGTTGCCACTTTTTTAAACACTTCACTTATATTTCACTTTCCTTTTTATTTACTTACTGAAGATCACAATTCTGTGTAACATTTCAGTATGTATATACATTGCTTCTTAAATAGCTTAAGTAGTTAGTTTAACCTTGTAGTGATGGCGTTTCCCTAAAGCATTTCCTTATTGAATTACTTTTCTTCATGGTTTTCCATTGAAAATGCATATGCTCATAATGGTATTGTCTGTCACTAACTGCAAATCATGTTATAAAAGCTGTTGTTCAGTTTTCAAAAATTAAACTACATTTACATATTACTGAGTACCAGTTACTTCTCCAAAGCTATATGTGGGGGGGAGGGGAGGGACTTCCTTGCATTCCTTCGTTCATTTTCTGTGCTTCCTCTCTTTCAATTTCTCAATTTCATAATGCATATGCATATAGTATCATACAATAATCTATTGCAGAATACAACCGTCATTACTGAGTGGACAAAAAATGTGAAAACTTGAACCAAACCTTTCCAGAACCCCACAGATGTGATATTTCTGATAACATCATATCATTCAGCTGGTGAAGACATCACATCTCTCAGCCAATCAAGGAACAAGGACTTTCCTGCCAAAGAGTCTCATCAGTTTACTGCTTCTTGCCAAATGTTTTCAGAATAAATCATGCAAATAGGAATAATAATAGTAAATTTAAATCATAATTTCAAATTGAAATTAATTCTTCTGCTATTTCTGTGTAGTAATGTCATTTATGAAAAAAATATTAGATAAATTTTGGTTTCAATATTTACAAATATCATTTTCATTGGCTGATAAGAGAGAGAGAGAGAGAGAGAGAGAGAGAGAGAGAGAGAGAGAGAGAGAGAGAGAGAGAGATGGGAGCACTGATCAGCTCCATTACAAGGTGTAGCCTAAAAATCAAGTGCATTTTTCATAATGTAATATAATGTAAACATGCTTTGGATGGTAATCCTGCACTCATAAAAGTGCACAGAAAGAATGTAAAGTAAACATATTTGTGTAAACAAGATGAACATTCTCACCTCTCCAAAACTCTGACAGAAAAGTGAGAAACCAGCTGCTTCAGCCCTCACTCCACCTTCCTCACCAGAAATTTTGTCATGCAAACATACTCACACTCTGACCAATTTAGTAGAGCATGAAGAAGGAAGGAGGATTAGGCTGTAATGTCCATTCAACAATGAGGTCGTTAGAGATGGAGAATAAGCTTGGATTGTTTTGTTAAGAATAGTGAAGGAAACTGGCTATGCCTTTCCAAATTAACCAAGCCAGAATTTTCCAGCAGTGATTCAGGTAAATCACAAAAAAAAACACGAGTCTAGATAAACAAACTGTCAAAACTTTACTGGAACAGTACTCTCTGCTAGAGCAGGGAAAAGAAGGCAACCAGCAGTAAAGTACTCCTTTTGGAGTGCAAAAGACAAATACACTCCCATTTATAAAAACTCTGACAGAAAAGTGGAGAACAAGCAGTTTCAGTCCTCATTCCACATTTCTCAACAGAAACTTTGTCGTGTGAACATATTCACACTTTAACTGATTTAGTAACAATCATGAAGAAGGATGGAGAATTAGGATTTAATGTCCCAACAGAGAGGTTGTTAGAGGTGGAGAATAAGCTTGGATTGTTTTGCTAAGAATACTGAAGGAAATTGGCTACACCCTTTAAAATGAACCAACTCAGAATTTTCCTGCAGGGATTTATGGAAACCATGGAAAACTTAAGTGTGGATGACCAGAAACAGTTTTGAGCCACTGTCATCCTAAATGTGAGTCTAATGTGCTTATCACTGTGCCACCGTACTTGGTGTCATATTGTATCTGCAATACTGCTATCATTCAGTTGTTTCAAGTTTATCACACTGAGAACATTCATGAGGACTCAAGACTAGAATAGATGCAGGACTGTTATTTTATTAAAACTTTTTAGGAGTTTTTGCTTGATCACAGTATGTGCTAATCTGGTGTGTGTATGAAGAATAGGAAAATAAAATATGAGTAAGTTAAGGCTGTTACACTATACTTATCGGTTTTCAGTTTAACTTATTTATATTCTTGTTCCTTTTATATGAGTTCTGTGGGATGGAATTGTTTGCACATTCATGGCCTTGCAAATATGGCCTGCTATCTTCAGAATTTGTTGTAAATGTCTCCACCTTTTGAAAACAAAATACAAAACACATATCGGTGGCAGTTAGTGCAGTAAGTTATTGTACAGCACTCAAAGTGCAATACTTCCCCAACCACAGAGTAAGTTACATTGTGTTGGTGTGTTCATGATGGCAATTTATAATTTGATTATTCAAAAGCTAGTAACAGAACAGTTTCAAAGAATTTTAAATTGTTCATGGAGCACATTACCATTTTCTTAGGTAACTGCAAATAATGCATCTTACATGTTTAATAAACATACACATTTGTAAGTCATAGCTTATGTGTTGACCACAACAGGACCTTTGCATCGAGTTCTAAGTGTTGTATTTGTTGTGATAGTGCCACGACATTGAACAGTGCCCCCACGACAGTACGCACAAACGGCGATAGAGGCGCTCCGCAAATCGGCTGAGTGCGGGAGCGCCACCTAGCTACGAACGGCGCCGGCCGCATGTCACGGGACGGCACGGCAGTCGAATATGAGAGACTGAGTTGTAATCATGTGATCAGCTATTGTTTCTAAGAGATACTGTGAATATCCACGCAATTATTGTGATTAAAGGTTATAACATTTTTTGGCGACGAGGTCGGGATATTTTCACTGCGTTGTGGATTTGCGTGTTCGTGATGGGGCAGACATGGAACAGCTTATGCAAGCGCTCATTGAACAACAAACACAGCTGACGGCAGCGATTCAGGCATTGTCGACGTCGCTTACTCATCGTCTGTCTTCCTCTTCTCCGCCTCCATTCCCTCCTTACGACGAGGCCGCTGAAGACTGGGAGGATTATGAGAAGCGTTTGTGGCAACACTTCTTGGCTTGGCGTTGTCGACGCTCCTATGTATAAGTCGTTATTTCTATCTTGGATTTCCCCCCGAGTCTATCAGCTGCTGTCTCAGTTAGCCCCTCTGCGGGAACCTGCCTCCCTGTCCTTCCAAGAAATGTGTGACTTATTGTCTGCCTATTATCGAAAAAACACCCATGTCATTGCCGCCCACGTGGCGTTCTACCGGTGTCATAAACAGCCCCATCAATCTTACCGGGCTTGGGCGGCGGAACTACACGGTCTCAGCAGGAAATGTCAGTTTGTCACGGACACACATCACGACTCTTATGCTGACTCAGTGGTTAGGGATGCTATTCTAAGGCTTGCTCCTGATAAAGAAGTTCGGCAACGTGCCCTCCAACTGTCAAACCCGTCGTTGTCGGAAGTTCTAAGCATCGCTCAATCCTTTGAAGTGTCTCACGCTGCTGGCGCGCAAATCGACGCGTGGTGTGATGTAGGCGCTGTACAGTCAACTCTCGACACGGGCAATTTGCCTGTTTCACAGGAGAACGACGATGTGGCGGCGGTTGACTCGCGTCAACAACGTCGCGTTGGGCCGCAATGCTCGCAGCGTAACCAGCAACCACAGAAGCCGGATCGTTCCGCTCTTCCTTCTTGACCCCGTTGTTTCGTACAGCACGACAGGGCAGCGTGTCCAAAACGTTGGGCAACGTGTAATTTATGTAGGAAAAAAGGCCACATTGCTTCTGTGTGTCAGTCCCATAAAGTTCCTGTCGACGAGGATGAGGCGTCGGACATGGATGTTCACTGTGTGCTTTCTCAAACAAATAAGTTGTTTGTTACTGTTCGTGTTCTGAATAAAGACATCTGCATGCAAGTGGACACTGGCTCTGCAGTAACTCTCATTAATTCTCGCACGTATTTGGCGTTGGGCTCCCCTCCTTTGTCTCCAATTACGCGAAATCTGAGGACTTATAATCAACAGAAAATTCCTATCATGGGCCAGTTTGATGCTTCCACTGCCTACAAGTCTGTTGTTCGGCCCCTCACGTTTTATGTGGTGGATCATGCGGGCACTGAAAACCTGTTCGGTTATGATGCTTTCCAGTTGTTCGGGTTCTCCATTGATGATGATGTGCACCTCATATCTGAGGACATTCCGTATCAACAGCTGGATGGATTGTGTTGTGAATTTTCGTCCGTGTTCTCTGCTGGTCTGGGTTGTGCCAAGGATTTTGCAGCCCACATTACTCTTAAACCTACGGCTCGCCCTAAGTTTTTCCGGGCACGCCCTATTCCGGCGGCATTGCGTGCACCTGTCAAGGCTGAGCTGGACAGGTTTACAGCTTCAGGGATTCTCCTTCCCGTTACCTCCAGCGAATGGGCATCGCCGATCGTGGTGGTTTCTAAACCAAACGGGAGTCTGCGATTGTGTGGTGACTTTAAAGCCACCGTCAACGCTCAGAGCCTCGTTGACACTTATCCTCTTCCCCGTCCTGAGGAGTTGTTTACCAAGCTCGTTGGGGGCCAGTTCTTTTCCAAACTTGACTTATCGGAGGCGTACCATCAGTTGCCGTTGGACGCTACTTCCAAGGAATTTCTCGTTATCAACACTCCTTGTGGGTTGTATCAGTACCAGCGATTACCATTTGGCGTCGCTAGTGCACCGGCCATTTTTCAGCGGTTTTTGGAACAGCTCACGGCTTCCGTTCCCGGCTGCATAAACTATCTGGATGACATTGTTGTCACGGGAGCCTCCACTGAGGAGCACCTTCGTAATTTACGTTCACTGTTTCGGGTTTTGCATTCGGCTGGGTTGAGGTGCAATCTGGACAAGTCACAGTTCTTCCAACCCTCCATCGAGTATCTTGGTTTCCACTTGTCACGTGAGGGTATACGCCCTCTCCGTCAGCATGTTGCAGCCATTAACGCTCTACCCCGGCTGTCTACGGTCAAAGAACTTCAGGCGTTTCTAGGCAAGATTGCTTATTATCACAAATTCATTCCATCCGCAGCGGCGGTAGCTTATCCTCTGCATCAGCTGTTACGCAAAAACGTCCCCTTCTGTTGGTCCGACAGGTGTGAGCAGGCTTTTGTCTGCCTGAAGGCTCATTTGCAGTCGGCACCTTGTCTTGCCACATTCCGTCCGGGTCAGCACTTGGTTCTGGCGACTGACGAGTCACAGTATGGCCTAGGGGCTGTTCTCGCCCATCGGTATGAGGATGGGTCGGAACGACCCATCGCCTATGCTTCCAAGACCCTCAACGAGGCGCAACGGCGTTACTCTCAAATCGAAAAGGAGGCGCTCGCTATCATTAATGCTCTAAAAAAGTTCAGCGTTTTTTGTATGGTTCTAAGTTTCACCTCATCACCGACCACAAACCGCTGGTCTCTCTGTTCAGCCCATCGGCATCACTTCCGGATAAGGCAGCTCACCGCCTGCAACGTTGGGCCTTATACTTGTCTCGTTTTCATTATGAGATTCGCTATCGCCCACGGCCCAGCACGCCAACGCTGATGCACTGTCGCGATTGCCGATGGATCCCGACCCTGTTTTCGATCGTGATGAACTCCTCTGTTTCCACATTGATGAGGAAGAACGTTGTGCGGTCGAGGGCTTTCCACTTACAGGTTCGCAGGTCGTGTCGGCTACTGCGCTGGACCCGGTCCTGTGTCGGGTGATCGGTTTTGTTCAACAAGGTTGGCCGGACAGGACCAAGGGCTGGGCATCGGATCCCCTTCGCAACTACCATGCCTTGCGCCTTCGTCTGGCTGTTCGTGATGGTGTTGTTCTTCTGGCCACGGATGGCGCATCTCCAAGGGGCGTGGTGCCAGCCTCTCTTTGCAAAGATGTTCTCAAACTGTTGCACGAAGGCCATTGGGGTATTTCTCGGACTAAGTCCCTGGCCCGCAGGCATGTTTATTGGCCTGGTATTGATTCGGACATCGCCCATATGGTTGCTGCGTGTGGCTAGTGTGCTCAACAACTGGGAGGCACCTCGTACAATGCCCTCTCCGTGGCCTGATCCAGCTCAGCCATGGGAACGGGTGCCGCCGACTTTGCTGGCCCCTTCCTCGGTACTTATTGGCTACTGTTGATTGACACCTTCTCGAAGTTTCCGTTTGTTGTTAGATGTCCGTCACCCACCACTGCGCTAGAAGGTCTTCCATCCACGATCGTCATGGACACTGGCCCTCAGTTCTCTTCGCAGGCCTTCTGTGATTTTTGTACTGGACAAGGGATTCATCATGTTACCGCACCTCCCTTCCATCCGCAATCGAATGGGGAGGTCGAGCGCCTTGACCGCACTTTCAAATGCCAGATGAAAAAATTCCTTAGTGATTTTTCCACAGATGACGCCCTGCTGCAATTTCTGAGTTCTTATCGCTTCATGCCTCTGGGTGATCGCAGCCCTGCTGAACTCCTAAACGCTTGCATGGCCACCAACCGCGCACTCTGCTGCACCTGCTTTACCCTGTCAGGCCTTGTACTGTGTCCCCTAGTGCGGGAAAATACTCGGTGGGCGCCGACGTGTGGGCACGAGGGTATGGATCTCGCCCTAAATGGATTCCATGAGTGGTCAAGGCTCTACGCGGCCGCCGGCTTTGTGAAATCCGTACGGGCGACGGCACAGTTGTTCGTCGTTACGACCTGATGCACCCACGAGTGGTGGCCACGCCGGTACCACCGCCCCATCCTTCGCCTCCACCAGCCCGAGACACCAGTCCTGTCACTGCTGCCGATCTACCGTCTGTGTTGATGCAGCTGCCGTCACTGCCGCTTCCGAGTATGCCGGAACCAGCCCCAGTCGCGACGCCACCTTCTCCGGGACCCATCTTGCTGGAGCACACTCCCAGGTCCATGACACCTATGGATGCTGCTCCAGAGTTTTCACCTATCATCACATCCAGGAGGCACGTTCCACACACGAGCTTCCATCCTGGACATTTTCGACCATACTCTCGTGTCTCTGCGCGGGATCTCCTCGGGGCCTCACAAGAGGCCATGGATGTCTCCGCGCTGTCTATGTCTCCAAGGAAGTGAGTGTTTTTTTTTTTCAAGGGGGGAAAAGTGTTGTGATAGTGCCACGACATTGAACAGTGCCGCCACGACAGTACGCACAAATGGCGATAGATGCGCTCCGCAAATCGGCTGAGCGCGAGAGTGCCACCTAGCTACGAACGGCGCCGGCTGCATGTCACGTCACGGCAGTCGAATACGAGAGACTGAGTTGTAATCATGTGATCAGCTATTGTTTCTAAGAGAGAGTGTGAATATCCACGCAATTATTGTGATTAAAGGTTATAACAGTATTAGTGTATGTTTCAAGTCTGTACATAACTGAGTAGAGGAGCCAAGGCAGATTAATGAAACCACGAGGTACCACACACAAGAACTTCTTGACACAATATGTGCAAGTTGAAAGCATTACATATGTACTATTATTACTTCACTACTTGTGCCAAGCTGTCCTATTGTAAGTACAAACACAGTATCACAGACAGGTTAGTGATAGTATTTTTCTGTTTGAAGTCATTGCAAAGAGCTTAGCAATTAGTGAAGCACTGTGAGACTTATTTCTTTTTGTTTACGCATTATATTGGGATTTTATTGCATAAAGTAGCCAATATATATTTATTTAGTGTGGGTATTTAATATTTTAATTGTCAGTTACGTATTCTTAAAAAATCTTGAATTTTTTGATGGTATGGTAAAGACATGATGTAGGTGAGATCAGCAGGTGCAAGAGCTACCGTCAGACACAGTTAGCCAGCAGTCTGAACTAGTGACAACTCTACTGGGCAAGATAATTGAATTAATGAGTAGTTTGTGCTACAAAAGACTCAATTCTCTGCTGATTTTGCATTGTGGGATGCTCAAATAGTTCAAGTGTCTGAAGAAAAGGTGCAAGCTGCCATTAACCAAATTTCAAAAGAGAAGGTTGGCTTGGCCAAAGTCATTGAACAGCTGTTGCACAATATGAAGGAACAGATGGCACCAATAAGCAAGGAACTGAGTTAAGTTTTGGAGGGGGAAGGATGGTGGATGGGATGCGTGAATGTCAGTCAGAGATGTATGAATTGAAACTGATAGCTACGTCAGATCCAATACCCAATTGTACACATCATCTAGTATTAATTCTGGGGGCTACTCCTGGAATCACTGGATGATGCACAAAAGATAGGGTTCATGAGTGGTTAATGTAACCATTAAATGGTGATGGAACTTTGTGGATCACTGAAGTAACTGAATCTTTCTACACATATGCTGCCTTTGAAAAAGTATTCCTTGCCAAATATGGATCAAGTGGCATGCAAGAGCAATTAGGGAAAGAAGTTTTCAGCCTGGAGCCTTTCCATTTACAAAACAAAAGCCCGTGAAGATATTTTGGAAAGTATATAAATTGAACTGGTACTGGCATGATCCTATGTCTCATAGCGACATACTAAGACTCCTGGAGGCCAAGCTGTCAATATAAATCTGTGAACGACTTATTCCTGTCTCTAAGACCAACCTAGGGGAGTGTGTGTTGGTCTTGGATTTGACTGACTTGATATAGGAAGATGTAAAGATAAAGGTAGGATGGCCACAAATCAGCTCAGGGTACCCAGCACAAAGAACGTTAGAACTTACAATCAGTCTAATGCAATTGTGCTGTGTAAAATTGCATACAAAATGGTGCCCAGAATCAACAGAAAGGAAATGCCTATGGCAATAGTTGCAATAACAACAGATGGAAACAAAAATTTCATGAGCAGAGGTATAACCCTAGTTACAAACGATCTCACAACAATCTATTGTAAAATAACTATAACAGCAGAGTAATAATGATTGGGGAAATCAATGGTGGAGTCACCAGCAACAACCACAAATCAACAACAATCACTACACCAATCATTACACAAGTAGTCAATGTGTTGGGGGTATGTGAACAAACATTTTCCAGCTTGCATAGTGGCACACAAGATACTATGTACACAGTGCGTTAGACTCTGTGGAATATACGTGTTCTGTGTTTATTGATGGGGCAACGTAATTCAATTTGGTAGTCAAATGTATTAATATGTGTTGTGCAAATAAAGCATAAGTTTATTTTTCCCTTAAATAGTTGTTACCTGTCATTTAGCTGCATTAATATGAATAAACTATAACAGGTTATGGGCCCAGCTACTAGATTAAAGCAAAATTATAGGCTTTAAGGTGACGTGTATTTGCGCAAAAAGTGCAAGGAAGTTTGTATAAAGTTGGAGTGTGTACGCTATATGAAGAAGAAAAAACTGTAAAATGAGTACAACATAGATACCAAAAATAGAGCAGCTTGTAGGGTGTCAAAATTACGTGACCTCGAAATTTGCTGTTGAGGCATATTTGCACTTGGATGACATGGGATGTCGTAAATGATAAACTGGCACCTACAAAATCAAAACTAATCCTTCTGATTGATCCAGTGAATTATGTTCACATAGAAAAGGCTACATCAGCAAAGGAGGTATGGGACAAATTGAAAAACGCATTTGGAGATGGTGGTTTAACCAGAAAAGTAGGATTACTTCGTGAGCTGATAACCACAAGACTGAGTAAGTGTAAAAGTGTCAATGAATATGTGAATAAAATAATTTCAATCTCCAATCATCTGAGGAATATTGGTTTTGTAATTGTGGATGAATGGATTGGAACTTTATTGTTAGCTGGACTGCCAGAGAAATATTTATCAATGAGTATGGGTTTGGAAAGTTCGGGAATACCCATTACAGATTCTAAAGGTAAAGATTCTACAGGATGTGAAGAATGAACCAGATTCTAATGCTTCAGAAAAAGAAACAGCGACAGATTTATATTCTAAGTAGAAGAAGAAGAAGCCAATAAGCTGTACATTATGTAAAGAATATTGCAACTAATTTGTTGTCAGTAAGTGAAATAGTAAAGAAGGATAAGAAGGATAATAAAGTTATCTTCAATGTAGCGGGAGCAAAAGTGGTAGACTCTTGTGGTGATATTGTAGCTACTGCAAGTAATATAAGAGGTATTTACAAAGTGAATACAGTTCAAGATACTGCTGAAACACGAAATCACTCTGTTTATGCTGCAAAAGGTTTATTGTAGAATAGGAGACTTGGACATTTGAATAGGAAAAGTATGACTTTTCTTAAGAATATGGCAATTGGGATGGAAAATTATGGAATGAATAATGTTCAGTGTGAGGTATGAGGTGGTTTGAAAGGGAAGCATGCTAGATTTCCATTTAAATCAAGTCAGAGTAGATCTACCGAAGTCTTGCAACTCATACACTCAGATCTCTGTGGACCTACCTTAGGAGATAGCTTCTATTTCCTGACATTCATAGATGATTTTTCTAGATACATTCATGTTTATTTTGTAAGTATCAAGGATCAAGTGACTGATATTGTTGTTGTTTATAGCAAAATGGTCGAAAGACAGGCCTCGAAGAAAATTAAAATTATTAGATCAGATAATGGATCAGAATATGTAAGCAGATGGCTTAAGAAACAGTTGAATGGAATGGGTATTAGGCATCAGACTACCATTCACTACAGCCCTTCTCAGAATGGAGTTGCAGAACAAGCCAACAGAATCATTACAGAAAAGGCAAGCAGTATGTTAAGCGATGCTGAGCCATCTAAATGTTTTGGGGCAGTGTATTTAATTAACAGATCACCTACCAAAGCTGTGAGACACAAGACACCCTATGGAGTATGGACTGGGAAGAAACCAGATCTAAAGCACTTAAAAGTCTTCGGATGTGAAGCCATGGTTCAGATTCCAAAACCATTAAGAGGAAAGTGGGATGCAAAATCTCAAAAATATGTTTTTGTTGGCTACTGTGAGGATTTGTTGGGCTACAGATTTTATAATCCTGTGAATAAGAAGATAATAAGTGGTAGAGATAAAGTATTCTTTTAAGATTATAAGCCTAAAATAAAGGAAAGTAGTCAAAATGATACATTAATGCAACCAAGCATAATGTGTGATAGTGCTGAAACAGAGGAAGACGAGAATAAAGGGGAAGCTGATGTACTACCCGAGAATCAAATTGAGGAAGAACATTCAACAGAGGAAGTCAGTTTAAGGCATTCTTCACATAAAACCAAAAGAATATCCAAATTATGAAATGTATGTTGCCGCAACAATCAACACTGAACCAATTAGAGTTGCTGAATCTTTAGCAAGTTCAAATGCTTCAAGATTGGAAAAAGGCTATTGCAAAGGAGCTGCAGACTTTTGTGGATAATAATACAGAAGAACGGGTTGACATGCCTGAAAATAAAAAGCCACTAAGAACAAGATGGGTGTTTAGTATTAAAAATTCTGAGAGTGCAATACCAAAATTCAAAGCCAGATTGGTAGTTAAAGGATATTCCTAGAAAGAAAGTATAGATTACAATGAAACTTTCTCACCAGTGGTGAAGTATTCATCATTAAGATACCTTTTAGCTTTGGTAGTAAAGGAAGACTTATTAATTCATTAAATGGATGTGAAAATGGCCTACCTGAATGGAAGACTGGAATAAGAAATATATGAGATTCCACCTGATGAAGTTGAGCAACCTTATCAAGGGACCAAGAGAATTTGGCATTTGAAGAAAGGCATATATGGATTAAAGCAAAGTGGCCATTGCTGGAATAAATGTTTGCATAAAACTTTGATAAAACTAGGCATGTTACAAAGGCAGATCCCATTACATCATAAAAGGAGCAATTAAGAAAATGCGATCATGGCCATATGGGTAGATGATTTTTTTGATTTTAATGAATAGTGAAAACCATATGGACTTTTTTAAAGAACAGTTATGGTCAGAATTTAATATGCTGGATTTAGGGGAAATTAATCAATACTTAGGCATGAAGATTCTAAGTGCCAACAGAGAAGAATTATGGAATGATCAATCTCTGTACACACAGAAGATCTTAGAAACATTTAATATGGAAAATTGTAAACCTACTTCTACTCCTTTGGAAAACAATGAAAAACTGCTAATAACTGATGATGACAAGAAATTTAAAGAAAGTGTACCCTATTTGGAAGCTGTAGGAAGTCTACTGTACTTAGCACAGACTTCCAGACCAGACATTGCATTTGCCACAAATGCAGTACGCAAGTTTTTCAGTGATCTGAGAGAAAAGCACTGGATGGCAGTCAAGAGGATAGTCAGATATTTAAATGGAACCACTGATTATAAGTTAAAATATTCTAAAACTGGAAATTTAAATTTGGAATGATACAGTTGTGCAGACTGGAGAAATGAGCTGGAAAGCAGACACTCCATCACTGGAAGTTATTTTAGACTAATGGGAGGATTGATATCAAGGTCACGTAAGAGACAAAGAACTGTTGCTTTGAGTACAGTAGGAGCTGAATATATGGCTTTGTCCTCCACTATCCAAGAAGCTCTTTGAATCTGTACACTGATGAGTGAAATAGAATCTCCTCCAATATTAAAGGCAACTGTGGTATTTTGTGACAATATGGGAGCTATTAAACTTGCAAATAATAATGTCACGAGTGTAAGATCCAAACATATTGGCATAAGGCTACTCTTTATAAGACATCATGTGGAACAGGAAAATATAATTCTCAGTTATTTATGCACAGAGGAAATGTTATCTGATCTTCTAACCAAGCCTCTCAGAAAGGGCAAATTTCAGAAGGTGGTGAAACACTATGGTTTAACCTTGGATGTATATGTTGAGCACCTGAAAAATATTTGTTCAAGGGTAAGTGTTGGGGATATGTGAACAAACAATTTCCAGTGTGCATAGTGGCACACAAGATATGTTATGCAGGGTGCATTAGACTCTGTGGAATATACGTGTTCCATGTTTGTTGATTGGGCAACGTAATATAATTTGGTAATCAAATGTATTAATATGTGTTGCGCAAATGAAGCATAAGTTTATTTTGTCCCTTAAATAGTGGTTACCTGCCATTTAGCTGCGTTAATCTGCATAAACTACAACACAAGGGTGGTTATTGTCTGACATAACCACAACCAGAAAAATAAAACCAACTGCATCTGGCCTCACATTATTGGTCATGGGATGTGACAGGGACTTATTAGATATGGTAACATGCTACATTACAATGATGGAATGGATATTTGAGAAGAGCTTGTAACATGCAATAAGTCGTCTGGACCATGTATATTCTCAAGTTTACGATCTTATCCTATTTTTGATCATATTTGAAATGTTTTAAACTCTGACTGTATATGTATGAAAGCAGAGTCTTGCAGCTATAACATTGAATAAAATGTTCTCGGGTTTTCTACAGCGTCAATTGCTTAAAACTACACGAGCTTTCAGCCAAGCACTCCTTGACTGTACAGCATTACATGTCATGATACCACAATTACTCCCTGTGATTAAAAAACAAATTTCATAAAATTACTGTGCTACAAATTTGCAACAACAAATCAAAATTTCGCGCCGTTATCCTGTAAGTTGGTAAGTGCACTTCAAACAGCATGCAGAATGGCCTGTAGGTGTCAGCATAGTGAAGATGCACATATAGTGTCGCAGTATCAGTATAAAGATGGCCGCCCCACTTGCGACCTGCACCAGGTAAGAACAGTGTTCTGTTATTCGGTTTTTGCTTATTGAAGGCGTGAAACCTATTGAAATTCATTGACTAATGAAGGTTCAGTACGGTGATGCGTGTTTGTCACAGCAGCAAGTCTACGAATTGAGTAGGAAGATCGCAAATGCTGTGACTTCAGTGGAAGATGCTCCTCGTCCACGTCAGGCACAACGAGTTGTGACTCCACAGAATATTGCAGCAAGTGAATCCATAGTGAAGGAAAACCACCAAGTGACACTGAATGACATTGCAGCATGTTTACAGATCAGTCATGGGTCAGCACACCACATTGTGCATGATGTGATCCAGTGTCATGAAGTGTCTGCAAGATGAATTCCACAGCAGCTGGCTCCTGAAATGAGAGAATGACATGTTGATGCTTGTGAAGAACTTCTTCAGCACTTTGAATGAGAAGGTGATGGCTTCCTGTCAAGAATCGTTACTGGGGATGAAACTTGGGTTCACTTCCACCAACTGGAAATGAAGAGAGCGAGCAAGGAATGGCGCCATTCCTCATCACCAAAACCAAAGAAGTTTCAAACAGAACCATCAGCAGGGAAGGTTATGCTGACTCTCTTTTGGGATGAAAAAGGTGTCATTTTGGAGCATTACATGCCTACAGGGACCATTGTCACCAGTAAAAAATCATCTGTGGCCTGAAATCAAATCAAAGAGACGTGGATTGCTGTGGCCTTTTGCAACCTGACACTGCAAGGCCCGGCACTCCCCGTACAACAGTTGCAACAATCACAGACTTGCATTTTGAGTGTTTTCCTCATCCACCATACTTGCCAGACATTGCCCCAAGTGATTTGCATCTGTTTGGACCACTCAAACACGCAATGGGAGGAAAGAAGTTCTGTTCTGATGAAGAGGTACACCACGTGGTGCATGAGTGGTTGTGGGGACTACCAAAAGAATTTTTTTCTAAAGGAATTTATGCACTTTGTAAGTGCAGGAGAACTTGCATCGAGCATGGGGGAGATTATGTTGAAAAGTGATACAGCTTTGTACCACTTCTGCACAATAAATAATATTTTAAAAAATATTTAAGGTTTTCGTTTGACTCACCTTTGTATATTATCATAATTGTTCTATTGTGCTGCTGAGTGTATTTCATTTTTTGTAAATTATTTTTGATTAAATGTTCTATGTTTCAATCTTACTGTGACTAGATCTTTACTGATGTGCTTTGGAATGATGTTAACTGTGTGGTAGTAGTGTGTTTTCTGGCAGGAAGGAAGTAGGGATCTAAAGTTTTTTTTGTTGTGCTCAGTTATTGGATGGATTGTAAATTTGAGTTGCATGCAAATGGAATGTATTTCGCTGAGTGAACACTGTAATTGATGACAGCATGGCATCTAGGACTATTAAATATGAAAATTACATACGAGTATCAATGTTATTTAAGAAACATGTCAACCTATTAGGATTCCAGACCTACAAGAGAATCTGGGTTCCACACAGAAGAAATTCAAGTGATGGATTGAAGGAGATCCTCAGACAATAAGATGAGTAATTTTTCTTTTAAACTATCACTAGACTCAGCCAATATCTTTTACTCCATGAACATTTATTACAGTTAAAAGTGATCCAATTGTGCATAACAAAGGAGTTCATTAAAAGCTTTACTCAAGACATAAAATTCTGTAGTACTAATTGTTGAAGACCACCACAATCAACAGTAACCGCAAGAGTGGAAATCTTACCTACCACAAATATTTTGAATGCTAGGTCAGCTCTTAATGTCATCTCAGCCAAATTTAAAAGAGATTTTGTGAAATGTTAGTGGTGCCTACATTTCCGGTGACTAACTGTTGAATTCTTGGAGTTGTTCAAATAGCATAGGAATACAGACATGCTTAAGAGTATCCCTGGGAAACATACTGACAATATACACCTTCCTAGTTGAAAATGAATTAGTTGTTGATCATGTAATTTAGTAGAATGGGACAGTACATAATAACAGCTCAATGCCAGTTTTTTGGAGATTGTGATACAATCATGCGATGCTACAGACATGCAAAACTTTTAATTGTTTTGTCTTACATTTGCCATATTTATGAAATTTAATTGGCATGTGATGTAAACAGGTACCTGATATACAAATTTAATTAACTTATGAAAATGTTCCAGTGTAACTTCAAATTATGTTAGACCAAATATAAACATATAATGAGATTATTATTTGTGATCACAGGATGCAAAAAGTAGTAGTAATAGTGACAGTACTCAATGTAAAGGCAATGAACTTATGTTACTATCAAAATTCATAATTTAATTAAAAAGCAATTAAGAAATATAATTACATTTACAGTACATATTTCACATAATTTAAATTCTGAAAATAGAATTTTGAAAAATATGCTGATAATTTCAAAGTTTCCAGAATGATATTTTCATTCTGCAGCAGAGTGTGCACTGATATGAAACTTCCTGGCAGATTAAAACTGTGTGCCAGACCAAGAGCAGTTGCCCGTGAAAGGCAAAGGGCCCGAGTTTGAGTCTCGGTCCGGCACACAGTTTTAATCTGCTAGGAAGTTTCAATTTCAAAGTTGCTACTACATTAAATCAAAGCAATTTCTATAAACAGAACAAAGAAAACTGGCGAATTTCACTTGTAAGTTATTATTTTAACAATATTGAAAATGGCTGTTGGCACTGTTGTAAAGCAAAAATACAAATGTGGCAATTGCCACAGTATGTTAGTCTGTAGCAATCTTGAATCAGTTATGTGAATGGCAAATTCTTGTCAGTTTTGTCTGTGATGTATCATAATATACATATTTAAAAGCATCTTTCTGCTTTTCCACTACATTATTTTTTGGTGAACATGTCACAAAACTGTGGTAAGGGCATCATGTTCAGTGTTGACAGTAGAAATTATTTACTTCACAACTGCAGTTTCAGCCTTTGGGCCATTATTGACTGGACTGCAAGAACTAAGAACACAAAAAATGAAGCACAGACTATACAAGATGTCTCATAATTGCTGCAACAAACTTTGAGCAGTTGTAGAGGGTGTCTTGAGGAACAAATTGAGGGTAGGAACTCATGTCTGGGAACATCATCCAACAGTGATCAAGAGTGTCAAAGTTAAAGGTGCCAGAACCAGCCACTAGAAGAACCATTCAGCAGCAAATGTGACTTTGTACCCTGATGGACCATAGGCAAAAAATCTCCCAATGTTGTTTGTTATTCAGTGATTATGACTGATTGCCACAATCACCAGTGAAGAAGATGCTGTTGCCTAGGTAGATGATGGTTTTGGACACATGTTTCCATCTGCAGTTTATTTTTCTCCTGTATACAGAAAAACAATGGAGATTTTAGAGGATTCCAGGAGAAAAATAAACTGCAGACGGAAAACCATGTCCAAAACTGTCATCCACTGAGTCCACAGAGCACACATCCATATGAGACATGGCCTTTCTAGGCAACAGCCAGCTCCATCTTCTCCACTGGCAGTCATGCCAATCAGTCAAGATCACTGAATAATAAACGACATTGTGAGACATTCCAGCTCTGGTCCATCGGTGCACAGAGTCACATTTCCAGACACAGGTTCCAGTCCTTAATTTGTTCTTCAAGACACCGTCTATAACCCCTCAAAGTTTGTTGCAAAATTTCTGGGACATTCTGTATACAGAATTGTACAAACATGCCCTGTAGACAAGAGCATACTACAAAAGTGGTGAAAATAAACTATCACTTACATTTTGCTTCAGCACATTAGCTTTTAAAATCCTATCCTCATGCACACACATGACTGCTACTAACTCCAACATCTCTCAGACCGGAATGCAACATTTTGTGGGATGTAAGAAACAATCTGGAGGGGATGGGGAAGAGAAGGGGAAGGGGAAGTGATAGTCTAGTATGGGTGGGGAGAGACATGAATGCTGTCTAATGGAGTGTGTTAGAATGACGTTCCCAATGGACGCAGCATTAGGAGGTTGTGGGGCAGGGAGGTGGGGAAAAAAGGAGTAATCTGCAAATAAATGGTGTGGGAGATGAGACTAGGAGGAGATGATAGGACAGAAGGGGTGGAAATTGTTGTGTGGAGGTTGTGGGAACAGTATGATAGCATAGGTTGAGGCTGGGATAAATACAGGAGTGGAGAATGTGATATAAGGACAGTTAAGAAAAGCTGGTGATGGAGGAAAGGATCCAGATGGCTTGGGTCTGAAGCACCCATTGAAATCAAGTGTGTTATGTTCAACTGTATGTTGTGCCACACAGTGGTGTACTTTGCTCTTGGCCACAGTTTGGAAGTGGCCATTCATCATGGTGGACACATGGTTTGTAGTCATACCAATATAAAAAACTGTGCAATAATTGCAGCAGAGATGTTAAATGACATGGCTGCTTTCACAGGTGGCCTGCCCCTTAATGAGGTAGGCCAAACCTGTGGCAGTACTGGAATAGTACGCGCTGGGTGGGTGGGTTGGACATGTTTTGCTGGCTCTCCGTCAGGGATACGATCCTTGTTGCAACGGATTGGGTCTGGGAGTGGCATAGGGATGGACTACAATGTTGTGGAGGGAGTGGGAAGTTTCTTGGGTAGGATGCTCTCACTTCAGGGCACAGAGATAGGTAATCAAAGCCTTTATGGAGGCTGTGATTTAGTTGGAATGGTACTGGGTGATCAAGGGGACACTCCTTGCTGTTCTTGGGGATAGTGGGAGGATTGGGGGCATGAGAGAGAATAGCATGGGAAATTTGTTTGCAGACTAGTTCTGCGGGATAGTACTTGTCTGTGAAAGCCTTAGTGAGACCCTCAGCATAGTGAGGAAGTGAGTTTTTGTCACTGCATATACGCTGTCTGTGGATAGCTGGGCTATGTGAGAGGGATTTTTTGGTGTCAAAATGCAGATATTGTTGATGGTTGGTGTGTTTTTATGTGGACAGATATGTGGATATGTGGCTAAGAGCAAAGCAGCCCACCCCTTGATAAAACCTGCAGCTGAACGTAACACACTTGATTTTAATGGCTGCTTCACTCCCTCCCCATCCCATCTCCCACCCTGTTTATTTGCAGCACTCTGTGAGTGTGTCTGTCCATCTTTCCCTGCTCCCCTCCTTTCTCATTCCTTTTTTTCCCATCTCCCTGTCCCACAACCTTCTGACGTTGCACCTGGTGGCAGTCTAGCCCCTGCTCACTCCAACAGACAGTGTTTGTCTCTCCCCACCTGTACATTACTATTTCTTCTGCTTCTCCTCCCCTACCAGACTGCTCCTTTCATCCCATGCGATGTTGCATTCTGGTCCGGGATTCTGGAGTTGGAGGTCACGTGTGCACGAGGTGTGCTTGCTTGTTGTGTGTGTGTGTGTGTGTGTGTGTGTGTGTGTGTGTGTGTGTGTGTGTGTGTGTGTGTGTGTGTGTGTGTGTATGTGTGTGGGTGGGCGGGTGGGTGGGTGGGTGGGTGCATGTCTTTTACTGATGAAGGCTGTGTGTGGGCAAAAGCTGTATGTGAGTGTCTTTTAATTGTGCCTGTCTGCATCCTGACATGTCTTCTTTACTTTAAGTACTAATCTGTCTTTTCCTACATCATTGGTATTCCTACCTGGAGTTTCCATTGTTTGATAGTCATGGTAGAAATACAGTAACATCGTATGACCATGAAGATCTGTAGATCATGAGGTGATATAAATTATGTGTTAACATCCTTCACACAAATTGCTATAAATATATGTTGCAATACATTGATTAGATGTAAACTAGAGCCATTGATGCAATAATACTTTCAAAAGTCATATTTTCTGTGCACCTATAAGAGAGAGTACATTCCAGTGATAATAACAGTAAGCTTCATATCATAACATCATTTTACATCTGTTGACAACATGTGGCTTTCTATGTGGCAATATATTTGCAAAGAACAAGGGGCTAGGATAGGAAAATTTACTTATAACAGAGTGGCATAAAAATGCATATGTTATACCTTCTAAAGGTCTTACATTGGCTTGGGTGCAAATACAAATCATGGCAGCAGCTTATTTTATCTCTTCTAAAGCTCTTACATTGGCTTGCGTGCAAATACAAATCATGGCAGCAGCAATCTCACATATCACTTTGTTTACATACACCTTGCATCTGATGAAAAAAACACAAAAGGCACAAAATGGTCACCCATGATACAGTCAGCAGTGTAACACAATAGACTGAGAAAAAAATGACAAGATGCTGCCTTTGAAATGTAGGAATGTCTTTTTATCAGGCTGCAATGTCAGAAATGTAATCACATAAAAACCTAAATACATTTAATAATACAATCCCAGATGCTCAAAATGCTATCAAGATAAATGTAAAAAGAAATTACACAGTATTATGATGAACTGCTAAAATAGATAAGACAAGACACATTCTAAAGATAAAATTAAATATAGAGGATAAAATAAATTTGGGTGATCATTGGTTCTCCCTCGTTATCATGTATAAAAACTGCAATACAATAAAACTTCAGGAGCACTTATAATACCTGTCAAGCACTATTTATGAAGAGTTGGTAAAATACCTCTTCTCAGATAAGGGATTCTAAAAACAAATGAAATAAAAATGAAAATAAAAAGTGTTAGCACGTATGATTCCCCAGGTTATCAAATAAAATTGCCGTAAGCACCATACATATTTTAAAAAAAATGAAGGTACATATTTTTCTGTACAAAATATTAAGGCAGTAAAAAAAAATAATTTCTATAGCCAACAGCAAATATAATGTCCTTCAAAAAATTTTACATGGCTGTGAACCCTGGCCATGAGGTATCACAAAATGATTGTCAATGCAAAATAACTGAGCCCAGACAACATTTTAAATGGATCAGCTATATTAGAACCTAGTTATGCACTCAACCCATCATAGATAGTTAGAAGGTTAAGAAATTGTAATGTAGTCACAAAGGCTGGTTACATTTTAATGTTGTGGACTTGTTGGGAACAATGGACAGTCAAGACAGGTGTGGTAACCGTCTTTTGAGTTTCAAATTTCTATGCAACACAAAAATTAATTTCAAATAAAATTCTAAATTATGAACAGGTACATTGCTGAGAACATTACTGGATGAAAATGAAACTACAGGGATGGACAAGAAATGTGACGAAGTGAATGACTATTTCATGTGTAACTTTAATATCATGTACACAAAAGAGGTAGGTACTGTAATTTTCATATTTTTACTGTATAGTAGTGAAAAAGAGTGATTAGGTCAATGAAATATTTTTTTTGGTCAGTATGTTAATATGCATTGCCCAGGAAATGGAAGATCAGGAAGAGATAGTTGGCAATTAACCAGTTTCAAAAGACAAAATGAAACTAAACTGAAGTCTTGGCAAGACAGAAATGGCTTTAGACAATGATGAACTTAATCAGAGTCATGGCTAGGGAGCAAAAGATAGAAGTCTGCAGTCCATTCTGAGGTTTTGATAATAGAGAACTTTTAGGACCCAACAATGACTTTTTTGGAACAAGTTACACAGTTTTTTTAGCACAAAAAAGAAATTGACAACTTACATAATGATTTACATAATAAGAAGAAAGAAATGGGCAGTAAAATCAAGGTAGTGCCATGTGAACTAAGAAGCAGTTTAGGATAGCCACAGGGTAGTAGAAATGAGATGCCAAAAAATTATTTAAGTAAAGGCTTGGGTGGTAAAATGAAGGTAATGACAAGTGTTCCAAGTAACATATTAGAGCAGTTGTTGAGTAGTAAACCTGATGTTGTGAAAGTGAATTACAGGATTAAAATCACGGAGTTAAAAAAGGTTGTAGAGCCAGAGCACAAACAACTGAATGCACAGGATGTGTTGTTGAAAATAATATTGTAAGTGTAGAATCAGACCATGCAAATGATAGTTACATATTTGTACTGATATGCTCATATGGTCTGCATTTATGTGAATTCATTTTAATGCAATGAAACAATTGATTCTGGCAGAAACTACATACGGTATTTGTCTATTATTACATATGATGCACAGCTATTCAGATATTGCTGTGATAAGCAGACCTTTACCATTCCTTATACACAAATTATTCCATAACACTTATGTACATTATGCTGACCAAAAAATAATGAGGTGACTGTACTAGGGAAGAACACACCAAACTAAGACTGGTTTATCAATGCAGAACACTGTGTTCAAATAAGAAAGCACTTATTGTTGCTTAAACAAAATTTTGTAAGATGATTATCTAAAACTGTGAATATTTATGTAATTACTACCTATCAATTTGCTAGCTTATATAATTAAATAAACAAACTATAAATAGAGGAAGATAAGAAAATAATTTATAGCTTTTTGCCACTTGCAGTCTAAACTGAGCAAAACTTCTAGCTTCTGATACTAAAAACTTGTTATAGAATAACATATGATATAAAAGTGTGTGTGTGTGTGTGTGTGTGTGTGTGTGTGTGTGTGTGTGTGTGTGTGTTTCAGTAAGGGGCACTGAACACTGAGTTTATCAGTGGCCATATGAAGATCAGTTAAAACAAATGTGGTAAAATCATAGAAGATGTGATAAAAGAACTAAAAGGCAACCTGAGATAAAAGCCATACTCGCTCTCCCCAATTTCACCACGATCACCTGCTAAATCACACTAGCTCACAAAATGCAAAATGACAGCACAGATGGGGAGATGTGTGAAAATTGTCAATTAAGATAGAATGAAGACCAGCTGATCCCTTACGAAAAACATGGATAAGCCAGCCACCCTGATAACATTTTAAAAATGGCACTCCCAGCAACAAGTTGGACAGTTCACAAAATTTTAAAAGTTGTACCACATTTGTTTGAGTGTCAGCTAAATAGATGGTAAATTTATAAGAAAAATTGTTCACCAAATAAACAGCAGCCTGTTGGTCAGGAAACAAAACACAGTCTAGTAAAATGTAGCACACTGTGTTCTGTATGCTGCAAGCACCACACATTGGAGGGTCCTCTTATTGGAGCAAGAAGCCATGTGTCATAGAGCTCTAGCCTTTATGAAGACAAGTCAAGAGGACCTGCATGGCTGGAAGGAAGTATGTAACTAGCATACTGTGAACTTGATGTGAGCCAACTTATTATCTGTCACTTCCAGTCAATCTTCTTCCCTTTGGCACATGACTCTGTTCTTCAACAGAAAGATAAGAGCATGCCATAGGTGGCACACTGCACTAACTGTGTATATGAAATGCCTCCTTGGCTGGTACATCTGCCCTTTCATTCCCCACAATACCCATGTTCCCTAGCACCCAGCAGAAAGACACCTCCTTCCCCAACCTTTGTAGTTGCAGGAGGGTGTCCTGGATGTTCTAGACTACTTTGTCTGCTGAGTACAAGCATTGTAGAGAATGAAGGACACTCAGGGAATCAGAACAGACAAGGAATTTAGTGCTCAAAACATGTCTCATCTGCCCAAGTGCCTACAATATCATATATAATTCTTCATCAAAGACAGTAAAGTCTTGAGGCAGTCAGATCTTGAGGATACTGTCAGGCAAAACAACAGAGCAACCAATGGAGTCCCCCTGTTCAGACCCATCTGTAAATACAGCTGCAGAGTTGTGGTGCTGACTGATCCATACACTGTGCATCCATTTTCTAACCACTATCACACAAAACCCCTATGAAACTGGAGCACACAAACCCTGTCCACCCACAAGAAGCCATGTGGAGTGGCCATGTGGTTTGAGGCATCATGTTATGGACTGCACGGCACCTCCTGCTGGAAGTTGGAGTCCTCCCTTGGGCATGGGTGTGTGTATTGTTGTTAGCATAAGTTAGTTTAAGTGGTGTGTAAGTCTAGGGACTGATGACCTAAGCAGTTTGGTCCCGTAGGAATTCACATATATTTGAACATTTGAACCCCAAGACTTGTGGCTAAGGCACTTTAAGATATTCAGTGCCTTCTAGGTTCTGGTTTTCAGACCTGTCAGGTGTGGTAACCACCACAATTTGCAGTCAACAATGAGGCCCAGGAACCTCAACGAGTCTTTAAAAAGTAGAGTGGTGACCATCATATGTATGTCAGGTAAATTAAAAATATCGTGAGACTGATTAAAATGAATGTATACACCTTTATCTGCAGAAAACTGAAAACCCATCTTTGCAGCCTACTCCTCTAAATTCTCTACTATAAGTTACAACTGATGAGTTGCTGTTGGAACACTGGAGGAGGAACAGAAAACTACAAAATTGTCCACAAATAAAGGAGCATTGCACAGGACACCTTACCATAGATGTGGTACTGTTTACAGCTGTGGCAAAGAGGGAAACATGTAAAACACTAACCTAGGAATACCATTCTCCTGTTCAAAACGATTTGACAGAATGTCACCAATTCAGAACCTAAAACACTGCTTAGACTTGAAAGGCATATGAAGATTGGGACGTACCCATGAAAGCCCAATGATGTAAATTGAAAGCAATATTTTATCTAAAGATTCTAAAAATAACCCCAAAAATTTTTGGTCTTACATAAAATCTTTGAACGCTACAAATAATTTAATACCTTCTCTTGCTGACAGTATGAGTAATGTAACGGATAACAATAAACAGAAAAATGAAATTCCAAATCTGGGATTGTAAAACAGTTAAGATCTTTAGGTGCCAGGAAGGCATCTGGCCCAGATGGTATCCCTGTAAGATTTTATGTTGACTATGCTACAAATATAGCACCGTTATTATCCATCATCTATTAGAGATCACTGGAACAACGGGAAGTTCCATGGGACTGGAAGAAGGCCCAGGTTGTAGCAATCTATAAAAAGGGTAGAAAATCGGATAATAATAATCATCAGCCAATTTCACTGACATTGATTTGTTGTAGAATCGTGGAACATATTTTGTGTCCAGACATAATAACCTGTCTAGACTCTGAGACGCTCATCTGCAGAAACCAGCATGGTTTTAGGAAACAGTGGTCATGCAGGACACAGCTGGCCCTCTTTGCACATGATATACAACAGGCTCTTGATACTGGCTCCCAGGTTGATGCCATATTCCTTGAGTTTTGAAAGACATTCGACTTAGTTCCGCACTGTCACTTGTTCCAAAAGTCTGCATTTATGGTGTATCCAATGACATATGCTGAAGATTCTAAAAAATAACCCCAAAAAATTTTGGTCTTACATAAAATCTCTCCACATATGACATAAAAAAACATAGAAAGTTTTCTAACAGATAAGCAGTATATTGCCCTGAATGGCGAGACTTCAACAGAAACAAGCGTAACATCAGGTGTGTGCCAGGGCAGTATAATAGGTCCTCTTCTTTTTACAACTTGCATAAATGATCTGGTTGATGATACTGTCAGCAGCATTAGATTGTTTGTTTATGATGCTGTAGTCTACAGGAAAGTAGTATCACACAAAAGTTGTTGTATCACACAAAAGTTGTGAACAAATCAATGAGGATTTGCAGAAAATAAATGTGTGGTTTAATGAATGGCAGTTATCTCTCAATACTAACAAGTGTAGCCTACTGTGTATAACAAAGCGAAAATCCCCATTATTGTATGAGTACAAAATAAATGCCCAGTCTTTGGAAACGGTAACATCAGTCAAGTACCTGGGTGTGACTATTCGAAATGATTTCAAATGGAATGATCAGGTTACACAAGTAACAGGTAAGGTGAACTCCAGATGGTGTTTTATTGGTAGAATCCTGAAGTGATGCAGTCCATCAACATAGGAGATTGCTTACAATATTTTGGTTTGTCCAGTCTTAGAATATTGAGGATCTATATGGGATCCTTACCAGTTGGGTCTGATTCAAGAGACTGAGAAGGTACAAAGAAGAGCGGCAAGATTCGTAACTGGTACATTTAGCCATTGTGAGAGCATTACAAATCTCATAGAAAGTTTGAAGTGGGATACACTTGCAGATAGATGACGTGCTAAACAGAAGGGGCTGCTCACTAAATTCCGAAATCTTATCTTAGCTGAGGATGTAGAGCATATATTATTACTTCCAACTTTCAGATCACACAATGCTCACCATTCAAAGACAAGGGAAATTAGAGCTTATACTGAGGTGTTGAAACAGTTGTTTTTTCCTCACGCAATCCGCGAGTGGAACAGAGGGGGGGAAATATGACTTTGGAGTGAATTGTGCTTGGTGGCCAGCAGAGTATATATGTAGATGTAGGTGTAGAGTTGCATGCAATTACTGTGTCTTCAATTAGTGTCATATTCCTTACTGATGTCAAAGAAAATGATAAAGACAGTGATGTTTATGTAGAAAATCCTGCTGAACAGCTGATTCTAGCAATGTTAGGTTGCTGACAGTGGAATGAAATCTTCAAAACTGTTTCTGAGAGCAACTATGGAGTTGCCTGGTCTCTAAGAACCAGACCAGATGATGGTCAACCATATCTTTTTTTACAGTTTGTTAAGGTGGCACTCCTGTAACTACTGTGAAATGTGTGATCCTTTCCTGGTTTGGGGAGAGGCATCAAAATTGCATCTCTCCATGATATGGGAGAGAGACCTGTCTGACATATCAGATTAAAATATTAAAGGAGGATTTCCTTTGACTCTGGTGGCAAATGTTGTAGCATGCAGTACTGATTTGAGGTGACCTGGCACAGACAGTGCCAACTCTAGCTCCCACATAGAGAAAGGGAAGTTGTAAGACTCAGAATTATTTGATATAAAGAACAACTTGCCCCTCCCTACAGTTGTACAGTAGCAGCAAAATGCTGGATACAGGTTGGCATTGGCAATAGCTGTTGTAAAATCCTCTGCCGCAGTCTGAGTAATGTCTCCAGGTGTTGTGCAGACACATCCCTGCTTCAGCACTACTGCTATTGGTAAACTACTATGTTTACCAGAAGTCCTCCTGGTGGCTTCCCATATTTTTGTAGAAAATGTGGAACAGTTGATAGAGTCCAGGAACACTTCCCATGACCTATAATTGCTCTCCTTACTTACGTGTCAAGCACTGTCTCTCACAACTCTGAATGCTGTGAGATTGTTTACTGTTGGGCAATAATTAAATTGTTGAATAACCAGATGCTTGTCCCAGATTTTAGAGCAGCACTTATTGGTCCACCAAGGTGCAGATTGCCTTCCAAGATGACCTGAGGACTTTGGGATGGATAAGTCAACAGCATGATGGATTACTTATGTGATGTGGTCCACTCATTCCTGGCTGTTGCAGTATGCAAACAGAACCAGCTGGCTGCAAAGCATCCACTTAGCCCTACTGACCACCCATTTCTGTGGCTTCTGTTCAAGTAATGCTCCATCCGGTAAGTGGATTCACAGTGAGAAGTGGTCACTGGTACGAAGGTCATCAGATGCTTCCCAGTGAACAGAGTCTGTAAGGTTTGGAGAACAGAAAGAGTTTGATGGCTGAGGATGACCCAGCAGCAGTTGAGAGTAGGACCACCTATGTTGAGGATGCACACGCAGCTCCTGAGCAGCAAGATTCAACCCCAAGCATAAGTATATTTGAACCCTATGATACATTATGGGCATTTAAGTCACCCAGTAGGAGAAATGGGTGGAGAAGTTGTTTTTATAAGGTCTGTGTGGGCCTCAAAGTCTACCATACACTGCAGAGGTAGGTATAATGAGCAGACAGTGATCTTCTGGCTCCCATAAACTGTAATGGTTACTTCTTGGAGGTCAGTAACTGAGAAGAGAGCAGAGGAGTGACGTGTGTTACTGATAAATACAGCAAACCCTTCACTGGCTTTTTCCCAGTCACATCATCCTTGCAGCGGAGGGTATAGCCTCATAGCAGAAGGCCATCAGTGGCTTTAAAATGTGTTTTTTGTAAACATAAGCACAGGTGCTGTGCCTGTGTAGTGAGTTTCAGTAGCTCCATGTGAGTCCTGAACCCATTGATGTTCCACTGTCTCGTGGGAGTGATTTATCACAGGGGTTGCACGTTCACCCCCTTTCCATTAGAGTGGGGAGCCTGCAATGAGTGTAAGTTCAGCAATGGGGTAAAATGGTTGCCCTGGCTAACTTAACATTCCATTAACTCTGAAGCAGAAGTAGTAGAATGACCATCAGGGCAAATGACATCGAGTTGTTCTGAAAGTCTACTGCCTGTTTTGCCTGCAGTGAAAGCTTCCAATTTGCTTTTTTTTTGGCTGGAAGGGCTTTTTAGGAACTACCACAGCAGCAGTGAGGCCGTGCTGGATTTCTTACCAAACTCTGCCTCTGGAGGTACAGGAAGCTGTGCAATGGTGGCAACTGTGGTCTTACCTGATGTAAGGGCTATGAAACAGCTGCAGCTCAACACATGTACTGACAAATGCAGTTATTAGTGCTGACTCTAGAAACCTTCATTTTTGTAGCAGCATCAGTTTCCTGAACTGGCTGTTGAAGAACTTTAGTAAAGGAATCAGAGAACATGAGGGGCTGCAAGGTCTTATAGATCTTTCTGGCCTCACCATGCAGCAAGTGATTTATTGTCTTAATCTCCTGCATCTTCTTTTCTTCAAGGAAGACTCCCCAGTCACCACTCCAAACAGCGTGATCCCCAGAGCAGTTTATACACTTCAGATGAGATGGTCAACTGATCCTTTGAGGGCAGCCTCACCAAATTTCCAACAAGTGACTTCACCCTTGCATCCTAAGGTGGTGTGCCTAGTGCTGGTGTTTAAAACAGTACACTGAGTTGGGGACATAAAGCCCCATGCTTAAGTGAATAAAATCTGCCTTGACATGCTAGGGGAGTTTTGTGCTATTGTAAGCAAGGATAACTGAGTCTGATTTGATCAGGTTGCCATCCATCCTTTTCATTATATTACACACCACCAAAATGTCTTCTTGGGAACACTCAGCTTTCAGTTCCTCTTTAATAATATCTACAAGATGCCTGTATGACAAAACAACTTTGCTACTGTTCAATGTGATATGTAGCTCTATTTCTATGGCTTATTCCATGAGGCATCTAGCTATTTGGAGATTTGTCGCTTGATGGGAACAGCATCCCACTGGGCACACAATTGGCAGATTTTAAAATACCACAAATTCCCTATAAACCCTTTTGGATATAGAAAGGTGAAACTTTTGTGAAGCTGCCTTTGTTTCTGTAAACTCTTATAAACACATTCTGACCAGTGACATGAGTTCTTTTACTATCACAATAAGTACTCTGAAAAATCCATGAGTCAGGAAGACAGGCTACATGTCCCCTCTTGTTGGACTGGATGTTGATACCCAATAGTGCCCCACCCATTCCACTGAGAGGAGAAGGAGAAAATTTTGAGGATTTCATTTGTCCCACAAGCAGCTAGGGAAATAAAAACCCACCTAGACAGAGCCTCACATGCCTAGGTAAGCCTTTTACAACTGAGGTGCACCAGGTTCCCCACAAGTAGCCTGCTGACAACTGTTTCTGGCACATACCAGTCCCCAGCTCAGGAGCTCCAGGGTCATGAAGCCTACACCCACCAAATGAATTCTGAGACCCTGAAGACTGTATAAAGGATGGAGGAGTTAATTAAATGTAATTCTGAAAATATTATCAAAAACAGACATACCACTTGTGCTTTGATTCAGATTCAAGACAGAAGTTTATCTATCAAAATCATATTGGGTGCATTTTGAAAACTCATGTATGAAAACAAGGAACTGGCAACACTGTCACACTGTACAGTACAATGTACAATTGTGGTATCACAAAACGACTGAGGAGCGACCAGAACCAGACATAGGGGGCCAAAAATTCTAAATATGGCTTTCACATAAGCCAAAAACATTAAATAAACAAATATTATTGTGATCTTGACATGATTTTAACCTAAATATCAGAATGAACTGTATCACCCCACACTACTATTCCAGCTGTCATAGCTCACTGAGTAGACTGCTGGGGCATCCACTTTGGAGCTATTTTTTGAATCCTGTTAAGGTTTATTTTTTCATTTTTAAGCACCCATTCCCTACTTTTATAAACAGCATATCATTTTATCACATGACAATAGCCTATAACATGACAGTGGGATCAATTAAACTGCATGAATGTGTCTACTAACTGCACAGTGCTCAACCATAGTTTGTCCTGTCAACTTCATGTGGGTGGCCTCCAAATGGAGTACATAAATGATGAATGTATTGGTAGGCTTTAGGTACTGGTTGCATCTGATAACCAAACTGCTGCTGCAAGGTACCCTCGAAGATGCCACCTTGGTAACAATTTTTCATTGGCTCTAGAAATCCCTTATGGAAACGTAATCTTCATCCACAATTAATGAACAGAGGTTGTTCAAGGACTAGATATACTCCAAAAACAGAGGATATGATTCTTGAAACTGTTTACCAATCACCATAGTGAAGTAACTGTGACATTGCAATTCCAGATATTTCAAAGACTGGTTGTTGAAGTGTTGTATGAGACTATATGAATATCATTATATGTTAACATCAGTGGCCAGAAAACTGAATTTGATGAGCACAATTTTGTAAATGGCTTCTGCACCAAATGGAAGATAAAAAACATTTTATAAATAACATGATATGGACTGATGAATCTAGCTTCACCTGTGAAGGTATTTTCATCTCCCACAAAAGCTGTTATCAATTGGAACACAACCCATGTCACCTATGAATGTGGCTTTATTTGTGTCATGGATGAAACAAAATGGTCATTTACATCTGTAAGAAGTTCTGTTATGTCATAATGTTTAAATAAAGGTAACATTAACAGAAAGAAATACACAAGGTACTGCACTGTTCCCTGTTGATGTGTGAATTGGATGCAATTTGCCACTTAAACATAAAAAAATTGTCATGAATGTAACTCAAACATCATGGTTCCCCACAAAATCACATTTCTAGTAAACCTATAGGCAGATTCGGTTTTGCTAAACATTTTATTTTATAAATATTGGATCAGGTCCACTACATGCATTTTCACTGCTAGGACATGGCATACCTGTGCTAGGAACCTATATTTGTGAATGAATAGTGATATATGAAACATATATATAATTTAGTTATATACTTGTATTCAATGATATTATTCATGAGGTAATTAACTTTTTATTATTTTCAATAATTGGGTTCTTCTAATTATATGGTATTAAGAACTGTAAAGTCTACCCACACGTTTTTATTGTTTAATACTGTTTACGTTTTTCTGTAATTGTGCTCCAGCTAAATTCTTGTAATAAAGGTAAGACAATAGCTGAGAAAGATGGAAAACAGCTTGTGAAACTGATGAGAAGCTGGACCTGCTTGTGACTACATGGAGTGAAAGGAAAACTTCCATGAGGCATTTATAATAAAATTAAACAAATTATCACATCTCGACACTGAGGAATTAAAATTTCAACATGAACTGAAAGATAAGTGAACTGCTAACTGCAAAAAGGAAACAAGTCCACTTTTACAAATTTTACAGGAGACTGCTTTATACAAAAACTCTAAAACAAAATTATTCTATATTTTTTCTAAAAACATGTGGTTGTTTGATGCTTTAGATGATGTAGTTTTTATTCTACTTTGTGTTACATATGTGCTCTCCCCTTTTGCAGTAAATAAATTGGAATATAAATAAATCTTATATTCTGGGGATACAAAATTGACATATTTCCTTCAAACTAAATACATTTTAAACATTATTACATCATAATAAATTCACAGATTTAAAATTCTATTCAGTTTCATCTCTGTTTGTTGTTGGACAGATCAAAATTTTATTTCAAAACTGTATCTTTCTCTCTGGAATGTAACTTAATTATTTTTTCATATAATCCATTTTTAAGATGTTTACAGGTAGTTTGGCTTTACAGACAGGTTTGTTGAGAAGTTTTAGATTCATATGAGTATTTCATAAATAAAAGCTTTCAACTCACAGACCACAGATGCTTATCTTATGCTGAGCAACATGTGCTGTATTTTTGCTGACACTAAATTCAAGACAGGGTGACAGAAATCTCCTTCTACTTAGGAACACCTTTTTTTATCACTAAGGAGTGTGCTCTGTGATGTCTTCTGTTTCCATCAGAACATTAGTAAATTTGTTTTTCTTCTGTGAAGAAAACCAGTATTAGGTCTATCACCTCACTAGTGGCACAATATCATTCCTGTCTTCTCAGTTTTCTTCTGATGATGTCAAAATCTGCAGTAATGTTTGAATTATACCTGTTTTTAGTGGATGCACTTTATGGACTGCATGCAAGTTCTGTATCTGCAGTAAATTATGTTTCTACCCGGATGGACTTCTTTGATATAATAAAATGAATTTTGAAATTTTTCATGTTTGCTTTCAGCAGCTGGCAATTCACATACATAAAATGATATTAGACAATTAAAATAAAAATGTGCAATAGTAATTACTTCATATAACAAACTTTCTATGCTGGTACATCAATGCCTTGTGAGAGTCTGGTCCATAATTCTTATGTTTGATAAATGGGGGTGAGGGGCAGTGTGGGGCAGTAAATATTAATGAACAGATTGATGTCAGTTATTTTGGAGATTGTGTCACTATTATACTTGTAATTGTATTATCTTACATTTGCCAATTTTATGAAAGTTGATTAGGCTGGGATGAAATTAGGTGCATAACATACAAATTTAATTAGCTTATTCAAGTGTTGCACTGTAAACTCAAATTACATTAGGCCAAATGTAAAGTCACATTGAGACTATTATTTGTGAGAACAGGCTAAAATAAAGCACTACTAATAAAGATAGTATTCAATGCCAAAATTCTATAGTCATGTTAATATCATAAGTCATAACATAATTACAATGCAATTAAAGAATGTAATTACTCAGTTGCTTACCATACATAAAATTTCAATCTAAAAACCAGGTTATTTCAATATCTAAATTACTTCAAAATAATTACTAAATTACGTCAAAGCAAAATCTGTAATCAGAACCAAGAAAACTGGTAAATTTAAATTGTGAGTTTCATTATGTATTATTTTAAGAATATTGAAAACAACTGTTGAGATTCATATAAAGTATAAATTCTGTACGATGGGGCAGTATCGGACACAGGTACATTCAGATGGAAATGGTATATTTCTCTTTTTACAATGGTGTCACTGAATGCAAGCTTTTATTTTATATGTACATTTTGCTGCTTACCCCTTGGGTACTGTCAAGCAGATTCGAACATACATTGTTTGCACTTGGAAGTTGAGACTGTGGTGTGTAGTAATTTTCAGTATAGTGTAAAATTATTGTTATATATCTTTATGTTAATACTTTCATTATTGTACTAGAAGAACAAAAAGTGGTAGGCATAATTTTCTTATAATGTATGTATTTAAATGTTAAAATAGAAATGTGAATGTAATTTGTCGATGTATCTCACTTGCACTAATGTCTATAAAACTATCTATAAATATCTACATTCATTGTGGGAACATTGGACACTGCCATGGACTTTTAAAAGGAGGCTTGAGGCTCTTCCAAGATGCAATTGTGACCATCAAAATCTGCTGTTTGAAGATATGGAAAACTGTCATACAGGAAGGCTCCAAGCAAATTTAACTTAGCACATTGACCATTACAAAATGAACACAAGACAAGAAGTAAACAGCTAAACAGGCAGTTTTTCAGCATTGTAACAGAAAAGGTGGCAGTCAAATTTCTGCATCCATATCATGGCAGTTAATTTGTGGTCATTTTTCCTGAGATTCCACGTGATGATACTGTGATCAAACACCAAACTGCAAGAGTACTGCTGATTCTTGGAGAAGAAGAGAGGGAGTTTTGTTCACTGAGAACATATTGTAGATTTATGATTAATGCTATGTGTAGATTGCCATTATTAATCAAATATTTTCTAAGTATGTGTTTCAAAGTTTTTCTAAAAATGTGTAAAATATTTTCTGACCATGTATAAAGAAGTTCTGAGCAAGTTTATTTTTAAAAAAGATAATTTATGTCTGAAATTACCCCATTAGAGGGAAATGTGCAACTTTGGTTGGGAATACAGTGACCATATGAAATTACCCTGTCGTACAGGTATATGTTCTTTGACCATATTATTCTTTAATGTTATCCCAAATATCTCATGCTTTTTGCTGCATGAGTATATTTTTTCTGATGCTGCCTTAAAGTATATTAAAATTCTGTCCAGTATTACCCCATATTATGGTACAAGTATGACAGCACCCACAGAGTGTTAGTCTGTGGTAGTCTTGAGCCTATTATGTGAATGATAAATTCATGTCTGTTTTGTCTGTGATGTTTTGTAATAAATATATTTTAAAATTATCTTTCTGATTTTTGACTACATTATTTGTTGGTCAACACATCGCAGAGTGCATGTCAGTGCAAAATAACTGAGCTCAGGCAACATTTTAAACAGATCGGATATATTAGAACTGAGTTACACACCCACCTCTTCAACTGTCAGCAAGTTAAATAATCATAACATAGCCACAATAGCTGGTTATCTTTTAGCTTTATCATTGGCCTTGACTTTTTAAGGTAAAAAGGCACAGGACTTGTCTTTTCTCTAGGCAAGTGCTGTTTCAGAGTTTATGAGGTCGAAGTGTCTGTAGATTTAGTTAGGAAGGAACAGAGGTTTTTGGCTTTTATCAGACGTAGATTCCAAGTTTATTCTTGATTAGAGATCCCTGTGACTGATGTTCACATGCATGAGCTGAACTCTTGTCTGATTCAGGAGCAGTGTTGATCAGATTGTGATTTGTGAAGAGTGGTATAATTTGTTAGTAGTGGCATCTTCTATTACAATAACTGTCTTCGCCTTTGCTACCATGGACTCAAATACTGCTGCAGATGCTGGAAGTTCTGTGAACTGGAATAGAGACTGTTAGACTGTTTGATTTGCTGCAATTAAGACTACAGCAGTGTAGGATCCTTGAGTTATTTGTATGCATGTAGGGCATATGACTCATGGGTGCAACACTTATGTAAGTGCCATGGGAAGGTAAACATTTCAGTGTGCACACAATGTATATGAGTAAGCCACTATTGTTGGCGGATTGTTGCTCAACATATGGTACATCCTGGACAGTACTGTTGATGCAATGGTTGAATTAGTGCATTACTCAATTTAAATGGATGTTGACGATTGTGAAGTGCTAAATAAAGACACTCTGTGACTGTGCTTGCAAGTTCCTGAATAGGTTTTGGTGAGAAACTCTGAATACAGTGATTACATTTTGATGTTGTCTTGACTGAGATAAGACATTTATGGAAAATTGTCATGTTTACATCAAGTGTTTGTAATCACACTTATATTCCTGGATCACTTATGATTCTAGTGAAATTAGTTTATTATACCTCTGCTACCATATATGTACATCTGTTGTTCTTAATCAGTTACTTTTTAGGAAAATTTGTTTGAGTACTTACACTTGTATGAATGTTGCATGTTCATTCACAATCAGTTCCTGGATAGCACTCTCTGAGTCCTTCATTCATCCTTCCTGAGGGTCCTTCCTGCACTCTCAATCACACACTTCTGGCTGATAACCAAGAAGGGCTACAATGTTCATCACACCAAGTTCTTCACTGCCATTTGTTCTGGCTTCCACATAAATGTCACCCTCATCTCAAGATCATTGATTAAAGAATGATTATACTGAATGTTTTATCAGTTCAAAGTATGTTCACCATAATGACATCCTCCATTCAAATCACAAAATGAACAAATGGAAGCCATTACATCAATATTTATGTTTCCTCAATTGTTGTTTGCATATTAAGAAAAAACTTACAGTATATTATGTAAAATACCTAACTTTGTAATTATCTTCAAATTTCAACTGAGTTTTGAACACAGTAGATATATTATATAGATTTAGCTGAAGAATCCATTCTCTGAGAGTTAAACATGATATTTCATCCTGTGTAACCAATTTAGCTCAAGGCTGACATCTTTGTTCAAGGTTTTACCTTGGTATTCCTGAGCCTTTTAGCCTTGATGGTCAAGTGTTATCAGTCTTTCAATGTGAGGTTGTACTAGTATTTGTGATGGGAACTAGTGTAAAAGAAAATCAACCTTGAGAAATGTAGTTGTAGTAACATAGTGTGGTACGCAAGCCTAAGCGTATGTCATGCTAAACTGCAAATATCTTAAATTCACAACACAGAAATAACGTTGTTGTAATTGTGACATTTGATTAATCAAAGATAATAACACATTAATTTTTTTATGGTATGGCTCTACCATAGGAAACTATAAATGAACTTCAAGTGAAGAGCCAAAGAAACTGGTACACCTGCCTAATACCGTGTAGGGCCCCTGCACGCATGCAGAGGTGCCACAACTGATGTGGCACAGACTCAACTAATGTCTGAAGTAGTGCTGGAGGGAACTAAAACCATGATTTCTGCAGGGCTCTCCATAAATCCGTAAGAGAATGAGGGGGTTGAGATCTCTTCTGAACAGCACATTGCAAGGCATCCCAGATATGCTCAGTAACGTTCAGCTCTGGGAGTGGGGTGGCCAGTGGAAGTGTTTAAACTCAGAAGAGCATTCCTGGAGCCACTCTGTAGCTGGATGTGTGGGGTGTCACATTGTCCTGCTGGAATTGCCCAAGTCAGTCAGAATGCACAATGGACATGAATGGATGCAGGTGATCAGACAGGACGCTTACGTACATGTCACCTGTCAGAGTCGTATCTAAACATATCATGGGTCCCATATTACTCCAACTGGATAAGCCCCACACCATTACAGAGCCTCCACCAGCTTGGACAATCCCCTGCTGACATGCAGGGTCCTTGGATTTATGAGACTGTCTCCATACCCATACACAAACATCCACTCGATACAATTTGCAACGAGACTTGTCTGACTAGGCAACATGTTTCCAGCCTTCAACAGCCCAATGTTGATGTTCATTAGCCCAGATGAGGCAAAAAACTTTGTGTCATCCACTCATCAAGGGTACATGAGTGGACTGCTGGCTCCAAAAGCTCATATTGATTTTGTTTCATTGAATGGTTTCCACACTGACAATTGTTGATGGCCCAGTGTTGAAATCTGCAGCAGTTTGCAGACGGGTTGCATTACTCTCAGGTTGAACAATTGTCTTCAGTTTTCAGTGGTTCCATTCATGTAGAATCTTTTCCTCAGCAATGTCAGAGATTTGATGTTTTACTAGATTCCTGATGTCCCATTATTCATGTTCTGACTATAACACTATGTTCTTACTCATTTAAATCTTTATAATCTGCCATTTTAGCAACAGCAACCAATCTAACAACTGTGCCAGACAGCACCATATTCTACCTGTTTACATATCTCTGTATTTGAATATGCATGCCTATGCCAGTTTCTTTGCCACTTCAGTGTATAATAATTGAAAGTTTTATTATGATGCGCTATGCAAACATATTAACTGCTGACTTTACCTCACATACTGATTTTCAGGTAAAATGTAAATTTAATCTGAATATGAGTGTCCTGCAGAATTCTGTAAATAACAGTCCACTGTTCAATGAATTCCTATGAAGGTAATTAGATGTAACTTTTAATATTCCAGATGAAACCAAAAACCTATTGCATAAAGAACCCTGCCCCCACTGGGGGCTGTGTAATGTCTCTTTATGTTCATTATTTGTTTGGCTTTAATCAGAATAGAAGTTTGTCAGCCAATATAGTAAAAAGCACAAAGAAGGAAGGAAGATTAGCATTTCATGTCCCTTTGACAGTGAGATTGTTAGAAGTGGAGCACAATCTCAGATAATTTTTTCCCTTTCAGAGGAAACATCCTGGCATTTGCACCGAGAAGTTTAGAGAAATCATGGAAAATCTACATCTGGGTGAGCATAGTTGGATGTGAAAAGCCTTTGCCCAAATCTGAGTCCAGTGAGCTGATCTCAGTGCCACCTTGCTTAGAGAGCACAAAAGTGCATATTGTATCTGTAATACTGCTACCATTCAGACATTTTCAATTTGCCACACTGAGAACTTTCATGAGGGCTTTATTCTGAGCTTATGACTAGAACAGAGATGGGGTTATTTGATTCAGCCATCTTTAGAAAGTGTTTGCATGGTCACAACATGTGCCAATCTTGTTTGTGTATGAAGAATATGGAACTGAAACATGAGTCTAGTGAGACTATTATAGTTTACTTACCAGATTTCATTTTACATAAAACATTCCTGATCTCTCATGATAATTCTGTGGTATGGAATTATTTGCACATTTATGACCACTTGATTAGAGCCTGCAGTTTTCAGAATTTGTTTAAAATATTTCCACCTCTTGAAAACAAAACACAAGAGATATACTGCTGGTGATTAGCATGCTGAATGTGCAATACTTCTCCAACCACATTATGTTCATGTGTTCACCATAATAATTTACAATTTGATTATTCAAAAACAAGTAACAGAACAGCTTTAAAGAACTTTAAATTGTTCATGAAGCACCTGGATGTTTTCTTAGGTAATTGCAAATAATTTCTGTTTTATATGTAAGAGGTGTATACATTTGCAAGTTATAATTTAAGAGGCACAAAATCATGAATACAAGTTTTGAGGAAGCATTCACATCACTGCATAAGTGATAGACTCAGTATTCCTAATTAGGAAGGGACTCTTTCAAGGGCAACAGTGATAAATACATTTTAAGCAACATTAAAACAACACAAAGTTAAAAGGGATAAAGACAAGAGACCAAAATGTAAAACTAATCACAAACGTATTTGTAAAATAAAGTGTCAGCTGCCCAGGGTGGCTTCTAAAGTGCAGATGTTGAAAGAGGACAAAATACGATGAAATCCAACCAGCTGAGTGATAAAATAATTTGTTGACAAAGCATAATGACGTTTGATGGAATATAACATTTACACTGAGGGAAGAAAACATTAAATAAAATGTAACCTCATGGTTTACTAGGAGTGCTTATGAAATCCTCACTGAACCAACAGAACTGTGAAATATAAAATTTTTGTGCTGCAGTACCATAAAAAACTAAAATCAAATGACGGCGGTCTCAAAATTAATATCAACTGGGATATGCATTTTTACACATTATTCAGAAAACAATAATTAACAGTAAACCTGTCAAATGTTGTGCTGAGAGGACAATAGAATTTATTAATTCTGATTCATTCAACAAAGACTAAAAAGATATCAAAATCAACTTACAAATTTTTTGATGTGCTGTACAATCAATTCTTGTGTATCTTGTAGTAGACTACTCACTGACAATAAATAATGCACAAGCTATATCCTTGAGTAGTCATCTCATATCATGCCTGTGTTTCATGTATATCATTTAAAATCAGTCTCTTAGTAACATTTCTCAGACAGTCACAAAGCAATTTTTTCGATACATAAAATATGCTATTATTAACCACAGAGCAGTACCCCATATATCCATGGCCAACAGCTCAGAATGATTATTGTAGAAAGGTTTCCAGGTCCATGGAAACACATGCCTTGTCACCTTATGGCCAACAAAGAGTGCCAGTGAATTCATGCCTAAGTAATGGAAATAACCAATCAATTTCATCAATAGTAAATTTTCCAATTATTTTTCAAACATTATAAACAAGCAATAAAGAAAATAATGTTCTTAAACAAAGTAAATCAAGTAAGATTATCAAAACTGTCCATTTTCATGAAGAAGCATGCTGCTACGAAAGCAAAAAATTAAAACAGTGTAGACAGAAATTATCAGATGTATTTGCAATGAGATTCATAACTTCCAATTCAATGCCTTTTCTTACAGGAGATTTTTACTGTGAATATATTAATAGCAGGACATTTTATGCTTGAATAATATACTGTGATAAACATGACTTAGAACTATCGCAACAATAGCTTTAGTATCACATTAATATTCACCTTCTGTTCTACCCAGTGCAAGGGTTTGTACTGGGTTTTATAAGGGGTTTAAAGGCCTGATTACATTTTTTTGGTTCCAAAGTAAATGTAATGCTCAAATTGTTCACAAATAAAGCATTTCAACATACATAGCTTTCACAAAATTCTCAGTCTTCATATTATAAATTCTTTTGGTCTCCCTCATACCAGAAATGATTAAGCCAGCACTCTAAACTGTTTGCTTATGCCTGAAAATAGTATTAGGGCACACATTTCGAAGACCTGTGTCAATCTGAATAAAATATTTTCGATCATTAGGCTGTGCCATTTTGTTTAATCAGTAGAAACATTAAAATGAAAGCTAATGTTATGACTGAACTAAAATTCCTCTTTGATGTGACAAAATTTTAAGATTTATTTTCAGACCCACTGAATTTTCATTGATATATAGTTCCTATTTAGTTTTCAAACTGTATGTGTGACACTTCAAAGAACACTTGAAAATAAAGTCAGGAAAGAAACAAAAATTAAATTTTATAAAATAATGATTTTCCCCCATTGCTATTGTAGCAGCAAAGTCTGAGTCTGACTCAAAAGCAACTGAGTAAAATACAATAGCCAGAAATGAATTTTCTAAGGGGTGTCAATGGATGATGAGTGTAGCTAAGATATGAAATGAAGATATTAGAAAAGAATTAAATATAGAATCAATACACCAGAAAATATTAAATAATAGAGAGAACTGGGCTGACCATTTACAAAAAATGTAAAATTCAGACTTTCCAAGGCAGCACTGGATTATGTGCAGCAAGAAGATGAGATTGAGAATGGCCCAGGATATGCTGGGGAAAACTGTGAAGCTAGAACAGGCAAGAATGGTTAATCCATGAAGTGAAGCAGAAAAAGGAGAGGAAGAATAATGCTGTCTAATGACCAAAAGGATTTTAATAATGTCCTGAAATAATGTTGCGTCTGCCTCATTGGTTCGTTGTATGCCACAATCAGCAATCTCAAGATTGTTACTTAAACTGTAAGACATGTTGAGCTTCCCCCCCCCCCCCTTCCCCTTTTAACCTCTACCTTCACTCTCTCTCATTGAGATAAAGAATGCCCTGATCTGGATGGGGTATAGGAGTGAATAAATACAATACAAAACCATAAGTGAAAATCTGATAATCATGCCCAATGTAACAGGAGAAATTTAGTATGTGCACAATCTTACTGCATCCATGTTCAGTCAAAATTGTATGTAAATCATAAGAAATTCTTAGGAACACTTGTATGTTTATAGTCTTGTCTGTGGAAGGTGACTCCTGCCAGTCATAAACAGCACTCTCGGAAATATTTCTGGGCTATAATCTGGTACAGTGTTGCACTCTAGAAAGATATTCAACAGCAATGCCTTGCACACTCAGCAATGATATATCAGTCAAAGAAGTAACCATCAACCCACCTGCGGGAGAAGCCTATGGCAGCTGATCCCCTCCACAAGAAGCCAGCACAGGATGTCATGTAGCTATCCCACACATCCCCTGGGACTCTATTTACTGCACTCACGTGTTCAGTGGATAGTTCTGCATGATGCTTCATTCATTCAGTCTTTGTTTATGTGTCTGGCCCATGCTCCTGACACATTTATATGACACTTAGGACTCTGAAACTGACTGTGCATCGGAGTGTAATTTTTGTTGCCTACATCAGCCTGTACATACATATTCAGCTGTCTTCTTCTTATGAATTGCAACCAATGCTATGTAAACCTAGCTTTATTGTGACAGTCCCACTAGAACTATATATGAATTCAGATGACTGTGTCTCAGAAAATGTGTGTTTTAAGACAGCCCAGCAATTCTATGCTATCCACACTACAAATTTTATCATCTCCATTATCAGAACTGTGATTTGCAGTACAATGGCCCTGTTATATTTTTCTTCTGTTTCTGTGAAGGATTCTGTGCCAAAAATAAGTGTGTTACTCACATCCAACCAACATAATTATATCTATTGTAGTATGTTACATCAACATACAGCACCAGAAGTGTTAGAAAGACTTCCACATGGCATGTCTCCTGTACTTGAAGAATAACTGAACTTGATACTGTCTACATATTGCAGGACATACAATGTATTCTTGTTATCAGCTGCCAGAATGAAGAACTTATCGAAAGCTTCTTGCAAGGAAGGCTTAGAGTCAATGGATACTACAATATCAAACACATCCTTTCTCCAAGTCCTGGGTAGGATTAATTCTGGCATTTTGAAACCAATATTTAACATCACAACTGGTGATGATATGTGGCTATGCCAGTTTCACCCTCTAGATGGAACTGTTTGCATGCATCTAGATCTGCACTAATGATACTTGTCCAACTGATTTGAAGAGATAAATGAATGTGAGTGAAAATGAAAAAATATGCACCCATATTTTTGCCACTGTAAGTAGAAAAGTTAACCACATATTGTTTCACTGAAGCTTGTAAAAGTGCAGTCATATCACTGACTACTTCATGTATCAATACTGTGCTGCCTCTGGTGATACTACTGTAGTTTTTTTAAGGCAACAATTATGTTTATAAAATAATGAGTGTTGGGACATAATAGTCAATGGCTCAAGTCTAATGCACAATAAAATTGCTTCCAAACAGTCAAAAATTGGTATAGGACATCATACTAAAATACTGGGTATATATGCTTCATCTGAAAAAGTATATGCCTTGCACAACCTTTCAACCCCACACGTTGGTCTGCATGTCCAAGACCCTCCACGTTGCCCCATCCTTTTGTGTGTGTGCCTGTGTGTGTGTGTGTGTGTGTGTTTAATATGTTGTCTCCCTTTGTACTGGCTGCTGCTATGTCAGTCAGTTAAGTACAGGCTGGGCAAGATGTACATTAACAGAGCATCTGATTACAGCCAGAACGTGGGTTCTGGACATGGAAGGTGCACTTTGAAATCATGAATATACTGTGCCACCAGCCATGTGGAGGCTCTTAAGAACCCAATCTTGGCTTTTATTCTCATCTTAATGTAAAATATCAATATTTGGCACACCCATTTCTAAAAGAAAATGCCTTTCATAAATCCCAAATGGCCTCATTGCTCCCTGCAAATGCTAAAGACATGTTTCAAAGGTGTTATAAAAAGGACAGACTGCTACTCACTACACAGAGGAGGTACTGAGTCACAAATAATCACAAGGAAGGACTACTGAACATTTAAGCTTTTAGCCAAAAGGCCTACAGAAAGAAAGCACGCACACATTCACATAAGCACAACGCACACACAAAAGGGCACTATTTCTGGCTCCTGTGGTCTGACTGTGGACTGGAACTGTGTTATGTGAGCATCAATCCAAAGTGAGTGGTGGAGGTAAGGGGGCACGCAAGGGGTGAGGAGGGGGATGGATAACAAGGTAGGGATGAGAGTGTAATAAATTGGAGTAATTCAAAAACTAATGACTTAGCCCATGTCAGGTACAAAGAGTATATGTAAAGGAAACTATGCAAGTAATAAAATGGTTTCAGAGAGTAATGAAACAATACTTTGAATCTGCTGGAATTCTCATTAGTAAAAAATACATGCAATTTGCAACATCCTTAGTTCTGTTCAAATTGAGTGATCTTTTCTTAGCTGAAGCTCTAGATGGCTATCCAGAAACCTCTTGGCTGAATGGATGTTATAGATCCCAGATAGTACACTCAAGCTGTCGGAAAGATATTATTCGAGGAATTGAAAACTATGCTTCTCTTTTGGGGAGCTATGGAAATAAATGTTGATTCAGACAGAGCCCCACCATTCTCAGCAAGGAAGGAAAGAAGGTTAGAGTTTAATCTACAAGGCTAATAAAACAGAGTGCTGCAGGTGCCCTATAGGTTGATTATTAATGACAGTTTTGCCTCTACACTAGCCACCCTCTCAGTATATAACACACATTTAGAGTAGAGTTTCATTTAATACACCATTGTCACAATCTGAGCAGATCAGCCAAGATTCCCATCGCTTATGACTAACAACATTCCATCGCACACCACACAGTGCTTATGGGTATGGATGACTGGCAGTGTTCACCAGTCCCCAGCTCAGGTTCACAGCAAGCTTTTGGCATTGCAGATATGTTCCAGTTCATTGTGGAATGATTAACATCAAACTGCACCATGAATGAATGATGGACTGAACTCTTCGCATATGGATCTCATTCCAGTTTGCAGAAAGATTCTTGGTATACCATCATCTTAAAGGAAAATGGTATCAACTTTGTGGAAACAGATGAGTTTGGTTGAGGTGAGATACTAATGAGTGGGAGTACATGAATACATATTTATGTTCATGGCTGGATGAATATTACCAGTCCCTAGATGTAGAGAGATGAGGAAATGTGTTTATTTGAGACATACTCATATAATGCATGCCTGTACTGAAATGCTTGGTGGATCCATAGGTGAAGACATTCATCAGATGGAGAGCCCTGGATCTGAATCCTATGGAAGCTTGAAACAGGTGAACTGCATTTCATTAGCTGCCACCAAGGACTGTTCCAGACTTCCTACCACATTTTTGTCAGGAGATGGAATAGACAAGTGATAGTTTTTAATTTGATCAATACAGAGAGCATGCTATGGAAATTCTAAGAACATATGTCATCTAAGTGTAAGTGTATAATTTTGCTGCTATGGAAGGGAATTAATACCTCAGTAACTTTTCCTTGACTCTTCTCTCTTCACTTTCATAAGTTTTCTAATTACATGCTTTGTTACCCAAATGGCTTCTGATTAAGCCATATCTTGCTCTGTAAGCTTAATGAGATCGATCCTGTTCAGAAAATAAGCACTTGTTCTTTGTTTATGCTTAACTTTCACACACTATTCTAGTTGTAATTATGATTTAAAAAATTAAAACTGGAAATATCACAAAGAGAACAAAGGAGGAATAAACCTTAGATGTTGCCATTATAAACCTTTGAATTATGTGAGAAATGACTGGTAGATTGAGAGGATAAGGTACAGGACAAATCAACCAATGTTTGCTTCATTCTACACAAGGCGACTTTGTTCTATTATTGTTCAAATGTGTGTGAAATCTTATGGGACTTAACTGCTAAGATCATCAGTCCCTAAGCTCACACACTACTTAACCTAAATTATCCAAAGAACAAACACACACACCCATGCCCGAGGGAGGACTCGAACCTCTGCCGGGACCAGCCGCACAGTCCATGACTGTGGTGCCATAGACTGCTTGGCTAATCCCGTGCAGCTGTTCTAGTATTAAAAGATATTTATAAAGATTGGTGATAAATATTTGCCAAAAGTCACTTTTTGACAGCAGTTACAAATCGTAATGTATCCAAAATATCATCAGTAAGAACATATTGTTAAATGAGTCTTAATTTACCTGCATATAGGAATGGAGCTCCACTCCACCAGTCATGATAGTCTGCCACAAAGTACAATAAGCTAAGAAAAAGGAAAGCCATGCTTGCAGTTGCCAGCACAAATGATAGGGACCAGAGACTCTTATTGACTGGGATGATTCCATCTTCTTTCGAGAAATGACAGAGGATTCCAGCTAATATGCCCTGTGTAATTTTTGAATGAAATGTTATTTTCATGAATAATTCATAAAACAAGCAAGATAAATGAATCTAAAAAAATCCTGTTAGTTGACACAAAACTGTAATTCACTCCACCAGTTTAATCTCAAAATGAAGTATATAATCAAATCTGCAGTGCTTTAATTAATATACTTGGTGTATCAAAAAGAATCATCCAATTTGGCACATCTATATTTCTTAAACTAATAAAAATATACAATTAATATTGTTTTTTGATTAATGGAAAACTCAAAATGATTTTTCTCTTACATTCTCATAGGTGTTCAATATGCCCCCTTTGAGATGCACGGCATATGTCAATGTGGTATTCAAATTATTCCCACACTGCAGTGAGCATGTATTGAGTTACAGCTTCCACAGCTGCTGTTATGTGATGTCTCGGTTCATTCACTGTTGTTGGTAAAGGAGGCATACAAACAGAGCCTTTTATAAACCCCCACAAGAAATAATCACATTCAGTCAGGTCTGGTGACCCTGGAGGCCAGTAATGTAAGACTGTATCATTTGGTCCAGTGTAACTGATCCATTGTTCAGTAATCTTTTGATTTAAAAATTCCTGCATTCCCAGTGTCCAGTTTGGTGGTGAGTCATTTGAATCAGCCTCCAACTGTGGGAAAAGAAAGTTTTTAAGCACATGAATATATTTGCTTCCTGTAACAGTGTTCTTGGAAAAGAAAAATGCACCTTGCACCTTTTTCTGTGAAACTGCACAAAATACATGAAATTTTGGAGAGTCCCTCTCATATTGGACAACTTCATGTGGTTGTTCTATACCCCATATACTCACATTATGATGGTTCATCTTTCCATTTAAATGGAATGTTCCCTCATCACTAAACACTAAGTGTGAAAGAAAACTGTCATCCTCCAACTTTACAAGAACAAAATTACAGAATGCCACACATTGTTGTCTGTCACCTTCACGAAGAGCTTGCAGCAACTGTATTTTGTAAGGTTTCATGTGTAAACGTTGATGCCAGATGGACTTCACGGGTATGTTGAGCTGTCGAGTTGCATGGTGAATGGATTTCTGTGGACTCCTTGTGAAATTATAGCAGATGTGTTCGACATCTGTGTCAGACACTTGAGGACAGCCCAACAGCTTTCCTTCACACTGTTTCTAAGAACTTTTCATGCCATCATCTAATGCTCAGTGCTGTAGGAGGATCCACACTATAGTATCTAGAACGAAAATCATGCTAAACTGTTACCACTGACATCCACTGCATATAATATACAACACAAAATGCTATCTGTTGTCCCAACACCATTTTTTCTAGACCTGAAGTGGGTGCACACTGCTGCTACCTAGTGGGAACCACATAAGACTCAAGAGTTTGCTCTTTCCAACGGTATGTTGTACACACACACATCTCAAATAACATGATAGTTATGTCTCAAATAACATGATAGTTATGATTTTTTTAAATCAGTTGATTCTTTTTGATACAGCCTTTTATAATTCTTCCTTACATTCTATTCTTTTCCCTTGCTAAGCCAGTCTGAATATTCAGAAACTGGTAATAATCACTGTTTCTTCTGTAACTGTTGCAGTGCCAGAAGATTCTGAATTCTCTGTTACCAACTTACAGACTACAGGCCACTGGCACACACCCACTGCTAAAGTAACTTACAAAGGTTAATAAGTAAATGACACACTAATAGAGATAGAAGGATGGAGAGAATATTATTTATTCAGGAGACTTTATTGACTCACAGTAACCACTCCCCATGACAACCAGCGGGAGATTCTCATAAATGTGCAGTTATAGCACTGAAGGATTCTACCAGCATGAACTCCTAGGTACACTGTCAGAACAGATGTCAAGGTTCCAAGTATACCTGCAAAGCCAAAAATAAAATTGTGGAATAGTAAAACCCTGCAGATATAAATATTAGTTATTTATGACTGTTTGTCTTCACTCTACGACATCTTGCACTGTGAGAATCAGTATGTTCCATCTGTTGGTGGGATGGCACTTTGCAAAAATGTAAATAATTAATTTCAGTATGAGCTGACTCTGCAATCAAGACAAACCACTAGAGCAATAGTGATAGACTCAGTGGTAGGCTGATTTAATCCTCATGTTTGAAGAAGTATTTATTACAAGATTGTGCTTAACTAGGAGAGACTAGGTAGTGATGTAAAGATTCCAATCTGTATACTGTGCATCAGTGAAACTTTCTACAACAGCTGAAAATGGCACATCACTGCAATCAGCTGATTATGTGAAATAAATGACTGCAATCATAACACAGCTGAGGTGGAAAATGGAATGATTGTTTAGTAAATTTGTGGCAATGCAGAATGTGATTTCTAGGTAATTTTGTATTCTTCAGTTTGGCAGCTACCTCAGTGCTATTAGAGAGAAAGAGACTCTGAACTATGATTATGTTTCATATTTCACTTGCTCTCTCTCTCTCTCTCTCTCTCTCTCTCTCTCTCTCTCTCTCTCTCTCTTATTGCCATCAAAGCCATATCACATAGACGCAACATTATACTCTACATGCTCTCATCACAATCACCTTTATGAAGCAAATATATGTGAGATATAGCTCTCGTATTTTACAATTTAAGAAAAGGGTAGGAAGGAACATTATAATTAAAACTGTTGACAATGATGTCATTAAGGGTTGAACACAATCTCTGACTGGGAAAAGATTGGAGTGGTACTCTGTTGCATGTTTGTTCATTTGCCATTAGTGGTTTAGGGAAACCATGGAAAACCTAAATATTGTTTGCCAGAGTGGATCTGAACTACCATCCTCTCAGATCCTCTTAGGACTGCTCCACAGTGGCAGGTCTGACATAAAGAAATCAAAAATTTGGGTGGCTGAAGCCATAGGGAAATCACAACTACCAATGTCATACGACACTAACACTTTTATGGTACTAAACAGAGTAGATATGCAATGCTATGAGCACCATCTAAGAACACAAATTTGCAAAGCATTGCATTCTGTATTGTCAGACTGAATCAACATTATGTATCCATTATGTGGGAATGTTTTCTTTATGATGGTGGTGGTGGTAATGGTAGTGGTGATAGAGGTGATGGTGGTGGCAATGGAGGAGGAAGAGGAGGAGGAGGAAGAAGCAAACATGAGTAATTGCAAAATGTGAGATAGTGGGAGGATGCGAAAGCCATGGACAACTGTTTCAGTAAACTTACATTGAATTACTATAAAACTGATAGTTATTAAAGAAAGATTCTACATTACAAGGACAAATTTTCTGGAGAAAAAAATTCAGAGATAGGTCGACGATTTTCTGCTATTCAATTGTATTCCACGGAAAGGAATAGTAGAGAAACATGCATACAATTAATATTCAAGTAACTTTCTTCTTACTTTTGTAACGCCTTTATGTAGTAAGCAACTGCTCAGAAGGTGTACACTGAGGTGACAGAAGTCAATGATGTACCTCCTGATATCATGCTGGGCCTCCTTTTTCCCGGTGTAGTGCAAGAACTCAACATGGCATGAACTCAACAAGTTGTTGCAAGTCCCTTCAGAAATACTGAACCATGTTGCCTCTCTCTATAGCCATCCACAATTGCACAATTGAAAATTGTCTCCAAGTAGCCAAACATAACCATTTCCAGTCAATGATCAGTTCAGTTGGATCAGAGGACCAAGTCCATTCCATGTAAACACAGCCCACAGCATTAGGGAACCACCACCAGCTTGCACAGTGTCTTGCTGACAACTTGTTACCATGGCTTTGTGGGATCTGCACCACACTTAAGCCCTACCATCAGCTATTATCAATTGAAATTAGGACTCATCTGACCAGGCCAGTTTTCCAGTCATATATGGTTCAAAGAATGTGGTCACAAGCCTAGGAGAGGCATTGCAGATGATGTCATGCTGTTAGCAAAGGCATTCACATTGCTCACCTGCACCTTCCGCCACTCTGTCCTATCAGATACATTCATCATACATCCCACATTGATTTATGGGATTATTTCATGCAGTGTGGCTTGTCAGTTAGCATTGACAACTATATACAAACACCGCTGCTCTTGGTCATGAAGTGAGGGCCAGCAAGCACTCCATTACCTGTGTTAAGAGGTAATGCGTGAAATTCTGTTTTCTCGACACAGTCTTAACACTGTGGATCTCAGAATATTGAATTCCCTACCAATTTAGGAAATGGAATGTCCCATGTGCCTAGCTTCAACTACCATTCTGTGTCCAAAGTCTTAATTCTTGTTTTGTGGCCAAAATTTCATCAGAAACCATTTCACATAAATCACCTTAGTATAAATGACAGCTTTGCCAATGCACTGCCCTTTTATAGTGTGTATGTATTGATAATCCATGACTTTCGTCACTTCAGTATATTTCTGTGATTGAACATAATTCTTGTTACAATTTCACATTAACCAAACCATTTTGAAACAGATACAAGCCTGGAACTTCACACCTAGGTAGTCTGTGTTTCATGTGCATCCACATTTAGACTTTTGGCATATTAAATATTTGAGACAGAAGAGGGAAAAAAAGCCCAGTTGTTGTTAAGCTGATGAGAAGATTCAATCTAAACCTGGGTTAGAGGCCTGTCACACTCACAACCAATATCTGGATACTTTTATCTTAGCACAGCAGTGTGCAAAATATGTGCCAAATAAAATTACTGTAGATTATATGCACCCAATATAGAAAAGATGAGGCAAACATGTTAATCAGAAAAGAGGCTCAGAAGATAATATGAGGGTTGGAACTTAAACAGTGGCAAGTATTTATTTACCGCTCGTACAAAATAGATACGTGTTTCAAAGTTTTACTGACCTTCAAGGTAGTCACCAGCATTGTGTATAACCCATTGCCAGGGATGTGGAAATCATAGGATACTCTCAGCAGTGCCATCTGTGTTCACAGTTCAAGCGGCACAGTCTATTGCCGAACGAATTTGTAGCAGTTCTGAAGTGAATGCCGTGAAGTGTTTCCTTCAGTTTAGAAATCAAGTTGAACTCACAAGGCTTAAGTCAGGGGAGTGCAGTAGGTGGTATAGCACATAGCAGTCCCATCAGTCAAGCAAACCAGGAACAGCTTGCACTGTACATGCTTGAGCATTGTCCTGCAAAATGATGGTCAGGTCCTGCAGAAAGTGTCATCACTCTTGTCTCTAAGCTGGTAGTAGGTTGTGTTCCAAAAACGAACAGCATAGAGACAGAAGTGATGACACTTTCTGCAGGACCTAACCATCATTTTGTACGACAATGCTCAAGCACGTACAGTGCAAGCTGTTACTGATTTGTTTGACATTCACTTCAGAACTGCTACAAATTCATTGGGCAGTAGACCACTCCACTTGAACTGTCAACACAACTGCTACCGCTAAGAGTATCCTATGATTTTCACATTGCTGGCAATGGGTTACACACAATGCTGGTGACTACTTTGACAGTCAGTAAAACTTTGAAACTTGTATGTATTTTGTACAAGCTGTAAATAAATAGTTGCCACCACTAAAGTTCCAACCTCTGGCTCTTATGCAAGCAGTTATTTAGTTTGGCATTGACTGACAGAGTTGTTGGATGTCCTCATGAGGGATATTGTGCCAAATTCTGTCCAATTGGCACATTATATCATCAAAATCCTGAGCTGACTGGAGGGTTCTGTCCACATTGTTCCAAATGTTCTCAACTGGGGAGAGATCTGGCAACCTTGCTTGCCAAGGTACAGTTTGGCAAGCACAAACACAGGCAGCAGAAACCCTTGCCATGTGTGGGAGAGCATTACCTTGCTGAAATGTACCCACATGAGAACTTGTCAAGAAGGATAACAAAATGTGGCATAGAATTTCGTAGTGTACTGCTGTACTGTCAGGGTGCCAAGGATGAAAACCCAAGAAGTCTTGCTATGAAAATAAATGGCACGCTAGACCATTGCTCCAGATTGGCAGGCTGTGTGGCGGGTGACAGTCAGGCTGATATCCCATTACTGTCTGGAGTGTTTCCGCACAGACATACGAGGTGTGTTCAAAAAGTAAGATGACTTTATATTTTTATGAAAAAATATTTATTTAGTCATCAATATTCATGTTTTCCCCTACAAAGTAATCCCTCTCAGATACAATACACTTGTGCTTCTTCCAATCCTCGAAGCACTTCTCATAAACACTTTTTGGTACAGCCTTGACTCCTTTCACAAATCTCTTCAGTTTTGGGAACAGGAAAAAGTCACAGGGACCAAATCGAGTGAATATGGTGGCTGAGGCATGATTGACGTGTTGGTTTTGGCCAAAAAATCTCTCACAAGCAACGATGAATGAGCAGGTGCATTGTCATGATGCAAAAGCCATGAATTGTTTTTCCACAATTCCGGACGTTTTTTGTGTATTGCTTCTCACAAATGGCATGTTGACCATATGATCTTGAGGCAAAAATTCATGGTTCACTACGCCATGGTACCTAAAAAGGAAAACACAGTGAGAAAAGCTTTGACATTTGATCAAACTTGGCGTGCTTTTTTCACTCTTGGCTCGCTGAGATGCTTCCATTGGGATCATTGGGCGTTGGTCTCAGTGTCATAACCATAAATCCATGTTTTGTCACCATTTATGACACTTTGGAGCAAATCAAGATCATCACTGATGTCATTCAATAGCTCCTGAGCAATGCTCATATGATGGTTCTTACGATCAAAATTGAGAAGTTTTGGAACAAACTTCACTGACACACATCTAATGCCCAAAACATCTGAAAAAATTGCATGACATGAGCTGGCCAATATGTCAAAATCATTGGAAACTTCTCTTATAATAATTAAATGATTTTTCAAAACAATTTTCTTCACAGCTTTGATGTTATCATCTGCTGTTGATGTGCTGGGGCGTCCAGCGAGAGATTTGTTGTTGGCATCTTCTTGGCCATCTCGTAAGAGCTTTTACCACTCGTAAAAGTTTTTTTTTTCTTTGTTTTATGGACTTGTCTACCAACATAACCAAAAAGAAATTGACAATTGATTGTACATTGACCATGCAATTTGAAACGTCACCTTACTTTTTGAACAGCCGTTGTATCTTTGCTGATCATCAAGGCTCAATTTAAAGCAGGACTTATCACTGAAGACAATTCTACTTCAGTCAATGAGATTCCAGCCTAACAATCAGGAGTGATGGTCTGGGATACCTTTTGCCCCACCAACACATGATTAGAGTTTCTACTGCTTGTCTTCACACTTGCCAAACCATACCTTGGCCAGCAAGGCTGCTGTATCTCTCTCCAACTGAGAATGTATGGATCATTATAGGCAGGGTCCCAGAACCATCTAGGAGCTTCAATGATCTAACACACCGCCTGGATAGAATTTGACAAGATATTCCTTAGGAGGACATCCAGCAACTCTGTCAATCAATGCCAAGGCTGCTTGCATAAGGGCCAGAGGTGGAACAACATATTACTGACTTGCTCAATTTGTGAAGCTATTTTTCTCAAATAACTCATTCAATTTTTCTGTAATTGTTGTCTTTTTTTGTCTGTACATGTGCATCATATAGGGTGTCAATTATTGAACTATATGAAATAAAATTGCCATAACTTCTGAGCGGTTTGAGTTAGGTCATTCAAACTACGCAGTTGGCCATGGGGCACAATGGGAACTAGTACAGAGTATGTGATTTGGTTTAGTGAAAAAGCCCACTTCCATTTAGATGGATTTGTCAATAAGCAAAATAGTGCATTTGGGGAAGTGAGAATCTGCATTTTGTGATCGAGAAGTCTCTTTACCCTCAACTGGTGACTATGTGGCATGCAATGTCCAGTCAAGAGATAACTGATGTGACATTCCTTGATGGCATGGTGAGTACCAAATGTTGAAGGTCTTGGAAAATAATGTCATCCCCATTATCCAAAGTGACCCTGATTTCAACACATGTGGCTCTTGCAAGGTGAATCTCAACACCATCAAAGCAGGAGAGTGATTGATGTCCTGGAGGAGCACTCTGGGGGCCACTGGCATAGTCCGCAGCCATATTCTTAGGATCTGAACACATGCAACTCCTTTTTGTGGGGCTATATTAAAGACAAGGTGTACAGCGATAACCCCAAAACCATTGCTAAGCTGAAAACCGCAATTCAAGAGGTAAATTTCAGCATCAATATTCTGACACTTCAGCAAGTCATGCAAAATCTTGCTATTCATCTGTGCCAGATCATCACCAATGATGGCAGGCATATGGGACATGTCCTAACCTAAATCTGAATATCTTTAGTGATGTTTACATGTTGAATAAAGTGTGTGCACACTGTAGTCTGTTTGTAAGTAATTTACATTTTATTTTATTTTATTTTTATTTTATATAGTTCAATAATTGTCGCACTGAATCTACCAACTTCTGTCTGGTAATTCTTTCATGGTGCATACTTTTTCTTTTATATTATAAATTTAAAAAAATATTACACAAAACATATATAATACCTCATGAACCATCGACCCTGCCGTTGGTGGGGAGGCTAGCGTGCCTCAGCGAGACAGATAGCCGTACCGTAGGTTCAACCACAACAGAGGGGTATCTGTTGAGAGGCCAGACAAACCTGTGGTTCCTGAAGAGGGGCAGCAGCCTTTTCAGTAGTTGCAGGGGCAACAGTCTGGATGATTGACTGTCTGGCCTTGTAACACTAACCAAAATGGCCTTGCTGTGCTGGTACTGCGAACGACTGAAAGCAAGGGGAAACTACAGCCGTACTTTTTCCCGAGGTCATGCATCTTTACTGTATGGTTAATGATGATGGCGTCCTCTTGGGTAAAATATTCCAGAGGTAAAATAGTCCCCCATTCGGATCCCCGGGCGCGGACTGCACAAGAGGACGTCATTATCAGCAGAAAGAAAACGTGTTCTACAGATCAGAGCGTGGAATGTCAGATCCCTGAATTGCGCAGGTAGGTTAGATAATTTAAAAAGGGAAATGGATAGGTTAAAGTTAGATATAGTGGGAATTAGTGAAGTTCAGTGGCAAGAGGAACAAGATTTTTGGTCAAGCAAATACAGGGTTATAAATACAAAATCAAATAGGGGTAATGCAGGAGTAGGTTTAATAATGAATAAAAAAAATATAGGAATGCAGGTAAGCTACTACAAACAGCACAGTGAACGCATTATTGTGTCCAAGATGGACACAAAGCCCACGCCTACTACAGTAGTACAAGTTTATATACCAACTATCTCTGCAGATCACGAAGAAATTGGAGAAATGTATGATGAAATAAAAGAAATTATTCAGATAGTGAAGGGAGTCAAAAATTTAATAGTCATGGGTGACTGGAATTCGGTAGTAGAGAGAAGGAAACATAGTAGGTGAATATGGATTGGGGGTAAGAAATGAAAGAGGAAGCCGCCTGGTAGAATTTTGCACAAAGCACAACTTAATCATAGCTAACACTTGGTTCAAGAATCATAAAAGAAGGTTGTGTGCATGGAAGAAGCCTTGAGATACTAAAAGGTATCAGATATATATTGTATGATAGTAAGACAGAGATTTAGGAACCAGGTTGTAAATTGTAACACATTTCCAGGGGCAGATGCGGACTCTGACCACAATCTGTTGGTTATGAACGGTAGATTAAAACTGAAGAAACTGCAAAAGGTGGGAATTTAAGGAGACGGGACCTGGATAAACTGAAAGAACCAGAGGTTGTACAGAGTTTCAGGGAGAGTGTAAGGGAACAAATGGCAGGAATGAGGGAAAGAAATACAGTAGAAGAAGAATGGGTAGCTTTGAGGGATGAAGTAGTGAAGGCAGCAGAGGATCAAGTAGGTAAAAAGACGAGGGCTATTAGAAATCCTTGGGTAACAGAAGAAATATTGAATTTAATTGATGAAAGGAGAAAATATAAAAATGCAGTAAATGAAGCAGGCAAAAAGGAATACAAAAGTCTCAAAAATGAGATCAACAGGAAGTGCAAAATGGCTAAGCAGGGATGGCTAGAGGACAAATGTAAGGATGTTGAGGCTTATCTCACTAGGGGTAAGATAGATACTGCCTACAGAAAAATTAGAGAGACCTTTGCAGAAAAGAGAATCACTTGCATGAATATCAAGAGCTCAGATGGAAACCCAGTACTAAGCAAAGACAGGAAAGCAGAAAGGTGGAAGGAGTATATAGAGGGACTATACAAGTGCGATGTACTTGAGGACAATATTATGGAAATTAAAGAGGATTTAGATGAATATGAAATGGAAGATATTATACTGCATGAAGAGTTTGACAGAGCACTGAAAGACCTGCGTTGAAACAAGGCCCCGGGAGTAGACAACATTCCACTAGAACTACTGGCGGCCTTGGGAGAGCCAGTCCTGACAAAACTCTACCATCCAGTAAGCAAGATGTATGAGACAGGCAAAATATCCTCAGACTTCAAGAAGAATATAATAATTCCAATCCCAAAGAAATCAGGTGTTCACAAATGTGAAAATTACCGAACTATCAGTTTAATAACTCACGGCTGCAAAATACTAACATGAATTCTTTACAGACGAATGGAAAAACTGGTAGAAGCTGACCTCGGGGATGATCAATTTGGATTCCGTAGAAATGTTAGAACACATGAGGCAATACAGACCCTATGGCTTATCTTAGAAGCTAGATTAAGGAAAGGCAAACCTACGTTTCTAGCATTTGTAGACTTAGAGAAAGCTTTTAACAATGTTTACTGGAATACTCTCTTTCAAATTCTGAAGGTGGGAGGGGTAAAATGCAGGGAGTGAAAGGCTATTTACAATTTATGCAGTAACCAGATGGAAGTTATAAGAGTTGAGAGCCATGAAAGGGAAGCAGTGTTTGGGAAGGGAGTGAGACAGGGTTGTAGCCTCTCCCTGGTGTTATTCAATCTGTATATTGAGCAAGCAGTGAAGGAAACAAAAGAAAAATTTGGAGTAGGTATTAAAATCCATTGAGAAGAAATAAAAACTTTGAGGTTTGCCGATGACATTGTAACTCTGTCAGAGACAGCAAAGGACTTGGAAGAGCAGTTGAACAGAATGGATAGTGTCTTGAAGGAAGGATATAAGATGAAAATCAACAAAAGCAAAACAAGGATAATGGAATGTAGTCGAATTAAGTCGGGTGATGTTGAGGGAATTAGATTAGGAAATGAGACACTTAAAGTAGTAAAGAGGTTTTGCTATTTGGGGAGCAAAATAACTGATGATGGTCTAAGTAGAGAGGATATAGAATGTAGACTGGCAATGGTAAGTAAAGTGCTTCTGAAGAAGAGAAATTTGCTAACATTGAGTATAGATTTAAGGGTCAGGAAGTCATTTCTGAAAGTATTTGTACTGAGTGTAGCCATGTATGGGAGTGAAACATGGATGATAAATAGTTTAGATAAGAAGAGAATAGAAGCTTTCGAAATGTGGTGCTACAGAAGAATGCTGAAGATTAGATGGGTAGATCACACTCTAATGAGGAGGTGTTGAATACGATTAGGGAGAAGAGAAGTTTGTGGCACAACTTGCCTAGAAGAAGGGATTGTTTGGTTGGACATGTTCTGAGGCATCAAGGGATCACCAATTTAGTATTGGAGGGCAGGGTGGAGGGTAAAAATCGTAGAGGGAGACCAAGAGATGAATACACCAAGCAGATTCAGAAGGATGTAGGTTGCAGTAGGTACTGGGAGATGAAGAAGCTTGCACAGGATAGAGTAGCATGGAGAGCTGCATCAAACCAGTCTCAGGACTGAAGACTACAACAACAGCAACAATACAAAATATATTATCTATAGTGTATTTTCCCCAAGGTGTATGGAAAACCTTCAAATTTAGTGGGATCACCTTATAAGAACCATGTTTCTCTAATGAAGTGTTTTAAGTTCAGCGGATACAAGTTGGAACACCACAAAATCTCTTTATGAACAGTCTGAATAATAAAAATATGATCTTAGATTCCAAACAAGTAATATACAAAAAATATTTGTGAGAACAAAACAAAGAAAATATAAATAATAATTAAAAAAATTCATTAGTGCAAAAGTTTACACCCCTTACTCGCTTCACCTTTTATATTTTGCAGTTGATATAAGGGTAGTGGGTTGCTTATGCTACTTGCTATTGTCAGACACTCTAACTGGAAAAGAAATTCTACTTGCAAACATTTTTGTGATTTCGTCAATGACTCTTGTTGTCCAAAACATTGACTGAGCAAAGTGGGCCAGAATATGCTACTACAATTCAATTCAAATACAATACAATTCAAAATAGCTCAGCATAAGGAACAGATCATCAAAGACACATCATATTTCAGGCAGCATGTTATACAGGAGTTTGCAGAAATCACAATGTGCATTATGTAGGTGTGTATATTCTTCTTAATGTGAAGCAGTACATAAAACAATATGTAGCATAGTTTTATATGATTGCTGCAAATTCTACTCACCATAAATGTCATGTACTTGACTACTATGATAAATGTATTTGTAATTTGTGAGCTTGTGCATGTGCCGCGGAGTGAGAATCAGGCGATCAATGTAACTGGCAGCTCCGCCTGAGCAGTTGGCATACTGTCCATGCATGTGCCATCCACCAGGTCCCAAGTAGCCCCGTGGGCACCCGGGAACAGGTAAGGCTAGTGAGATAGCAACTTGGGCCACAGCCAAAGCTATCACCAACAGCCACTGACGCCAGGATTCTATAATATCTGACATTACTATATACTGTCCATACCTGCAAGGGAAAGACGTAACTATTGTAAGGCATGTGTTAGTTACCCAAATATGCTTCTGAAAGCCCGTTTACAACATTAAAATAAAATCTAATGAGAAGTCTTGCAAATGTAGGCCCAGTAAACGTGTTGTTATAGGAAAAAGGCGGAATTGCAACTATTCTAATCAATTTTCTGTAACAATGAAAACATTCAATTATTGACAAAATTATTTAATTGGATAGATAAAAAAACAACACACCAAATGGCAGAAGAACACACATAAGCATAACACAATTGTATATCCTGCTGCCACTTGGTGAGTAGATTTTTTATCTATCCAATTAAATAATTTAGTCAATTTTCAGCATCAGTGAGGATTTACATGCCATTTTTATATTAAATCTCTACTGACACATGAATATTGCTTTGATTGTGGGTGAGGGGAAAATAGTTTAAACACTGCAATTTCAAAAATAATACAAAAAATCAAAGCTGTGATATAACTTCAATTTCAGCACAAACTGTCATTTGGAATGTCATTTAGAGTGTGACTGACCGTTAAGGGTAATATAACAGTATAAAATCAAAGTGACTGAAGACAACACTTTGAAGTGGCACTGGGAAAAACCAATAAAATTCCTACCAGTTCTGAGACATTAAAAATATAAAACAAGATATGGTACACATTTTCAGAGTAAATTTTTAGGTTATTATGCACAAAATGTTTCTATTATCATTGAGTATCAGGAGGCAATATCAATTCAGTGAGACAAAAAGAGTAATTGTATAAGTGAACACAATCTGTAACCTTAATGAGAAGATTTGTCTTTTTATTGTTGTGCTATGTGCATCAAACAAATACTTCCATAAATGATATAATCAGTATCTTTTCTATAATTTGCATAATTTGCAATGAGAGATTAGAGCTTTCATAACGCGTAATTTTCTATATCTTGTCCCATCATCATCATCATAATCTTAGAACATATTTTGAGCTCAGACATGTTGACATATATAAAACAGAATAACCTCCCAAATACCTACCAGCATAAATTTGGAAAATATCAATCATGTTAAATTCAAATCGCACTTTTCTCACGTGACATATTGAAAGCTTTGGATCAAGGTAACCAGATAGATGCAGTGTTTCTTGATTTTCAAAAAGTGTTTGACTCAGTACTACACCTACACTTATTGTCAAAAGTATGATCGTATGGGGTATCTAGTGAAATCTATGAGTGTACTGGGGACTTTTTCATAGGAAGGAGACAGCATGTTATCTTGGATGGAGAGTCATCATCAGATGTAGAAGAAACTGTGGATGTGCCCCAGGGGAGTGTGTTGGAACCCTTGATTTCATGTTGTATATCAATGGCCTTGCAGACAATATTAATAGCATAATTAGGCTTTTTGCAATTGATGCAGTTATCTATAATGAAGTACTACATGAGAGAAGTTGCATAATTATTCAGTCAGATCTTGATAAGATTATAACAATGTAAATAAAACAGAAAGAAACTTCCACATGGGAAAAATATATTAAAAACAAAGATTCCAAGACTTACCAAGCGGGAAAGCGCCGGCAGACAGGCACATGAACAAAACACACAAACACACACACAGAATTACGAGCTTTCGCAACTGGCAGTTGCTTCGTCAGGAAAGAGGGAAGGAGAGGGAAAAATGAAAGGATGTGGGTTTTAAGGGAGAGGGTAAGGAGTCATTCCAATCCCGGGAGCGGAAAGACTTCCCTTAGGGGAAAAAAAGGACAGGTGTACACTCGCACACACACACACATATCCATCCGCACATACACAGACACAAGCAGACATATTTAAAGGCAAAGAGTTAAGGGCAGAGATGTCAGTCGAGGCGGAAGTACAGAGGCAAAGAAGTTGTTGAAAGACAGGTGAGGTATGAGCGGCGGCAACTTGAAATTAGCGGAGGTTGAGGCCTGGCGGATATTGAGAAGAGAGGATATACTGAAGGGCGAGTTCCCATCTCCGGAGTTCGGATAGGTTGGTGTTGGTGGGAAGTATCCAGATAACTCGGACGGTGTAACACTGTGCCAAGATGTGCTGGCGGTGCATCAAGGCATGTTTAGCCACAGGGTGATCCTCATTACCAACAAACACTGTCTGCCTGTGTCCATTCATGCGAATGGACAGTTTGTTGCTGGTCATTCCCACATAGAAAGCATCACAGTGCAGGCAGGTCAGTTGGTAAATCACGTGGGTGCTTTCACATGTGGCTCTCCCTTTGATCGTGTACACCTTCCAGGTTACAGGACTGGAGTAGGTGGTGGTGGGAGGGTGCATAGGACAGGTTTTACACCGGGGGCGGTTGCAAGGGTAGGGGGCAGAGGGTAGGGGAGGTGGTTTGGGGATTTCATAGGAATGAACCAAGAGGTTACGAAGGTTAGGTGGACGGCGGAAAGACACTCTTGGTGGAGTGGGGAGGATCGTATGGGGTATCTAGTGAAGGTATAACAAGGTACAGATATTGGGAACTTGCTCTAAATGTTCAGAAATGTGAAATTTTACACTCCACAAAATGATAAAAATGTTATGACTATAATATCAATGAGTCATTGTTGGAATTGGTCAAATCAGTACATAAGTATAACATCTTGTAGGGATATGAAATGAAATGAAATGATCGCATAGTTTCAGTTGTGGGTAAAGCACATGGTAGACTTCTGTTTATTTGGTAGAATACTGGGGAAGTGCTATCAGTCTACGAAACAGATTGCATACAAATCGTTTGTGTGTCCCATCCTAGAATATTGCTCAAGTGTGTGGAACCATTCCAGATGAGACGAACAGGGGCTATTGAACATATGCAGAGAATGGCAGCACAAATGGCCATAGATTTGTTTAATCCATGGAAGAGTGTCACAGTGATACTGAAGGAAATGAACTGGCAGACTCTTGAAGACAGACATAAACTATCCCAAGAGCGATTATTAACAAAGTTAGAAGAATCGGCTTTAAATGACTACTCTAGGGATATACAACAATCCTCTATGCATTGCTCACACAGTGATTGTGAGGATTACATTAGAATAATTACTGCAGGCACAGGGGCATTCAAATAATCATTAGTCCTGCACTCCATATGTGAGTGAGAAACCCTAACAACTGGTAGAATGGGACTTACCCTCTGCCATGGACCTCAAAGTAATTTTTATGGCATGTATGTAGATGTAGATGTAGATCATCATCATCATCATCATCATCTTGAATAATTTCCAGACCCAGCGTGTGCCAGTTGCTTAAAATGTAAGCCTCACCATTTAGTATTGTTTTCCTGGCATCTTTCTATGTTCACTCTGATCCAGTCCTTGCATCTTTTTTCAACAGACTCTTCCAGACTTTTCAGCCCTCTATCCCTTGGTCTTTCTCTTGGTCATTTCAATCACATCTCCATTTCATGTATCTTCTTGGGAATCCTCTAGTTTACCATTCTCTTTAGGAATCCGGGATCCGTATGCCTGGAGGCTTTCTTGAAGATGTTACCATGTTTGTGTATTTCTTTATCTTTCCAGAACAGGAGAGTTTGAGAGTTCTTCTCTACAATAAGAAGTTCCATGTCGGTGAGTTTTACTATGTAGTCGGTCTGAAACAGCACATGCTCCGCCACGGCCAATTTTTCCACCTCTACTAACCTGTAACGCCGCGTATGTTCGGTGATTATGATGTCCAATCATTCCCACATGTAGTTCTCCAAATATACACTCATGATCATAAATTAAAGATAATGCCGATACATGGTGAAACAACACTCTGGTGGGCGGTTTGCAGGTTTAAATCACCTAGGGATATGACCATGCGGTACATTTTACCTGCGGTCGTCGCACGGTGGCGCTGGCAGCAGTCCACATAAGTAGAGGTGTGTTAGTGCATTGCAAAGTACGGTTAAGTGCCCATATCAGGTTGACTTTGATTTTTCTATCCTGCTCTGCTAGGGTTCCTCTTTCTCTATTTCCCTTACCCTTTCATTCATCATCCTGTCTCTCCTTGTTACTCCTATCTTGATTCTGAAGAACTTCATTTCACATGCCTTTAATCTGCTTACATCTCTTTTCTTCATTACCCATGTTCAGATGTGTAGGTCAGCACTGGGATGTAGTAATTTCTTTTTGTGAGATGTCTTTATTCCAAACCAGGCTCCTAACACTTTGATGGAATGCTTCTGCCCTGTCTGCCATGTCCACTGATCTCTTTTTCATTTCTTCCAGTTTCTTTGTCACATTTTCCAAGTACTTAACACATTCCACCTTCTTCAATTGTTCACGTTCAATCCTTATGCTACTAGTTGGTCTATCTTTCTCTCAAGTGGCAATCAGGATTTCAGATTTATTTACATTAAAATCCATTCCATACTGAAACTTCCTAGCAGATTAAAACTGTGTGTCGGTCCAAGACTCAAACTCGGGACCTTTGCCTTTTGTGGGCAAGTGCTCTACCAGCTGAGCTACCCAAGATCGACTAACGCCCCGTCCTCACAGCTTTACTTCTGCCAGTACATCATCTCCTACCTTCCAAAATTTACAGTAGCTCCGCTGCAGTGTGAAAATCTCATTCTGGGAACATGCCATGTCTCTGCAATATCCTTTCTTTCATGAGTGTTATTTCTGCAAGGTTCGCAGGAGAACTTCTGTAAAGTTTTGAAGGTAGGAGACGAGATATTGGCAGAAGTAAAGCTGTTAGGATGGGGCGTGAGTCGTGCGAGCTTAGCTCAGTTGGTAGAGCAATTGCCCATGAAACGCAAAGGTTCCGAATTTGAATCTAGGACCGGCACATAATTTTAATCTGCCAGGAAGTTTCATATCAGTGCACACTCCGCTTCAGAGTGAAAATCTCATTCTGGAATCATTCCATACTGTCTCACAGTTTCTTTCCAAGCATCCAGCTGTTCCTGAATCTCCTCCTCCCTGTTTCCCCAGTTCATCTGTGAACACCTTTGCTTTCATTTTGTCTTCTCCAGTTTTTTCTGCCACCTTAGTCGTTAACTCATATAAGACCATAATGAAGAGGAGAGGTGACAATAAACTGTCCTGTTTCATATCACTTGTTTACTGGGATCAATGAACCCTTTTATGTCCCCCTTTCACATGACTCAGATTTTCACAGAACATTTCCCACTCTGCTTGTTGTTTCTTTTCTCACCCCCTTCTTTTCTAGTGCTTCCCAGACCTTTCTTCCATAGATACTATCAAATACCTCTTTTTTTATTGAGAAAGGCCATATAACAAGGTCTTCCCCTAATTCATAGTGGTGCTCCTTGAGCTGCCTCACGAAAATTTGTCAACAGTCCCATGCATATCATTATTATCTGTTAGAACACAGTAACATATGTGCACGTATTGGAGCACCTGAGCTCCTATAAAGCATGAAAAGTGTACTGTCTGCCTTAATCCCCTTTGTAACAGGTGTATTGGTAGTATTCTTAAGTTTATCAGTTGACCATTTTATTCTTTCATACGTTTACATATCATAGTAAACTCCACCAGCTGATACAGCAATGTCTGTATATAAACCAGGGGACAATGACGTTTTGCCTCTGTGACATGCCATAAGTCAGACGTGTCCTGTGGGCGGGGTTAAGGAACAGTCGCTTCAAGGCAAATATCTAAATCTATGAAGCAGAGACAGCCAGATAATCTCAAAGATTTCCTTGCTAAAATAATTTGTCACAAGACATGGGCTAACATGATTCTTCTCAGGATCTTCCAGCTACAAACTTTGGACCAGTTATCAGGATGTACCAAATCAACATTGAAGGCATAAGTAAATCCAAATGGCAAGTCTTACAGAAGATTTTATCAAAATATAACATCAATGTTGTTGTTGTTCAGGAAACTCATATTGAAAATGAAGAGCAAATGAATCAGAGAGAAAAATTCCTGGGTTTGAATTACTAGGAGCTATGTATCCCCATGCTTAAGGAGTGGCAACATTCAAATGATCTTCAATCAAGAACACACATCTATGCTCTGTATCTGATCTCAGTGACATCCACAAAGTTACCATGAAAATAGGAAACTAATAGTAATTAATGTATACAAACCACAAGCTATCTCTTGGCCTTCACAGGTCATCCCAGTATCACAACATCCCACCATATACCTTGGAGATTTTAACAGTCATCATACTCAATTAAAAAGTATAAAGACAGTGATGGAAATGGTGAAGCCAATCTAAATTGGGTAGAAGATAATAGGTTATATTTGATGTTTCATGCAAAGAATAAAGGAACATTTGTATCAACATCTTAGAGATGGGAATATAATCCCAATCTATACTTTATAACAACTAATGAAAATAAATTACCCCTCCAAAGTTCATGGTTCATATTACAAGATTTCCCACACAGCCAACACCATCCAATCTTAACTGAAATGGGGACAAACATCCCACTTAATCCATCCTTTCTACAACTTAGATGGAACTTCAAAAAAGTGAAGTGCTAAAAATCTGGACAAATGCCTTGTTGGATTCCTCCAAAGACAAACTATGGGAGGCTTATTGGAGCTATGATAAGTGCAGCAAAGAAGGCAATCCTTAGGGATTACCAGAACCAATAGATTCCAGGTTGGAATGAGACTACTGAGAAACAATATAATGAATTTCCAAAAAATTGGAGACCCAGAAATAGTGGATAACCTACTTCGTAACCTCAATACAGCCAGACAAATTAGGTGGACTGTTGAGTCACTCAGTTTACAAACATCAAGTAGAAAAGCATGGTCATTACTAAGGAAGTTGGATAGAAACCAAGTTAAAGTAAGGAGCAACACTCATATATCAGCTAATAGGACTGCATCACATCTGCTGTCCACATCAAGAGCACCAAGGGATAAAACTCATATAAGATTCATCAGATGAAAACTTACATTATTCTTAACAAACACAAAGCAACAATCTGACTTCTCAAGAACTTTCTCTATACCTGAAATTTCTGCTGCTCTTAAAACTCTTAAGCCTGGAAGGGTGCCAAGAAGTGAAGTAATCCACCTAGAATTTATTCTGCATAGTGTGAAATATGCAAAAAGATGGCTGACGGATTTCTTCTCTGACATTATGATACCTGGTTCAGTCCCACAAAAAATGAAGCAATGAAAAATCATAGCAATACTCAAGCCCAACAAGGCCAACCAACCTAAGAACTACTGCCCAGTTTCACTATCAAGCACTATTTATAAATTCCTTGAAAGAATTCTATATAATTGGATTAGTCCAGTAAGCTTCCCTTGAGCAAGCTGGTTTCTGTCCAGGATACTGTTTCACTGGTCAACTCTTATTTCTAACAACATTTATTGAAGCCGGTTATCAAATGAAGCAGAAAACATCAATTGCTTTCATCAACCTAAGTGCAGCATATGACACAGTTTGGAAGCATGGTCTGCTTTATAAATTATGGCAACTTGCCCCATTCAAACAGACAACAAAACTAATTGACAATATGTTAACTGGAAGGACATTTACTGTAACTACAGAAAAAGACACTAGCTGCACAAAAGTACTGAATAATGGCTTCCAACAGGGGTCCATCTTCGCTCCTCTCTTGTTTAATCTATATGTATCTGATATCCCTCCAACACAGTCCAGAAAGTACAGCTATGCAGACGACTGGGCAATAGGTACTGAACACAAAACTTTTTAAAGAACTGAAGGAATTCTAGCTTCTGATCTACATATCTTAAGCTGCTGTTTCTGCAAATGGAAGTTACAACCAAACTCAAATAATACAGACGTTTCATGTTTTCATTTGTCCAATAGATTGTCACATGGAGGCCTCAGTGTCTATTTTGAAGAAGATAAACTTCATCATAATATATCGTGGGATCACATTAGATAGGACACTTTCTTTTAAGGAGCACTTGACATGAACATGTACTAAGCTCAAAACGTGAAACAACTTTCTCCATAAATTCTGCGGCTCTTGTTGGGAATCATCACCAGACACTCTCCAGGTATCAGCAGTTGGTTTGGTATTCTCAGCAGCAGAGTACTCTGCATCTGTCTGGCCTAATAGTCCACACATAAAAAAGATATGTGTACAATTTAATGAGGCCATGTAGATTGTTAGTGGGCCAATATGATCTACTCCCACATAACCACTACCTATCTTGAGCTACATTCCACTTCCTGATATCAGACAGAAGAGTGCACAACTGTGTGAATACCAGAAGATTGCCAATAACACTGACCTTCCATTAGAGGATGACATATTCCCTGTGGAGTGAAAAAGACTAACATCAAGACGTCCCACTCTCATCACAACCAGGACTCTCATGGAAATTGAATTCAAGTCCATCAGTGAATGGAAATGCTGCTGGTAACAAAACTGTTCCCTACAGTACCTGAAGCTGCCTTGCATCCAGAAAAACAACCCTTGGATTCGACCAGCCTCAGACAATTTGGACTACCTCGAATCACATCTGAATGGGCCATGGATGCTGTGCAGACACTCTCTACAAGTGGAGAAAATTTTTATCGCCATCCTATGACTGTGGCACTGAAGACAGACAGTTGCTCATGTCATATTGACATGTCCAGCAAAATACTGTGGCAAAAAGTCATCATGATCAGGCTACATTCCCAAAACCTCACTGAACATTCAATACACCAGGAAAACTTTAAGAATCACAAAGTCATGAACAGTTTTGACTTGCTAAGAGATTCCTACGATTTTTAAATTCTAATTTTTCTTCCAGATAACAGTACATATCTCAAATTTTAGCAGAGTAATTCACAACCTCATTATCAATATCTCTCATGTGTGTTAATACTATAAGCTACAATTCATAATTTGTTACACAAAATGTAAAGTATTTTCAATTCTCATCATCCATGACAGTTTAAGAGCTAAATGCAACAGTGATCTGAATAAGCAAATGTAGCAACTTCTCCTCACTCACATAATCAAATACTTCACAGGCGCTGAACTTTAAGTAGTTACAATTGAAAATAAGTAATTAACTGAGTATATAGTTCAAAAAGTTCTGAAAGACATGGCTTAACAAGATGTATGCAATAAGACTTTATTCATGGTTACTGGTATAATATTGTGCATCATTATGGTAAAAGGTGTTGAAGTCTAAAATGGATGCAGCAAATAGTTTTCCAGACACATGGAAGAACACAGTAAGAACACAAATAAAAAAAATTATCAGTGAACAAGTGATATGTATTTATACGGGTATAATATAGTGTAATCAAAGTAATCTCATCATAACATGACAGAATTAACAATATTACAAATGTTATAAAGCAGTATATGTGTTATAACCTTTAATCACAATAATTGCATGGATATTCACACTCTCTCTTAGAAACAATAGCTGATCACATGATTACAACTCAGTCTCTCGTATTCGACTGCGATGCCGTGACATGCGGCCGGCGCCGTTCGTAGCTAGGTGGCGCTCCCGCACTCAGCCGATTTGCGGAGTGCCTCTATCGCCGTTTGTGCGTACTGTCGTGGCGGCACTGTTAAATGTCGTGGCACTATCACAACACTTTTCCCCCCTTGAAAAAAATAAACACTCACTTCCTTGGAGACATGGACAGCGCAGAGACATCCATGGCTTCTTGTGAGGCCCCGAGGAGATCCCGCGCAGAGACACGAGAGTATGGTCAAAAATGTCCAGGACGGAAGCTCGTGCATGGAACGTGCCTCCTGGATGAGATGATGGGTGAAAACTCCGGAGCAGCATCCATAGGTGTCATTGAACTGGGAGTGTGCTCCAGCGAGATGGGTCCCGGAAAAGGCAGCGTCGCGACTGGGGCCGGTTCCGGAGTACTCGGAAGCGGCAGCGACGGCGGCTGCATCAACACAGACGGTAAATCGGCAGCAGCAACAGGACTGGCGTCTCGGGCTGGTGGAGGCGAAGGATGGGGCGGTGGCACCGGCGTCGCCACCACTCGTGGGCGCATCTGGTCGTAATGGCGAACAACCGTGCCGTCGCCTGTACGGATTTCACAAAGCCGGCGGCCGCGAAGAGCCTTGACCACCCCTGGAATCCATTTAGGGCGAGATCCATACCCTCGTGCCCACACGTCGGCGCCCACCAAGTATTTTCCCGCACTAGGGGACACAGTACAAGGCCTGACAGGGTGAAGCAGGTGCAGTAGAGTGCGCGGTTGGCGGCCATGCAGAGTTCAGTACTTCAGCAGGGCTGCGATCACCCAGAGGCGTGAAGCGTTAAGAACTCAGAAATTGCAGCAGGGCATCATCTGTGGAAAAATCACTAAGGAATTTTTTCATCTGGCATTTGAAACTGCAGACAAGGCGCTCGACCTCCCCATTTGATTGCGGATGGAAGGGAGGTGCGGTAACATGATGAATCCCTTGTCCAGTACAAAAATCACGGAAGGCCTGCGAAGAGAACTGAGGGCCTTTGCCTGTTACGATCGTGGATGGAAGACCTTCTAGCGCAAAGATTTTGGACAAAGCCAGCGTCGTCGCCGCATTGGTGGGCGACGGACATCTAACAACAAATGGAAACTTCGAGAAGGCGTCAATCAACAGTAGCCAATAAGTACCGAGGAAGGGGCCAGCAAAGTCAGCGTGCACCCGTCCCCATGGCTGAGCTGGATCAGGCCACGGAGAGGGCATTGTACGAGGTGCCGCCAGTTGTTGAGCACACTGGCCACATGCAGCAACCATATGGGCGATGTCCGAATCAATACCGGGCCAATAAACGTGCCTGTGGGCCAGGGACTTAGTCCGAGAAATACCCCAATGGCCTCCGTGCAACAGTTTGAGAACATCTTTGCGAAGAGAGGCTGGCACCACGACCCGTGGAGATGCGCCATCCGTGGCCAGAAGAACAACACCATCACGAACAGACAGACGAAGGCGCAAAGCATGGTAGTTGTGAAGGGGATCCGATGCCCAGCCCTTGGTCCTGTCCAGCCAACCTCGTTGAACAAAACCGATCACCCGACGCAGGACCGGGTCCCGCGCAGTAGCTGACGTGACCTGCGAACCTGTAAGTGGAAAACTCACGACCGCACGACATTCTTCCTCATCAGGAAGAGGAGTTCATCAAGATCGAAAACAGGGTTGGGGCCCATCGCGACAATGCATCAGCGTTGGCGTGCTGGGCCGTGGGGCGATAATGAATCTCATAATGAAAACGAGACAAGTATAAGGCCCAACGTTGCAGGCGGTGAGCTGCCTTATCCGGAAGTGACGCCGAGTGGCTGAACAGAGAGACCAGTGGTTTGTGGTCGGTGATGAGGTGAAACTTAGAACCATACAAAAAAACGCTGAACTTTTTTAGAGCATAAATGATAGCGAGCGCCTCCTTTTCGATTTGAGAGTAACGCCGTTGCGCCTTGTTGAGGGTCTTGGAAGCATAGGCGATGGGTCGTTCCGACCCATCCTCATACCGATGGGCGAGAACAGCCCCTAGGCCATACTGTGACTCGTCAGTCGCCAGAACCAAGTGCTGACCCGGACGGAATGTGGCAAGACAAGGCGCCAACTGCAAATGAGCCTTCAGGCAGACAAAAGCCTGCTCACACCCGTCGGACCAACAGAAGGGACGTTTTTGCGTAACAGCTGATGCAGAGGATAAGCTACCGCCACTGCGGATGGAATGAATTTGTGATAATAAGCAATCTTGCCTAGAAACGCCTGAAGTTCTTTGACCGTAGACGGCCGGGGTAGAGAGTTAATGGCCGCAACGTGCTGACGGAGAGGGCGTATACCCTCACGGGGCAAGTGGAAACCAAGATACTCAATGGAGGGTTGGAAGAACTGTGACTTGTCCAGATTGCACCTCAACCCAGCCGAATGCAAAACCCGAAACAGTGAACGTAAATTACGAAGGTGCTCCGCAGTGGAGGCTCCCGTGACAACAATGTCATCCAGATAGTTTATGCAGCTGGGAACGGAAGCCGTGAGATGTTCCAAAAACCGCTGAAAAATGGCCGATGCGCTAGCGACGCCAAATGGTAATCGCTGGTACTGATACAACCCACAAGGAGTGTTGATAACGAGAAATTCCTTGGAAGGAGCGTCCAACGGCAACTGATGGTACGCCTCCGATAAGTCAAGTTTGTAAAAGAACTGGCCCCCAGCGAGCTTGGTAAACAACTCCTCAGGACGAGGAAGAGGATAAGTGTCAATCAGGCTCTGAGCTTTGACAGTGGCTTTAAAGTCACCACACAATTGCAGACTCCCGTTTGGTTTAGAAACCACCACGATCGGCGATGCCCATTCGCTGGAGGTAACCGGAAGGAGAATCCCTGAAGCTGTTAACCTGTCTAGCTCAGCCTTGACAGGTGCACGCAACGCCACCGGTATAGGGGGTGCCCGGAAAAACTTAGGGCGAGCCGTAGGTTTAAGAGTAATGTGGGCTTCAAAATCCTTGGCACAACCCAGACCAGCAGAGAACACGGACGAAAATTCACAACACAATCCATCCAGCTGTTGATAAGGAATGTCCTCAGATATGAGGTGCACATCATCATCAATGGAGAACCCAAACAACTGGAAAGCATCATAACCGAACAGGTTTTCAGTGCCCACATGATCCACCACATAAAACGTGAGGGGCCGAACAACAGACTTGTAGGCAGTGGAAGCATCAAACTGGCCCATGATAGGAATTTTCTGTTGATTATAAGTCCTCAGATTTCGCGTAACTGGAGACAAAGGAGGGGAGCCCAACGCCAAATACGTGCGAGAATTAATGAGAGTTACTGCAGAGCCAGTGTCCACTTGCATGCGGATGTCTTTATTCAGAACACGAACAGTAACAAACAACTTATTTGTTTGAGAAAGCACACAGTGAACATCCATGTCAGACGCCTCGTCCTCGTCGACAGGAACTTTATGGGACTGACACACAGAAGCAATGCGGCCTTTTTTCCTACATGAATTACACGTGGCCCAACGTTTTGGACACGCTGCCCTGTCGTGCTGTACGAAACAACGGGGGCAAGAAGGAAGCGCGGAACGACCGGCTTCTGTGGTTGCTGGTTTCGCTGCGAGCGTTGCGGCCCAACGCAACGTTGTTTACGCGAGTGAACCGCCGCCACATTTTCGTTCTCCTGTGCAACAGGCAAATTGTCCTTGTCGAGAGTTGACTGTACAGTGCCTACATCACACCACGCGTCTGTTTGCATGCCAGCAGCGTGAGACACTTCAAAGGATTGAGCGATGGTTAGAATTTCCGACAACGACGGGTTTGGCAGTTGTAGGGCACGTTGCCGAACTTCTTTATCACGAGCAAGCCATAGAATAGCATCCCTAACCATTGAGTCAGCATAAGACTCGTGATGAGTGTCCGTGACAAACTGACATTTCCTACTCAGACCGTGTAGTTCCGCCGCCCAAGCCCGGTAAGATTGATGGGGCTGTTTATGACACCGGTAGAACGCCACGCGGGCGGCAACGACGTGGGTGTTTTTTCGATTATAGGCAGACAATAAGTCACACATTTCTTGGAAGGACAGGGAGGCTGGTTCCCGCAGAGGGGCTAACTGAGATAGCAGCTGATAGACTCGAGGGGAAATCCAAGATAGAAATAACGACTTACACATAGGAGCGTCGACAACGCTGAAAGCCAAGAAGTGTTGCCGCAAACGCTTCTCATAATCCTCCCAGTCTTCAGTGGCCTCGTCGTAAGGAGGGAATGGAGGCGGAGAAGAGGAAGACAGACGATGAGTAAGCGACGTCGACAACGCCTGAATCGCTGCCGTCAGCTGTGTTTGTTGAGCCTGAATAGTAGCCGTCAGCTGTGTTTGTTGTTTGATGAGCGCTTGCATAAGCTGTTCCATGTCTGCCCCGTCACGAACACGCAAATCCACAACGCAGTGAAAATATCCCGACCTCGTCGCCAAAAAGTGTTATAACCTTTAATCACAATAATTGCGTGGATATTCACACTCTCTCTTAGAAACAATAGCTGATCACATATTACAACTCAGTCTCTCATATTCGACTGCCGTGCCGTGACATGCGGCCGGCGCCGTTCGTAGCTAGGTGGCGCTCCCGCACTCAGCCGATTTGCGGAGCGCCTCTATCGCAGTTTGTGCGTACTGTCATGGCGGCACTGTTAAATGTTGTGGCACTATCACAACAATATGTTTTGGGAAAAAGCCAAGTGAACAAAATAATCTCATCATAACATGTCAGAATTAATCATAGTACAAATGTTATAAAAGCAGCATATGTATTTGGGAAAAAACCAAGTACATCTTCTCTCAAGCATGTGCCTATTCAAAGATCACAGTGTATAAATCAAATAGTCAAGTGTATAGACATAAGTATGTAAGTCAGAGATAAAGGACAGTTTAAGAAAATATGTGACATTAGAAATGTGTCACTGTGGAAGTAAATGTCACTTTGGTTGCGTTTGCCACACACACAATGCATGTATGAATGTGCACCCACTGAGAGAAATTTATTACTTATCCACTTCTTCAACTGTAGTCTTACTTCCACCACTTTTCTTTTACCAATCAGTACACCATAAGGTTTCAGCTTTAGCTTACATTGATAATTCTTCACTCTGTCTGGTCTCTCACCAAAACTGTCACTACATTCACATAAAAATTTTTATTGTTCCTCTTTACCCTCCATACTCACAGCTTTAGTCTCCCATATGTTTCTTGCTATGAGTTCACTGTAAGAATCATTAGTTATTTCCTAATCACAAATTTCTTTGTCTTCCTCATATTATCCTGTATCATCGAATCCCACACACCAAATCTAATAGCTATTATTATTATTATGACAATATCTGTCTCCCCAAAATTTCCCCGCTGAAGATCAGTAAATGACAATTTTATCTCATTCGAATTAAGTTAACTTTAGCATTGACAGTCCAGTTCACTCCCATTATTAAACTTTCATTTAAACCTTCAGTAACTTAACAACCCTGCACAAAATAAACATTACATATTTTGAAAAATAATTAAGCTTGTCTGGTGACTACTTTACCACATTTAGAGTAGCACCTGTAATTCTGACTCCAGTTGCAGGAAACTAGCCATAATTCTCCCCATCTTTCATTCTGTCTCTTAGCTTTTTTGATATTCCAAATACAGGACTTACAGTGGCAACAAGACACCTCTCCAGTTATCACTTTGTACACAAATATATAGATTCCCATGTATATCACAATTATCAATGTTCTCATCTTCATACAGCAAATTCTCTTCTATCTCTCTGAAATCTATATCTTTTTCTTTCACTGCAGATTCTACAGTTTTGACAGGCTGTAAGCTTTCCTTAACTATGTTGTGATCCACTGGCTCTTCATTACACTCAAAATTTATCTCTCACTCTGGATGTATGTACTGACAAATTCCTTTCAAAACATCATGCATTTCATTACCATTTCTAACGCTATCAAAATAATGGCAAGTTACTTTTAAAATCTCATCATTAATCAGCTCACTTTGCTTACTGATAACAGACCAAGTGGACACTATTTCACTGATATTAACTGGTATAAGCACGTTATCACATACTTCCCTATTCTTCACAACATCATCATCAAGACCTACATTTGACTTTTATCTTCAGCTTTCATCAATCTTCCACCTTTAATCTGAACATAAATCATCCCATATAATTCTTTACAAAGCATAATATCATCATCACTTTCAACATCAGAAACAGCATAATACCATCGTTACCTAAACCATGATCAATAACATTATTCAGAATGAGATTTTCACTCTGCAGCGGAGTGTGCGCTGATATGAAACTTCCTGGCAGATCAAAACTGTGTGCCCGTCTGAGACTCGAACTCAGGACCTTTTGTCTTTCGCGGGCAAGGGCTCTACCAACTGAGCCACCGAAGCACGACTCACGTCCAGTACTCACAGCTTTACTTCTGCCAGTAATAACATTATTATTCACAGCACACTTCTCATCATCACCACCATCATAACTACTATCCATCCTATCTTCTCCCCACTCAAGTATGTGAGTCTCAACACGTTTTACCACAGCGCAAATAGGTTCATCACTCTTCTTTATATTTTCATTATTCATTAACCCCACAAGACCAAACTTATCACAATTATCATTATCAGTACCTTCAATCAAAGCACTGTTACAGCTACAAGACCCATCAAACAGGTTTGGCAAAACATGATCATCAAGATCAACTCCTGCTCTCAGCCTTCTCTTTTGTTTCTCTTTCATCACTCTTAATATGTATTCCAAAAATTCCCTACTAAACTCTATTCTATTTACCTGTTCTCTTTGCCTATCCCTCTGCCTGTCATTTCTTTCCCAAACCATATGTAGTTTATCAACATATTTTAAAAATTGTTCAATAGAATCAACTGGTCCATATATTAGCCCCAATTCCATGTACTTTACATGTCAATCACCTCTTTAATCCATTTACATCTATTATCTCATGTAATGGTATATCTAAGTGTGTGAAAGTTTTTAAGTTGCTGTTCACAAAAGCCTTTGATATGAATGCTGCCTTCTCTGAAACATAGTCCATTCTAAAATTCTGGTTTGAACCTGTATTGCTTGGCTACAGACCAAAATTTTTTCAAAAACATTTTTCAAATTCTGTAAACATCATATCTGTACATATATTCCAATTATACCCTGACAGAACCTCCCCGCCTAAAAATTTCTTTATGAATTCAATTTTCAAATTTCCTGACATACTGCAAGTAAAATAATCCTTACATTAGTATATGAATTCCACTGGGTGGATTTTCTATTCCCTGGAGAAATTCTTTATGTTGATACTATTCCAAGTACTACCTCTGCTACTAAAAATGTTTCTCTTTGCAACGTCCTCAATTTCATCTACTTTTGCCATAACATTTGAAATAGTGAAAACACATGAAACAACACTATCTTTTACATCTGACAATTCTTTGTTAAATATTCTATTTCTTTCATTTAGTTTCAAATTAATATTGCCATTTTGCTTTTAATCACAGAATGTAAGATTATTAGGCTCCTGTCATTGCTCTCTATCTCACTGCTCTCTATCTCTCTCTATCTCATTGCTCTCTATCTCACTGATCAGTTTTCAAACTTCTAAATTTTGTTTTCTGCTGAAGTAATATATGTTTAAACAATATGTGTTTCAAATTTTCTAATCTCTGTCTTTACACGTGTTTTAAAATCATTTAAATGTACTTCTAATCCCTCAGTTGTCTCTACAGTTTTCTCTACCTGAACTTTAGCAGGGCACATTTTAGTGCTTGACCTTGCCCCTCTGAGTTTCTCCGAGTTATTATCCAAATAACTTAATTTTCTCCCTTGTTGCTCCAACATTTTGTCTAATTTCTCACTCTGCTTTTTCAGTTTTTCCAATCTTGTGATATACTTTCTATATTTGTTAACCTAATTTATCCCCAATGAGTTTTGCAAGCATTTATTGCCAATTATCTCCTCATAACTGCAACCTTGAATCGATGAACAAATACTGTCTGAATTTCCACCTAATTCTTCCCATTCCAGTTCTAAATCACTAACGTTATTTTCAACTGTCTTCTCATTATCTCGTATCAAATTTTTTACATTTTCCATCTCTTGACTGTCAACACTACTGTCATCACACATCATGAAAATATTATGTTATATGAAAAACACACATACACCACAACAAAAGAACATTGCCTCAACAAAAAGTGTTCATACAGTCTACTGCATTGATGACTGTAGAAAAGATGAAATAATTGTAGATGGTATACCTCAGGTTTATTGTATATGTCATTGTGTTAGCCAATATCTTAAGAAGTTGACAGAATGAGAATCAGAGTTGTTACATGTTTCAAATATTATGAGTTGGTGTATATGGTTATCTGTTCTGTTACTTGACTGTTCATAAATGAAAAGCCCAAGATGCAATTGAACGAATTGACAGTAAATGTTCCTACCAATGGATGCAAGTAATATTAGTGTGTGCATTGACATAGAGTTGTTGAAAACTACATTACAGAGTTCAAAGGTGACATTACTTATATGGACCCTACCTAATGACATACAGTTACTGATGCAAACCAAATTAGCTTTGAAATCATATGAGAAATGGCCTGTTATGTTTCATGTCAAAATGGAATTGAGTGGTCAGTAAAAAAACCTAACAGTTAATTTGGGTTCACCTAGACCTCTTGTATATTACCAGATAATTCCACTGTCACACTCAACTCTGACTCAATACAAACAATATTTTTGGCAACTGTAATGAACACTCCCCCTCCTATGGCATCTAATGTCTTTCCAACATATGCTCCATAACTCACTAAATATCTCGGAGCTTTCTAATTTGTGTAATCTGAGCTTCAGAAGTTTCCTGTAGAGCACTAAATTCAGGAACTTTGTTATGAATCTTTGACAATTTATTGACAAAATTTTGACAGTCAAAGTATCTTGGCTCAGAGTGGTTGGACTTCCCTTTCTGCATATCGACTGGTGAGTGTTGATGACTGTTTATCAGAGTACCTCAAACTACTGCCTAGTGTAAAAAAACCCCTTGTGCACTCTGCAAGTACTCTGCTGTATAAGTAGTTGCTTCCTTCGTATAGTGCACCCCTGACTTATCAAAGGGCATTCTACAAGACCCCATCTAAAAACGCAGGTCTAGAAATACACATCCAAGATTATCATAGAGTCAATGAAAGGACCCTGACCAACAATGGGAACAATGCTGCAAATTGCAAGCTCTAATTGTAACTTGCACACAAGCCCAGAACTGATGAGCCACAACATCCAGATGATTGCACCCTGCACACTCAATAGCTACAGGCAAGACAGCCTCAACATCTTGGATGAGGCCCCCTGGCAGATATACTGAGTGAACATTGGCCTGAAGAAGGCTGACTGTAGCCAAAAGCACATTCAGCTGTCTGTGAACTGTTGCCAACTCCACCTGCATCCACACACAGTATGCACACATCCTACCCATGCTAGCAAGACTAACATGTCCTACCCAATGATGTCCAATTCCATTGGGAACTGTGTGACCTTAACAGTTGCTGTTCCAACATACAGTGCTGCTAAGGGAACAAGACAGGTTCATCTGTAATTTCAAAATTACTGCACACAGTAAAAGTGATGACAGCTGTTGAAAGTAATCATCACAGTACATGTTAGACCTCATAGAAAATTTTGTGTTATTTTGATATGGGCCTACAAGGTTTGAATAGTTTGCACTGAAGATGGTTACACTGTGACCAAAATTGATCTGTAAAATAAAGTATTTCAGTCTCTATGACAGATGCTGCCATTTATCCAAAATATATCATACCCATGCTAACAAGACTAACTGAAGAAGTCAACCATAAAAGCAGACATAAACCTATATATGCAACTTGCTACCTGCCTGAAGTGTCAATAATGGACACTGCTGCCTTAATGAACAATGTAGCTGGCTGTTCAGAGAGAGATGAATACTGTTCAGTAAACTGCTTGAATTTCCACTTACACTTAAAAAGGCAATATTAAACCTTGTAAATAGAAAAACACACTTGAAATTTAAGAAATATTCTACCAGTAAAACATAGAAAAATCTAAATATGTAATGTGCTGCTCTGGAGATGTGAACAGGTGACAGCATAGGGCCTGACTGACTGGCTTACTAACTAAATGGATGCTTCTCTCCAAAACAAAACAAATGTGCAACTACTGCGCTGTAACCTGAATGAATTTACTCTTGCAAAACATGACATTAAACGTCATAAAAAGAAAAAAAAATACACAAAATTTAAGAAATACACTATGGTACTTGAAAAACATAGGAAAACCTATACATAACTTGTCACTCTGGAGACGTGAATAAGCAGCAGTGGCAGATGATCTAACACTGAGACAAACACATCAAGCTCAAAAACTAACCTGGGCTGAACAAACAAAAATGAAGTTCATGAGGATCAGAAAAAATTAAAATTGCCAAATTTTCTTAGAAATGCAGTTTTATTTTGAAAGTACAACACAAAAAATGATAACATAAATAACAAAATTAAAGTTTCCCTCATAGCAACTGATATTATTTTTTCTCTAATACCATCATTTCCACCCAAAAGGAAAATATTTTGGAGTGATAACTATCAAAGCTGAGCACATTTGAAAACTACAATAGTATGGACAAAAACATGTGTGGAAAATTGTGTCCTATACTCACTGGAGAATAGAATGATTCACCACTTGATTGAGGTTTTATTACTCATTACACTAACACGACAAACATAAACAACAGTACATGAGAACAAAACGGAGATGGTTAGCATCCAGTCAAAGAGCTATGGATAAAGCACCAAAGACTATTGCTAGTGTAGCTATCAATAGTCACCACAGAGCTGCCCTGCCCCCTCCTCTCCCCCCTCACCATCCCCCCCTCCGCCCCCCCCCCCCCCTCGTCAGTGCAGAGCATGGGTGAGGACAGGAAGACCAGTCATGTCTTTGTTGGCCCCTGGGAGAGACAGGACTGAACTATTTCTTATGTCTCATGGAGTGTGGGAGAGACTCAATGCTGAAGGCTGACACAATTCAATCCTGTAGCCAGCGTGTGTGATGTAGGGTATGGTCCATGCAGGAAAGACGAATCATTTGGTTACATGCTGTAGAGGTGAGATGCGAGATGAGAGATATGATGACCATAAGATGGCCATTGGTGTCAATCAAAATTGAAATGTTGTCATCATCAGCACCCAATGGAAGGTGATAAGAACAGTGGTATGTGATGTAACTGGTGGCTGGGTAGTCAAGTGAAATGGCGGCACGTAGAACACTAACAGTATGTCATCTGGTAATTAGAGGGAGAGGTCCTCAATGTAGTATGACTAAACATCAAAGCAAAAGGTTGCCACACTGGATGGAATGGGGGCAATGATATTGAAGAAGGCACCAGGGGAGAAAGTACTTTACATGCAGCTCATTTTTTTTTTGTGGGTACACAAGATGGAGGGTCAGAAGAACCTCTAGACCGGGGCACCCAGGCACCCAGAAGAAAGAACACTAAGGGGGGGCGCAGGCATGGGACATGTCACATGCAACACTCAAATCTGAGGGCGAGGATGGTTACTTCAGGCTGAGACACTCATAAGAGGAGTCACAAAGTCACGGAGTCACGGGGACAATGTCAGCCAGGTCTAAGACCAGAGGGGAGTGGTGAGGGGGTCTTCATTGAGTGTCCACACTGGTTTCACTTTGTTTTTGAGTGATACAGTCTGGCACTTACCATTAAGGAAATGTCCATCATATTGTCTGTATGACTTAGTACTCTGGGTGGTCCCGAGTATGGGCACTGAGAAGCTACCTGAACTGTGAGATCATGGAGCATAACAAACTCACACTCATCGAATTCCTTGTGGACAAACACGTGAGGCATAGAATAAGAGTGTGGAGTGCAGGGATGTGTATGTAGGCTGCATGAGAATGGACACGCGTGACTAGCGTTGTGAACTTGGACAGAGAAATGGAAGCTGAGTCCTCAACAAACTTGGCTAGAGGTACAAGGGGTTTACAGCACAGGAGTGCAACCAATGAGCAGTAGAGGTCACTACATATACTGAGTAACACCCAAAGTGGCATTTTGGAACAGGATCCACTGTGACACATCAGGGCCATTTCAAATTGTGGCACCAATGCTTGCCCAACCCATTGCTTTGAGGGTGATATGCAGTTGTGTGGGATTTGTTGGCACCGCACAAGGCACACACCTTGGACAAAAGAGGAGAAGCAACCAAAGTGGGTGAGACATGCCTTGACATGACGGGATTGGCCATGTGTCAGTCAGAGGCACTGCTTGCATCCATCTGCTGGCAAGGTCAATCATGGAGAGAATGTACCTAAAACAATCATGAATGGCCAAAAGAAACTTAGGCTATAGAAATGTAGGAACAAGTCAAGGTGTATCTGTAGATGCATCGCACAAAACCAACAATGAAGAACTGGGAAGATGACGTGATTGCAAAGTCAATGAGAAAGAAGTATCACATAACAAGTTTTGGATGTAGGTGTCTTGCATTTGCAGGTGAGCTACTTCATTCAAGTCAAGCAGGAAGGCAATAGAGTGCATATACAACATATAGTCAACCACAATGTTGTCAGCTCCTTTGATGTAGTGAACATCTGTGGTGTACTCATATTGACAGATAAAATCCATGTGTCAGAAATGGTGTGGAGGGAGATGAGCCACATGGTTACAAAGAGCATCCACAAGTCATCAGTGATAGATAAAAATCATGACCTCTTGCCGTTGTATGTCCTCACAGAAGTAACATATGGTCTCGTAGATCAACAAAAATTCTGTCACCGGCCAACCATTTGTGAAGAGGAAAGGTTTCTGGCGAACAACATGTTGGTGCAAAACAGTGCTGATCCAAGATTCACTTGCTGATGGGTGTGCGAGCATTGGTGATTGGGTGTGAGAGAATGACAGTGTCTATAAGACATCTATTGAAGTCACTGAATATGTGAATCGTGCCTTCGGACCATTGCATCTTACACACACTGGAAGTGTGTTTGCCGATACATGTGTACTGCACAACAAACAGAGTCTTGTCACGCATTATTTAAGAAACTAAGAATTTTAACTATTACCGCCATGTACATATATGAAATCATAATCTTCCTACACAGCAGACAAAAATTATTTGAGAAGAATGATTTTAACCGTACATATAACACAAGAAATAAAAATAATTTTATGCTACCTACACACCAGTTGAAATTACTTGCATGGGCTACATCAGTATATGGGGATGACAATATATAATAAGTTAATGAGCAAAAACACATTTAATACAATGCCAGAAATTTTAAAAATGAAGCTACAGCAGATTCTTTGGGAAACGTGCTACTATTCAATAGAAAAATTCACAGAGGATGAGATGAAAATTTGAGCAAGATGTCATTAAGTGTTAGATTTTATTGTATGTACATACAGGCTGTCCCATTTATCTTGACCACCCTAAGTAACTGTTTGTCCAGATGAAAATTACAAAATGTTTCAAACAAATGTTCTTTAGCCATCAGGGAGACATCAGTCAACATGATCGCCTTCATAGTAGCTTTATTTTTTAAAAAGATATGAACAGTGGTATGATTTTTTTAAATGGCACCCTGTATTTTTTATTTGGTAATTCATTTCCTCTCCTAAACACCTATTCAAAAATGCATTACAGTGTACCATTCACTGAAACACAACATTATTAATTACATAATACAAAATTGACTTTGAGCCCGGGGTCACAAACTTGTCAACTTGCTGGAGTTGTCAGAAAACAAATGAACACCAAGTAAAAAACATCGTACAAAATTGGCTTTGACTCTCCTGTCCCATTGCCCAGCAGTAGAACATTCAAAGGCGCTCAGAGTGGTGACCCTGGACACCTATACATTGGTGCACTCATTGAATGAAAGAATTATTTACTGCTTCCAGTGTTACCTGCTGAAGAGAATTACAAGCAAGCATGATATGTTCCTGCATGTCCTCTGGAGTTGTTGGAATATTGTGATATACAACATCTTTAATGCATCCCAAAAGAAAAAAGTCCAGAGAATTTAAATCAGGAGACCTATCAGGCTAAGTAACTGTTCCTCCTTGACCAACAGGTTCAGAACATGATGCTCACACAAGGCATTATGTGCTGGACATCCATCATGTTGATACCACATAAGCATTCTGGTTCTCAGCGGTGCTGCATCTGGAAGAGGAGGAAGAATTCGTCTGAGAAAGGTGGCATCTGCTGTGCCGATTGGACTACCACTGATGAAATAAGGGCCAATAATTGCAGTACCAAGCATCCCACACCAGACATTAACTATTCATTGACACTGATGTTTCACCTTTCTAAGCCATCATGGGTTGTCACTGGACCAATACTGCATGTTCATATTATTTACTTGTACTTTGAGAAAGAACATTCATCAGTAAATAGAACATTGGAGAAGAAGTTTGGGTTGGTGAGGATTTGCTGCTGTGCCTACTGACAGAACTCTACACGATTCTGGAAATCATTCTCATGCAATTCTTGATGTAGGTGTACATGGTAAGGATGGAACTGGTGACGTGTAAGAATACAATGTAAAATGCCAATCTCGTGTTCAAGCTGTCATGTGCTCACATGTGGATTCATATCAACAGAATCGAGAACAGTTACTTTGGCAGCATTGTCTGTGCGAGTGCTATGATGACTGCGCTGTCAAGGGCTGAAAATTCCTGCTTCCTGAAGCGTCACAACAAGACAAGAAAACATCCATCAGGAAGGTGGGTTCTTGTCAGGATATATCTGTACAGTTTTGCTGCCTTTGTAGCATTTTGCTTACCTTCAACAACAATAAAAGAAATTTTATGTTGATGCAGTTTGTAGGAAGGACAGCCTTTACTGTATGCCTACTCTACATGGAAACCTTCATATGGCAAATTTTTTTACCTGTGACACATCTACCTTTGTAATGGATAGAAGAACCTTCTATCATGGATAACCTATAACAGTTACCGTTAAATATAATGCCAATGAATGTGTGTGTAGGACTTGGAAGCACTGCATGTGCAGATTTTCACATGAAACATTGATAGTTTGTTAGTCACAGACCTGAAATGTCTGCATTGTAGGCAGTTATGAGGTAACGGCAGATGCACAGTTGGAACCCTCAACAGGAGGCTTCTGCTTAAAGGTGAGGTCATTGACTGTACAGAGAGCATGCACCAGGTTGGCTGATACATCAATGATTAGCTGACAGAGGGTATGTACAGGTACATAAGGAAAAGCCCCAACAAGCTATGACAAAAATTTAAAACCAATGATAATAATTATTAGTGCGGCCACTGTAAGCACCAATAAAGATATATTTTACTACGCTGGATAAAAAAAATCTTTTTTTTTTCCCCCAAGAGGATACTTATGGCAGAAGAAGATGAATATAACCAAGAACACAATTTATGAGACTTATAAATTAAAAATGAAAGACAATTTATTCCCTGCAAAAACTACAAAACCTGGTGATTTGACATTGAGAAAGCCATGAAACCAGTTGTGTAAATTATTCAAAATTATTTATGACATTGTACGAGATTTTTTTTGCATGTACTAATTATTTTCAAATTTTCATATACAGCATCATGACTGGAACAAAATAATCAGAACCAAAAATTCTTGTGGAGAAAACCAATTCGAAAAGGAAGCAAAAAGAAACAGGAATCTGCAGAAAATTTTGGAAATATGCTGTTTGTTTCATCGCAGCAAAGGTAGGACCGCTACGCAACCGCTTGGTTAGCTATGCTTGGTAGTGTCTCCTGTGTAATAATTAGAAGTACCTTCCTTTAATTTCCTTTCCTAAATACATTGTAGGGAATTTTTCAGAAATTTTACATTATCAGCAGTGAGAGAAAAGTTTTAAGTTTTTGTGTCATAACATTTCATGCATCGTAAAAGTAGCTATTTAATGTTTGATGACATGTAAATCGTATGTTTATATTCACAAAAATAATATATTTCAATTTTCTATTTTTTAAAATTTTAATATTCAGGCAAAATGGCACAAAAATCAGTTTTCATTATTGTTGACAATGTCAAAAACGCAATTAGCCAAGATGGCATACAATTGCAGGATAGAAAATCTGAAGTACCGGCGCAATGTCTTCCACTGTCAGAAGTATTAAGTGGGTCAGAGATGAACATAACTGAAGTAACAAGTGATAGTGAACTTTCACAGAGTTCTAACTTTGATGATATGTTGATGACAATAGATGAAACTACATCACGTATCTCCGTGAGCAACATTCCGTTCGCACAGCAAAGCATAGAAAGCACAGATAACATGATTTTTGATGACACTTTACCGTCACCCATCACACAAAATTCAGATGTTGATTTACAGAGTACAGTTGTCAATAACCAAGGTACATTAGACAGCAACCAAAACAGCACACTTGCTGCTATATTTCAAAAACTCGATAGCTTGGGCACAGAAATAAAAGATACATACACCAATAACACCAATTTGTGTGCAGACATAAATACAAAATTTTACAGTTTGTCGCAAAACCTTACCATAGTCACATAAGACATAAACAACATAAAACAAGAGCAAAAAGAAGTTTTAAAAGATTTTCAGGATACAGTCACACAACAGATCAGTGATTTAACTAAGAATTTTCATGAGGAAATGAATGTAAAATTCAAAGACATGGGAAAACAGCTAAAGCAAGATGTACTTTCTGAAGTAAACAATGACATTAAAGATATAAAACAGAAATTAGACACTGTTAACGAGCAGAATGATACAGTAGAGCAGCAAGTAAAAGCGATGAAAGACAAACGAACGTGAAAGCTACACAAACACAATTAACTTCCACACTACGAAACATCTCTACCATAGTAAACAAACTGTACAAGAATTATGAAAATATACCAGCAGCAATAGATGAACTCACTTTAAAAGTAGCATCACTTGAAATCAAATCAGTCTGTGCCTAAAAGTAAAGAGACAAAATTAATGAAAATTCATCTGACGTGATTTCACAACCTGAAGCAGACAAAACTAGTACCACAGCGGAGAAGGTAGTGAAGGAATGTAACTTAATCAATGATGTAGTTGAAAGGGTTATTCAACAAAAAAGAAATGAAATTATCGACAAAGTGAACACCAATTTGCAAGCTACAGAGTACATTATACGCAACAACTTAGGTGAAACTGATACAGAGACACCAGTCGTACACAAAAAGAAAGTGCCAGCCACAGCAAACCAAAGTAATGTATGCATAGAGATCATTGCAAACCCAACAAACAATGCCAGTAGTAATAACAGAATACAGAATGAAAGTTTACAGGGCATAACACCAGAACCAGTAACTAAGAGAAGTGTAAATAATTATGACAGCTATCTAAACACAGCACAAAATGCAAACAGCTTGTCCACTATGTTTGCTGATGAAGGTCTATTAAGACACCGTCAATTTCCAACATTTATGAGTGAAGGTAAGATGATGAATCCTGTTGTGTTTATTAGTACTTGTCCACATATGTTTCCTAGAAATTGGATGGAAGCACAAAAGATCAGGTTTATTGTTGGGTATATGCAAGACTTTTGTGAGCAACGGAGGTAGCTGAGCGTTGTACCACATATTTACAATTGGAATGGGCATTTCTTGACAAATACGGGTCAGATGCTGTACAGGAGAGACTTAGGCGAAAGGTTTCTAACTCCACTCCTTCTAATAGCAAATATGGTAGCTTGTGAAGATATTTTAAGAAGTATCTCAACAAAACATGTTATTGGACGAATCCTATTTCTCATGTGATGTTTTGAAAATTTTAAAAAGTTGTTTTCCATCACACATTCGTGAAAAATTAATTACTACACCTGAGCATGACACAGAATATTTTCTATCCATTTTAGATTCAATTGACCTAACATATGAAGAGAAAGTAGTAACAAATAGGGCATCAGACAGCCAAACACCACAACAAAGTAATTTTGATGGTCAATACAAAAAGCCAGACATGAACACACAGCAAAACTGGTATGCACAACCGCAAGGATACATTAACCGTGGTAATGGATATGGGAATGGAAATGGTAGGAATAAGAGATTTAAACAAAACATTCCATATAACAGGAACAATTACCATCCAGAAGCTAATTTCAATCCCTCCTCTCAAAATTATGCACCACGTATAAATGCAAACAGTCAGCCGTATCAGTGGCCAGCACGTGGCAACAACAATAACATACAACAAACTGTACTATAGCCAACCTTTGCACAGCAAAACCACAATATGGCAACATTTCACAACAGCCATATGAACACAAGAGAAAGCATGTTGCGAACTGGAAATGATACACACTGGAGAAACAATTACACAGTACAACTGACATTGAACCATTTACTGCGCTGTGTAATTTTTTAATAATAGACAAACTTATAGTCAACTGCTTGATAGGTATGGACACATTTAGAACCTACAAAACTCAAATAGACATAGGTAATGGTTAGTGCATTTCTTTGGGAGGGGCCAAAGATTTTTCTATCAGCCTGATTACCACACCGAAGAGGTATGACAAACTAAACAGAGAAACCCATGTCACTGTATTCTTACCCCACCAAGTATTTTGTGAACAAATGTGATAACGAACACAAGAATAACACTGAAGTTAACCAGGAATTAGTAGAACAAAAATTGAAGGAATCAAATATTCTAGATGCTACACAACGGCAAGAGCTTTCTGACTTACTTTTTAAATATGCAAGCGTTTTTAATAAGAATCCAGGAGTAATCAAAGATTATGAACATAAACTTAATTTCTATCCTCATGAAACATTTTCTGTTATGTCTTACCCTATACCGTTGGTAAAGTGCGAAGCAGTTAAGCAGGACATCAATAGAATGTGCAAATGGGGAATCATACAGCCATCATTTTCTACATATTGTAGCCCAATACTACCAGTTAGCAAACCTGATGGATCAGTATGGCTAGTTTTAGATGCTAGAGACATAAACAAAATCCTAGTACCAGTAAGAACAAAACCAGATAATTTAGACAAACAACTGCTAAAACTTCATAACACCAAATATTTCAGCACCTTTGACCTTAAAAAATCTTACTGGCAAATAAAGTTGCATGAGGAGAGTAGAAAATACACAGCATTTGTCTGCAATGGCAGGAGTTACGAATTTCAAGTTCTACCCTTTGGCTTAAACATTAGCACAGGCGTATTTATGTCAGCTTTGGACAAGGTCTTAGGAACTGAATTGCTCAGTAAAGTTACCATTTTCTTGACAATATGTTAATAGCCACATAAACTTGGGAAGAACACGTCAGTACAATAGAAAAGATATTTCAGAGATTTACAAAGTACAGAGTAACAGAAAATCTAAAGAAATCTAACTTTGGCAAAGAACAAGTGAAATTTTTAGGAAATATCGTATCAGAACAGGGTATATTAACAGACCCAAAGAAACTACATAATTGCCCTCCCCTGAGGAACAGAAAACAATTGAAAGCATATCTAGGACTAACTTCCTTTTTCCGAAAATTTATACCACAGAAGCTTATGAACGGCGTTGCCCTACTTAACCTGTCCAGAAAGAATAAGCCTTGGTTATGGGATGAGAGATTCCAGGAGGGCTTTACCAAAATTAAAAATGCATTAATGTCAGCAAACATTTTGAGTCACCCTGACATGTCCAAAGACTTTTGTTCAAGCATGGATGACTCGTCTCAAGGGCTGAGGGCATGTTTGTTCCAGATACAAGAAGAAAAAGGAAAAACCATACCAAAAGTCATGTTTTGCCAGTAGAACTTTATCAGTGGCTGAAAGATCATATTCCGTATCAGAACTGTAAAGCTTAGCAGTAATTTTGGTGTTCAAGAAATTTGAATATTTTCTTTGGGGTTAAAACACTTAAGTCTATTGTGATCACCAATTATTATCTTTTGTCCTAACATGTAAACTGTTACACGATAGACTAGTGAGGTGGTGTTTGTACCTGTAGGAATTCAATTTTGAAATAATATACATAAAGGGCAGTCAGAATGTTATTGCAGATGCATTATCCAGATTACCGCACGGACTAGATGAGTTCAATGAACTGTCTGAACACGATTCAGAAATCTGTACATTATTGATGCAAAGTAGCACACAAAAATCAGACAACAAAAAATTTTGTAAACAAATGGGAATAAAACAACAGCAAGACAACAGGTGAGAAAAAGTAATAGAAAATCTTAACTAGATTGCAAACCACAAGGTAAGTAAATTATATCAGTTATACAAAGGCGTTTTGTTCCACCGCAAGTACAAAAGTTCTAACCATTGATGTGTATGCCTTCCAGAGGAATATATTGACAAATTTATCAAACACACACACAAAGTATGGGGACACTACAGAGTAACAAAATGTATAGACAAGATTTCCAAACTTTGTTACTTTCCTAATTTATGACACAAATATTGAAGAAGTGTACTAGTTGCCAAAGAACAAAACCATCCAATATGTCAAAGTTTACAGAACTACACCCCATACTAACCACAGCTCCACTGGAAATGGTTTCTCTGGATATTGCAGGGCCATATCCCAGAGCAAAAGCTGGTGTCAAATACATATAGCTCTTTATGATATTTTCACAAAATACATCAAACTTTATGCTATCTAAACCACTACAGCCAGTAGCATCATAAGGAGAATTGAAGAGGATTATTTACAAATAGTAGGGAAACCCAAAGTCATATTAACAGACAATGCAGTCTATTTTGCAGGAAGAAAATGGAAACAATTCATGAGCACACAGGGCATTAAACACATCTTGGTAAGTGTTTTCCAGCCAGAAGCAGTCCCGTGGACAGGGTGTTTAAAGAGTTCAATAGATTTATAAGGACATACATTCATAATAAACATTGATGATGGATTGAATTTATGCAAATAGTAAACAATCTCACCCACTCTTCCACATGTTTCACTCCTAATGAACTTATATTTAACACAAAGCAAACTGATTAATGGGAATCACCCATACCAAAATTACCTACTAAAGAGTTAACTTTGCAGAATAAAATCAGACAAGCAGTAATTACACTAGAGAATAGAGCAGAATACAGAAATAAAATATACAACAAAAAGTCAAAACGAGTTACACATCTTTTCGAAGGGCAACAAGTCCTCTTGATAACATATCCCAAATCAACAAAGATCAATAAGTTGAACGAAAAATGGTAATTACTATACTCAGGTCCCTATATTATTGCAAAAATACCTTGTCCTGGAACTTATAGGTTGGTATATGAAAGAACAGGGAGGGACAAAGATCTCCACCCTCACAAAGACTTAAAAGCTTTTCACAAGTAGTGACACAATGTCACAGCAGTTTTTGTGTTATAAAATATATTTATAAGTAATGTATATCTAAAAACAAAGATGATGGGACTTACCAAACAAAAGCACTGGCAGGTCGATAGACACACAAACAAACACAAACATACACACAAAATTCTAGCTCTACAACCAACCGCCCCCGGTGTAAAACCTGTCCCATGCACCCTCCCACCACCACCTACTCCAGTCCTGTAACCCGGAAGGTGTACACGATCAAAGGCAGAGCCACGTGTGAAAGCACCCACGTGATTTACCAACTGACCTGTCTACACTGTGAAGCTTTCTATGTGGGAAAGACCAGCAACAAACTATCCATTCGCATGAATGGACACAGGCAGACAGTGTTTGTTGGTAATGAGGATCACCCTGTGGCTAAACGTGCCTTGGTGCACGGCCAGCACAGTGTTACACCGTCCGAGTTGTCTGGATGCTTTCCACTAACACCAACCTGTCAGAACTCCAGAGATGGGAACTTGCCCTTCAGTATATCCTCTCTTCTCGATATCCGCCAGGCCTCAACCTCCGCTAATTTCAAGTTGCCGCCGCTCATACCTCACCTGTCTTTCAACAACTTCTTTGCCTCTGTACTTCCACTTCGACTGACATCTCTGCCCAAACTCTTTGCCTTTACAAATGTCTGCTTGTGTCTGTGTATGTGTGGATGGATATGTGTGTGTGTGCGAGTGTACACCTGTCCTTTTTTCCCTCTAAGGTAAGTCTTTCCGCTCCCAGGATTGGAATGACTCCTTACCCTCTCCCTTAAAACCCACATCCTTTCGTCTTTCCCTCTCGTTCCCTCTTTCCTGAAGAAGCAACCGTTGGTTGTGAAAGCTAGACTTTTGTGTGTATGTTTGTGTTTGTTTGTGTGTCTATCAACCTGCCAGCGCTTTTGTTTGGTAAGTCCCATCATCTTTGTTTTTAGATATATTTTTCCCACGTGGAATATTTCCCTCTATTATATTTATAAGTAATGTTATAGATTTATAAATAAGAAATTTTATTATGTGTTTTTTTTAATGAAATGTGTATAAATTCAGGTAATTTTCATGTTTTGTAAACAAAGACAAACATTTGTTTCACACGAAGCGAAATGCAAATTCAAGCAGCGTGTGACTCAGCTGTGCATGCTCAACAACGCATATTTACGTCAGTACTATGGAAGAGACATTGACCTTGTTAAAATGCAACAGGCTAACTCACAGCACAACCAAATAGGAACGCAAAGCTGCACAAGCATTAAGCCCAATTGCAAAATAAATAATAACATGTAACAACTACATTTATTATCAGGGAATGAAGGAATATAATATTACATTTATATCAACATGTGAAATTGCGTCAATACTAATATATAAACATTGCAACTAGAATTAACATAAATAATTACAACAAAACATACAGGACATGTTAGCTAACAAAGGGATAAGATACTGAATGAGATGTCAAAGTAACTTTCTTTCCAGGGTAAATGAATAAAAGGAATACAAATGCAAGTAGATAAATATATAAACAAATAAGAATGAAGTATGAAAAATGTCTGCAAATGAATGTGATGACTGAGTATATGCGTGGCCTATGAGCTACAAACACAATTAGTTTTTAAGTTAGTTATAAGTTTTTTACATTGCAGTGACCAATGCATCGACACGGTGCAGAAGAAGAGATTTATGACGGGTCCTCAAGGAAATGATTTAGTTATGTGTGTGTTATGTGTTATGTCTATGTGTATATTTTGGTCATCAAGCAAATGAAGAATAAGAATATACATCGTTGCAGTGCAACTGAAAAACATTTATCTGTACCTACTGACTACAAAGTGCACATAAACACAGAGGCATGTGATCTCAAATAAAACTAATCAACTCATATCACATCACATGCGAATATATATGATGACATTTCCACATAATCATAAAGAGGTAAGCGTGACGTAATGCAAAAACTTTTGCATTACAAAAATGAAGCTACACATAAACAATTATAAGCAAAACAATGGTATATAGTACATGAGTCGTTAATACTTTTGGTTCCATGAAAAGGCAGTTCCCTGATAACTGACTTAAGAAAGGACAAATAGCATTTCCTTAGTAATCCATAAACAAGTAGAATAGTATTCCTTATTCAATCCCCAATGCAGGAGGTGGTGCCAAAGCATAGTTAAATCAGCAACGCTTAAAGTAAAATTCTGATGTAAATGTTTTTCTCTGTTTCTCCCTAGGAAAATATTAAACTCTCATAACTGATGTATGCATGACTGGAAAATAAAATGCGGATGCATTAAATGCACAATAGTAACACAATCTAAAGGACTGTAAATATGTTATTGTATTTGAACAAAGGGATTTTTTTTGTAAGTTAACAAACAGATTGTACTAACCTGCAACTGTAATTAGAGAAGGAATTTAGTAATGTTTTACAATTTAAAAATTTTCTATGTCTGACAGAAATAATGAGAGGAGTGTCAGCCTTAGATGTAAGACATTGTAATATGCATCGTTATGTCAAAAATGGTTATGAGAATTTTAAGTGCATATCGAGCCATATGTAAAAGGTGAACTTAAACTAACAAAAAAGGAAAAAACCTCAAGGACTAAAATAATTCTCACACCAAAGTGAATGTCAAAATATATAGTGGTATTCAAACGTGTGAGCAATAGTGCAACAAATCAGTTTTGGTAATGTTATGCTACGCAATGTCTGATATATTAATCAATAAACTACAATTGTTGAAGTATCACTTACCTTGACATCAGGTGTTGGTGTGCAGTATTCACTCCACTGAAAATGTGAATACAATGGAGGAGATCCTTCCTGGCCTGTATAAAAGGTGAATTATTTGCCACAGCATCAGCTCTTGAAGAGTAAACGCACATGCATCGCACTCACATTGGAAAACATGCCACAACGACCTATTTGACGGATAGTACAGCACTCAGAAAGAAAATGTCACCAAACAGTGTGGGGGAAATTGTATATGTTCATAAGGAAAAGCCCGAAGAAGCTATGACAACAATTTAAAACCAATGATAATAATTATTAGTGCAGCCGCTGGAAGTGCCGATAAAGATATATTTTGCAGCGTCAGAAGATGGATAACAAATGATAAAAAATTCATTCAATTTGTTTTGTTAATAGAGAGACTCTGTCTTTAGTTCTTGAGTGGGGAAGATGTATTTTTGTAAGATATGTGTGGTAGCCATTTGTGTTGTCTGAATAATAATTATTATTTGTGCAAAACCATGAAGAACTTTCTTCTGTGCATCATCTCGATGTCAGCGGCCTGCATCGGTATAAGAAGCCTGATCAAGAACGAATGTTAAACACTCGGTCAAGGGGTTACTTATGGCAGAAGAAGATGAATATAACCAAGGAAACCAGAAGTAAGTTCACGACACAACTGGTTCACAATTTACAAGATTTATAAATTAAAAACAAAAGACAATTTATTCCCTGCAAAAACTAAAAAAAATCAAGTATGCCAAGAGTAATACAATCAATTTTTTTTAACATATTGATTGTGTATATATAAATTTGCATGGGTGTTGTTGTTAATGCAGGGGGTTTCAATGTCTTGGTGCTGAGTCATGAGCTCTACCAGTCAGCTGACCTGTCAGACAAGAGCATTTGGAGGTAGTGCAGACAAAGGGGACCAACTGAACCACAGTTGAGGGAGGAGGAATGGTGCAAGAGCAAAGAATCTGCATCCTTGGTGTGTGTTGGAGTAAGGCACCAGAATGTAGTTCAGGGGAGAGACCAAAAACTTTAAGAAAATCGATCCCAAGGACAGGACGCTCCACTTCAGCCAAATGTAAGGTCCAAGAGAATTGTAGTTATGGCATAATGTGAAGCCAAAGATCAGTATCATCATGGATGGTGCTATCAAAGCTCTTAGCTGTTCAAAGAACTTTTGATGTCAGGAGAAGACTTAAATGAGCAAAGGAGGGAGGGATGACATTCAAATCTACACTCATGTTGACAAGGAACTCTATATTATTTGCTAGATCAAACACATAAACTCTGAGAGACACTGAGGATGATGACTGATTATGGAGACAGCACTCTTTTGCAGCAATGTGGGCCAATGTGCTTAAATTGGCCCATGTGAAGAGTTTGGGTGCCACAGTTTCTTGCAGCATTGTCAAACATCACATGAAACCAACATGGCAGGTAGATGTGGTGCAGGACAAGGCAGGTGTCACCCACACCATCTGCTGGGTCATACTGGTGGTGAGCAGTGGCAGAGTGTGTATCAGCGGTTGGAGTAGATGGGGAAGCAGGAGCTAGTAATGCTAAGGGTTGGTCCCCAGATCGCAGCATGACATTGTCAGGTGTTGCATGAGATCCAGCATGACCTCTGCCATATGACCAAGGAAGAGGAGTTGGTGGGGCAAGGGTTGAAGCACTGCTACCAACAATGTCTGTCTCAGAGTGACTTGTTGCAGGCAGGAGCTGATGATGGTAAATGATGTGATTAGCATGATTAGTGAACTAGCACTGAGCATCCAATGGCTCCATGGCATGTGACAGTAGCTGTCTGAGGACAATGATAACACGAGTGCCCCATATGTTTTAACTATTGGGGATTGTTATTAAAGAAAATTATTAAAGTTTGTAAAGAACACTTGAAGTTCATGAGCCAGTGTGATGAACCATAATATCCATAGAGCAACATGAGGCATCATCTCTGGGTCCATGAGAGCAAGTAGTCTCCAACAGAGAGTGAAGGGGTTTTATCTCTGAGGTGCTCATCATGGATGATGCGCCATAAAGCATTCTCAGAGGAGAATGGAAAAAGCTTTCAATGATAATCACATGTACACTGCCATATTTTGAAGGGGATAGAGATGTCAGAATCAAGTCACTGAGATGTCTGTATGTTCTTGAAGGTGGCTTCCCTAAGCTCATAAATCTGGCATAATAACTGTGGATGCCATGTATGTCCAGAATATTGTTGAGCAATGTGTACCATTTTTTCAAACAGTTTTAAACTGCTGAGGTAGCTTAGGGAAATGTCTGACATGATCTTGTTGCATTACTGAAGAGGAACTCAGTATAGAATAGAGTGGGGGCAGAGTGGCTGTCTGTAGCAATGATATTTTGGAGGTATATGGAACACATCCAAAGTGCAGCAACAATGTCCAGGTGGAGTGTAGCCTTGATGAAGGTGCAGGCTGGGAGATGGCCACATGAGGAACACATTATGGTAGACATGGTTGAAGACACAACTGGTACAGACGGAATGGCTGTAACTGTTGAGAAGCAGGTTGAATTGTTTGGCTGTGACTGGTCTTGAAATGGAATGAGGCAACATTGCTCATATATGAAACACAAGTCCCACATCAGTTGTGATGGTATAGCCAAAGGCAGGGAAGGATGTACCAATGTAGCCAAAAATGCACTATGCTCATGCTGAAATGACTCTCATCCCTGAGGAGAACGTTCACAGGACATAGCTACTGGCCAAAGCTATGTTATGGTGGCAGCATGCCATTTAGTTCTTACCAAGGCAGCATTGTCATGCTCAGGTTATGTACATGTGCTGACATGTCTTGCAACAGGGCTTGATGATGCTGAATTGGTAACTGCATAAAGAAACACAGCTGTGAAATGTGGGTGATGTCTGGAGTAAAAGACGTCAAACGACACTCACAGGGAACCAATCCATTGTCCAGAATTGTTTATCACTATCATGCATAAAAAGAAGGGTGTGAGGCAGTGAAATCTGGATTACCACGAAATTGGGACCTATATTCACTGTAGAATAGAATGCTTCACCATTTGCTAGTAAGACTGAGGTAATAGTAATGCAAGAAAGATAAACAACATTACATGAGAACAAGATTGAGCTGAGTAACATAGAGGCAGAGATCTTTGGCTGAAGCTCCAGAGACAATCGATAATGTAACTACTGATAGCCACCACACATTATTTGAAATTATGTAGATGCAAGAAAGCCAGATCACTAGTGGTCATTGTTTTATGCAAGTTTTGTGATGCAGTATGTATGTTACAGTGTACAATAAACCTGTAATGAGAAGTATTAAGGTGTACCTGTTTCTTATTTCACATTACACAATGATTGACTCTAAAACATGAATCCAGTTCTCGGCAAGAACTCCAGGCCACTAAGTAGATCTCAAGACAAGTTACACCACCCACATATACAGTTTATATTTCATCATTATTTTGACTGCAATAACTTAATGTAAGTATGTCATCATGAGAAACAAAACTGGCATTCTATGGATCGGAGGGTGGAATGTTAGATCCCATAATTGGACAGTAGGTTAGAAAATTAAAAAAGGGGAATGGATAGGTTGAAGTTAGATACAGTGGGAATTAGTGAACTTTGGTGGCAGGAGGAACAAGACTTCTGGTCACATGAATTCACAATTATAAATACAAAGTCAAAGAGGGGTAATGCAGGAAAAGGTTTAACAACATATAATAAAATAGGAATATTGGTAAGCTACTATGAACAGCATAGTCAATCCATTATCCCACCCCAGATTGACACAAAGCCCACTCCTACTACAGTAATACAAGTTTACATGTCAACTAGCTGCACAGGTAATGAAGAGATTGAAGAAATGTATGATGAGGTAAAAGAAATTATTCAGATAGTTAAATGAGATGAAAATTTAATTGTGATAGGGGATTGGAATCTGATAGATGGAAAAGGAACAGAAGGGAAAAAAAGTAGGTGAATATGAACTGGGGGAAAGGAATGAAAGAGGAAGCTGTCTGGTAGAGTTTGGCACATAGCATAACTTAAACACCGCTAACACTTGGTTTAAGAATCATAAAAGAAGCCTGTACACCTGGAAGACACCTGGAGACACTAGAATGTTTCAGATTGATTATATAATTGGTAGACACTGATTTAGGAAGCAAATTGTAAGACATTTTCAGGGGCAGATGTGGATTCCAACCACAATTTATTGGTTATGAATTGTAGAATAAAACTAAACACATTGGAAACAGATAGGAAACTAAGAACATAGGACTTGAATAAGTTGAAAGAACCAGCGGTTTTTGAGAGCTAGAGAGGGAACCTTGGGCAATGGTTGACTAGAACAGGGGAAAGGAATACAGTACAAGACAAATGGATAGCTTTAAGATATGAAATATTGAAGGCAGCAAAGGATGAAATAGATAAAAAGACAACGCCCAATATGAATTCTTTTATAACACAAACGATACTGAATTTAATTGATTAAAGGAGAGAATTTTAAAATCCCAGCAAATGAAGCAGTCAAAGAGTAATACAAATGTCTTTAAAAAAAATAAAATTTACAGGAAGTGCAAAATTGCTGACCAGGAATGGCTGGAGTACAAATGTAAGAATTTATAAGCATATTTCACTAGAGGAAAGATACATACCACCCACAGTAAAATTAAAGAGGCTTTTGGGGAAAAGAGAGGCAGCTATGTGAATATCAAGAGGTCAGATGGTAAACTAGTCTTCAGCAAAGAAGGGAAAGCTGAGAAGTGGTAGAAGTATGTAGAGGGTCTATACAAGGGAGATGAACTTGAAACCAATATTATAGAAAGCAAAGTAGATGTAAATGAAGATGAGGTTGGATAAATGATACTATGAGAATGTTGTTGTTGTTGTTGTTGTGGTCTTCAGTCCTGAGACTGGTTTGATGCAGATCTCCATGCTACTCTGTCCTGTTCCAGCTTCTTCATCTCCCAGTACCTACTGCAACCTACATCCTTCTGAATCTGCTTAGTGTATTCATCTCTTGGTCTCCCTCTACGATTTTTACCCTCCACACTGCCCTCCAATGCTAAATTTGTGATACCTTGATGCCTCAAAATGTGCCCTACCAACCGATCCCTTCTTCTAGTCCAGTTGTGCCACAAACTTCTCTTCTGCCCAATCCTATTCAATACCTCCTCATTAGTTACGTGATCTAGCCACCTTATCTTCAGCATTCTTCTGTAGCACCACATTTCGAAAGCTTGTATTCTCTTCTTGTCCAAACTAGTTATCGTCCATGTTTCACTTCCATACATGGCTACACTCCATACAAATACTTTCAGAAAATACTTCCTGATACATAAATATATACTCGATATTAACAAATTTCTCTTCTTCAGAAACGCTTTCCTTGCCATTGCCAGTCTACATTTTATATCCTCTCTACTTCAACCATCATCAGTTATTTTGCTTCCTAAATAGCAAAACTCCTTTACTACTTTAAGTGTCTCATTTCCTAATCTACTTCCCTCAGCATCACCCGACTTAATTCGACTACATTCCATTATCCTCGTTTTGCTTTTGTTGATGTTCATCTTATATCCGCATTTCAAAACACTGTCCATTCCGTTCAACTGCTCTTCCAGGTCCTTTGCTGTCTCTGACAGAATTACAATGTCATCGGCGAACCTCAAAGTTTTTACTTCTTTTCCATGAATTTTAATACCTACTCCGAATTTTTCTTTTGTTTCCTTTACTGCTTGCTCAATATACAGATTGAATAACATCGTGGAGAGGCTACAACCCTGTCTCACTCCTTTCCCAATAACTGCTTCCCTTTCATGTCCCTCATCTCTTATAACTGCCGTCTGGTTTCTGTACAAATTGTAAATAGCCTTTCGCTCCCTGTATTTTACCCCTGCCACCTCCAGAATTTGAAAGAGAGTATTCCAGTCAACATTGTCAAAAGCTTTCTCTAAGTCTACAAATGCTAGAAATGTAGGTTTGCCTTTTCTTAATCTTTCTTCTAAGATAAGTTGTAAGGTCAGTATTGCCTCAAGTGTTCCAACATTTCTATGGAATCCAAACTGACGCTCCCTGAGGTGTGCATCTACCAGTTTTTCTATTCGTTGGTAAAGAATTCACATTAGTATTTTGCAGCTGTGACTTATTAAACTAATAGTTCGGTGATTTTCACATCTGTCAGCACCTGCTTTCTTTGGGATTGGAATTATTATAGCCATTCTTCTTGAAGTCTGAGGGTATTTCGTCTGTCTCATACATCTTGCTCACCAGCTGGTAGAGTTTTGTCATGACTGGCTCTCCCAAGGCCGTCAGTAGTTCTAATGGAATGTTGTATACTCCTGGGGCCTTGTTTCGACTCAGGTCTTTCAGTGCTCTGTCAAACTCTTCACACAGTATCTTATCTCCCATTTCGTCTTCATCTACATCCTCTTCCATTTCCATAATATTGTCCTCAAGTACATCGCCCTTGGATATACCCTCTATATACTCCTTCCACCTTTCTGCCTTCCCTTCTTTGCTTAGAACTAGGTTGCCATCTGAGTTCTTGAAATTCATACAAGTGGTTCTCTTCTCTCCAAAGGTCTCTTTAATTTTCCTATAGGCAGTATCTATCTTACCCCTAGAGAGATAAGCCTCTACATCCTTACATTTATCCTCTAGCCATCCCTGGTTAGCCATTTTGCACTTCCCGTCAATCTCATTTTTGAGATGTTTGTATTCCTTTTTGCCTGCTTCATTTACCGCATTTTTATATTTTCTCCTTTCATCAATTAAATTCAATATTTCTTCAGTTACCCAAGGATTTCTACTAGCCCTCGTCTTTTTACCTATTTGATCCTCTGCTGCCTTCACTACTTCATCCCTGAAAGCTACCCATTCTTCTTCTACTGTATTTCTTTCCATCATTCCTGTCAATTGTTCTCTTATGCTCTCCCTGAAACTCTGCATAACCTCTGGTTCTTTCAGTTTATCCAGGTCCCATCTCCATAAATTCCCACCTTTCTGCAGTTTCTTCAGTTTTAATCTACAGGTCATAACCAATAGATTGTGGTCAGAGTCCACATCTGCGAATGGAAATGTCCTACAATTTAAAACCTGATTCCTAAATCTCTGTCTTACCATTATAAAATCTATCTGATACCTTTTAGTATCTCCAGGATTCTTCCATGTGTACAACCTTCTTTTATGATTCTTGAACCAAGTGTTAGCTATGATTAATTTATTGCACTGTGCAAAATTCTACCAGGTGGCTTCCTCTTTCATTTCTTAGCCCCAATCCATATTCACCCACTATGTTTCCTTCCCTCCCTTTTCCTACTGACGAATTCCAGTCACCCATGACTATTAAATTTTCGTCTCCCTTCACTACCTGAATAATTTCTTTTATCTCATCATACATTTCAGCAGTTTCTTCATCATCTGCAGAGCTAGTTGGCATATAAACTTCTACTACTGTAGTAGGCATCGGCTTTGTGTCTATCTTGGCCACAATAATGCGTTCACTATGCTGTCTGTAGTAGCTTACCCGCACTCCTATTTTTTTTATTCATTATTAAACCTACTCCTGCATTACTCCTATTTGTTTTGTATTTATAACCCTCTATCACCTGACCAAAAGTCTTGTTCCTCCTGCCACCGAACTTCATTAATTCCCACTATATCTAACTTTAACCTATGCATTTCCCTTTTTAAATTTTCTAACCTACCTGCCCGATTAAGGAATCTGACATTCCATGCTTCGATCCATAGAACGCCAGTTTTCTTTCTCCTGATAACGATGTCCTCCTTAGTAGTCCCCGCCCGGAGATCCAAATGGGGGACTATTTTACCTCTGGAATATTTTACCCAAGAGGACGCCATCATCATTTAATCATACAGTAAAGCTGCATGTCCTCAGGAAAAATTACGGCTGTAGTTTCCCCTTGCTTTCAGCCCTTCGCAGTACCAGCATAGCAAGGCTGTTTTGGTTAATGTTACAAGGCCAGATCAGTCAATCATCCAGACTGTTGCCCCTGCAACTACTGAAAAGGCTTCTGCCCCTCTTCAGGAACCACATGTTTGTCTGGCCTCTCAACAGATACCCCTCCGTTGTGGTTGCACCTACAGTACAGCCATCTGTATCGCTGAGGCACACAAGCCTCTCCACCAACGGCAAGGTCCATGGTTCATGGGGGGCTGTGAGAATAATTTGACAAATATTTGAGAGATCTAAGTTGGAACATGGCCTGGAGAGTAGACGAGATTCCATTAGAACTACTAATAACCTTTGAAGAGCCAGCCATAACAAAACTCCTCCATCCAGTGTGTAAGATTCATGACACAGGCAAAATACCCTCAGACTCCGATAAGAATTTGGTGATTCCAATTCCAGAGAAGGTAGTTGCTGACCTGTGTGAAAATTACTGAACTATAAGTTTCAAAAGTCATGGTTACAAGAATGTAATACAAATTCTTCACAGAAGAATGGAAATACAGATAGAAGCAGACTTTGGGGAAGAACAGTTTAGATTCTGTAGAAATGTAGGAACGCATGAGGCAACACAGAGCCTACGACTTACGGTATTTTATAAGATAGGTTAAGGAAAGGCAAACAAATTTATTTATTATTTTATTTACAGTTCAAGTTCTGTAGGACCAAATTGAGGAGCCCAGCTCCAAGGTCATGGAATGTCTCAGTACATGAAATTACAGTATAAAAGTAATAAGAAATAAAAATAAAATGTTTATGAACCTGGAAAACGTCAAGCCATAAGTTTAAGTAAACGCAATCAATAATACAGCAAGAATCAGGTTAATTTTTCAAGGACCCCTCGACATAATAGAAGAAGTGACCCATGAGGAAACTCCAGTTTTGATTTGAAAGCGCATGTATTACTGCTAATATTTTTGAATTCTTGTGGTAATTTAATGAAAATGGATCCAGCAGAATACTGCACACCTTTCTGCACAAGAGTTAAGGAAGTCAGATCCAGATGGATGTTGGATTTCTGCCAATTATTAACTGAGTGAAAGCTGCTTATTCTTGGGAATAAGCTGATATTATTCACTAGAAGTGGCAGTAAAGAACATATATTTCGAGAGTCCAATGTCAAAATACCCAGACTAGTGAACAGAGGTTGACAAGAGGCTCACAAACTTACATCTCTTATTGCCTGAACCACCCATTTCTGAGCCACAATATCCTTTTAGAATGGGAAGAGTTACCCCAAAATATACTACCATATAACATAAGCAAAATAAAATAAAAGAAGTAAACTATTTTTTGTGTCGAACAACCAGTTACTTCAGATACCATTTGAATAGAAAAAATGTCAGGATTAAGTCTTTCAACCAGATCCTGAATGTGAGCTTTCCACAACAATTTAATATCTATCTGAACACATAGAAATTTGAACTGTTCAGTTTCACTAAACATACGCTCATTTTGTGAAATTAAAATGACAGGTTTTGTTGAATTATGTGTTAGAAACTGTAAAAACTGAGTCTTACTGTAATTTAGCATTAGTTTATTTTCTACAAGCCATGAACTTATGTCATGAACTGCACTGTTTGAAACTGAGCAGGAATAGGAGTGGCCCCAACACTGATCCCTGGGACACCCCCCCATTTGACCATACCCCACTCAGACCCCACATCACAACCATTCTCAATGCTGTGAATAGCAACCTTTTGCTGTCTGTTGCTAAAGTAAGAGATGAGCCAATTGTGAGCTATTCCCCGTATTCCATAATGGTCCAACTTCTGGAGCAATATTTTGTAATTAACACAATCAAATGCTTTAGTTAAATCAAAAAGTATGCCTAGCATTCAAAACCTTTTGTTTAACACATCCAGTACCTCATGGAGAAAAGAAAATAAAGCAATTTCATTTGGTAAATGACTTCTTAAGTCGAACTGTACATTCAATGGCAAATTGTGTGATGTAAAATGACCTATTATCCTTTATTTACAGCATTTTCAATAACTTTAGCAAACACTGACAGCTTACAAATAGGTCTAAAATTGTCTCCATTATCCCTTTCTTCCTTTGTATAAAGCAGCTTTACTACTGAGTTCTTTAATTGTTCAGGAAGCTGACCATTCCTAAAGGAAAAATTACAAATATGGCTAAACACATGGTTAACATGTGCAGCACAGTACTTTAATATTCCAATAGGCACTCCATCATATCTATGAGAGTCCTTGGTCTTCAGTGATTTAATTATTGACTCAATCTCCCCCTTGTCTATAACACAGAGGTGTATTTCAATCTCAGAAAGGCATTTGCCAAAAGAGTTATATGATTCCCCTTAGAAACTAAATTTTTATTTAATTCACCAGAAATGCTCAAAAAATGATTGTTAAGTACTGTACATATATCTGATTTATCACTAACAGAAATATTTTTACTGCAAAGTGACTTTATATCAATCTTGACTGCTGATCAGACACTTCCTTCACAACAGACCACATGGTTTTAATTTTATCCTGTGAATTAGCTGTTCTATTTGTGTAGCATATTATAGCATTTGTAGACCTAAAGAAAGCTTTTGACAATGTTAATTGGAATACTCTCTTTGAAACTCTGAAGATAGCAGGGGTATTATACAGGGAGCGAAAGGTGATTTACAACTTGTAAAGAAACAAGACGGCAGTAATAAGAGCTGAGGGGCATGAAAGGGAAGCAGTGGTTGAGAATGGAGTGAGAAGGGTTGTAGCCTGTCCCCAACGTTATTCCAATCTGTACATTGAACAAGCAGTAAAGGAAACCAAAGAAAAAATGGAGTATGAATTAAAGTTCATGGATAAGAAGTAAAAACTTTGAAGTGTGACCTGGGGTTTTCTTGAAAATTTCTCAGGTATTTGGCTGAGTACACAAGAAATTTCCAAAAACTTTGAGGTTTGCCAATGATTTGAGCATTTGAAATGTGGTGCTACAGAAGAAAGCTGTGGAATAGATGGATTGATCACATAACTAATGAGGTGCACTGAGTACAATTATGAAGGCAAGAAACTTATGGCACAACTTGACCAAACGAATGGTTAAGTTGATAGGACACATTCTGAGACACCAAGGGATCCCAAATTTAGTATTTGAGGGAAGTGTGTGGCGGTAAAATCATAGAGGGAGACCAAGAGCTGACTACACTAAGCAGATTTAGAAGTAGGTTGTAGTAGTTATTCGAAGATGAAGAGGCTCATACAGGACAGAATAGTATGGAGAGCTGCATCAAACCAGTCTTCTAACTGAAGACCACAACAATAATTTTTTTTACATTTAAAGAAGAATATGTTACATCTCAAAGTGACTGTAATATTGCAGTGTCACACAGAGTAAACAGAAATGTAACAACAAGATGGAAGAGTTGGGATATGAGGTACTGGACAAAGGGCTAATGCTGTTTAAAATTTCAGGTTCGCCAAACATACAAAAAACAAGAAAATAAAATGGAAAATAGACTCAACAATAATGAATTAAATCTGTAGAAAGAAATGCTGAACCTAACCTGTGTGGGTAGAAACTGAAGTTTGGAACAAAAGTCAAATATGTGACAATCAACAATGAGAACTTCACAAAAAACAAGATAGGTACTTTTCAAAATCAGTACTATTTACTTTTCTCTGTGTAGTGTGTTTAGGACATGTGAAAAACTTTTTGTTTATGTTTGTTTGTTAGTAAATCATTGAAAATGAGTGATCTCGGTGACATGTTAATCAAGAACAGAAGATGGACAAGAGTTTAGATTCTGAATAGGACAGTATTGATGTGCAAATTTTAGTTAACAATGACAATTTAAATGATTAAAGTCATGAAGTGAGAGCTGTAGGTGTTTACTTGAGGAGTGCACATTTTCCTTTTCCTGGATTTGACCACCAGGAATGGTTAGACAGCAGCGCTAACCTATTTGAACAACTAAAGACATTCTTAGGGGAAGATTTGGACAAACAGGGTGATTGAGATTAGATTCCATTATACAGCACTGACTTAAGAACTGTATTGTTTTGCTTGCATTGAAATTGTATATACTGATGGATTTTGATATTTGCATGTCATCATTTGCTTGTAACATACCTTTCTGAGTACGCAAAGTTAAGTATTGTCATTTCCCATATTGTAATAAAAATTTATTACTGTGATTTGCTTGAATTGTTGTCTAGCAATCCAAGAAAGCAGCTTTCCTAGGCACCTTATATTATATGGGTGGGCAGAACACAATGTCACAAGTGTCGCAAACAAGGGAAATTCCAGCACTGGTCACATAAAATTGAAACCAGTCTTTTATTATTACTGCATATAAATTTCAATCACACAATGATGATATTCAGTGTTAAAATAAAAATAAAATCAGAAAAAGTGAAACCTAAACAATCAATGTACAAACAAATGTATCATTTTACAATAGGGAACATTGAGTTTTACAAAGTAAAATACATACCAAGACTAAGTTCTGTGGATTCATACAATCATGAACAAAATACAACTTCAAACACAGTGGCTTACTGTGAAGAATGTGACACCTAGCAGATAAGGTTCAAACAATGATAGCTGGTTTTATTGAATAAATTAATGAAAGAGTTTTCGTTGTACAAAAGAAGACAAAAGTTTGTACGGAAATTTATATGAAAACAGAATGCACTATTACTGAGTGAAAAACATTGCCATAAAAACATAATACAAGAAAATAAAATGCTGCTAATGTTATGTACATTGTTGGATAGAATTACAAGCAATTTTGACTTGCTTATATATCAATTAAATTGTCTTTCCACAAATATGTGTTAATGAAACCATGAAATCATCAACAACTTATATTTCTTATTAAAATATCTTGTCCACTTAGAACTGAAAGCCAGAACAAAATCATACAACTATGCCTACTAGCATCTTAAATCCGAATAACTCTATACCAATGTTATTTTTTAAAACTATTTACCTGGTAGTGTACAAAATTACAGATGCAAGACTTTTATTCTTTCAATAAACTAACACTTATATTGTAGACAAAGTGCTTTAAAAATATTTACTTGCAGGTGCTAGCCACTAGATGTACTGACACAGTGTGCTTTATGTGATATTAATAACAATGTTTTTTAGTAATAAATGTATGTTAAGGGAAATATGGTAACATAGTTTGATGTTACAAATCATTAAGTACACAATGGGTGCCAAGTTAGCAAAATAAATGTGTACAGGTAAACTGCATGGAAAACATTCTTATACTGTGAGCAGCTAGAGTGACACTATGTAAGTGCTCACTCAGAGGTGTGTTAACGACTCTGGTCATCAGCACCAACCAAATGGAAACTTTTCCCTCTAGTTTCATTTGTTGGTACTCTCATAGTGCATAGAATGGTAAGTGCCACTCTCCTTTGCAATACATGTGTGTCCACTTGTGTACTTGGCTTGTTTGTCAAGACTGTCTTCTGCGTTTGTGTACATCAACTCCTTGCATGTCATCATTTCTTGTCACCGTCACCATTGTCATGGTGTTCAGCTGTCATCACATAATCATAGGCATTGCTGGCACCACCTCTCTGCCTGATTCATTGCTGTCACTGTCACTGTCACTGTCATCACTGCTGCCAGCGCTGCAGTCTACTCACTGCCTTCTCTGCCTCTGTCTTCACTGGTGCCACCGTCGTCATCTGCTGTCATCGTATCACAACGGATGTTGCTGCCATCTTTCCCCGCCATTCTGGGTATAGTCTGCCACCGGTAACCATGGTCATGATCTCCTGTTTCCCTGCTTCCATTGACCAATAATGGACACTCCAGCCAGCACTGTTATTTTCACCACCTCCTCCTTTGCTCCAACTATCACTACGTAGAGCACTTCCTCTGGCCCACCACCCTACAACCACCCTCCTCTTCCAACAGTATTGTCTGAATCTACAGTAGCCTCTTTTGCCTACCCTGTCCTTCCCATGACCTGTTGCATGTCTTCCACTACATCTTTTGACTATTCCCCACTTTCAGCTTTTCCTCATCAACCACCTCCCCTGCAACTCCTGCCAAAATAAGAACTCACCAAGCTACCATCACAACACCTGAAATCACACTATCATTGAAGTTCAAAAGTATGGCAAATGATGGTCACCCTCAGGGAAATGGCAGCAAGGGACAAGAAAGAACATCAGGTGTACTCAGTGTGTAAGTGTGGGAGCCTCATTCAACATGTTGAAGCCATTTAGGGAACAGGGTGCAAGCAGCTGCAGATTGTGGCAAACATTGGAGTAAATGAAGCCTGTTGCCTGGGCTCTGATGTCAAACTTGGATCATTCTGCCAATTGGCAGAGAAGTACGAGAAGACCAGTCTTGCACATCGAGTTCACAATTTGCCGCATTGTCTCCATAACTGACTGTCACCCCTTGGTTCTGGGTCAAGTGGAAGGGCTGAAACAGAGTCTTCAAAATTTCTGTGATAAGCAAGATTGCAACTTCCTGGACTTCGGCATATGTTTGAGAACTGTAGGGTCCCCTCAAATGGGTCATATGTGCATTACACATCCAGATGGCTGACTGCATGTGAGGTGAATGCAAGGGGTTTTTAGATTAAATTATTGTCCACCCAATCCAGACACAATAGCCATAGGAAAACCCAGAGGTACCAGTGTAAGATCAAAAGGAATGCCTGCCACAGGTGGGAGCAGTAAAATTGTAATGGTTAACTACCAAAGTAAACACGACAAATTGCTAGAGTTTGAAGCACTCCTGAAAGGCATTGACGCCCACACAGTACCAGGTGCAGAAATCTGGTTGAAACCTGAAATTGGTAACAGTGAGATTTTTTTTGGGGAAAAATAAGTGAATATTGCGAGGAGAGACAAGAGGAAAATGGAGGTGATGTATTTGTTGCAGTAGACAAGGAATTAAAATCCAGTAAGACAAAAAAAATTGAAGTTTCATGTAAGATTGTGCGGGCAAGACTCACTATCAGACGTTTGACATAAAATGATAATTAGATCCTTCTATCACCCACCTGAGTCATCTCCTGATGTAACCAAAAACTTTAGAGAAGACCTTAAGTTTGCTTTTACTTATGTTCCCCATTCATACTGTAATCATTGGTCGAGACTTTGATCATACAACAATCAACTGGGAAAATTACAATTTTGTTATGTTGAATGTAATTTGACAGCCTCTGAAACTTAAATAAATACCTTCTCTGAAAATTATGTAGAATGAATAGTTTGGAACCCCACTAATGATGGAAATGTACTGGATCTAATGGCAACAAACAGACTTCACCTTTTTGAGAATGTGTGCTTCAAAACTTGTATCTGTGATGATGATGCGGTTGTGGCAAAAATTATGATCAAAGAACAAAGGACAACTAAAACAAGAAGAAAGACGTATATGTTCAGTAAACTAGATCAAAAATCAGTAATGTCATATCTCAATGAGGAGCTTGAAACTTTCAGGACAGGGCTATATCATGTAGAAGGACTATAGCTCAAGTTTAAAAGAATAGTTGACCATGCACTGGATAGATATGCATCCAGTGGAAAGGTTCATAATGGGAGGGAGCCTCCATGGTATTCAGTCATTGTAAAGAAATTTCTAAAGAAACAGAGACTTCTGCATTACAGGTGTAAAACAAAGCATGGAACTATAGATAGACATGCTGAAGGAAATGTGTTTGGGTGGCAAAAGAGTGTAGTGACTGCTACACACTGACACCACACTCAGCACCTGCAATAGTCACTTGCGTTGAGATTCATGTGTGAGTGTGAAATGAAGACAGAAGAATGCCATCCTTACACCAAGCGTTTTTGCCTCTAGGGGCACGGTAATTTGCCTGCAGTTACTTGCCATATTTGCTCTTAGAATAACAGGGAAACTACCGACTCCTACTCTTCGCTTTTGTAGAGATTCTGTGACTCTTGTTGTGATAGTAATGCTTGTACACAACTGGGAATGTGGAGAGTTAATAAATCTGTTTGGCGATCCATCTCGTCTTTGATTGTAGGTCAAGTGCAGGATATTCTCACATAGTTATACCTCTTATCAGTAGTGATCCCAACATGATTTTTCCATATGGAATTAGCAAACATTGATGGCCTGGCAGTGCACCTCCCACCATTTCAACCCCAAAATCCTGTATTGTGGTTTGCTCAGGTGGATGAAAGCTTTTCCTACACCAGAGTGACCACTGATAACACAAAATTTTCTTTAGTCGTAAGCCAGCTTGACCAGTGATATGCTACGGAGGTCCAAGACATAACAACAGCTCCTCCAATGGAAAATGCCTAAGACAGATTAAAAGCAGAACTCGTACATCATATAGGAGCTTCGCAGGAAGATCACATTTGCCAGGTATTGACTCAAGAAGAAATGGGTGACAGGAAAACTTCACAATACCTTCATCATCTTTGCAACAAGGTGGACATTGGCACCATTCCTGGCAACCTACCGTGCACAATTTGGGCTGTCTACCAGCCCAGATAAAGCCATCATTGCTATGCAGTTGGACATGTCACTGGACGCAGTCGCAAAACTTGCTGACTGCCTTCAAGATGCCATCACATTGTGCTCACAGGTCAGTACAGTAACTGTTCCTTCCAGTGTTACATCCATATCCCCTATGGTGTTGTATGCTGATTACAATGCCCTGACCCCAAGGTGGATCTCTTAAGTGCACAGAACCAACACCCACTTATATGAGGTTTTTAAATGACTGAAGAAGTACAGCATAGTTTTAAACACTGTGCATTGCTGTTTGGCCAAACTGAAGTTGATTCTATGCCACCACATATTGCCCTCCTGCACTACTACCAGAAAAAGCAGAGGCCATCTTACAACTGTCAAAGCCTACCACCATAAAAGAGTTACACTGATACCTCAGGATGCTGAATTTTTACCTGTATCATTTACCACATACTGCTGAGCAACAAGCGCTGTTAAATGCAGCACTATTTGGCACAAAGGTATGGGGTAACACTCCCATGCAATGGAATGAGAGTATGGACGCGGCATTTAAAGTGGCGAAAGACAGTCTTGTTCAGGCCAACCTACTGGCAAACCTGACACTTGACACTTGCTCGCCTTAGTGGTTGATGCCAGCCAGTTTTCAGTTGGGTCTGCTTTACAATAATGGGTAGATGGTGCATGGCAGCCGCTGGCATATTTTCCACATAAATTGATGCCTTCACAGCAGTGTTGGGGCCACATATGATAGGGAGCTGTTGGCCATCTACCAATCGATCAAGCATTTCAGACCACATGTCAAGGCACAGGATTTTAGAGTTTATAACAATCATTAACCATTGGTATACACCTTCAGTAAGAACAGTGACATGTGTTCACCACGTCAGTACTCTCAACTCGAGCTTAAAAGACAATTCACTGCAGACTTGCAGCACATTCCCGGACTGACCAACGTGGTAGCTGACTGCTTATCCAGAGAATCTGGTGTTTCACAACCACTGAACATGACAGGGCTAGCAGCCATGCAGCAATATTATGCAACAACAAAACTTTGCTAAAATTGCACAGATCATCATTCCAGGTGGAACTGGCTAGGTCTACTGTGATGTACTGCATGGCAGGTCACAACCATATGTACCAACTGCATTCAACCTCCATAACCTGTGTCACCGTGGCGTGTGCATGTTGGTTAAGTTGGTATCAAAGAGGTTTGTGTGGCCAGGCATGGACAAAGCTTGTCCGCACTGCCAGTTATGCAAAGTTGTCCGCCATGTACCTGCTCCAATAGGGAAGTTCCCAGATGTCAGTGCATGTTTTGCTCATGTTCACTTAGACGTGGTAGGACCACAGCCTCCCTCAGATGGCTGTCGCTGTTTAATGACAATGATCGACAGTTAGACGCATTTGTCGGAAGCAGTAGGTATAAACGCTAGCGGCAGCTTTCATGTCAACCTGCCATCGCCAGATTCGGTTGCCCTCTCCATATAACAACTGACAGGGAGAGACAGTTTGAGTCTGAAATATTCGTGCAGCTAGCCAAGTTCTGTGGATACTTGCACCGTAAGACCACTGCCTACCACCCAGCTAGTAATGGCATGCTGAAAAGATGGCACCACACTTTGAAAGCAGCACTGATGTGCCACAGGACCACACTTCAGCACTACACATTGTTGTACTTAGTCTGAGGACTGCATTCAAGCCAGACATTGAAGCTACATCAGTAGAGCTTGCATAAGGAGAGTCACCGTGTCTACTGGGTGAATTTGTTGATGCTACAAAGATACATAATGTTAATGATCAACCACAATTCCTACTTGCTTTACATGAGACTGTGGATTGCAGGAAACCAGTGAAAGTAACTAGGCATAGACAGCACATGACATTCATGTGCTGACACATGCAATGATGTTATGCTTTGCACAGACACCATCAAACTGCCACCGCAACCACCCTACTACACTGGACCAAACCATGTGTTGCGCAGGAATTTACACACCATGGACATAAATGGCAAACAAGCTACACTTTCAATTCATAGAGTTAAGCCAGCCTACATGTTCAAAGAGGCCCCTACTACACTGCCAAAGATTTCGAGAGTGAGGAGAAGGAAGGGACTACAATCCAGCCACCCATTTCATCACCACCTGAACCACATCGAGAAAAGCAAAATGCGTGACTCGCTCAGGAAGACACATTCATTTTCTTGCCAGTACAGAGAAGACTTACCATGCTCCACTATTGCCAAGGGGGCTCCTGTAGCAATTGCTACACACTGACACCACAGTCGGCACATGTGACAGTCACATGGAGGTTCATGCATGAGTGCAAAATGAAGACAGAAGAATGCCGTCTTTATGCCAAGTGTCTTCACTGCTATTGGTATGGTGATTTGCCTGCAGCAACAGGCCACATTTGCTCTTAGAATAGCAGGGCAACTACCAATTTTTGTAGAGATTCTGTGACTCTTGTTGTTATAGTATAGTTTCATCTCATCTTTGATTGTGCGGGATTTTCTCGCATAGTTATACCTCCTGTCAAGAGCAATGTGGTGAAGCCTTCAATAACTACTGTAACAGAATATTGTCATGTCATCTTTAACAAAACTCAAATAAATTCTTATCTGATGTAAAGGCTGTTGGTGGCACCTAAGGTGGTGTTCAGCCACTGGTGAATGAGACAGGAACTGAAACTCAGGGTAGCAAAGCAAAGGCTGAAATGCTAAACTCTGTTTTAAAATGTTCCTTTACAAAGGAAAACCCAGGAAAATTGCCCCAATTTAATCCTCATACCAGTGAAAGGATGACTGAAGTCAGTGTCAGTGGTGTTAAGAAACAGCTGAAATCATTAAAATTTAACAAAGCTCCATGTCTTGAAGTAGTGCCCATCAGATTCAATGCTGAATTTGCAGCTGAGATTGCCCCTCTTCTAGATATAATCTATAATAGATCCCTGAAACAAAAAGCCATGTCCAATAGTTGGGAGAAAGCGCAGATCACACCCATCTACAAGAAGTGTATAAGTGATCCACAAAACTACCATCCAATATCCTTGACTTTAATTTGATGTAGAAGCTTAGAACATATTCTGAACTCAAACATAATGAGGTATCTTGGACAGAACGACCTGCTCCATGTCAACTAACATGGATTCTGATAACATCGATCATGTGAAACCTAGCTCACACTTTTCTCACATCACATACTGAAAGCATTGGTTCAAGGCAGTCATAAAGACACAATATTGCTTGATTTCTGGAAAGCATTTGACTCAGTACCACACCTATTCTTATTGTCAAAAGATCTATCATATGGGGTATCAATTGAAATTTGTGATTGAATTGACAAGTTTGTGGTAAGGAGGATGCAACATGTTATCTTGAATGGGGAGTGTCATTGTCAGATGTAGAAGTGACTTTGGGTATGCCCCATGGAAGTGTGTTAGGACACTTACTGTTCATGTTATCTATAAATGATGGAGAAGACAGTATTAATAGTAACCTCAGATTTTTTTGTAGGTGATGCAGTGAATATTAATTTTCAGATCACCCAATTCTTTTAGAAAATATGTAAAAACACAGGCATTGAATGCACCATGTTTGAATATCTTCTTCAGGAAAAATTCTACATGGGAGTGGAGTGAGAAAAGCCAGCTAGCTTTTGATGAGATAAAACAACTTTGTAGAAGTGAAATAGTACATAGACTGATCTTTCCATAGCATTTTGTTTGATGAGAGGCAGTTGCAATTTTTGATTAGGAGTTCATTCATTCCAAGAGAAGATGGTTAATGAGAAAATAAAACATCATCATTTACCTGGCTTTGCAAGTAGGAGACTTTAAAAATGTGAAAATAATTAAGAAAGAACTTAAATTATTATATGGGAATTTCTGGAGTTTAGGAATTACTTAATTGGACAAAAAGTCATTGTCTATACTAATCACAAAGCTCCATGTTATGTCCAAGAGTGTAAAATCTATCACACAAGAATTAATAGGTGGGCAGTCTATATGCAACAATTTGATCACACAGTAAAATATATAAATGGGAAACAGAATTTTATTTCAGATGCTTTATCCAGGTTACCATTGGGGTGGGAGGGGGGAGGAGGGAGGAGGGGGGAGGAGGGAGGAGGGGGGAGGTCAGAATGGTACTGGGGAAGGAGAGAGAAATTTAAAATTATGTACATAAAAGTCTTAAGTATGAAGTAATGACAATATTATGAAAACGATAGCTTCCTACTCACCATATAGCAGAGATGTCGAGTTGCAGGTAGGCACAACAAAAAGACCGTTAGACAAGTAAGACATTGGCAAAAAGACCTTCTTCCAAATAATGCACCATATACACACACATTTATGAACTGAAACTCACACACACATAACCACTGTCTCTGGCAGTCAAGGACAGATGGAGTCTGAGTCAAGAAAATTTCTGCAGCATTATTAGAAAGTGATTAACTACATGTGATAGGTGTCAGCACATAAAAGTCTGCAATGAAACATGTAAGGGGTATTTACACAGAGTGCAATATTGCTTGGAGAGTTAGAAAGCAAGTAACTACATGTGATAGGTTTCAACATGTAAAAGTCTGCAATGAAACATGTAAGGGATATTTACAGAGTGTTACCCCAAAAAGACTGATAGATCTAGTAAGAAATGGCTTGTTTGGGTAACTCCCGGAAACAAAGCAGGGGGTACAGCTACACAGTTGTCATGATGGATTTGTTTTATAAGTTTCTGAAGTTATATACTTTAAGGAAAGTCACAAGTAACAAAATTATATCAAAGAGCACTCAAGATTATTTTCAAAATTTAGGCGTTACTAAGACAATTCTTTCTGATAATGGGAGTCATTTTACATTGAAAACATGGAAAAATTTTGTTGAAGAGAAAAGCATATATTAATTTTGATTTATTCTCCATTATGTAATGCAACTGAGAGATAGATGAGAGAGATGGGTCAGTTTTGCAGAAGTTATTGTAGTAAAGATCATTCAGACTGGACAGAATACATTAGTTGTTTTGAAAATGTTTTAAACAGTTTACAGCATTCTGCCACAGGCTACTCATCACATGAAATGCTTTATGATGAGAAACCTGCTATCTCCTCACTGAGTTGGTTGAATACCTAGTGTACAATCTAATGACTGTAGATGAGGTGAAGAAATAGTTAGAAAAACCATGGAACAGTGTCATAGCAAGAGAAAAAAGGAGCAAGAGACTAAAGCAAAAGTAACACAGTTTAAAATCAGCGATCTAGATTGAGCAAAAAGTTATGAGAAATCAAAAGCAATAAACAGAAAGTTTTCTGTCATTTACATTAGGCAATTTCAGATAGCAAAAAACCCTCGCCCAAATGCTTACAAATTGGTGTATCCAAACTCAAGTAAATCTGAACTGAAATGTTATATCTAATAGTAATTTTATGTTTGCCAAATCTTTCATGAAATGTACATCAGACATTAAAAAAAGTACCCAACGGTCATAATTTATAATGTCTTGAAATTTATATATTACTGGTTATTGATAAGATAAGATACTTTATTGTCACATAACATGTTTTTATACAATAATTTGATTGAGAGCATTGGTGACTCATCAGTCTTTAACCTATTTTATATACTACAGGAAATACGTAATATATACATTGCTTATTATATAAAAAATACAACATTATATTTTAAATATTTTCGTAACTCATCGAATCATTACCATAGCCTTCACACACCAAAATGAAGTATGAATGTACTGAATGGAATACAAATCGCCATTCAAACTATAATTCTATTTATAAACATGAATATACAGTGAATGTGTATACTTTGTATCTAAATGGCTTTCAACGTATACCATTTGTACTTGTATCCTTACTTCCTATTACTATTTATAAAATCTTCTAAACTATAACATTTGCTTTCTATTCATTTAGAAATTCTTCTAGATTATAATAATATTTGCTCTTTAGGTATGTGCCAATGATCTGGAATGTGGATTCCCCAAATATTGACCTTATCTTATTTCTTATCTTCAGAGTCATGTAATATGGAGTATTTTCATATATTGTGAGCCTGTGAGAAGATAATATGTATTTCAATTTATGTCTAGTTACATAGGAATGTGTGAATTATTTCCTTCAAACAGATGCGAGTTTTTCTGGTCAATGAGAAGTATTTCATATATGAAGATGGAGGGCATCGTCATGAAGTCCAGCAGACTTTTGAATAGTGGTTTGCATGAATGTCTACTTTTTTTTTTGAATGTTTGAAGGAGGTTTGTCTTCTCAGCACCCCAAAAATCACCGTTAAATCCGTGACTTTGTGTAGCACCCTCATCGCATAAACTAAACTATTTAATCTCTTCAGTAAACTGTCCACATGGTCTGTCCATTGCAAGTTTTTATTTGAAGTTATCCTGAGAAATTTTACAGAATCAACTGTGGGCAGTTCTTTACCTGAATATTCTATTTGCGATATACATTCAGTAGTTTGTTTGGTCCTGAAGTGTATGATTTGGGTTTTTTCAAGATTTAATTTCACAGCATTATTTTTTATCCATTGTTCAAGTTCTTGTAGAGTTTTTTTGTCGTCCATACTAATTCTTCAGTGTTTATGCAGCAGACTAAAGCAGTTGAGTCATCTGTGTTAGGTATTGTATCTGTATTTACTTTGCTAGAAATGTCATTTATGTGATACAAGAAGAGGAAGTGGTCCTAATATTGAGCCCTGAGGCACACCTGCTTGTATTTCTTTCCAGCTACAGCAAATTTTCTCTCCCTTTTGATGTATCCCCACCCTTTGGTGTCGTTCTTGAGATAAGATGAAAATCATCTTACAGATTTTCCATGGAAGCCATAGGTACCCAATTTTTGGAGCAGTAGCTTATGGTTTACTGTGTCAAATGCCTTTGGGAGGTCACAAAAAATACCAGATACATTTTGTTTGTTGTCGAGGCATTTACTTACTTTAGTGATTAGTTCATTTACAGCTTGTAAAGTGGTTTGTCCCTTCCTAAACCCATATTGGTTATAATAATATTACCTTTTATATTGTACTTTTCTAATTGATTACACACTAATATTACCTTTTTTATTGTACTTTTCTAATTGATTACACACTATTCATTCAACTATTTTAAAGAAAATTTGGAGTATAGACACTGGGCAGAAATTTAGTAAATCATCTTGTTTTCCCTTTTTGTAGATTGGACAAACTTCAGCATGTTTCAGTCTGTCTGGAAAGCAGCCCTCATCAAATGATGTGCTTATTATTTTACAGAGTTGAGGTGCAATGCTGTCACTTCCTGCCTTTATTATATTTGTTGGAATTTCATCCCAGCCCATAGATTTAAAATATTTTAGGGATTGTATGACGTTAGCTACTTCCTCACATGATACTGCAGTAAATTTAAACTCTCTTGATTCCTGCAGTACTGCATCAGGTTTTATTTGTGGAAGCAAGAAGTTATGAATTTTGTTTGTGGTTATGAAGTACTTATTAAATTCTTCACAGATGTTCTGAGTGTTAGTAACAGTAGTCCCAACAATTTCTAGTTTGTAATTAAAATGTTTTGTTCCTTCAGTACCTGTTTCTTTCTTAACAATCTGCCATACTGCTTTTGATTTATTTGAGGCATTTACTGTTTGCCATTTGTTTTGCTCGTTTAACTACCCAATCAAATATTTTTTTGTATTTGATTATGTACCTAATAAATTCAGCATCATGGTTGGTTTTCACTTCCTTATGCTTTTCCCTCTTTCTAATACTAGAGATCCTGATACCTTCTGTAATCCATGTTTTACTTTTATTGTATTTATCACGTGTTGATACGAGGGGAAATCATTCATTGAAAATGTTCTTGAATTCAGATATGAAAGTGTTGTAATTATTGTTTACTGATCACGGGTTGCTGAAGGTCCAGTGAGTTTCCTTTACTTTCAAGATAAATGTGTGTATATTTGGCTGGCTGAAATTTCTGACCAATTTTACTGCGGGTCTATACATTTTGTCTATGTATGGCAATGGCATAAAAAGTGCTGAGCGATAAGATATTCCTAAGTCTAATACATGTTTTTCTGTATTCCCATAATTTTTGCTACTCACTGTATTATCAATGGTTGTGGCATAAGTGGCTGTTACCCTGGTGCACTCAGTAAAATTTAGTGTTAAGCTGTTTGTAGCCAACAAATCCTTCAGGCTGGTAACAAATCTGTTTTTGTCTCTTATATCTACATTAAAATCAGAAGACATTACAATCTTTTTATATGGTTTTCCTACCTGCAGCCTACTTATCAGAGTTTCAAATTTCTCTAGAAATGCCCTAGTAGCCCAATATCCCATTTTTATTTCATTTCATTTTATTATCTTCCTGTAAATCATTTACATCATGTAGCAATTGTCACAACAAAGTTATCATACTAGTACAAGTACTACAGATATAATAATGGAATATCACTTTCAAGGCATTTTTAAAAGTACAAATTTAGACATATAAATTAAAAATTTTCGCAATGACATGATATAGGCTTATGATTAGTAAACTGTATTCAGACAGCTCAATGCAACAGTTTTCGAATACCTGTTCTTCATTTAAACAATCGAAAGTCATTTTGGCTTCAAAGTTTTGTGTCTGTTCAATTAATATACATGATTCCCATACCCTTTTTTTCTGCAAAACTTTGATGCTAACTTGTACCCTGAGAGTGAATTTAGTAGCTTGACATTGTTCCATTTAAGCCAATGTTCATTCAGACATATGACTTTTACAGAGTTTATTTGCCCTAAGCATATTTCTAAGTCATATAGTTTGTTCATCATTTCTCCCGACACACCACCTATATTTAAGTGCATTATGAAGATATTTTTACTGACTAAAGAACTTACAGTATCTATTAAACTGTCGGCAAAGTTCACTCCTATGTGAGTCTTTACTGATAATTTACGGTCCCTCGCTTTGTTAGTTCTTTCAGACCTAATTCCATAGGAATTGGTCGGCTGCATTAGTTTCATTATCTTGAGATGTCTGTTCAAGTACATCGCTAAAGCTCGCAGCTAATGTTTTCCTACCATGTTTGTTGTGATGCATTCCATGGCATGTAAAACAGTTTTTTTTTCATAAGTATCAATATCTATGAGCTTTACATTTACAAAAACTTTTTAACTTATAATTCATTCGTCAAATTTCTTTGTTAACACATGACCAGTCCATAAGATCATACCTTTGTGGGAGTGTTGTTACAATTACGTTTGTGAAATGCAGGAACCACAGCACTGTGATCAGCTTCTTAACAAACACCGTGGCTTCATTTCTGTAAACATTGTTTGCACCTCATGAGAATGACTAACATAATTCATTGAAATGAAACAGCTATACAAGACTCAGGTGAGAAGTTAATACATGAGTAACCTATTCCACACTACATGTAATATTTTTGTAATATTTGTTTCATTCAATGTGAACATTAATTACTTCTTTTAGTATATGTAACTTACTCACCACAAAACATTAATATTGAAGATGTTTATGCTGTACTGTCTTTTCAAGGTGTGGTGCAGGAAAGGATGTGAGATGTATGTAGTTTGCTTGGATGACCTGAATGGTACATAGCTATTACCATTCAGTTCATTGTCGCACTCAGTAAAAATTCCTTTTAATGGATAAGCTTCACATTTGATAAATTTATCTGCAGGGGGATGGACACACTATTGTGTACCATGTGTGTGGCAAATGCAAGGGACTCTAGTTATAAAACATTTTCTTCTATTTTTTTTAAATTTTTACTAATTTCTTTTCTTATTTTTCTGATAATTTTATTCTCATAGTGACCTTTAAGTGTACTTGATATAATCTCTTCAGCTTAATGTACTAACTACTTTATATGTTCGCTGTACACAAGTCATTGAGAACACCAACTGGGAAAAAATAATTCCTGGATAAGTTTAATGATGATGAGAAACCCTCAGTTTGTAAAGCTATATAGAAAATTTTTAAGTGAATATTTGTAATAGGTAAATAAAATAGAAAGAAACTTCCACATGGGAAAAATATATTAAAAACAAAGATTCTAAGACTTACCAAGCGGGAAAGCGCTGGCAGACAGGCACAATGAACAAAACACACAAACACACACACAGAATTACTAGCTTTTGCAACCGATGGTTGCTTCTTCAGGAAGGAGAGGGAAAGACGAAAGGATGTGGGTTTTAAGGGAGAGGGTAAGGAGTCATTCCAATCCCGGGAGCGGAAAGACTTCCCTTAGGGGGAAAAAAAGGACAGGTGTACACTCGCGCACACACCCACACGCACACATATCCATCCGCACATATACAGACAGAAGCAGACATATTTAGGCAAAGAGTAAGGGCAGAGATGTCAGTCGAGGTGGAAGTACAGAGGCAAAGAAGTTGTTGAAAGACAGGTGAGGTATGAGCGGCGGCAACTTGAAATTAGCGGAGGTTGAGGCCTGGCGGATATCGAGAAGAGAGGATATACTGAAGGGCGAGTTCCCATCTCCGTAGTTCGGATAGGTTGGTGTTGGTGGGAAGTATCCAGATAACTCAGACGGTGTAACACTGTGCCAAGATGTGCTGGCCGTGCACCAAGGCATGTTTAGCCACAGGGTGATCCTCATTACCAACAAACACTGTATGCCTGTGTCCATTCATGCGGATGGACAGTTTGTTGCTGGTCATTCCCACATAGAAAGCGTCACAGTGCAGGCAGGTCAGTTGGTAAATCACGTGGGTGCTTTCACACGTAGCTCTCCCTTTGATCGTGTACACCTTCCGGGTTACAGGACTGGAGTAGGTGGTGGTGGGAGGGTGCATAGGACAGGTTTTACACCGGGGACGGTTGCAAGGGTAGGAGCCAGAGGGTAGGGAAGGTGGTTTGGGGATTTCATAGGGATGAACCAAGAGGTTACGAAGGTTAGGTGGACGGCGGAAAGACACTCTTGGTGGAGTGGGGAGGATTTCATGAAGGATGGATCTCATTTCGGGGCAGGAATTTAGGAAGTCGTATCCCTGCTGGAGAGCCACATTCAAGGTCTGATCCAGTCCCGGGAAGTATTCTGTCACAAGTGGGGTACTTTTGGGGTTCTTCTGTGAGAGGTTCTGGGTTTGAGGGGACGAGGAAGTGGCTCTGGTTATCTGCTTGTAATAGGTAAGTGTTATTTACACTCATGGAGTATTCACAATGAATGTATTGTAAGTCACACAGTTGGAATAGTGCAGGGATAGCAGGAATGCTGAAAGTAATGCACAGATAAATGATAAAGAGAATTGTAAAAGCACTGTTTATGTAGTAGGGAACAGAATCATGCACCAGTGTCTTGAAAATTATTTTGAATGTCCATGTGGCATCGAATTTAGGTATGATATGTTATATCTGTGAAAACATAAATGTCCACTGTGTGATGTTTCAGTCGACATTTTTAAATATTTTTTGTGTTTATCAGTGTAGCATTATGTCAAAGCATACTATCTTTTTCTTATGATTTACTGAATGACCTCCACATTGCAATCATCTCTACACTTAATAACAATTACTGCTTTTTTTTAAAGATAAGGAGCTTGCCACATATGAATGGTCAGCAAATGCTTTCTTATAATCAGAATGACACATATAACTATTGCTATACTGATTATGTGTGACAAGAGGATAGTAGGTAATTTGGCTCTTTTTCTATAATCCTTCATGAACCATATGATAGCACAAGTATATTAACTTGCAACATTATATTCCTAATGAATTACTACATGATTTTTATTAAATTAACCTTGTCTTAGCAGACCCATTGTGATCTAAATGTCTGAACAATTTTGCACCTTGTATAAGTACATTAAGACCAATGTGAAACATGAATGAACTGGTTTGATCTGTCACTACACTAGACAACAAGAAATATGATTAGCAATCAAAGTACCTGTGGATCACAATCTATACTGTCTTGAAACCCATATATCATTGGTTTTTGAGAATGTCTAAAGCAAGTCATTAAAACAAACAGCTATACAAGACTCAGACGAGAAGTTAACACACGAATAAGCTATTCCATACTACATTAGGGAATTTGTACTATTTGTTTTATTTAGAGTGAACATTAATTACTTCTATTAGTACATGTAACTAACTCACCACAAAACATTAATAGTGAATACGTTGATGCTATATTGTCTTTTCAAAGATGTATAGGAAAGGATGTCAGATGTATGTAGTTCGTCTGGATAACCTAAATGGTTGCTGGTTATTACCATTCAGTTCGCTATCTGCATTCAGGAAAGTTAATTTATTATCATGGATAAGTTTCACATTTGATAAATTAATCTACACAGTGAAAGTTACAATATAATGAAATGGCTGCTTATCACTCAAGAACTGTTACATGCAGGTTTGTGCTGTATTGAGTGAGAGAGACTGATACAATATTTCAACTTATATACTCTCTCTACTCAATCTGTAGAATTTGGAATGCATATATTCAATGTGAATGCCATGATGTTGTAAAATAACTAATTGATTTTAAGTTTTAAGTCAATCTCATATAGTATATACCATTGCACTAATGTGATGCTTTACTGATAATTAAGTTAGCACACTTATTGAAAATAATTAATGGTAAAAAGAGATCTTATGTTATAGAAAGAGAGATTAGCTGGCACGATTACTGATTATTAACACTGAGTATAACATATGTCATTGTATTAGAGACATGTTACTGCACAAAATATGAGACTGGTAATTGTTATGATGAAAATGAAAATAATAATTATAACAGGGATACATGAATTGTGGGTATGTAATTGTTTAGAATGAAATGCATGAACATTATTGAGTTAGGCTTATCTTTTCCTTGTTGATAGAAAAAGTGACCAGATTTGTGCATTTTTTCAGGACAAAATGACACATGACATATAAGGGGAGATGATTACGTACTACAGTGAAAAAGAAGGTGGATCGAGACACTGAAACCAATACTGATGACAAAGATGAGAAGTAATTTAAAGAAAGATAAAAGTGTATATGTTGAACAGGTCTGCAGTTTGGAGAATGGACAAGAAGTCCACTAGGCTCATCTGTGGTGAGAAGCATCTGCCTCCTGTCTCACTGCAGCTGAGCCAATATAGCAGTACTCGAATAAATAATCCTTCTATCTGGGTAGAGGTGAGATCCATGATAGCAAAACTGAATAGGCTGGAAACATAATGAACAGTAGTGGGAATGGCAAAAGTGAGATAAGCTGAGAGAAATAATCAGCTCTGTAGGTGGGTGGGTGCAGTCGAGTGTCCCCAGGGGATCAACATGCAGCATGCAGCTTCACTCTCACAACTGTCTCACCCCTATTCTGCTACAGTTACTCCATGATTTTGTACTGGGTCCAATACTTTCAAAGCCTAAAGTGCCACTGAGTGTGAGACTTAGCCTGGCAATCGTAGTACAGTCAGGACAAGAACAGTGCCCCCGAAAATACGAAGTAGAACAGTGCAATCTGTACCCCAAGAGGAGAGGGCAAAGAAGCAAAAGGTGTTAATCTTGCATGAAGCCAGTCTGAAATTGATGAATATAAGAAGGCAGTATAAGCATTTTGACAAAGAGGAGCCACAAAAATCATCCCTGTGCAACAATGTCTAAGTGCTGGGTACCCAAGTAGAGGGGGATCAACATCCTGTCAGCAGTGTTATTAGAGACCCAAGTAGAGTATTCAGTCAGGAAGAACCATGGTATGGTGAAAGTAATTAATGACTTGCAGAATAAAACTGGAAGGCATGGAAAAGAGTTTGAAGAAGGCCCTGTGGGTGGCTCCTTGAACTGCCATTGAGACAATGACATAGACTGACAACTACACCAAATACACAAAGTGTCAACATTAAAGTGTGGGGTAAGCTACTGGTCCAATGGAAATCTCTAAACCATTTATTGTGATAATGAAGGGTATAACAATCAGCACAGAGCCCTGATGGATGCTGTTCTTTTGGATCCATGGGGAGCTGAGTTACATACCAATTCTTACTTGAAACAATCAGTATAAGTAAGAAATAAAAATCAGTGGTGAGCCCTGAAAGACCATCGTGAAGAGTAAGTAAAATGTGAAAATGTGGTACATATGTCAGAAATGTCTCAATGAAATGTTAATGTTCAGAAAAATTTAACCAGATGCTCAGTTGTGGATCATCCATCATAAAAAGCCTACTGAAAGAAGGGCAAAAGGCCCCATGATTCAACAATCCAGCATAATCACTGAATGATCATCCTTTCAAGCAATTTGCAGAGAATGTTGGTGAGGCTAACTGGTTGGTAACTGTTGATGGACATAGGGTTTTGCCTGGTTTGAGGGTTTGGTATGGTGACACTATTACCCCATTGCAAAACATTTTAGCATAGTTGAAGAGGATCATCTTATTATAAAATGATTCTGGGCCTTGGGCTGTATTGTGTGATGAGTCTCCAACAACCTCACTGATATAATCTGATGAGAGGAGTGAAGGTGACAATGGGGGTATACAATGGCCAACATGGCAGTTGATGACAGATGGTGACAGAAAAGTGACAGGATCATCAGAAAGTGATGGCTGCCACAAAAATTGTCATACAGTGATGATTGTAGGTAAGCCATGAGACTGGGAGAAGAGATAATAAGGTCGATGGCCAAAATGGTGGCAAAGGCAGCACTACAGGGAGTCGGGATACCATCAGCGACGAAACACAGATCAAGGTCAGCAAGAAGTTGGCCAACCAGAAGGCTTCCGCCAAATGATGTGGCACTGCCCCACAAAGAGTGGTGAACACTGAAATCCCCAAGTAGGAGAAACTTGGTTTCCATACAATATGATGACGTAAGCCTGAAGCATTGTCAACGCACAACATTGGGTTTGGAAAATACAGCTTCATGTCATATGACAGACCAAGATTTTTACTTTCTCGGGAAGAAAATCCCACTCAAAAGTGAGGATGAACGCTGTGGTGGTAGTCTGGTTATAGTGAGCCTTGATGTATGTGACATGCAAATGTCAACCCTTGCTTCTCCAAGATTTCATAGAATTTCATATCTGTATGCTTGGTTAAGTCCCAGTGAAAAATTAACTGTTCAGTGAGTAAGTAAATGTTATCCTGGTCTGGTTTATCTCAACCACAAATGCAATTGTTTCTACACATCATAAGTAATTACAATTTTAACCCAAGAATTATAATACTAAAAAACATCACTGACAATTTAAAAAGATTGTTATATACGCAACAGCAACAGTGGTGACGAGCATTTCTTAGTCTGTTGTGATTTCATATGAAGACAAGCAAGAAAGACTTTGTACTCCATGATATAATTTATATTATGTAATAACAATCAGTGGGAAGACTAGGATAACAACAAAAATTGCATTGATTCGTAGATGGCACAAGGAAACAACTGCTGAACATTTAACTGTTTGGTCAAAAAGCCTTCTTCAAAAATAAAAAAACACGCGCATTCACACTAGCACATCTCACACCACATGGCCACTGTGTCTGGCTGCTGTAGTCCAACTGGGAACTGCAAATGTACCTGGCATAGCAGAAATCTGGGGTGATCACAAGGGTATGAAGGAGGCATTGGGGGAGGAGGTGGAGGGGGGGGGGGGGGTTGGGGTGGTATGGCAGTGGTGGGAAAGGGTATCGTGCAGCCTATGCCAGGATGCAAGGACATAGTGAGAACAGGATATGGCTCACAGAGAGAGTGGAAAAAGGAGAGAGTATAATATACCTTTTGCTAATGTAGCACGAATGTTAATGTGTAACTGAGCAAGTAATTTATATGGTTCAAAGACAGAAAGGTGGAAGGAGTATATAGAAGGTCTATACAGGGGCGATGTTCTTGAGGACAATATTATGGAAATGAAAGAGGAGGTAGATGAAGATGAAATGGGAGATATGATACTGCGTGAACTGCGTGAACAGTTTGACAGAGCACTGAAAGATCTAAGTTGATACAAGGCCCCGGAAGTAGACAACATTCCATTAGAACTACTGATGGCCTTGGGAGAGATAGTCCTGACAAAACTCCACCAGCCGACGAGCAAGATGTCTGAGACAGGCGAAATTCCCTCAGACTTCAAGAAGAATATAATAATTCCAATCCCAAAGAAAGCAGGTGTTGACAGATGTGAAAATTACTGAACTATCAGTTTAATAAGTCACAGCTGCAAAATACTAACTCAAATTCTTTACAGACGAATGGAAAAACTGGTAGAAGCCAACCTTGGGGAAGATCAATTTGGATTCTGTAGAAATGTTGGAACATGGGAGGCAATACTGATCCTATGAATTATCTTATTAGAAAGATTAAGGAAAGGCAATCCTACGTTTCTCGTATTTGTAGACTTAGAGAAAGCTTTTGACAATGTTGACTGCAATACTCTCTCTCAAATTCTGAAGGTGGCAGGGGTAAAATACAGGGAGCGAAAGGCTATTTACAATTTGTACAGAAACCAGATAGCAGTTGTAAGAGTCGAGGGACATGAAAGAGAAGCACTGGTTGGAAAGGGTGTGAGACAGGGATGTAGCCTCTCCCCAATGCTATTCAATCTGTATACTGAGCAAGCAGTAAAGGAAACAAAAGAAAAGTTCAGAGTAGGTATTAAAATCCATGGAGAAGAAATAAAAACTTTGACGTACGCCGATGATATTATAATTCTGTCAGAGACAGCAAAGGACTTGGAAGAGCAGTTGAATGGAATGGACAGTGTCTTGAAAGGAGGATATAAGATGAACATCAACAAAAGCAAAACGAGGATAATGGAATGTAGTCGAATTAAGTCGGGTGATGCTGAGGGAATTAGATTAGGAAATGAGACACTTAAAGTAGTAAAGGAGTTTTGCTATTTGGGGAGCAAAGTAACTGATGATGGTCAAAGCAGAGAGGATATAAAATGTAAAGTGGCAATCGCAAGGAAAGCATTTCTGAAGAAGAGAAATTTGTTAACATTGAGTATAGAGTTAAGTGTCAGGAAGTCGTTTCTGAAAGTATTTGTACGGAGTGTAGCCATGTATGGAAGTGAAACATGGACGATAAATAGTTTAGACAAGAAGATAATAGAAGCTTTTAAAATGTGGTGCTACAGAAGAATGCTGAAGATTAGATGGGTAGATCACATAACTAATAAGGAGGTATTGAATAGAATTGGGGAGAAGAGGAGTTCATGGCACAACTTGACTAGAAGAAGGGATCGGTTGGTAGGAGATGTTCTGAGGCATCAAGGGATCACCAGTTTAGTACTGGAGGGCAGTGTGGAGGGTAAAAATCATAGAGGGAGACCAAGAGATGAATACACTAAGCAAATTCAGAAGGCTGTAGGCTGCAGTAGGTACTGGGAGGTGAAGAAGCTTGCACAGGATAGAGTAGCATGGAGAGCTGCATCAAACCAGTCTCAGGACTGAAGACCAGAACAACAACAAGAACAGGATTGCAGTGGAATGGTAATTAGTGGCATTGTTGTAAGCTGCCATTCTGAATACCGAATGTAATTTGATGAATTATGATAACATTTCATCTCATACAAGAGGATGATGTATACTGAAATATAGCTAGGAAGATCATTTGTAGAAAAATAATTTCCTGAATGGAAAAGATACATTCAGTTCTTTGGTTATTTTAACTTCTTCCTTGACTGTGACTCAGAACATTATTTGATTTGTTGTAACTTGGAGCGAACTTTGTGTCCTGGGAAGTCAGTAGAGCCTTCACCACCATCATTCAAGCTCTATTGTAAGAGATTAAATTCTGGACTTTATCAAAATTGATACACAACTTGGACACTGACTATCATTCTATAGAGTGCTCAAGACGGCTTCCCTACATCACTCTGATTACTTTAAGAATGTTCAGAGCTGATGATCATCAGAATTATGCAGAGCCTCAGAGATCTTATTCCAGGTGAAGTAATTAATTTTATACCTGGAAGAGTGGGAGATAATTGTGTAAAAATATTGGGGCACTGACTTCTATTGCACAAAAGTTTCCACTCAAGTAACTAGATATTATTCGGTCAAAATAATTTAAATTTAATTTCAAAGGGTTGAAGAAAGTTAAATTGGTAACCGTGGCAGGGCTCTGTGTATAATATTTGTGTGCATCTGTTTCATGCCACAATGGCAGGAGTACTGCTGCTACAATGCTCGGAGCAGACTACGCAAGTCCTTTTGTGAAATAGTGACTCAATTTATTGTGCGTGTTAATCCAAACAGTAGAGTTTATGGAACTGCTAGCAGCATTTCATGGTTTTAACTAGCACACAGTTTAAAATGCAAGTCCGCTAACATAACAGACATTATAGATGACCCGGCAGCTGCAGCACAGGATCCTGCTATATTTTCAGCACCTGCCATTGCTCTCCTCACAATAATTATGCAAAAGCTTAGTTTGCTATCTGACAATTTGTCTGTTATCATGCAAGTGCAGTCAATCATGGCAGAAGCACAGTCAACCATGGCATAAGAGAAAAAGATATAAAAATTGAATTCAATCAAATGCAAGAGACAATAGCTGATCTTATCAGAAAGCAAGAGGCCATGTCAAATGAGTTACTAGAATTGCAACAGGGTCAAGAAAAATTTCTGATAGAGATAGAAAACAGAGGTGGTATAAGGTGGTACTGTCAATGAGATTATGAATCAACATAATCATGTAGAAAAATGGTTGGTAGCTTCAGCAAATCAGTGTAAGATATTTCCTCACAACAGTAAGATAAAATCAAAGAAAATTTTGAGGTAGATGAGTGTTACTTTTTGGGGGAGATCAATAACTGGGAAAAGGCAAAGGACTAGCAGCTAAATAAGGCAGTAAAAGATGGTGTAAGATCTGCTGTCTCATCCTTATCCCTGGATGAATTGCCAGAAGAGAATTTCTTTAATAAAGTATTAGATGAGATTAAGACTCAGATAGGTTCCAATTTTGTGAAGTGGGAGGGGCAAGTTGTATTGAATCATATTATTTTTTTCATTCTTGTCTTTTCTTACATGTAAGTTATACATGAAGCGAATGGGTTACAAACACCAACAAAGATAAATTAATGAGCTGTTTTGTGGCAAGGATAATGTTTTGTTATGTCTGTATGAAACAAAATAATAAATACATTCTTCAATTTATTAATTCCTGTATCTTCACCTGTTTGTTTTGGAAAGTAGTAGGGTATGGACATATGCTTGGATCCATCATACCAGCATGGTTAAAAATACGTATTTCAGCCATACATTAAAAGTGTTATCAAAAGTTATTAGAAAGGCAAAATTATTCACACATTTAAGACATCCAACCATGTCTGTTCATCATTTCACCTGCTGCCAAGATCTTGCATCAACAGGTTTGGAATAGACAAGAAGAATGTACGCGAACAATGGAGGAGTGATCCTGCATCGGCATTGTCATAATCAAGCCTACACACAATGGAATTAATGTGAAGCAGTACATAATGCAGATTACGAATACTGATGTTGAATGTATTGATAGTGAAGGTCTATTGATATTGGTATCAGTTAAAGTTCACCCACGATTGTGTATAGATTTATAAATTACCCTCAAATTTCTTTCAACTATTCCTTCCAATCAATTTTTCCAACTATTCAAGCAATTATTAGCCAATTTCCATTATCTCCCGCCCCCCTCCCCCACCCACAACCACACACACACACACACACACACACACACACACACACACACACACACACACACACACACACACACACATATACGAATATACCTATTCAGAGTCAAGGGATCTATTAAGATGACCAAAGGAAAGCTAGAAGGGCTTCGAGGGTGATGGACAGTCGTAGCAAGGTATATCAAGGTCCATGACAACAAACTTTGGGTGACACATCCAGTTACGGAATCCAAATGTGTATTTGCCATATTATAGTCCTCTGTACAGTCCACAAGAACCCACTAAGGGCCAGTACATGCACTCTACACCTAATATTGAAATGAAAATTGAGAAGAGAAATTTCAGATATTTAATCCCAATAAGCAGACAGTGTTCATGAAAAGCTTCAGGGGAGCTTTGCCAAGGAATTGGACTGATGTACAGAAGATAAGCTGTATATTGGGTTCTGTTCAAGGAGAAGGTGCGTTATACGCAACAAACACATGTGAATCTTGTCGGACTTTGTCTTAGCAAAATACCAGATACATGGAATTCAAAGAAGGTTGCGACAAGAAGTATTTTATCCTGAACAATTCTCATTCAAGCAAGGGATATTAAGAAAGCATTTTTAAAAATATCTGTATAAATGTCATTATTGGGTCTATCCATTATGAGAACAGGAAATACTGAGAATATTAAAAGCTAGATTACTGGTCAGTGTCAAAAATCAGCTAGTTAATGTGTCAGACAAAAATTTGGAAGAATTTTTATCTGTGTTAGATTCAATTGACCTGATTCAAGAAAACCTGAAGCCCACATCAGGATTGAAAAATGGGTATAATAATTTGAACATACGTCTATTACTCACCAAGTGGCTGTTGAAATGGTAATAATGCACAAAGAACCAACCAAATGGATAAAGCAAACCCAAGCAATCTACTAAATGGTAATCCAAACAATAGCTGGAAGAACAACAGCGGGAATGGCAATGGCAGTAGCTTCTGACTGGCAAGAAACTAATTTAATATATGGGATTGGAGGTACAATCCAGTCCAACCAAATAACCAGCAACTGTGAACTAGCCAGTTTTGGAACAATAACTTTCCACAACAGCAACAACAGAATCAGCCACTGTCCATGCCAGGAGATCGAAACATGGAGACACCAATTACAGAGGTAACAGATGGTGCAAACAGTGGCAGTGATGGTCAGGGATTCAAATAAGGGCTACAACCAGCAATTGCAGATGCTACAATATAATAATGGAAAGGAATTATCAGAGGAATTGTGTGAGGATATGTATCAGTGTGACAAGATTTATCCTTTCATGCCATTGTTGTGAATCCTTGCTACGGTTGAAGGAGCTCCAGTCACTGTAACTTAGACAAGGTAACATTGGCTAATGTGATACCAAGTGCTTTGATCCAAAAGCTATCATGAAAAGTGAATACCAGTTTTACCAGTGGAGAACTATAGAATTATAGATGCACCAAGCACAAGAGCCACAAGTGTCAGGATGCAGAGACACTATTGAAACTGAATTTGGGAAAAACAGCAATTACACGCATGTTCCTAATTGTTGAAAATCAATAGTGGATTGTATCCAGGGCATTAGTAACATAAGAGAGAGAAACAGAAGTATTGGGGAGAAGCAAAATTTTGGATCAAAGGTGCTTTACTGGAGTTTGACTTAGTACAGAAAGGAGGAGTACATGAGGAGTACTGCCATGTGCATGCATAAACTTGATCATCACAAATAATAAAGCCTGAAAAACATCATACTGGAACACAATGAAAGTATCCACATTTTCAGATCAAATAATTGAGAAAATAAAGGAACCTATGCACCTCACTGATGAACAGAAGCAGCAATTACCAAGTCTCCTATCATCTATTTCAGCGGTTTTTGAAGAAAACCCAGAATGATCAAAGGATACATGTTTCATCATGATGTTATGCCACATTAGACATATGGTCATAGTTTCCATCTGCTTCCCTGGTGTGTTAAGAAACCTGTAGAAGACGAAATTATGAACAACTTGCTTCATGCATCAACCAAATTCATGCTTGCTGAACTGATGTTTAAAGAAAGGAAAAAAATTAATGGGTAGATAAAATTCTGAAAGGACAAGATAGTGACATACTTTGTGAAGAGAAAATTAGACAAGCTCTGCTTATTCTCACAGGTCAGAAAGGGGGGATTATGACAGCAAACTCAAACGGATGCAGACATTTAGGATCAGAGAAATGGTATTGCTATGAGCACATCTGCAATCCTCATTGCTTTCCAAAAATAATAGGAAGTGGCAATTATTATACACTGAACCATTTATAACTGTGAGAACTACAAACACTGGTGCATATTTCTTGGTGTATCCATAAAGTTTACAAATCAAAGGACTTTATTTCCATCAGGATACTAAGAAATATCATCCGAAGTGATTTAATGTGTGAAAAGAAATATGATGGTTAAATCCATAGTGATTAAGAATTGAATAGTAAGGAGTGGTGGTTTATGATTTAATTTATAGTAATTGTGTTTGTTGTTGGACTATATGCACTAAAAGTGAGATCGGTTACTAATAAGAGACTATGCATCACATAGTGAGTACTTTAGAGAAGTAATGTTAGTGTTTATCTAGTAACGAACTAATTAATTCTTTTTACTGATGCCAAGTTATTTTTTTTTTTTTTAGGAAGATTGTATATATATTTGTATGGTTTCGTGATCTTCAATTTTAATGATTTAAGATTTGATGTAGGATGTGTCTGTGTTTTATCCACTCAGTTTCATACATCATAAGTTTTGTGTGAGAGGGAAATTATTTGAATTGATTGAAATTTCTGATTTATCGTGAGGGTGAAATTTTAGAGATTTGCAGGAATCATCTATTATGAAAAGTTAAATTTTGCTACATTCATGCCACTTAGTGTAGTTGCAAGTTGGTTGGTATGTAAATTGTGGATTGGGGTTGGTTTGATGTTTCCTGAACTTAATGAGTTTTACTTACAGGAAGAGGAAATCCTTTTTTATATGTTTGTGTGATTTATTTGATTTCAAATGATCTTGAATTTGAATTAATTTATCTATCTGCTCTAAAGTGAATTCAGTTTCAGACATTGTCTGAAAAGAAATTGAGAAGGTATAGGAGTTTAAGAAACAAGTGTATGATGAAACCATAGAAGTGGTGTGAAGGCAAGGTGATTTATAGTTTTCATCAGAAACATTTCTCAGATGGAATAGCCACTTTGGGTATACAAAAATTTTTCTTATCTGACTAAGTAAGATGATAATGTGATACTGATGCACAGAGAGAAAGATTCCTAAATGAAGGATGATCTTTCTTGAATACTGGCTCATATGAAAAATGCATATATGTCGAGTTATGTGGTTAGAAACAGTATTGAATGATCTGCGACTTCATATAGTCCAAGAACACCTGAATCTAATAATGGATCAGTGATTTACTTTGAAAGGACTTAATTAAAATAGATAAAAATCTATTGTTTTGCTGTGCACATTGCAGTGGATCATACCTCTTTTGAATCTAATGAATTCATGAAGGATCCAGATGACATTGTAATTCTGTCAGAGACGGCAAAGGACTTGGAAGAGCAATTGAACGGAATGGACAGTGTCTTGAAAGGAAGATATAAGATGAACATCAACAAAAGCAAAACGAGAATAATGGAATGTAGTCGAATTAAGTCGGGTGATGCTGAGGGAATTAGATTAGGAAATGAGACACTTAAAGTAGTAAAGGAGTTTTGCTATTTGGGGAGCAAAATAACTGATGATGGTCGAAGTAGAGAGAATATAAAATGTAGACTGGCAATGGCAAGGAAAGCGTTTCTGAAGAAGAGAAATTTGTTAACATCGAGTATAGATTTAAGTGTCAGGAAGCCATTCCTGAAAGTATTTGTATGGAGTGTAGCCATGTATGGAAGTGAAACATGGACGATAAATAGTTTGGACAAGAAGAGAATAGAAGCTTTCGTAATGTGGTGCTACAGAAGAATGCTAAAGGTTAGATGGGTAGATCACATAACTAATAAGGAAATATTGAATAGGATTGGGGAGAAGAGAAATTTGTGGCACAACTTGACCAGAAGAAGGGATCTGTTGGTAGGACATGTTCTGAGGCATCAAGGGATCACCAATTTAGTATTGGAGGGCAGCGTGGAGGGTAAAAATCGTAGAGGGAGACCAAGAGATGAATACACTAAGCAGATTGAGAAGGATGTAGGTTGCAGTAGGTACTGGGAGATGAAGAAGCTTTCACAGGATAGAGTAGTATGGAAAGCTGCATCAAACCAGTCTCAGGACTGAAGACAACAACAACAACAACAACAACAAAGTAAAGATCTCTGACTGATCCAATGTTTGAAATTGTTTCATGTCCTATTGGTCCTGTCTGGTGCCATGAGGCTCAAGATTATTCGACTTTCCTACAACCTGGTTCCTTATTCACATGAGATTCCTCCTATATCTATCTCCAACTATTCCAGTCAGTGTCTAGCATCCAGCCATCCACCTGTCAACCCACTCCTTCCAGCTCCATCACCTTTCATCAGATATGTCTATTCAAGCCAGCAGATTGTTATTGTAATTTACTGAACTGTTTTAAACACACAAACTGTAATTTAATCCCTATTAGTAATCTGAAGATTCAGACATTTAGCCAAATGAAGCTGGTTAATATTTTGAAACATACAAGGTGATTTGTACATGCTATTTTAGTTTCCTCTTTTCTGTATGCAGTTTTCAAAATTTCAGTATCCATATTATCTATATATCATGAATAGGTCACGGTTGTGAGTCTATATTCTGGGGGTTTCAATGGTTTCTGTCTGGAAAAAAGTTCCCTAATGGGTAGACCTGAATTTATTATGATCTTCCATGGTTGTGTGGTGGTATGAGATATACCACTCTCCATGTGTGAAAGTCAGCAACCTTGTACCACATAAGTACACACATGCCAAGATAAGGAGAATGTATAGAAATTTTGTAAAAATTGGTTAGGTACCAAAATTTGGTCTGCTGCAAATCAATATGATTAATATCTATTCATTCTCAGCAAATTAATGAAATTGGATACTCCCTTTTAATTCGTAGAAATCAAATTTAATTGGCATTTAAAGTTTGTTGCTCCCACGAGGGGCATTTGTAGTATAACGTTTTCTCATGTAGCACAAATATTAATGTGTAACTCAGCAAGTGATTTATATGGTTCAAAGACTCCTTACAACTGGAAGAGACAGATTATCCCTGACTCACGATATAAAAACTCTGTGGATAGAATGTGGAACATTACCTATACAGTGGACTTACTTACTTTGGATTTAAAATTGGAGAGAATAAGATCACAGTGGAATTGCAATTGGTGGCATTGTTGTATGCTTCCATTTTTAATACCGAATGTAATTTGATGAATTATGATAACATTTCATCTCATATGAGAGGATAATGTATACTGAAATATATCTAAGAAGATCATTTATGGTGTCCCTTGTCTATGGTTTGGAATTTTGTTTCCTGGGAAATCAGTAGAGCCTGCACCATAGTCATTCAAGTCATTTTAAGAGATTAAATTCTGGACTTTATCAAAATTGGTACACAATTTGGACACTGCTTACCATGCTGCAGAGTGAATATGTCATAGCACCCAAGATGGCTTCCCTACAACACATAATTGTGCCTCTGACTACTTTAAGAATTTTCAGAGCTGATGATAGCCAGAATTCTGCAGAGCCACAGAGATCTTATCCCAGGTGGAGTAATTAATTTTATACCTGGAAGAGTTGGAGATAATTGTGTAACAGTATTCGGGAACTGACTTCTCTTGCCCAAAAGTTTCCAGTCAAGTAACTAGATATTATTCAGTCATAATAATTTAAATTCAGTTTCTGAGGGGGTGGAAAGTTAAAAGAGGAGAGGTGAGAAGTACAAAAGGGGAAAAGACTACAGCTACATTTATGGAATGGAAGGTTGGTGTATTGCTCGACTGGGAGAAGGGAAGGGGATAGGTATGTGGAGGACAGGGAACAGCAAATACATGCAATTAATTCACAGTTGGCAATATGGACAACCACCGGCTGTATAATGGAATGACGATAAAGAACATATGTGCCGGACCGGGACTCAAACCTGGATTTCCTGCTTATCGTGAATGGTCGCCTTACATTAGGTTATCCAAATGCACTTCATAGCTTGATCCAAACATCCATATTTTTTCAACCATGTATTTATGATGTGCTCTTGTACATTCATCATGTATATGCCCAATCAGGGGAGGCATTTTTAATTGAAAGTCACTTGCCTGGTGTCAGTGGATAAATACGATATTGAAGTGCCTGTGTTGTTCAGAATTATGATGCAATGTTCCTTCACTCATGCACATGCATTGCATCATAATTCTGAACAAGACAGGTACTGCAATATTGTGACTTGTAAAGAGTGAGAATAGGGGGTGGTTGTGTGGAGGGGGAGTTTCCATCTGCACAATCCAGAAAGGATAGACTTGGCAGGAAGGATCCAGATGGTGCACATGGTGAAGCAGTCACTGAAGACAAACACATTGTGTTGGGAAGCTCGTTCAGCAACTGGATGGGCCAACTCCCTTTGGCCACTGATTGGCTGTAGCTATTCATGTGGACAGACAGGTTGTGCAGGTTGTGTTGGGAAGCATGATCAGCAACTGGATGGGTCAGTTGTCTCTTGCCCACAGATTAGTGGTTGCTACTAATGCAGATAGACAGTTTGTTAGTTGTCCTGTGCATGTAGAATGTTGCACAGTGGTTGCAGCTTAGTTTGTAGATTACATGACTGCTTCCACAAATATGCATCTAGACCTGTTACAGAGTATAAGAGACATGAGGCAATGGGTTGTGGATAGAGTAGGGATTGCAAAACCTCACCTGATTCAGATTCATCTATGTTGTCTTCATAACCTGGGCTAAGGGTGAGGACACACTATTCTCAATCCTCCAGAAACACCTCACCTACTCCCTATTTGCTTCACATGCTCCTCCTCAACCCAACAGTCCTCTTTCTTGCTGTTGATCCTGTAATCTTACCCTCCCACATATCACCATTAAATTTCTCTTAGTCTCTTCATTATTTTCAAAAGCTCCAAGAAGCATAAGATATACAAAAGAAAAACTTTTTACTTATCTTCATTTTCTCTTCTTGTTGGCTCCAAGTCTTGCATCTAGAGGTACATTCTTGTGGCTGAAATTTGGATTTAACATTGTGGGTTCCTAGTGACTAAATAACTGATGAAGATTCGCCTGTATATTTCTTGAATTTTATTCTTTGTCACATTATTAAATATCACACTATCTTCACAATTTCCACTTTCATAAAATCATCAATTACACTGTTGTTGACAAGATTAGCAAAATACATGCATTTCCATCAGAGCCATGCCCACTACTCCCAACATTCTGCAGTACTCACAATATCCCAAAGAGTCTACAAAGCAAAAGAATTTACAAACGTTTTTGACAAAAGAAGAACCATCACCAATACATAACATCATTTTATAAATTAATCCAGAAATAAATTTAATAGTCAGTGCTAGATGTACAATTAATAAAATTAATTTTAAACTTGCCAGATATTTCTAAAAGAAAAATAATTTTAGCTGTATTGATTGCAACAACTTTATTTCTTTTTACACATTGTAGTCTCAAACACAATACATCATATACAAAATCAAATGAAATTCCTTCAGTGAAACAGCCGAGAAAGTTCACCTATACAAGAATCGATAGTATATATGGTATCGGTTATTTATGGAAAAATAAAGGGTAGTGTTAGAGGAGAGTGTCCCATTATAACTTCCACCTCAAGGAAGGCTACATCAGTACCTGCTGCTACATCAAACCTACTAACCACTAACAATATCTCCACTTAAACAGCTGACGCCTGTTCTATACCAAGAGCCTAGCCACCCCTGGTCACTGAATCGGTAGTGATCAGTAGTACCTCTCCACATATGTCAAATGTCTCATTGAGTTCTTCACAGACCATAATTACAATCCCAACCTTATTAAGTACAGATCAGTACTGCCCTCTTTCTCCAGTTACTTACTGCCTCCTACGTACATGTCATCTGGCCACAAAGGAGTAGTCATCTTGTGACACAGTACCAACCAGGACTGCAGCAGTTGAATGATATTCTCCACCATGGTTTCGACTACCTCTCACCATACTCTGAAATGAAGAAAATACTACCCACTATTCACTGCAACCCCCCCCCCCCCCCCCCCCACACACACACACAATGATTTTCCACCAACCATTGAACCCATGCAATATGTTTGTCCATCACTACTCTGACCCTCCTCCGTACCCCTTATCTCATAGCTCATAGCCCTGCAATAGACCTACATGCAAGACCTGTCCCATACAATCCTCCCATCACCATCTACTCCAGTCATTTCAGTAACTCCTAAGCAATCAAATTCAGAGGTAGCTGTGAAAGAAACTGTATTATCTACAAACTTATCTCCATCCAAAGCATTGATTTCAACGTGGTCATGACAATTAAGCAGCTGTCTGGATGATGGCCACCACCATAGTGCAGTCAAGAGAAAGATGGACCAACCAGTTGCTGAACATGCTACCTAACATGATGTGACTGATTCCCAGCCTGCGTGTTCTGAACTACAACACATCCATCATTTCTGTAAGCATCCATCACTCACCTCCCTGCTCCTGCTCCAGCACTACACACAAGTTCTATACCACCATTACACCCACTAGTGTTTTCCCCTTCTCTCCTTTTCGCCTTTCTCTTTTTAGTTTTCTCCTCTCCTAGCAACCATATCCTGTCTCCAACACATCCCTGTGTGGTCTCTCAAACAGCACAATGCATCTGCCCACCCCTACCCTCCTATTCTTCCACCACCCCCTCCATGCCCCATGCCTCCTCCTGATCTCCATCACCTACCCTAGATTCCTAATGATGTCAGACACATTTCCAATTCTTAATCAGACCATAGTGGCTGCAGACAGTGGCCACATGAGTTGTGAATGTGTGTGGGTGTTTTTTGTTTCCAAAGGATGCCTTTTGGTCAAAAGCTTAAATATTTAGAAGCCTTCTCATTGTGCTTGATTATAAATAATGCCTCTTCTACGTGATGAGTAGCAGTCAATCTTTTTCATAACATTAAAAAATAAACATCACAAAAACTAGATGAAACTTCTAAATAGTAAAAGTATTCTCGAAATTTTTAAATATATGTAGTGAGTTACCTGGAAGCCCCTTCCCGTGACATTAGCAGACTCTCTATCGTGCCAGTAACCATGTAGCAGACACCAATCCTCTGCAACACTCCAGGCAGTCGCAGGGTCCTTACATCAATTTTTCTGTAGTTGTCAAATGAGTTCAAAATCACTCCTATAGCAATTAGGAAAACTGATCTACGTAACACACGTCCGAGGACACAGGGTCTCGGTTTATTGGAGCACAACTGTGAGCGCAGTGATAATGTCAGGCTCAAACCCATTATCCACATAAACCTGTCAACAGAAGACACATTCAAATCATTGTTTATTCTACGACATGGAATATGTAAATGATGTATAATTTGCTCCTGTGTCAGGCCTTGTAGTTTAATGTGGGTGACTGAAAACTGAAAGATCACAGGATCAAATCCTGGTCAGACCACATAAATTCTGCCTGCTGTTAATCCAGCAACCAAGGTGACATGTGGTTCAGAGTTCAGATGCCACATTAAACTGTAGATCCCTTTCCCCTGATTGGATAAATGGATTAGACTGGGAAGATCCAAATCACTGAAATAGCATCAAATCAAAAGACTTGTACTTCACCATTGATCCACAAGCAATTATTATTACTCTCTCTCTCTCTCTCTCTCTCTCTCTCTCTCTCTCTCTCTCTCTCTCTCTCTGTGTGTGTGTGTGTGTATGTGTGTGTGTGTGTGTGTGTGTGTGTGTGTGTGTGTGTGTGTGTGAAAACAAAGAGAGAGAGAGAGCGAGGAAGGGGGGGGGGGGGGGGGGGGGGGGGGGGAGAGACAGAGAGCACCACTTGACTTGCCCACTGGATCATCTTGCTTCTCAACATTTTTGTAATCCAATGAGATGCCAACACATTTCTTTTATTGTTCCCTGTCTCCAGTCTCTTCTACCCCCACCAGAACACAAGAATTCACCCTCCTTTTTGGATATATCAGATTTCTGTCTAACCTCTTTATTAACTAGCCATATGTCATTATTATAGAGTGGTACTAAGAGCATGATTGATCTGTAGAGCTTAATCTTTCTTAGGCATGCCAGGACTTGGGATCTCAGTGGATTTCACAGGATGAAAAAACATTTGTCTCTCACTTCTAGCATATCATTTCAGACAACATATAACTCATTCTATGTGCTTGATTGCACTTTCAGGTACTGGAAAATCAACATAAGTTTGGAACTCAATCCACTTGCTGATGGTGGTGGTATGTGTTGTTTTTACAGCCTCAACATCAGCACATACTCAGTCTGACTTTCATTTACCTGCAGATTCACTTTTGGATCTCAGATAATACTGTTTAATATAATGTACTAAATACATTAAATTTCTGACTAGCTGTCTCTTGCATATTTGTTAGATGATGGTGGATGCTATCCTAGATAAAGGTAACTGTTAAGAGCTATGAAGAGAGTAGATTATTGTTAGGGTGTTCACAGTCCTCTGTACCTGTCAGATGCCTACTAACTATAGTTTTTTTGTGTTATTCCTAAATGTGCTACCACGTTATTTGTGCTTAACATTAAGTAACCTTGGCACTAAATATGTATGCAAAAAGAAAGAAGGAAGGAGGATTAGCGTTTGAAATTCCATTGGTGACACAGTCATTATGTGTGACAAGCTCAAATTTGACTAGCATGGGAAAGAAATCAGTCCTGTCCTTTACAAAGGAACCATCCTGGCATTAATCGTAACTATTTTATAGAAAAAGTATAAATCATAGAAAATGTATCCCATCTGTGTGAGATGGAATTTAAGCCCTTTCCTCCACAATCTAATCCCACTGCCTTCAAATGGTGCATCACACTGCCTGATGCATGTACAAACCTTGAATGTTGCATGGGTTTGAAATTAGTGGCAAACCATGGTCACTTAAACCAAAAGTTATTTACAATCATTTTTATGACTTATCCAATCACTCATTATCAAAATGGTGGTAGACACACTTTTTTGTACAGGAGCCGTCTTTTTTTTTTCCTGTAATGCTTTGAGAGGTATTTCACTATGCTCGTGCAATTGGAGAGCCAAGCTGTGCCATTTATCATTTCATTGTATTCCCTGTCATAGTGTAAACATGCCAACTTCAGGTTGTATTGAAACAGTCTGATTTCAGACACAAAGTGACAAAGATGTACTTTGTCTCAAAAGAAAAATTCTCTTGATAAAACCATAAAGATATGAGACTGAATTATAGGCTAGCACTTATCTTCAGAAGAAATATCAGCACTGTGAAAGCTAAAGAGAAAGGGCATATTACTCAGCATCAGTATGACAGGGGCCCCCCTGTTCTGAGGATGAGGGTCTCTCCTCATACTGATTAGTAGTAACAGTGATGGAAACAACTATTACTACCAACAGCACTATCATCCCCCCCCCCCCCCCCAACCTGTCAGCACCACAACCACTACCACCACCATGACTACTATTGCTCCTGCTACTACTACTACTACTACTGTTACTATGTTACTACTACTGCAATGGTCTTTCGGTCATTTATTAAAAGAGAGTTATGTTTGAAGTATACAAACATTTCAGGTCTGATGTTATTGTTGCTTTATACAGGCTGAAAGTACACTAACGTCAGGCTTGAAGGCTTTGCATGAATACTTCAAATGTAACTCTCTCTCACTGAATTGCCAAAACACCATTGTATCAACTTTCCATCTATAGAATAAACAAGCAAACTACAAAACTAACATCACATTTAGGGATCAGACTCTCCAATATTGCAACACTCCAAAATGTCTGAGAGTGACCCTAAACAGGCCATTGACATACAAAATCCACCTCCAAAATGTGGCAATTACTCAGAACAATTTACTCTAGAAGTTTACAGGAACTTCCTGAAATTCCATTGGAATGACCCTCAGCTTTAGCACTTTCATACTCATGACAAAACTGAAATTCCAACATTAGCCACAGTTGGACATTAAATAAAGTCTACAGCAACAATTAAAAATTTGTGCTGGACTGGGACTCGAACCCAGATTTCTTGTTTTACATGAGCAGTCACCTTAATAACTTCAGATATCCAAGCATGCTTCACACCTGTGCCATGTTGCCAATTTGTCCCGTACTACAAACATAGTGTTCCATGTCCATTACCCTCATTGCTCATAGCCTCACACTGATTCCCATAAGAGGTATAATGAAGTCATACAATAGTGCTTCTCTATTTGGCTAAACAGTGCCCACATTAAAATATTTGACACACAGCTCAATGCAATGCACCTCATCACAGGGTGTATTCATCCCACAAACACACAATGCCTAATGCTTGCTAGTAATATTCCTCTGAAATATATAAGAAGATTACAGTCAAGCTGAACATATGGACAGGGATTAAAAATGAACCAGAAATACCAAATCATTCAGAATTTTCACTATCAGAACCCCTACAACTAGGATCTAGAAAATCACCATGGCACACAGAAATCAACCTGCAGGACAATCGTTTCAACATGTAAGATGCCTGGACCAAACAATGGCAGAAGCAAACTTCCTAGAAGCAACACAAGCTAATTAAAACTCCCTGGGAGCAACCAGCAGGTTTTCATCCACCCCAACAACACTGGTGCACATTCTGCTGGATTGGAACTATCTGGAGCAGACATGGGGCATAGCAGCACCACTGGGGATGGAAGTCATACCCTGCATGTGGCTATAACAAAGAGCAGCAAACAGTGTATCACACAACATTGTAATGAATCCTCAGAGCATACAAAAGGGACCTTCACAATTTGTCCACACAAGCTTCTGACTTTGATAGTAATAATAACACACTAACATGCAAAATTACTTAAAATAGTTTTATGTAATTATAGAAAGAGATAAACATACCATGGATATAAGAGGTCTGCTATCAAGAGGCCATTCCATACAGAATGGCGGAAAAACCAGTAGCTGCCTCCTCCATAGTTGACAAATATCATCAGTGCTATGCATAGGCTGAAAGATAAAAAAGAATAAATTTATAAAATATTCACATCAACATATTTAATTATAATTCTGATACTGATACTAATCCCCTCCTCTCTGTCACTCTCTTTTGAGATAATATAGATAAAAGCATTACATTACAACCGAACCATCAAAATTTGTGTTACAGTAATGGGCCCATCACATTTAAATTATCAAGTAAGATCAGGAAAGGAAACCACTCTTGTCCATTCCTGCAGATGGATGATTGGTGGTACACACACACGTGCACACACACACACACACACACACACACACACACACACACACACACAAGTAATGACTAACTTACAGCCCCTACAGTTTCACGAAGTTCTGACGGGCGATGGCACTACATGTAGCCTTTAAAATGCAGCTCCTACAGTTTCATGAAGTTCTGACGGGGGATGGCACTACATGCAGCCTTTAAAATGCCACCTTTAACAGAGATGCATTCCAAGCAGACAGCTGTGATTGAGTTTCTTTTTTGGCAGGAAACCATCACAAATAAGGTCTAAGATGACATGGCAGTAAACAAAAACACAGTGATTTGTAAGGTGAGCCTTCTGTCATCATTGCACAAACCTCTCTGATTTCCTGCAAATCAGCCAGCCACACAGCTGTGACTCCTGCAATGATGGAATGTACAGGCACTCTCATTCAAAATCATCAATAGGTCACAGACAGACACCTTGTTGCACAACTGCATATTCTGTTGATAGTGCTGACACAGTCGTCCACCACTTCAGGTACTCAAAGGTGTGTGCCCATTGAGTTCCTCGCTGCCTGACACAAGACCATAAAGAGCAATGAAGGACCATTCTGCACAGAATTGTTTGCATTTTATGAGACTGGTCATAACCATTTTTTGTTGAACATGGTCACAGATGATGAAACATGGGTTTATCACTTCAAAACAGAAACAAAATAGTAATCACAGAGTAATACCACACCTCTCCTCCAAAGAAAAAGTTTTAAGCCACACCCTCAGTTAGCAAAATCAGGGTTATGGTCTTCTGGAATGTTGAAGGGGTTTATCTCTTTGATGCTCTCCCTCTGATGCAACAATCTGTTCTGGAGTGTATTGTGCTACCCTCAGGAAATTGAAGAAATGACTTCAACATGTTCATTGCCACAAAAATGCAAGCAAGCTTCTCCTTCTCCATAACAATGCAAGATCTCACACAAGTGTGTGCACATTAGAGGAAGCCACAAATCTTCACTAGACTGCTTTTCCTCATTCACCATGCAAACCATATCTCAGGCCTTCCGATTTCCATCTGTTTGGACAATGAAGGATGTGCTCCACGGAAAACAGTATGTGGATGATGGGGAGGTTATTGATGCAGCAGGATGTTGGATCTGATAGTGAACAGTAGATTGGTGCCAAGCAGGCATACAGGCTCTCCCAGTAAGGTAACATAAGATCATCACATTTGATACAGATTATGTTGAAAAATAGTGTTTTCTAGCTATAAGAATGAGGGTAATGTGGTGTATTGAATCATGAATAAAACCAACCTGCTTTCAGAAAAAGAAAATGTGTTGAATGCACATCATATATAATGCAACAAAAAAAATCCCAAATCTTTTGAGCTACAATTTCAGTTTTGCAATATGCGAAGAGGTAACACATTTCAATGTATTTGCCTTACATTCAATGTCAATAATATTCTCGGCCTGGAAAACTGTTTGCTAGTGATAATTCTACAAGGTCAGTATAACAATCATGAGTATTGATGACCTTCATTTCAGCTGCCTTCTATGTCATGGATTACTACAGGGTGTTTTAGAATTCTTATTACACAGTTACACACTGAAGAGCCAAAGAAACTGGTAAACCTGCCTAATATCGTGCAGAGCCCCTATGACCATGCAAAAGTGCCACAACATGATGTGGAATGGCCTCAACTGATGTATGAAGTAGTGCTGGAAGGAACTGAGACCATGAATCCTGCAAGGCTGTCCATAAATTCCTAACAGTATGAGGCGGTGGAGACCTCTTCTGAACATTACGTTGCAAGGAAGCCCAGATATACCCAATAATGTTCATGTCTGGGGAGTCTGATGGCCAGCAAAAGTGTTTAAACTCAGAAGAGTGGTCCTGTATCCACTCTGTAGCAAATTCTGGATGTGTCAGGTGTCGCATTGTCCTGCTGGAATTGTCCAAATCTATTGGAATGCACACTGGACATGAATGGATGCAGGTGATCAGACAGGATGCTTACATTTCACCTGTCAAGAGTCGTATCTAGACATATCAGCGGTCCCATGTCACTCCAACTGGACAGCCCCACACCATTACGGAGCCTCCACAAGCATGAAAAGTCCCCTTCTGACACGAAGGGTCCAGGGATTCATGAAGTTGTATCCACACTCGTACACATTCATCCATCCAATAGAATTTGAAATGAGACTCAACCAACCTCAACAAGGGTACACCACTGGCCCTTCAACTCTGAAAGCCCATATTGATGATGTTTTGTTGAATGGTTCACACGATGACACTTGTTGATGGCCCAGCATTAAAATCTGCAGCAATTTGTGGAAGGTTTGCACTTCTGTAACATTGAACAATTCTCTTCAGCCATTGTTGGTCCCATTCTTGCAGGATCTTTTTCTGGACACAGTGATGTTGGAGATTTGATGTTTCACCAGATTCCTGATATTTATGGTACACTTGTGAAATGATTGTATGGGAGAATCCCCACTTCACTGTTACCTTGGAGAAGCTGTGTCCCATCGCTTGTGTGCTAACTATAACACCACTTTCAAACTAACTTTAATTTTGATAACATGCTATTGGAGCAGCATCACCTTATCTAACAACTGTGCCAGACACTCGTCTTATGTAGGCATTGCCTACCACAGCACCGTATTCTGCTTGTTTACATATCTCTCTATTTCAATACGCTTTCCTATACCAGTTACTTGGGTGCTTCAGTGTTGTGAAATGGACTCAGGACAGAAATATTTTATAGTAAACCTATGTCTGTAAATACACCATGTGGAAGGTTAAAGACTTTGAGCAATGGAAGACAATACACAACAATATAGGTTGGTGTCTCATGTCACATGATGTCTTGCATGATGTCATGTCACATGTCATAAGAGAACAATCCAATGAACTGAAGTGCATATACATCAGTTGCCATGCACTTACTGTAAAAGATGGTGTATTATGGAATGACAAAGAATACATTTTCTGAGTACACCAACATATTGATTACCTATAGAGGAAGTGGATCAAATGGTCAGTTAGTACAATGCCTGTGTCATGAATGATTTACAAGTTTTGTCCATCCATCCATGCCATTTTTGAAAGACTGGAACAATGACTTTTGGAAGCCAGCATCTTCAAGAGCTGCATTTTTGATGTGGAAGAGGAAGTCCTTCAACTGGTCAACCAGAACCTGTCAATGAGTGCCTGCAACACTGCAGGTTCTGTAGATGTATTCCAGAGCAGCATCTAGTGCGTTCTCAATGAGCAGCAACTTCACCCATATTACCTCCAGAGAGTATGCACAGTGGGTCTAGCTAATTTTGTGTCACATGCTAATTACTGTGCATGGTTTCTACCCTATTGTGTCAACATTCCCGACTTTCCTTGGATAATTGATTTTCGAAGATGAAGTGCATTTCACAAAAGAAGTTGTGCCCCACTGTCTTAACCATCACATCTGGAAAGAGGAAAGCCTTAATTCCACACATCCCCATGGATTTCAACATTCTTCTGCTATTAATGTGTGGCCTAGTATTATCCAGGTCATCTCATTGGCTCATGTATTCTACTGGCTAGTCTTCACAGATCCTCCTGAAAGACATACTGGTGCAGCAATTGGAAGATGTTCCATTGCATATCCATCTGACAATGAGGTTCCAGCACAATGGTATACCAGTCCATTTTTCACTTGGAATCCATCAGCATCCACACCATATGTTCTGGGACAGATGGATAAGTCACAGTGGATTGATTTGTTGGCCACCACAATCATCTGCTTCAACACTTCTGGACTTTTTCCTGTGAGGCTATATGAAGAGTAATGTTTATGAGACTCCTGCAGAGTCTGAGGATGCACTCCTTGCCTGTATAGTGGCTGCAGTGTAGGTCATTCAGGACACTCCAAGATATTTGGACTATGTCTAAGTGAGCATCGTACACAGGTACACTTTGTATAATGAAAGTTATGGCTGCCACTTCGAACATATGTTGCAATTCATGCAGATACAAGTTGGTTGATGCAAGTGCAGTATATATTGATGTTGTTTCAGAGTAATTTATATTACAAACTGTACATTTCCAGACACAGGTTTATTACCAAATTTTGCTGTCTTAAGTTTGCTCCACAACACCTATAACTATGTAATAAGAATTCTGAATCATTTTGAATCCGCTTGTACAGTTCTCTCTCTGTTGAGGAATGTGTATTTCTATACACAGAGCATAAGATGTCAAATAAAGACTGAGGTCTAGAAGCACAGACTGTGCTTGTATCAAACATCAAATGGAATGGTAATTTGAAGAAATGGAAGAGAGCTCAAGTTTTATAAGTGTGTTCTCTGTAAATTAATGATGTTTAGTGCATTCTCATGTAATGAAATCTAGTTAAGAGGACTTAGTGACTAAGACAATGTCTTGTAGTACATTGTAGGGAATATTATAATGATCCCAATTATTTGTGTATGAATTACAATTCTATATGCATTGTCACAAAATGGTAAGCACATGACTTTACAGCATACTTCATTAACTGAGTGCAGGGAAGAGTGTTGTACTTTGGTATGGGCTTTTACTCAAGTCATCCCCATATAAAAAGTTTTTTGCATTTCATTTTTATATGCTGCAGTCTTTTTCTGAAATTAATAAAATCACAAGAGAAAATTTAGCTTTTTTCAAATGTGAAAACATGTTTCAAGGTACAACACAGTCAAGTACCTAAAAACAAATAGTCTATTAAAATTAAAAGCACTGCAATGAAGAAAATATTGCCAGTGCCGTATTGAATACTCTATCTGTTACATTATTACTCTTCTACAGACTAATAATCAGTCAGCAAAATCAAATTAAGCAGTAGTATTGTGGAAAACAAGTTAAAAGTTAATTACAGTTTGAAACAGAAGCTAAAGGAAGCCAACACAAATTTACATTTTCTAGATTTGTAAAATTGTTATGACATTAAAGAACTGTGTTCATTTGCAAGCGTCCTGAGTTATATGGTTGCCTTCTTCTGTTTCAAGCTACAAGACAGAGCATGAATAATGAAATATAGCATCACTGTCCATTTTATTAAATAAACAGTTTAAAAATGATGTAAGTATAGTGTTATACTTGTCACAAATTTCTGTATGTAAAAAATTAACAATACATTCAATGTAACATTCATATACATTACACAGTGTTAAATGTGTTGAATGTGAAATATTTACAAATGTTGCATAAAATGCAACTTTGTGTCTAACAACAACAAAAAAACTGCAAAACTGCTTATGGTGGTCTCTAGTGTGCATTTCTTCAAGTCTTTCTAAAATCAGACTAGACTAAAGTATCCACCATAAAACATTACATGACCCAAGGTACACTATTCTCTAAGTATAACACTTTCCCCTAAAACAACAATCATTTTTAAAGTGTGGTTCTCTGATAACACATATAAGAAAAATGTCTGTTTCTATGAGAAGCAGTGAGCTAATTATATTCACAATCATATCATGAGAAATATGTAATAACACTGTGAATTGTAGTTGCTGAATGAAACCTTTCAACAGATCATTTATTTCTGACTACAAAGTAAGAAACAATAATGTCATGTTTTAATTGAGTGATAAATTTACGCCACTCCCACTTACATTTGATTTTTGTAATACAAATATAATTCTAGCCCTAAGAGTTTAGGTGCTGCTTATAAAAAATGAAGGAAGATTAGGATTTAACATTCAATGACATCAAGGTTGTTAGAGACAGAGTACAAGCTCAGACTGTGTCAAGTACAGGGGAGGAATCCATTTGTGCTTTCCAGTGGCACCATCCCTGCATCTCGCTGAAGCAATTTAGTAAAACCACAGAAAAACTAAATCTGGATAACCTGATGTATATTTGAACTGTCATCCTTCCAAATGCAAGTCCAGTGTGCTAACTATTGAACCACTTCACTCAGTGAGCAGCTTATAGTCAAAACATACTCTTAGAGTGGATGTTGGTTATTTCCTGCAATTTGTTTATACTGTCCATCTTTGACACATTGTAAAGTCACCTGTGAAAGTCAACTGTGAACTGAAAAACAATGTATTTATGTCTTAGATAAGAGTTGTGTGAATAAAGAAGCAGAAAATTATTTAATAATTTTTAATGTAGGGGAAGGTTGTATACCTTTGATCAGTTTTCATATTTATAATTATAAATGACCCATAAATACTCTGAACAATATTTTAGTTGTGTTATTTGAAAGTACGTATCTTATCTCAAATATAATTTCAACAAATGGAAAATCCAGGACGTCAAGTTACAATATTATGAGAAGGATAGTTGCTACTCACAATATAGCGGAGATGCTGAGTCACAGATAGGCACAACAAAAAGATTTTCACACTTAAAGCTTTCAGCCAATGGCCTCTGTCAACAATAAATACACATACACATACAATCATGCAAATGCAACTCACACACATGACTGCAGTCTCAGAAAACTGAAACCACACTGTGAGCAGCAGCACCAGTGCATGATGGGAATGGCGACTGGGTGAGGGTAAAGGAGGAGGCTGGGGCAGGGAAGGAGAGGTATAGTATGGTGGGGATGGCGGACAGTGAAGTGCTGCATGTTGCACGGCAGGCAGGGAGAGGTAGGGTGGGAGAGGGGGAAAGTAGCGGAAAAGGAGAGAAATAGAGAAGGGGCTGGATAGGTGAGGACAGCGACTAACAAAGGTTGAGTCCAGGAGAGTTACTGGAACATTAGATGGATTGCAGGGAAAGTTCCCACTTGAGCACTTCAGAAAAGTTGGTGTTGGTGGGAAGGACCCACAAGGCACAGGCTGTGAATGAATTAAAATGAAGGATATGATGTTTGGCAGTGTGTTCAGCAACAGGGTGGTTCACTTGTTTCTTGGCCACAGTTTGTCAGTGGACATTCAAGCAGGCAGACAGCTTGTTTGTTGTCATGCCTACATAGAATGCAGCACAATGGTTGCAGCTTAGCTTGTAGTCCATACGGCTGGGTTCACAGGTAGCCTGTCTTTGATGGGATAAGTGATGTTAGTGACTGGACTGGAGTAGGTGGTGATGGGAGAATTTACGGGACACATCTTGCATCTAGGTCTATTACAGGGGTATGAGCCATGAGGTAAGAGATTGGGAGCAGGGGTTGTGTAAGGATGGACGAGTATATTGTGTAGGTTTGGTGGACAGTGGAATACCACTGTGGGAGGGGTGGCAAGGATAGCGGGCAAGACATTTTTAATTTCAGGGCATGATGAGAGGTAATCAAAACCCTAGCAGACAATGTAATTCAGTTGCTCCAGCCCATGGTGGTACTGAGTTACGAGGGGAATGCTCCTCTATTGCTGGACAGTTGGACTTTGAGAGGTGGTGGGAGACTGGAAAGATAAGGCACGGGAGATTTGTTTTTGTACACGGTTGGGACGATACTCACAGTCAGTGAAGGCATCAGTAAGACTCTCAGTATATTTTGGGAGGAACTGCTCATCACTGGAGATGCTGTGACCATGGGTGGCTAGGCTGTATGGAGGGGTTGGTTGGTTGTTTTTGGGGAAGGAGACCAGACAGCGTGACCATCGGTCTCATCAGATTAGAGAAGGACGAGGAAGGAAGTCAGCCATGCCCTTTGAAAGGAACCATCCCGGCATTTGCCTGGAGCGATTTAGGGAAATCACGCAAAACCTAAATCAGAATGGCCGGACACGGGATTGAACCGTCGTCCTCCCGAATGCGAGTCCAGTGTGCAACCACTCCGCCACCTCCCTCGGTTGTATGGAGGGGACTTCTTGATATGGAGTGGCTGGCAGCTGTCAAAGTGAAGGTGGTTAGTAGGTTTGACATGTACAGAGGTACTTATGTAGCCATCTTCTAGGTGGTGGTCAACCTCTAGGAAGGTGGCTTGTTGGGTTGAGTAGGACAAGGTGAATCAAATGGGGAAGAAGTTATTTAGGTTCTGGAGGAATGTGGATAGGGTGTCCTCACCTTCAATCCAGATAGTAAATATGTCATCAATGAATCTGAACCAGGTGAGGGGTCTGCCTGAAGCTGTGGCCAAGCAGTTCTTGGTGCTTCAGTCCGGAACCACACAGCTGCTATGGTCGCAAGTTTGAATCCTCCCTCAGGCATGGATGCGTGTGATGTCCTTAGGTTAGTTAGGTTTAAGTAGTTTTAACTCTAGGGGACTGATTGTAATGTGCCGGGACATGTCCTTATTTATTAGTGCCACTTAAAATTTACGTCACAACTGGATGTACCAGTATTGAAACATTTCCTCGCCCAGTAGATAGTGCGCAGTGTTCTCGACCTACCTTGCTCTGTTTATTCAATATTGTCTTCCCGGTAGCTGCATCCCTCTCACCTAAATCTCACTGAAATTAAGAATCCAGGATCCTAGGTGAAGTTTTCCAAAATCAAAAGTCAAGATCGTATTCATTGTTGAACATTCGTGCCAAGCACAGTGCAATTTATTTGTTATCACTCGCACACACAATATTCATGTGACCAGGCCACTTACACTGAATCGTCACAATAGGTAGGTCAAAAACTTCCAGTCTTTAACAAAGCTCACAATTACAATTACCAAAAAATTAACCTACTTGCCGCACTTTTGCTCCAAGAGAATCTGACCGAGAACTAACTAGAGCTGCACCAGCTCAGACCTTATATAGACAAGCGCTTGAATATTTGACTATTTCTGTTAATATATTATAGTTTATAACTTTCCAGGGTTAAAATGATCCTTTCTAACTGGTTTTGAAGTTAACTATTGGGTTTTATTATTTAAATAAGATGAGTGAACTGTATCAATTTAAATACGCGGAACTAGCTTATGCATCCGCTGAGGGACTTCCTGACTTATAACCATGGCAGCCCTTTTGAACAATAATTTTTACATATTCAAATTTACTTAATTCTTAATTAATGCACTTACAAAGTGGAGACTGGAGTCATTTTACGTAGAAAAATAAAGGTAGCAAAAGTATCAAAACAGATCTCGGAATTATTTAGTAGTTTGGTCAGAATTGGCAATGCAAGTCACACAGGCTAGAGATTTTAAGTCATAATATGTATTTAACTAACAGACTTTAGGTTCATTTAAGCACTTTGCTGGAGTCAGTAAAATTAAGGCTTTCTTTTGAATGCAGTCTTATAGCTGAATTTGACCTATTAGCTCACTTGAATTTTACTTAATATGTATTGCACAATATATGTCATTGTCCATAACTGTTAATAGTATGCATTTCCAATAAAACTGATTAGCACATTACTTTCAGAACAGATATTAGAATGTACTGAAATGGTAGATTTTACTAGGGGAATTTTATTTAAACTATTTCTGAATTCTGCACTATGAGGCTGAAGGCCACAGAATCTGTGGTCGGAATCTGAGTAGTGAATATGAAAAAAAAAATAGTAATAATAAATAAAAATAAAAAAGTTCATTATTTAACTAAGTTACTGAGGGAGTGTAAAACCAAAACAGGATGGCAGTGGGCAACCCCGCTTCGTTATATGATGACCTCAGATGTTAAGTTCCATAGTGTTTAGATCCATTTGAACCATGTGAGGGGTTTAGGATTCTGGATGTTTAGGAAGGATTCCTCTAGATGGCCCATGAATAGGTAGGCATAGGATGGTGCCATTTGGGTACTCATAGCCATACCCCAGATCTGTTTGTAGGTAATGCCTTCATAGGAGAAGTAATTGTGGGTGAGGACATAGTTGGTCATGGTGACTAGGAAAGAGATCGTTGGTTTGGAATCGGTCGAGCATTGGGAAAGGTAGTGTTCAATAGTGGTAAGGCCATGAGCATTAGGAATGTTAGAGTACAGGGAGGTGGCAATAATAGTTACGAGCAGGACACCGTGTGGTAAAGGGACAGGAACTGTAGAGAGCTAGTGGAGGAAATGATTGGTATCTTTTATATAGGAGGGTAGGTTCTGGGTAATAGGTTGAAGGTGTTGGTCTACGAGAGCAGAGATTCTCCAGTAACTGGCCACAATAGCACTTCCTGGGTGGTTAGGTTTACGGACTTTAGGAAGCAAGTAGAACGTAGGAGTGTGGGGAGTGGTAGGGGTGAGTAGAGATATGGTCTCTGGACAGACGTTCTGGGAGGGGCCTAAGGACTTAAGTAGTGACTGGAGATCCTGCTGGATTACTGGAATGGGGTCACTGTGGCAAGGTTTGTAGGTGGAAGTATCTGACAGCTGGCAGAGTCCTTCTGCCAGGTAATCCTTGCAATTCAGAACAACAATGGTGGAGCTTTTGTCCACAGGTAGGATTATAATGTCAGGATCAGTTTTTAGATGGTGGTCTGTGGTTCGTTCTGTGGATGAAAGGTTAGTATGCATGTTGAGGGATTTCGGGAATGATGCTGAGGCAAGGTTTGAGGTTAAGAAACTTTGGAAAGTTAACAGGGGATTGTTTGGGGCAGTGGGGGTGGATCACAATTGTATGAAGGAGTGAACTGAGTTAGGAATGGTAAAACATTGGTCTTTGGTTGAGTCTGATTGGTAGGGTTGGTGGTGAAAAAGTGCTTCCACTGTAGGAACGGGAAGAAGGAGAAAAGGTCTCTAACAAGTCCTGCATGATTGAATTTCGGAGTGGGGCAAAACGTGAGGCCTTTGGAAAGAACTGATATTTCTGTAGGGCTAAGACTTCTGGAGGAAAGTTTCATGACTGTGTTGTGGGTCTGTTTAGGTTCTGGATTCTGTGTGGTGGTGGGACAGAGTTTCGAAGGTTGGGGTAAGTGTAGTAGGTCTGCGAGACAGAGTTTTTCAGCTATGAGGGGGCGAGGGAGAGGTTTGGAGGTTTTTGTAGAGGTGCTGGACAGTGGTACTCCAAGGCGGGATTAGGAAGTGAGCAGGATGGAGAGTTTAAAATTTTTTTTCTTAAACAGTTTCACAGAAGTATTACTTTTAGTAGAAGTGTGCAATTGGTCAAACACACAATGACATGGCTGTACCTTTGACTATCTCCAATTGTACCATTAACAATGTGAGAAAAATAGAACACTGGTATGAAAACTGACTTTATATTATGCTTTTATCTTCAACAAGACAGAAAGTTAACACAAATGCGTTGTTATTTTTGTGGTGGCATATGAGTGAAAAATTACAAAAATTATATTTGTCCATGACTTTGTGGTTGCACTCATGTGAACTTTCCCAACAACTTCTTCTTTATACACCGCACTGATGTCATCCACAAATGGCATTGTGAAAATTTTAATATGTCTCCTGTACTGTCTCATAAATTTCACCTCAGATCTCTCTTTTCCAACTACTTTTAACACTTGAGCTGCAAAATGTTTAGCTACTTTTCCTGCACCAATAGGCACATTAACCCAAACATAATCTTCTTCTTTAACATTTTCTTGGCTCAAGGTTGTGTTGCAAATCTTCTTAGTTAGACATACTTCATCTTGGTCTTCTGAATCATTTAATTCCTTTTCCCAATGCAGTGATGACTCATCATCACAAAGGTCACTTGCATTCATGGCTTTATAATCAGAAAAATCATCAAAGAGATATCTCATAGCTGTAATTTTCTGCACATTAAGGGTAGTAGGCCTATGTATAGGTTTCTCTTGTTCCTGTGTAGTGCCTTTCTTCTTTATTTTCTCATGGCCTCCATTTCCATGGGTGTCATTTACTATTCTAGACTTTACTCTCCTCTGACCTTTGCTGCTTTCTTTTCTTGGGTCAGCTCTTGGGAATGGACGAATCATTTCTGGAGTGACAGGCCGTTACTTGTTGTCTGTAGATGACTGAGCTTCAAGAAGTGGTTTTTCTGAGTTTTCGTGAATTGGACTGCCCAAGGATGCATTATCAATTGATCAGCCATTTGTGCTTATGGTAGTAAACTCAACATCCCCAAAAACATTTTCATTCATGAGAACCAGTCCCAAAACATGAAAACCACTGATAAAGTTTCCTGGGTAAAATGCTTTTGGATAGGTTATTCCTACAGGGGCTACAGCATGATGCACTGTGATATGTTTTCCTGTTTTCCCAGGTGTTAATATCCAGTCATTCATGGCAGTGTTGAAGTAAGTTTCATGTCAAACACAGTCCTGTCAAGAGGCTGCATCTTATGGCTTGTATGAGAGTGAAAAGTCATCATGAAAATTCCTAGCTCTTTCGTTAATGTTACTGCTGGGAAACTAATATGGCTTCCATGTTTGTCCATCAGTTAAACCACAGGGCTTTCTCAACTGGACTTGACAAGTCAGATAAAATGCTTCAGAAAAGCGAAAAAAAGGCCTTCATTGGACCAACAAGAACAAGATCCTCCTCCAATGGACCCAGCAACATAATATCCTTGGAAAAATTGGAGTTCCCTGAAGCATTCATTGCAGCAATCATTGTCGCATTCACATCTCTTCCCCATGATGTGACAGCTCCAATTTGTTTACACCCCTTCAGGGATACAATTTTGTTGTGGACACGAACAGTCTCATTCAAGTTCCACATGTCAGATGGTTGGAAACGATGTCATTATAATTCTTCCTTATGATTCTGGAAAACAATTTTCACAGTCTCACAACTGAAGTCAAAGGCTAGAGCAAACATTGGATCCTTCTGGTTTTTACAAGGACAGTTCATTTTAGTGCCTCTTAAGAAAATCCTTTACCCACTGTAAACGAGATTTCTCTTTGGTTTCCCACTATGGAAGAAAATTTTTATTGTTGGCCATAGCATGCTGGTATGCCAACTGCCTTACAATCATCAGGCTCAAACCATGGTGCACATTGGCTGCTTCTTTTATACATTTATAGTTTGTTAGCTTCATTGAAAACTTTTTAAACATCCAAGTTATGTGAATACACATACTCTCCTCTCCAAATGCTCTGAACTGTTTCAAATGAGGAATTAGTGTAGATTTTTTTACTCTGAACTGTTTTCCTGCCTTTCCTATAGTAAGATCTCCTGACTTTACAGCATTCACTGCTTCCTCCATATCTTCTTTCACTATTTTTGCTTGTTATTCCTGCCTTGCCCTCCCCTCCCCATGCAGTGTGGAGCACAGTTTGAGTGCAGTGGAAGTGGGGCTTGTCTGGCAGTGAAAGTGGTGAGGGAGATGACAGTGATGTGGTTGGGATGTCCATCTCCAGAGGTTGTTGCGGCAGATAACACGCTAGGAGGTCAACATGGACCTTCTGTAGGTGGTGTGGGCACATGAGGTGTCAGCCCATACATGAGGATGGAGTGATGTGAGGATGGACTGTGCCCCCGCATGATTGGCTGGCAGCATTTGAACTGTAACCCTCCCTAGGAGGGTTACTGTAGCTTGGAGGAGCATGTGTTCAACCCTGCATGGGAGCAGGTAGGGGCCTGTGATCGTCTGATGAGCTCGGTCCCCTGTCGGGGTCACCACTGTGGGATTTCAGTTGTGTTGTAGCCCAAGAAAACACACTCATTTCTGTAAGACTTGGTATCTTTCATTACAGATGTCCACATTACATCAAGTCATACAGTGAACTGAAAAAGCAAGATGGTGTGGGCTGTTAGGTCACAGAGTCAAAGAACTTGCAATGGCAGAGATATGTCATTCATACTTGTTTACACTCCATACACTTGAAAATTAACATATCTGTGACAGCAAAAGAAAGTGACTGTGAGAATAAACTCTGCATAGGAGGTGGTACTCTTTCCTGATATACCATCCTTGATGTGGATTGATGATATTTCTGACTATGGGTTGAGATGCCGGAATACAGAGATGTGTTGTTGGAGTGTATCTCTTTGTTTTGTCACATGGCAGCCATTATGGAATTAATTAGAGGATTATATATCTAAAAACAAAGATGATGTAACTTACCAAACGAAAGCGTTGGTATGTTGATAGACACACAAACAAACACAAACACACACACAAAATTCAAGCTTTCGCAACGCACACTTGCTTCATCAGTAAAGAGGGAAGGAGAGGGATAGACAAAAGGATGTGGGTTTTAAGGGAGTGGGTAAGGTGTCATTCCAATTCCGGGAGCAGAGAGACTTACCTTAGGGGGAAAAAAAGACAGGTATACACTCGCGCGCGCACACACACACACACACACACATATATATATATATATATATATATATATATATATATATATATATATATATATATATACACACACAGAATTACGAGCTTTCGCAACTGGCAGTTGCTTCGTCAGGAAGGAAGGAAGGAGAGGGAAAAATGAAAGGATGTGGGTTTTAAGGGAGAGGGTAAGGAGTCATTCCAATCCTGGGAGCGGAAAGACTTCCCTTAGGGGAAAAAAAGGACAGGTGTACACTCGCACACACACACATATCCATCCGCACATACACAGACACAAGCAGACATATTTAAAGTTTACGTCACAACTGGATGTAACAGTATTGAAACATTTCCTCACCCAGTAGATAGTGCACAGTGTTCTCGACCTACCTTGCTCTGTTTATTCAATATTGTCTTGGCCTTTAAATATGTCTGCATGTGTCTGTGTATGTGCGGACGGATATGTGTGTGTGTGCGAGTGTACACCTGTACACCTGTCCTTTTTTTCCCCTAAGGGAAGTCTTTCCGCTCCCGGGATTGGAATGACTCCTTACCCTCTCCCTTAAAACCCACATCCTTTCATTTTTCCCTCCCCTTCCTAAAGAAGCAACCATCGGTTGTGAAAGCTAGTAATTCTGTGTGTGTGTTTGTGTCTTTTGTTCATGTGCCTGTCTGCCGGCACTTTCCCGCTTGGTAAGTCTTGGAATCTTTGTTTTTAATATATATATATATATATATATATATATATATATATATATATATATATATATATATATATATATACAAGCAGACATTAATTAGAGGATTAATTTTATTTAAATAATGAGGTGTAATATCTTGTGAATAGAAATACAAAACTGGTTGTTTTGTTAAAGAGAACTACCATATAAATAAATATTTATTCAAAGGTGAGCAATTTCATCATTTTAAACAACTTTGGAAATTTGTGCTTTGGATTAACATATACACATGATTAAACATTTGTCTCTGTAGCTTTAATAGTGTTGATTTGAGCCTACACATGGTCCGTTTCAATAGCAATAGGCCATGTATGCACTGGGACTGTAATTTACTAATATTTTCTCCACCAAAAACCTGAGACAATTACATTCATACAACTCACAGTGTGCTACAAGTGTAGGTGGCCCTGCAAGTCTAACATGAGAAATAAACTTAAATAAGCTTTTCAGGAGCGCAGTATGCAACAGCAGTGGTGTAGAGACTACAGCTTCATATCATAATCATTTGATCATTATAGCAACTGTATGCACCTATATCATTCAGGTAAACTTAGTAGATATAGGCATAGCTGGACCATCTTGAAAGCTTGGATTAATGTTTAACTTAACAGTCACGTAACATCCATTCCAACTTTTAGAGTTTAAGTTTAATACTCACTGAAGAAAATTGCTATTTAAATTTCTCTCCCTTTAATTTTTCTGTCACCATCTAAACAGTGGCAATGTTGTACAGGATCGTTAATAGAACTTTTGGTGGAAATTTGTGTATTTCACAACTTGAACAGTGTGAAATCCCTGTTTTGTACATTTTTTTCATGCTTGATTGGAGCTGGGTGTACTCATGGTAGCTGAGCAGCCTGGTCATTTCAAAAACAAAATTCTAGACTCAGTAATGATCAATACAGGCAAGATCAGCAAACGGTCTTTGACTTTAGATTCCTGTTCTGCTCTTCTAACATACAGAGTCATTAACAAGAACACAAAATGTATTGTATGTATGTTCTAGTGGTTAGTGATCGATAGATATTGTGATGAAGCGAGCTGGGATCTTTTTACTTCCTCTCATTTCACCATATGCCTTCTTAAATTCATTTTATTTTCATTTTTGCCTAATTACCTTTAACATATATAAGTATAATCTGCATTTTCATATAAGAGAAAGTTTGGCCCTCAGTGTTAAGAAATATAGCACCAGATCAAATTTTGTGCTTAGTTTTGTGTATGTACTCAATTTCCTGATTTATTTGGGCTTTTCCTATTTAATATCTTTTGTTATAGGGTGAAATAAGTAATTGTTTTGTGACTTAAATGCTATTGTTGACTTATAAACAAATATAAATACTGTACTTATTATAAACATTTGGAAGAAGAACCATCAGGATTCTTTAAGTATTTATTTGGCTCTACTCGAAAACATATTATCAGTCAGGTCTTATTTAATTCAAAAATAATTGCCAGATTTTTCAAAGCATTGTATGTGTAGGGGCGCTGACTTATGAAAAATATTGGGGAGGGGGGGGGGGGGGAGGGAGAGGGGGGGGCCTACTGGAGGTCTTGCCCTGGGAAATTTCTAAGTTTTAGAAGAAAAGTAGTGAGTTTTAAAGTTTTTTTAAAATGTTTTAGAGTCATATGATCAACATTAGAACCCCTAAAATTGGACTCTTGATAACTTGACACTCCAGGAAACTCAACACTCCTGACACATTTTTTGGCTTTGAAAAAAGAAAGAAAACATAAACATGCACAGTATTTTTGTAAAAAGCGAATTTAATTTGCAGTAATAATCATGCTTATAGACTATAAAGAAAGGTGAATATATAGCTCTGAAAAGACTGAAATTATATTGAAATAAATCCTAAATTATCTCTAAAAGAATAAAACATAAAATATTGGTGTTGCACAGTAATAACGCTTTGATTAATGAGTGAAATAGCTAATTTAAGCTTACTTTGAATAAGGCTCAGGGTTCATTAAATAAAAACAATATTTCAAAGTTAATGCTTTAATACAGTTAATAAAGTTAATACAGTATGCCTAATACTTTCAGGTAAAAAGTATGTAAATATCAGGTTTTAAATGGGTCTTATACTCTAAAAATATTTAAGTATTTTAAAATAACTAATACAGTACTATAGTAATAGAATACTAAACTAGTTCTAATATTTCGAAACTAAAAATTTATCATTATGTGTGTATTTAAGTCTCTATTTTATAAAGATTTTTAATATTGCTCTAAATGCCAATATCAGGGCTAGAGTGTCTTTATAAAGGTGTAAATGTCGACCGTATGACTGGATTACTGAACATGAACTAAGTGATGAGTGGTCAGATATCCAATTCATTCAAAACATCTCAGTGGGCATGAAGAAAAGCCAAGTTGTTCAATTGCTCCTGTCCCATTGTTGACCAGAGATATGGCTTCAGATGTTTAAGGGCACTTAATGACTGTTCTGCTGTTGCTGTCATGATTGTAACCGCTTGGAGACACTTAATTCACTTCACTACTTTACATAACATTTCTCCAACTGCAGGCTCCAGTGTAATGTACTTTCTTACATCACGCATGTTTTTTAAGACAAGTTTTGTTTTTCTATTAGCAATATCAGCTAAAATATTCAAGTGTAAGCGAAGTCTCTCAATGTCTAGGTAAGTTTTGAAAATTTGTTTCACCTCTGTTTACTAAAAACAAGCACTCTTGTTCAACTGCAATGACCTGTATGAGTCCACTTGACGCCAACTGCTCAGTAATACAAGATTGCAATGTTTCACAAACTTCAATGTAAATAGCTTTGTAGTATTCCCTTGGGGTTTTGAAAGTGTGCGGTGAGCTGGCTTCATTGTTTTCATACTTCTTTGTTATACTTTGATTCCGAGGAAGTGAAGGATCATCAACTTGTAAAGATTTTTCTTTTAAGCACAATTCCCAAAATTGTTCAAAATTATTACGCCTTCCATTCAATATACAAATCTAGCCCTCATATATTCTTTCCAGATCAGCAACACTTGGATGAGGGCGTTGAATTTTTTAATTGAAATCCTCTACTGGGTTCATTGAATGGCAATAAAGACATAAAAAGAAATAAGTCTTGAATTATGACATTGACCCAAGGTAGCATGCACATTTGTAACCTGCCTCTGTTTTCTCCTCTGCAGAAAATGTTTCCAAAACCTCTAGAAGTTCTTCAAAGTTTTTCAATATTCTCAAGATACTAGAAACTCACACAGTCCATCGAGTCGGGCAAAGGGGTCCTAGATCAGCTTGGTTGTTGGCACTTTTACTTCGTTTGCTTCTGCAAAGTCCCATCCTTTTGTTAGATTCCCTCACGGTGTTTATTAAGTCCTTGGCTAAAGCCATAATATCCCTTACAGACATAAGATGATGGAGAGTGTCTACAATTGCTAAGCCTAAACTGTGAGCAGTGCAATGTACATATGATGCTACTGCTTGTATGTTGTTGTTATTGTTGTTGTTGTTGTTGTTGTTGTTGTTGTCTTCAGTCCTGCGACTGGTTTGATGCAGATTTCCATGCTACTCTATCCTGTGCAAGCTGCTTCATCTCCCAGTACCTACTGCAACCTACATCCTTCTCAATCTGCTTAGTGTATACATCTCTTGGTCTCCCTCTACGATTTTTACCCTCCACGCTGCCCTCCAGTGCTATATTTGTAATCCCTTGATGCCTCAAAACATGTCCTACCAACCGATCCCTTCTTCTAGACAAGTTTTGCCACAAACTTCTCTTCTCCCCAATCCTATTCAATACCTCCTCATTAGTTATGTGATCTACCCATCTAATCTTCAGCATTCTTCTGTAGCACCACATTTCGAAAGCTTCTATTATCTTCTTGTCCAAACTAGTTTTCGTCCATGTTTCACTTCCATACTTGGCTACACTCCAAACAAATACTTTCAGAAACGACTTCCTGATACATAAATCTATATTCGATGTTAACAAATTTCTCTTCTTCAGAAACGCTTTCCTTGCCATTGCCAGTCTACATTTTATATCCTCTCTACTTCAACCATCATCAGTTATTTTACTTCCTAAATAGCAAAACTCCTTTACTACTTTAAGTGTATCACTTCCTAATCTAATTCCCTCAGCATCACCCGATTTAATTTGACTACATTCCATTATCCTCGTTTTGCTTTTGTTGATGATCATCTTATATCCTCTTTTCAAGACACTGTCCATTCCGCTCAACTGCTCTTCCAAGTCCTTTGCTGTCTCTGACGGAATTACAATGTCATCGGCGAACCTCAAAGTTTTTACTTCTTCTCCATGAATTTTAATATCTACTCCAAATTTTTCTTTTGTTTCCTTCACTGCTTGCTCAATATACAGATTGAATAACATCGGGGAGAGGCTACAACCCTGTCTCACTCCTTTCCCAAACACTACTTCTCTTTCATGCCCCTCGACTCTAATAACTGCCATCTGGTTTCTATACAAATTGTAAATAGCCTTTCGCTCCCTGTATTTTACCCCTGCCACCTTCAGAATTTGAAAGAGAGTATTCCAGTCAACATTGTCAAAAGCTTTCTCTAAGTATACAAATGCTAGAAACGTAGCTTTGCCTTTTCTTAATCTTTCTTCTAAGATAAGTCGTAAGGTCAGTATTGCCTCACGTGTTCCAACATTTCTACGGAATCCAAACTGATCCTCCCCGAGGTCTGCATCTACCAGTTTTTCCATTCGTGTGTAAAGAATTCGCGTTACTATTTTGCAGCTGTGACTTATTAAACTGATAGTTCGGTAATTTTCACATCTGTCAGCACCTGCTTTCTTTGGGATTGGAATTATTATATTCTTCTTGAAGTCTGAGGGTATTTCACCTGTCTCATACATCTTGCTCACCAGCTGGTAGAGTTTTGTCATGACTGGCTCTCCCAAGGCCGTCAGTAGTTCTAATGGAATGTTGTCTACTCCGGGGGCCTTGTTCCGACTCAGGTCTTTCAGTGCTCTGTCAACCTCTTCACGCAGTATCTTACCTCCCATTTCGTCTTCATCTACATCCTCTTCCATTTCCATAATATTGTCCTCAAGTACATCGCCCTTGTATAAACCTTCTATATACTCCTTCCACCTTTCTGCCTTCCCTTCTTTGCTTAGAACTGGGTTGCCATCTGAGCTCTTGATATTCATACACGTGGTTCTCAACTCTCCACAGGTCTCTTTAATTTTCCTGTAGGCAGTATCTATCTTACCCCTAGTGAGATAAGCTTCTACATCCTTACATTTGTACTCTAGCCATCCCTGCTTAGCCATTTTGCACTTCCTGTCGATCTCATTTTTGAGACGTTTGTATTCCTTTTTGCCTGCTTCATTTACCGCATTTTTATATTTTCTCCTTTCATCTATTAAATTCAATATTTCTTCTGTTACCCAAGGATTTCTAGCAGCCCTCGTCTTTTTACCTACTTTATCCTCTGCTGCCTTCACTACTTCATCCATGAGAGCTACCCATTCTTCTTCTACTGTATTCCTTTCCCCCATTGCTGTCAATTGTTCCCTTATGCTCTCCTTGAAACTCTGTACAACTTCTGGTTCTTTCAGCTTATCCAGATCCCATGTCCTTAAATTCCCACCTTTTTGCAGTTTCTTCAGTTTTAACCTACAGGTCATAACCAATAGATTGTAGTCAGAGTCCACATCTGCCCCTGGAAATGTCCTACAATTTAAAACCTTATTCCTAAATCTCTGTCTTACCATTATATACTCTATCTGATATCTTTTAGTATCTCCAGGATTCTTCCATGTATACAACCTTCTTTTATGATTCTTGGACCTAGTGTTAGCTATGATTAAGTTATGCTCTGTGCAAAATTCTACCAGACGGCTTCCTCTTTCATTTCTTAGCCCCAATCCATAATCACCTACTATGTTTCCTTCTCTCCCTTTTCCTACTGACGAATTCCAGTCACCCATGACTATTAAATTTTCGTCTCCCTTCACTACCTGAATAATTTCTTTTATCTCATCATACATTTCATCAATTTCTTCATCATCTGCAGAGCTAGTTGGCATTGGCTTTGTGTTTATCTTGGCCACAATAATGCATTCACTATGCTGTTTGTAGTAGCTTACCCGCACTCCTATTTTTTATTCATTATTAAACCTACTCCTGCATTACCCCTATTTGATTTTGTATTTATAACCCTGTACTCACCTGACCAAAAGTCTTGTTCCTCCTGCCACCGAACTTTACTAATTCCCACTATATCTAACATTAACCTATCCATTTCCCTTTTAAAATTTTCTAACACATTATTAAGGCCCTGGTGGGAGAATGTGCTCATCATAAACGTAACTCATTGTCAAACTGAAATCACTGAAACTGAGAAATTCTGATATTTTAGCCAGTTGCAATGTAGTGTCATTGTTCATGAGGGTTCCTCTTTTGGAATCATTGTTTCTCATTGGAAAAAGTTTCGACAAAGAGATTTCAGCTTTGTTTGAACGTGTTTTGACCTCAACATATTTTTTATTCAATAACTAATTTTATGAACAGACTGACTGTGTCGCCATGGGTAGTCCTTTGTCACCTTTGGTAACCAACTTTTTATGGAGGACTTCGAGGAGAAGGTGCTGGAATCTGCAAGCTTGAAGCCAACAGGGTTTTGGAGGTATGTTGACAGCACATTTGTAGTGTGGCCCCATGGTGAAGAAAAGTTGAAAGGATTCTTAGATCATCTGAACTCCATCCACAGACAAATTCAGTTTACAATGGAATTCGAAAAAGATGGGTGGCTTCCATTTTTTGATGTGTTGGTGCGGCGTTAAGATGATGGCGTCTTGGGACATGCAGTTAATCGAAAAATGACCCATATGGATTTATATTTACGTGCAAATAGCTGCCACCATCCTTCACAGATGATGAGTGTACTCAGATCTCTAGTACACACAGCACATGTCATTGCTTATGAGAGCAGTCTGGAGGACAAGGTTTTACACCTGAGAAGAGTTTTTGAAGCCACTGCTTTAAAAGGACGGAGTAAGTGCTGGAGTGTCAGTCACCTTGGCTCACTCTGAAGATGGCTAGACGGTATTCAGCCAAAATATTATAAGAATAAGTCAAATTAATGAGGCTGCCACCCAAAACTTTATTGATCTTCAGTTTACATCTTCGTGCCCTCTAATTGCTAGTCCTTGTTGGCATAGAAATTGCATGGTAGTAAAAATTGTCTCAATGGCCCTTCTTCGTATCACTATCTAACTGTTCATTCAGTTGGGTGGCCACACTTTGGCTAGTGACAGAATTTAGTTTCAGAACACCTTCTTTATGTGTAAAAGTATTTTCTTGAAGATGGAATTTTTCCCAAGCCTTTTTCCAGTTAGAAAAGTCTGCAGAAGTAAATTCATCTTCTTTTTGTGGAGAAAATTGTAATAGATTTTTAGCTTCAGCCTCTTTGAAGATTTTGCAAAAAAAAAATTCCAATAGATGCTTCTCATTCTAGCCACGAATATTTGATCAACCAAGACTTCTGAAATGATCTTCCCTTATCAGATTGTCCAGGTCTTGGCTGTGAACAGTTCTCACCTGAAGCTGACAAAGCAATTGAGAACACAATAATTGTTGGAGGTTGACTTGCTGTATCATCAACTCCCAAGCACACCTTTTCGGTAACAAATTTATCCATTGTAAACTTAACTGACAATACACTAAAAGACTAAAGTAAAAAAAAAATGAAATATAGTCATATAAAATATTAGACTAGACACTAAAGCCAGAACACTATACATTTCTGCAGCATGCACTGAACGAATCAACCCACACTGAATGACTGCAACAGCAGGATGAGCATTATATAGCTGCAGTGTCATTAAGTCATGAAGCATCAAGGCAACGCAAAGTAGAGAGTTCCAGGTGCTTCTGCTACAGTCCTTTTGATGTCACCTCCTATGCCAGACTTTACCCAAAGGTCACATGCCAGGATAAATTCTAAGTGTGCCCACAGCACCACATGATTCACACCCCTTGTTTTCAGTTAACCTGCTAACTACCGTAATAATTATTTGTTTTAACTCATTATTGAATGTATTTTAAAAGGTAACTATCTTCAAACAAGGAAAATAAAAAATTTCAACATAATTTTGTGATGTTACAAAGCATAATATAACTAATAATTTTCTTAAACTGCGAAAGTCAGCAAGAGTAACAATTTATGGCAGGCAGAAAACTGGAAATGATGTTAAGACAAATTAAGGGTAGTATGTGTCCGAAGGAAGACATTAGTAGGGTACAAAAGTAAATTGATAGCATCAGAACTGGCATGGTTAGCTTAAAGAATGAACTGAAGAAAGAAATTAAGAAAGGAGATTAAAGTTGTCAGCTCTAATCTTTCAGAATTAATTAAGAAGGTTGAGGTGGTAGTTAAAGATTGTGATGAAAAGATAAGAAAAGTAGTACATAACACTAATGAGAATTTAACATTAATGAGTAGTAAATTTGTAGAAGAGAGAAAGAGACTTTGTGATGACTATAGTAGTAGGGTGGAGGCTTCCGAGAAACAGTGTAAGATGAAGTCAAAGAAGCCAGGAAATTTTTTGCTGAAAATAAGGTTAAACTTGAGAACCAAATCAATCAGATTAAAAATGATTTAGAAACAGAAGTAGAAACCAAGTGTGTAGTAGTGCTAGAGGAAAAACTGGTAGAAGTAAATAAAAATGTGGATTCAAAATTGGCAGAAATGGAGAAAATGATGGAAGAGGTACAAAATCAAAAGAATAGAGTTGTGGTGTCCCAAACAGTCCTTCATTTGCTAGTTGTAAGTAATTTAATAATTTTGAACCATATGGGAAAGTGCATCCACTGGATTTCATTAGGGAATTTAATGAAACAAGGATCAACTAATTAGCCAAGTATTTGAGGGCAATGGAAGTGATAGTGAGTCTGAATCTGACAGTGGTTGTAATGATGATAGCAGTGATGAATCCAATAGTGATGGGGATGAGGTATTTGAATTTATAATAGATAATGATGGAAATGTATTAAGTAAAGAAAGAATAAAGGAGGATAATATTAGGCCTAATGAAGAGTTAGACTTTGAGACAGGCAATGAGGAAGAAGACCATGCTGTCATTTGTCTGTGTCATAACTATTTTGGTAAGCAAGATGATAGTTTTTCCATAGAAAGGATTAATGAGGATTTATTGTATGAAGAAGATCACATGGTAAGTACAAAGGAACTGTGGCACTCTGTAATAACAGCAAGTGTACCAGGGATACATGTTAAGTGGACAGCCCGATGCAGAATAACTTGCTGCTATTGCAGATTTCCCATCCCCAAAGAACAAGAAGGATCTTAAAACTATGTTTGGCTTGTTTGGCTTCTACCAAAAGTTTGTATCAGTCATTTAACTGTCCTTCCCTTGGTAATTTGTTGAAAAAGAATGTGGTGTGGAATTGGGCAGAGGAGTGTGTAGAGGTATTTCAGAGTTTGAAAAAGAATTAGTAAGATGTTAGGACATCCAAATTTTTCACTGTCATTCTATATGAGTACTGATGCAAGTTTTTGTGGTTTTGAGGTAGAAATTTTGCAATTAGTCCCTACTGAGATTGGGGTTGAACACTAAACTATTGCTTTTGCTAGTAGGACATTACATTTTAGAATTAGAGCCTTTGGCAATTATTTCTGGATTCCAAAAGTTTGAGTACTATTCGCTTGGACATAAGACCATAGTGTTATGAACCATAAAGCTTTGAATTACCTTCAGAAGTGCAGGCTGAAACACAACAGGTTAATTAGATGGGTTTTGTATTTGCAACAATTTGGTTTGGAGGTAAGGTATGTAAAAGGAAAAGACAATATTGTGGCTGATACATTATCTAGGATGTCAACAGGGAAGAAGGATACTGACAGTAGTGAGAAATGTGAAGAACAAGTAAGGTCATTTTATTTGCTGGGAGTGAAAGAGGAGAAGCTTATTAGGATAATTTGCAAGCAAATGAGAATGGAGCAGAATGAGGATTCAAATTTAAGGATGGTTAAGCAGTATTACAATTCAGACAACATGCCGAAGGTGACACAGTACTATACTATACATAAAGGTTTGTTGCTTAGGAGGAAAAATTTCAATGATCAGGACTGAAATTTGTGCTTTCCTGACCACCATGTTGATAAATTTATTGACTATTTGTATGAAAGTTATGGACATTATGGGACCAGGAAAATAGTAGCTAAGATACAGGAGACAGTAATATTTAACAACTTTTGGAGAAGGGTTAAGCAGAGACTAGAAAGATGTGATAAATGCCAGAGAGTAAAGACAACTGCTGTGCCATCAAAAGGCTTAATGCATTCTGTCCTTCCTAGCAAACCTAAAGAGCTTGTAGCAGTTGACCTTCTAGGCGCATTACCTGCGTCTACAGGATATTATAAATACATTTTCATTGTTTTGGATACAGTCTCAAAATATGTAAAACTGTATCCAATTAAGAAGACAAATACTAATACTATAATTGAGAAGTTGACATTTAATCACTTTTGCAATGTAGGCATACCAAATCACATTTGTCTGACAATGGTCCACAATTTGTTTCTGAGAGGTTTGAACACTGTATGGCAATACACAAGATAAAACACAAAGATTTCTACCTATTTTCTACACTGTAACAGTTATGAAGGAGATTAATAGACTGTGTAGGACTTATTGTAGTAAGAAACACACTGCTTGGGCAGTATTGGACATTTTGAAAACAGCTTGTGGAACAAATATGCCCAATGTAAGCTTGTATTCAACGAGAGACCCAGCAACATCATCAGAGAAGAAGTGGATTTCCCTCAGACTTTGTCCTCGTTAAAACCAAAAGAAAAATCTAGCAAAGTAAATGATGAGATAAAGAAATTTTTGCATATGTATCATTGTCCTTTCACAGTGGTACACATTGCCCATGACAACTCTTATGAATTGGCTTACACAAAGACTAACAGGATTTTTGGATTAAAGAATATTGATCTGAAACCCTATGTCTCACCAATTATATGTTTGAATATAAATCCAGAACAGTTTAAAAGTGTCTAAGTTTTGGTAGTATTGAATTTGTGAGGAGAATAGAGTGTACATTGAACCAGAAGTGAGACCTACAAGCAAGTCGGGGCTTCAACATTCTGTGTTGGATTCATTATGTGGCAATAATGCTTACCCCAGCTGTCTGTTTCATTTTTTGTGTTTCCTGAAACAGTCAAACTCTTCTCTTATCCTATTTGAAGTTTATAAGTGAATCAGAAACATTCTGCCTTTGACTTTCATGTTATTTTGTACAGCAGGATACTTTACTATAGGAATATTTTAGAAAAGATTTCTCCAGTGTCATATATATATATATATATATATATATATATATATATATATATATATATATATATATGCCTTTAAATATGTCTGCTTGTGTCTGTGTATGTGCGGATGGATATATTTGTGTGTGTGTGTGTGTGTGTGTGTGTGTGTGTGTGTGTGTGTGTGTGTGTGCGAGTGTACACCTGCCCTTTTTTTCCCTAAGGGAAGTCTTTCCGCTCCCGGGATTGGAATAACTCCTTACCCTCTCCCTTAAAACCCACATCCTTTCGTCTTTCCCTCTCCTTCCTGAAGAAGCAACCATCGGTTGCGAAAGCTAGTAACTCTGTGTGTGTGTTTGTGTGTTTTGTTCATGTGCCTGTCTGCTGGCGCTTTCCCGCTTGGTAAGTCTTGGAATCTTTGTTTTTAATATATTTTTCCCATGTGGAAGCTTCTTTCTATTTAAAAAAATTTTTTTCGAAATTTTCTTGAATTTCCCCACCCTTTAACGTGATCTGGAGACAACATTACTACCCAACCTTTGCACCCATTGTTGTTCACCAACCTAAGTTCAGCACATGATCAACATAGCTCATCCCTTCTACCTACTTCCTAAAATTCACAAACCCAAACATCCTGGCCACCCCGTTGTAGCTGGTTACCAAGCCCCCACAGAACGTATCTCTGCCTACGTAGATCAACACCTTCAACCCATTACATGCAGTCTCCCATCCTTCATCAAAGACACCAACCACTTTCTCGAACGCCTGGTATCTGTACCCAGTCTGTTACCCCCGGAAACCATCCTTGTAACCATTGATGCCACTTCCCTATACACGAATATCCCGCACGTCCAGGGCCTCGCTGCAATGGAGCACTTCCTTTCACGCCGATCACCTGCCACCCTACCTAAAACCTCTTTCCTCCTCACCTTAGCCGGCTTCATCCTGACCCACAACTTCTTCACTTTTGAAGGCCAGACATACCAACAATTAAAGGGAACAGCCATGGGTACCAGGATGGCCCCCTCGTATGCCAACCTGTTTATGGGTCGCTTAGAGGAAGCCTTCTTGGTTACCCAAGCCTGCCAACCCAAAGTTTGGTACAGATTTATTGATGACATCTTCACGATCTGGACTCACAGTGAAGAACAACTCCAGAATTTCCTCTCCAACCTCAACTCCTTTGGTTCCATCAGATTCACCTGGTCCTACTCCAAATCCCATGCCACTTTCCTAGACGTTAACCTCCATCTGTCCAATGGCCAGCTGCACACATCCGTCCACATCAAACCCACCAACAAGCAACAGTACCTCCATTATGACAGCTGCCACCCATTCCATATCAAACGGTCCCTTCCCTACAGCCTAGGCCTTCGTGGCAAACGAATCTGCTCCAGTCCTGAATCCCTCGACCATTACACCAACAACCTGAAAACAGCTTTCGCATCCCGCAACTACCCTCCCAACCTGGTACAGAAGCAGATAACCAGAGCCACCTCCTCATCCCCTCAAACCTGGAACCTCTCACAGAAGAACCCCAAAAGTGCCCCACTTGTGACAGAATACTTCCCGGGACTGGATCAGACCTTGAATGTGGCTCTCCAGCAGGGATACGACTTCCTCAAATCCTGCCCCGAAATGAGATCCATCCTTCATGAAATCCTCCCCACTCCACCAAGAGTGTCTTTCCGCCGTCCACCTAACCTTCGTAACCTCTTGGTTCATCCCTATGAAATCCCCAAACCACCTTCCCTACCCTCTGGATCCTACCCTTGCAACCGCCCCCGGTGTAAAACCTGTCCTATGCACCCTCCCACCACCATCTACTCCAGTCCTGTAACCCGGAAGGTGTACACGATCAAAGGGAGAGCCACGTGTGAAAGCACCCACGTGATTTACCAACTGACCTGCCTGCACTGTGACGCTTTCTGTGTGGGAATGACCAGCAACAAACTGTCCATTCGCATGAATGGACACAGGCAGACAGTGTTTGTTGGTAATGAGGATCACCCTGTGGCTAAACATGCCTTGATGCACGGCCAGCACATCTTGGCACAGTGTTACACCGTCCGAGTTATCTGGATACTTCCCACCAACACCAACCTATCCGAACTCCGGAGATGGGAACTCGCCCTTCAGTATATCCTCTCTTCTCGATATCCGCCAGGCCTCAACCTCCGCTAATTTCAAGTTGCCGCCGCTCATACCTCACCTGTCTTTCAACAACTTCTTTGCCTCTGTACTTCCGCCTTGACTGACATCTCTGCCCTTACTCTTTGCCTTTAAATATGTCTGCTTGTGTCTGTGTATGTGCGGATGGATATGTGTGTGTGTGCGAGTGTACACCTGTCCTTTTTTTCCCCTAAGGGAAGTCTTTCCGCTCCCGGGATTGGAATAACTCCTTACCCTCTCCCTTAAAACCCACATCCTTTCGTCTTTCCCTCTCCTTCCTGAAGAAGCAACCATCAGTTGCGAAAGCTAGTAATTCTGTGTGTGTGTTTGTGTGTTTTGTTCATGTGCCTGTCTGCCGGCGCTTTCCCGCTTGGTATATATATATATATATATATATATATATATATATATATATATAGAGAGAGAGAGAGAGAGAGAGAGAGAGAGAGAGAGAGAGAGAGAGAGGGAAACACTCCACATGGGAAAAATATATCTAAAAACAAAGATGATGTGACTTACCAAACGAAAGCGTTGGCAGATTGATAGACACACAAACAAACACAAACATACACACAAAATTCAAGCTTTCACAACCAATGGTCGCTTCATCAGGAAAGAGGGAAGGAGAGGGTTTTAAGGGAGAGGGTAAGGAGTCATTCCAATCCCAGGAGCAGAAAGACTTACCTTAGGGCGAAAAAAGGACAGGTATACACTCGCACACACACACATATCCATCCGCACATACACAGACACAAGCAGACATTTCAAAGATAATAGAAACTTCCACATGGGAAAAATATATTAAAAACAAAGATTCCAAGACTTACCAAGCGGGAAAGTGCCAGTAGAGAGGCGCTTCCCCACTTGGTAAGTCTTGGAAAACTTCCACATGGGAAATATATAAAATAGAAAGAAACTTCCACATGGGAAAAATATATTAAAAACAAAGATTCCAAGACTTACCAAGTGGGAAAGCGCCGGCAGACAGGCACATGAACAAAACACACAAACACACACACAGAATTGCTAGCTTTTGCAACTGATGGTTGCTTCTTCAGGAAGGAGAGGGAAAGACGAAAGGATGTAGGTTTTAAGGGAGAGGGTAAGGAGTCATTCCAATCCCGGGAGCGGAAAGACTTCCTTTAGGGGAAGTGTGTGTGTGCGCGAGTGTACATGTGTCCTTTTTTTCCCCTAAGGGAAGTCTTTCCGCTCCCGGGATTGGAATGACTCCTTACCCGCTCCCTTAAAACCCACATCCTTTCGTCTTTCCCTCTCCTTCCTGAAGAAGCAACCATCGGTTGCGAAAGCTAGTAATTCTGTGTGTGTGTTTGTGTGTTTTGTTCTTGTGCCTGTCTGCCGGCGTTTTCCCGCTTGGTAAGTCTTGGAATCTTTGTTTTTAATATATATATATATATATATATATATATATATATATATATATATATATATATATATATATATATATAAAACAGAAAGAAACTTCCACATGGGAAAAATATATTAAAAATAAAGATTCCAAGACTTACCAAGCGGGAAAGTGCCGGCAGACAGGCACATGAACAAAACACACAAACACACACACAGAATTACAAGCTTTCGCAACTGGCAGTTGCTTCGTCAGGAAGGAAGGAAGGAGAGGGAAAAATGAAAGGGTGTGGGTTTTAAGGGAGAGGGTAAGGAGTCATTCCAATCCCCTAAGGGAAGTCTTTCCGCTCCCGGGATTGGAATGACTCCTTACCCTGCCAGTTGCGAAAGCTTGTAATTCTGTGTGTGTGTTTGTGTGTTTTGTTCATGTGCCTGTCTGCCGGCACTTTCCCGCTTGGTAAGTCTTGGAATCTTTATTTTTAATATATATATATATATATATATATATATATATATATATATATATATATATATATATATATATATATATATATATATTAAAAACAAAGATTCCAAGACTTACCAAGCGGGAAAGCGCCGGCAGACAGGCACATGAACAAAACACACAAACACACACACAGAATTACAAGCTTTCGCAACTGGCAGTTGCTTCGTCAGGAAGGAAGGAAGGAGAGGGAAAAATGAAAGGATGTGGGTTTTAAGGGAGCGGGTAAGGAGTCATTCCAATCCCGGGAGCGGAAAGACTTCCCTTAGGGGGAAAAAAAGGACAGGTGTACACTCGCGCACACACACACACGCACACATATCCATCAGCACAGTCTGCTTGCTTTGCCATCTGCCTCCTTAAATTCATTTTATTTTCATTTTCACCTAATTACCTTAACACACATGAGTATAATCTGTATTTTCATAAAAGAGAATGTTTGTCACTCAGTCTTAAGAAATATAGCATGAGATCTAATTTTGTGCTTAGTTTCATACATGTACTCAATTTACTAATTTATTTTGGCTATTCCTAGTTAATATCTTTTGTGATAGGGTGAAATCAGTAATTGTTTCGAGACTTAAATGCCATTGTTGACTTATAAACAAATATAATTCTGTACTAATTATACACATTTGGAAGAATAACCATTATGATCCTTTAAGTATTTATTTGGTTCTATTTGAAAACTTATTAGCAAATCCAGCCCTTAATTAATCCCAAAATAATTACCAGATTTGTCAAAAGCATTGTATGCATAACTACATCTGTTAATTTTATTATTAATCATATAATTTGGCCTAACCTTTGTGATAGAAGGAACTGTTAAAAAGAAGATATTTTTGAGGGATTCATTTAATTGAATGAGTTATGTTTTAATTACAATTTCTGTAAATTAAACATTGAACATCGTATAGTTTCAGTACCTATTATTGTGAGGATATATAAAGGCCTGCTCTTTGGTCCTGAGACAGTCAGTCCATGGCCAAATTTCAGACGGAAAGCCTGTATCAATTTAGAGTAACAACAATGCATCAACTGAACTGTGGAATTAGTGTAACATAAATAAGCCTTGTTCATTTTATTTGAGAAATAGTGAACTGTGTGGTTAGGTATTTAAACAGCAAGCTATTGTAGCAGTATGCTGACATTTGCCTCCAAAACTATCAATGAGGCTTATCAAAAGTTAACCAATAGTGAACTGGCTATATAGCCTGTGGTATATTGGGGGGAGTAAAGAACTGTAAAACGAAACTGTTCAACAGTAGGCTACATCATTTGCAGTAGTCAGTGTTGAACTTCCACACCCCAATTTTCAGTCAGTATAACAATGCAGTACATCGACACTGAGGACTATCAATAAAGAGATAAAGCTGGTGGACGTCACAGTGCATGAGAGTGCTGTGTGGTACAAATGTATTACGTTTTATATATGTGTACTGTAAATTCAGTGTGAGGATAAGTAAGGTCCAAGATCTGCTTATTGTTACTTGGTTATCGTAAGGACACATGCTCAGTTTTACAAGACACAGAGTGAACAGCAATTGGTTGTTCAGCCAGCTACTGAAGTTTCTGCAGATCAGACAATAACTGCATCTAGATTGAACATGGATCCTTTAATAGAAATATTGAACAGATTAAGTATTTTGGCCAGCAAAGTAGATAAAATAGATCAGATGTAGAAGGGGCCCATGGAGCACTGCAAACACCAAACCTAGAGGGATGTGGTCAGCAAATGCCACAAGTCTCAAGCCCTGTACCAAGTAGAAATATGAGAAATAGGCAAGCATATCAAGCATACAAGAATTACAATGCAGATGCTGCTGCAGTTATATTGTCACTGACAAATATCTATGCAACCGTCTTCATAGAAGAAAAATTACTGTAACACACGTCGTTTTAGCCATTCCCTGGCGAGAGAAAATCTGTGAATCTGGCTGTTTACATATGAGGATTTCATAGAGTTTTGCAAGAACATGGGCTGAAGCTCAGAAAATTAGCTATGTGGAAGGTTATTGCCAAGGAGACCCCGAATTATCAGCTTTGCTATATTTTCCTCATCACAATAAAACAACTACACACGTCTCACAAATCAAACCCGTATGGAAAACCTTATTACTTAACATATACCATTACAGTCTCTTTTGGTTTTAATAACCCTTGTCAAAACAGCTCTTGCTCCTAGCTAGTCAAACAACAGAGTATAAGGGTCTCTAGCTAAATCATATTTCATTTGTTTCCAATAATCACTACTATTTCACTGCCAAAGAGCAGCCCTTGATTACTCCTCGTACCAGACGTATAGCTTCCAAGGCATGCGCGGCCACCACTTGCAGCGCTGACAGACCACCACAACTTTACTCTTCTTGTAACGCATGCCTGTCCTGCACACACATAAACTGTGGTGCACTAGACACATTTCCACTCTCACACACTCACCCTTAAAATATCAGGTGTTCGAGATGGTGAAATGTGAGAGTCTCTAGAATTTACCCCAAAATTCTCGAGGCACTACATATCCCTCCCCTTAGCTCAAACATGTGATATTTTATATATGTTCATTATGTACATCAAGATCATATTCACATAATGCTAATTTACATTTCAATCAGTTTATATAACATCTTTTTCTAGCAATTGTGTACCTAATACATAGCTCTTTTGATACTAACTATCTGAGTGTCTCACCTAATGTTGAGGTTCGTACTTTTATATCTAGGGATCATGTAGACGGCATTTCTGATTTCCAATCACAAACTCTAGATGTCATAGACACTAAAGTATGTCGTTCCTTACTCTACTCCTCTGTACTGTTTATTCTTTAGTACACATTAATTTCATTAATCACCATTTCCTGTAGTCTGGAGGAACTCTGGACAAATGTAAAGGTTCTTTCTGACACTTATAAATATAAAACCTGACAATGCTAGGGGAATAGAGAATTCAGACTTACCAGAATAATCTCTACAAAACGTGTGACTTTTGTCACATACTGCCCTTTTCCTCAGGATCCCTACTTCGCCGTTACTTGAGATGCCGGAGGAGGTATAATGTTAAACGTCTCCTGCAGAACAGACAGTCACTCTTGTTTGCAAGGGTCATCTGAAAGGTGTGTGTGTGTGTGTGTGTGTGTGTGTGTGTGTGTGTGTGTGTGTGTGTGTGCAGTGTTAGTCATGTCTTTACCTACACAACCCACCCCTTTCAAGATTGATACAAACCCTCCCTGTCTACATCACATCTCATCATAAGGTATAAAATATTCTGTAAAATTAGAAAATTATACACTATTGTTTAAAATAGTCATCTAGTTAGTCACTTCATATTATCTTTTATACCCACATAAAATGCTATGTTCAGTCCATGTCGTCTCGATATCATTCTGCTTGCCTAATACCATCATACCAATTTTCCACTAAATTATTATTCTGTTTGTTCCATTTTATGTTTCAAGATCACTGTTTAATTCATGACTCTCTTAAAGTAGTCAAATCTTTTAGTCATATTCGGTCACTTGGTCACTTAAATACTAATATGATAGGATGGTTTGAGCGGTTATGAATAGATTACAGAATAGTTGAAGATTTGAAGGGAATTTGGTGTAGGAAAAGTAATGTGTAAGTAACACCAAAAACAACTCAGGAACTGACGGTCATCACTCACAGAATGTTAACGTCCCTGGGAGATGGATGTGACTCTGCCCGGATCCCATGGATCTGATACTAACCTCACCTGAGCAAGCACAACCCAGTACTTTTCATTAAATTTTGAGTGAAAGTCTCCCCACAGAAAAACAATCACAACTTTACTAGGTAACACAACATCAGGTAAAGTTACTGTGATTTCAACTTTGTCATGGGCAAGTTTGAATTTCCCACACAAGTTGTCTATAATCTTGTTAGTATCATTATGTTTGAAGAAAGCAACAGTCACAATGTTGCTAGAGATTATACTCCAGTATTACCGGAGTATAATCTCCAGCAACATTACAACTGTTGCTTGCTTCTTGGTCTATAATTAGCACAAATGGTTCCACCAGACCACTTACATTTATAATGTCAAAGTTGATTATTTTATCTTTGAAATTTTGTTCTACATTATTCACTCACATGTTGACGCCTGAAATTTGTGATTGGACAATAGGGATCATCTTATCCTGTCTTTCTATGCTGTCTTTTAAGGCATACAACATTTGCTTCATCACATTGAATGCAATATTGCATACATTTTGAAATGATCCAAATTTTTCGGCAAGTCCCATTTCTACATTATTACATTTATCTCCAATGCCAAATTCTATTTTTTTACTTAAATTTTGAAATTGCACCTCTTGTCTCTTGTTAAATTCAGTAAATAGTTGATTAATGTGAGTATTTAGAGAACTGGTTAGTTCACTCTTTAAATATAACTTCTGATTCTTGACTTTATTATTCAGAGTGAAAAATTCAGTCTTTAGCAGACTTATATTTGTTGCTTGACTGTTTAAGATTTCACTTTGGCTACTTAAAACCTCACTCTGAGCATCTAATTTGATGTTCAATTGTGTATTTACTAAATCTAGCTTAAGACTTTGAGCACTTACAGTGTCATTCAACTCCTTTCTTAAAGAAACACTCAGTTCCTGTCTTAATGAAGCATTTTGGGTATTTAGTTCTTGTCTTAAAGAAGCTAAATCTGCTCTCTGTTCATCTGATCTGGTATTTAATTGTATACTCTGGGCTTTTATTAAATTTATTATTTCAGACAAGTGTAGCACTTCCTTATTCACTGTCATGGCCATGGCTAGTTCTGAAGTTTCTCCAGCTTTCTGAATATTATCCATTTCTCTATTTTTTATTTATTATTATTATTATTATTATTATTATTATTATTATTATTATTATTATTTACCTAATAATCATCTAACCAGAAATACAATATTGTGTACAATAACCACACCAACAGTTTATTATCCCACAGTTCTTTCAAATTTACCAAACAGTTATTGGTTTCTGCTCATCCGTTGTAGAGGTTTAGGCAGCATCTGTGAGTAGGTGTAGAATTGGCACAGGTGAATAGCACGGCTGCCGGCAGCATCGAACATTGGTTGCAGAATCGACATTAGCAAGCGGACATGAAGTCAGCAATGGTGAATGGCTGTTGCAGTTGGCAATTGCGGCTGGTCACCACATCAGCGTTGTTGGCAGGATACTGTGTCGGCGTCGGCTGTATTGACGTATGTGTAACTGCTTACTTCCCCACACCAAATCATCTTAGTCAAACTATTCTCTGTGTCTTCCTTTTTTTGGTGCTTATTAAGGTTTCACCCTTTCTTCCTGCAGAATTCAATTCTGCATAACTGTTTCTTTGTCTTGTTACTCTCAGTTGCTATGGCAACTCAATATCTTCTTATCTTGATTTTTGTCATAAAATTCCTGCTTTCTTCAGAACCTGTCATAGTCACCACGTTCAAACATATTCCTGATGACTGGAGACTGTGCGGTACTTGGGTGCAAGACTCACACATCTCCTGCGGGTGATTTATGTATTGTGTGCAGCCAATCTTCTTCTCAGGACAGATGGCTGCGTCGATCTTCACAATGCTTCTTCTCCAAAGATTTTGTGCTGGTTAGGGAAATGATACTGAACTACTTCTCTACTTTTGAAATAATTTCTTTCTCTCAGAATACTTTTGTATCAACTTCACTATATTTTCTTCTTCACAATAAAACAACAACACAAGTTTCACATGTGCTTTGAAAGTTTCGCAAATCAATCCCATCTGGTAAACCTTAGTACTTAACACATATCATTACAGTCTCCTTTGGTTGTAATAACCCTTGTGGGAACAGTTCTTGCTCCTAGCAAGTCAAACAACAGAGTATACGGGTCTCTAGATAAAACATATTTCATTTGTTCGCAACAATAACTACTATGTCACTACCAAAGAGTAGTCCTTGATTACTCCTTGTACTGGACACGCGGCTTCCCAGGCTCGTGTGGCCACCAATTGTCAGCACCAAAAGACCACCACAACTTTAGTATTCTCTTAACACATACCTGTCCTACACACACATAAACTGTGGCACAGTAGACACATTTCCACTCTCACACACACATTTTTAAAATATTGTGTGTTCGAGCTGATGAAGTATGTGTGTCTCTAGAATTTACCCCAAAATTCTCAAGGCACTACACATTCCCTGACGAGAGAAAATCTGTTTTCATGGACTTTTGCCAAGAATATGGGCTGAAGCTCAGGAGATTAGCTATGTGGCAGGTTATTGCCGAGAAGACCCTGAGTTATGGGCTACAGATATGTCTGAGCAATGAATACTTATGAAGAATTTTAAACAGCTTTTCTGGCAAACAAGAGAGGCTTAAAAACAGGCATTTAACTCAGAAGTCTTCTCTTATAAAAACTGAAATTTAAGACGGTATTTTGAAAAGTACATGAATATGGCACACTACTGGGATGATCTGATTGCCCAAAAAGGTTTGCTGTGCATATTAAAATCGAAATTGTCAGTCAAAATCAGAAATAAGCTCATCCATGCCAATGAGAATAATGTCAAAAGAGTTCTTGTCAGTATTAGAATTAATAGATCTGATTCAAGAAGACATTAAACGTACACAAGGACCAATGAGAAATAATATGCCTGGTCCTAGCCAGTAAAACAGTAATGCATATAATTGTAACTGAATGAGTGGTCAAAGGGTTAACAGTAGTAACAACAATCAGCCAGAAGATCACCAGTACAAAAATAGTAATAATTACCACAATAACTGAGCAAGTGGAAGTGGTTCTGGTTTTAGACTAAATAAGAACATGCATAAAACACCAGGCCATAGGTTCAACCTATGTATGGGAACAACAATAATGCCAATGATAACCACCAGTGGAATCTGACAATCACTGGATCCAAACTGGCAGGAGTAGATGCCAATAACCACGGATATGACTGAAACAGTGCTCCACAACAGAGCACTATTCTGTTGGCTATCAGCAGGTTATGTCTTCTGATGAAATGAAAGTGTTGACTTGAAAGAAAATCTCTGTGCAGATATTAACCAATGTGGTGGAGATTATTCAACAGCACCAATTTCTGTGGTGAAAGCAACTGTGGAAGGGATCCCAGTTACGATGGTGCTGGATACAGTGTTCAGTTAATGCAATCTCTTGCAGATTGTTTGACAAAGTACTGCTGTGGAAAAGATTGCCTATTCTTCCAGTATGCAACTGTTGGATTGGTGGTACAGTTGGCAGCCGATCACAATTAATTAAGTTACAAAAGATGATGGTAGCTTAACCTGAAAATGTAGCAATGAAACACATGTTCCATGTGACAAATAAGTTATTAATTGATTGTATTGTTGGTTGGGAAACTACTTCTGAGAAGGTCAACTTCTCAACAGGCAAATCTTTATTTAAAGTAGATGGCATATAAATTCAATTAGACATTCTGAGCCAGGAGAGTAAGCACAAGTGGTACTGCAGAGAGACACACATTAAATTGTTTATCGACAGAAACCATAATTACTCCATGTAGATTAAGGAAGATAAGATGTTTCTTAGTTTGGAGGAACAGACCTGTAAGAAATCAAAAGAGCCAGGACACCTTGATCAAGATTATAAGGATCAGTTAGGCAGTTTAATAAACACTTAGTATGAAGTCTATGAGGAAAGGCCTGGCTGTGTAAAGAGATATATGTGCCACCTTGAAGTTTACCCGTATAATACCTTCTGCCACAGTTTCTATCCAGTCCCCTGAAAATCAAATCTTGACATAAATTAAAGGAAATTGATTACATATAAGGATCACTGCTTTTTTTTTCCATGATGATGTTACACCTTGAGAGAAGAGGAAGAGACCAGTTGATCTGTTTTATGTTTTGTGGGACTTAGATGAGACTTCAAACAGCCCCTGCTGTAGCCCCTTCCTAGTGGTACCAAAAAGTGACAGCAAAGTTCAATTCGTACTCGAGTCCTGGGTGATTATTACAATAATTGTTCCCATACATACACACCAAGAGAACACTGATGAGTTAATACAAAAGTTTCATGGTGTACAGTACTTGACCAATATAGATAGTTATGCCTCCTACTGGCAGATTAGCCTTGATGAGCCATTACAAAAATACACAGAATTCTTATATGAATTCTCCCATTCAGCCTTAATGTAAGCACCAGAATAGTCATCCAAGCTTTGGATTATGTTTTGGGAACTGCACTGAGAAGTCACTTCACACTCTTTGTGGATGAAATGTTAATACCAACATCCACCTGAGAGAAACATCTAGAGCTATTAAAAAGAGTACTAGAGGCTTTTAGAAAATCTGGAGTGAGAGTAAATTTGCAAAAGACACACTTTGCCTTAAAAAAAAAGATGGCGTTTCTTGGCCGTTTAATTGGTGTGAAAGGAATTGTGGTGGGTTTCAAGATGATTCATGCAATTGAGAACTTTTTCATCCCACGAATGAAAAACCAATTGGAAAGGTTTCTGGTCCTTGTTCTTTCAAAGATTCATGCTGATCAACTGTTTAGTGCAGAAGCACTGTTGAATCTGTGGCAGAAGAATTCCACATGGCATGGAATGAGCAAATGTAATGAAGCATTCAATATTATCAAAAAGGCACTGCTATTTAGGAAGTAAAATAACTGATGATGGTCGAAGTAGAGAGGATATAAAATGTAGACTGGCAATGGCAAGGAAAGCGTTTCTCAAGAAGAGAAATTTGTTAACATCGAAAATAGATTTAAGTGTCAGGAAGTCATTTCTGAAAATATTTGTTTGGAGTGTAGCCATGTATGGAAGTGAAACATGGACGATAACTAGTTTGGACAAGAAGAGAATAGAAGCTTTCGAAATGTGGTGCTACAGAAGAATACTGAAGATAAGGTGGATAGATCACGTAACTAATGAGGAGGTATTGAATAGGATTGGGGAGAAGAGAAGTTTGTGGCACAACTTGACTAGAAGAAGGGATCGGTTGGTAGGACATGTTTTGAGGCATCAAGGGATCACAAATTTAGCATTGGAGGGCAGTGTGGAGGGTAAAAATCGTAGAGGGAGACCGAGAGATGAGTACACTAAGCAGATTCAGAAGGATGTAGGTTGCAGTAGGTACTGGGAGATGAAGAAGCTTGCACAGGATAGAGTAGCATGGAGAGCTGCATCAAACCAGTCTCAGGACTGAAGACCACAACAACAACAACTAATATGATCCAAACTGTTGTACCATCTAGATATGTAACTAGATGTTGGTCTGACGACAGATACCTCTTAAGTCAAATTAGCAGCTGGCCTGTTCCAGATGAGAATGAAAAATGGAAAGCCAGCATTTTGTCCAAAAGCATTTGCTATCAGCATGTCGTCTTGCAAAGGGTCATACATATGACATAATAGGAAGCACTGGCAGTGGTCTGAACTTTCCAGAAGTTTAGTTACTATTTGCTACCTGTTTGGAACTAACAAAATGGTGTATTGTGACCACCAAGATCTTAAGTTCTTGGAAACTTGTAAATTAATGCTTTCCAGGCTGTCAAGATGGATCTTAGCACTACAAGAATACAATTTTAAAATTGTATATAAGGTGGTCAATTGATCATGACTGGGCCAAATTTCTCACGAAATAAGTGTCAAATGAAAACACTGCAAAGAACGAAACTTGTCTAGCTTGAAGGGGGAACCAGATGGCGCTATGGTTGGCCCTCTAGATGGTGCTGCCATAGGTCAAATGGATATCAACTGCATTTTAAAAAAAATAGGAAACCCCATTTTTTAATTACATATTCATGTAGCATGTAAAGAAATATGAATGTTTTAGTTGGACCACTTTTTTCGCTTTGTGACAGATGGCACTGTAACAGTCACAAACATATGGCTCACAATTTTAGATGAACAGTTGATAACAGGTAGGTTTTTTAAATTAAAATACAGAACGTAGGTACATTTGAACAATTTATTTCAGTTGTTCCAATGTGATACATGTACCTTTGTAAACTTCTCATTTCTGAGAACCCATGCTGTTACAGCATGATTACTTGTAAATACCACATTAATGCAATAAATGCTCAAAATGATGTTCATCAACCTCAATGCATTTGCATTTGGCAATATGTGTAATGACATTCCTCTCAACAGTGAGTAGTTCGCCTTCCGTAATGTTCACACATGCATTGACAATGTGCTGATGCATGTTGTCAGGCGTTGTAGGTGGATCACAAAACCAAATATCCTTCAACTTTCCTCACAGAAAAAATCCAGGGATGTCAGATCTAGTGAATGAGGGGGCCATGGTATGGTGCCTCGAGAACCAATCCACATGTCATGAAATATGCTATTCAATACCACTTCAACTGCATGTGAGCTATGTGCCGGACATCCATCATGTTGGAAGTACATCGCCATTCTGTCATGCAATGAAACATCTGGTAGAAACACTGGTAGAACATTACGTAGGAAATCAGCATACATTGAAATCAGCATACATTGCACCATTTAGGTTGCCATCAATAAAATGGTGGCCAATTATCCTTCCTCCCATAATGTCGCACCCATACATTAACCCGCCAAGGTCACTGATGTTCCACTTGTCACAGCCATCGTGGATTTTCTGTTGCCCAATAGTGTATATTATGCCAGTTTACGTTACCACTGTTGGTGAATGACACTTCATTGCTGAATAGAACGCGTGCAAAAAATCTGTCAATATCCCGTAATTTCTCTTGCACCCTGTGGCAGAACTGTACATGACGTTCAAAGTTGTTGCCATGCAATTTCTGGTGCACAGAAATATGGTACGGGTGCAATCACTGCTGATATAGCATTCTCAACACCGACATTTTTGAGATTCCCGATTCTCGCACAATTTGTCTGCTACGGATGTGCAGATTAGTCGTGACAGCAGCTAAAACACCTACTTGGGCATCATCATTTGTTGCAGGTTATGGTTGATGTTTCACATGTGGCTGAACACATCCTGTTTCCTTAAATAATGTAACTATCCAGTAAACAGTCCGGACACTTGGATGATGTCATCCAGGATACTGAGCAGCATACATAGCACACGCCCATTGAGCATTTTGATCACAATAGCCAAACATCACCATGATATCAAACTTTTCCACAGTTGGTAAATGGTCCATTTTAACAAGGGTAATGTAACATGAAGCAAATACCGTCCACAATGGTGGAATGTTACATGATACCACGTACTTATACATTTGTGACTATTACAGCGCCATCTATCACAAAGCTAAAAAATTGGTCCAACTAAAACATTAATATTTCTTTATATACTACATGAATATGTAATAAAAAATGGAGGTTCCAATTTTAAACAATGCAGTTGAAATCCATTTGACCTGTGGCAGTGCCATCTAGCGGGCCAAGCATAGTGCCATCTGGTTTCCCCTTCAAGATAGATGAGTTTTGTTCTTTGTAGTTTTTTTGTTTGATGCTTATTTCATGAGATATTTGGCCCAATCACTATCAGTGGACCACCCTGTATATAATCAGAAAAGAGATTACAGCAGCAGATGCCTCATCAAGACTTCCCAAAGGGTTAAATCCAGAAACAGCTGTGGATGAACAGATGGTTGATATCCCTATCTTGTTGATGCAGGGTCAGGATTCTTCTGGAGTATGACTGTACTGCAAGAACATGTCAACTGTTGGTCAAAGGTTGGGCAGTTGCTGCAATACCAACAAGAGCACAGACTGAGTAAGAATGTACAAGGCTAGTACATCTGCATACCTCAAGAGTATGAGAAACAACTTATTTGGTATACCTCACCATGTTTGGAGCCATTTTGGTGGATGGAGGTGAAGTGATAAGATTAGAACCTATTGCTACTTTTCTGATATTAGAAGGAAAATGTTGAAAGAAATCAAGTTTTGCCAAATATGTCAGAAAATTAAAGTAAATAATCAAGAGAATAAAGGATCATTACAGCCAACACTAACAGACAAGCCCCTGGACATCATATGTGTGTACATTTATGGGTCAGTACCCAGGGCCAGAGGTGGATGTAGGTACATTGTAGTATTCTTTGATGTTTTTAAAAAGTATGTCAAGGTGTACTCATTGAAAATACAACTTGTGCTCCTATTCTGAAATGATTATTCAATGACTTCATGCTGCAACTTTGGTGACCACATGCTGTACTTTCAAACAATGCAGCAAATTACACATGTTTTGCTTGGAGGCATGCATTCTCAAGATCAGATATTAAGCAGGTACTAATGTCCAAGTAACACCCTTAAGGGAACCCAGGTAAAAGACTCTTCTGAGAATTAAATAGATTTATGTGAACATACTGCTGCAATTGGCAGACAAAATGGACTGACCACTTGGCAAAGTTAAAAGAAATTATGAATCACTTACCAAGTGTGACAACTTAGTTCACACCAGTAGAACTGATGTTCCTGCAAGAAGAGAGGAATGCGTAGGTGCAAAAGATGTCCATGATAACAACTGAGAATAAAGTATGACGAGCATTAGTCAATCTGACTGAACAAGCTCAAGTCTGGAAAAAGGCATATGATAAAAGGAGACTGCAGATGGAAACATATAATCTGGATAAACAAGTACTCTTGTGGATGCATTTGAAATCTTTTCTCTTGAAGAGAAGAAATAAAAAATGGGAACATTATATATTGGTCCATTTGTAATACTAAAAATTACACATCCTGGAGCTTACTTATTATGCTATCTGGAAATGGACCAGATAAAAGGATTGTACCCACATTAGGATATAAGATGATATTCCTCCTGAGGAGACGAATCTCAGATGAAGTGTAAATATAAAGATATTTTCTTGTAAATAGTAGATTTAAATAGATGTTTTATGTCTATTTTCTTTGTAGTATGTAAATTTATTATTGAGTCCTAAACTGTTAAAGAAACCTGAGGATAATTTTTTATTTGAGTGTGTTTATGTGAATACATGTACTAATCCTGACTAATTTTCCAACACAAATAAGAGTTTATAATAGTCATATGCTTTGATGATTTCTATGCATATTGTTAAAGTTCTGTTTCTGAGCAAGGATATGCCAGATTAGATACTCAGTAATGCTGTGTAAGACAGCTTCAGTTCTGTGGACTCTAGACAATACATAAGTGAAGTGTGATAATTTTGTGCCACAAGTGTGTCATGTAATGAATTCAGCACAGGGTTTTACCACTATGAATCATTAAATTTTATTATTAGGCCAGTTGGTACAGAGATTTATAGTGGGCACTGTTGGTTAAAATCCTGCAGAGAGCGTATTTATATGTATCTGAGCCTTCAGCTCATACTTAGTCAAGAATAAATGATCATGACCAACAAAATTTTCTGATTTGGAATATGTAATCAAACTCAAATGGAAGATAGGAGAGAGTAACGTTTAAATTATTTGTTCCATAATCATCAATACTGAGAATGGATGTCATGATACAAACCACTATCAACTTCTATTGAAGCAGTGGCAGTATCTATAGTGACAATGTGATCCTTAAATTCAACATAAAGTAACATAAATTAAAAGAAATCCCAAGTAATTGAAATGCATGAACTGTGAATATGCCATTTGAATGCAGAAGACCTTGTATGAGATGTTAAATGTTGTGATTAGTGAAAAGGTGTGAGTTTACCATAGATTCCATGAAGAATCTGTGACATTTGTGTAGAAAATCATTTGGTACTGCTAATGAGATAGTGACAGGGCAAAACCTGAATTAGCTTCTGACAGCTCCGTAATGTTCCAAGATTTGATGATCAGCCCAGTTCCTGTTCCATTCAACTTGCATTTCCACCAAGAAGGACTTACCTTCATCCACCTTCCAAACCATCAAGATATCCACCTTCCCTTCCCAACCATTGCGCAGTTTCACAGAAGGCACCTTCATGTCCCACTAATGAGTTCAAGAGTCACTTTTTTAACATTCTTAATTACACCCACCTCTCACAATATATATGAAATACACTGATGCATGCTATAAAAACTTCTCTGATTATGCAAAGGTCAATTATTGTAATGTAATACTGATATGTTTCTAACTGTGATTTCAAACCCCTGTGGGTTCTCAACCATTTAAAATTATCAACTAACTATCTAGTAAATTCATATGATAGTTATTGGTTTGGAGTCAGACAAACAGAAGGTTGATGGGTCTTTCTTGGTGTTTTCCATGGTTTTCTGGTGAGATGTGAACAAATGGGGAGGCTTTAACTTAAATTGCCTCGGCAAAATTTGCTCTCTTGTACCCAAACATCTGGTATAGTCAGCCTCACAGAATGATAACTTGATGTCTTATGCTACTCTTCTGCAGCTATTATGTTCTTCATGGCATCTGATACCGAGTAAATTGCATGCTCATCTTTAGTCATCCTTAGTGATACAGAAATGTGTTTATTTAAATAATTTTGCTACCACAATCGGTATCATGCAGTGACACAAATCTGCTTAAGAGTTGAGGAATGTACTGATTTTGAGATGGATTGTGTATACCAGGTGTGTTGAGAGCATTTTACGGCACAGACTGTGGTTCAATGAACTCCAAGCTATGCACACTTTCAAATTAATGTATTTGCAGCAGTGAAGGAAAATGACTGCGAGAATAAACTCTGTGTAAGTGATGCTATTCTTCGCTGATGTAGTGTCCTTGACAACTGGTTAGTAACACTTCTGGCAAAGGATTGAGATACAGGAATAGAGAGATGTGTTGTCAGAACACATCTAATTGTACAGGGTGATTCAAAAAGAATACCACAACTTTAGGAATTTAAAACTCTGCAACAACAAAAGGCAGAGCTAAGCACTATCTGCGGCGAATTAAGGGAGCCATAAAGTTTCGTTTAGTTATACATTTGTTCGCTTGAGGCGCTGTTGACTAGGCGTCAGCGTCAGTTGATGCTAACATGGCGACCGCTCAACAGAAAGCTTTTTGTGTTATTGAGTACAGCAGAAGTGAATCGACGACAGTTGTTCAGCGTGCATTTCGAACGAAGTATGGTGTTAAACCTTTTGATAGGTGGTGTATTAAACGTTAGTATAAACAGTTTACAGAGATTGGGTGTTTGTACAAAGGGAAAAGTTCTGGACGGCCGAGAATGAGTGATGAAAATGTAGCACGCATCCAGCAAGCATTTGTTCACAGCCCAGTAAAATTGACTCGCAGAGCTGGCAGAGAGCTGCAAATTCCACAATCAACTGTAAGGAGAGTCCTACGAAAAAGGTTAGTTATGAAACCTTATAGTCTGAAATTGGTTCAAGCACTGTCTGCAGCCGATAAGATTAAAAGAATCGTTTTCTGTGATTTTATCCTTGCTCAAATGGAAAGAGATGAATCTTTCGTTTCAAAGATTGTGTTTAGCGATGAAGCAACTTTCCACACTAACGGGGAAGTCAACCATCACAATGTCTGTATATGGGGCACTGAGAATCCGCGGGAAACAACTCAGTATGAACATGACTCGTCTAAGGTGAACGTTTTCTGTGCCATTTCAGCCAATAAAGTTTTTGGTCCCTTTTTCTTCGAAGGTGCTACTGTAACTGGACTACAGTATCTGGAGATGTTAGAGAATTGGCTGTTCCCTCAGCTCGAACAAGAAGCACAACAATTCGTATTTCAGCAGGATGGAGCGCCACCACATTGGAACTTATCTGTCCGTAACTACCTGAACGTCAACTACCCAAGGCGATGGATCGGCCGCCAGGCAGCCCATGACAGAGCACTTCATCACTGGCCTCCAAGAAGCCCTGATCTTACCCCCTGAGATTTTTTATTATGGGGCTATTTAAGGATATGGTGTTTCAGCCACCTCTCCCAGCCACCATTGATGATTTGAAACGAGAAATAACAGCAGCTATCCAAACTGTTACGCCTGATATGCTACAGAGAGTGTGGAACGAGTTGGAGTATCGGGTTGATATTGCTCGAGTGTCTGGAGGGGGCCATATTGAACATCTCTGAACTTGTTTTTGAGTGAAAAAAAAAACCTTTTTAAATACTCTTTGTAATGATGTATAACAGAAGGTTATATTATGTTTTTTCATTAAATACACATTTTTAAAGTTGTGGTATTCTTTTTGAATCACCCTGTATTGTTGCATGGCAGCCATTTCTGAATTAGTTAGAGAATTAAGTTTTAAATGCTGAGGCATAATATCGGAAATATGAAAGTGTTTGTTTTGGTAAAGAGAACTATCATATAAACAAACATTTCATCAAATGTGGGGAATTTCATCACTTTAACAACTTTGGAAATTTCTGCTTCAGCTTACATATACTCACAATTAGACATTCAACACTGTGGCTTGAAGAGTATTAGTCTGAGCCTGCTTGTGGTCTGATTCCATTGCAATACACCATTTTTGCATCAGAACTGTTATTTATTAATATTTTCTTCCCCCAAAACTGACATGACTATATTCATACAGCCCAGAGGGTGCTATGAGTGTAGGTGGCCCCATATGTCTAATAACTCAGCTTACATGATCATTCCTCTTTATATTCCTACAAAAAGTTACACTCAGACATTTTTATGAATTTGCTGATTCCAGCAGGGACTCATTAATATTATAATCATAGGATACTACATTTATTTGTTTTGTGAAGTGCACAATTTTACATTTCTGAATATTTAAAGGAAGTAGTCAATCTTTGCACCACTTTGAAATATTATCAAGATCTGACTGAATATTTATGCAGCTTCTTCCAGACAGTACTTCATCACAGATAACTGCATCATCTGCAAAAAATCTCAGATTACCATTAATATTGTCTGTAAGGTCAATGATATAATACATGAACAGCATGGGGCACATGTGAAGCTACTGCTACATATGACAATTACTCTCCATCCAAGATAGCATGCTGTGTCGTCCCTACCAAAAGTCCTCAATCCAGTCACAAATTTCACTTGGTACCCCATATGATTGTACTTTTGACACTAAGCATAGGTGTGATACTGAGTCAAATGCTTCTTGGAAATCAAGAAGTTCTGCATCTACCTGACTGCCTTGATCCAAAGCTTTCAGTATGTCATGTGAGGAATGAGCAAATTGGAATGAACATGATCGATGTTTCTGGAATCCATGCTGGTTGGCATTGAGGAGGTCATTCTGTTCAAGATATCTCATTGTGTTTGAGCTAAGAATATGTTCTAAGTTTCTACAACAAAATAACACTGAGGATACTGGATGGTAGATTTGGGGGTCTCTTCTACTACCCTTCTTGTAGGTGGGTGTGACCTGTGCTTTCTTCCAATTACTGGACATAGTGTTTTGTTTGAGGGATCTATGATAGATAATAGTTAGAGGAGGGGGCAGCTCAGCCACAAATTCAGTGTAAAATCTGATAGGCATTAGATAGGGCCCTGGAGCTTTGTTCAATTTTAATTATTTCAGCTGTTTCTCTACACCACTGACACTAATACTGACTTAATTTATCTTTTCAGTGGGATGAGGATTCAATTGTGGCAATTCTCCTGGGTTTTACCTCACAACAGAGCATTTGAAAATGAAGCTAAGCATTTCAGCTTTTGCTTGGCTACCCTCAGTTTCAGCTTGGGGGCTGGACACTAATTTTTGTGCCACTAACAGCCTTTACATATGACCAGAGTTTCTTTGGGTTTTGTGAAAAATCATTTGACAACATTCTGCTTTGATAGTCATTGAAGGATTCACTGCATTGCTCTCTTGACAGCCAAATGTGTTTCATTGAGCATTTCTATCCGTAGTCCTATGCTCTGTTTTACAGCTATTATGCAGTAGTCTCTGTTTCTTTCAACATTTCTTTGCAGTGACTGTATACCATGGACGGTTCCTCCCATTATGAACTGCTCTACTGAGTATGTTTCTATCCAGTGCATTGTCAACTATTCTTTTAAACTTGAGCCATAGTTCCTCTACATGCTCCTGTCCTGTGCTGAAAGTTTCAAGTTCTACATTGAGGTATGACGCTACTGATTTTTAATCTAGTTTATTGAACATATATATCTTTCTGCTTTTTTTAGATGTCTTTTGTACTTTCGTCATCATTGTTGCCACAACTGTGTCATGGTCACTGACACCAGTTTTTATGTGGACATCATCAAAGAGGTCAGATCTATTTGTTGCCATTAGATGCAATACACTTCCATCATTAGTGGGATTCTGACCGAACTATCTGTTCTAGGCAGTTTTCAGAGAAGATAATTAGTGATGTTTCACAGGCTGCCTTATCATGCCCATCCCTAACAAAACTGTAATTTTCCCCCGTTGATTGTTGGATGATGAAAGTTTCCAGTGATGATTATAGTATGACTGGGGAACATACATATAAATGAATTGAGAATTTTTCTAAAGTTTTTGGTTACATCAGGCATTGAGTCTGGTATGCAATAGAAGGATCCAGTTATCATTTTATGCCCACCCCTAACACTGAGTCTTGCCCAAACAATCTCACATGCAGCTTCAATTTCTATCTGAGTGGATTTGAGTTTCTTGTCTGCCGTGACAAATACACCACCATCATTTTCCCTTTGCCTATCCTTTGAATATTCACTCAAATTTTCCCCAAAAATCTCAATGCTATTAATTTCAGGTTTCAAGCAGCTTTCTATATCTAGTACTATTTTGGCTTCACTGCATCTCAGGAGTGCTTCAAACTCTGGTACTTTGTTGAGAATGCTTCAGCAGTTAACCATTAGGATTTTACTACTTTCACCTATGCGAGACATTTCTTTCAACCTTTCACTAATACTTCTGGATTTTTCTATGGCTGTTGTTTTTTGGATTGGATCAAGAACCATCTAATCTAAAAACTCCTTGTATGCACCCCACAGACAGTCAGCTACCTGAGTAGCAGCCTCTGACATGTAGTACATACCTGACCCATTTAGGGGAACCCTACAGTTTTAAACACTATAAGACCAGGAAGTTACAGATTTACTTGTCACACAAACTTTGAAGTCTCAGATTCAGTCCTTCCACTCCACTCAGAATTAAAGGCCCATGATCAGTTCTGGGGACAATACCGCAAATTGTGAACTTCATTGAAACTCTGTGTGTAAGACTGGTCCCGCATCTTGTGGTCGTGCGGTAGCGTTCTTGCTTCCCACGCCCGGGTTCCCGAGTTCGATTCCCGGTGGGGTCAGGGATTTTCTCTGCCTTATGATGGCTGGGTGTTGTGTGATGTCCTTAGGTGAGTTAGGTTTAAGTAGTTCTAAGTTCTATGAGACTGATGACCTAAGATGTTAAGTCCCATAGTGCTCAGAGCCATTTGAACCATTTTTTGTAAGGCTGGTCTTCTCAACCTTCTCTGCCAGTTGCTAGAATGATCAAGTATGACCTCTGAGCCCAGATGACGGGCATAATTCATTCCAATGTGTGCCATAATTCGCAGTTAGTTGCACCTTGTTACCTCAACGGCTGCTGGAATAGCCTCTTCAACATGTTTAATGAGGCTCCAAGATATACACACTGAGTGCACCTGCTATCTTTTCCTGCACCTTCCCGCTATTTCCCTAAGAGGTACCATCATTTACCACAAATATGAACTATTAACCCTTACCCTTTTGCATTTGCCTCTGCCTGACACCAGAAAGAACGGGTTTCCCCAAAACAGGTGGAGCGAGTTCCACTGGCTTGATTTCAGTTCAGTTTCAGTGAAAGATAGCACCTCCAACTTCTTGGTCAGGAGGATCAGTGCAACACAGTGAGTCCTCCCTGGCCCCTCTCCACCCCATATATGATTCCAAGATCTATCATTGACACACTACTTGCAGTCAAGTGGATTAGTAATGACAGATCCTGTACTTTCTGCAAAGAACACAGGATCCACTGGAGAGGATAGTACTTGAGGTAACTGTGGTATTGACATCAAATGTACACAACCCTCAGGAGCTCTTCTGATACACTGATTCACAACAGCTGGCAATCATTTGAAAGTAGTCAAGGTGATTTCCAGCTGCTTATGAACATCAACCAACTCATCCTACATTCAAAAGCAGCAATCACAGTGGAGCTGCATTTTGGCTGGTGCAATGTATTAATGCAGTGAGCAAATAACTTTAAATTAAGCTCATTGATTATCTTTCAATCTGTTGAGCTACAAAGAAGAATCAAAGCAAATATGCTAATGAGATTTCTGTTAAGGCAAAACAAATAACTGTGGTAAAAATTACTAGTTTCTTAAAACGTTTTGAGATTATTTATAGTTCTTAGCAAACTTGAAAACATAGTTAATTTATGATAAATGTTAATAATATAGAAAGCTATGCCTTTTTAAGGAAAACTAGATGTCACACAATATGTTTATTACTCTGCTACAGTAACTAAATTGCAAACGCCAATTTACTACAAATTACTTATAGATTATGCAAAGGACAATTGTAGCTTCTGAAGAGTCGTGAAAAACACATTTCATTGCATTGATATACAACAAGATTCATGTGTGATATATTCTTTGGCAGTAACTGTGAACTACAAATGCTGATTTGCTATGAAATAGGTTATGTATACAAAATACACAAACCAGTAAGTTTTGTAATCATCTGAAAATTCTCAAAAATAACCTATTCTTCACATAAGTACACAATGGAATTATAGAAAAATTGTTTTGAACAATCATTCTGAACAATTATAGGTCTACTGTTCTCAAAAATTTTAAAAGGGCACAACCAAGCATAACCTACAATTGACAACAACAGTGCGGGTTTATCGCAGCATGTGGGGATGTTCAAAATTACACAATTTACCACAATACATATGGATATTGGTATAACCAATGAAAGATTATCCAGAAGCAACATGAACAATGAAATATAGGTAACATATGTGGGTCTAGAACTTCAGACTAGCACACGAATCTTGTACTTGCAGTCTATGTCAATAAATGTGTGTATTGCATGGATTTTTCACCTAGCTATTTCTCCGCACACTTCTACGCTGATTTGCCAAAGAAGAACATTGTAACTTGAGTTTATCTTGGTCAGAATCACGTCTTTCCATCTGATAATATCTGAAATAACTACCTATTAATAATGCATCAATCTATTTAATTGCTATTTTCCTAAAAAAATAAAATCAAGAATCAAACAAAATTAATTTTATATGGTTTTTATAAGATTTTTATTTATAAACTAGCTTTATACCTGTGGCTTTGCTGTTCTACACATACATAACATATACTGATTAGACATATTTCCTTCCCCGTCTCTCTCTTTCTGTCTGTTTCCCCAGTTGTTACCATCTTGTCCTACATCAGCCCCTCTCTTTGTCCATCATCTCCTCCCCCTCTCTCTGCCCTCCGTGTAACTTGCAGCACTTCACTGTCCACCACTCCTCCCCTACTATCCCTCCCACTCCCCACCCCAGCCTCCTCCTTACCCCCACGCAGTTGCCACTCCCATCATGCACTGGTGCTGATGTTCGCAGTGTCATTTCAGTTGCCTGAGACTGCAATATTGGGTGTGAGTTGCGTGCGCACGTGTGTGTGTGTGTGTGTGTGTGTGTGTGTGTGTGTGTGTGTGTGTGTGTGTGTGTATGTGTGATCTATTTTTGATGAAAGCCTTACTGGTCAAAAGCTTTATTGTGACAGTCTCATTGTTGTGCCTGTCTGTGATTCAGCATCCTCGCTATATGGTGAATAGCAATTTTCCTTTTCTTCAAATTAAGTGTCTTTAAGCCAGAGGTTTCCATTGCCTTCTATATCCTCATGCTGTTGATCTTTGCTGACTATTTCACCTTTTAGGGGCAGTTTCCCACTTTCAAGACAAGAAAATGCTCTGAGCCTCTTTTTCAGCCTCTTGTGCTGGAAATCTTAGGCTGCCATTGCTGATGATTTTTATCAGAAATTTAAACAGTTGCTAAGATCAAAGCTAGGACTAAGGGCATTTTGACTATGAGTCAAAGGTTCTACTGCTAGACATGGTAACAGTGTGAATAGATTACTGCAACCAGTTCTAGAGTGCTGGTACAGTATTTGGAGTCCTCGTTGACCAGACACAGCAATAAACATAAAAAGAATATACGATACATTCTGTTAGGTTCATAACAAGTCAGTACAGTAAATGTTAAAGTGTAACATAAATACTGACTCTAATAAGAATCCTTGGGGAAGTGAATAAGATAAGATGTCTTAGGTCATTTATAGAGACATACACTCAGTCATTTTTCCCTCACTTAATATGCAAATGGAAGAAAACAGAAAATCGATAATACTGGCAGGAAGTAACCTCCACTGTGCACTGTACAGTGGGTTGCAGAGGTTACATGTGAATAAAGATGGACAACTTGAAATTACATGTTCTCTTGAAACATCTAATTAATTTTTCCTATCTGTGAAAAAGTTTCCAAATAGCATGAAAGGAAATGAGCTACAAAAACACACCATATAAACAAGAGGGCAGAGGGGAAAAAGGTGGAGGAAGGGCCACACTCAATAGTCACTGAAAGTATTACTTTTACACATGATAATTGCCTAAAAGACTAGTTGTAGTAAGTATTAACGATGATAAAATTATGAATACCAAAATCTGTAAGTAATTCATAATCTTTGTTACTGTATTCAACATTGTTGTTACAGTGCAACCAAACTGCTTAGAAGTTAAGCTACACGGCTGTTAAATGGTCAGCTGGTAACAGTAAATAATGGTGTGATTAGTAAACGTAGACTAAGTAATTTAGATTTTTGTAGTGCTTCTGGAGCCAATGGCCTTGCCACAGTGGTAGCATCGGTTTATGTCATATCAGTGAAGTGCTGTTAGGGTTAGCTAGCACTTGTATGGGTGACCCTTCATGTCTGCTAAGTGCTGTTGGCAAGTGGGGTGCACTCAGTCAATTGAAGGACTACTTGACTGAAAAGTAGCGGCTCCGGTTAAGAAAACTGAGAACGGCCAAGAGAGCTGTGTACTGAGTACATGGCCCACCATATCTGCATCCAGTCATGCTTATTCCCTGTGGATGACACAGTTGTTGGTCAGCACAGTTGGGCCTTACTAGGCCTGTTCTGGTGGAGTTTAGTTTTAATGTTCTAGAAATGTAGGGTGGCCATTTCATGTGGAGACAAGTACCATGCTGTGGACTCCCTTGCAGCATGCAAAGACCCTTTCATTGAAAGAATGGGTGATCAATACTGAATTAAGTTTCTGAAGAGATTGTTAGAATGGTTTGCTGAGACATGGGCAAATCCATGTGCTGATCAGTTCACTTCATGTAAAGTGACTGAATAGTTAGTTTTAAATACGTATTGAAGTCAAGTCAACCAATGTGAGTTACAAAATGAGTTTCTGAATGGACCAGCCAACCAGGGGGGCAAAAATTCTATAAGAGATTTCTATCAGGAGGAATTACAGAAGTTGATGCATTCAGATAGGTCATTGGGGATACTAATTAGTATTTCTACATTAAGGCTACCTAAGAATTTACAGTGGGACTTAATGCACTGGCCTACAGATTCTGTAGAAAGTTTGTTAGATTTTATAGAGATGATGTATCAGGCATTGTGCATAAGCCAAGCTTTGGGGGTAATAATCTTGGAAACAATCAGAGGAATTATCAGGATAATAGGAACAACAGAAATTGAGGGAACAATATCCAGGATCAGACTTAGAATAGGAATCATGATGAAAACTGAGAGGAGGCAGAGAAAATTTTAATGACGAGAACAGGAATCAGGAGGGTCCATGGGAAAGCAATTTTGAAATGAACCAGTGCCAACAAATGAAACTGAGAGCAGGTTGTTTATAATCAGGATTCTGATACACTATATTATTCCCCAATCTTTTGGCTATAAAATGCTATTTTTCAACATAATTTCTGTTCAGTGGAATTACTTTGAGTCACCTTATTGAGAGGACCTGTATGCTTCCACGGCATCAGTCCAGTGATTGACATCAGAGCCAACATGGTGCTGCATCAACAAAGTCCTCATTATCCATGTACTTTTTTTCCATAGAGTGCATCCTTCATTGTCTAAACAGATGGAAGTCAGAAGGTGTGAGATCTGGTTTACAGTGTGGATGAGGAAGAACAGTCCAATGAAAATTTTTGAGCTCCACTCAGGTGCACAGGCTTGTATAAGGCCTTGCATTGCCATGGAGGAGGGGATGTTTGTTTGATTTTTTGTGGCAACAAACATGCTGATGTAATTTCTTCAATTTCCTGTCAGTAGCACAGTACACTTCAGACCGATGACCTTGCTGTCTGGTCTCCTTCCCCAAACAACCAAAAGTACACTTCAGAGTTAATCATTGCACCATGATAGAGGACATCAAATGGAATACCGCTTCAGTATCCCACAAGACTCTCGCCATGACTTCACTGACTGAAAATGAGGCTTGGAACTTTTTCCTCAGAGGAAAGGTTGTGTAGTGCCTCTCGGTGGATAGCTATTTTGCATCTATTATGAAGTGATAAACTCATGTCTTGTCACCTATGATTTCAATTTTCAACCAATAAGTGTCATGAGAAGCCTCCTAACATGCAAGCAATTCTGCACAGATAATCCTTTATTGCTCTTTGTGGTCTTCTGTAAGGGGGTGAGGAACCTAGCAGGCACACAGCTTTGAGTACCCAAACTGTGGACAAGTGTGTTAGCATGACTAACAGAGACATCTTGTTGAGCAGTGAGGTGTTTGACTGTGATCCACCAACCTCAAATTTGAGTATCCACAAGTTCCAACATTGCAGGAGTTACAGCTGTGTGCAGCTGGTCAGCATGCAGGAGATCAGGCAGTTCTGCGTGACCTTGTTGTGATGATGACTGATGCTTGCCCAAAGACTCATGATGCTGTTGCTCATTGCCAGGTCTCCATAAACATTCTGTAAACACCAATGAACATGTGTGATGCTCTGGTTTCTGCCAAAAGAAACTAAAAGACAGCTGTCTGTTTGGAATGAACCTCCATTACAGACACAATTTTGAACACGACTTATAGTGCAGTCACCAACTGGATCTTCATGAAACTATAGGAGCTGAAATGGGAATATTCCATGATGCCCAACAACAAATTCTGCAGTATTTCAACCAAAATTGGACAAGAAAATATGTGTTGCATTACTTATGGAATGGCCCTCACATTCAGACTGGTGATTTCTGCAGATAATCATTCTTTCATGTTAGAAGTTGTGAGTGATACTATTAATCCTAATGACATTCATTCTGTAGCACATAGTATGATAGTATGAAGGCACATTTCTTTGTTGAACTTTAGGAGAGTAAGATGAAGAGTGTCTTTGATTTTAGTGACTGGATAGTTAGGGTCAAGTAATGCACACTGCACTGCAATTTCACACAATCCCACATCTTCAAACTTTTTGCTATTCATCAGCAAACTCTGCACCTGCATATAATTCTTCAAACACAGAATGTAAGAATAATAAGCACAGCACTGGCTACACGGGGAGGTTGTACAAAACATACCACATTTTTTTAAAAAAAATGATCAGCCATTTTCACTCCCATTCATCTCTTGTAATATATCCTCTCAATAAACAACTTAACAATCTACTTTTACAAACTAATTTTAACCTACTTATGGGGCATATTACAACTGACTCACATAGCCAGGACTAGAAGAAATAGGGAAATATTTTGTGTATATTTTGTGTGTTACATTACATTGTGTTAATCTGTTTGTTGTTGTTTCATGCACTAAAGATAAGTCCATACTGTGGGAAAAATATGACGATGGAAACCACAATCAAGTAAAATGGAAAAAGAGTAAAATGATAAAAATTTATTAGAGCCAAATCAGGACAATTATAATCCACAGATCAATAATAAAGCTGACTCTGATCACTGTATTACATCAGGTAAGAACAATACTACCTACTTTGTGTATAGAGCTGTGTCAGTGTAGTCAGTACTGAGTGAATATGATAAATAATTTCATTTTCAAGTAGTTAATAATAGTATGTAATGTGCTGTACAAAATGGAAGACCTCATTTTAGGTGGATTGGTTTCACTACTTAGCTTAGCCACGTTGTATTGTGCGAACATTCTTGCCCATTGAAACTAATTGTTTGGAGATTAAATTCACTTAAGTATCTTATATTTAAAATATGAAAAATTCAATCATATTACATTGTTATGGAAAAGATAGGAAAATTAACTGCCATGGATCCCATAACACAATACAACTGTTCTGCACTTACTGCAACTACCAGTCAGTTACCTGATTCCAGTGCTATGTAAGACCTAGTGTTACAGAAGCTGAGTGAAATTTACACTGACATGTATGCTATATGTAATGAAATGTGTACTAGATAATTAATGGAAAATCTCATATAAAGATGTGAAACAAATACTAACAAAGAGATAGAGGGGCTGGCCAGTACTTACCTCAGCTCAGTACAGCCAATAGAAACACAAAAAACAACCAAAAATTTAAGTTCGTAGCTTTCGGAATAAATGTTCCTTCATCAGGGAGGAGAGAGGGGAAAGAAAGGGAAGAAGGGAAAGTGGATTTAGTTACTCACAACCCAGGTTATGAAGCAACAGGAAAAGGAAAACAGGGAGGGTAGCAAGGATCTCCTCCCTGATGAAGGAACATTTATTCCGAAAGCTAGGAACTTAAATTTTCGGTTGTTTTTTGTGTTTCTATTGGCTGTACTGAGCTGAGGTAAGTACTGGCCAGCCCCTCTATCTCTTTGTTAGGAAATGTGTAGTAAACGTGATAAGTTCGGATGGAAAAATGAAACACCACCTGAAATACATGATGAGATACTTATTAATGACAGTCAAATGAAAAAATGAAATCTCAGAAATATCAGATCTAATATCTGCTCATTTCCATGGAATATCAAATGTTTGCCTACTAGACGTAATGAGATCTCAGATCAGTTATCACCTAAGGTGTCAGATCAAGCTTCACTTAACACTGGAAATTCCAGGTAGGAATATCAGTGTAGGGAAAGACAGATTGCTACTTACCATAGAGAAGACACACTGAGCTGCAGACAGGCACAATTAAAAGACACCTACATAAAACTTTCGGCTACAGCCTTCATCAGTAAAAGAGAGACACAATTTGTTCGCACACACAAGCAAGCACAGCTCACACACACACATGACCGCCAACGCCAGCATCTCGGGTGGTCATGTGTGCATGTGGTGTGTTTGCTTGTGTGTGTGAATAGTGTGTGTCTGTTTCACTGGTGAAGCCCGAGATGCTGTAGTTGGTCGTCATGTGTGCTTTGCTTGTGTGTGTGAATGCTGTGTGTCTGTCTTTTACTGATGAAGGCTGTGGCTGAAAGCTTTGTGGAAGTGTCTTTTATTTGTGCCTGTCTACAACTTGACATGTCTTCTTCATGGTAAGTAGCAATTTGACTTTTCCTACATTGTTCAAATCTCAATTAAAATACAGTAGACAGTGTATTTTCATCAAAATGCATCCCCTGTAATTAACTTGCCAATGAAACAAAATGTGTTAACCAGAGAAGCAGTGGCACCAGCAGGGGAATGGGAGGCTGTGGGAGTACGGGGAGGAGAGTGTGTGTGGCAAAGGACATGTAACCAAAAAGCCCAGATTCTTATGACCTTAAAAACCTGGAAAATTATCACTAAAATGACCTTGAAATAAAAAATAAAATAAAATAAAATGACATAAAATGATATGAAACATATGTATAGTGAGTTATAAAATGAACAAGAGTTATAAGAACCTTCATAGGAGGTTGTAACTGATGTTACAGAAAGGATAATTTAAAATTGCTATATTTTTATTTAAGAAAACCCTTTCTTTGAAGATGTCCAGAAACTCTTCGATAACCATCTTAGAACTGGTACAGTGTATGATAGCACACACAAGTTCTCAAAAGTGAGAGAATATCTGTTGACAGATATGTGGTTCTAGTCAGAAAATCTTTCAACATTCTTTGAAACAAATAGAGCATGCACTTCCATATTTTTCTTTGATTTTAAAAATGAATAAAAAAAATCAACACGTGATATTTGACAAACGGATATTATGTTCAAAGCAATATCAATAAAAATATCAATATCTTTCATCAGTAACCATACCTCGTATAAGTAAGCGATGCAACAGTAAGTGTTGCAACAATGAAAATAAGCAGATGAACCATCATTTATTTACTACATGTCACATTAAAAGAATGAATTGTTGTGTCATGTAGTAGTAGTAGTAGTAGTAGTAGTAGTTGTTGTTGTTGTTGTTGTTGTTGTTGTTGCTTTGGTACTACTCTACTACTACTATACTACATGTAACAATAAATAAATTAATTGTTGTGTTATAAATGGACATTAAGCACAATCCCATAAAAAGTGATGTACAATCTTGAAAATGATCTCATCTTTGGAAAATTAAATAAAGTCCAGTACCTATATGACAAAACTACAAAATAAAATTTACATTTCTATAGCCAGAATTTTTGGGATTTTAGTGTTTGTGAACAATGCATAGCTCGTAAGGAAAGAAATATTCCATGTCAACAAACTCCAACCAATACTAATAAGCTACAATAAATTGAAATGAAACTGCCAGTCAAGCGAATGATGGAGCTACTACATGTGTGCAAGGTCCCATTAAGAAGGACATTCATGGTGAAAGGTCCATTTGTGAAATTTTGCCTTTCTAGGGAATAAAAAATCACCCTCCCAGTTCCCATGTCACTAGGTGTGCACATATTCGCCGGCCAGGGTGGCCAAGCAGTTCTAGGTGTTACAGTCTGGAACAGCAAAACCGCTATGGTCGCAGGTTCGAATCCTGCCTCAGGCATGGATGTGTGTGATGTCCTTAGGTTAGGTTTACGTAGTTCTAAGTTCTAGAGGACTGATAACCACAGAAGTTAAGTCCCATAGTGCTCAGAACCATTTGAACCATTTTGCACATATTCACACTGCAAACCTCAAATGGCTAGTGATGTAACAAAACAGCTATACAACAAAACAGACTTAACAAAAGCTTACTTCTTCAAAATTCAAATAACGGTTGACAACTTACTTGTGGTAAGGTTCTATGGGACAAACTGCTGAGGTCATCAGTCCCTAGGTTCACACACTAATTAATGTAACTTAAACTAACTTACACTAAGGAAAACATACACACCCATACCCAAGGGAGGACTCAAACCTCTGACAGGGGAGAGCCACGCGAATCATGATGAGGTACCTCATACTGCATGGCTACCCCGCACGGCAGTTGACAACTGTCAGATGCTAATTTAAAGGAGTATATTGTGTTATATTTATTTGCATTAGTGAAGGGATATTCATCTGTACTGTATGGCCACTGATTGGCACTCATCAGTATATGTAAGAAGTCATTATCATTGGAACTACTAAGAACCTATGTAGTCCCACATTGCTCATTGAGTAATTGTCATACAACAGCCATTATCACTAATTTCATACTCACAACTGCAAATAAGCACTACTTTTGAGCAAAAACATCACATCACTAAGCTAAGTGGTACAACATGAGAGTTTTGTTGGCAGTGAATGATGTTAAGTTATCTCTCAATTTTTCCATAGTCAACAACGATTTGTAAGCAAGCTCTGGTGCAGGAATGTTGTTTACTTAGAATTTTGTGCATTGTAATGCATAAAAGTGTAGGAAAACACAAATACCTTGATTAAAAATCCAAGTAATTGTACTAAATAAACTAAAATAAACAATATTAGAAAAAGAGTAGATTGCTACTCACCATGAAGATGATATAGATTGCTACTCACCATGATGATGATACATTGAGCTGCAGACAGCCAAAACAAAAACACTCTTACACTTTTAGCTTTTAGCCAAAGCCTTCTTCAGAAAAGAAAACACACACACACACATTCACATAAGCAAGCACACCTCATGTACACATAAGTGCTATATGCAGCAGTTTGGACAAGAGCTTGGTCCAAGTTGCCAGAGATAGCAGTCATGTGTGGGAGAGGCGTGTTTGCTTGTGTGAATGTGTGTGTGTGTGTGTGTGTGTGTGTGTGTGTGTGTGTTTACACTTTACTGAGAGAAAAAACATAGACCTAGCCAGTATCTCTGGTGGCTTCAAGTGCATTGATGCTCCTTGTCTCTATTTCCAAAGTTGGAAATTACACTGAAAATATGGAGGTTGACAATTCTCTAGAAGCAAATAAAATGGAGACTTATTGATTACTTCATGAGAATAAATGATTGTAGCTATAAAAAATTCTGTCTGCATCATGTTATTTGAAGTAACACTCATAAAGTCATCATGCATATCAGGTCTGCATCCACTGGACACAATGGCATCACAGTCCAAATGATGAAGCTTATTATCCATCCTCTACTGTCCCCTATAACAGACATCTTCAACCCCTCCTTAATCACAAGTGTTTTCCCTGAGGCTTAGAAACAGAGACCAGTTAAGCCACTACCTAAAAAGTATGTTGCCACAACAGCCTCTGATTTCCAAACTATTTGCATTCCTCTGACACTGTCCAATGCCTTATAATATAGAGTTCATACCAGCTAACCTACTACTTAACTAAAAACAGACTACCAGATGAATACCAATCCGGTTTCCATAAACACAGGAGTACAGATGACCTGAAGCCTGCTGTGGGTACTCAAGAGGCAACTCACCCCATCCACAACCCAAGTGGCTCTGTTTGGTCATTCTAGGCTCAATTCCCTACAACTGCCAATCCAAACAGGACAAATATCTACTCCTCTCCCTTAGAAAAAAAGTCTAGGAGTAATAACAGATGAAAATCTGAGAACACAACTGTAAAGTGTAAGAGGGCATCAGCATCTCTCCATGCCCTACATAAATATAAAAATCCCTCCCCTTTTGAACTAAAGAAGAAACTTGTACAAACATGTATACTCAAAATTGATCACTGTGATGTTGTCCTATAACGTCTTTCTTCGGAAAGCTCTTGGCCCCTGGAAATGGTTAGGAATGGCTGTGTTTGAATCTTTTGACTTTCTACTTTTTGACCTCATATGCACAGCTATCCTGACAGCGTGCAAATGCAGTTATTTCTGTACACTTTGTCTTATCATTGTACACTGTCCCGCTCACCTCTTCTTGACATTAACACTCTTGTCTGAACAACACGCAGAAACATTCATTCCCATCAAAGAAAAAGCTTATATTCCACAACACTCAACCACTTTCTTAAGCTCCTTTTCAGCAGTACAAATCCAACTTTGTAATAACCTCCATCATTATATCCGAAAACTGAATAACCTCTCCAGTTTCAAAAGATAGTTAATGATATATATGTAATGAAGCAACAATAATGTCTACCTTACAAGGGAATGGTCCAATCCAACATGTCAAAATCTACCCGGACGTTTTTCATGAAGGAAGAACACACCAAAAGAAATGTGCTGTCAAAATTTTAGATGCTAAGGCACATTTCAAGTATTCTTTTAAAGTTATTTATTTTTGCCATACAAATAACAGCTGATAACAGCAGTTTGTACAGCACTTCCTGCCCAACACAAATAAGCAGACACAGCTGTCTGAAAGCACATGCACATGAATTTTAAGCACTTAAAACATACCCAAAATGTCTCAGATCTTTAATTTCTTGAATAACTTGCAGTTCATATCAACAGCTAAACTGTTGCAGATGTAATCTTTATATGAGTGACTAGGGCTAGAAAATCAAAGCTATGTATGATACTACATTACAGTTGACTTGACCGCCCCTGGTAGCTGAGTGGTCAGCGCGACAGACTATCAATCCTAAGGGCCCGGGTTCGATTCCCAGATGGGTCGGAGATTTTCTCCGCTCAGGGACTGGGTGTTGTGTTGTCCTAATCGTCATCATTTCATCCCCATCGACACGCAAGTCGCCGAAGTGGCATCAAATCGAAAGACTTGCACAAGGCGAGCGGTCTACCCGACGGGAGGCCCTCGTCACATGACATCATCATCACCATCAGTTGACTTCCATCAGTCATGACTTTGATTTGTTGACATTAAATATTTTATAAAAATTACTGTAGCATGGTTCTTATGATAGATAATATTTGAATAATGTATATTTTGCTAACAATGGTACAGTTCCTTATTTATTCTCTGTAGCCCTCACAAAAATGTAAAGTGTTTATTGGATGATGAGAATAAACATTTTCTTCACACTATTCACACCTGATTTTTTTTTTTTTTTTAATTTAATGCGTTCAGGCACTACTCAGTAATTACTAGTTTTATTTAGACAGAACAGAAATAAGTAAGAAATGGTCATGGCTGTTGTTCTCCATATTGTGCTCCACACTAGCCATACTTGATCAAATTCGTGAAATGCAGTGGTGCAAACTGACAATGCAGAAATGACTAAGTGAGGGACACACGTGTATTCAGGGGATCTTTTGATGACATTGATCACTATTCAATCTGCAGTGAAACTGGTATTGTGAGGCCGAAAGTGCAGGAGGCCAGATCCATATGTAGGAGGATAAGAGTGGAGAAACTTCAGGATAAGGAAATCAGGCACAAGTACATAACAGTGATCTCAGAAAGGTACCAGTTAGTTGAATGTAGTCAATTACAGACATTGGAAAAGGAACAGACAAGGTACAGGGACACAGTACTAGAAGTGGCTAAAGAATATCTTGGAACAGTAGTGTCTAAAGGTAGGATGAAGCAACCAGCTTGGTGGAATGACACAGTCAAGGCAGCCTGTAAAAGGAAAAAGAAGGCATATCAAAAGTGGCTACATACTAGAACTCAGGTAGACAGAGAAAGTTATGTTGAAGAAAGAAACAAAGCCAAACAGATAATTGCAGCATCCAAGAAGAAATCTTGGGAAGACTTTGGAAACAGGTTGGAAACTTTGGGTCAAGCTACTAGAAAACCATTCTGGAGTGTAATTAGCAGTCTTCGAAAGGGAGGTAAGAAGAAAATGACAAGTATTTTGGACAGATCAGGAAAACTGCTGGTGAATCCTGTTGATGCCTTGGGCAGATGGAGGGAATATTTTGAAGAGTTGCTCGATGTAGGTGAAAATACAATCAGTAATGTTTCAGATTTCAATGTACAATGGGATAGGAATGATGATGGAAATAGGATCACACTTGAGGAAGTGGAGAAAATGGTCAATAGATTGCAGTGCAATAAACTGGCTGGGGTGGATGAAATTAAGTCGGAACTCATCAAACACAGGGAAGAACTAGTAACCAGTCAGTTTAAGAGTCATGAACAAAATACAGAAGCTGCTTTACTTGGAAGTATATTGTCTAACATTGTGTTTGATACAGATGCAATGGTAAGTATGTCCACAATATAAACTGAGTGAGGTTACAGAGATACCCATGTATCCTGTTCATAATCATCAATTTCTGAATGCTATTGGAATTAAATTTCAAAATCTCATGATCCAGACACAAGTAGAAGAAAGATTAGGAAACTGAATAATACAATGCCCACTGTTAAACAGAAATTGAATAATAGTCAAATGCATTTTGGGCCTAGACATTTTACATGAGAAGGACATTACAATAGACTTCTCCATAGACAAATGGCATTTGAATATCAACAGCCTAAGAATCACAAGAGAACTGGTAAAGACATAGACTTAGAAGACAAATTTGAACCATGGTATGTACTGCCAGAGATAAAAGTTGCTTGAAAACCTGTAACACACCTACACAAAATATTGAAGTTGATTACATAGATAGTCGAATAATAAATAAAGTAACAGAGTTTACCATTATTGACTCATCACAATGTGGTAATTTGCAAAGATTATTGCCGAAGTATGTACATGTCTTCAGTAAAAATAAAAACTATTAACCTTTTTATCATAAACATATTCATCTGGATGTCTGAGATTTATTGCTACAACACATATTCCATCCCATGGTCAAAGAAATTGGCAGTCAGTAATGAAATAAAACAGATGTTTGAATGGCACATGCAGAACTTTTCAAACTGGTGGTAAACAATCTTCCTTTGTGTAACACATAATTTACTCCAGCACATCTGATAAGTAAATCCAGAGAGAAGATTGAATCAATAGATCCACTGCCCAAGTATGCTGAGAAAATTTTTGATTAGTTATTCTCTATTTTGACCCTTCTGACTTCTCGTCAATTTTAGTGGGTTTTCGCCTTCCACTATTGTAGTCTTCCTCAGATTTCATCTTGTTTTTTCCTCCTTGTCCATCCATTTAGTATTTTTCACACCTATTTGGGTGTATTTTGCAGATGTAATTCTACTTTCTTAGACAATTTTTCGCATTTTTTTCACCACCATGGATCCTTGCTGCTTCCATCTGCGTCAATACAGACAAGTTTCCTTATCCCTAGCCGGATCCCAGTCCCACATACTCTTCCTGCATTGTTGCTTGGCTCATGAAATCCATCTCTGGTTGCCACTCCTCCTTCCATGATGAACTCTGAATGTTCAGATTCCGCCAATCCTTAGCCCTCGCCGACATAGTCCTGCAAAACCATATTAACCAAGCCCAATCCTCTTTGCAGTACCTTCTCTCCATCCACAAAATTCTCCTGCTATGTAATCCCAAATTCCTGGAACCTATAACACACATTGAATCTCTTGTTCTGCAGGAACTTGAGCAACATGTACAACGCCACCTCAAAAGCTCTCCATCCTCCTCACTTCCTACCACAGTCAATCATTTCTACAACAACCTCCAAACATCCCCCACGCCCCCTCATAGCTGACAAACCTTGTCTTGCAAACCTACTACACTTATCCCACACTCCAAAACTCCCTCCCACCACCACACACAACCCAGTACCTAAGCAGACCCACAACACCGTTATGAACCTTTCATCCAGAAGCCTTAGTCCCACAGAAATATCAGTTCTTTCCAAAGGCCTCACCTTTTGCCCCATCCCCAAAATCAACCATGCAGACTAGTTAAGACCTTCTCACCTTCTCCCAGTCCCTACGGTGGAAACACATTTTTGCCACCAACCTAACCAATCAGAGTCAACCTAAGACCAATATTGAACCTTGCCTAACTCAGTTCACTCCTCTATCCAACCATGATCCACACCCACTGCCTCCAAACCACCCCCTGTTAACTTTCCAGAATTTCTTAACCTCGAACCTTGCCTCAACATTTCCCCAAATCCCTCAACATGCAAATTAACCTTACATCCACAAAAGAACTGCAGACCACCATCTAAAAAGTGATCCCGACCTTATAATCCTACCTGCTGACAAAGGCTCCACCACCATTGTTTTGAACCGCAAGGATTATGTGACAGAAGGACTCCATCAGCTGTCAGATACTTTCATCTACAAACCGTGCCACAGTGATCCCATTCCAGTAATCCAGCAGTATCTCCAGTCACTACTCAAATCCTTAAGCCCATCCCCGAACCTCTCCCCAGAGTCCATCCTTCTACTTACCCCTACCACTCCCCGCACTCCCACTTTCTGCATGCTTCCTCAAGTCCATAAACTAAACCACCCAGGATGCCCCATTGTGGCCAGTTACTGTGCCCTCACTTGGAGAATCTCTACTCTTGTAGACCAACCTACAACCTGGAACCTATCCTTCTATATAAAAGATACCAACCATTTCCTCGACCGACTCTCCACAGTTCCTGTCCCTTTACCACATGGTGCCCTGCTCATCACTATTGATGCCACCTCCCTGTACACTAACATTCCTAATGCCCATGGCCTTACTGCTATCAAACATTACCTTTCCAGATGCCCCATGGATTCCAAACCAACAATCTCCTTTCCAGTCTCCATGACCAACTATATCCTCACCCACAATTACCTCTCCTATGAAGGCATTACCTACAAACAAATCCATGGTATGGCTATGGGCACCCACATGGCACCATCCTATGATAACGTATTCATGGGCCATCTACAGGAATCCTTCCTAAAACCCCAAAATCCTAAACTGCTCACCTGGTTCAAATTCATTGATGACATCTTTGGTATCTGGATTGAAGGTGAGGACACCTTATTCACATTCCTCCAGAACCTCAACAACTTCTCCCCCATTTGCTTCACCTGGTCCTACTCAACCCAACAAGCCACCTTCCTAGAGGTTGACCTTCACCTCAGAGATAGCTACATCAGTACCTCTGTACATATCAAATCTACTAACCACCAGCAATACCTCCACTTCGACAGCTGCCACCCACTTCATACCAAGAAGTCCCTTCCGTACAGCCTAGACACCCATGGTCATCGCATCTGCAGAGACGATCAGTCCCTCTCAAAATATAGCAAGGGTCTCACTGAAGCCTTCACTGACCGTAATTATCCTCCCATCCTTGTACAAAAACAAATCTCTCATGCCTTATCTTTCCAGTCTCCCACGACCTCCCAAAGTCCCACAGCCTGGCCACAGAGGAGCATTCCCCTCGCAACTCAGTACCATCCAGCACTGGAGCAACTGAACTACATTCTTCGCCAGGGTTTCAAATACCTCTCATCACACCCTGAAATGAGGAATGTCCTGCCCACTATCCTTCCCACCCCACCTACCATGGTATTCCACCGTCCACCAAACCTACACAATGCACTCGTCCATCCTTACACAACCCCTGCTCCCAATCCCTTACCTCATGGCTCATACCCCCATAATAGACCTAGATGCAAGACCTGTCCCATACATCCCCCTACCACCACCTACTCCAGTCCGGTCTCTAACATCACCTATTCCATCAAAGGCAGGGCTACCTGTGAAACCAGTCACATTATTTACAAGCTGAGCTGCAACCGCTGTGTGCTTTCTATGCAGGCATGACAAGCAACAAGCTGTCTGTCCACATGAACGGCCACCAACAAACTGTGGCCAAAACACAAGTGGATCACCCTGTTGCTGAACACACTGCCAAACATGATATCCCTCATCTCAGTGACTGCTTCACAGCCTGTGCCATATGGATCCTTCCCACCAACACCAGCTTTTCTGAATTGTCCCTGCAATACATCCTACATTCCCATAACACTCCTGGCCTCAACCTTTGTTAGTCACTGTCCTCACCCATCCAGCCCCCTCCCTGTTCCCATTCCAGCACTACACAGACTTCATTTCACCGCCACATCCAGTCTTTTAATTTATTTTTATTTCTCTCCTTTCTGCTACTTATCCCCTCACCCTTCCGCACCTTCTCTCCTGCGCTCCATCTAAACTGCAACACTTCACTGTCCACCACTCCCACCATACTATCCCCCCCCTCCCCCCCCCCCAGCCTCCTCCTTACCCCCACCCAGTCGCCAATCCCATCATGCACTAGTGCTGCTGCTCGCAGTTTAGTTTCAGTTCTCCGAGAATGCAGACATGTGTGCAAGTTGTGTGTGTGTGTGTGTGTGTGTGTGTGTGTGTGTGTGTGTGTGTGTGTGGGCGCACGTACATGTGTATGAATGTGTGTCTACTGCTGACAAAGGCCTTAATGGCTGAAAGCTATTATTGTGTGCCTATCACGACTCAGCATCTCCGCTATAAAGTGAGTAGCAACTTTCCTTCTCTGGTATTGTTACATGCCATCCTGAATTTTTCATTGTTTGAAATTATAACAAATACAGTCTTCCCAAGTAGGAGATTACATTTTTTAAGAAAACACTGCAAATCAGCTCTTCTGCCTAAGAGTAATTGCAAGTGGAATCTTCTATATACTGGACCTTATAGGAGTGTATGAATACCACATCCAGGGAGCTATCTTCCACCTTATCATAAAAGTCGTAAAATAAAGAGATTATATTGCCATCAGGATTTAAAGAAATATTTTCAAAAGAAATAATTCTTAACTTTTTATGTGTGAGTTTATGTTAAAAGGTAACACTGAAGGTAGTTTGTAACCAGTTAAGCCATGACATCTACAGGGCCCTTGCTCCACAATGAAAGGAAGTCCTTAAGAAGTTATGGAAGAATACTACTACTTAGATGAGAGTAATATTTAAGTACTTAAGGTAAAAGGAAGCACAAAAAGCTGAATTAGTTAAACCTAACACCCATTTCCTAACTTTATACTGGAAGAGAAACACTTTTTCCAGGCATAATCGTTTCTTGACTATGAGAATATTTACCAATTTGTATGTAAGTATGTCAATCGTACAGATAATAATAGTCATTTGTAAAATCACTAAATAAACTAAACACATAGAGCGGTGTGGTGAAACCAGTAATTGGTATATGTGCATAACATTATCAGCATCGCTCATGTCAAAACTACATAAATATTAGGATAAGTGATTACACAAGCTTTGAATAAGTAATGTGCTTAGATTTCTCATGAGCTGTACATATAAGTCTATATTCCACTACGCTTTGAGGATAATTTGCTCTATGTTAATATGACATTCTACCTAGAGATTAAACTTTTAACCTGCTATAGACTGTATTCTCCTATCCAGAGTACACATAGTACTTTTCTGAAGCAGCATTAGATGAATTAGGCCAGGTTTGTATAATTGCACTATGGTATGACTGTCTCTTGCATGCCAAAACCAATGATCCTCTCAAGTGACCTCGAGATGCTGGACGAATCAAATTGATGGTCCCTGCATACTGTTCCAACCAATTGCTCAGCATGCCTCAAAGAAATGCAGTCAACTTGTTACCAGCACACCATGACCCTAACATGTGAAATATGCAAACAATACACTCCAACGGTGGAAAGAATATGTAAACTATGATATAAGTTGCACATTTTAGGCTGTCAAATGTTAATAGAAAGAAATTGTATTGTGTATCTTCACCATAGACTGAACTTCAACTACAAACATTTATTAATTACAATATTATGAACATAAAAGATTGCTACTTACCATACAGTGGAGATGTTGAGACTCAGGCAGGCACAACAAAAAAATTACTAAACACACAATACCTGTCCCATACATCCTCCAATCACTACTTGCTCCAGTTGTGTCATAACCCTCAACTATCCCATCAAAGGCAGGGCTACCTGTGAAACCAGTCATGTGATCTAAAAGCTAATCTGGCAACCATTGTGCATTGTTCTATGAGGGAATGACAACCAACAAGCTGTCCATCCACAAGAATCGTCACTGATAAACTGTGGCCGAGAAACACCTGGACCATCAATTGCAAAGCACACAGCCCAAAACAACATTCTTCATTTTAATTACTGCTTCACAACCTGTGCCATCTGGATTCTTCCTACCAATACCACCTTTTCTGAATTGTGCAGATGCAATCTCTTCCTGCAATATACCATGTTTCCATAACCCTCTTGGCCTTAACCTTCATTAGTCATTGTCCTTCATCCAGCTATCCACTTCCAACTCCAGCACTACACAGCCTTCTATTCCACAAGCATACCCACAGTCTTTTTACTGGACTCCTTCCCCATTTCCCCTCTCCATCTCCACTGTCTAACCAACACTACACCTCACTGCCCTGCTCTCTCTTGAACTCATTCCTGTATGCTCCCAGAAATAGCACTACACTGTCCCACAAATGTACTCTGTTCTGCCTCTGCCTCCCTGCCCCAGCTACAAACACCACCTAGATTGCTTTCCCATCGAGCACAGTAGCTCATAGTCTGGCCCCAGCAGCCAGACAGTTATCACATATGTGAGAGCTTTGTTTACATTAATGTGTGTGAATATGTTGGCTATTTCAGAAGAATGCCTTCTAGCAAAAAGCTTATGTGTTTAGTAGTCTTTTTGTTGTACTTGTCTGCGACTCAACATCTCCACTATATGATAAATAGCAATCTTTCCCTATCATAATACTGTCATTATTCCATCCTGGATTTTCTGTTTTCTTAATAATTATTAACTATTTACTGAATAACATGATGTATATTCATTGCACTTATCACAATATTCTATGTTGTGTGAGACAACCCTCATAAAGGTGTGTTGAAAGGCTACTCCAAGATGATATGACCCTTGCCATAGCCACTCAAGGGGGATGATATAACGTATCTTTACAATTTTTATTGTGAGAGTGTCACTTGTATATCTTTTCACCCTTATTTTTCCACTATGAAGTACAAGTTGGGTGATGTGATGAATCTTTACTTCACTCATTTTAGAATCTGCAGTCTCATTTATTTTAAAATTCTGTCCAAATTTTACTGCTATGCACTGTGATATGTTTCATTACTTTGTACTGCAATTTCACACATTCTCACACCATCAAAGTTATTGTTATCCAACAATGATCTCTGTGCCTGTATGCAATTTTTCAAACACAGAAGGTAACAATAATAAACAGAGAATCAACCATAGAGGGAAAATTGTGTAAAACATATCTCATTTTAAATTTTTTACACAATTTGTTCAATATGAGCATTGTAGATGTCAACAAGAAGCTGTATCTGTAAAATGATGCGCTCAAAAGTTGCTTGCAGCAGTTATGATAGAATCTTAGCAACATGTTCCTATATCCTGGCCTTCAGATCAAGTAGAGAATGAATGTGTCCCAGATAAATGCATTCTTTTAGATATTCCCAGAGGCAAAAGTGACATGGATTCAGATTACATGAACTCACAGGCCAAGCATCTGGAAAACGTCCGAATATAACGTAGTTGTGGAAGGTTGCATTAAGCAGATCTTTCACTGGGTGAGTCAGCATGAGGACAGTGGTTTCTACATGGCTGCACTCTTCCAAAGCTGGTATCAGATGCTCGACAAGGAGGTCTTGAGAATGTGCAGACATCATGGTACAACTGACAAGCCCTGTAGGTATGTACTCTTCAAAGAAGAATGGACGAAGAATCCGCACCACACAGTTGCAGTGGATCTACATGCACAACGCATGCTCTAACTGTCCCCAAATTCAGCAGTTCTATGTATTCATGACACTCTGCTGTGTAAAATGTGCTTCGTCACTCCATAGAATATTGCCTGGCCACATGTCATCAACTTCAATCCATGCCAGAAATCAAAGTGGAAATTCAGGATGCTGCAGATGATGTGGTTTCAGTTGCTACACCATTTGGATCTTGTAAAGGTACCAGTGTAACATAAACATAAAACTTTATGCACTGCTTACCATGGGAT